>NC_136735.1:18414162-19786662 GCF_936440315.1 Barbus barbus | reverse complement strand
ATCAGTAGAATCTCAGTGTGATATGATGGACCTCAGAGAGTGTTTATGCTCCAACCCTCTGGCTTCACTTTGTTTATGCAAAAATATCATACATAAATGGTTTATTCTCACATATGCTTTAAACTAAACGTCTAATGAAAGTACTTCACCACTTCTTTTTTTCTCAGTTCTGAGGCAAAACTGCAGTGAAGCTTGTAGTTTCAGAAGCAGTTGTCATGTCATCTCCTAGCCGTGAACCAGACATTTAAAATAAGCATCCCATATAGTTTCCACTGTGCAAACCCATAATAACCTGGAAAGAAATTGGCATTATGACCTGAAACACAGCTAGAGACTCCATTAGTGTACTCTTTGCCTGTGGCTCCAGCATTAGTCTGTTAACTTGTGGTTATGTGAAGATAATGCTGAACTAAAGGCTATGAAACACTATTGTATTGTCCTCCGTCACCTGTTGTCCACAGATGCCCGGCGGGTGAGAGCCTCCTCCGATGTGGATGGCCTAAGGCCATGTATCGTCCATCCTGGTAACCCTTCTCTCTATAGGCATTGTTCCCTGACCTTTAGCCTCTTCAGAGCTTCTTCGGCCCGATCATCAGTTCTTCTGTCCCCCCTTCTTTAGCTGAAACTCAGTCGACGGGGGTCATCATAGATATCTTGCTGTGAGTGCTGTGACCTGGTCATTTAGCAACAGGTGATAAAATTATGAGGAGAATTGATTCTTCACTTGTGATTCGCAGTATCTGAATAGTTTAAGAGACATATTGATATTGTGTGATTTGGTGTGTTGTTTACTATGATATTCAAAGGTTTTAAATCGGATCAGAAAGTCTTAAATTCATAAAGTTATGGCACTGAATGTTGCATGCATTGCAAAAAAAATTAACATCTTCCTTATTGTTTTTGTCTTGTTTTCTGGTAGGGGTGAATTCAGGTTAAAAATGTCCCAGTTTACCTGAATTCACCTCAAATATCGAAGCATCAAGATACTGTACATTTACTTCAGATGCAAAATGAACAAACAAAATCTTGTTCATACTTAAAACAAGAACAAATATCTGTCAGTGGTGTGTGAAAACTTGTTCTTCCTTTTAGAGCCCATTGGCAGATATTTGTTCTTGTTTTAATCATAAACTCAATTTTGACCGATTTCACAGAAAACAAGACTATTTTCTGTCACTTTGCTTCTCAAGTAATTTATCTTGATTTAAGAATCTATAGCCATTTGCACAATACAGAGGAAGAACACAATATGGTTTGAAGCTGCTTTTCAAACTTTCATTTTTTAAACTTTTTTTTTTTGTTGTAAAATTAATTAAAAGCATCAGAGATAATTTATATATAGATTTCAAACTTTGAAGCGTTGCTGATACAAGACATTTACATTTAGAGACAATATGTATTTTGTTCCTTTTAAATGTCTGTTTGTTTCTTAATGTCATTATATCGTTTTAAAAAGGTCATAAATGTCTTAAATTTACCTTCATGAAACCTGCAGAAACCCCAAATTGTGGAAAAATAGGTCATAAAGATATTATAACACTTTTTTTGATATAGTTAAAAATTGTTTAATAAATAATAGGCTAACATGTTCAAAAAATATTCAAATTGATCCAAATGGTATTATTAGACCGTAATATTGATTGAATGTTACATATGTTGATTTAGATGTCATAGCACCACATTCCCTCCATCATCATTATAATCTCTCTCAAATCTCCCCCCATGGTGAAAAGATCTCCTGAGAACTAAAAATATTGAATCTGTCCCCTTCGGTCTGTGTGCCTCTGTCTCCAACAGAGAGCATTAATTGAAGCTGGTCCCGCACTTATGGTCACTGCTATGAAGGGTTATGGTCAGATGATCATGGCTGCCACAATTGAGCATTACAATGATTCAAGCTGGATTGTGTCTGGAAGAAAAGAAAAAAGCGTACAGCCTATTTACAATGTATTTTATGAAAAGTCATTTTGTTGCCTTTAGGAGATTTGTATTTAATATGCTAATATATATATTTTTTGAAATTCTAACAGCTTTGATCTGTAATACATAACTTGTACAATCTCAAATAATTTCAAGTTGAACAAACAGACTGTAACAGAAGGACCAGGCTCCTCCCAGAGCCAGTTACCCCGATCCACTTCACCTGACTTTTAATCACCTGCACCTCATTATCACCAGCCACATTTAAGCTCAGTCACCAGAGTCACCAGTTGTCCGATCTTGGGATTGCTACCTGGACCGTCTCTGCTCATCTAGAAGCTGAGTATAGCTACCAGTTAAGACTTACCTGTTATTACTTACCTTTTGTCTTGTCATCCTCCAGTCATCCTCTTCTCCCGTTCCTGGTGTCCGTGTGTACGCTCGTTCGTCTCGGCCACTCTGATGCTGACGCTCTACTGGATCTGTCAAAACAGAGAGACGAACGGTTACTGTGACATTCACCTCACGTTAATCTCAATTAATACTCAATTAGTAATCAATTGATACTCACCAAGTCTGAAGACTCTTCACTGCTGCTGTGTGCTGCTCACCTCATTAATAAACACCGTGTGATTTAACTTACCTTCTGTGTCCGACCAGTTCCGTTACAGAAGATCGGACCACGACGGCTACACCATGAGTGTTAACGACCCATTTCAGGAACTGGTCAACACTTTGAAAAGGTTATTAGCCCATCTGGCTTCACCATCGCCACCGGTCTCTGTTACCGCACCCGTCACTTCCGCCACCACCACTTCTTCGGCAGTAATGTACGCCAGTCCCATGGCCCGACCAGCGCCCTATTCAGGTGATCCCGAGGAGTGCAATGGCTTCCTTCTACAATGTACTCTAACTATTGACTTACATCCTCCGATGTTCCTGACCGACCAGGCGAAGATAGCGTTCGTGATCACGTCGCTCACAGGACCCGCATTGAGATGGGCGGAGACTATTCTAAGTCAAGCCGGACCCGCCACCCGCACTTTTGCCCAGTTTCTCGCCCATTTCAAAGAGGTGTTTAGCAGCTCTCCTGGTGATTCTTCAGTTGGAGAACAGTTATATAAGCTTCGACAGGGTAACATGACTATTCATCAATACGCCCTGAAGTTTCGCACCCTCGCGGCCGCGAGTGGATGGAACGAGCCATCACTGATTTCAGCTTTCCGGCAAGGCTTAAATTCCCGCCTGAAGATTCATCTGGCAGCCTACGATGACACCTTTGGGCTAGAGAAGTTTATTCAACTTGCCATCCGCTGCTCCAACCGTATGCGGGCCTGTACATCGGAGACCACGACCGTTACAGCCATTGACACTCCTCCGAGCCACCAGCCAGAGGTTAGACCCATATCTGAGCCTATGCAGACTGACACTTTCCATTTATCGTCTACAGAAAGACAGAGGCGAATTACCAATGGGTTGTGCTTGTATTGTGGAAGTTCTGACCATATGATTCAGTCCTGCACCCTTCGTCCGCCCAGGCTTTGGGTGAGTGGTATGCAACCTCACATACCCAAGATGAACCCTTTAACTACTTGTGCTAACATTGTCCTTGTAAATCACCTGATGCCAGTCACAGTCCTCTTGGACTCCGGTTCAGCGGGGAACTTCATCTCGGGGAAACAGCCGGCAACTCCACCTCACACCCATTGCAACCGAAACCACTTACCAGATCCAAGCCATAACAGGTACTCCACTCACACGTCGCCATGTAAAATATTGTGTCGGTCCCCTGTTGCTACGAATGGGGCAGCTCCATCAGGAGAGTATTCATTTACTGATTTTAGAGGAATCCACTGTAGACATTGTTTTGGGTCGACCCTGGCTGGTAAAGCACAATCCAGTTTTATCTTGGACCTCTGGAGATGTTCTGAAGTGGGGTACTAACTGTTTCCCTCAATGTTTCCCACATATGCCAAAACCTTCTCCACGTCCATTTGTTGAATTATCTGTGCAGGCCACGTCCATAGAGAGCCCTGTGGAGAAACAATCTGTGGAGGTTCCACCCGACTACGAGGCTTTCCGGGATGTGTTCTGTCCCAAAAGGGCATCTCGGGTACCACCTCATCAGCCATGGGACTGCGCAATCGACCTAGTTCCGGGTGAACCAGTACCACGGGGTAAAATTTATCCCCTATCACTTCCCGAGCAGAAGCCGATGGAGGAGTATATTGAAGAGGCACTCAAACAAGGTTACATCGTCCCTTCCACTTCCCCTGCTGCTTCGAGTTTCTTCTTCGTGGCCAAGAAGGATGGAGGGCTCCGTCCATGCATAGATTACCGTAAGCTAAATCTCATCACTGTTAAATATCGCTATCCCCTTCCTCTTGTCCCTGCAGCTTTGGAACAACTTCGCGGTGCCACCATATTCACCAAACTGGACCTCCGCAGGGCGTACAACCTCATCCGCATCAGAGAGGGGGACGAGTGGAAGACCGCCTTTGTAACCCCTACTGGGCACTATGAGTACCGGGTTATGCCCTATGGGCTTGTCAACGCCCCATCTGTCTTCCAAAGTTTCATGCATGAGGTGCTCCGGGAGTTTCTTCATCGGTTTGTAATCGTCTACATTGACGTTTTGATCTACTCCCGGAGCCTGGCCGAACATCGCCACCACGTTGCGGAGGTCCTTCAGCAGTTGCGGAAACACCAGCTCTACCTCAAGGCAGAAAAATGTCTATTTCACCAACCATCAGTACACTTCCTTGGATATATCATCAGTCACGGTGGCATCCGCATGGACAAGGGGAAGGTGGAAGCCATCACGTCCTGGCCCCGACCCACCACGATCAAGGAATTGCAGCGCTTCCTGGGTTTCTCAAACTTTTATAGAAGATTCATTGCCAACTATAGTTCGATCACAAGCCCCCTCACTGATCTCCTGCGAGGAGGTAAGAAGTCCCTTGCCTGGGATGTGAGTGCCACCAATGCCTTCAACCGTCTCAAAGAAGCCTTCACTACCGCACCACTCCTCGTCCACCCCGATCCAGAACTGCCCTTCATCATAGAGGTGGACGCATCAACAACTGGAGTAGGTGCGGTATTATCTCAGCGGCAGGGGAAGCCTCCCAAGCTCCATCCATGTGCCTTCTCCAAGAAGCTCAGCCCGGCGGAGAAAAACTACGACATCGGCAACAGGGAGCTTCTGGCCATCAAGCTTGCCCTGGAGGAGTGGAGACACTGGTTGGAGGGGGCAGTTCAACCATTTCTCGTGCTCACAGATCACAAGAACCTCGAATATCTACGAGATGCCAAACGATTAAATCCACGCCAAGCAAGATGGGCATTGTTTTTCACCCGTTTCAATTTCCAAATCTCCTATCGACCAGGATCTCATAACGCCAAGGCAGACGCTTTATCTCGTCTTCACACCGAGGAGGAGTCTCTCGAGGAGCCCGAAGGTATCTTGCCCTCCAACATCATCGTGAGCCCTATTGCCTGGTCCTCTCCTCCAGTGGTCTCTGACACTCCTCCTGCCAATCCGCCGGGCTGCCCACCGGGCCGTCAGTATGTTCCCAGGACACAGCGCACTTCCCTCATCCACTCCTCTCACACTTCACTTGGTACTGGTCACCCAGGGGCCAACGCTACTCTCTCGCTGCTAAGCGATCGCTTCTGGTGGCCGAACATGGCCAGGTATGTGAGAAGGTTCGTTCAGGGCTGCCCAGACTGCACCATATCCAAAAGTTCCCGTCATCTCCCTTCAGGCAAGCTGGTGCCCTTACCCATTCCCAACCGCCCGTGGTCACACCTAGGAGTGGATTTCATAACTGACCTACCACCCTCCGACCATAATACCTGCATCCTCGTCATCATCGACAGATTTTCCAAATTCACCCGTCTCGTTCCTCTGCCCGGGCTCCCCACTGCCATGCAAACCGCAGAACTCTTATTCAATCATGTATTCCGTTACTACGGCCTCCCCGAAAATATAGTCTCGGACAGAGGCCCATTCATCTCCCATGGAAGGCCTTCTTCGCTCTCCTAGGTGTGACCATCAGCTTGACTTCAGGTTACCATCCTCAATCAAATGGGCAGACTGAACGCAAGATCCAGGAGATTGGGCGCTTCCTGAGAACCTTCTGCCATCGCCTCCAGAACTCTTTCAAGTCAAGTCAAGTCTGCTTTATTGTCAATTCTTCCACATGTACAGCACATACATACAGAGAATTGAAATTGCGTTACCCTCAGACCCTTGGTGTAAACAGTTAACATTAAACGCGTTCAAATACAGATAATACGGTTTAAACATATGTACATACAACTCTATAGCTATACAAGTAAGGACATTGTAGAAAAAAAATAAAGAAATGGATAAAGTGGCATAAGGCGCATGGCAGATAGTGCAAACCAGTTAAATAAAAACAAAACTGTGCAGATATATTTGTAGTGCAAAAAGAGCTTATCAATCTGAGAACATTGTAGAAAAATAAAAATAAAGAAAAGATAGATAAAGTGACATAAGGCACATGGGGGTTCTCATAGTGTCAGAGTTCAGTGTTGTATGGGGTAAGAAGAGGGGAGTGGGGGCAGGGACGGGAGGGAGTTCAGCTTCCTGACAGCCTGATGTATGAAGCTGTCCTTCAGTCTGCTGGTCCTCGTCTGGAGACTCCGCAGTCTCCTCCCTGATGGCAGCAGACTGAAGAAGCTGTGTGTCGGGTGGGTGGGATCACCTGCAATGCGGAGGGCTTTGCGGGTGAGACGGGTGCTGTAGATGTCCTGGAGGGAGGGGAGAGAGACACCAATGATCACTATTCTCTCACTATTCGCTGAAGTGACTTGCGGCAGGATGCGTTGCAAGCGCCATACCACACAGTGATGCAGCTGGTTAGGATGCTCTCGATGGTGCCTCTGTAGAAGGTGCACATGATGGGGGTCGGGGCTCTGGCTCTTCTGAGTTTGCGGAGGAAGTAGAGACGCTGCTGTGCTTTCTTGGCCAGTGCTACAGTGTTGTTAGTCCAGGAGAGGTCCTCTGTGATGTGCACACCCAGGAACTTGGTGCTGCTCACTCTCTCCACAGTCGCACCGTTGATGGTCAGAGGGGCATGCTGAGTGTGTACTCTCCTGAAGTCAACAACAATCTCCTTCGTCTTCTCCACATTCAGAGAGAGATTGTTGTCACTGCACCACCCGGCCAGGCGGCTCACCTCGCTCCTGTAGTTTGTCTCATCTCTGTTGCTGATGAGACCCACCACAGTTGTGTCATCCGCAAACTTAATGATCAGGTTAGAGTTGTGTGACGGTGTGCAGTCGTGGGTCAGCAGAGTGAAGAGGAGGGGGCTCAGCACACATCCTTGGGGGGCCCCAGTGTTCAGTGTGATGGTGCTGGATGTGTTACTGCCAACCCGTACTGCTTGAGGTCTCCCGGTCAGGAAGTCCAACAGCCAGTTGCACAGAGAGGTGTTGAGCCCCAGCTGGACCAGTTTGTGTGTGAGCTGTTGAGGGATGATTGTGTTGAATGCTGAACTGAAGTCTATGAACAGCATCCTGACATATGAGTCTTTTTTGTCCAGATGTGTGAGGGCTGGGTGGAGGGCAGTGGCGATGGCATCATCGGTCGAGCGGTTGGACCTATATGCAAACTGGAAGGGGTCAAGTGAGGGGGGGAGGACAGACTTGATGTGGTGCATGACTAGCCGTTCAAAGCACTTCATGAGAATAGGAGTGAGTGCTATTGGACGGTAGTCATTGAAACAGGATGGAGATGACTTCTTCGGGACTGGAATGATGGTGGTAGCTTTGAAGCATGTGGGGACAACGGCCTGATTTAGCGAGATGTTGAAGATGTCTGTGAAGACATTAGTGAGTTCCACTGCACAGTCTCTCAGTACACGCCCAGGAATGTTGTCAGGACCCGGAGCTTTGCGTGCATTGATCCTGCTGAGGGACCTACTCACGCTGTCCGGGGACAGCGTCATCACCTGGTCGCCGGGAGGAGGTGGAGTCTTCTGTGCAGTGGTGCTGTTTTGTGCCTCAAAGCGAGCAAAGAAGGCATTCAGCTCGTTCAGAACTCTTGGAACCAGTTCCTAGGCTGGGCCGAGTACGCCCAGAATTCACTCCGTCAATCTTCTACTGGACTCTCTCCCTTCCAGTGCGTACTCGGTTTCCAGCCTCCATTGTTCCCCTGGTCCGGAGAACCTTCCAATGTGCCTGCGGTCGACCACTGGTTCCGAGAGAGCGAGGGAGTCTGGGACTCAGCACATCACCACCTGCAACGGGCTGTACACAGGCAGAAGATCGCCGCCGATGCTCGTCGTTCAGTAACACCCACCTATCAGCCTGGACAGAAGGTATGGCTTTCCACACGAGACATTCGGCTACGCCTGCCCAGCCGTAAGCTGAGTCCCAGGTTCGTTGGCCCCTTCACCATCTTGGAACAGGTCAACCCGGTCACTTACAAGCTTCAACTCCCTGCACAATATAAAATTCACCCTACTTTTCACGTCTCCTTACTTAAACCATATTACCCTTCTGTTTCCCCAGAGCCTGGTCCGACCGAGGAACCCCCTCTCCCACTCATCATTGATGATGGAGCCATCTACAAAATCCGAGACATCCTAAATTCCCGGCGTCGTGGTGGGAGACTAGAATACCTCGTGGACTGGGAGGGGTCCTGAGGAGCGCTCCTGGATCCCCAGAGACGATGTTCTCGATCCCAGCCTTCTGGATGATTTCCACGCCACCTATCCTGATCGTCCTGCACCTCGAGGCCGAGGCAGACCACCACGACGCCGAGGTCGGCCCTCAGGAGTGGGCCATGGAGGGGGGGGTACTGTAGCAGAAGGACCAGGCTCCTCCCAGAGCCAGTTACCCCGATCCACTTCACCTGAGTTTTAATCACCTGCACCTGCACCTCATTATCACCAGCCACATTTAAGCTCAGTCACCAGAGTCACCAGTTGTCCGATCTTGGGATTGCTACCTGGACCGTCTCTGCTCATCTAGAAGCTGAGTATAGCTACCAGTTAAGACTTACCTGTTATTACTTACCTTTTGTCTTGTCATCCTCCAGTCATCCTCTTCTCCCGTTCCTGGTGTCCGTGTGTACGCTCGTTCGTCTCGGCCACTCTGATGCTGACGCTCTACTGGATCTGTCAAGACAGAGACGAACGGTTACTGTGACATTCACCTCACGTTAATCTCACGGATTGATACTCACCAAGTCTGAAGACTCTTCACTGCTGATGTGTGCTGCTCACCTCATTAATAAACACTGTGTGATTTAACTTACCTTCTGTGTCCGACCAGTTCCGTTACACAGACACAGGGTGAGTTGAATAGAGTAGAGTTGAATAGAATAGAATAGAATAGAGATGTTTTTTTTTTTTTTTTTGGATGTTCCCCAAGGGCATAAAAATTCATATGGTTGTCGTTTTAACCATTTTCTAGGTTTAATTTGTTGGTTTTATTACTTTATTAAATGTATTCACTTATTCATTAATGATGCATTGGCATTAAATTGTTCAAAAGTGTCAGTAAAGACATTTATATGTTACACATTTGTGACCCTGGACCACAAAACCAGTCAGTCAAAAATGATCGATTTTTCTTTTATGCCCAAAATCATTAGGATATTAAGTAAAGATCATGTTCCATGAAGATATTTTGTAAATTTCTTACTGTAAATTAATAAAAACTTAATTTTTGATTAGTAATATGCTTTGCTAAGAACTTCATTTGGACAACTTTAAAGGCGATTTTCTCAATATTTTAATTTTTTTTGCACCCTCAGATTCCAGATTTTTATTCTATCCTAACAAACCATACATCAGTGGAAATCTTATTTATTCAGCTTTCAGATGATGTATAGATCTCAATTTTGGAAATTGACCCTTATGACTGGTTTTGTGGTCCAGCGTCACATATTTCTAATCAAATATTAAGTTTTGATATATTTAAGCTAGGAAATTTACAAAATATCTTCATGGAACATTGTCTTAAGTCAGATCAAGTCACCTTTATTTATATAGTGCTTTTATTTCATATTAAATAGGAAAATAGTGTGTAAATAATCATTGAACTCAGTGATTTAATATCGAAAAATCAATAATTTTGACCCATACAATGTAGCTATTTTTTGGCTATTGCTACAAATATACCAGTGCTACTTATGACTGGTTTTGTGGCCACATATAATAATCATTTTAAAATGTGTTAATAAAGGGAATAAATTGTACAGCTTCTCTCTAGACTTCTAAATAGACAGTTGTTAATATTTTAAAGTTTATTGAATAATGAATACATTTACTTAATATGAATACTTAAAAATATAAGTGCAATTATAATTATATATTTACAAAAACATATAGATGACATTCTATCACAAGCTTGTAATAAAGATAGTGGACTGCGGAAACCCCACCGTGCCGGAGCTCATACACTCCTGAGAAATGCAGGTGGGACGAGGCGGTGACGCCTGCTGCTGCTGTTTTCAATAGGACCAAACACGCTTCCCTGTTTCTCCCTGCAGTGGTTCTGTGCCGTCCTGTCTATCAGTGCTGATATATGCTAAGCCCTCCAAACTACCCTTTATATATATGGTTGCCATAGCAGCATTATTCCTGCATGGGGAGTAGCAACTTCAAATGATTGTAGAGGCTTTTGGGGTTTGAACCTCAAAAATGTGTGTGCATGTGTGTCTTTGAGAAAAAGGGACTGAGAAAAAAAGAGATGAACTGTGATTATGAAACACTTTTCGTTGTATTTATGCAAATTTGCCAGATGCAAATGTCAGATTTCCCATAAGCAGACTGTCAGAGTTCTGCTGAATGCTATTATTTTAATAGTTACGTTCATACCATTATTTTTGGCTAACCAACCCTCAAATTACAGCTGACTGGACGTCTTTTCTGTCCTCTTTTGATTGACCTCTTTTGATTGTCAATGTTTAGTCAAATAGATGCCATCTTATTTTCTTTTGCACAACTAGATGCATCAAATGTAAGATTCAGCAGATGATGCAGCCGAGGAAAGATTTGTTTGTTTTTCTGCAGAAGTCTGTAGCTGTTTTGTTTTCTGTCATAAGGGGCTCCATCCCTTCTTCTCTCTCTTCATTTTCTGCTGCTCACTTTGAAAAAAATCTCCAACCCAAGGAGTGAATGGAAAAAAAGGGCTTTTGTATTTCTGAATGGCAGAATTTCACAACTTTAGAGTTGAGGTTCCCCCACTGATTTTTCCCAAACTTTTTTTTGAGAGAGAGAGAGAGAGAGAGAGAGAGAGAGATCTGGTTGACAGTGCAGAAACGTTAAACAGCATATGGGTGATTCAGCTCATTAGTGCATCTTGTACAGACTAGTTCATTGAATGATGAGCTCATTTACACACACACATGCGCGCATGCACACCGTATAGTAGTTGTGCACTCAAATATGTGGGCATGTTTGTGTGGGTTGACACGTTTTGCTTATTGGGACATTTTGCACCTTTTATTCAATATCAGGATGCCGTACAGTGATTGTCGGAGACGCCATTTAACAGATCCGGGGAATCATTATCCAAATTTACAATTTACACAGATAGCCCTTAAACATCAATTAATTTGTGCGAAATTGAGTTTATGCTACAGTTGTTTTAAAACTTCTGGTGACTAGCCGTTCACGTTAAACTGGCATCCTTCCAGGATTTGCAAAATTTAAATAAACAATCAAACAAACTGACCACCTGTTCCATAGTTCTTGTTCATGACATCAACTCAGCCACAAGGTTTTGTTCATAAAAAGTTTTCTCTCCTTTTAGGCTATTAAAGCCTTTAATTTAGTCTCTAAAGAAACATATTTATTCATAATTATTATTCAAATGCTTATAGCCTATTATTATTTGAAGAATGTAATTTTTAAAAAATATAAATATAAACAAAATACACATTTTGAGTTTTTAAATCCTCCTTCTTCGTCACTGATAGGCTATACATTTTTAATTTCACAATATTGAGCCACAGTGGGTAAAATATAGCCTACTAAATGTCTTTAAATATGTGCCTAAATAAAATACTTCAAATAAATCACATCTGTAAAATATTTTAGATTAAGCCGATGTTGTTTTAAAAAAGGGTGGCGGTAAATTATTGCAGTGCACTGAAAAACCTCTAAAAATAAGAGCAATATTTTAAAACCTAAAAGTGTTTCTCATCAAATTTCGTTTGAAAACAAGTTGCCATTAACGACATTGCCTTATAAAATATCTCTGAAACAACCAAACAATCTGGTTTTAATTTTAAAATCCAAAAAATAAAAATGTATTAAAATGTAAAGACAGCAGTTTTTTATTGAATAAGCTCATTTATTAGGCTAGTCTGGCCTCTCTCTTGAAAAGTTTAAATATGTTCAAAACGGTTGACTGGGCGAGAGATTATGACGTGCTCGTGATAATTGATTTAATTAATATATTTTGAATTCATTTACAGGTCAGTTAAGACCATTTGTTGGCTGACATTTAAATCTTATTTTAAGGGCGTCCATTTCATTTTGTGAAACCTGACGGGAAATATCACCTAAAAACATTTGTCGTTTCTTTATAAATCTCATCCTTCGAGGAATAGCCGAATCAGCGCAAAATAATTCTGGTTTCTGAATGTCTTTTTATTATGTGAGCATGAGATGTTTTAATTGAGCAGTGGAGTAAATGTTTGTTCTGTGGTGAAAAGGGTCAGTTGTTCCCTTCTAACCTCTTGACATCTGTGTATCCGTCTGTGTATGTCACCAATTCAAGACTGGCCACGTAAATATGTGTCTAAAGGTTAGATCTCCTCTGAAGAGGAACAGCTCCTCCACAATGGAGACACTTCCCATCTCACCGCCGTTGTCAGGACAACCCGAGCCCATAATAAGTTTCAGTTCAAAGCCGGTGACTTACCTCTTTACAGCACTCTCATGTCCCTTCCTTCCTTCTCTTTGACTGCTCATTCTGAGACCTAAGGCTTGAGCCCTTGTCCAAATAAGCTATTGACAAAAGTGTTCGTTTCCGGAGACGCTGCAGAGAAGGACAAGTGTTTTCTATCAACTCTGATTCTGTCAAAGATGATACAGCACAACAAGGTCCAATATACTTCTTAAAATAGGTCAGAAGATCAAAAATGAACACTGTGCTGGATTCGAGTTCAAAATGATTTATAATAGGAAATGTTGATCTCGTAAAAGTGTTATATTTAACAGCTCAAAACCTGACTTTACAAAACACAAAAATAATTAATCACGGGGGGGGGGGGGGGGTTTGTGAAATGGTAAAAAAAAATAACTTCCACAGCTCGATTTAGGGACCAAAATGGTTTAGACATTTTCGTTAAATATTTCATTTATAAAGATCAACCTAAAACGTTTTATGCTGTGCATTTTGGTTATGAACCATAACGCACTCGCGCGCACTGCACAAATCTGCACCCAAACCGATGATATAAACATTACAATATTATTCACTGCTGTGCTGTAAAAGCATAGCCTACGCTAGTTTATAGTAAAAGCTTCAAATAGAATGAGCTCGCAAATGAAACTTCCACTCAGGAAAATATTTATGTCGCAGGGAGCTATTCATCGAATCTGTTCAGATGTTTTGCAGAAGTAAATAAGAGTGTCCTACAAATTTATCTTATAACTTACTAAAGATGTGTTTAATACAGTCACTGCATTCAAACCAAATAATGGCCTAATAATAAATAATATTGTAATACAGTGTTTTTCATTTAATTTATTTTTCCCCCTCACTTCCAGCACAGATTATTCTCTCTTAAAGGCGTAAAACTGGGCGGAGCCACAAGAACCGTCAGCCCTGATTACTCACGGTGAGTAAACGTTTGATTGGACGAGTGAACAGGATTTGGGAGTTACACAGACCAATGGGATTCTTAGATTTGGGAAACGGGGTTACTGTCGTGAGGGGGCGTGGGGTGCCCTGGAGAGACCCCAGAGATAAGCGCAGTCAGGAGCGCAAAAACACTCAGTTGGATGCAAGACGCACAGAGAACCTGTGCAACCGCTACTAGTTTCACTTTGGCGCACTAATTGTACCGATGTACAAACTGTGTACATTTTTGCAGTTTTTCCATCGTGTCAAAAGGATTTATTTGATTTGACTCTAACTTCATCAGTTGGTATGAGTTTTAATTATAGCCGTATTACGGGCAATTAACAGCCACTCATTTTATTCATATCCTACTTTTGTTTTATTTTTAAACGCGGGTGTAGTCGCATCTTGCAATCAAAAACCGTGGTGATGTTACTGGATGCCGGCCACCAAATCTCTGGTTTAGGGGTTGGCACGTTCACAAGGCATCACTCGGCTGTGAGCGAGACGCAGGACAGAGATATGAGTTTCATGGAATCGGCAAACATGGGCGCGTTCAAACTGAACCACACCGATTTGTCCCCGGGCCAGAGCGCAGCTTTTGCGCCCCAAGCAACCAGTTATTCCGCGGCCGCTCTTGGAGCGCATGCGGCGGCGCACGCTGCCTCGTACGCCACTTCCACCTTTAACTCCACCAGGGAGTTTCTCTTGCGTAGCCGAGGCTTTGGGGATTCGACTCCGGGCAGCGGCCAACACCCCATCTTCAGCTCCACAGCAGGGCCTCTCCATCACTCGCACCCAGAAGGTCAGGGTCACCTACTTTTCCCTGGAATCCACGAGCAGCACGGGTCCCATCACGGCTCTCCAAACATCCTGAACGGGCGCCTTGGATTACCCGGTGAGGTTTTCGGGCGAACGGAGCAGTATCACCAAGTGCCCAATGCGCGGGCCGATCCTTATGGTCAATATGGCCTAAATATGGGTATGAACATGGCGCACCATCCCGGCGCATTCTTCCGCTACATGCGACAACAGTGCATCAAACAAGAGCTCATTTGTAAATGGATCGACCCGGAGCTTGGTGATCCAAAAAAATGCTGCAGCAAAACTTACAGCACCATGCACGAGCTGGTCACGCATGTGTCCACGGAGCATGTCGGCGGC
The DNA here is from genome assembly GCF_936440315.1 of Barbus barbus. NCBI lineage: Eukaryota > Metazoa > Chordata > Actinopteri > Cypriniformes > Cyprinidae > Barbus > Barbus barbus. The sequence goes on along the minus strand of NC_136735.1, from coordinate 19,771,746 downwards.
CCAGAACAGTGTAACCACGTCTGCTTTTGGGAGGACTGTCCACGGGAGAGCAAGCCATTCAAGGCGAAATACAAACTGGTGAATCATATCCGAGTGCACACGGGAGAGAAACCCTTCGCGTGCCCCTTCCCGGGATGTGGCAAGGTGTTCGCGCGCTCAGAGAATCTGAAAATACACAAACGAACACATACAGGTGATTATTTATTGAAGTTCTTTTAAACATGGCTTTTTATTGAATGGCGCAGTACTTTAGTTTAAATGGTCATTTCAGTTTCAAAGCTAGAACTTTGATCTTGCACTTAAGTAGGCTAATAACAAACAGCACTTTTTGCATACACCCCTTACACATGGATGTCTCATCAATCGCTAGACAAGTTAGTTTAAGATTAGAAATCCTATAGGGATTTTTTTTATAATTAAAATCGGATGCTTTTGTAAGTGTGAATTGCTCTTAAATTTGAATGCGTAAATTGGTAAGATTGCGCCATCACCCCTTTTTGAGAGAGTAGCTGTAGTAGTAGCATTCATTCATTCTTTGTGTAAAGTTCTAACCAGTGTGGTAAAACATGCACACAAATAGAAAATATTGTTGTCTTTCAGGAGAAAAACCGTTCCTGTGTGAATTCGACGGCTGTGACAGGCGTTTCGCCAACAGCAGTGACCGGAAGAAGCACATGCACGTTCACACGTCTGACAAGCCATATCTGTGCAAACTGTGCGACAAGTCTTACACTCATCCCAGCTCCTTAAGGAAACACATGAAGGTGGGAATTCAAATCATGTGACAGCTATTCTCTGTTCTCCAAGCTATTACCTTGCATATCATAGTTTAGTCAGAATCAACCGATTCCAAGTGTTTGCTGTCTTTTGTAGGTTCACGAGGATCAAGTTCCGGTGGTGGACTCCTCTCCCGCTGGAAGCTCTGGGTACGAGTCCTCCACTCCCTCCAGTTTGATCTCTCCGTGTTCAGAAACGCACAGCACCATGTCGCCGGACTCTGTCGCGCTCAACAGCAGCGGCCATGGCACCTTAGCGTCCAATTTTAGCGAGTGGTACGTTTAAGGACTCGTTTAAGAACTGCTAATACAAGAAAACATTATTTGTAAATAGTAAACGAGGATTTATGTTGTCAGCATGTCGAAGATTCAGTGTTGCACTGTGACTCAAGGAAAAGTAGCCTATTATGTGACTAAAATGAAGGTTGTTTTCTTTTATGAAGAATAAAATGTGCTTTGGTAATTTGCCAAAGAGGAAGGATGGATGTATTTTTCTGACTGTATAAATGTCGTGTCAAGTTACGATGTTTTCCTGATGATTCCTGTCATTAGACTATATTTGATTGTCTTACCATAAAAGTATTAACGGGGATCCTAAGTGCCGAAGTCAAATGTTGTGCGTTAAAATGGACACAATTCTGTGAATGTATATTATTGTAAGAATCATTTCCATGCATGTTACAGATATCTGGAAATTATCCACTTCGAGTAATTTTGAGAAAAGCCTCTTGTTTTTAAATTATGGTATAGCTTATACTTGATTAAAAAGTACAAAATATTTATGAAAAACTCCTCGACTAAAATGTGTACAAAAGTGTTACCTTTAAAGTGTTTGTACGTTGTTATTCAGTTTTAAGATGTAAATTTTTGATAACTAATGCCAAACCGTAAAGAAAATATATAAAGACAATGAAACAAAAAATAAAACCAAATGTCTCATTCGTTAATTGACAATTTATATGGGACCCATATGAACGGGGGTGGGGCATATTTCAATATATGAAATATTAGATTATTATTATTATTGTGAAAATCTTGCCAGTTATTCTTCTCCAATTATTACACTTGACGAGTTCAGCTGCGAAAGCTTCTAAGTGCCATCTGAAATGTTCTTCTCAGGCTCTCATGTGTAGGTTCAGTAAATTCACTTTAATGGCAATGAATAGGTTCTTTTATTTGACATTAAAGTGAAATAACTGAAGGAGCCTGGGAAAAAAAAGCTAAATTTAAAAGAAAATTTCAGATGGCACTTAGAAGCTTTTGCAGCTGAACTCTTCACTTCTTTTTTCCATTACATGCTGCCCCACGAACACATTAATATGCAAATTAGATACATCGTAGATACATTGTATATAATGGGAAAACCCTCTTATGGCCATTTTTACACATATTGCATAAAGCAAAATGGCATATCAAATCATTCTGTTACATCTTTCATGACATAGTTGAGAATCATTTTTATTCAAAGTTTTTTTTTTTTTCCTTATTTATGTCTATTCATGTAATTTTATTTATTTATTTTAAAATTGAGTCCTGGTGTCCTCGACAAAGGACATAGCATAGCATAAAAAAAATAATTCTTCAAAATGTTTATTTTCCATTTCTTTCTTATGAACGAATACTAAATTCACAAAGCTTTTTTATTTTTAATTTGTTTCTGGGTCCCAGGAGGATATGATAAGAACTATGATTCATGACCTATAATGACATAACGACTTATATATTACTCTTTGTGTTTATCTTTGGCCGGGGTTTTTTTTTTTTTTTTTTTTTGCACATCATGATAGCTAGACTACATTCACAAACACAAATGGTCTGAAAGTCCTCATACAAAAGTACTCGAGTCCTCAAAATAGTTTCAGGTAGTAGCTGTATGATTGCCTTTACATTTTCAATAAAAAAATAAATTAGACATACCTATGCATACAATATGTTATTTTCATCATCATTTGCAGCATTGGTTTCCCGAATGTTTACTTTCAGGAAAATGTGTCAATACAAAACAAAGAAATTAAAATAATAATGTGATGAACAATAATACCTACTCGATAGTTTAATCTGTTCCAATTATAAACCATTTTAATGCAATACATGGCAAATAAAATAAATAAATTGCCAAATAAATGAATTGAAATACATAAACCTTTAACTACTGCCACCCATTTTAATAAAATATATATAAAAAAAATTAATGCATAGTCATAATTTAGGTTTTCGTGCAGACTCAATAGAATAGCCTTCAAGGTCACGGTTTTAATTAGCAGCCTTTAGTGCAACTTTCAGCTGTTGTGTCCCCCAGCTTCAGTGCACATCTGATTGGTCGAGAGGGCAAACACCCCCAAACTATGAGTATTTCGTCATAAGAGCGCGCCGCCCTGCTCTCAACGGTAGCTGCGGTTATCATGGCGGCTTACAGAAGCGCTGCAGGTTTCCACAGAGTTTTGCATGCTGTTAAGGTGAGCGTTTGGTATATGAAGTCGCTGCTTGCAGGAAAACAATTCATATAACGAATCTGCTGATTTGTCAGAATTTTGTACACAACATTTCTTTGTTATCGGACTAAGCGCTCTGACTTGTCTTAAAAGATCCGCAAGAGTATTCACATGAAGTATCACGATACACGGACAGTTTCATTGATTTGAAACTGTCAAGTATTATTTATGAAACATCACTTGCTCCTTATAAGTATATGGTGTGTCCTTTAGTTGTTCTCGTTGAAGAAATAACGACCAGAGGTCTTTATCATTGATGACTGTGAACTCAATGTCAAAATGATTTCATGAAGTGTTTATCTGATGCAGCTGTGCTGAACATAATTTAAAGACGTTTTGTCTGTGCAGCGAACATATATTGAATATTTGATTAAAAGGTTCCTAATAATAAGATCTTTGAAAGCAGTTTATATTGTTGTTTAGATCTAGTTTCCACTTTTATCAAGGACTCTCAGTCAGTCGGATTCTTTTTGATGATTGAAACTGAAAATCACAAAGCCATGTTCTACTATTAGGACGTTTCATTCAGACATATGAATTAAACACAAGTGCCATTGTTGTTCAGAATCATATTAAGACAATTATATTACTCCCTTGATATATAATTAAGAGTCGATGGTGCTGTCGTGTTATATTACTGTAACTGAACACAATGCAAGGGGTGCTAAAACTTTTGTGACTTGTTTTGAAGTTGTAAACCAGAGGTACCCAAATGTTTTATTATGAAGGGTCTGAAAGTAAATTGCCTATTATATCCATTTATATTATACTAAAATATAAAATGTATATATTTTTTAAAACAGATTCCCTTATGTTTTACATTTCAATGCAAAAGATGGATAGATAATAAATACCTCTGTTAGAAACAGTTTCATTCAGTCAGTGGTGATGACCGCATCGTCTCTCTGTGTTTTAGCATGTCTGTTTTAGCAAGCAGAGATGCGGTGTTATAATCTGCCGGTACTCTACAGTACATGATCCAAATGAGAAGGTAAGTCTGATTATAAGAGTGTTTGATATTATTTTCTTTACTTGTGCATTCTTGTTTCCTTTCCTAAATCTTAGAGCATGAACACTGTACTATGGTTCTGTGCAATTGTTGTCTGTCAGACTGTATGATAGGATCCAAGTGAGACCTACGGTAAAAAACATAGCACTTTGTGCAGTATCAACTGTCTTTTATGCCAATTGACATGTCCTTCATGATGAAAGAGGAAACCATTGATTTCTGTGCCATATTAGCAGTGATTAAAGCCCTGCGAACACTGCAGAGCTACTTAACTGCATCTGCAACCTAGTTGTACACTATTGGTCAAAAGATTTTTGTAATGTTTTTATATAAAGTCTCTTTTGCTCACCATAGCTGCATTTATTTGATCAAAACTACAGTGAAAACAGTAACATTGTGTAATATTATTTAAATAACATTTCTACTGCCATTACTCATGATCATGTGACGCTGAAGACTGTAATGCCTGTTGAAAATTCAGGAACACAGAAATAAATGACATTCTGACATTCACACAAAAAACAGTAATAATATTTGTAATATTATTTCACAATATTACTGTTTTTACTGTATTTTTGATCATATAAATACAGCCTTGGTCAGCCAAAGAAACTTCTTTTCAAAAACTTTTAAATCATTTAAAACTTTTTACTCGTGCCTATACAAACATTTGTCTACATTAATCTTTAGAAGCTGATATTCAGAGGATTTAGTTTATCATTAGCGTTAGATATTTCTACACAATTGTTGACCATTACATAACCCTATCATATTCATACATATATATATTATTTATAATATATATACATACACATACAGTGGGTACGGAAAGTATTCAGACCCCCTTCAATTTTTCACTCAGTTATATTGCAACCATTTGCTAAAATCATTTAAGTTAATTTTTTTCCCTCATTAATGTACACACAGCACCCCATATTGACACAAAAACACAGAATTGTTGACATTTTTGCAGATTTATTAAAAAAGAAAAACTGAAATCACATGGTCGTAAGTATTCAGACCCTTTGCTGTGACACTCATATATTTAACTCGGGTGCTGTCCATTTCTTCTGATCATCCTTGAGATGGTTCTACACCTTCATTTGAGTCCAGTTGTGTTTGATTATACTGACTGGACTTGATTAGGAAAGCCACACACCTGTCTATATAAGACCTTACAGCTCACAGTGCATGTCAGAGCAAATGAGAATCATGAGGTCAAAGGAACTGCCTGAAGAGCTCAGAGACCGAATTGTGGCAAGGCACAGATCTGGCCAAGGTTACAAAAAATTCTGCTGCACTTAAGGTTTCTAAGAGCACAGTGGCATCCATAATCCTTAAATGGATGACGTTTGGGACGACCAGAACCCTTCTTAGAGCTGGCCGTCCGGCCAAACTGAGCTATCGGGGGAGAAGAGCCTTGGTGAGAGAGAGGTAAAGAAGAACCCAAATATCACTGTGGCTGAGCTCCAGAGATGCAGTCGGGAGATGGGAGAAAGTTGTAGAAAGTCAACCATCACTGCAGCCCTCTACCAGTCGGGGCTTTATGGCAGAGTGGCCCGACGGAAGCCTCTCCTCAGTGCAAGACACATGAAAGCCCGCATGGAGTTTGCTAAAAAACACCTGAAGATTCTCTGGTCTGATGAGACCAAGATAGAACTTTTTGGCCTTAATTCTAAGCGGTATGTGTGGAGAAAACCAGGCACTGCTCATCACCTGTCCAATACAGTCCCAACAGTGAAGCATGGTGGTGGCAGCATCATGATGTGGGGGTGTTTTTCAGCTGCAGGGACAGGACGACTGGTTGCAATCGAGGGAAAGATGAATGCGGCCAAGTACAGGGATATCCTGGACGAAAACCTTCTCCAGAGTGCTCAGAACCTCAGACTGGGCCAAAGGTTTTCCTTCCAACAAGACAATGACCCTAAGCACACAGCTAAAATAACGAAGGAGTGGCTTCACAACAACTCCGTGACTGTTCATGAATGGCCCAGCCAGAGCCCTGACTTAAACCCAATTGAGCATCTCTGGAGAGACCTAAAAATGGCTGTCCACCAACGTTCACCATCCAACCTGACAGAACTGGAGAGGATCTGCAAGGAGGAATGGCAGAGGATCCCCAAATCCAGGTGTGAAAAACTTGTTGCATCTTTCCCAAAAAGACTCATGGCTGTATTAGATCAACAGGGTGCTTCTACTAAATACTGAGCAAAGGGTCTGAATACTTAGGACCATGTGATATTTCAGTTTTTCTTTTTTAATAAATCTGCAAAAATGCCAACAATTCTGTGTTTTTCTGTCAATATGGGGTGCTGTGTGTACATTGAGGGAAAAAAAATTAACTTAAATGATTTTAGCAAATGGCTGCAATATAACAAAGAGTGAAAAATTGAAGGGGTTCTGAATACTTTCCGTACCCACTGTATATCTCTGCTTCCATAGGCTGCAAACTGTTGCTGCATTTCCAATAAAAATGAATGGTTTGGTTGGTGAGAGTGATGAGTAGTCAAGATGACGGACATGTTGACATGTTTGGAGCAGTAGAATGAGGTATCTACATATATCCATAGAGGAAACAAGGAAGTTATTTTGACAAACACCCCGTATATCAAGGTCAAGATTTTCTTGGCATACTCTCTCGGCCTCTACTTTCCCAAAAGCCTGTTGCAGCCATGTAGCTTTGATGTTTCGTTCTCCCACAGTTAGCCTTTGCCTGGAGGTGTGTGTTTGTTGTGGGAGTGGAGGTGTAGCAATATGAGCAAATGGGGAAATATGCTTTGAGTTTAGGAATGCGTTCTTGAATACACATGGCCCTAGGCTCATCTTGACAACATGGTTTATAGGCAGACACTTCCTTCAGTTTTTCCATAAATTGTTTACACGTGGCAGACAACATTAGCAAAACCTCATGCTTTGATCTTTAAGGCACACAAACATCCACCTTAACAGCCAGAATCATCTAGATCTCCCTCGTTTTAAACTTGTGTATGTTTCACTTCATGGAATAGATAACAGGAGGTAAGTAGTTTTTGTACCTGAGACAGTTTAATTATGATCATCCAGTTTTATATTCAGTTCTGCACTTAGAATTTGATCTCAAAGGTCTTTATCTCTTCTCTCTTCTTGTCATCTAAAAAGCAGTGTGTGTTGAACAGCTTTCACTTACAGCTAAATGAGTTGAGCTTTAGTCAGTGTTAGAGACACACATTGTGGACAAATCAAATGTGTTGACAAAACAAGTGTCTTAATCGCCCTGTTCCCTTTTCCTTTCCACAGACCTTTGATAAAATCCTCATTGCAAACAGAGGCGAGATCGCCTGCAGGGTGAGTGTGTGTGTGTGTTCTTCACCAGGAAGGTTCCTTTCAGTGTGTTTAACTCAAAACATTAGATTTGTCTTAAGTCCTAGATGTATGATCTTTACATGAAGTTCCATAATGTCTTTTACCTTTGGTACATTTTTACTACTAGAAAATGAAAAACATTCATATTCATTCTTTGTTTCCATTCACAGGTGATTAAAACATGTAAGAAGATGGGCATCAAGACAGTCGCAGTTCACAGCGATGTGGACTCCAGTGCGGTGAGAGAAATGAATATTCAGATGTACCCTAAAAATGGACAAAAACATTGAGGTTAAAAAGTCTGAAAGCACATTGATTCAAAAACTAATTTGAAGCTGAAAATCATTCTTGTTAATTCTCACTAATTAAGATTCACTCATGTTTTGCTGAAAGGTAAAGAACCGCCATCATGTGATTTCAGTAGGACAAAGCTGTCTATTCAGCAGATGTTACTGGACAGCCTTGCTTTTCATATCACTAAGCGTTACATTTTTTGATCCTTTCTCACCAGGAAGCAGGTTAGAATTTCGGCCATAAGAGTTTCTGCTCCAAGAGTTTATTGGTTGTCATTATGTTTTAAACTATTCTGTTCTTGAAGAATGCTGATAAACAAACAATTAGTTAGAATTTATCTTCCATGGAGGAAAAGAAGTCATACCGATTTGGAATTTCATGGAAGTCTTAACAGATTTTTTAAAACTATACATTTTTATTTTTAACTTCTTATTAAAATGGTTATGCTGTTAATATAATTTCATTAAAATTCTTGTATTAAATTAGAAAAATGCAAACTAGAAACATCTTAATTTCTTTTTGGCCCCACTGTTTGATCATTCATTAAAAACTTCCACATATCAAAGAAGAGATTACTAATACAACAGCTCGTATATGCTGTACATGAAGACTATGAAGCATTTGAAATGAGTAAAAAAAATGGGCTGAAGCAGGTTAGTCATCTGGAGGCATTCTAGTACTAATATCTAAATTAGACCCCACTACACTTTTACAAGCATTGCAAGATAAACTAAAGCTTTTGCTCCTCTCAACTTTATCTTTCCATGGAGTGTAATCCTCTGTTGCCGTGATTGATAGCTGTCAGTTTTCACCCCCTCCTATTCCATATGCATGAGAGTTTGATAGAGGCAGTGTTTTAAACTCAGCTCGTCCCCCTGCTGTGTTCTGTGCTGGATTGTGGGAATGATGGGGGGGTTAGAGGTGGGGATCTTTTGCATTTGATTTGCAGCTTCCAAAGAGCATCTAAATGAAGATGTTTAAACAGAGCAGTGGGGGGTAATCTGGACTCTGTATGGGGGAACAAATTGACATTAGAAGTCCATAGACTGACCCCCAGGAATGACCAACACATTCCTAATGCTGAATCTTTTTTCAACTCGACTTTTTATCTTTTCTAATGTCATTTTCTGAAACATAATGAAAGAGAAATTAATTTATGTAGTAATTTAGTGTCTACATTAAAGTGTTCCATTAAAAGCAAACAGGACCCACAGGTTGTTTCACGTCCTCTCTAGTTAACCGGGTCGGTGCTGACGGAAAAAGACGTTTATTAGCCTCCTGAAACAAATGGCAGGGAGCCGTCAAGTTTTGCGCTGCATTAAAAGGCTCAGACAGAATACTCATTAAACTCACTGTCAGTGAAAACACATCTAGAGATTTTTCTGTGCGATTCAAAACCAAGTTGTTTTTTTTACTTCATTTAAGAATTTTTTTTTTTGGTAAACAAAACGAATTTACAGTCAGTTAAAAATAGTTACATAATCACTTCTTCAGTAAGATGATCCTTGAAGTCAAGTTGCAGTATGTGGCTGCTTCAGTCCTTTGGACTCATTTGAGTGTCTTGCAAGCTCCTCCACCCCTGTTTGCATCACCCTCATTAAATGTGAGGGAAAACGACTTTGTGTCTCCCTTTTTACACGTGTTGAAAACATTAGCAGAGAAGCAGCAGTTGGCTAGCGAGTCTTCTCCAAACCTCCCCTGTTGATGCAGTTGTCATCCCATTGTGAGGTCTGTCACTCCGTCAGCTCACTGTCACAGTTGCTTCACACCATGTGTGACGACATCTTGGCCACGCAGACAACTGACTGGCATTTACAACAGTGAAAATAAGTGTTTAAAATGCAGAGTTTTGGGTTAAAATCTGGTACAATCATTACAACTCACTGAAAATCAGACTATGAAAAACAAAAACTAGAACACACAACTTTTTTTGTCCCACATAAACTGTTATTAGCAGTATTGTAGGTTATAAGCATTTAAAAAAAACAAAAAATGAAAAAACATTTCAACATTTTAAATGCATCTGTGTAAAAGTACTTTTTTGCTTGTTTTCCTGAAGGTCAAACCGTAAAGCATGGCACTAGTAACACCAAGATCGTGGGCTCGATTTCCAGCAAACTAAATGTTACAAATGTATGCCTTCTAGGCAGTGTAAGTTTCAGTAGTTAAAAGTATTTGCCAGATGCATTAATTTAATGCCATTAGAGGGTAGTTAAAGAAACTAGCTTTAAAAAATGCATATAAACATTTCAGGTCTGTTCAGCTGCCATTTAATAATTAAATAAGTGGGTCAAATAAACTTTTAAACATCATAATAGAAATTCTGTAAGTGCATAATGCATCAAAAAATATATATATATATTTTCCCCATTCTGTGCATTTGCCATTAATAATGAAAAAAGCAGGTCAAATTGCAGGAATGTTAATGACCCCTAAATGAGAAAGTCACAAAATGTGTAATACTTAAATCATTAGTTAACCAGTTTTTCCGACAGTTCAAAAAATGAAACGTGATATGAGGATTTCGACTTTGACAATTTTCCTGTGTGTTTTCTCATTCTCTCAGGTTCATGTGAAGATGGCTGATGAGGCTGTGTGTGTTGGCCCTGCCCCTACAAATAAAAGTTACCTGAACATGGATGCTATCATGAACGCCATCAAGCAGACTGGAGCACAAGCTGTGAGTGTGTGTGTGTGTGTGTGTGTGTGTGAGTGTGTGTGTGTAAGGTAAGGTAAAACGCAGGGGACTTTAGCACAGTTGGAGCCTAATCCATGTTGGTGTAAAGAAGGTCATATATTATTAACATGGTGCCCTGGACAGTGTTATTATCTATAAACTGAGTTGATGCAATGAAGCTGTTAAATGTCACCTCTATAAGATTAATTCTATGGATGCATGTAGATAAATATTTTTTTTCTCTTTCTCTCTCTTATAGGTTCATCCTGGCTATGGATTCCTGTCTGAAAATAAGGAGTTTGCCAAGAGACTGGTGAGTTTGCCTTTTCCTTGAAAGAGAAAGAAATGTGGATAGTTAAAGAAAATAAATATTTAAATGACTTGAGTTGAGTTGGGGGCAGAGTAGCCCCTTCACTTATTGTTCTACATCGGCCAGTGGCCCTCCCACACACACACACACACACACACTTTTTGTAATTAACAGCTCGGACCCCCCAGTAGTAATTTAATTAAAGGTGTGAGTTCTAAGGTGAGAAGGTTATTTGCAACCCAAATGAAGGCAGCGAGGCCACAAGAGTCATTTGATAAAGAGACCCCTTCCACATTCACATTCATTTATTTATTTTGAAGGACAGTGCTGTATTTCTTAGAATTTTACCAGTTCTTATTGTATAAGTCCATTTACGTGATACTGAGTGAACTTACATTACCATTCAATAGTTTGGGGTCATAAGATTATTTTAATGTCTCTAAAAGATGTCGTCTCAGCTTACCAAGGCTGCATTTATTTGTTCAGTATTACTGCAATTGAAAATAATTTTTCCATTTGAAAATATATTAAAATGAATTTCATTCCCATGATGCTAAGCTGAGTTTTCAGCAGTCACTCCAGTGATTCTTCAGAAATTGTTTTAATATGCTGATCTACTACTCAACAAAAAATTATATATCAATTTTAATATCAGTATTTTTGTAGAAACCATGATCCATGTTTCCATTTTATATTAATACAATTATTTGATGAGTAGAAAGTTCAAATAATTATTTGAAAGGAATCTTTTATTACATCATAAATATCTTTTGAGCAATTTAATGCATGCTTTCGGTAAAGGTATTATACAAAAAATAGTACTGATGCTAAACCTTTGAATGGTAGTGTAGGTGGTTGATATTCAGCAATCCTAAAGAAATAGCTCACCCAAAAATGATCTGATAAGTGTTTTGCTTTAGAATAACATTTAATTTGGACTGGATTGTTCAGGCTTCAAAAAGGACACAATGAACGTGTTCTACACAACTTATAACTGCTTTATACCAGTCCTCTGAATTCACGCAATAGCACTGTTTGAGGAATAGACCAAATTGTTTATTGATATTCTTCCCCTCCAGAGAAATGTTAAGTTTTTGTCAGTTATAATTCAGACTGGTTTTATGAACCAAATCAACTGATTAATTAAAAAAATGCTTGACTCTAATAGTACGATTTGTTCAAGAATTGGCCATTGCTAAGTCTCTCGTAAACCCTCATGGAAAGCTAGGGTGGATATGGAGAATTTCGGAGGGTTTCTTATAAAAACAACTATTGTATGGCTTCAGAAGACTTTCATAAATAATGCTATGGACTACTTATCCTTTTTTTTTGTTTTTGTAAAAGAACATACAGAATATTATAAAAAAAAAAAAAAAGTTTTTGTTTTTCATGGAAGAAAGTAGTACAATTTTAAAACAATATTACAATTAAGAAATGTTTTGGGTGAACTATCCCTTTAACCCCTGTGCCCCAAAATAATTAAGCCAAGCTCTCCAGTACTGACAAGTGCATGTGCCAACCTCCAACTGTGTCTCAGTGTTGTCATGGCAACTAAACTCAGTAGCTGCCATCTTTTTTTTAACCCTTCAATCGATTCTGACTAAATAAGGACATGCTCCGTGTCGCGGCAGGCCTCAAACACACACCGAGTGTTCGCATGGGGCCATCACTCTCTTTTTTTTTGATCTAGATATTTTCGCTTTTTTTTTAGGATTCCAAATTTCTTCTGCCAGATATCTTCTTTTTGCTTGGTTCGTTTCATTGTAGAACAGAGGAAAGAAGAACAGACAGAATTTGAGAATAGAGATGAGGGAAGACAACACGTCGTCTTTCCTTCTGTCACTTTTGTCCACAATAATCAGTCAAGGTTATTTATTTTACAATATACACGACTCTGGTGTGTGTATCATGTGTTACATGTCTTGCTCTCTTTCGTGTAGTACGACGTGAGACTCTCCTGGCAGAGTTTCCGGCAGCTGCGCTGATGTGCTCGCTAGATCTCCTTTGATATAAATCCCATTCAGGCAGGAGGGAAACACACATGGGGTGTCGTCACAGCAACGGCGGGCTCACGTTGATTGGTTGCCTAGTAGTTGTAGATAAAATTTTCAGCTAAAAATCTAAAATAAATGAGCTTTTTTTGGTGCAGTTTCGAAGGCTTTGGGTAGAACATCATACTGGTAATCAACAGAGCCTGTTAAAAATTCATCAGCATGTCAAAATAAGTGTTAAATATTAAGCAGTCAGGGACCCAAATCAGCTCAGCTGAACCCAGATTTGTTTCATGTCTCTTCAAGGTTGACGACTGCATTGATGTAAAGGACACCTTTTGATTTGACTGTTATCCTGCAGTGAACGAGTCACAAACTGCCTAAAAATCTGCCTAGCAACTAATGAATAGAAGCCGTTTTTAGGAGTTTTGCTGCCTTTTGGTTTGTAACTAAGTCATTAGAATTGCATTAGTAGGCTGTGCATATACTCCAGAAAATGCTTATTTCATGTGACCCGTTTAGTTAACTTTTGTGTTTTATTTTTTGTTTGTTTGCTTTGTGGTGTTTTGCTTTTATCTTATGTTTAGTGTTTTGTTTTCTGTTTTGCTATGTTGGGAGGATTTTTTTTTTGTGGTTTTGTGAAATTTTGTTTTGGAGTCCTTTTTGTTTTTCTGTTTTTAGTTTTCCATTTGTTTAGCGTTTTTTTTGGGGTGTTTTATTTGTTTTTAATTTTTTGTGCATTTTATTTTGAAGTTTTAGTTTTTTTTGTGATGTTTTGTGGTTATGTTTTGGAGCTATGCATCTACTCTAGAAAATGCTTTCTACGTGTGTGATGTTATTGCAGAACTCTAATATAAATTAAATTACACTGAAAGTTGAAGTGGGGAATTTCTGCATCATTAACAGCACCAACCAATTCTTTGCTAAGTGTTGCATGGACTGGAATGGACTGTGACTTTGCAAAATGTGTAATCTGCTATTTTTCTTCAAAGCAGTTGTTAAATTAGGCAGATTTTAGGTTAATACTTCACACAGTCAACCAAGGAGAAAAAAGAAATTTGGCTACATTCAAATTTGGATACTTCTCTACTATATAATAGACAAACAACAGTATATGAAAAAAGTAGTATTCATAAAACATAAGGCCAAAAGCACCCAGTGACCTACTTATTTCCTGTAAGATGTTGAAGTGTGGATCCAGTGAATAGTTGTAAATGGCAACTGATGCTGTAGGTCGCATGACAATGACACATGATGAAAGTAGTGGATTACAGATTACATTCATACAACACTCACTATATTGCCAAAAGTATTGGGTCACCCCCTTCTAATGAACATGTTTGACTACTGTAATTTCCATGAGTACAAATCTTAATGTTTAAGCATATAATGATATTCTAGGGAATTGTGTGCTTCTAATTTTATAGCAACAGTTTGGACAGAACCCTTTTCTATTCTAACATGACAGTGCCTCGGTGTATAAGGCACGGTTCAAAAAGACATGATTGATTCAGTCAGTGTGGAAGAACTTGACTGGTAGTATTTACAAAAGTGAGACCAAAAATTATTCAGACCAAGTAATGGAAAAAATAGTAATTCAGGCTTTCATGAACCTGGTTGACAGCATGCCCAGGAGACTACAGGCTGCCATTAAGGCTAAGGGTGGCCCGACAAAGTATTGATAGTTGTGTAAATATTGTCATACCAACAGCTGTCTGAATAATTTTGATTGATTGATAGAAAGGTATTATCAAGCTAAATTTGTTCTGACACAGTTTAACTTGGAGTTCTTGTAATATTTTATTAGCATTTTCTAAACTATAGGGAATAAAATGTGAGAAATGTTGAAGGTGTCTGAATAAATTTTGGTTTGACAGTATCTATTTGATAAATGAAGTTAATCAACTAACATTTTACATACTCATTTGTTTTCTTTACCCAATATTTAAAAAATGTAAAAATACAATAAAAATATCGGTATCGGTACTCCGTATCGGCAAGTACCAAAAATGTAAGTATCGGTATCGGGCGAGTACTGGAAAAAGTGGTATCGGTGCATCCCTAGAAAATAGTAAATGCAGTGATTCACACACTTACAGAAAGTGGTTTAAGTACAAGCAACTAATTTAAACCATATGCCAGCCTCATGTTAAGTATTAGGCTATTATAGTTTTTGTTTTAATTGTTTTTAATCTTTCGCTTTATTTTTTTTCCAGACATTTTTGTCCTGCTTACCCTATATACTTAACTGCTTTGGATAAAAGTGTTTGCTGTATGAGTAAATATAAATAGTTTGGTTCATAACATCTGTACCTGCTCAATTCTTTCTACCTTTTCATCCCCCAGTCACTCTTTTACATTCCCCTATATGAATACATGCGCGCGCGCGCACGCACACACACAGATGAGTGGGCCATCCACTGCCTTCTGAGTGTGTGTGTGGAAATGAAGATGTCATTTACATTAGCAGTTGAATAGCAATACCCCCCACATGAATAAGAGCTGAATGAGCCCCCCATTCTGCATAGCTGCCCCCTTTGCCCGACTGTTAATACAGTTTTACACAACGCAAACGATTGGCCAGAGCCCCTGGGCATGCGCAGGTTCAGCCTAGAGAGCTCTGTTAGGATTACCTCTACAGCCTCTTTAGCATGTTAAAAGAGAAGCGCTTTTTAATAGCAGAGAGGAGATTGAGTTTGAGTGGAGTGTGCGTGTGTGTTTTCATGCCTTTTCACTCTTTGGATGTTGTCTTGAACAAGATGTTTTCATTATCCTAGTGTTCTCCCGCTCACTTGCACAGTTGTACGCAAGCTCTTGACACTTCTAGAAGCTCACACTCTTTTTACTGTTGTTGTAGCGGCTTGCTGGTTGTCTATCCCTTTGAATGTCCCTCATGTGCGTTTGTGCATGTGCCACTTAAGAACAGGAGGAGGAGAGAGATTGAGTGACAGCTGAATAGGCCCAAGCGTTTTATTGGATTTAATTTTCCAAAACTTGAGAGACACTGTCAGAGTTTTGAGGGAAAGGTAGACTAGTGTGACTGGGGCCACCATAATTTTTCAGTGTGTTTAAACCATGATATTGTGTCCAATTTATGCATTTTATTTCATGTGACCCCTTTAGTTTAGTGAACTTTTGTGTTTTTAGTTTTTAATTTGATTGTTTTTGTTTTGTGCATTTTGTTTTGTATTGGACTACTTTTTGTTTTATATATTTCTGTTCTGTTTAGCTGTTTTTGTTATGTTGGGAGGATTTTGTTATTTTGTTTCAAAGTTCTTTTTGTTTTATTTTGTTCTGTTTAGTTAACTGGGTTTTTTAAATGTTTTAATAATTTTTTGGCATTTTGTTTTGAAGTTGTTTGTTGTTTTTGTTTTATTGTTATTTGTGCTGTTTTATGTTTTTGCTTTTGTTTAGTTTTTGTTCTGGAGTTCTTTGGTATATTAAGTTGTTAGTTGCTCTAAGGACTCATTTGTCTCAATCAAGCAAATATATTATTTTATACTTTATATTACATTATCATATTTGACAACAAACAGAAGAGAGAATTGTGAATCTTAAATTTTTGGCCTTGCAAACTTCTGATTCAGTGAAAAATAAACTCCCCTATGGTATTTGTCCACTTTATTAGTTTGTGATTTTGTAATTGACTTTAATTGATTACAGAAGCTGATTTTGTTGACACCCTAGTTTCTTTTCGCAAGCGCTTGTCAAGAGCAAACCGATCACTTTTTTGGCCTCATTTAGATTTATCAGAATGAGCTTTATTGGCCAAGTATGTTTACACATGCAAGGAATTTGTTATAGTGACAGAAGCTCCACAGTGCAACAGAAAGACCGCAACAGGACAGGACACAGGTAATGAAACAAAATAACAAGAAATAGCCATAACCAATGTACAAAGCAGCAAAAAAAACAAAACAAAAAACAATACATAATATAGACAACTATGTATGTACAGGTCAAGTATGTGCAAATTAGAAATGAGAAAAATAAAAATAAGTGAGTGTGGTGAATGGATAATGTATTAGTTGTTTTCTGATGGTTGATTTATCCTTTATCTCATGACACCATGGGTCCAGTTGGAGCTGAAAGAGTCATGGGGTCAAATCCCTCTTTTAATTACAGAGCTCCGTGGGTTCTGCGCGCCTCAGGCATACTATCTGTAGTATATTAGCCAGGAAGCAATAGCCTCCCGATTCTCGAGACTAACAAAGAAAAGAACAGATCTCCTTTTTCCCGTTCTTTTTTCTGGCTTCGTTATTTAGATGTATGTTTCTGCAGGCCTTGCCTGAAGCTACCTTTCTTTACTTCACCAAAGTTCATACCCCGGGGGTCTTTTTTTGTGAAGGGATCTGATTCTCATGGCAACAAAAGTATGGTCTTTTACCTCTTTGAGGATGAGAGATTTAGACTTTCAAAATGTTAGACTGCTATACGTAGCCAGTGCTTATAGTAAATGTTTTATATAGGTATGTTTTAAAAAAATTAAATGTCAAATGAGTTTACATGTATCTGCAGACATAATATAAGGAGATAATATAAGGGGAAGTCGTGGCCTAATGGTTAGAGAGTCGGACTCGTAATCCAAAGGTTGCGGGTTCGAGTCTCGGGCCGGCAGGAATTGTAGGTGGGGGGAGTGAATGTCCAGCGCTCTCTCCACCCTCAATACCACGACTGAGGTGCCCTTGAGCAAGGCACCGAACCCCCAACTGCTCCCCGGGCGCCGCAGCATAAATGGCTGCCCACTGCTCCGGGTGTGTGTTCACGGTGTGTGTGTGTGTTCACTGCTGTGTGTGTGCACGTTGGATGGGTTAAATGCAGAGCACGAATTCCGAGTATGGGTCACCATACTTGGCAGTATGTCACTTCACTAATAATTTTATAAAGAAATTTACAGACACATGAGATTTATATTTGTCTACAAAATTATTATTTTATTCCTGTGATGCAAAGCTGAATTTTTAGCATCGTTACTCCACATGATCCTTCAGAAATCATTCTAACATACTGGTTTGCAGCTCAAGAAACATTTATTTTAATTATCAATGTAGAAAACATTTCTGCTACTTCATATTTTTGTGGAAACTGAGATATACGGTCCAAAATAATATTTATTTGAAATGTAAATTATCTGTAATATTATAAATATCTTTACTCTCACATTTGATCAATATAATGCATCCTTGCTGAATGAAAGTATTCGTTTCTTTAATAATAATAATGCAAAAAATCTCACTGACCTCATTACTCCAAGTTCTTTAAGATTATAAGAAACCTACATCAGTCATGTGTGTCCAAACTTTTGACTGGTGCTGTGAACAAAAGTCAAATCATGATTATACACAGCAGTGTATTATGACCAGAAGAGTACAGCTGGATCATGTAATGTTGTAGGTGTGTTGAGGTTTGATGTGGAAATGAAACCTGTGGGTGTGTGTTAGGATGTATGATCAGATTATCTCTGAGTCATGCGAGTTGTGCAGCGTGACGTGACATATTTTCTGATGGTTGTCTTAATAGATTTGATGCCTGTAGTCATGATTTGTAGGTAAGATCTACTCAGAATAAATAACTTAGATGACTTAGAATTCATAATAAGGCATCTTTTTTCTCTACAGGCGGCCGAGGGGGTGACCTTCATTGGTCCTGACACACATGCCATCCAGGCCATGGGGGATAAGATCGAGAGCAAACTCATCGCCAAAGCTGCCAAAGTCAACACCATCCCAGGATTTGATGGGGTGGTCAAGGTCAGATCAACATTTGGAAAGTTTTATTTATTTGTTTATTTTTATTTTTGTCCTCAGTCTTTTCCCAAGAATCTATTACTTCTCACATACTTATGCTGTTTATCTTTAAAAACATTTTCACAAACACGTTTTCTTTTGGCCAGCTTCATGATGGTTGCTTTATCAAAACCATTTTCTATTACTTTTCTAGCTGGGCTAAACAAATGGCTTCTTGATAAAGCACAGAAATACAGTACATGTATACATATGTTATATAGTGTATATAATGTGCAGTGCATTCACTATACTGTACAGAAATTTGGGGTTGGTAACATTTTTTGTTAATGTTCTTGAAAGAAGTCTCTGCTGCTCACCAAAACTGTATTTATTTTATTAAAAATACAATAAAAACAGTTTGTGAAATATTATTACAGTTTAAAACCACTGTTTTCTATGTGAATGTATTATAAAATGTGATTTTATTTCTGTGATGTAAAGCTGAATTTTAAACAGCCATTACATCAGTCTTCAGTGTCACATGATCCTTTAGAAATCATTCTGATATGCTGATTTGCTGCTCAAGAAACATTCTCATTATCAGTGCTGTGCTGCTTTGTATTTTTGTGGAAAGCATAATACATTTTTCAGTACGAAGATAAATAGAACAGCATCTTCATTTTCACATTTGATCTTGTCGAGCAAAAGTATTAATTTCTTAAAAAAAAAAGTCTTACTGACCCCAAAACTTTGAAGGATAATCTATATGTAACTTTGCTATAGAAAAAGCATTTAAGTTGAAATTCATTTGTTTCACTATGGGTGGGCGATATGGCAAAAATATCATATCCTTTGATTTTTATTTTAATGAAATTTTACGATTTTATCACGATTCTTTGTCATGTTGGTTTTACTATTTTGCAAGCTGAGCATTACAGCTCAACTAATTTCCCTATTTCAAAAGCAAAGCCTTACAAGGTAACACAATTTAAAAAAGAATGGCAGATATTTAGGGTAAAGTGGGCGAAGATAATAATATTTGTCATTATTTTATCTTTGGTATTAAAAAAATAAGAACAAAGATACACATACAAATAAAACAGACAGTGCTTTATTTTCATGTACAATAGGTCTATTTAGCAGGAGCATTTAAGAAATTGAATGAACAAATATAAAAAATAAAACTAATATAGACTGAGTCTTATTAAAGCAACTGTATTAAAGTTTTTCAGTCAAGAGTAGCGAGTGATTTTTCTCTGTGTTTTGTTGTTTTATTAATATCATTTACTCAAATGTTGTTTAAACCTGAAATGAGTTTCTTCTGCTGAACATAAATGCTATTTTGAAGAACGTGGAAAATAGTATTCCATAGTATTTTTTTCCTACTATTAAATTCAGTGTGGACCAGCAACTTCGTGGGTTAGCCTACCCATGTTCTTCAAAATATCATCTTTTGTGTTCAGCACAAGAAAGAAATTAATACAGGTTTGGGACAGCATGTGAGTAAATAATGACAGAAATTAAATTTTAGTGAAGTGACATACTGCCAAGTATGGTGACCCATACTCGGAATTCGTGCTCTGCATTTAACCCATCCAACGTGCGCACACACAGCAGTGAACACACACACACCGTGAACACACACCCGGAGCAGTGGGCGAACTATCCCTTTAATGACAGTCGGCAGCATGTTTACTTCTGTCCCTTTAAGAGCTGCATGCATCTAATATGCATGTATCCGTTTTTCTCTCAACTTTTGTGACTGAGAATAAGTGCAGAGTCCCGTGAGAGTCACTCTACCGTTGAGTTAACACAATGTATGTAGCATTGTACAGTATATTGAGACGGAGGCGCCAGAACTGCAACAGACAGAATGTGCGCTGTAGCATGATACTACAATATTTCTTCAAAAGATTTCTTAAAAAAAAAAAAAGCATTTTTATTAATTTGACGGCCTTCAGAATATTTTCTGCTATGAATATATGAACATATTATATATCAAAATAAAGAATTTAGCCTCTGCTTTTAATTTGAAAAACTATTTTATTCTATCTTCATGTGTTCATGTTTTATCACCACTTGAATGCATGCACATAGGTTTCATCAGAAATACAACATTTTGGACAAAAAACTGAGAAATGCATTTTTATCAAAAGTGCATTTTCAAGCAAAATGCATTCAAATGTCATATTCTTTCACCTGTAAATAATTATATGAATAACTGAAATTGCATTCAATAAACAGAACAGACACACACACACACACACACACACACACACGTTTATACACACACAAACACACATGTAGGCTACATACATATTCATACTGTACATGCACGCACACATACACATACACACATATAGATAGATAGAGATGGAGATAGATATAGGTATATGTATGTGTATATATATGGATGGATCATCACGCACGCACACATTCAGATTGACGGGTTATCGGTCGATATACAACTAGAGATGTTTCTGTGTCTGTAAAGGCATTTCTCTCACTGACTACTTCGTCCCGATCAGATTCAAAATGGTCAAAACATGATCTACATATATATGATCTACATGTTCTCTGATCCTTCCATTTATGCCGATCGTCTTGTATTCGGACCCGGAAGTCCCGTAACTCATTCAGGACATGCGCTAGGGCTTTCCTTACCGTAATATACCTAGAACATGGATTGCCGTAAAAACTCGTCAATGGCGGGGAAAGAGTTAATTGTGTCTCTCAAAAAAGGCCAATATTTTAGTGCCTGTGGCACTGACCTTGTATATGACTCAAGAAAGCTCAGACACTCTACTAGGTCTTTTTAAAGTTTCTCAGTCATCTAAAAAAGTAGTTGAATATTCTGTGGGTCTGTTTACAATATGTATAAACAACTCTTGGCATACAGAGTCAGCAGTCTGTGCTGCCCAAGTCCACCAGTACATCACAGTGGAATGCAGTTTGTGGGCAAAGAGCCTTCATCCTGCTGTCTCTAGCCATGTGATCTGCGCCTAGTCAAAACAGACCCAAAATGTCATCTAGTGGCAGAAATAATCTAATAGATTTTGCAGCTTCTGTTATGAACTGTATATTGTTTTATTTTTTATTTTTATAATTAAACTAAATCCAAAGTCTAACAGAAAGACATGGTAAAGCAGGGATGATTGTTTTGGAAAGTGCAGACTGTGATATTCATCACAAAACAAATGGTCACCAAGTCACTAAATTGCCAGATATAGACTACCATCCCAAAACAGTATGGATATTTTTTTTTTTGTGAAAGTAATACTGTTATTTAACAAGGTTGTTACACTGTAAAAAACAAAAACATGTTCACTGAGTAGGGAACGAGACGCTGCGTAGCTATGACGCATTGGGAACGCCCTCTGGGTGTGCCGATTGTCTGAAGCCCTTATAGAATCACGCCAATTCATTGACTGATGGTGCGGATGCCGTCTTCAACGTTCTTATATCGCCTCCTTATACTGGCAAATGCGCCATCTGCTCCTCCGATTCCTCTGCCGAAAAAGTCCCCTTGACGGTAGGGGTGTGAATCGGCACTGGTTTCTCGATTCAATTCGATTACGATTATCATGTCAACAATTCGATTCAATTCGAAATTGCAATGCATCATGATTATATCAAATTTATTTTGTGCATTTTAATAAATTATATAAGCAGACTACTTTTTTAAAATAATTATTGTAATTAATTGATTGATTTAATATATAATTTATTTATTATTATTATTATTATTATTATTATTGTGAATTAAAACATACAAGCAAATATAAAGTAATGAGGGGGGGGGGGGGGTTATAAGTGAACTAGCGGAATCAGCTTGACGGGTGGAAATGCATACAGCCTCACGTCCGGCCACGGGTGTGCGAACGCATCTATGCCTAGAGGTGCTTGGGAACTCAGTGAGAACCAAAGAGGACATTGGGACAACTCCTGCGATGCAAAGAGGTCCACCTTCACCCTACCGAACAAATCCCAAATACTTTCAGTATCTGGGAGTGCTTTAAGTATCGAAAGTTTACAGATAATCATAGTTATGGGTTTTTTCTTTTTTTCCTCAGCCTTATTGCCATTTGATTATTAGCTACTGATGAGAGAGACACTGGCAGCTTTAATAGACTGCATTCACACTAATGCACAGATCTATTTCCACATATCAGATGTTTTGTCCTGTTCTGAAAACACACTGACAGTGTACATCAATTTCGTATCATAAAAGTAGATGCAAGTGCACTTAACAGCAGCCGAGAACAAACAAACACAAAGTGCAGGCAAAAGTCAGTATGTGAGTTTCGTGCATCGAATACGTACTGCATTCCAAACGGCAGGAATGAAAGCATATCTAAAGTAAAAGACTAAAATAACAGCGAGTGGAAGCACTGTCAAGCAATGCTCACGTGTCTCGCAGCGCATATTCTGTGCAATGAAGCCCGCTGCGTTTATCTCTAGCGCGCAAACATCCCATACGCGAGAAAAAGCCAAGCTCAGATTTTAAAATCGAGAGTGCATTTTTAATACTCTCATGACAAGCACGTATGCGAATGACGTCATAGGCTATAATCGATTAATTTCGACACCCCTACTTGTCGGCAGCGCGAGGAGCTTGGCATCAAACGCAGCATCTCGTTCCCTACTCGGAGAACATGGGTTACGCAAGTAACAGAGACGTTCTCTTTCATAGGTTCACTCGATGCTGCGTAGCTATGATGCGTTGGGAACGATATACCAAACACACCAAGGTAAAAAAACGCTGCCTTATCTGGCCCGATTTTACAAACCAGATAGCACACACGGCTGGTTCATGTGGATAAAAAACCTGAGAATCTGGAGCCATGTCAACATTGAAGTTATAGAACCTGATAAAAGTGTGCGGAGAGGACCATCCTGCCCCTACACAAATATCCTCTAGGGGTACCCCTCTAAAAAAAGCTTGAGAAGATGCTACATGCCTAGTAGATTGTACCCGTACGCTGAGAGGTGAAAGACCACGCACCTCATAAGCCAGCAAAATGGCGTCCCTCACCCAGTGAGAAATTTTGTACTTCAATGCGTCAAGCCCATGGTGGCCAGCACCAAAGCATACCAACAACTGGGGAGATTTCCTCCAATGACCGGAGCGGTCCACATAGAGCTTCAAAGCTCGGACATGGCAGAGCATTGAAGCCTTTCATCATCACATGAAGGAAAGGGAGGAGGATGGAAAAAGTGAAGTGTGACCACCTGAGAGCGAAACGATGTGGATAAAACTTTGGGAACATAACCAGGCCTAGGCTGTAAGGTTACGTTCACCAGACCCGGGCCGAAGTCCATAGACATTTCGCTAACAGAGAGAGCTTGCAAGTCCCCAACTCTTTTCAGAGACGTTAGCGCCAACAAAAGAGTAACCTTGAGAATCAGCATTCGTTCTGGAGCCGACTCCAGGGTTTCAAATGGGGCTACCAGTAAACCCTCCAGGACTACTGATAAGTCCCAAGAAGGAACTCTAAGGGGGCGTACTGGTCTCAGATGCTGGACACCACGCATAAACGTAGAGACCAACTGATGTCTCCCCAGGGGAATCTCATCCAGCTCTCTCCGAGCAGCGATGGCTGCAACATAAACCCTTAAGGTGATAGTGACCGCCCCTGCTGCAAGTTTTTCTTGCAGGAGCTCCAGCACTGGACCTACAGGGCAGCTGACTTGGTCCACTGCATGGGCTAAACACCATGACTCAAAGACCTTCCACTTGGAAGAGTACAGCCTCCTCGTGGAAGGGGCTCTGGCACTAGCGATAGTATCCTGAAGATCGGCAAGAAGACCAGAAGTCAAAACTTGTGGCCCTGGATGGGCCATACCCACAGCTTCCAGACCTCGGGTTGAGGGTGCCAGATCTTGCCTTGAAGCTAAGAGAGCAGTTCTTGTCTGATCGGAATCTCCCACGGAGGCCGATACAAAAGAAGAATCAGCTCTGAGATCCACGTCTGGGATGGTCAGACCTGGGCTACAAGCAGGAGACTGACACTGCTCTCCTTCACCCTGCACAGAACTAGCGGAATCAGCTTGACGGGCGGAAATGCATACAGCCTCACGTCCGGCCATGGTGAGCGAACGCATCTATGCCCAGAGGTGCTTGGGAACTCGGTGAGAACCAAAGAGGACATTGAGACGACTCCTGCGATGCAAAGAGGTCCACCTCCGCCCTGCCGAACAAATCCCAAATCTGGGCTGCTGTTTGGAGGTTCAACATCCACTTCCCCAACCTGAGGTTCTGTCTCGACAAAGTCGGCTGCAACTTTCAAAATTCCCAGAACGTGAACCACTCTCAAGGAGAAGAGTCCAAAGGAGGAGACTGTTTAGGGTGCGCGACCGTGAACCCACTTGGCGATTTATATGGGATACTACCGCCATGTTGTCCGTCCTGACAATCACATGACACCCCCTGAGAAAGGGGAGAAATTGAATCAGTGCCAGGAAGACGGCTCTCAGTTCCAGGCAGTTTATATGCCAGGAGAGGAACTCTGGGATGCGTCTGTCATGACCATTTGGAGATGGTGAACCGCGCCCATTCTGACTCCACTCTTGAGAAAGAGGGGGTCCCGCCATATTGAAAGGGTGTGACAGCAACTGCACGACACCCTTACTAGGAGTAAAGGGGAGGCTGCGGCCATGAGGCCTAAGAGCCTGCAACAAGTGCTCACGGAGACATGATGGCCTAGCTTGAAGCGGGCCAACATGTGTTGAGGCTGGAAATCCGGGCAGGAGCCAGACGGGCCTGCATTTGAAAGGAATCCAAATGAACTCCCAAAAACACAGTTTGTTGGGAAGGGGTGAAAACACTCTTCTTGGTGTTCATTCTGAGGGCAAGAGCTTTAATGTGGCGGAGCAGGACATCCCTGTGATGGCTCACTAACTTCCTGGAGTGGGCCAAAATGAGCCAATTGTCCAGGTAGTGGAGTACACGAAATACCTTGGAGCCTCAAAGGGGCCAAAACTGCATCCATGTACTTTGTGAACGTCCTCGGTGCCAAAGTCACCACGAAGGAAAGCCTTTGGCGTCCTTGTTTAGGATGAGGGGGTCCAAAGGAACTAATGTACGGACCTGTAAAGCGACCGGTATGGGGCCTGTTAGCTGTGGTAGAGAACCGAACATGTCTCCTATCAGGCTTGGAGGATGGCCATTGTGTGGAGGGCCATGCCTGCCTGACCAGCTGCCATGTAGGACTTTCCAATAAGAGCGGAAGTGGTCCTACATGGTTTAGTTGGAAAGAAGGGGCGGGACTTCCAGGAAGGCACCGAGGATGGCGAGAAGTGTGTGGTTAGAGTGTTCTCAATCGCCGGAATGGCGGTGTAGTCCTGCTCCACGAAACCCACTAGGTTGGTGAAGTCAGCGGCTGCCACGTTCATAAGGCGGGAGAAGAAAAGGCTGCTTCCAGGATCTGGAGATCTCGTGATGCAGATCGCTGAAAAATGGTAGCTTCCTCCGTTCGGGCCTTGAATTTGGACCGCTAAGAAACCACTCGTCGAGATTAGATGACCAAGATTCATGGGGCTCGTCGGGCCAATCAATAGAGAGCTGCTCAGTGGCATGTGAAAGCACATCCAGGAGCTCGGAGTAGGCCGCAGAAGGCCGCGCCCCCTGGCCGTTAGGCAGGAGAGGATCGGTTAACAGGCCGAAGTCCTCCGAGTCAGAAGCTGCGGTGAATAAAACGTCCTCCAGCCCGAAGGAAACAGCCTCGCGTGCCTTCCGGGCTAGGACATAAAGAATCATGAATCACGAATTCAACCGGAAAACTCACACGCACGTGCTCAGGCGAGAGAGGGAGAGAAAGGGCGAGGCCCGTCAGTTCGCTCTCCATCGCCTCGAGCTCCACATCCGAACCCCAGGTCGCAGAGTCGCGGGAGGCCTCTGCAGCCTCCGGGGTGTGACGGGAAAAAAAACGGATGACTCCCTCTTAAAAACCGCAAGCCTAGTGCAGAGGGTTTTGAGATGGAAGTTTTCATAAAATTTACACTTCGAAATGCCATAAACCGCAACAGAAAATGCAGAAAAATCGCAACAGAAGGGCTAATATTGCCGCTTCATGAAGGCATGCAGAGAAATCCGAGGAGCAGATGGCGTGTTCGCCAGTACAAGGAGGCGATGTAAGAACGTGAATGAATTGACTCTATAAGGGCTTCAGACTAGAGGTCTGCATTCCCGCAGCAATTGTGGGACCCGAACATATTTCTTGCGACACGGGATTAAATTCCCAAATAAAACACGGTCGGTAACTCTGGTGTAATTTGAACAGGAGCGGGCGGTCTAACAATATCCCGTTCCGAGGTCCTTTCAGAACAGCATATCTGTGCTTTATTCTTATTGACCACCGGTACAGCCTGCACTCAGAAATGTTATGCGCGCTGCACACATTAACCAGTGCTTTCTGCGTCACGTGTTTTATTTGCGAGGTCTGTGCGTAGCGTGTACATAACTGTCCTCAGAGCAGGCTGTACCGGTGGTGAATATACGGCCCTCAGACAGAACAGGCAGGTTGTGATGAGTGACAGAGCAGAATAAGGATGGAGCAAAGTGTGGATGCGCTGTCCTTGAAGGACGTTCAACTTGGTTTTGTTTATTTTGCTTAGCCTATAAATTTAAATGACAGATGTCGTATTTATTTATTTTAAATGAATAAATTAATACTTATTTAACAAGGATGCTTTAAATTGATCAAAAGTGATAGACATTTATAATGTTACAGAATATTTCTATTTCAGATAAATGCTGTTTTTCTGAACTTTCTATTCAAAGAAACCTGCAAAAATTGTGCTCAGCCGTTTTCAAAATAATAATAATAATAATAATGTTTTTTGAGCAGCATATTAGAATGATTTCTGAAGGAGCATGTGACACTGAAGACTGGAGTAATGATGCTAAAAAAATCAGCTTTGATCACAGGAATAAATTACATTTTTTTTTTTTTAAATATATTCAAAGAGAATACCGTTATTTTAAATGGTAAAAATATTTCAAAATTGTACTATTTTTGCTGCACTTTGGCTCAAATAAATGCAGGCTTGGTGAGCTACTTTAAAAATCTTACTGTTCAAAAACTTTTGACTGGTAGTGTATGTTGATTTGTTCCTTTTTACTTCTAAAAACTGTACAATTAACAGCATTTTACTGTCTGGTTAGATCTTTTACAGTTTTTCCCTGTATATAGTACGGGAACTTAGTGTTAACCTATTAACAGGTTGTTTTTTTTAGTTTTTTTTTTTACCCTTGGCATTTTTACAATATTTTACTGTTCACATTACACTTTTTTTTTTCTTAGTGTACAAATTTCGGTTTTAAATCAGTTTTGAACTTTTCATCAAATAATACTGAAAAAAATCACAGTTTCTACGAACATATGAACTATTTTCAATAACTAATATAAGAATTTGAATTTAATAATAATAATGGTTTCTCGAGCAGCAGATCAGCATATTAGAATGATTTCTGAAGGATCATGTGACACTTGAAGACTGGAGTAATAAGACTGAAAAATAAGCTTTGCATCACAAGAATAAATTATATTTTTACTATATATTCACATAGAACAGTTATTTTAAATTACAATAATATTTAAAAATATTACTGTTTTGTATAAAATTTTTGATCAAATATGTGCAACCTTGGTGAGCAGAAGAGACTTCTTTCAAATATCTTACTGATCCCACACTTTTTCACCAGTAGTGTGTGTATGCATACATATATGTGCTTGGTTGCAAAGCATATAAAACGCTCTTAACCACAGTAAAGCTACATATCAGTCCTCTAAAGCGTCTTTAAACTCAACTCTCTTGTCTCTATTCGTTTTCTCCCTCCCCCCATCCATCCCCTCCTCCTGCATGCTGTTTAAATGGCCTTTAATGGCCGTGTGTAGTGGCTGTTTTGACACTTCCTGAGCTGATAGGGCTCTATAAAGCAAAGATGTGCCGCATGACACTCTGATTGTGTGGGCATTACCATCTGTGAACCTCCTCAACGACCCTGATAGCATCAGCACACTGATCACAGTCTGACTCTCACACACACGCAACATCTCTCCTTTAGTCCCTTCTGCTGGATTTCTCACCTCAGTTTAACTTCATTTAATGCTAGTGTAGATCTCTGCTGTTAATGTATTTTGACATCTGGTGAGAGAGAACATTTCAATGGCTGTTTTGCTATTTCAATAACTGTTTGTAAACAATTATTGTGTCACCATTTTCAATTTGCAGTTGCGTAATTGCAACAATTGTTTAAAGCAATTAAATATGACCTATTGTCACTAAATTTGCAATCTTACAGGAATCACCGCAGCAATTTTGGTAGGAAATGATTTATTTGATTTACTAGCGTGCAAAAAAAAATCCATAACATAGTCATTGGCCACGGTTTTATAGTACATTTTGCAGTCTTCCAAGTATTTGATATAATATTTAATAATTGAAAAATAATAATTAAATTTATTTCTCATTTCCAACATTATTTTTTTCACGTGAAAATGGAAAAACGTATGTCACAGAAATGTAACAATGGGCCTTAACTCTCATCAATTTGTAATGTTATTTATACAACAAAGCACATTAGATAATTCATTGATGAACTTTTCAAATGAATTGCCTCATTATGAATTGTTTCAGGTATTATACAAGCATAAGACTTGAATTAGGGTTTCTTTAAGTCACTTCAATCATTGCTGTCTCAGGTGTTGATTTGTTATTATATCCTTTAAAACAAACCAGTTTCAGCTATTTTCTTTTTGTTACACAATGTTAAAATTTTAGATCAAATTTAAATAAAACATTTTTATCCCATTTTAAACTATTGTGAATTTTCTTTTTTTTACCCTTGCCTTCATTTATTTATTTTTCTACTTTTCAAGCTTTTAATTTTGAACCTGAAAATCCGTCTTAAAATTATTACATTCAAAATAATAATAGTGGTCTTTTAAAAAATGAACTCTGATCCAGAAGTACTCATGGCTGACGAAACATCAGTCTTTTGGTTTCATAGGGTTAAAACCATTGAACATAACTATCATCAATATGATTTGCTAATCGGGTGACTTTTGTCAAATCTGAACATTTAACCTCCCATCACAAAAACTGTCTAGGTAATAAAAAGTACTATGCTATGTTGCTCCCCCTGCTGGACAAGATGAGGAAGTGAATAACCTTATGTGCTGCAGGCCATATTTCACAAACAGATATGCATTTGCTAAGCAAGGTGATGTTTTTTTGTTTTGATTTCAGGATGCGGAAGAGGCTGTGAAAATTGCAGGAGAAATTGGTAAGAGTCATTAGAATGTGGACATTTTATAGTCGTTTTCATCTATCAATAATAAAGTGATGTGATAAAGCAAACTCAGATTTTGTGTCCATCTCTTGAAGGCTACCCTGTCATGATCAAGGCATCCGCTGGTGGAGGCGGGAAAGGGATGAGGATTTCTTGGAATGATGATGAAACCAGGTGAGACATCAGAAAAGCAGATTTAGGGATGTTTTTAAGCAATTATCAGAACCAGAAGCTTTTTTTGGAGAGAGTCAGTATAAGGTTCTTATTTGAGCAGTTCTAAGCTTTATTAGACTAATTAGTTAATTAAATAAATCAGTTGGTTTTGGGGCAGTGGTATGAGGAATCAGGACTGGAAACAAACTAAGTGACCAGAGCGTTATCATTTTTCATTTTGTAATGCACGTTTACATGTAGAAAACTAAGAGACAGACTCTACATATTACCATTTATAATCAAGCCCTTAGATTCTCTATGTGTGTCTCTCTCTTCCTCCCTCCCCCTTATCTTCTTCTGTTCTTGAGAATATTAATAAAAACTTCAGTGGAACATGTTGCTGTTAATTGTGTCTTTTATTGCCGTAAGCTGATTCCAGGCTTTTGTTTAAGCTTTAATTGGATTTATCTTGCGAGGCAAAACAGTCATTCATGCAATTCAGCGGAGACAGAGACACAGAGAGAGAGAGAGAGAGTCCTCAGGCAAATAGATGCTTATCTGCTAAAGAGGAAGCCTCTTGTCACAGATGTCAAGTTCTCCTACAACAGCCACTTGAACCGAGATCCATGCACTTTAGCCAGTTGTAGTAAGATCTGGTAGCTCACAGTCAGTCATTCGTTTCTCATTTTTCTATAACCAGACATAAATTGTAGTTACTTCTAAAGTTAATACTACTACTACTACTACTAATAAAAACCTTATTATAACTAACCATAAACAGAAGTTAATAACACACGAGTAGTTGATGAATAATCAAATATGACTATAAGAACATGCAGTTGTGCATTTTTTTTTTTTTTTTTTTTTTTTTTTTTTTTTTTAGGATTCTGAACTTAAAATGTTGGTTATTTTAATAAAGCGATGAAGTCTTATGAAGTTTTGATGTTTTGTTTCAGGGAAGGCTTTCGTTTTTCCTCTCAGGAAGCAGCATCAAGTTTTGGAGATGACCGTCTACTGATTGAGAAGTTCATAGATAACCCCAGACATATTGAGATTCAGGTATTTATTGGATAATCGCCACCTTACTTGTGTATAAATGAACTTTTATGAATGCTTTTATGATATTAGAATAGTAGTGTAGTCATCGTGTATTTAAAGACTCAAAAATGTGAAATAAATTCAAATGATATTTTCCTTTAAAATATCATGCCTAGATTCCAACTAAATTACACTCTCAGCCAGGTTAATGAGAGATCCTCCTTAGCTTTCATTAGTCTTGAAAAAAAAAAAATAATTGTGAACAAAGATTTTTCAAATGTTTCTTTTATGCTCCCCAGGGCTGCAGTTATTTAATCAAAAACATAGTAAAACTGCAGTGATGTGAAATAGTTACAATTTAAAATAATTTTGAACTGACCCCAAACTTTTGAGCGGTAGTGTATCTGCTGGACACTCGTAGTTATAAATAGTCCCAGCCTGGCTTATGAATATTAATTGGATGAAACCAGTTCGGCCACCCATAGATATAACTGGTTACTGAAAAGCAGTTAAGTGGGTACTAGCTGTATTAAGACCAGTTCATTCATAATGATTGTTGCCCAAAATGTGGAATAGAATAGAACAGAGCACAATATAGTAATTTTACATTTCAGGAAGGTCCACAAAATCCTCTGTTTATCTTTGAGTAAAGAGCTTTACCTCAAGTTGTACATTCTAATCAACTAATTGTAAATAAAGCTTCTAGATTCAGTAACATTCCTGGAGCACAAACAGTAAAGAATGGCACAAGCAATGCAAAGGTCATTTGTTTGATTCCCAGAGAATGAATAAATGAATAATGTATGCATAATGGATTATGTTCTCTACAGTAACATGGGATTTTTCTGTGGCCACATTTCGGATATTTGTGCTAATGGTTTCTCTTGTCGTTTGCAGGTGTTGGCAGACAAACACGGCAATGCTCTGTGGTTGAATGAGAGAGAGTGCTCCATCCAGAGAAGAAACCAGAAAGTGGTGGAGGAGGCCCCCAGGTTTGAGCAGTTTTTTTTAAATCTGAAGTTAACCTGACAATTACAAGACAGTCATTGTGAAAGAACAGGGAAAAATATGGTATACACGTATGACTACACTGTGTTGCATAAAAATGAATTTAAAGGGATGGTTCACCCAAAAATGAAAATTCTGTCAATTATTACTCACCCTCATGTCGTTCCAAACCTGTAAGACCTTCGTTCATCTTCGGAGCACAAATTAAGATATTTTTGATGAATTCTGAGAGCTCTCTGACCCTCCCATAGACAGCAAGGATCCTAACATGATCAAGGAAGGAAAGTCCAGAAAGGTAGGAAGGATATCATTAAAATAATCCATGTGACATCAGGGTTTCAACCATAATTTTACAAAGCTACGAGAATACTTTTTGTACACAAAAAATACAAAAATTACTTTATTCAACAATTCGTCTCCTCCGCGCCACCCAGGTGCCATTTCGGAGAGTATCACACACGTAAACAATGTCTCCAATGCATGTACGCGGATATGTTGTTCACCTTCAGATCAAAGTGGAAACAGTGAGTAATTAATGACAGAATTTTCATTTTTGGGTGAACTATCCCTTTAATGTAATCCAATTATTTAATTTGGATGATTTAATGAAATCCAGTTAATTTAATTCAGTCATTTTAATAAAATAAAATGATAAAAAAGTTGAAAAAAGTTGAAAAAAGTACGATTTAGAGATGAGTAAAAAGTACAAGTAAATCAACAACAAGAAAATACAGTTAAATAAACTTGACCTGCACTGGTTTCTAGCAGGTAAACAGTCATTTCTTTTCATGCTTCAGACAGATAACAGCCGAAGTGAAAATGGGTATAGCAGTGAAAGCAGTATAGCACAGGCCTGCTCAGAAAACAGTTACCTGCTACAGCATGAATAAGTTTCAGCAAAAATTTGAAGCAAAAAGTAGGCAGTGAATTTCACTGAGAGCTGTGTGCAGGCAGTACACTGCCAACCTTATGCAACTACCTACATTGCTATATGTTTGTTTGTATGTCTGTTTAGCACCTTTCTGGACCCAGACACCCGGAGAGCGATGGGAGAGCAGGCCGTGTCTCTGGCAAAAGCAGTGAAATACTCTTCAGCTGGCACTGTGGAGTTTCTTGTCGACTCCAAGAAGAACTTCTTCTTCTTGGAGATGAACACACGTCTACAGGTTTGTATGTGCAGGACTATGTTTGAAAAATGCCATTTTGCGCTGTTGAAATATATGTTTTTGAAATGAGGAAAATCACAAGCAATTTATCTATTATATTATGGTTATGGAATAATTAAGTGCTTGTGGAAGAGAATAGTGGGACCTTTTAGTTTAATATATTTAACATTTGTATTGTAGCCTTACATTTGCTGTACAATTTGTCCGAGCCACACATTAACAAGAAGACATGAATTCTAAACAGTGCTGTCTGCTCTGACCATTAGAAAAGTGTACTCTATTAACTTAAGAGAGCTTTAATTCATGCCATCATACAATTGTATTTCAGGTAGCATTGAATTAAATATGAAGGCCAATTATATATTAAGTTCAAGTACGTTAACCACTCTGTCATTGAAAAACATAAAACCTCTTATAATAAAAAAATATATAATTACCTAATTAATACGACTGGAATTGTCACCATTAGCAGATCTCAGATGTATTACGTGACGCATAAAGAAGAACACAGCCCAGGATGAATGTTTGGAGAGATGATTTAAACTCGCGCCCCTGCGTGAGCACCGCAGCTGAATGTGTCAGAGCACATACACTAGTATCTAGGACGTGTAGTATGTCGATCTTCATCATCATTTCACTTGCCACCTCACTAGAACCCAGAGCCACAGAGGACATAAAAGTGTCTGTAAAGCTCATTAATGTGGACCTCCCAAAGGAAAACACGCAGCATGGGCAGGAAAAGGGTTTAATATTTCCGCTCAGGGTTAATGACTAGTTGTTAGTGGCGCTGTCTGGTTAACGAGACTCTCTTGAACACCTAGTGTTTAAGTGCTTTAGTTGGAGGTATATTGTAGCCTTTTAATTCTGGTGATAGATTCCAATTTTTGCGTGTTTTGGTAATATGAGATTGATGCAGCATGTACAGTTACATTTTGTACGCAGTAGTTCATGTTGTAGGATGTTAGTGAGTGTGTCGTTCTCTCTCAGGTCGAGCATCCCATCACTGAGTGTATCACAGGACTGGATCTGGTGCAGCAGATGATCCGCATCGCAAAGGGCTACCAACTCCAATACAAACAGTCTGACATACCCATAAATGGCTGGGCCATCGAGAGCAGAGTCTATGCTGAGGTAAGCCAACAATCAATACAGTGACTAAAGATCTTCGTATTTCTGAGATCAGTCATGGGCCAATATTCAAAATGACCAAAAAAATCAACAGATAATCAGGAAGTCTCCTGCTTGTCAGAGATTTTAAATCTCTTGTCAATTGAGTTAATATTGTGCAAAATGTAGTTTTAGCAATTTTGTACATTGCTCATTTGTGATTATTTAATTTATTTTTTAAATAATGTATAATGTCATCATATGTATCATATGGGAATCTTTTAAATATCCCCTCCCATTCAAATGTTATAATAATAATGCTTTTAATTAACAGAAATTACTTAAATCGATTAAAAGAGACAAAAAGACAATTTATAATGGTACAAAATATTCTATTTTAAATAAATGCTGTTTTTTTAAACTCTCTATCATCAAATATATATAAAATAAAATGTTTCTATAAACAATGAATCAGCTTCCTCAAAAAAAAAAATTTGCAGGACAACTGTTTTGAACATTGATAATACAAAATGTTTCTTGAGCAGCAAATCAGTATATTAGAATTTCTGAAGGATCATGTGGCACTGACTGAAGTAATGGCTGCTGAAATTTCAGGAATAAATTACATGTTAAAATGGATTTACATTTATTCAACAATTATTTGAAATTTAATAGTATTTCACAATATTACAGTTTAATTTTTCTGAACTTTTGATCAACTAAACGCAGCCTCGGTGAGCATAAAATCTTACCGATCCCAAACACTGGAACACAAATAAATGAATTATATGCACATTATTTGCTTCTCAAAAACATTTGTTTTTAGATGGCTATTTACATTACATTTACATATTTACAAAATAAATCTTAGATGTCTAAATATTCCCTTTGCTTGGCTCAAAAGTTTGGGATCAGTAAGATTTCAAATGTTTTTTTAAGTCTCTTCTACTCCTCAAGGCTGTATCTATTCAATCAAAAATACAGAAAAAACTGTAATATTGTGAAATCTTATTGTAATTTCTAATATTGGTTCCCTATTTTAATATAGTTTAAAATAGAA
Source organism: Barbus barbus (assembly GCF_936440315.1). Classification (NCBI taxonomy): domain Eukaryota; kingdom Metazoa; phylum Chordata; class Actinopteri; order Cypriniformes; family Cyprinidae; genus Barbus; species Barbus barbus. The sequence continues at coordinate 19,736,301 of NC_136735.1, read as the reverse complement.
TTTATTTCTGACACAGTGCTGAATTTTCAGCATCATTACACCAGTGTCACATGATCCTTCAGAAATCATTCTAATATGCTGATTTATTATGAGTTGAAACTGTTGTGCTGCATATTGTTTTTTGGAACATGTGACACTTTTTTCTTTGAATACAAAGTTAATAAGAGCAGCATTGTTCAAAATATAAATCTTTTCTACCAATACAAGTCTTTACTTTTGACTTTATTCATTTAACACATCCCTCCTCAATTAAAGTATTAATCTCTCAAAGAAAAATAAATAAAAAATGTTCTGACCCCAAACTTTTGAATAACATTGCATATTGTAACACAAAATGTATTTTTTAAATAAATGCTGTTCCTTTTAACTTATTAATCAGAGAATACTAAAAAGAATATCACAAGTCCCCCAAAAAATGAAGCAACACAACATTTTCCAACACTGATTATAAATCAGCATATTAGAATGATTTCTGAAGGATCATGTGACACAGAAGACTGGAGTAATGATGCTGAAAATTCAGATTGATCACAGGAATAAATTATATTTTAAAGTGTATTCAAATATAAATATTTTAAATTGCATTTTTTTTTCTGTATTTTTGATCAAATAGATATAGTCTTGATGAGCAGAAGAAACATCTTTAAAAAACACAAAAAATCTTACTGATCCCAAACTTTTGAGCGGCAGTGTATAATGAATGGGATGGAGGTATGGAAGTATGACAGAGATCTGCTCTCATTACCATTAAATCAGTGAAGAGAATTTGAGCATTTTCCTTTACATTTTGGTTTAAAAACCGATTATGTGGGATGCATAGCATTTTCACTCCTTCAACAGATCTGCTTAATCCTGGACTCACCTTAATCCATGTCTAACAACCTGTCTTTTGTGCGCTAATTTTTTTTTAAGCCTGAATAACAACTATTCAGATAACGAGAATATTGAATTCATCTATATTCAGTGAACACACTCCAGCCCAGCGTGGGTCTTGTGTCTCATCTCATCATGTTGAAATGTGCCTGCATGACCCTGTCTGGATTGCAGGAGTGTTTATCCCCGAGTAGCCAAGTAGCCGTGTTAACCCAGCTTAACTGAGCCACAGTTTGAACTGAGTTAAGACGGGAACTTTAAAGACAGACACTTGACCTCTTGTTTCCTGGGTTTATTTGAGAAGTAATATTTCCTCTCTTTATCTCTCTATTTTTCAGGATCCATACAAATCATTTGGTCTCCCCTCCATCGGCCGGCTGTCACAGTACCAGGAGCCACATGACTTGCCCAATGTTTGTACACAGATCTGCTTGGCCAAGTTTTTTTTTTTTTCTGTTTTCTGGTGTGTGTGTGTGTGTTGTGGAGAATGGGAACAGCCTGAATCACAAGCAAACTACAGTAATGACACTTAGTCCAAACATGACATTTTTCTCTGAGCAAAAGAAGTGTATTTGCTTCACATGAAGTGAACTGTAATTGCTATAATTTGAGGTATGTTTGTTTCCTTTTGCTGACTAAAGTTTTAATCCTTTGAATTTGAATCAAAGACAGATATTTAAGGATATAGGTTGCAATACTGGGGCTAATTGTAACGTTATATTCTAGTTATTTTGCCATAAACCCATAAATGTGTTTGTGTGTGAGATTCACACATCAGTCAATAAAGGAAGACCAGGAAGACACCTGTCCAATGAAAGATAGCTGGTTTCCGGGAGCTGCTCAGGACAGGATGAGCAAAATGTTTTTATTTCAGAAACACACGCACAGACATACACGGATGAGGTTTAAATGTCTAAAGAAAGCAAACATCACTGAGGATATTTACTAATTATTCTTTCATTTATAGGCAGGGTCAAAAAGATAACATTGTGTGATGTGGTTATTTATAGTTTTGTGTTCTGGTGATTTTTGCTTTTAAGATTTTTTTTGTTTTGAAAAATGAAATGTAATGCAGGGCACACAAGTATTTTTTTATATTTTTAAATGATTTTAGACATATTGCTAAAGTTCATCATGCAGGCCAGTTCAAGCATGAAGCTTTTGGGAATTCGATTTTTGAATGATAATTGTTATTTTGCTTTTCTCTTGAAGGTTCGAGTAGACAGTGGAATTCAAGAAGGAAGTGACATCAGTATCTACTATGATCCCATGATTTCCAAGGTAATAGAATAGTAATGTTAGACCATCTTAACGGTCTGATTTCATTTAAACTGTCAGACTAGTCCACTGATTTATTATTGTTGACATTGACTAGCTGGTCACATATGGTAAAACGCGTGAAGAAGCTCTGAAGAAAATGGAAGAAGCACTTGATAATTATGTCATCAGAGGTACATTGCATAAATAACTATTAAATGTCAAAATATTTCAAATGCACAACATTTCTTTAATTTCCAGTTTTCTCATTCCCACAGGTGTGACCCATAACATTCCTCTACTGAGAGAGATCATTGTTCACCCTCGGTTTGTGTCTGGTGATATCAGCACTAAGTTTCTCCCAGAGGTGTATCCTGATGGGTTCAAAGGTCACATGTTAACAGCAGGAGAGCAACGGGAGCTGCTGGCTACGGCTGCGGCTCTTTATGTAGCAGCACAGCTCCGATCTCAGAAGTTCCTGGGAGATCTGAGGTGAGAGACAGATGGGGCATCTGGATTACACACACCGACACCTACCGGCACTCTTGTCATTTAGTTAAGCAGTAGTTCACATGACCATTTCCAAGTTCTCTGACCATTAGAGGAGTAGTTCACCCAGAAATGAAACTTTCCTGAATATTTACTTGCCCTCAGGCCATCCAAGATGTAATGAGTTTATTTGTTCTTGGGAACAGATTTGGAGAAATTTAGCATTACGTCACTTGCTCACCAATGGATCCTCTGTTGTGAATGGGTGCCGTCAGAATGACAGTTCAGACAGCTGATAAAAACATCACTGGTAATCCACAGGACTGCAGTCCATCAATTAATGTGTGAAAAGCTGCGTCTTTGTAAGAAACAAATCCATCATAAAGACTATTCAAACTGCTACTTCTGGGCAAAATTAGTCCATAATCCATAATAATGCTTTCTCCACAATGACGACAACACTGACAGCAATCTTAATTTCATTGATCATGTGTTGCTTTTATGAAACTTATTTAGTTTTCTACAACGTTCCAGATGTTTTTGTTTTATAAATTCTGCTGCTGAAAATAGGTAACTGTGTGGTTAGTTCACATAAATGATGTTTTGGCGAAATTGCCAGTATAACTAATGGTAGTCTTAACCTTTAAACAATCAGCAATATTTTGCACCATATGGCATCATTTTTCAGCAAAAGTGTTTATCACATTAGTTACATTGTAGCTGTATAGTCAAGCAATTATTGCAAATGAAAAACATGATTTGCTTGCTTTTTTTTCTCAGTTATGATTTTTGAAGGAAACAATATATAACAAAAAATTTAAATAGATTTTTCTGTCAAAAATTGTGAAAAAAGACCTGTTTTGTGTTGGAGAAATGTTGGAAAATGTGAGAAAGGTGTTGGAAGTGCCAGCAGACAAAATCCTTATTGTTTAACCTTTCGTAATATTGAATAATCTAACAGGATCTTTTCTCCATCCTGCTCTCTCACCATGTTCCAAATTTCTCCTTATATTTCTGTGTAAATCCAGGCGTTAACACGGTATACCAGGTTAAATACAAGGTTCAGACAATAACCTCCAAACAGGAAATGTGCTTGGCAGTAATCTGCTTACAATTGAAGCCCAGCAGGCAAGCATACAGCACTGCAAATAAACATTTAGTGAATTCAACTATCAAACTGCTTTCAAAGTATAACCACAAAACAGAAGTTGTTTTTAATGTAACAGTCTTTTAATCGTAAATTAATTGGTTGTCGATGTACCCCCCGAGCTCGGCCAGTGAAACAGCCATAATTATTCTTCATCTGAAAAAGGCGACCAATTTACACTTGAAAAAAAGATGTAGAGAGGCCATCTGTCTAAACATCTCTCCAGCTTCCCCCTCCACTGTCTCTTTCTTTTCTCTTTTTTTGTGTGTTCCAAAAGTTATTGGTGGGGGGTGGGCTTTCTCTTTGTAGTGAATGCAGCCTACCACAGTGGAAAAACACTGCATTCCTCCTAATACATTTACTTTAGGTCTCCTAGCTGTCAGTCAAACAGCCGGTAACCAGGTGGCTTGTGTGTGTGCGGGTTGGGGTTTAATTCATCTGTGGAGAAAAGAAACTTTATAGCTAAAAATGGTTACAGAGAGATTTGTGATTGATTTAAATAGAGAGAAAGACTGTGTATTTGAAGCGCCCATTATGACTAATGATAAACATTCTGTGTGTGTGTGTGTGTTCCAGGGTGTCCATTGTTCCTGCAGAGAGCAGACAGTGGGAGTTTTGTGTGGAACTTGATAAAGGTGTTCACATGCTGGGTGTGTCTCGGTCTGGAAACAACTATACAGTGAGTGCAATTGTTCAAAATCTTACATCTCTTGTCACATCTCAGTAGGAGCTGGTGCAAGACTTCATACATTAGCTCATGTGAGTTCTGGCATGTTGTGTGTCCCAATCCTGTTCCTTCTCTCTCTCTCTTCAATAATTTCCTGTCGTTCCTGTCAAAGCCTAAAAATAATAAAATAATTGTCTTGTCCCATTTACATCATTATTCTAAACTAGGGATCAAGCTTTATTAGCTTAGCCAGGTTCCACACAGTAAGTACACCATCTGCACCTAATCTTTCCCTTATGACCATTCAAATTTAGATGTCTAAAAAGTGTATTTAAGGTCTTGTTTTGTTTTTGTGTTTTTTATTAGTGTTTGTATATTATTTTATTTTACTTTTACTTCTTTTATTTCTATCCATTCACCAAACCACTTGTCCTGACTCCTGTGTAGGTTTATGGGAGATTCAGGAGCCTGTCCCAGTGTCTCTGACAATAGACAGGCCAATATTGAATGGCCAGTATTTGATATTTTATCTAATTTAATTGCATTTAATTTTGGAAGTGCTCTTGCAAGCTTCATTTTATTTTATTTTTTTATTTGTCAAGACATTTTTCTGTGGCTCAGGTGGTTGACTTCCAAACTTTTGTTATTCCAGTAAGCAAAGATGTCAGATTTCACACAATTTCAACAAATATTGTCCTCATTAAGTCGTAACTCAACCTGCTGATTTCCAGTTGATTTCTGTGAGAAGGTATGTTCTCTGCTTCTGTTATAGTACTCCCAGTGAGTGCTTTTGCTCCCTCGCTAACGCCCATGTTCTTTGTGGTGGTATTTGTGTTGAAATCAATCCCTCAACTCTCGAGTCTAAATCACTTTAGGATCTGTGTGTCTTCCTCTTCTGTTACTGAAAGACCCTCACAGAGTGGCCACTCTCACACTTTCCCCAAGACGTCACTCACTAACTGTGTGTTTAGACACCTGTGGCCCTTCAGTCAGGGATAAAAGGAGCCTCGGGGGTTCAGGGGCCTCACCTGATCTCTGTGGACCCCTCTCTCTCTTTCTCTTACAGCTGATGGCTGGATGTGTGTTTCTCTCCCAGAACTGCACATCAAACTGGACCCCCTGCTCCAGAGAGGGCCCTGGAGGTTCCAGTGTCCCAGCATGCTTTGAGAATGTAACTGATTATTCAGAGCTGTTGTTTAGACAAGTGTTTGAGAGCTGAGGGTAATCAGTTTGACCAGAGACACTGGTTTAAAGAAAAGACTAACATGAAACCCCCCACCTCCCCTAACAGGCATCAGGTGGATTTGGGTGCAGAAACTACTGACTGACCTTACATGAGTTCAGAAACTTACATTTGATTTCTTTGTCTCACTGTTTCTTTCACACAGATCAGCTCAGGCTTTTTCCTCTCTCACACACACAGAGTAACTCTATTATAACATGGACTTTTGTTGTGCTCCGTCTAACTCCTATCGTGTGTGTGTGTTTGCTGGTTTAGGTGGAGATAGATGGAGAGAAGGTTGAAGTGTCTGGAGAATGGAACTTGGCCTCAGCATTGCTGCCCATCACCATCAATGGCAAACACAGGACTCTCCAGGTTTACAAACATGCATATGCATATGAAGGGAATAGTTGACTCTGGTCCGATATTGAAAAGTTATGATGAATTATTGATAAGTAATGCACCTGAGGTGGTAATATTTACACCACAGATGCAAATGCATTTTTGCAGCTGTCCAATCATTCCAGCTGTCCAGATGCCACATAAGGGCCACCCAGATTGCTGTTCGGTCCACTCAATCAATCAAAGCTGCCTAAATATACTAGTGTTGTGGAAATAAAAATGCAAATTAACCACATCTGTTGTAAATGCGCATATACATTTTGTGTTTGTTTTTTTTGGCTGATCCGCTCAAGATTTGTGACTGCTGTTTAATGAATGCAGTGTGCAGAATGATTGTTGGGTTATCGCAAAGATTGCTGTTAAATGTCAAGTTTTTATTACTTTTACTGCCAAGTGAATGGAGGTAAACCAGCACTCTGTTGCACTTGCTTGTGTGCAGCACTGGTAGTGAATCTATTTGTCCCAAATGCTGCTGCTCCTGTCATATTTAGCTTTAGAAAGTTTGATTCTAGTGAATTTTCTTGTCATATGCAGTAAAGTCTGATTCATTCTACCTAATTAGTTTGACCCCATGTAGCCTTGGAAAGCCTGATTCATTCTGGTGAATGGGTTTGTTCGAATGGTTCTTGTAAATGTCCAAAAAGATTGAGCATTTCGAGTACTTAGGATTTTGGGTTTCGTGTCATTTTTATTGTAATTATTGTCTTCAACTATGAAGTTTTTATATTTGTATTTTATTTTTTACATTTATATTTAGTATAAATGTATCCTTTTGACTTTGATGTTGTAACCCTAATTGCGATTGTTCATTTATTATATACCCATTATATTGCTGGATAGAAAAAAACAAACATCTGTCAACTTGAAGATTATTTGGCCTCTCCACTGATCCAGAGTCAATAATTAACCTATTATGCATCTCTTTGGAGTATTTGATTCTGATTGGTCAACTGTATTAAGTTATTTATTTATTTGTCTCTGAATGCAGTGCCTATTGCGGACAGCGGCTGGAGAAATCACCCTGCAGTATCTGGGCACTTCGGTAAGTCTACAAGCACCTCATACTGTATGTCAGTGGTTCTTAACTCGTTTGACTTCAAAACCCAGATTATAGAGATGAAGTGGTGACCTTGCAGAGTAGCAAAATGTGTCATATTAATCTTTCTAGTCTCAGATGTTTCTGTTTGTTATCTGTCTGTAGTTCATCCTTAAGTTTTGTTTGTGAATTATTCAGTAGCTGCTCATTTAACCATACAATAATGACTGATGTCACACCGAGGACAATAACCATAATGAAAAATATATTTTTAATTGTTCTAATTCAGTGACAACTATAATAATTCAATTTTTTTTGTTTCATAATACATTTAATTTAATACATTTCATTAATAATAGTAATATAGTGTTAATTAATAATAAAGTGCTAATTTTTGGCCCAGATAGTTATTATTTTTGTTGTGAACGTGACTTAAGACTATATGTTTGTGTTCATGAGCACTCTGTGGTGTTTTTCTGTGCACCTCATGCTGGGTGATGTATGCTATATAATGTCGCTCACAGGGCCATGTATCCTGTCTTTACCCTTGAGTTGATCTGCCAAACACGCAAACACACAGACTCTCACACTCAGTTGGTCAAAGCAATGCACAGGTGTCTCAACCAAACTACAAATCAAGCCGTCCCGTCTTTATTTACTCAAAGCCACCTAAACAATTAGCATCAACGTTTCACCAGCTTAAACAAACAAGCAGGGTTAAAAACACAGTAACTCTGTAAAAGAAGAGGAAATGCCGGCTTCCAGGCTGCACACGCGTGTGCTTCATGGGGGGTCTCTGCTTCAAAGATCTTTCTGAGTTTTTTTTTTTTTTTCTCAAAGTTTCCCTGGGGTTACGGCTATTATGGGATGCCTTCTGTTCATTCTGTGTTAATAGGTCAGTTGGGCTTTGGTCATCAGCGCTTGTCTGTTTCTCCATCAGTTCCAGCAGAAACCAGAGTTTAATAGTTTTCAGAGTTTCCTCCTGTCAGAAAAGTAATATAGATGTTTCTTCTCAGGAATGCCACTCAGAAATGCTGTGAGACCAATAGTAGAGCACCTCATGCCGCAAACCGCCTTCCCTAACCTATTTCATGCTGAATAAAAAGTCGTTAGTCAGTCCCAGAAACAGTATCAAGCCTTTTACCTTATTATAAATCAAAACTTAATCTTGATCTTATAGTCTACATCCCAAATTAGCATATTGTCCATCCTAAATGCCATGCGAGATTAGTAATAGTGTGTCCCAAATCACGGTGCATTGAAAATTGTCAATGGTGTGAAGATGATATAATGTTTCTGGTAGATTTTTTGGACTTTATGGGCTAATGTCACCCACAACCCCTTGCTCTAGAATGGAGCATGATTTTTTCGCTTTCCATTTCTTCAGAGTGTGTAGAAAGCCTCTGTGTGACAGCTGTGCAGACCTTGTGCATTCTGGTAGCCGGTTTCTTAAAATATTCTGGTGCAGTTTCATTCCATGTTTTCTGCCGCACTTCTCATAGGTGTGATTGGCTTGTAGGACACTTTTTGAACCTTGCAGATAAACACCTCGAACTGCGATTTATCTGTCCGTAATAATTCCTCTCCAGCTATAATTTATGTCAGTAACAGAGGTGGCAGTTTCTTTGAAATTCTTCACTGTTTTGTAGATTGTATTTGGAATAGTATTGAGGAATAGCCTTAGTCTCCCAAAACAGCAATAGAGAATGGACTGATGGATTTCTAAAGAAATGCTGCTTTTTGGTCATTTTTAAAATCCATATTTGATTCGCAAGTGTACAAGGACTTCAGTGCACTCAGTGCTTTAGCAGTTAAAAGACACTGTCTTGCGTCTCCACATCATCATGCACTGCAACTATGTTCAACTGTGCTGATAATAAGAATGCGTCTCAAATATAGTACAGAATGATTTCTTAAGTGTTTTGTTGACTGAAGTAATGAATGCTGTAAATGGGGCTTTGCCATCACAGATTACAGATCTGCAGAAGCTCTGTAATTTCGTTGTATCTTGTGTACAATGACAATAAAGACATTCTAATTCTAATCTGCCATATCCAAATATTCTGCTGTTTTTTTATTCACCTATTTACTCAAATTTTTATACTGGTAATATGTCATATGCTTGGGATGGGAACAGTGAAATAAAATATTCAGCAAGGATGCATTTAATTGGTCAAAAGTGGCAGAGATTTTAAATGATAAATAAACTTTGTTCATGAAAAGAAAAAGAAAAGAAACATTGTTTTATGATTACCACAAAAATATGAAGCAGCACAGCTGTTGTCAACATTGATAATAGTTTCTTGAGATAAATGTTTCTTGAGCAGCAAATCAGCATATTCGAATGATTTCTGAAGGATCATGTGACACCGAAGACTGGATTAATGATGCTGACAATTCACCTTTGCATCACAGGAATAAATTACATTTTATATTATATGTGACCCTGGACCACAAAACCAGTCTTAAGTGTCAATTTTTTTGTAATTTAGATTTATACATCATCTGAAAGCTGAATAAATAAGTTTCCATTGATGTATGGTTTGTTAGGATAGGACAATATTTGGCAGAGATACAACTAATTTAAAAATCTGGAATCTGAGGGTGCAAACAAAATCAAAATATCGAGAAAATCAAGTTGTTAGATTAGATTAGATTAGATTAGATTCAACTTTATTGTCATTTATGCAGAGTACAAGTACAGAGCTAATGAAATGCAGTTAGCATCTAACCAGAAGTGCAAGAATATAGTGTTTTATATACATATAAGTGCAGAGTAAGTGAAGATATGATTTACAGAATATACAGTGGAATTGCTATATACAGTATTGAGCAGAGTATATACAGAATATAAATAGGAATGCAATGTAGGGATTGTATGTACATTATGAACAGAGCAATGTAGATTATATAGATTACAGATTATATATACACATTATGAACAGCAGAAACGTGAGAACAGTGGTAATAAATAAATACAGCTGGATGAGTGTGCAAAGTATTGATAGAACAATGTATTCTATGCAAAATAGCAGTAGTGCAATATTTTATAGAAATAGTTTACTGTGCTTGTACAGTAACAACTTTAAACAGTTTATAGTGTAATGACTTGAACGATGTGCAGTCTGTGCAAAATATGAGTAGTGCAAATGCATGTGTTTAAAGTACTGTGACCAGTGCAGTAATAAGCAGGTGCAGGTTAGATTGGTGGTGTGGCGTTCAGAAGTGTCACAGCCTCGGGGAAGAAGCTCTTCCTGAGCCTACTAGTGCGAGAGCGTAGGCACCTGTAACGCCTGCCGGATGGAAGGAGGGTGAAAAGTCCATGGTTAGGGTGAGAGGCATCCTTGATGATGTTTCTTGCCCTGCCCAGACAGCGCTTATAATAAATGTTCTCAATGGAAGTTAACTGGGTGCCGGTGATCCGTTGAGCAGTTTTCACCAATATGCATGTAGCAATGCATATTACTAATAAAAAATTAAGTTTTGGTATATTTGCAGTAGGAAATTTAAAAAAGCTCTTCATGCAACATGATCTTTACTTAATATCCTAATGATTTATGGCATAAAAGAAAAATCAATCATTTTGACTCATACAATGTATTGCTAAGCTATTGCTATTGCTCCAAATATACACGTGCTACTTATGACTGGTTTTGTGCTCCAGGGTCACATATATTACATTAGAAAACTGTTATAATAATTAATAAATAATATTTTACATTATTCCTGTCTTTACTGTATTTTTGATCAAATAAATGCAGCCTTGTTGAGCATGGAGAATAAAAAAAAAAAAATCTAACTGACCCCAAATTTTAATGTCATTATTTGGTAATATAATTTGTAAAGATAATGGAAAAATAGTCGAAGTAATTCCAGTCTTTGTCTTTATGCATTTTAAATTCAAGTGCCCAATTATGTTGTGGTACTTCTCCTAAGCACATGCTGGCAACCACTAAATATTTCAGTTGTGACTTCACCTTGTTGCTCAGAGATTTAGTGATTTGACCCTGGTCACAGAATCATCACCCTTCATTACCCCATGTGACCTGACTTGAGCACAATGATGTAAAGCTTCCTTGGTTGAATTCCTGGAAAGCAGACATATTCCCTTCAGAGAGCTACCCAGTGATTAATGAGTGAGCCACCTTTTCCTTTTTGCTAAATATAGCTCAGAAATGACATCATCACTAATGTACAGGGGGGTCTTTACAATGACACGCTGGTTAGGAAGTGCCACTGAGGGTGAGAAACTTGTAGGGTTTGTTTACACTTGTAGTTTGGTTCTCAGTTTAGTCCCTAAATGGATCCATTTAGTCCTGGTTCAGTTAGTGTTCACTCTCTCATTTTTATCACAGAACCTAAAGATATAAAACAAAAGGAACAAGGATATGGCCACAACCTGAATGGACAGCTTTAATGAGGTATATTTTGTGACAGACCTGAACGTCCCAAACAATGCCGTGTCCTGTGCTAAATGTGTTTGCTGGATGTATGTACATATGTGGGTATTGTTACCAGCTTATAACCCACAAAGAGCATACAACATGTGTAAAGAAGTCAAAACAGTGCCAGAAATTGGGAGAATTACTGCAAACGTGAAGATCCACTGCAAGGAGACACTGATCCTGATGCCTGTGCTGAACTGTAATGGTGATGAGCTCATATTGGAACTATGAGTTCCAATGTTTAGAAGAAAATGTTTTTTGTTTGTTTACACTGCCGTTCAAAAGTTTGGTATCAGTAGGATTTTTTATGTTTTTTAAGGAAGTTTATTATGCTCATCAAAGCTGTATCTATTTGATTAAAAAATACAGAAGTGAACTAATTTTGTGAATTTTTAATATACTATTTATTCCTGTGATGCAAAGCATTCAGCATCATTATTCCGGTCTTCATTGTCACATGACCCCACAGAAATCATTAATATGCTGATTTATAATCAATGTTGGAAATGGTTGTGCTGCTTAATATTTTTTGGGACCTATGATACTTTTTCAGGATTCTTTGATAAGTTAAAAAGAACAGTGTTTATTCAAAATAGAAGTTTTGTTACAATATACACTAAATAGTTTGGGGTCAGTAAATGCTTTTTTCCCCTTTTTTTTTTTTAAAGAAATTAATACTGCAAGGATGTTAAATGGATAAAAAGTGATGATAGTAAAGACTTATATTGTTAGAAAAGATTTCTATTTTGGATAAATTGTTCTTTTTAACTTTTTATTCATCAAAGAATCAAAGAAAAAAGTATTGCAGGTTCCAAAAAAATATGAAGCAGCACAACAGTTTCAAACACTGATAATAAATCAGCATATTAGACTGGAGTAATGTCACAGAAATAAATTATATTTCAAAGTATCATTCAAGTATTATATTTTAAAGTATTAAAATAGGACCAATATTAGAAATTGAAATGATTATTTTATATTTCACAATATTACTGTTTTTTTTCAGTATTTTTGATCAAATAAATGCAGTCTTGATGAGCATAAGAGACTCCTTGAAAAAATATAAAAAATCTTACTGAACCCAAACTTTTGGTCCACGTTGCATTCTTGTTTCAGTTGAACTGCACCAGTTTGTTTGGATGTGGAAAATATGAGTGTCATTTTTGTTGTTTGGTGCGCACCAAGCTTCGGATGGCAGCATTAGGATAGACAGTCAGAACATTGAAAGTTTTCAGAATTTTTTTAATTCATAATTTATGAAGCTTTTTGTAAGTGTGTGAGTTCTGTAATTGATGCTGTGAAAATGGCCCTGGAGGTATGACCCCCAATGTACTCAAATATCCATCTCACAACCCTCTCATCCCTCTATCCTGTAGTGTCAGTGCTCTGTTCTTTATGTGACCGTATTAATTAGCTCTTCATTTGCTCTGCAGGCTGTTATGAGCTAATAGCTCTCCATTAGTGTCTGTATGGAGAGCAGGAGGCGGATGCTCTTGACATACTGCTGCTACTGTGAGAGGGAGACAGAGGTTGTGTGTGTTTGCGTTGGTGATCATTAAATTGACACAACTGCTTTTCATTCATTTAGCAGTGCAGAGGGCCAGGCTTCACTCGTCTGTTAATTGAATTAGACTGGGCACCGACAGAGCCTTTCATCTGTCTGAGAGACACAGAGAAAAATAAACCGCTAGCTGCTCAGCATGTGATTGGATACAGATTTGGGCTGCCATCTAAAGGTGAAGATGGGAAGCTCTGAAGAATATCATGAGGTTTTGCATGAGAGAAATGCAATCTCAGACCATTTCTTAGCAATTTGTTGTGAGCTGTGACACAAAAATGGGGAAAAAAAGACCAGGGAACTGGTGAAACATGCTATAAAAATGAAATGTTGGTGATACTGTTCAGAAGTTTGGAGTCAGTAAGATTTTTTTATTTTTAAGAAATTTTATACTTTTATTCAGCAAATACACATCAAATGGATCAAATATCAAAACATGTATTTTAAATATGCTTTTCTTTTGAAATTTATATTCATCAACGAAAAAATTTATCAAAATATTATACATTTTCAACATTGGTAATAAAAATGTTTCTTGAACAGCAAATCAGCTTAGAATGATTTCTGAAGGATCATGTGAAAATGAAGACTGGAGTAATGGCTACTGAAAATTCAGCTTTTCATTACAGCATTAAATTACATTTTACAGTATATTTACATAGAAATTCATTATTTTAAATTGTAATAATACTTCACAATATAACCCTTTTTACTGTATTTTGATCAAATAAATACAGCCTTGGTGAACAGAAAAGTTCTTACAAACCCAAACTTGGAAAACTGCATTCAGAAGACACTACTAATTTTGAATGGCCATCAATGAAAAGATGCAGTTACATGATCTAACAATGGGGCCTAATGGGATCATTATAACCAAATCGACCATCACACTTTGTCTGATACATACTACACACAAAAAATGACAAGGACTGGTGAAAATCAGCAGTTTCAAACATAAGGATGGCTGATGAGTCTGGAAACAAGTCTGGTTTCAGAAGATGAAATACTCTTGTGGATTTACCAAAATTTCTGAGACTTGTTTAAAGGTACTTAAAGAAGATTAAATATACATGGGTACAATGCATGGGTACGTTCTGCAGCATTTCCAAGTATCTGAAAGTCCTGCAAGCAAGTAATTTTCCATAATTTTCTTGGATGTGCACTTTTTCCAGGCTTCTGCGATATTATTTAAATGAGCATACAGGGCTGTTATTAAATGATCATTGATCTTGGTCTGAATAAGTCATAATGTGCACTAGTCATTATATTGCAAAAAAAAGAATCTAAAAGAAAAAAATGGGTGAAATGTATTTGTGTGTGGGTTTGATGGTAGTCTTTTGGAGTGTCGTTCGTTTGGTTGTTTGTATCATCATAATGGTCTTTCTCTAACTGTGTAGCCATTTCTCTGTTTCATGTGTTCAGTTTAAGCTGCGTGTGCTGAGTAAACTGGCGGCATCTCTCAGTAAGCACATGCCAGAGAAGGTTCCAGAAGACACCAGTAGTATCCTCCGCTCTCCCATGCCAGGATCTGTGGTGGCTGTGTCCGTTAAACCAGGAGATAATGTAAGTCCCTTCCTGGAAATACTGCAAATGCACTGCACAAATCAGTAGAACTATATTTCTCCCCAATTCCCAGTTTAACATATGGATTCACATTTAAGTTGGATTGTTCAGAGGTCTCTGGTTAATGCTTTTAAGAAAGCTGGTAGTAGATAGTTCTAAATGCAAGGCACTTAGAAACAAGATGAAAAAGGATAGCTTGATATTAACAATAAACATAGTATGTAAGTACTAGTAAGTGATAGTTCAATGAAATAAAAATGCTGTCATTTACTCATTATCTTCATGCAGCAAAAAAAGTACATATTGCTGATGTATCATTTTCCTAGCTTTCTGATCAATTTTGCTTGAATAAAAATGGAGCCTGATATTGAAGCAGTTGGACAGTAAAAATGCCCCTCTTACATTGATTTAAAAAACATCTGAATAATGGCGCATTTCTGCCACCCTCTGGACTGGAGTATGAAGCAATAGATGGCACACAAATATCTATGGATCTGTGGCGAAAGTTTGCAGTTTCCACTGAAATCTGCCTGGACAATTCTAAAATATAACTAATTATTATAGGCTTACTATTGTGATTCAGGATAAGGCAAAATCACAGTTTGGAAGATGGATGTACCTATGATGTAAAGGAATAGTTCACCCAAAAATGAAAATTTCCAGGAAATGTACTGAACTTCAAGCCATCCAAGATGTAGATGAGTTGAGTTTTCATCAGAAACACATTTGGAGAAATTAAGCATTGCATCACTTGATCACCAATGGATCCTCTGTAGTGAATGGGTACCACCAGAATGAGAGTACAAAACAGCTGATAAAAACATCACAAAAAGTAATAATAAGTAAATCCATCCAAATAATAAGTAATCCACACCACTCCAGTCCATCAGTTAACATCCGTGAAGTGAAAAGCTGTGTTTGTAAGAGACAAACTCATCATTTAGATGTTTTAACTCTAAATTGTTATTTCCAGCTAATTTTGACCAAAAAACAATTACATGGTATAGCTTTAAATTCTGGGATGTTTTTCGATATTAAAGAGTTTAAAAAAAATGAAAATTCTGTCAATAATTACTCACCCTCATGTCGTTTCAAACCCATAAGACCTTTGCTCATCGTCATTCATCGGCACACAAATTAAGATATTTTTGATGAAATCATTAAAATAGTCCATGTGACATCAGTGGTTCAAGCTTAATTTTATGAAGCTACGAGAATACGTCTTGTGCAAAGAAGTTGCTGAAAAAAGTCATTATACATTACACAAAACGTATTCTCGTAGCTTCATAAAATTAAGCTTGAACCACTATCACATGGACTATTTTAACCATGTCCTTACTACCTTTCTGGGCCTTGTCAGTTGCGTTGCTGTCTATGCATGGAAAGAAAGCTCTCAGATGTAATCAGAATAACTTAATTTGTGTTCTGAGGATGAATGAATGGAACAACATGAGGGGTGAGTAATTAATGACAGAATGACAGTCATTTTTTGGGTGAACTATCCCTTTAATAATTTGGGCATTGCCAACAAGCCACTTTGCGCAGTTGCTTAAGTGAGTCGTTATGTGCTGCCATTGTATTCAATTCATCCAACCAGGTGTTCATTATCTGATCTCCTTTTGTGTTTCACAGAACAGTCAAACAGGCTTGAACTTGTTTCAATGAGGACAGAATTTTCTGTTTCGAATGAACTATTGCTTTAACGTGATTTGCATTAGGATGACATCATTTGTAAAGCTGACAGTGCACTTCAGTATGCGTGTGTGTGTGCGCACGCGTTGCTGTCAGCATGAATTGAATGTGTCCTGACTCAATTTGTTAATGACTTATATATAATGCACGGACCGACTGGCTCCGGCTAATACATGTGAGCCTTTCCAGTAAAACATCTCGTTCACTCAGCAACGTCACAAACACAAGAGCACTGCAATGAAGAGCTCTCACTGATTAGTCACCACACACACACACAGCAGTGATGTTCACACCACCTGATTTCGGCACTTCTGTATAGATAAGAGAGAAATGAGTCCTTGTGGATGGAGGGAAACAGCAATTCCTCAGCGCTCACTTATTTCCATAATCCATTTCCCTAATGGAGAGTTTGATAGAGATAAACAGAGGTTTCTTTTATTGATTTTGTTCTCATGTTAGAGTGAGCTTTGTGCATTTGTTAACTGTTATGACTGTTCTAATGCATGCGCCTTTATGAAATGATATTACACTATTCCCCTGCTCTTTGTGCTGAGGTCGGTTTATGCATTAGACCTGCACGAGTCTATGAAATTAATAAATATATGGTGGGAAGATGCTCTGCGAGTCATGTGTTTCAAGAAGTTATTAGAAAGTACTCATTGTGGAATAGCTGTTGAGGTTTATTTGTTCATTGGTGTTCTGAAGGTTGCAGAGGGACAGGAGATCTGTGTGATTGAAGCCATGAAGATGCAGAACAGCATGACCGCAGCAAAGACAGCCAAGGTGAGCTCACTCACACACATACATAAGTTGATACGTAATCCTCCTCACTACTCTGTGCATCATAAATTGATATGACATAAAGAACACACTCTTCCACAGAGCTACATTACAATACCCAACACCATGAAAGAGAGACAGCGAGAGGCCGCGGTCCATTATCCACACTTGTATTCTGACCAGACCACTTAGCTTTTGTAAAAAGTCTCCCTCCTTGTAAGATTCTAAAACCAGATTATGGTTTATGGTACGTGGGATATTTTAATGTACTTCATGTCAGGGTTGTTATATATAACTATAATATATAACTAAAACTAAAACCATAAAAAACATTTTATCTAAAACATTTTTACATATTCATTTTTTTTTTTAGTTGCCAAGACATTTCTCATTTTGACTTAGTGATGTATTTGATGTACCAATATAACTAAAACTAATAATAAAAATAAATTAAAAATCTATAAAAAAAAGACAAATTACTAAAATTTAAGTAAAAATGCAAAATTTAGAAATATAACATTAAAAATATTAATAAACTCTAAAGGTCTTTGCACCGAGTCTGAACTCCTCGTCCAAAATTTCTGCATGTTAAAAAATAAATACGACCTCATGTTGTCAATCAAGTTTACACACTGCCTCTGACACTTTCATCCATCATAAAAACAAAAATGTGGATCAGGTTCTATTTTCTGCATTTTTGCATCCGTAGCAAGCATTTTGATAGGAAAGGAAATTTCAGATTCAGTGTGCAAAGACCTTAATGATACTAAAATAATGCAGCTTCATGCATCATTGTAGTTTTCTTAAAATATTTCTCAAGGTTTGTAGAATTACTAAAGCATTAACATAGGTTGTATCCAAAAAGTCTTAAAATTATTAAAATCTAAATATAATTTATAGAGAAAAAGTATACATAAATTACTTTAAAAGTACCCTAAGGGCCCAAAGACTTCCCCTAATTGAAGAATTAGCCTTATGCATTTGTATAGGACGATCTGTCACAGATCAATGATATTTCTCATGTGATTATACTTAAGCAGCGCTTTTTCTTAATATGGAAGCATTAGTTTCTTGTTAAATCATTTTTTCCATTGTTCTTCTGGAAAGCTGAAGTGTTTGACTGACATTACTGACTTCCAACACATAACTTTCAGATGCAGAAATGTTGGACTTTCCTAATATAATGTGTTAATGTTCAGGTGAAGAGCGTGCACTGTAAAGCTGGAGATACAGTCGGAGAGGGAGATCTACTGGTGGAACTGGAGTAACAGATCATCTGCAGGTTCTGAGAAGATCATCAGTCGCTGTGGATGAGCAATCAAAGACACTAGTAGAGTAGATGGAACATTCCTCCACTTGTTCTTTTTCCCCTCGTGGTTTTACTCTCTTTTTTACATTATGACTGTAATGTATCCATCTCCCTGGACTCGAGTGAAGGAAATGTCAAAACACTTACACTCTCTCGTGCCTTGGCCCTCCGTTGGAGGCGTTTTCATTTCACATGGAACAAACCACAATTTGGCAGCATCAGCAGTGAATGAGTTTAAACGCATTTTCAAATGCAGTTGATGAAAGCTGTTGACACTCCCTCCCTGTCTCTCTCTCTCTCTCTCTCTCTCTCTCTCTCTCTCTCTCTCTCTCTACTCTCTGTGTAGATTTAGCATTGTTTAGAGGAAGTGCTGTGAATGTTTTGCATTGCTGCAACTCGTTTTTAATTATAAGGTTATATTATGCAGTGATTTTTCTGCTCCATGATTATTCAAACATAATATAGGCCTATTCACTCTTCATCCAAAATCACCAATCCCACACTCATCTATTTGTGTTTCCATAGAACTTGTACCTCATTTCTGTCATCAAATGCATTAAACTTAATTTGTGATTATTTCTTCACTTAGGTCTGTAGGTGCACTGTTCAAACACTTCATTTGCTTGGGCTTTAATTGTTCAGTCTTTTCCTCTCTTTCTAAAATTGTGAAATCCGGAGGAGCAGACCATTAACAGAAGGAGAAAGCAGATATGATTACTCAGAAACTAACAGACAGCTGTGGTCAGGCTTGGAGTAGGCACTGGTGCGGTTTCCTGTTTTTTAGCACACTTAGATCCACTTTCTGTCTGTACTTGTTTTGAGAAAAAAATAAAGTGTTATAATAAAAATGTGATTAATGTAAACATTCCAAGTGCTCTTGATTGCTTGAAGCCCTAGGCTTGGGAAGGAATGAAATGCATTACTGAAATGATTGTATTGATTGAATGCTGTGTGGCAGCAGCTATTTCCAGATGAGAAACGGACGCATACAACAGTTAAACCAGTTTGATTTCTTTTTTTTTTTTTAGCAACCTTTTTCTGTCAGAAATTTAACAAATGTAAACAAAAGTCAGTTGACCAAGAATTTGCCTCAAATTGGGCCACTTTTTTGTAGTTTGGAAAATGTTTGATTGCTGCAAGTTGTCTCCACTGTAACGTGGTTTCCTGTTATTGAGGTACAAGACTGTCAAAACCAGAGAGGATTGATTTCGCTAAAAAACGTACTGCCTGTGAGTGTAAACAATAGTTTGCTGCTTCAATACCACATTTGGTTTGTTAGGAAGCAGATTTAGACTTGCTTATTCTCGCAAGTAACATTAATAATAGGATTTTATCTGAAAATACAACATGTAGTAATCGTAAAATTAGTGTGTTGTGTGTTTTCCATACAAACTCATTTGTTCTTTCTGAGCTGTTTGAGTTCAGGAGCGGCTGTCGGGGTAGAAACTGGATTGCATTGTTATGGTTGTGCTTCAGAACAGTCACAGCTCTGACTGTGGCCTTGAGCTGCCGATAAACTCATTGCACGCGCACACACACACTGACCTTTGACCTTTCTCAGTTGCTCATATTTGAAACTTTATGGCCATAACCTTTCTTGTAGCCACTGTGAGAGAAACTGCTTCCTTGTTTTATTCAATACTGTAAAAACTAGAAAAACAAACGCCTTAAACCCAGACAGCACTGCACTGGGTCTTCAGGTAACACTGTTTAATTCTCCTCAGTGAATCCTTTCTTGTAAATACGTCGCATGCAGAGATTCAACCGTAAACTAGGCCTCACACTGTAGTGACTCTCATGACCAGTTCGCGGTTGCTGTTGCTGTTGCTGGTCTGTCCGCGTGGCTCCTGTGGCCTCAGGTGGTGGCTGAGGAGATGAAGGATGTTGTAAGCACAGTGGTGGTCTGGCAGTGAGGGCTGCCCATTGCTGGGCTCAGATGAGTCCTGCGGCTCTGTCATGGCACCTGCTGCCAACGGGACGGAGTTTGTGGTGGGGGTTGCGGTGCCCACCGCGGTCGCTGCAGCTGCAGCCATGAGAGAGGATGTGGAGGTGGAAGCTTCACCTTCTGTGCCGGTCGGCCCTATCCGGTGTGTCAGCGGCAGAGAGAAGGTCCGGAATGCAGTCTTCTGATGCTCCTCATTGTCTTTGACCTTGTCGTAGTTTAAGACTTTCCACTGCTGATTGACAGCCTGCCAGCGGTTCAAGATGCGAAATACGGAGGGACATTCGTGGACAATCAGAGCTAAAAGAGAAGGAAAGATGGATTTGCTAAGTGAGGGATAATGTACAGTCAGGCAGTGCCATGAACAAATGGTCCGCCTAGGAAGCGATTCCATTTGCTGAAAGACTTTAATGGTTACTTGAAGGAAATAAATACTTTTATTCAGCAATTGAATAAAAGCATTTGATCAGTAGTGACAAAGGCATTCGAATAAATGCTGTTCATTGACCTTTCTATTCATGCTGAAAAAAAGTGTAACAGTTTCCACAAAAATATGAAGCAGCACTGTTTTCAACATTGATAATAAGAATTTTTTTTTTTTTTTGTGCAGCAAGCAACTGAAGGATCATATGAGTAAATGGTGCTGAAAATTCATCTTTGCATCACAGGAATGAATTACATTTTACTTACAGTACACTCACATAGAAAAAAGTTATTTTAAATTGTGATGTTTCACAATTACTGTATTTTTGATCAAACAAATGCAGCCTTGGTGAACAGAGGAAACTTTTTCAAAAATATTAAAATAATCACAGTGGACAGTATGTCTAATGTCTGTAAATTATATGCTTAAATTTTCCACTTAGAAAAAAAACATCATTGGAGTTTACAATCATCCAAGTACTCTGAGGTATTTTTTTGATACCCTGATACACAAGATGGCAGCAGTTGAGTTATGTTTCTTTACAATTAAGAGTGCATGATGTGATACGAGAGACATGAAAATAGGGCTGGTTTCAGATGTCTGGATAACCGGAAATACCAGATTATTTAACGGGAAGATTGACCTATCAGAATCATGTATTCTACAGAGCTGTGTAATAACTAGCTCGTTACTCTAATACTAATACACATGAGCTTCACAATACATTCTACTTTATTCTATTTAAAAAAAACTGAAAGTGAATACTTGTACTTTTTTACTCAATTACATTTCTCAGGCTAAATAATTATACTTTTTATTCCTCAGTTAATTTAGCTTTCCAAAGTGCATATTTCAAAGGTCATCTTGACATTTTAAAAGCCAACTGAATTAACATTTAGGTAATACTTAAGCACATGCTCATTTAAAATAACTACTTCAGTTTAATTCCTTTTGGCATAACCTCTTGAATCCAGTGTAATTACACTATTAGCAAACAGGGCGTGTCTTGAGGCTACAAGGTTAACACAGACATTTTCCCCACTTACAGAAAACGGTTTACTTTAGCATTTTAATTGCAACATTTCAAATCTCAGTGACCACATGGATCAAGAAAATGTGCAGTGCACAGTGAAGAACAGGTGTTTCGGAAAGTGTTAAGGTGTTGTCAGTGTGATTTCTTTGTACTTTTACACCTCCAGCTTGGTTTAACTCGCACTATTGTGTTTGTTTCTTCAGAGGTCCAAATAGAAAGACAACAGTGATCTGCATAAATATTTGATGTGATACTGGGTTCCCCTCTGACTGTCTGCAAGAACTCTAGACTTCTTTTTTACACATGCGCCAGACTATTTTTTTCCCCCCCCTTTCGATTTTCACTCTCTGAGCTCTGATGACAGTGAAGCTCCCTTTTTTTTTTTTACAAGCCAGCTCTCTGCGAATGTTAGATTACAAAGGCTTGTTTCTAGTGGAGTTGAAAGCGATCTCGGATGGCTGTGAAAGGCTAGTGCCCTCCCCAGAGCCCTGAGGTTCTCCTGTCTCTTTCTAGCTGCTCCAGAATCAATGAGACGGCCCACTAACCGACGTTATCACTGTACGCTGCAGACCACTAAAACAAGCAGCTTAAAACAACCCACAGTTTTCAATTGACTTTTCTACAAGAGCAAAAGGCAAAGCCCTAACGTTGAGAAAACTATACATGCTGGAAATGCAGTGAATTTGTATCAACATTCTTATCCTTTCAGTTACATTTGTTTGGTTAAATTTGGGGGAAAAGCGCTAATCCTGGAGTTGATGCTGTAGTGGTTACTATTATTAGCTTTATTGGAAGAGATAACTGACGTTTCAGTTGAGAGGACCGAATTAATGTATCCACAGTGGCATTTATATGCAGCAAATGTGTACGAGTTGAAATTAGGTTGTGGAGGAGTTTATTAGCGTTTCAGTATCATAAAGATGCTTATTGCTGCTGCAACCTGATTTTCCAGACTCTCTCTTTCTCTCAGTCACTCTTCCCCAGTTGGACCGCACATCCTCTCATTACAAGGAGAGAATGTGAGACCTGTATTGATTTAACACACACACACACACACGCTGACAAACACACACATGTTCCTTGAGCTGAGAGGATAGCTGAAGGAAATTCTCAGGGCAAAGCTTGAATTTTTATCAGCAGTTATTCTGCTGTAGTGTGGGATTTTTTTGGCTCCCAACCAGTCCCACAGTGGATGGGAACAGGACTCGGCTGTGAAAAGCCACTTTGCCACCTGTCTCTTCTCTTAGCTTCACTCTCAATTTTGTTCTCGTTCTCCTTCCTTTTTTGTCCCCATAGGGCTTTCCTTTCAGATAAATCTGTTATCTCATCCCACATAAGCAATATTGAAACGAACCACTATTGGGTGATAAATAATAAATTGCAAATTTGTAATGAAACTCCTTTAAATGCTTTATTATTAATTAATTAATTAATTAATTTATTTATTTATTGCATTCAGGCCTGTAGCCAGCTATGAATTTTTCATGTTCAAAAATAAAATTAGTTCTCTGAATGATTAATTTGCTGTTTAAAACTCTTATGAATGCCTGCATGTAGGTCATTCCACGAAATCGGTGCCTTTTCCACTTGGAAAAATTAAAAATAAGCTTAATATTTTTTTAAATATCCATGAAATTAAAACACCTTAAAATGACAAGAAATTGTACTGTGCCATCTCAGGCTATGTAATTTATTAATTTATGACTATTTTTCTACCTCATGTTTTGGTATTTTTGTCAACCCTGTTACCGTCACAAGATACTATAGTTAAATTAGAACTCATATGCCACTGAATGATATAGGCATTCGCTCGATAATATACCGCGGATGACCTTTCAAATGTTTTCATTTTGCACAGACAATCTTTAAAAACAGGGTCAAATCTAACCAATGTCATCCCTGTTACCCACGTCAAAACCTGTTACTCTAAAAAGTAGCAGGTTTGACTTTCAAACAAAATTGTTAATTGCTAGCTAATAGTAAATGTAAAAAAATAATTGTTTAAATTTACATTTTAAGAATGGTAACAGGATTGACACTGCATGATGCAGCCTCATAAATCATCAAAAATAGAACATTAAAGAGGAGTGAGAGAAACATGCTCGTGTTTTAAGTGTAGGAATCCTGGATGAGAGATGATAAACTGGATTTATATTTTATAGAAAAAATGCTACTGGCATACTGGCCAAAAACATTGGTTAACAATGAGACTATATTTAGAACAATATGCAAATGTGATTTTTGTTGATTTTTCAAAAGTGATATAATTTTGCGTTCATTTTGTAAAATAAAAGTCCTGCTGAAAAAGAAAAATCATAGTGAGGGACAGGCCAGAAACCTTACCCTTACCAGCATAAATGCTATTTAATATATTGAAAAATAATATTTAATTAACTTTTTTTATGTATTATTGATGAAAGCATAACATAGCATTATGTTATGGGATTATGTTTTTAAACTGCACATTTATTTGTTGTTATATTAAATATATGTTTGATTATTTTTTAGGGACGCAAAAGGCACCGATTTCATGGAATGATCCATGTATTTAGACAGTTTGCAAGAACGTTTCGCGTCCATTGTATGAAAATGGTCGCTGGGAGATGCTGGCAGAGCGAACGAGTCTTTAGAGACTTGTGAGTGAGGGCGTGGGTGCAGTTGCCAGATCCAGCTATTATAAGTGTTATTGGACTTGTCTTTTTCACTTAAAGGAATACTCCACTTCCAAAATGAAAATTTCCTGATAATTTTCTCACCCCCATGTCATTCAAGATGTTCATGTCTTTCTTTCTTCCATTGTAAAGGAATTGTTTTTTGAGGAAAACATTCCGGGATTTTTGAATGAATGAATGAAGATGCAGCATATATTTATATTCCGGGATTTTGTCCATATATTGGACTTTAGTGGTGCTCAACGGATTAAGGTTAAAAATGCAGTTTCAGTGCAGCTTCAAATGGCTCTAAACCAGGGCTGTCCAAACTCGGTCCTGGAGGGCCGGTGTCCTGCAGAGTTTAGCTCCAACCCTAATTAAACACACCTGAACCAGCTAATCAAGCTCTTACTAGGCATACTAGAAACTTCCATTCAGGTGTGTTGAGGCAAGTTGGAGCTAAACCCTCCAGGACAGAGTTTGGACAGCCCTGCTCTAAACGATCCCAGCCGAGGAATAAGGGTCTTATCTAGCGAAATGATTGGATATTTAAAAAAAAAAAAAAATTAACCATTTATATACTTTTAAACCTCGTCTTGTCTAGCTCTGCGATGCGCATGCGTACTCTGTGCACTCCGGTTCGAAACAGTTAGGGTAGGTAGAAAAACTCCCATATCATTTTCTCCTCCAACTTCAAAATTGTCCTAATTCGCTGCATTCGCTGACGATTTTGTGCACAGAGTACGCATCGCAGAGCTAGACAAAATGAGCATTTAAGGTTGTAGAAAAAACAGTAGCATTTAACAATAGTACACAGATCTGTAGAACAAGTAGGTTACCGAATTAAATAAAATAGCCTACTCAAACACTAGCCATAAATAAGTCTATACTGTTATTCAGTATAATTAAATTTTCAAAAACATTCATAAGAGCACTAGGCAAAGTTATCTTTAAAGCAATGATTATTAATGAAAACTATAGCAGTACTGTTATAGTTACCCCTAACATATAGTAAATTATTAACAAATTTTGATACAATAAATAAGGCGTAATTTAAGAGTGTTCACCCCTCCAAAACAGAGAAAACATCTTTCACAAACATCTACATCTATCTTTTTGAAAGTGTTAATGAGTTGTATTTGTAGGGGTTATCATGGCACAATTGTTAATCCCACCCCAGACTTCATTAATTTTCAAACCCTGGCTACGCCCATGATTGCATTGTCACAGGAAGTGACAGATGTGGAGATCTAACTATTGTTAGTGAACCCTATTAATATATATCACTTTGGATAAAACGGCTAAACTCTCTTAGATGATGACACTCTACTTACAAAACTTATTGACCATGTAAAAACTATAGCAATATTCACAATGTTGTTGAAACATATGTTGGCAGCAAATTTATTGAATCCATGCATTCTAGAAAAATATAAAAGAGGATGGATAGATAACACTTTAATCTCTGTTGTAGTTTGTGTTTTTATGTATTTATTGTATTTTTATGAGGAATTTTTAAACTTTGCACTGCAGAACTTCTCTTGGTACTGCAAGCTTAAGATGTATTATGTTATAATATTATTTATTTGTAACCTCAGACACAATCTGTGGACGTTCCTTGCATTGTTCACAATGATTTTTGATGGAAATATGCAGAATTCATTGGAATAGATTTTCATCTTGGTAAAAATACTTAAAAAGAGATGATAGTTCAGTTTATTGGTAACTAAATAAACATTTTTCCATAATACTGTATAAACACACACTTTGGATGAAAGCATACATTGATACAAAAGCATACCTTGTGATACCTTGCTCGTTATATTATTCGAGGACCTGATGCCCCCTTTCTGTCAGGAGGGGAAATAATAAAAGGCTAATGCTATTCCCAGTGATAGTGTTTTCAATGAAACGACCGCCTTTAGGCATTATCTCCATTCTCTCCACCTAATCAGACAGAATGGACTCTTGTTTCCACTCCCTCCGAGTCTGGCTGCTTATTGAGACAGAGCAATACATCACGGTGAGAAACTCTTGAGGAGCTTTGCCATTGATCTACAGCACACGCATGCACAAACGGATGAGCCACTAAAACAATCCCGACATCACTATTGTTCAGCTCTGTCCCATTCACCCGCTCTCTTTTTTCTTGCAGTAACGATTACTCAAGATAGCACTGCTCTGAGAAAACCTCATTATTCCCTCTGAGCCACTAGAGAGACGAAACAGCCATTCCACTTCAGGTTCTACAGTTTTGTTATGGACATTTATACTGCAGGCACTAGGCGGCAGATATTTTACATTGCAGCTGTCATTTGTGGATGGCTGCAGTTGTTGACGCTCTTGCTGTAATTCTCATTTGACGATATGTCCGATCTGTGAGCTGTCTAAACCTCATACATCACACTGAGGTTCTAGTGCCAATTGCTTTGTCCAGTACCTGTGCATTTATTCAGATGGTTACATTCATACAGCAGCTGGATACAGTTGTTATTGGTGAGTATAGTTGTTCACATGCATTTTTGCTTTGAGACAGACTTAAGATGCAGTCACATTAGCAAAGTTTCAGCAAGGTTTTGCAAGTAAAAAGGTCCATTTTCCACTGTCAATAGATTTTTGAACCAAGCAGCTTTCTTTTGGTCACTGCCGCAAATTTGACAGACCAAAAAAGCCTGATGCAAAATCTGCATGTGGATCTTTAGCTGTTACAATCCCTATTGAAATTACTGGATTTTGTTGACAAAAGATGTTAAATGTGACCGCCTTTAATAAATTCATATACTTAGGGGCTTTTTTTAAATTTTGGTTCAGTTGAACTCAATAACAGTGTGAAGTTCATCAATCTGCACCAAGTTCAGTTCAACTATAAGCAGTTCTACAAAAGGCAGCAATGCAATTATTCTGTTCAAGTCAGTTTATTATTGATTCAGTTCAGTTCAATACCAGTATCATTTCAATATCAGTGGTTCAAGCGTAATTTTCTGAAGCTACAAGAATGCTCCAAGAAAACAAAAATTACTTTTTTTTTCAACAATTTTTTCTCTTCTGTGTTAGTCTTCGACACATATTCACAACAGTCCAGTGACGCATGCTTGTGCATTTCTCTGCTTGTAAACAAGATGCAGCACATCTAGGTTTTACGTCAGAGTGCCGGCTCCTGCGTTAGCAGCACCACACCCATGCATTGTGGTGCTTTCATGAATGTGTAACGGAGACTGACACGGAAGAGAAGAAATTGTTGATTAAAGTTATTTTTGTTTTCTTTGCACACAAAAAGTATTCTGTCAGTTGCGTTGCTGTCTATGCAGGGGCAAAAAGCTTTTGGATTTCATCAAAAGTATCTTGTGCTCCGAAGATGAACGAAGGTCTTACGGGTTTGGAACGACATGAGAGTGAGTAATTAATGACAGAATTTTCATTTTTGGGTGAACTAAGCATTTAAGCACAATAAGCATCCTTGTTGA
This sequence comes from Barbus barbus, assembly GCF_936440315.1. NCBI lineage: Eukaryota > Metazoa > Chordata > Actinopteri > Cypriniformes > Cyprinidae > Barbus > Barbus barbus. Next base: position 19,708,347 of record NC_136735.1, on the reverse strand, counting down.
TAAAATTGTGCAAAAGCCCCAGCTGATCCTGGAATGACACGATCATATCTGGCCATAGGGATCTGCACTGGGGGGTTATCTAGTCACTGAGGTCTTCACTGAGGATCTGTTCTGAGGGCTTGTCTCATCGGCGTACAATATGTTGATATGAATGTAATCATTTTAATTCCTGGAAGTGACTCGCTGAATGACATATAATTTTGTCAAATTTTGCATGCATGTTTGGAACATTTGCACTACATTCACAGCAGATGTTTGGTGTTGACCCTTTGCAAACAAAACCCAAAGGCTCAAAAACCTAAAGGACAAAAGCGAGTCAAGTTACACTATTTATTTTGACACAAACATATCGTGGTTCTGATCCAAAAATACAGTGTAAACAGAATTCATTTTGGCTGAAGTCTGGTTTGGACTTTGGTCAAGCATTGGACCGGTTCATACACGGCTTACGTAAGCAGTTTGAAAGTGAATGTCCTGAATGTATACGAATGAATAGCTAATGTTGAGGGCCTTTTCTGTTCTTGCAATAGCTGTAAATACTGCCTCTAACAGTGATAACAAATATCAAAAACAGTGACTTCCATAACGCTGGAAAGTCTCATTACAGTTAACATGACTTTATGTGATACAAAGCTCAACAGAGACACAAATTCATCCATTATCCAACAACGGCTTCGAATTCTTGAGTGCAGAGCAAAGCATTCAGGAGGGACCCAGGCCACAAAACTGATAAAGACTCCGATGGAAGACAGTTACTGGAATAACTCATACCCCACAGGAATATGTGAAATACACACGTCAGGTGTGTGAGCAGTGTAGACTGGTTATACAGTATGATGTGAAAATTTGTTTTACAGTGTGATTCCATTTACCCAGCACAGCTTAACAAAAATATAACATTCAGGTGTGAGCAAAGAAAATGTAAAGTCTATTTGTCTATACAACAAATTTGTTACTCTCGTTTATAACTTAACATACTTAGCACTCTAAAATGTGACTGACTGCCATGTTCTGGTGCTGTGTGATTAGTTCCCTAGTTACTGACATCTCTCATGTCATCGACATACAAAAACCTGCAGAATAATTGCAGTAAATTGGCGTTTTGAGTTATCAGAGAGACAGAGCTAAATGGTTGGACAAAAGAGAACAGAAAAAGAACAAAGTGGATGAAACTTGAGTTTTTGGCTGCATATCCAAAATAAAAAATATAATTTTTTCGTTATCTGTTGTGACAGGCATTGTTCAGAACTGTGGTCACATTTACTTTAATGGTGAAATCCATTTTTTTTTCAATAGGAATTTATGCAATTAAAAATTTCACTCACGATTGACCTATCGGTAAGCCCCTCCCCTCGAACGCAGACTAGCCAATGGCAGTCGAGTATCAGTTGCAAGGGGCGTGGAACTCGGACATCTTTAGGCTTCAGTGCCATAGAGAAACATAGGAAGATCCGAAGCTCGCATCTGTTTTATGGGGTTTATGCTTCAAAAATGGAAAAACTATGTGCCTGGGGTACTTGTAACACTGATTCCAGGTATCCTGAAAGGATGGGCAATATAATTTATTATATTACATTTCCTGAATCCAAACAAAACAGAGCAAAATGTCCCTAAGTATTCAACCCCAATACAAAACGTAAATTTTCTAGTTGTCATACACTCATTAAGTTACAATTTTCATCTGCTCAAGCAGAACATTAATGTTATCCTGTGCTTTAGCAAGGTATCTCTGACTAAAACTAGCTAACGTTAAAGTTAGCGAGTCCATGTTAACGTACAAACCTAAATAGTGGACTGTTCTTGCGTCTTGTACAGTATAGGTCAAAAACACATAAACGAAGGTCTACATTTCAGTGCCTCTCCATATTAAACTGGTAAATGTACATTAATTTAATCGTACCCTGCGATACATGAACAGTGTTGATCCTGCATGTTGTCATCCGTGATTGTGATCATAGACACATACAGTATAAACGCCCTATTCGACCGCTCCAAGCAAGATGCGGACGCCATCTTGGAACGGTATTTTTGACATCATTCACCATACTGTAGGTTCGCAGAGAGCCATTCTGTGCAGGATTGTGGCATCTTTCGAATATTTATTGATTACTATGGTGAATGACGTCAAGTTCACCGCTGCAATATGGCGGGCGGCTTACATATAGCGGCCCATAGAAACAGTCGCTGATGAGGCATCTAGTATATCTATGATCGTGATGACCATAATGAGACTTCTCCCGCTTGCATTGTGATCTGTTAACCCTCGCTTCGAGTTACCCAGAGTATTTATTTTTAAATATTTTATAAATCCCTCCATGGAATATTTAATTCCCATTTGGTGGCCTTCTGTGTCCAAAATTGTGCAAAAACATTATGGGGCAAGGTTTTCACACTGCAGCTGTCATTGTAAGACAGTGAGCAACTCCGTTTGTTTGTCCGAGGGACCAACAGTAACTAAGGGCTTACCGATAGGTCAACTGCATAGCCAGGTTTTCATCCTAAATTGTGAATTTAACTTATGCACAGAATTGGAATATCGCATAAAACATTTGTGAATAAGCACCGTTTCGTTCCTGATAAACTGACACTAAATATCACAAAGAAAAGTAGGAGAAGCCACTGATTATAATAATTCTCAAATATAATAAATGACTTGCACTTCGAGACAGCAGATGAAACACAAATGCGGTCATGCTTTCGGAGGTGAATGTCAGCTATTTGGGAACGCAGTTGTGGCAGACTGTTCTGGGAGGCAATTATACAGAAATACTTTGACGACAGACTTTGCTCGGGCACTTCAGAATGTCCATAACAACATTTCAGATGCTGTGCAACAAAATCAGTCAGGTTAGTCAGGTTATGCCATCCCATAGCGCAAAGTCACGTGACGTTTTTGAACGCTTATGGGGCATTTATTCGCTAAATAATTTATTCGCTGCGTTTCCATCTCCCATTATTTGCATTAAGCCTTTTTCACACAAGTCAAAAACCACCTCAAGAGAGTGTAAACTTTTTTGCTAACTAAGGGATTTCTTTTGGGGTTTCCTTCATTCGTTTTGGATGCAATACTTCAAAATGTGCATAAAAAGAGGGTGATGGAAAAATAGCTAATGTTTGTATGCAAATAAAAGCTTAAAAAATAAGTCTGTTCACCATAAAGTGATCATGTCCCTTCAGAAGACTCGAATTAAACAGCTTTATTCTTATGAATTACTTTTACAATGTTTTTATGTTGTTTTTGAAGCTTGAAAATGCTGAATTTCAATGCATTGAATTTTTTTTTTTAAATATATGAAAATATAGACGTTTCAACGGCAACAACATAAACAAACGTTACTGCGCATGTGTGCTTTTGTGGCCCTAACTTAACTTCTGTTAGACATCCAAATAGAATCAGTAACAACAGCTAGAGTAGATTTTTTTAATAACAAACAAAATATGTTTGCTGAGTAAATCAGACAGACTAAGATGCAGCGATAACTACTTGGACGGACTTATTAGAAATGCAAATTCATTCTCTGCCAGCAGGAGGCGCTTTAAAGCGGGAGATCTAGAGGTCCCCCGGAAACAGCTGTTGGGCTGTACATTACACAAAGCAGCGCTGAGCTCACAAACGCTGCTTTATCAGGCATATAATAACATGCAAGATGAAATGAAAATGACATCGAACATTTTCTAAAAACTGTCTTCCTTCAGAAATACAGTGATATAAAAACACCCATGCCTCGTTTTGATTTTTAAACGTGCATTACGTGCTCATGTTTATTCAACGAAGCCTTTTGGAAAATCGTCAGTTTTGATATCGTGGCGGGTAGCCACAAATAAATAAATGTATGGGAAACACATCCCACAGCAGGACAACCTGAGCCCAACTTCATTACTCATCGCTTTAACTTTAACTGCGTTTGTAGCTGGCGCCACTAACCAGGCCGATAAACAAACACACACCGGAAGTTATGGATAATTGTGCATGCATCTATTAATCATTTTGAGTCTAATATCATCCCATAGGAAGTTAACTTCGGGCCAGGCACGTGCGCCCGATGAAACCGTCTATAGTATATTAAAATATCTTCATTTGTATTCCAAAGATGCTGAAAAGTCTAATTGGCTTGGAATGACATGAATTTTCATTTTTGAGTGAAATAACCCACAATTAACTTCAGATTTCTGTTTTTCTCCCACACAGTCTTTAGATTTGTTGTTCTCTAATACTTCAGGAAAAAAACTTCATTAGCGAACTGTTTTTTGATAAGTGATGCTCTAGTTTTTGCTGCGGCATTCAAAACCCCCCTTCTTCCCTGAAAGTGGTTTTGTTACAGCAATGCAACTCTAAGCGGTTCAGCTGATGCTTAATTCAAACAATTTTATCATTTAATTAGGAGCACATTTCCTCTGAGAGACAAAAAGACATACAATGTGTGTGCGTGCTTTATTTACTGCCTCAATTGTATCCAGATCATGAGGGAGCAGTGTGTGTTTTCTCATATAGCGATCACTCCTTAAGCTGGCCTGATTAGACTCTCTCTCATTGTCTCCTTTCCTCAAGAGATCAAACTCAGCATATCTTTGCCTGTAATACTTTGGACCAGTGACAACGTATTACATACCAAAGAAAGTCCTAAATATTTGGTCTGTCCACTTCCAAATTACATATCACAATTATTATATCATTATATCTTTCTCAGAAATGTTTGAACTGCAAACAAGGTGAATTTCAATCAAAAGTGCATCCTACTCACTCTGAAGGGCAAAGCACTTGAAATGAGTATCATATGTATCAACCTTCATTTTAAGTGGAAATATTAATGTAGCTGCAAAATCACTTTCAGCTGTTAAGATTGTTGTGGAAAATACATATTTGCATCAAATTTTGGCTCTGTGCAACTAATTCTTCTGATAGTCTATGGGTACATGAGAATAATTGAGCATTTTAAAATCCATGGTAAAATCACGTAAATGGAAGACAAACTAAATATTTCCTTGAAGGCATGATTGTCTGTAATAATTAATAATAACAATTTGTTACATTTATATAGTGCTTTTCTGGGTACTCAAAGCACTTTGCATAGAAGGGGGGAATCTCTTCAACCACCACCAATGTGCAGCATCCACCTGGATGATGCGACGGCAGCCATATTGCGCCAGAACACCCACCACACACCAGCTTATTGGTGGAGAGGAGACAGAGTGATGAAGCCAATCAGTGTATGGGGATGATAAGGAGGCCAATGGGGAAATTTGGCCAGGATGCCGGGGTTACACCCCTACTCTTTTTCGAAGGACATCCTGGGATTTTTAATGACCACAGAGAGTCAGGACCTCGGTTTAACGCCTCATCCGAAGGACGGTGCTTTTTACAGTATAGTGTCCCCGTCACTACACTGGGGCATTAGGACCCACACAGACTGCAGGGCGAGCACCCCCTACTGGCCTCACTAACACCTCTTCCAACAGCAACCTAGTTTTCCCAGGAGGTCTCCCATCCAGGTACTGACCAGGCTCAACCCTGCTTATCTTCAGTGGGCAACCAGTCTTGGGCTGCAGGGTGATATGGCTGCTGCATATGTAAACTGTAATAGCCTTCTCTAGAGCCCTTTGTGAAGTAATTAATTTGAAGGTTTGTTCCAAACGACAGTGAGCAAGTAATGAAAGTACCATTTTAGAGCAGAGAGCAACAGTGGGGTACTGGAAGTAAAAAATCCATTAATTTTCTCAATATAAAAATTGATTTTTCTACATAAAGCTTTCAAGACAGGCTGACAAAATATATGGTATATGCTTCTGTTAAGCCCTAACTCATAAGTTTTGTTTTGTTTTAATAATAAAAAATAAAATCCAGGTAAAGCACTATACTGCTAATAAATCCTAAAGAAAGAATTCAGCCAATCAGAGAACAACAACAAACAAATCAGAAGCCGTTTAATATTTTTGTGGAAGCTGTGATACTTTTTCAGTATTTGATGAACAGAAAGCTCAAAAGATATACAGTGGGGCAAATAAGTATTTGATACACTGCTGATTTTTCACGTTTTCCCACTTACAAAAAAATGGAGAGATCTGTAATTTTCATCGTAGGTACACCTCAACTGTGAGAGACAGAATAATAATAAAAAAAAAAAAATGCAGAAAATCGCATTGTATAATTTTTGAATAATTAATTCAATTTAATTAAGTCTTTTCCAGATCTTTCAGGTTTTGGGGCTGTCGCTGGGCAACACGGAGTTTCCGCTCCTTCCATAGATTTTCTATTGGGTTCAGGTCTGGAGACTGGCTAGGCCACTCCAGGACCTTGAAATGCTTCTTACGGAGCCACTCCTTAGTTGCCCTTGCTGTGTGTTTGGGGTCATTGTCATGCTGGAAGACCCAGCCACGACCCATCTTCAATGCTCTTACTGAGGGAAGGAGGTTGTTGCCCAAAATCTTGTGATACATGGCCCCATCCATCCTCCCCTCAATACGGTGCAGTTGTCCTGTCCCCTTTGCAGAAAAGCACCCCCAAAGCATGATGTTTCCACCCCCATGCTTCACGGTTGGGATGGTGGTCTTGGGATTGTACTCATCCTTCTTCCTCCTCCAAACACGGCGAGTGGAGTTTATACCAAAAAGTTATATTTTGGTCTCATCTGACCACATGACCTTCTCCCATGCTTCCTCTAGATCATCCAGGTGGTCTTTGGCAAACTTCAGACAGGCCTGGACATGTGCTGGCTTGAGCAGGGGGACCTTGAGCGCGCTGCAGGATTTTAATCCATGACGGTGTAGTGTGTTACTAATGGTAACCGTGGAGACTGTGGTCCCAGCTCTCTTCAGGTCATTGACCAAGTCCTCCCGTGTAGTTCTAGGCTGATCCCTCACCTTTCTCAGGATCACTGATACTCCACGAGGCGAGAGCTTGCATGGAGCCCCAGTCTGAGGGAGAGTGACAGTCATCTTGAATTTCTTCCATTTTCTAATAATTGCGCCAACAGTTGTTGCCTTCTCACCAAGCTGTTTGCCTATTGTCCTGTAGCCCATCCCAGCCTTGTGCAGGCCTACAATTTTGTCCCTAGTGTCCTTAGACAGCTTTCTTTGGTCTTGCCCATAGTGGAGAGGTTGAAGTCTGATTGATTGAGTGTGTGAACAGGTGTCTTTTATACAGGTAACGAGTTCAAACAGGTGCAATTAATACAGGTAATGAGTGGAGGATAGGAGGGCTTCTTAAAGACAAACTAACAGGTCTGTGAGAGCCAGAATTCTTGCTGGTTGGTAGGTGATCAAATACTTATTTCATGCAATAAAATGGAAGTTAATTATTTAAAAATCATACAATGTGATTTTCTTGATTTTTTTTTTAATATTCTGTCTCAGGGGCGTGTCTACGTGGTTGCCAGGGGTGGCACCGGACCCCCCTGAAATTTGGCTGGCCACCCCAGGTGCCCCCCCTACCAGATGTCTTGCGATAGGCTTGTTTTTAGTTAATTTATAACTGCGGCTGTGTCCAAATTCAGGGTCTGCATCCTCCTTAGGATCCTTCCTACCCGGTTGAAGGAGGAGGGATCCTCCGACGTCCGCAAAACCCGGAAGTCGGTGTTTGTGAATTTGGACAGCCTACCCTTCTTTCAGTTCCCTCCCTTACCCGTTGCTCATATCCTGTCGCCTAGCAACCGTGACAGCGCCAAGCAAGAAGCGGGAAAATGGACAAACAAAGAGTTATTCTCCTCATTTTAATTCTTTTGGAAGAAATAAAGCAATTAAATAAATTAAATACTTTCTTTGCTCGTTGTCGGAGAGTTTTTTATATCAGACTACAAGACAGTCACATGCAGGTAAGCCATTATAGCCTATTTTTATTTGTTTTTAAGTATTCTACTAATTTCTCCTACAAATTCATTGAGCCGAAGCATAAACTTTAGCTTGTTTTGTCAGAGAAACTCCTCTCCCACTCCGCTACCGCTCGCTTCGTCCGCCATTACGCTCTGCCGAAAAGAATTATGGGATAGGTAGGACGGGAAAGGATCCACCACACCCATCCTTCCAATTCGGGGAAAAGGAGGACGTATTTGTGGGCCGCATTTGAAGGATCCTACGAATTTGGACAGCCTTCGTCGCGGCGCTGTGACGTAACATCCTTCAAATGAGTACTCCGAAGGATGCAGACCCTGAATTTGGACACAGCCTGCATCTGGCGTATCTTGGCATGTGTAGGCAGCTGCCTAGGGCTGCTTTCTTCTCTTCTTTATTCATTTTAGGCATTTTAGCGTGATCTAAATGACAGATGTCGAGAGCGCATAATGTTACACGATCATGTAATGCGCGAGCACGAATCTCTCCACTCGCAAGCGGATTTCCTTCACTCGCACAAAACTGGACGTGTGCTTTTAAATCTACATTGTTCTTTTATGAATTGGCTCGGGTCTCACTCAGATATTGTGTGTATGCTCAAACGTTATCCTCGCATCACTGAAGACCAGAAAAGCTTTTTTTTTTCTAATTCAAGTGAAGAGTAGGCTTTTCTCACTAAATGGAAGCAAGCTGAATATAGTTAGCCTTCTCTAGTTATTAATTTTATTAATACTTATTTTAGTTAAGTGCTTAAATTGTAAATATGCATTTATTAAATTATTTTATGTAGTACATTTGTATTTTGTTGTTTTTGTATATAGTTATAGAAGCATATCAACCAGGTTCCAGAAGTAATCACTAAGGCTGCTTCTGAAATAAGTGGGGGTGCTCTCTTAATGCACATTTTCACATATTTTGTCCCTTCTATTGCTATCAATATGCTGCTACTTCGAGAGCGAATCCCACATAAATATGCAGATGTCATTCCCAAAACTTTGCAACGTGTGTGTGGGCAAAAAACAAAGTTCTACATTTTAAATGGATTGCTTAGAAAGCTCGCAAAGAGTGCTCATAACCAATAAAGCTGTCACTCTTTGTTCATCGCGATCTCACAAAGTTCTGTGAGGACCAATGAATCTCACACACTGTGCAATTAATAGCCTATATAATATAGGCCTATTAACATCGTGTATCCATCCAACCCCCCCGGCCACCCTCTTTTAAGGCAGTGCCCCAGACTGGCCCCCCCATTTAAAATGCTCTAGACACGCCCCTGTTCTGTCTCTCTCAGTTGAGGTGTACCTACGATGACAATTACAGATCTCTCCGTTCTTTGTAAGTGGGAAAACTTGAAAAATCGGCAGTGTATCAAATACTTATTTGCTCCAATGTAGATGTCTGTCACCTTTAATCAAATTGATGCATCTTTGCTGAATAGAAGTACTGATTTCCTTAAAAAAATGACATATGTATCATACACATATCCTATCTATTTGATTTTTTATATAACATTTCTGTTTTTACATTTTTTGTATGCTTATTTATTTTTTAAAATGATTATTTTCCAAATTGCTAACTATACTGTTCGCTGAATTAACCAATGTGATAAATTTATGTGACTGCTATGTAGGGTGCTACTGATGTAAAAAATTAAATTCAATTAAATAAACTACTAAATAGTATATAAATAGTAGTAACAGTACCCTGCGGTATTTAGTAAGCTACCCAAATTTAATTTAGCATTGCTAGTGTTGTTTCTAGGCTTTATATTCTGTCATTAACTATCAGATAGTTTTAAAATTGCATACATTTTATGGATTTGTATATATTCATGCCGTGACAGCCAGTGTATTGTGGCCAATTTGAATCGGAAGTGGATTTGAATCATATCTATTCAGGAATCAATTTCAAGTTCTCAGTCTTTCCCTGGCTAGGCATTTTATTCAGTAGATACCGTACATAGAAAAATCTTGATATTAAGTGAAATGCAGCAATTACTCATGGCTCCCTGTGGCTTGCCTGAAAAATACAATCTTCTCAGTTCTGCTTGTACATTTTCCTGTGCTTTAAAAGGACAGTGGGCTTGTAATTCAACATGTCTTATTCACTTTCAGATGGTTCCAACATATGTCATTTGCCAGGGAGGCCACCATGTACTCAAAGGTTATTTTTTTCTTCTCCCTTCTCAGACTGGTAAACAAGCAAACATAAAAAACACAGCATTGGGTTTGCTGAGCCAGGTGGCTGCAGTTATTGAGAATCAAATGACCTACCGATGCACACCAAGTCCATGAAGCCGTACATGGCGTAACAGATCTGGAAGAGCAGGTCCTGCCGTTGCCACTTGGCCGATGGGCTGAGGGAGGACCAGACCAGCCAGGAGATACTGGCTATCAGGAACAGGGAACCCAGAACAGCTGCAGCTATCTGTACTTTCTCTATCACAGTCAAAGAGATGGTCTGCCACTGGAGATACAAAAATGTGAACTAATAGATAATACAGTATCAGTACCACATTTCAGCACACATGAAAAACAAGAAGACACTGCAAAATATTTATACATTAAAAAAAATACACAGTTGGGCAAAAAAGTATTTAGTCAGCCACCAATTGTGCAAGTTCTCACACTTAAAAAGATGAGAGAGGCCTGTAATTTTCATCATAGGTACACTTCAACTATGAGAGACAGAATGGCGGGAAAGAATCCAGGAAATCACATTGTAGGATTTTTAATGAATTTATTTGCAAATTATGGTGGAAAATAAGTATTTGGTCAATAACAAAAGTTCATCTCAATACTTTGTTATATACCCTTTGTTGGCAATGACAGAGGTCAAACGTCTTCACAAGGTTTTCACACACTGTTGCTGGTATTTTGGCCCATTCCTCCATGCAGATCTCCTCTAGAGCAGTGATGTTTTGGGGCTGTCGCTGGGCAACACGGACTTTCATCTCCCTCCAAAGATTTTCAATGGGGTTGAGATCTGGAGACTGGCTAGGCCACTCCAGGACCTTGAAATGCTTCTTACGAAGCCACTCCTTCGTTGCCCGGGCGGTGTGTTTGGGATCATTGTCATGCTGAAAGACCCAGCCACGTTTCATCTTCAATGCCCTGGCTGATGGAAGGAGGTTTTCACTCAAAATCTCACGATACATGGCCCCATTCATTCTTTCCTTTACATGGCTCAGTCGTCCTGGTCCCTTTGCAGAAAAACAGCCCCAAAGCATGATGTTTCCACTCCCATGATTCACAGTAGGTATGGTGTTCTTTGGATGCAACTCCGCATTCTTTCTCCTCCAAACACGGCGAGTTGAGTTTTTACCAAAAAGTTATATTTTGGTTTCATCTGACCATATGACATTCTCCCAATCCTCTTCTGGATCATCCAAATGCTCTCTAGCAAACTTCAGACGGCCCGGACATGTACTGGCTTAAGCAGGGGGACACGTCTGACACTGCAGGATTTGAGTCCCTGGCGGCGTACACAGCAAAATCCCCAGAGTTAAATCAACTCTGCTCAGAGTACATATTGTCCCAATCTACAGAGTGTTAAAGTAACACTGAAGTAGAGTTACCACTGTTGAGGATTATGAGATAAATTTTCATGTCTAAAAGCCAGAGCAGTAGTTGTTCATCTTCAACATTGTTAACAACGGGTTTTCTTTTCTAATGCTCACTCATCACTTAATGAATCGCTTAATTATCCCATTAACTTTAACTCTGCTTCAGTGTTACTTTAACACTCTGTAGATTGGGACAATATGTACTCTGAGCAGAGTTGATTTAACTCTGGGGATTTTGCTGTGTAGTGTGTTACTGATGGTAGCCTTTGTTACTTTGGTCCCAGCTCTCTGCAGGTCATTCACTAGGTCCCCCCGTGTGGTTCTGGGATTTTTGCTCACCGTTCTTGTGATCATTTTGACCCCACGGGGTGAGATCTTGCGTGGAGCCCCAGAGATTATCAGTGGTCTTGTATGTCTTCCATTTTCTAATAATTGCTCCCACAGTTGATTTCTTCACACCAAGCTGCTTGCCTATTGCAGATTCAGTCTTCCCAGCCTGGTGCAGGTCTGCAATTTTGTTTCTGTGTCCTTCAACAGCTCTTTGGTCTTGGCCATAGTGGAGTTTGGAGTGTGACTGTTTGAGGTTGTGGACAGGTGTCTTTTATACTGATAACGAGTTCAAACAGGTGCCATTAATACAGGTAACGAGTGGAGGACAAAGGAGCCTCTTAAAGAAGAAGTTACAGGTCTGTGAGAGCCAGAAATCTTGCTTGTTTGTAGGTGACCAAATACTTATTTTACCAAGGAATTTACCAATTAATTCATTAAAAATCCTACAATGTGATTTCCTGGATTCTTTCCCCCCATTCTGTCTCTCATAGTTGAAGTGTACCTATGATGAAAATGACAGGCCTCTCTCATCTTTTTAAGTGGGAGAACTTGCACAATTGGTGGCTGACTAAATACTTTTTTGCCCAACTGTAAGTGACTATTATAGAGAATGATACTATGAAAAGCTACACTTCGACTTTGGGCTCAGTAATTATTATTTTTTTTATTAATATTAATGCAAGGATGCATTAAGTTGATCAAAAGTGACAGAAAAGGCAATGTTATAAAATATTTCTGTTTTCAAAAAATGCTGTTATTTTGAACCTTATATTCATCAAAGAATCCTGGAAAAACAATGCATCCTTGTTTACACAAAAATATGAAGCAACTGTTTTCAGCATTGATAAAAAATAAATGTTTCTTGAGCAGCAAATCAGCACATTAGATTGATTTCTAAAGGATCATGTGACACTGAAGACTGGAGTAATGATGCTGACAATTCAGCTATGCATCACAGGAATAAATTATATATTACAATAGAAAACAGACAATTTTTTATACTTTTGATCAAATAAATGCAGACTTGTTGAGCAGAAAAGACTTTTTAAAACCATCTTTCAAAACCATTTTAAGAAAATCTTATCAAACCCAAACCTTTAAACAGCATTGATTGATTGATTGTTTATTGGCACTATGGAAGATCTTTTATGTAAAAAATTAATAAAATTACATTGATTAAGAACTTGATTTTGTACGTAAAAATATCAGTATTCAAAACACTTTTCTTGCCTTACCCCAAGTCACTACAGTCTTACAAAAATTATTTATATTTTGAGCCATTAGTGCAGTTTTTATACTTAATGTTTACAAAATGTTCATAATCAAAAAATGGTCTGGCTACTTGCTCACAATACGTATTTTTCTTCATATATATGCCATGCAGACATTCTTCTAGCTGTCATTGGATCTTGGTATAGAATGACAGATCTAATCATAGGCAAATCAACCAGAGAAAAGCACAACTAAACAACTCTGTAATTTGTAATTCTGTTTCAACCACAGATGGCAAAATAGAGGCCAAAGTTCTGTGGTTAAAATAACTAAAACAAAACAAAAAAATAGCCTACTTATCATCTGAAAGTCAGATCAAAAGAAAATAAAAAAAGACAAAGTAAAATCAGTGAGAGCAGAAGCTTTGAACCCAGAGAAGCATATAAACTACTTGAACTAACACAGTATGAAAGGAATAAGATAAACACACCGCTACTGCTCTCAGCACTGTGGTGGTACAATGGTACATCGATCAGATGGCTAGATCATGGTGTTGAATGACTACCATATTCATTTCTCATACTTGGTAACCCAAGATGCCCTACATGGCCAAAGTTTGTGAACATCATTTTCTGATTCAGTCAAGCATACAGTCATGTAATATCCAAAAATGGGAGATACTATTTTCTTTCCCAACATAACAGTGCTCTCTGCACAAAGAAGGATCCATGAGGAAATTATTTACTGACTCAAGTATAGAAGAACTTGGCTGGACTTCACAAAACGCCAACCTGAAATTCACTGAACACCTTTGGGATGACTGTGAGTCAGGCCCCATTGTACAAAATCAGTGTCTGACCTCACTGATGCTCTGGTGTCTGAACGAGAGCAGTGTTCCCTGCAGCCGTGTTCCACCGTCTAGCCTTTCCAGAAGAGTGGAAGAGAGGACTGATGACTTATTAATGCCCCTGCTTTTGAAATGAATTGCATGGTTTTGCTCAAAAAACACATGTGGGTGTCATGTTCAGGTGTCCACAATTTTTCGGCCATGCAGTGTCTTCAAAGAATACCAATGGTACCAATGGACAGTAGGGGTGACCCCAAATAGTCGAAGAAAACTGGTAGTTCTATGTGAAATCAGACATTTGAGCATCCCCATATAGCCATGCTCAAATGTCTGATTTCACGTAGAACTACCAGTTCCCTTCCAGGAACTCGAGCTGCGTCGAACGCTACGGGGAACGCCCTCAGCGTGACCGCGCTCTGAACCAGAGTGTAAAATGTCCAATGAAAGGGCGAGACGTCATAGGCGGTGACGTCACTGACCGGAAAGCATATAAGCACGTGCGGTGGAGCCGGCGTTTGCTTTTTGTCATTCAGCAACCGCTTCTCTGTCTGTGTGTATTGTCTTTGCATGTTGTGAGTCTTATTTAGTGTTGTTTGTCCTGCACAATCACTTAAGTAGGCTCCAGCAATATGTGCAAGCACTGGGGCGATAGCAGATCGCATTCTGGGCTGTGTGTTCCTCCCTACACCACATTATATCACTGCTTGGGATGCACGCAGTCTGTGTGTGGTCTGCTTCAGAGCAGAGCGCGCAGATTCAGCTCTCGAGGGAGCTGACTGCCCGTTTGTGAGCTTTTTCATTTCTTACACCTGCTCTCTGAAGGCTCTCTTTGAAAAAGAAAAAGAGAGGAGTGAGTTTCACTAGCCTTGAATGAAGACGGGCGAGCCCGTGTCTTCTTCCTTTCCTAGACCTGTCTTCCTCCGAGGAGGTGGACGCGTCAATGAAACAGTGCTTGCACAAGCATATTATGAATGAGAACGGCGCGCAGTCAGCTCTAAAAAAAAAAAAAAAAGGGGGCTGGTTGTGTTTCTCTCCGCTGTACATCTCACATTCCCGCCGCTGCTGAGGCACGGCGGCGAGTGTGAGTGCGGGGATCGCAGCGCGCGTTGCCGAGGCGACGCGTGCGTTATTCTCATTCATATCAGAGCGATGCCCCGGGTGGAACAGACGCTCGCGAGCTATCTGTCCCCTTGCGTGGCGTTGTCTCTGAAGGCTCGCGGCTGCAGGTCAGGCTGGTGCGTGTCTGCACACCGAAAAAAAAAAAAAAAGAGAGAGTGTTGCAGGCGCACCAAGCTGACGTACCTGCTTAGAGAGCTGGATGAGGGATTGGGCTCAACTTGATTGAATTATAAGTTGGTCTCTGAGCTCCCTAGAAACGCTGTCTGTGGTCGACCCTATCTGACATGAAGGAGAAGATAGGGTTTTCCTCATGGACGCCCCGCTTGCGCCTTCTGGCCTGTTCGGCGACTACGTCAATTACGACGTCGACAGGTACCAGGAGGCTCGTAGACAAGCGGCGGCGTTTCAGCGGTTTCTCCCTCGCCTTTCTCCAGCTCAGGGGGCTGCTAGGCGGGAGCAGCCCTCGCCGCGTGCCAGCCCCTCTTTAGAGAGGCGCAAAACAGAGCGTGGCTACTCACACCCCACCGAGGTGGGGCCGTGGCAGCTAACGCTCTGGGTCGGGGACCTCTAAGGCTAAGCCGGATCTGCGGACCGTTCTTAAGTCTAAGGGGGTTCTCGGCCAAGAAGCCTACGGGCGTGGGAGATCAGTCTGCCAACCCTGCCAGAGTTCCAGGGCGCAGCTGGCTCCAGCGAGCAATGTTCTCAGTTCTTCCGCCCCGAAGTGTAGCGGAGCTGGGAAGCTCGCCACCCCTGCGGGGGTCCCTAGAGCTCCTGGTTCGGCCGTCTCCTGCCGGTCCTCCGCTTCAGGGCACCGAGCCAGCAGCTCTAGGCACGCCAGAGGCCAGTCTCGAGAGACTGGTTCCCTTAGGAGACCATCAGGCAGCGTGGGAACTACTGCCGATGTGTCTCTTTGGGTCCTGCCTTGCAGGGTCTGGTTCTTCAGCTTGGTCTTCCTAGGAATGACGCGGGTCTGAGGACCGTCATTCATTAGGGGGCTGAGGCTGAGGCAGTCCTGGTGCTGTGCCTAGGACTTACGAGGGCAGACCCCTCTGGGGCAGATCGGGTGTCCGTCTCCCCCAGTGCCCTCGGGAGAGCAGTCTGCCAACCCTGCCAGAGTTCCAGGGCGCAGCTGGCTCCAGCGAGCGGTGTTCTCAGTTTCTTCCGCCCCGAAGTGTAGCGGAGCTGAGAAGCTCGCCACCCCTGCGGGGGTCCCTAGAGCTCCTGGTTCGGCCGTCCCCTGCCGGTCCTCCGCTTCAGGGCACCGTGCCAGCAGCTCTGGGTACATCAGAGGCCAGTCTCGAGAGACTGGTTCCCTTAGTAGACCATTTAGGCAGCGTGGAAACTACTGCCAATTGGATCTCATTGGGTCCTGCGTACTGTAGAGAAAGGCCTTTTGTATTCAGTTCGGCGCTCCGCCACCGCCTTTCAATGGGGTGATTCCCACGTGCGTGGTCCCCCAGCAGGCTCTGATCATGGAACAGGAAGTAGACACTCTCTTGGGGAAGGAGGCCATCGAGGTGGTCCCTCCTCACGGAAGAGAGTCCGGGTTCTACAGCCGGTACTTCATTGTTCCAAGGAAGGATGGTAGATCTGCGTCAGTTGAACCGCTCAGTCATGTCACTGAAGTTCAGGGTGCTTACACTCATCAGTCGTGTCTCAGACCAAGTCCGAGGACTGGTTTGTCACGATGGATCTAAGGACGCATATTTCACGTCTCCATCCTTCCCTCTCACGGGAAGTCCCTCAGGTTTGCTTTTAGGGGCAAAGCTTACCGATATTGGGTTCTTCTCGTTGGCCCTGCACTCGTACCCCGCATTTTACATCAACGATTGGTTGATTCTGGCTCGATCAGAGCAGGTGGCGACTCGGCATCGAGATGTCGATCTCGCGCACATGAAGGGGTTGAGACTGAACGTCAAGAAAGTGTGATTTTCTCCAGTAACGAGAACCACTTATCTAGGCGTGGTGTGGGATTCGACCACGATGCAGGCACGTATGTCTCCTGCTCGGAGCGAGTCGATCCTCACCTCAGTCAAGAGAGTGAAAGAGGGCCAGTCACTCACTGTCAGGCAGTTTCAGAAACTGCTGGGGCTCATGGCAGCTGCGTCCAACGTGATTACTTTTGGCCTGCTGTACATGAGACCCCTACAGGGGTGGCTCAAGACCAAGGGGTTCTCCCCGAGGGGAAACCCGCTTCGCATGATCAAGGTCACGCGGCGATGCCTACGTGCCTTAGACATGTGGAGCCAAGCTTGGTTCTTGTCTCAGGGCCCGGTGCTGGGAGCCTCTTGTCGCCGCGTAATGCTAGTGACGGACGCATCCCTCACCGGTTGGGGAGCGGTCATGAGTGGCCACCCTGCCCGCGGTCTGTGGAGCGGTCGCCATCTAACGTGGCATATCAATTGTTTGGAAATGTTGGCCGTGTTTCGTGCACTCAAGCACTTTCTCCCGGACCTAAGAGATCACCATGTGTTGGTGCGCACCGACAGCACAGCGGTGGTCTCTTACATCAACCACCAGGGAGGTCTGCGTTCGCGCCCCTTGTACAAGCTGGCGCACCAGATCCTTGTGTGGTCCCAGGGCAAACTTCGCTCGCTCAGAGCCATCGATATCCCTGGGTATCTCAATGTGGGAGCAGACATCCTGTCGAGGCAGGGGCTGAGGCCCGGGGAATGGATGCTTCACCCCGAGGTGGTGAAGCAGATATGGAGGTTTTTGGCTGTGCGACTCGAGAGTCAGCGCTATGCCCCTCTAGTTCCTCCAGCTCCTTTGGACTGGACGCTTGGTACAGACCTGGCCGAGGCTTCGTCTGTACGGTTTTTCCCCGATCGCTCTGCTCCCGGGAGTTCTGGATGGCAACAGGGATCTGGTGAACAGGTTGGAGACGGGTTCGCCCTATCTCCTCCTGCATTCCCCAGATCTAGCGCTCTCGTTCGTGGAAGTCCGCGTGTGCGGTTCTTCCCCCTCTGAGTGAGTGCTCGCTGTTGCAGCGCACGTTGCCGAGGCGACGCGCGCATTACGTGTGGAAGTTCTGGCCTCTGAGGGGGCGCAGCTCATAGCTTCCGGTCTCTCAACCGAGGTTGCTGAGACCATCTTCCAATCCAGAGCTCCCTCTACAAGGAAACTGTATGCCCTGAAGTGAAAATATTTCACTTCTTGGTGCGGAGACCGCCACCTTGACCCAGTTAACTGCCCGTTTGGTACAGTGCTGCAGGTCCTGCAGGCCCGTTTCTCCGCAGGGGTAACTCACTCCACCCTGAAGGTTTACGTGGCGGCTTTATCGGCCTACCACGCCCTTCTCGGTGGCCTTACAGTGGGTCGACACCCCCTGGTTACAGGTTTCCTCCACGGTGCGCTGAGGCTGAGGCCTCCTGTACGACGTGTCCCTACGGGGACCTTGCTGTGGTCTCTTAAAAGAGTGGGGATTTGTAGGCCTTTCATGGCCCCTTCTTATCTCGTCTTTGCCCCTGGTCTGGCCAAAGCGTTTTTCTACCCTCGAGCGGGTTATTTCCTAGATCCCCTCTTCTATACCACGGCCTGTCGTGCTGCAGGCCCTCAGTCCTCCTCCCTTTCGGGAGCCTGACCAGCGAAAGCATAACTGTGTGTGTCCAGTGCGAGCACTGGACGCATACGTCCACAGAGCTGCCCTGTGGAGAAGGACGGACCAATTGCTAGTTTGCTTCGGTCCTCCTAAGCGGGGTCTGCCTGCTTCTAGGCAGACCCTTAGCAGGTGGATTGTGGATACTATTTCCTTGGCCTATGAATCTTCAGGCATCCCTTCGCCTCTGGGGCTTAAGGCCCATTCAACTAGGAGTATGGCGGCCTCCAAGGCCTTTCTGGCAGGGGTTTCTATGCAGGATATCTGCAATGCTGCGGGTTGGTCCACGCCCCTCACCTTTGTTCGGTTCTATCACCTTGATCGTATGGCCACTCCCGGCTCTTCTTCTCGCCCTCGCTGTGCTCCCAGTGATACACACAGGGCAGGTATTTGGAAGTCTGGTGGCGTTGGCATCTCGTTCCCCGTAGCGTTCGACGCAGCTCGAGTTCCTGGAAGGGAACGTCTCGGGTTACGTATGTAACCCTGGTTCCCTGAAGGGAACGAGACGCTGCGTCTCTAGGCCATACTTCCTGTATCCCTGCGAGCGGTTGCTTCATTCCTGGAAGCAAACGCCGGCTCCACCGCACGTGCTTATATGCTTTCCGGTCAGTGACGTCACCGCCTATGACGTCTCGCCCTTTCATTGGACATTTTACACTCTGGTTCAGAGCGCGGTCACGCTGAGGGCGTTCCCCGTAGCGTTCGACGCAGCGTCTCGTTCCCTTCAGGGAACCAGGGTTACATACGTAACCCGAGACGTTTTCTCCCAATAAGTTAATATACAGCCAATTAAGATGATAATGTATATAAGAAAAGAAATTAGCTTTAAATGAATAATTTAACATGCGTGAATAAATCCAACCAACCCTATAGATTCAAATTCCATAATCCATAAATTTCCATAATCCGTGACCCACAGAGGAGCATCTTGGCGGCAGGGATTTAAATCTTTAACAAGACTCAAATTGACACAGGCAGAGTGAAAGACTGGATTTTTTTCAATCAGGTATAGGTGCAAGTGATTTCAAAATATTTCAGCCGGTTTATATATCGTGTATTCTTATATAAGATGCATTTGGTTGAGTTGCGCTGCAGTAAAGCGCTTCATTGTAGTACTATGTGGTGATTATCTCTGCAGCGTGCAGCACGAGCAGGACAAACAACAATGCGGAATATTAATAACTATGACTGGGACTGTCATATACATAACATTATCATGAGAACACTATTATAATAAAATGCTGTACATTTTTAGAGTTTAGTTGCCATGTTTCTGCACATTGTTGTGTGATGAACGCATCCAAAAAAGGAGTTCATTCAGAGCCACGCAGACATGTTCATGTGCATTCGGGGCAATTTGTGCCGATAGCCTATAAGTCGTAATATCAACGTTATGTTGTATTCATAACAAAGCGTATTCTATATGAGATAAATGATGGGATAAATCCCATTGATTAAAAACCTGCTATCAAATGTTTCACTCTACTGGTCATCTTCAGTGAGCACACAGCTCAAAACAGAAATGCAGAACATTAATAACTACTGTCATATACATAACGTTATAATGAGAGCAGTATTGTAAAAACATTTCTAATGGATTCTTAGGGTTTTGCTGAATTTAATGTTAAATTTCTTTTACTCAAAACATAAAACATTATTTTGTATCTGCAAGGCATCCGTTACACATTTTCCCTGTGTGTTAACGTCAGTAATTATGACTGTCAAATGTCTGACTTGACTCTTGGTAATGTATTTTGCCCCCCATGTCCAAACATATGATTCGACCATCAGTCGACTATCAGCAAGATTTGTTAATTCTGATTTGACTATGTAAATCTTTAGACGGGGACACCCCTAGTGGACAGAAATGAAACATGTAAACTGTACCAATTTCTAATAGCGTAAAAAAAAAAAATGTATATGACAATATATTTCATATATGGAAATTTAATTTACAGTATTTCACATTTACATATGGGTACCTCCACTACATTTCAGAAAAAAAAAGGATTTGAGACCTGCTCGGAACCTGATAATGTCTGATTGGGGAAGAAATCATTCTTCAGAGGCAATTCTCAATGAACTGATTTATAAATCACATTTAATGATTCATTTGTGAATTCGACTTATCCGATTGCAGCAGTTCACAACTCACTGCTTCAATGATCCGGGCTGATCAAGTCTCAAATCACTGAATTGGTCTTGTCTGAGTCAAAATGAGCCAACCAGGACTAATATTATCCTCAGAGCTCAAGTGTTCAGACTTATAAAATTCTTAATAATGTCAGACCAAGCTCTATTTAAAATCTATCCTATCTGTGTAACTGGTGCATTAGACCCATCTCTCTTAGTAGGAGAATCCGGTATATGAAATAAAACTATAAATAATAAGGAACTCATATATTTATCCTTTTACTTTTAACACATACTTTTGCACTTTTTGTACTAAGACCACATAAGACCAGGCAGAGTTACCTGTAGCGGGTTCTTGGTGCTGATGGCGATGACCTGGTATTTGTAGTAGCAGAGTTCACAGCTCCAGGATCCTCTCTCACTAATCCACTTAATAAGACAGGGCTCATGAGTGCAGCGAACAGAACCACTACAGCGACACGGGCTCAGCAGCTCTCCCTGCAAGACACAACACATGCTTACATTACCAGAAGCTAATCTTCCCCCGAAATAATCCCAAAACCACTGTACATAAACACCCGGCTTAATGATAAATAAGATAAGATACAATAACTTACAATCTGAATAAATGTGAGTGTATGAATACTTGTTTCCACAATGGGATTAAAACAAAAAGTTAATTGCGACTTTTAATGTCAAAATGTTGACCTTTTTTCTCGCACTTTTGTAAAAAAGGTCAAAATAGTGAGAGATAAACTTGCAATTCTGAGAAAAAAAGTCATATTTCCAAGATATAAACTCAGAATTCAGACTTTTTCTTACAACTATTTTTCTCTAAATTCTTAATTTACATATTGCAATTTAGAAAATTTTCATTTCATATCACTTAAAGATTTGGAAGCTTGTTTCCACCTCAAAATAAACAATAAAAAATGGAATTGTGATTTTTCATCTCAGTCTCTTTTCTTCTCAAAATTGCATGCTTATATCTCATAATTCTGACTTCATGTCTTGCATTTCTGGCTTTTTGTCTTTTTGTGAGAAAAAAAGTTTGAATTGTAAGTTAAAAACTCGCAATTTTCAATTTTTTTTTAAAAAATTAAATGATGATTCTATATCTTTAAGTCAGGATGAAATGAACATTTTCTAAATGCTGATCTTTGATCTTGTGCATATGATTTGTGCATACATTCCCTTTTAGTTTGTTTCTTGTTTTTTTTTTGACCTCGTAATTTTTAACGGTGACGTATGCAGGACTCCAATCATTTCATTTTCTTAAACCCCGCCCCTGCAAGCTTGTGTTCATGTCAAAATCCAACCACCCGATGTACAGAAGCAAATCCCCACCCTACATTTTTTTTTTCTTTTTCAAAAATCCATTACACTTGGTCATATATCACAGTACGGAAGAAAAGATCTGTTGCTACTTCCATTTCATTACGACTTTCAGGTGCGGTCACATTTACAAAAAAATGTATTTTTTAAAGGAAATGCACACCATTGGGAGTTCAAAAAAAGTTCACCTTGCAGATTTTGCTTGCGTTTGAATTTGTCAATTCAGTTGAGTTGGCCAACAGAAAGCTGCTTGGCTTGAGAGCGACTTCTGTGTAAGTTGTGTTTTATACATCTACACTACTGAAAAATTGACTTTCTTTAATCACTATTTAAAAATGTATTTAAAATATTTATAAAGGTAAGTTTTTTTTTACAATTTATTTTATATTCTTTTAAAATTAATAATAATATTTTACAAATAAATAATGAATTATAAATTCATAAATATTACATTTTTGGAGAGTCTTACCAGGTGACATTTCACAACCTAAGCTAACCTTGCCTTGTCACAACACAAAAGGTCAAATGATCTGATATTTCCTGACAAGTTTTTGAAATAATAAGCAATGAAGCAGTTCCAACATCTTCATTATTATGGCAGGACAGTGTTGTATCATCCTAACATTTTTGACAAAAATATCAAAATTAATTTTAATTGAGACTTCAAAAACATGCTCATCATAGAAGAGGTATATTCAAGCCATTTTATGTATGAATTGCATTATTAATGTATTTTTAAATACATTAATAGATCCAGTCCAAAACATGAGCATCACATCATTGACCCATCCATTAGTTGTACAAATTATTAATGAGGACCACTTAAGAGTTACTTGGGACAAGCCCCAGTGACCTTCACAAAAACTGTACCCATGGGACATCCATTTGGGAAAGATGGTTTAACAGTGTTGCATGTCTTGTTAAAAAAACTGTGTCCAGTTTGATTTCAATAGATAATAAAAACTCCAGAATCCCTTTTCAGCAGCAAAGGGACATAATTTGATTGATTACTGCTTTGCAGTTCATGTGAATCATGCATAAACCGAGACAACAAACCCACTGAAATCACATGTCTTACTGCAGGCTTAAACATTTCAAGTGCTACATGTCAAAATATCTACACAGAAGCCTCACAGCAGTATTTACGATGTTTCAAAACAGCACACGTTTCAAGCATGCCTCTAGTGAGATTTGTGTGGGTGACAAATAGTTGCCCAATCCAGCGTGTTTATTTTGAGCTCATTAAACCAGTGCAAAGTATATCTATCCATCCGGTACTATTTACACAAGAGCGAACATTCATCATAGCAAATTCCATTGTTTCATAAATAGTAACCAGACAAAATGACAGCATCTATCATTTGGCCTTACAAACACATACACATACACACACCATAATGAGGGATGATCAGATAAAAGCATCTGTTTTGTCGCTGGCAACAGTGAGCTGGGACTTGCTCACTGACTGGAGCGGCGTCAAACCGATCCCTATCGCACTGATAGAAATGACCTTTCTGTGCTGATCAGATTTGCTGCACCGTCTTTTTTAGATTGCTTCAGTTTAGCACCTAGATAAGGGATACTGAATTTCCATCAGCATAAAGTATGAATTATTTACCCACAGCGTTCTCAGAAGGAGATATTTAGGGAGAGATCAGGATGGCAACTCAAATTCTCTTCAAGTTATGCATGGTAAGAAAACGCAGATCACTACTTTGCCCTGGAGCTCTGAGGAGCTGCGCTAATGAGCATAGTTTCCAGCAGTCGGCTTGATGTCCCTCACTGAACTGACACACTCATTTAGCTCTACATGCGCAGGGTTATGTCCAACTCTTTACCATGACGCTCATTGACAAACTGTTGAAAACAGTCCCGATCTGGCTCACATTCAAGCAGCTCCAGGTACAAACTGCTGCAGTTTAAAGTTTTACTTTTTATATGTCTTTGACATACACTATATTGCCAAAAGTATTGGGTCACCCCCTTCTAATGCACATGTTTGACTACTTCAGTAATTTCTATGAGTACAAATCTTAATGTTAAAGCATATAATGATATTCTACGGAATTGTGTGCTTCTATAGCAGATATGTATAGAACACCAATGACTTGTACAGACGGGTACGGTCATTTTAGACACGTCCAAAACTGTTGCAACAGAGATGGAAATACAATTTTTAAATACATGAATTATGTTTCCATCTTTGTTGCCACAGTTTTGTTGGTGCCTTTTTCTGTTCTAAAGAAGGGGGTGTCCCAACATTTTTGTCCTAATAGTGTCTATACAAGTCACTGGTGTTTGGTGACGAGTTTTTGGCTCAAGGTCTGCATATAAAGTCACACCAGAGGTGTTCAGCTGGGATCAGGACTTAGCTTTCTGCAGACCAGTCAAGTTCTTCCACACTGACTGAATCAATCATGTCTTTTTGAACCTTGCCTTATACACAGAGACACTGTCATGTTAGAGTAGAAAAGGGTCCGGTCCAAACTGTTGCTATAAAATTAGAAGCACAGAATTCCCTAGAATATCATTATATGCTTAAACATTAAGATTTGTACTCATGGAAATTACTAAAGTAGTCAAACCTGTTCATTAGAAGGGGATGACCCAATACTTTTGGCAATATAGTATATCAAGACTAAAGGACATTGCACACCGAGTCCGAAATTTCTGTCCGTTAAAAAATAAATATGACCTCACGTTGTGTCAATCACATTTACACACTGCCTCCGAAACTTTGTCTGTCATTAAAAAAACTTGGATCAGGTTCGATTTCCTGCGTTTTCCCATCCGTAGCATGCATTTTGATAGGAAAGGATGACGAATACAAAAAAACTCATGCAAAAATTTTAGACTCAGTGCGCAAGGACCTTAAGTGGGAAAGTAAATCTTATACATTTAGTTTGTCTGTTCCTTACATAAGTGTGTTGTATGGTTTTTGAACATGTAAAATACTGTAAGTGTAAAAGTTAAATAATTTTATTTTGTTTTGTGTCAGCTATACCAATGCAAATATTTTGTCATAGACCGAATATAGGATATTAATGTATAGCTTTTCTAAGTGAGCATGGCACTAGTAATTGCAATGCTAAGGTCATGGGTTCAACGTCCATATACAAATAAACTGATAAAATGTAACTTGAATTCACTGTAAGTGACTTAGGGCCAATTTTACTAAACAGGGCAAATTAGCGCGATAGCGAAATTCCTAAATAGCGCCATTGGGCATGGAAATTTTTGCTGGTGATTTACTGACAACGCGCAAATTAAAGAACACAGACGCAACATCTCATTTCCATAATGACCAACACAATCTTCCAAGCGCAGCGGAAATTAGCGTGAGGATATGTACGCATTCAGATAATGTGTTCTTCAGGCATTTCAAATAAATTAATACTGTAAGTGTAGAAAAAATGTTCTTCTACCACGCGCTCTCTCTGTTTGCTGCGGCATCTCCTCCTAGCAACATTTCAAGCGCAAAATAGTTTAAGACATGCTTTTTTGTACATTAAATAATGACGGAAATACCAGTAATTTGACAAGTGCAAACATTAGTAAATCACATTGCGTGATTCATTTTAATACTCTCTTCCCATAAATTTTGCATCTGAAACTCCTACAAATGCATATTTAATAAGGTCAGGTGCAAAAATAACTGTCCATGCCTAATTCTTCACTGTATGTCTTTAATAATTCCTGACAGTACTATTTTAATGCAAAAAGACGGTTTGCGCTGGCTGTTAGTAAATCTGCCCTTAAATGCATAAGCAAATGCTGTGGTGTCTTCTGAGGTTGAATTTTGGATTCAAAATTAAATTTAAGATCTAGGTAGGGATACATGACCCCACTTCTCTGTGTTTCACTTCCCATTCTCATTTTAAGAGCTGCGCTCTCCGGAGGTTGCATTTGTTGGCTGCATACGTCATCATGGCTGCCTCATTTAAGAAAAGTAACAATTATATTCCAAAGTAAGAAAGAAATTATAATAATTTACACCTCACACAGAATAACAGTCAGTTTTATAATGGTTACTTTTCTGAAATGAGACATCCTCAATGACATTTGCAGCCAACAGCTGAGACAGCTATTGCTTTCAAGAAAACAAAACTCGCTCTACAGTTTCGCCTGTAAGGTGCAGAAACACCTAGCAGAAAGTCGATCATTTTTTATGGCTCTCCAATTGATTTTGATGAAATTGCTGTGCTGCTCGATACATAACTCAGCGGTGAGTTCAACAGCACACTGAGGTCATCAATTAGCAATCTGTGGTCCAGATCCAGACTGGAGTGAGCGTGTTCTGGCAACAGTTCAGATACACTAGTTTTTTAAATACATTTAGGCCTAGGTATTTGATTGCATCTCATCCAATCAAATGTGTTTATGCAAATGATTAAGCTGTAGATAAATACTCAGACAAAAATGAGGTGAGACAGAAGTTTGCCAGCTCCTGTGGACAAGGACAAAGTACCACTCAAAAAGGAAAAAAAAAAAGAAAAAAGAGAAACTGATAATAAGAATTTAACCATCAAAGAAGAATAAACAGAAGAGTTTGCTTTTATTGTCCCTGATTAAAGAGTAAAACTTGTCTCATTTGTTCTAATTTGTTCAATTAATTTCTTGTTAAGTGATAAGATGTGTGTTTGTAGGAAACCATTTTGTCGAGGAAGTGCTATTATGGATTATGGACTGCTATTTTGGTCAGCAGCAATGGTTTGAAGTTAAAATCATCTTAATGATGGATTTGTTGCTTACAAACATTGAGCTTTTCACTTCACAAATGATGGAAATACTCGTCTGAGGGCGAGTATTTTCAGCAAATTTTCATTTTTGGGTGAACCATTCCTTTAACAAGGTACAATGAAAGTGTTCAAATTTAATCTGAAAATGTTTGTTCCTTTGCCAGTTTTCTGGCCCCTGCAAGAAAGTTGTTGAAGAGCCCATGAGCATAAGGTCATATCAGTTTGTCGGCAGACCTCTTTATAAAAAACAGACTATTTTCCAGTCTAAACTTGGGCCAGACTATTCAAGGCTGGTGTAAATGTAAAGAGGACCTGATCAAAACATTTGTGTCTTTGTGTTCTCCCAAATTGACATCTACTACTTTTAAAAGTGCAAAGTGTTTCAAAGTGCATTTTAAAGTCCATTTAGTTACAGAAACAAAAGGGAACACAGCAGAAGTTTTCCGTACATTCAGAGCTTCGAATTAACTTGTATTTATAAATTAAATAAATAAAGACATAAAATACTGATCAGTTGAATAGATTTTTATCCTTTCTCATTATTTGATTATTTTATTGCCCTTGCATTGAATTGCTCACAACCCAAGATGGTTTTGGTCAGTGGATCTTGTTTCAGGACCCAGATACAGTATAACATTGAAAAACAAGTGCTGATGCAACACAAAATCAACAGGATAAGTCAAAGTCTATATTTTTGACTATATTTTTTTGTGGCCAAATTTTTGAGTTTGACACAGTCGCATGCTCTTTGACATCGACATGTAAAGCGTTTTTTCCCCTCCAGTTGATGAAACTATTTATTTTGCCATCCTTTATCATCTTTACCTTGCATTTTACTATTTGCCTGTATCATTGCTATTGCATTTTTCACTGCTGTCTGCATCAGAACAGACCTACAACACATTTCTGGATTGCTCATCAACTGGTTTCAGGTTATCATTCATTAATATTTCTGAATAATCTAGATTTATTTACTCCCTCTGACAACTGATGCAAATTCGATATGTTCATCTATTCTTAATCTCCTGTACAGGGACATAATGGCTCATAACGCACACGTGTTCACACATACACTCACACATCACTTTCCTGCTCATAATGTAACACCTACTGCAATTCAGTGTGGCAAATGATCCAGGTATAATTTGACAAGAAAACTACATAAAGCAGAACTACAGGCAAACTACTTTGAACCTTTTAACTCACTGTACCATGCCATCATGTAGTTTATCACCATATCAGAAAAATGTATTTCTCACAATTTAATATCAAAATCATTCAATATTAGTGAGGTCAATATTCATTTAATATTCATTCATTTAATATTAATAGTTGATGTGAAAAATATAGTGCTTGGTCTCAAGGAAGTCCATGGAAAATTTGAGCACAATGTATATTTTTTCAATCATTTATTTTGGCTTTAGTAAAATTACAATATAAATGAAGTCTTCAACACTTTACAATAAGGTTTCATTTATTAACATTAGTTAAAATTAACAATGAACAATGCTTCTACAGCATTTATTAATCTTAGTAATCTTAACATTTAATAATCCATTTTTAAGATTAACAGTTGTATCTGTTAACATTAATTAATGCACTGTGAACAAACTTTGTAAATTTGAATATATTTATTCATTGTTAGTTCATGTTAGTTAATGCATTAATGTTAAAACTGAGACCTTATTGTAAAATGTTACCATTAAATAAATTATTTAATTTTTAAACAACAGGTCATCTTACATTACATTTTTTGTTATAAACAAGCCTTAAAATATATCTGCCTTTACAATTTACATATTACAAAATTGCTGAAATAAACATTGCAGCAACATATTAAGGTGTGCAATTATTTTTCAGGAAATGCACGGTTAACGTAGTTGCGGGCATGTTTTGACCGCCTTACAGTTCCACATCAATTCACCAAATGATTATTAGTTATTTCAAAGGTACTTATAGCCTAAAACAAGCAAAAGATCCAAAACACACACAATGAAATTGACCAAGCCAACGATAGGATAAAAATGACTAGGGCTGCAAAACGATTAATCATAATTAATCGCATTCAAAATAAAAGTTTATGGTTACATACTGTATATGTGTGGGTACTGTGTATATTTATTATAAATACACATATGTATATATTAATGAAAAATATGTTAGATTTATATATAACATAATTATATTATACATAATATAAATTAAATATAAATATATATATACAAACAAATATATATATTTTTTTATGTGTGCATTTATATACATAATACATATAAACAGTACACACAAATATAGTAGGCTATGTAAACAAACTTTTATTTTGAATGCGATTAATCGTGATTAATCGTTTTGCAGCCCTAATGTGATAAATTATTTCCATGTTTTTACCCATGAAATTATGTTTTGTTTTTAATGGAACGTAGACGCACGGAAACACGCAGACAGAAAATTATCAGCACTGCTCTGCGAATTTATCAATAATATAGTTTTGCAGCTGAAAAGTTACATGACATTTCTCATTAGCAAGGTGGTAACGTCAATGTTCTTGAAGAAGTTAAACCAAGATGCTGCTACTGAACACTGTTGAGAGACACAGACACAGACACAAGAGCATTTTAAGGACAAAAAACCTGAAACAAATGTCATGAAATCTGTCATCTAAACAGTGTCTTGAGGTGTGGTAACCATAGAATAACCACAGTATATGTTTTTTGGACGTGAGTGACAAAGGGAACACTTAAAGTGGAAGTGAAGCAGTCAGTTAAGTTTACATTATTTAGTAAAGTGATTTCCACTTTGATTAAAAAATATATAGCGAACTTGATTAATGTAACCAATTTTTAAAAAAGGTTGTTTTGTTGTAGCTTTTGGAGCAAGGGCGCCGCCATCTTGCAGTACCACAGCGTGTGACGTCATGGGGTTGGTTCGCTCAGATGGCCAGTGAAGTAATATAAGCATTTCTTTACATTTTTAACACATGCTTGTTTTGAAATGGTGGAAGCTGACCTTGAAAGCACTGTTGAGTCCATAATAAGTGCAATTGCCTATGCATTTGAGTCAATACGGCAATGGGACCGAGCAGTAGGGATTGGAGAAGTCGTGAACCTGCTGGTTTGGGGTAAAGTGCGGATCGGAAACAATACTCGTTTACGCGAATACTCCTTAAGACTGTCATTCTGATTTGCTTTTGTGTGCATTTGCTGATGAAGGCGCGAAAGAAAGCTCAATTTGGTACTCACGTGCTGTCCGAGCCGAGCTGTGGCTTTTTGTGTGTGCGCGGTGCCACCGGCGCGAACAGAATGATATATCACAACACATGAGTACCGCATTTAAATCTCTTTCAGAAAATGTCTATCACAGCGTGTAAGTACTGCATTGAAATCTATTTCGTGCTATCTCATGCTTGAATGGCTTAAAACACTTTAATGTTTAAACTGACAAGGCTTAAAACACGTGAGAATGATAAACCTTGAGGAAGCAGCACTGGCCCGATCGTTCAGAGAGGTGATTAAACACTACGGCCTGTTAACAGCTGAAAAGCTAATTGTATTCGCAGGTAAACATAAAATATGATGCATACAACTGGTGAACCAGTCAATGTAATGCATATGTCTGAATGGTCTGAATAACAATAAAATGCGACATGAATGATACTGTATGAAGCGTTGTTTGTTTACATCAAGTTGCACCTGGCATTATGAAAACAATGTTTGAGGAGACCACGATCAAAACTTATATAGACAGTTTGATGTTGAATATTCATCCAAATGATGGTGAAAACCAAATTATTTGTGTGTTAAAATAACATTTGTGTGTTAAAAATGTAAAGAAATGCTTATATTACTTCACTGGCCATCAGAGCGAACCAACCCCATGACGTCACACGCTGTGGTACAGCAAGATGGCGGCGCCCTTGCTCCAAAAGCTATAACAAAACAACCTTTTTTCTTTAAAATGGTTACATTAATCATGTTCGTTATATATTTTTTAATCAAAGTGGAAATCAGTTTATTAAATAATGTAAAATTAACTGACTGCGTCAGGTGCTATATGTAGGATTTTGACTCTACTAAAGCATAAAAATACCATAATATGTTTGCAGATATTTAAGAAACATGCTAAGTTAACATACTTGTTTATCTGAAAGACAATGCTACAGTCAGTTATTCTCCTTTGAAAATGTGCATGCCGGCCCGGAATGTCTGTGTTTGTTATGGTTTGTGAAACCCACCCACTGCCAGTTTACCCAATTGTATTTCGGCTCGCCGGGTTGCCAGTTGGCGGAAAACACAGCGTATTTAATCTCATTCATCGTTATGTGCTCTCGTTTCTGTTGGTGTCGTTAATCTGTCGTTAATAAGTCTCCAATATTTTGAATTTGGACTGCAATACCTATTTCAACCGCTAGGTATGTAGGTTAATCCTACATACAGCACATTTAATCGACCAAGTGGATATGGGATAATCTCAAAATAGTTATATGTAAAGTATATCTGTTTATCACCACTCTGCACTAACATCAAGATTAAATCAGAAACATTTATTCTCTAGAATGAAAGGGTGGAGTGTTTCCACATCCTCTCCTTGTCAAGGTTCCACCTGTCACCTCCTCTCTGTCAGCCCTCGCTATCTCTGACACATTGGCAATGTGTGAACATTCTGTAATGTGTTTCTATCCGTCCTGACAGTCTAGGCACTCTGAGCTATTGCTGCTACTGTCATTCATTTCCTTATGTGTTTTGAAGCTGTTTATACTTCCATCAAATTAATGATACAGGCCTATAATGATAGGGTGATACCTCACACGCTCAATACAGCTGTCTACCTTCATGAAGAAGAGTCAAATTTCTCGCTATGCTGAAGCACATATGTAACATGCTTGAAGGAAGGGGTTAATAAGTGTGTGATAAGTTTTTTATTTAGCCACCATCATTTGAGTGATCATTCACAGGCGCGAACACAACCAGTGTTGGAGAGTAATTAGTTACATATAACAGCATTACGAAATTTACTTACAAAATTAATGTAACTGTAATCAGTTGTTGTTGAGAAAAATGGGTAATTAAATTAGTTACTTTTGAAAATGTTAACGATTACAAAGGGGCTTACATCTGAATATTTTCACTCACACATACAGATTTAATTGATTTCTTTCCCAAACTGCATTGACTGCTCTAAAATAAGAGACACCAATGTTTCAGGAGTTTAGGACACGGAATAGGATATATGCTTATTCGATAACTGATTTATTTCCTATTTGGGTTTATGTATATGCTTTATTTTTTAAGATTAACTGTTTTTTCCAAGGCTTTGTTAGATGCCAGTACTTCCCGCCAAAGCTGTGCAAAGATTTGATTTAAAAAACAGTATCACGGCTATTAAACTATTTCTTGTTATGATTTTAAATCTGTTTTTAACCTCAGAACGATCTCAAAGTAAAAAGAAGTGTTAAAGTTGGATTTTGTGGTTGCTGTGCTTTAAAATTTAATTATTAAAATCTTAATTCAACTGATGAAGGATTTTGAAAGTGAGTAATCAGTGCTACTGTAAGGATAACCCTGCCTGGTTTAAATGTTAACATTTGAAAACATGTTAGAAATTTAGAAAAGTAATCAAAAAGTAATCAAATGTAATCAGTTACTTCAATAAAGTAATTGAAATAGTTACACTACTTATTACAGTTTGAATAGGGTAACTTGTAATCTGTAACCTATTACATTTCCAAACTAACCTTCCCAACACTGGTCACGACTAGAGCTTAGTATAATACTGTCATTAATGCTAAACGTAAAGCATACCCATTTTATTCTTATTTCTTTTCTAGATTTCCTCGGGAGTTCTCTTCCTGGCTACTGCCACCTGCTGGATACCCATTGCAGCTGTAAGAATACTACAAATATACCGAAATTAATCTGTCAGTATATTTTATATTTCCCCACATGTCTGTTCACATATGAATGTAAGAATCAGATTAGGAATATGTCATATGCATCCAAAGAACATTTTTGAAATGTACAGTGGTCATCAGACTACATACTGTTGTCTGTAACACTGCTGATGTTGTTACTGAACTTACTGTGTGTGGATGTATGTTTGTGTCATTCCAGGAAAAGATTACCATTTCTGACTATAAACCTCTGATGAATTCTACTAAACACAAAGTTTGATATTAAGTTCTTTAACATATTTATTATAAATGAATTATTTATTACAAATGAATAACTTCGCATGGTGTGAATTTTATACATATTTTACAAGTATATGTATATGCATTTTTTAATTACTGGCTTTTTTGCTTTATTATATAGGACAGTGGAGAGCTGAGAGAAAAGTGGAGGGAGAGAGAGAGGGGAATGAGTTCGGGACATGACCCAGATCAGACTTGATCTTGGGTCCCCATGAGCACCACAGCTCCTAATATGTCATGAGTGCCCTATACACCTCTGTTTCAACAGTATATGCATCTTTACTTGTCTGTATAGTTATAGCTGTAGAGCAGGGGTGGGCAAACTTGTAGACTCAAGGGCCACATCAAGTTTTCCACATTAAGTGAAGGGCCGCATAATATGTTTATGACAAAAGAAGCTTTGATTTTGTTTATTTTTTTATTCTAAATTGACACTCACTTACTACTGTACTATGTCTACTTGTACATACATGGCATTTCTTTTCTTGTACCATCTCTACCTATTTTTATGAGCACTTTATGACACACAGATAAATTGCATTGGTGTACAAGTCTATGTATAAGACACATTTTATCATTTCATTCAGAAATAATGTAAAATAAACTAAATGTTTACAAACATTAGAAACATGTTTTTATATTCCCCACCCTCCACAAAAAAGTCCTGTAAATTTAGCAGTGTTCAGAATAGAAAAAAGAACGAAAATATAAGTAAAAAACAAACACAAATTATAGTGGCATTCACTACAAACATATATTATAAACGCCCAGCCTTAAATATTTAACGCGAAACTGAAACTAGCGGCGTGGTTGCTGAAAAATGTACAATGCAAACTCACTTGCCTTTTCTCATTCATTACCAATCCTAATGTGCACGCTTTGCGCTTGACCTTGATTGCTTTATATAAATCGCCTTGGAAATTGCAGCATGTTTCAGATGAAAAAAACCGCAATTTATAATCCAGAAAAACAGTACTATATCCATTTTCATAAAAATGTGTGTGGAAAATAGAAGAAAACATCTTTGCAAGATAATGACAAATTATTTTCATGTTTTCCCCACAAAATGACAGCACCCGTGAGCAGGAGGATAACGGGATAACACTGGCATTTGTTCTGATACTGGAAAGTCTACAGAGCATTTTTAAAACAGTTCCAATACAAGGCATTTTTCAAAACAAACAAACACTTTCACATTTTTAAAATAAGTAACTTATTAACAATTGTGCCAGTTTTGTAGTGTATATAGCTATTTTGACTTTTTATTTTGTATTCGCGGTGTCCGTCAAAAATAGACTAAGCACCTATCTTTGGCAAAGCCGCGTGGAGAGCCGCTTCTGAAACGTGCCGCGGATTGACTGGAGTGACCGCGATCCGCTCCGGTGGCCTTGTAGGAGCGGCGGGACAGTGTAAATCAGGGGTTATATACTGTACTACAGGCTACAGCGCTATCTATTGGATATTACTGATATTGCATCAAATTAGCCATTTTGGAACAACTGCTGGATGAAAACACCCGTAGTTTGCCCACTTTTGCAGATTCATATCATTTTTAAAAATCCCAAAGTTTGGACACCCCTGCCGTAGAGGTTCTGCTTTTGTGGCACATTCCTTACTTCCATTCGCTCGCCACCAGAGGTCACTTCTCCATCACATTGACTTTCACACCACACAGACTGTTAAATATTACCCTGGACTGCATTTCCCATCATTCATTGCACTAAGTACACACAGCTGTCTCAATCACTCCACCACTTCACCTGAAAGCTATTACACTCACTATATAAAACACACTCAGATGCTGTTCCAGTTGCCGAGTATTGTTCTTTGTTTAGCACTCTCCAAGTGTTAGCTGCCTTACCGAGCTATTCCGTGTTTATGTTTAGCTCCGAGTATTAGTCTGCATTTATCACTCTCCTAGTGATAGCTGTTTTACCGAGCCATTCTGTGTTTGTTTAGTTCCAGTATTGTCTAGGGTTTATCGCTCTCCAAGTGATAGCTACATTACGGAGCCCTTCCGTGTTTTCTAAGTCTAAATTTTGTTTATTTTGTTTATAGTCTCGTTTCCTGATTCCTGCCTGTGTATCTTGGATTAACCCTTGTATTGCCGTTCGGACTCTGTTTATCCCTCGTTTGGATTATTGCTCAGGTTATCGGACTACCCCTCTTCTCTAAACCTCTGGATATCGTTTGCCGATTTAAAGACCCACACCTAGAATTACTCTGTCTTGCCTATGCCATACTTGTTTGCTGTTGTTTGACTCTGCTGGTGTACATGACCATGTCTCTGAATGAAAGCCTTGCAAATGGATCCGCACGTCTCACGTCTCGTTCACCACACGAGGATCCAGCGGCTTTTCTAAGGAACCCTGGCCAGGTATGGATCCATTCGACCAGCTGCTCGACCTGAGACCAGGGAGTTCATCTATTGAGGAGTATGTCACTCAATTCTGTCAACCTTATAGTTATAGAGGAATGTGATACCGCGTCTGTGACTGAAGTGGCGGATGCACCAGAGCGCGCTCACAAAACGGCGGCGACAGCAGAGCCTGATCACAAAATGGCAGACATAACAACGGCCCATTATGTCACAGCGGTCAATCATGAGTCCATTCAAGCCTCAGTTGATCGTTATGAATCAAGCCAGGTCACAGCTTCTCGTCGTGAGTCCAACCAAGTAACAGTTGATCATCATGAATCAGGTCAAATTACTATTGATCATTGTGAGTCCAGCCAAGTCACAGTTGATCTTCATGAATCAGATCAAATTACTATTGATCATCGTGAGTCCAGTCAAGTCACAGCTAATCTTCACGAGTCAAGTCCAGTCACAGTTAATCTTCACGAGGCAAGTCACGTCTCTGCTGACCTTCCAGAGTTTCTTCACGTCTCCGCTGACCTTCCAGAGTCTCTTCATGTCTCAGCGAATCTTCCAGAGTCTCTTTACGTCACAGTTGATCATCCAGAGTCTTGTCCTGTCTGCCACACCCAGATATTCAAGGTCAGTCCTTCAGTATCCTAGTCTGGTATCCAGTGTGAGGGATGCTCCACTGGTGTCTGCACGTGCTGCTGGTATCCCCAAACCAGCTCACTTTAACCCTCCTCTTCCTAATTCCCTAATTCCACTAATTCCCCTGTCCGAATGTTGCGTTTGGGCTGCGTACACCACTTTAGAACTGCACCAGGCGATGGCACCCGCTGCCGCTTCTCCAGAGGTGGCGGTACATGCTGCAGAACCTCCCGAAGCAGCGGTGCTGGCTTCAACTCCTTGTATAGTGGTGGCGCCCAGCGACGTACTCTCAGCCTGTCGTGTCACGGTCAAAGAGACTGTTACCACTGTAGAACAGGTGGTGGAGACCGCTGCAGAACCTTCGGAGGTGTGAGTGGTATCTATTCACCAACTCTTTGTCTGTCCTGTCGCAGCCAGAAGGGCTGTCCCTGAACTCCCGTCCTGTCCTGTCACTGTTATGGAGGCCATCTGCGAATCCTCGTCCTGTCACGGCCACGAAGGCCGTCGGTGAAGGCCCTCTGTACTTGAACTGTTGTCCGGCCCTGAAAGCCCTCTGTACGGGAACTGTTGTCCGGCCCTGAACCGGCCACAGAGGCCGCTTATGAACTTTTCTCCTGTCCCGATCCAGCCGAGGAGACTACCTATGAGCTCTGTCTTGTCAATCACAGTCAAGGACTCTGTCTGCAAACTTCATAATGGTCCTGTTACTAATGAACTTGCTATGTGCCCTAGTAACCTTGTCACAGCCAAAAAAGTAACCTTTGAACACTTAACCCTGCCTGCTATGAACTCCGAAACCATGAATGAAATCTCTATTTGCTCTATTTCTTCTGTCTTCGCCAAAGACTGGTGAACTATCTGTCGGTCCTGATTTGGTCATTGAGTCTGTTGTTGAACCATCCATCTGTTCAGTTTCTATTAATGGCTCAGAGTATGAATTATCTGTCTGTCCTATATCAGTTATTTAAATGTCTACCTATCCAGCTTCAGTTTATTCATCTAATTTTGAGCCATCCGTCTATCTTCTATTAGGCCATGAATCTTTTAGTGAACTACCTGCCAGTCCAGTTTCCCTTAATGAGCCTGATTATGAACTGCCAATCCGTTCAGTCTCAGTCAGTCAGCCTGTTTTTAAACTGTCTTCCTGTTCAGTTCCAGTAAATGAGTATGATTTTAAACTGTCTGTCTTGCCAGCTTCTATCACTGAACTGTCTACCAATTTAGTACCAGCCAATGCATCCAATTGTGAACTGTATGTTGGTTTAAATTCTGCAGTCAAATCTGAGTCAGACTTATCCGTTTGTCCAGTCTCTTCTAAGGAACCTGAATGTGAAGTGTCAATCTGTCTAGTTTCAGTCTATGAGCCTGATTTTTGAATTGTCTGCCTGTTTGGTTTCAGTCAATGGACCTGATTATGAACTGTCTACCTGTCAAGTCTCAGTCAGTGAGCCTGGTTGTGAAATGTCTGCTTGTTCAGTGGGCGCCAGGGAAACTGTTGATGTATTTCTTGTATTCCCGGCCTCGGTCCATGAGACCGTAAATGCTATGTCTGTCTCTTGTGTCTCAGTTTTCCCTAGGCTCCAATCTCTGCTGTGGGTTCCTGATCCGTCTCGGTGTTCTCCTGTTCCGCCGTGGTGGTCCCCTGATTCGTTGTGGTGTTCTCCTGATCCGCCGTGGTGCTCTTCTGATCTGTTGTGGTGCTCTCCTGCCCTGTCTCATTCGCACTGGTGGGCTCCTGCTCTGCCGTGGAGATCTCCTGCCCTGTCTGCTCGGCACTGGTGGGCTCCTGCCCTGTCTGCTCTGCCGTGGAGGTCTTCTGCCCTGTCTGCTCCGCACTGGTGGGCCCCTGCTCCGTCTGCTCCACCATGGAGGTCGGCTGTCTGGCTCTGGTGGTCTTCTGCTCTGCCGTGGGGATCCTCGGACCCGTCTGATCTGCTATGGTGGTCATCAGCTCCGCCCGTTCTGCCGGCTCCATCATGGTGCCCTGTTCTGCCTCAGTCCCAAGGTCTTGCACCTTTACATGGACCTGGCCCTCCGTCCCTCCGTCCCTCCCCCTGTTCCGCCTCCGCTCCACCGCACTCCTGGATTGTGTAATCCCTCGTTTGGATTATTGCTCAGGTTATCGGACTACCCCTCTTCTCTAACCCTCTGGATATCGTTCGCCGATCAAAGACCCACACTTGCCCTAGGATTACTCTGTCTTGCCCATGCCATACTTGTTTGCTGTTGTTCGACCCTGCTTGTGTACATGACCACGTCTCTGAATAAAAGCCTTGCAAATGGATCCCCACGTCTCATGTCTCATTCACCGCATTAGTTACCACAACAAATAATTGCTTTTTGTTTTTTTTACGCAAAAATGGAGGTTTTTAAAGCAGAAATGTGAAACTTGTAATTTTAGAAAAGCACTTTAGATTAATTCTTCTGCTAAAACATTGCCATTGTAGATAGATACTGGATGTAGAAACCATGTAAAATCAAATTAACATGCATACTGTTTATGTCTGTGACTTCTTTTGAAACAGTGAGTTTTTTTTTTTTACATTTATTGATTGACCTCATTTACATTAACTGCTTCACTGTAACACAAATTTCTACTTTTTGTAAAGGAAAAAAAGGTCCCTATTTACATTATGAAATCTATTCATTGAGCGAAACCTGGAATAATCATTTAAAATGTATTAAAAAGAAAATCTTCATGGCCAAATCTTTGCTATGATAAAATACTAGCCTTGATAGAATACTAGACTTACACTATAATTCAAATTTGGGGCCAGTAAATTTTTTGGGGGGGATTTTGAAAGGACTACAAGAAAACATTAATATTGTGAAATATTATTAAACTTAAAAATAAATGTGTTCTACGTGAATCTACATTAAAATGTAATTTATTCCTGTGATGCAAAGCTGAAATTTCAGCATCAGTGTCACATAACCATTCAAAAATCATTCTAATATGCTGATTGACTGCTCAAGAAACATTTCTTCTTCATTGTACTCAATGAAGTACAATGAAGTCATTGTACATTCAAGTCATTGTACTGCTTCATATTTTGTGAAAAATATCAAAAGGATTCTTTAAATAGAAAGTTCAACATTACATATCTTTACTGTCACGTTTGATCCTTTTAATGTGTCCTCGCTAAATAAAAGTATTAATTACAAAAATAAAAAAACATTTGAATAGTACTGTATTAAACATCCTAAACATGAAAAGATATGTATAAAAGTCAAAGTCCATAAGTAAAAAAGGATTTCAAAATTTTACATGAACCAGTTTTAATGAGAACACACCTCTAGGTTTTAAGTATGCATTCACATTCATGCAATAATTCACGCAACAAGCAGCTGAATGTTTTACAAAGTAAAAACAGCTGGATTTTGCTTAAAAAAACACACTCTTCTGGTAATTGGCCCAGTTATCCAATTACTGTTATGTTTATATGTGTATTGTATGTTCTGTGTCAAGGCCATTTACACTGCTGGATCTGTCACTTCCTCTCTCTTTGAGAGGATTAGATTTTCTTACGAGACTCCAGGTTGACAAACACAGTATGAATGTGTGTGTCATTTCATCCGTCATGAACAAACTTCAATTAACAGGATTACCATGTTAGGCCTTAATCTCAGCACTAGTCTCTGTTCTAAACAGATTACATTAACTTTGGGAAAATCTGCATCTTTGATGTTATGATCAGTTATGATACCTGTGTCAAATGCTGGCGCTGCTATTCAGATTCACTCGACTTGATTCATCAGTGATCAAATATCCATACTGCAGAGCATTAAAAATTGAATGCAGCTAATTCCCAGCGTAAAGTCCCTCTGATTTCATTTGACATGCATTATGAGTCTAATCCGAGGACATGGAGATTTTGGAATTGAATGTACATCTATTTGTCGAGTTAATTCATATTCACTTGATTTGTTCTACACTAATTATACATAATCACTGATGGTTTGGGGTTGTAATGATCTGTTGTGCAGCAGAGATGTGTGATGGGAGATCAGAGTGCGACTCGTCAGAGTCGGAGAAGAGGCCACTTTATCTAATTGTGGTACTAAAGCAGAACTATCAATACAATCTGAATGGCTGATCCTATATACATAACCCCTTACAGCCCTCGGCAGTGAGCGCAGCCTTAATTTATTGCGCTGGATGTTAGGTCAGCGTTACACAGCAGCCAATTAATGGGAGCCGAAAGAAACGAGCCCTCGGTAAGAACCGAGCATGGTGTTTTATAATAAGAAGGATGCACTACCTATGCATGACTTTGTGAGTTAAAGAGGCACGAAGGGACAGAAAATAAGGAGAGAACCAGGAAAAGAGACAGCAAGCCTAGGCCAGTGTGAGAGGGAGAGAAATGAAAGAGAGAATCCTTGTAAACGGCCCTGAGCGGCGATAAAATAAATAGTATTTCCTGTCATTAGCATACTTGAAAGGTGGTGAAAAAGCGAGACAGTGAGAGAGAAGTGCAGTTTTTTTGCTTTTTGCATTGGACTGTGTGTAATGTGCTTTCTAAAAGAGTAATGCAATGCAAATTTTAAGTGATTCTTTCTGCCGGGTTTACCTTTCCGTGTTTCCTAGTTTAACCGTGTTTTGATCTTTGGACTGTTTTCTTGTTTGTTGATTGATTGCCGCCTGCATTGGCCACTGCCAATTTATTGGAGTACTCTTTTGCCTCTGCCTTGGATTATTCTGTTTGCTGGTGCTCGACCCTACCTGTTTTGACCACGTCTGTTAATAAAGCCTTGCATTTGGATCCTCCAACTCCGTTGTCATGCTCACCACGTTACAAACACATTGCATTACACCAAATACACAAAATAATGTTATTTTTAGCATCATCATATGACCCCTTTAACACGATTATCAACACTATTGCCAGTGTGATATTACTTAAAAGTGTATTGAAACAGTCCAAGTTTAATCCACTAATCAGGCATCACAGCTGTCTGAGAGGCATTTCTCACTGTATTGCCATTATTATGAAGGGTACAGCTGTAACAAAGTACAGCTGTAAAACATATTTCTCATGCAAGCTCAAACTGTCATCATCCATGTGCACATATACATCAGCCTTCTTTCTCTACGTATCTCTAAAATTCCTTGTTTTTATTATTTTTATTTCCATGTTTTTATTGATTTTTGATGTCTATTTTACTTTCTTTTATGTAAAGCACTTTGAATTACCACTGTGTATGAAATGTGCTATATAAATAAACTTGCCTTGCCTTGCCTTGCTTTGCCTACGTTAAAAATCTGAAGCATGTTTTTTAATTTTTTGCTAGAGATATTTATTCTGGTCACTTTTTCTGCAGTAAAAGGTAAACAAACTTTAGGCCTACTCAGGACCCAGACACTACTACTCAGACACTGACTCTCATTTTGGAGTGACAAAAAGGCACAGCATGGCCACACAAATCTACATTCACTGTTGCTTGTGCATTAAATTATTTGAAAGGAATCTGAGTCATGCTGACTATGTCAGTTTCAGCTATTTTTCACTATTGATGTATAATAACAACACTTTCAAAATACTGTAAATTAAAGCTTTTATATTTCTTCTGGTAACACTGATGTGACCATGTTTCATGTCAATGACATGTTAATGTGGGTCACACAGGGATTTTACATCGTCAGCATTCTACAACACCAAAGCACTGAACGTTAATTTTGAAAGAGAGAGAGAAAGAGCAAATGGAATAGAAGGAAAGAATGTGCGAACATTTAGAAGAGGTTAGGTACAGAAGACAAAAAGTTCTTTCACACCTAACCACCCCCTCCACCACATGTTTTATTCTATAAATACTCTTTAAATTTCTTTGATTTAGTAAACAACGTAATAGATAGTGATATATATGTGTCTTTTTGGTCTAGGTAAAATGAGACCAAACCACTTTGGCCAAAATGTATTGGCATTTTCACAGGGCATTTTGTCAATTTCTATTTCTGCAGTATCACTCTTGGTAGCCCCGTTTACTGTGAAATCTTATTGGTCCAAAATCCCAGTAATAATTAAACATCAAATATGTTCCCACCCATTGGCTGTTATTAGTATTGTGTTCAAGCTGCGAGATAAACACATGAATGCCACCACAAAGTGTGCAATATTCTTTTGGGTTCATTGTTGACTGACAAATTACTTATAAAGACACAGAAGAAAGATTTAACTAAGTATAAAAACCAAAGAAGACACAAG
Source organism: Barbus barbus (assembly GCF_936440315.1). NCBI lineage: Eukaryota > Metazoa > Chordata > Actinopteri > Cypriniformes > Cyprinidae > Barbus > Barbus barbus. The sequence goes on along the minus strand of NC_136735.1, from coordinate 19,666,245 downwards.
TCCCCTTCATACAGTTTAATAATGCTACTCTAAATAACTGATTTAGTCTGTGTCTTGTCCAATAACATGGGCATGTTGCCCAATTATTCTCTCTGATGAAGGTGAAATGATGTCCATGTAAGTGGCTTCTCACAACAGGGTGCAAGATTTATGCTACTCAAATCACCTCCAGCATCTGTGACAATACATTTCTTGTTTTCACACTGATTAAAATGAGACCATAGGAGGTCCAGGGCATTTTTCCTCAGTGGTTTTGTGGATGAGAGAGAGGAAGTGAGTGGAGAAAGAGAAAACTATCATTTCTTTTCCCAAGTATGTAATTGTTCCTCCGTGTTTTGTGTACACAAGAGAGGAACTGTTCTCACCCTCCCTGATGGGTTTAGGGGAACAGGAGACATTCCTTATCTACTCCTTGGGGTTCTGAAAGTGAAAGAAAAAGGGAGAGGCAGCTGGAAAAAGTCAAAGCATACAGTGGAGAGGAGAGTGAGAAAGAGAGGGAGTGTGTGCCTGGACTGGAGACATATACACAGCTCAGTCAGAGCGAAGAGAATCTCCTCAGTCCCATCTGTTCTCTACACAGCTCTCATTACACTCACAGGCCCATCCATCAGCCCGCAGCCACACAACTCTGCCACAGCCCACATTAATGGAAAGAGGAAAGAGAAAGAGACGTGGGGTAAGTGAAAAGGAGAGAGACAGGAAACAACTGAGAGAGAGAGAGAGAGAGAGAGAGAGTGACAGAACGTGGGGGAGAGAAAGAAAAAATAAAACAATTTCACATGCATTTACAGGCTAAATTGGCCTGTAAAGAGGAGAGAGCAATAAACTCTCTGATGCTAAAAATGCAAAACTATCCTACAGCATATGATCTCGAAACAAACAGATGAAACAAGGCCAAATATCAAACTGGTCAACAGAGGTGTCCGTATGCCAGTCATATAATGTTCTGCTCTATCTTTGATCAATGTTTTGTGTTCAAACCCTTGACCTTTCAGTCATGTGGTGCATTCCATTAGAACAAATCACCTAGCTGTGGATAAATGCCACTGTCATAAAACCACTGGGGCAGAGTAACAGTTAGATTTATGGTACAAATCACTTCAAGAACAGCAGCAATGATGAGGAATCTCACTTGCAGTATCCAGACACATTTGGATAACAAAATATCAAGTGTAATGGGAAGAAATTCATTGCTAGACCAGAGTGCTTTTCTCAAAACTACCTTCACTTTCATTTTTCCCATTACTTTTGCAAACTGCACTTTTGGTGATTATGAAGTCAAATCTGACCTTTTTCTTCTGTGGGAAAAATTATTAAAATTAAAAATTAAAAAATATATTTTTGAAAATGTGAGAGCTTTTTTATTTATTCAATGAAAGTCAATGGGATCCAATGTTTTGACTTTTTTTGATTGGACAAAAACAGTTCTTTGAAATATAAGTCATACAATAAGTAATACAGATTTGGAACATCATGAGATTTAGAACCGTATGAGAAAATGCTATATTTTCTTTTGGGCGAACTACCCCTTTAACTATGCCTATAGTGTCCACTAAGAAAGTATCCAAATTTATTTGCATTAGTTTTGAACAGTATTATCTACTTCTCTTATGAGATACTGTGCTTTAAAATGTGCATGTGCTATCATTTTGCAAAATAAATGCCATTGATTTAATATTAAATTATGTAATCTAGTCACATTTATAAAAATTTTTTTTGTGTGTGTGACAAACGTTTTTTTGTCTTTGTTTTGAACAGTATATCTTTTATAGTGGAATGTTGCATGAAAAGCTTGTGCTTTCTGTTTTTAAAATAAATGCCACTTTGCAGTCATACATTTTTAAGTCTGATTTAAGTAATACTTCTAAGTAATTTTGAATATCAACTGATTTTTTTTTTTTTGTGCAACGTGCACTTCTTTCTTTAAATACATGGCTCTTGTTTTGACATTTCATCACGCAATGCAATGCCACACATACATTTTAGCTTAAGTGTCCAAATACTTTTTGAGTCCACTGTATATGCAGAGACATTCATGCAGTGCAAGACCTGTGAAAATGTTCTATAAGAAAATCTTTGTTTTCATCCATTTAATGTGACACAATAATTGCTGTCAGAGTTTCAGCTCGATTTTCTTCATCAGTAATTACATTTTTAAGTGGTCTTAAAAGTGCAATGAACTTATCACTGCAAGGTGTCACTTAGGCACCACCAGAACCTAGACTTTTTAATTACAGCAGGTGGAATTGTCAAAGTGTAGTATACTGTATGGACAAATAGGTGCAATAAACAGTCCCAATACATTCACCTCACACAAAAGTGTAGCTGCACGTGGACTCCTTACCTGCTCTGGGCCCTGAAAACAGATCCGACACAAAGGAGTCCTGACTCCACTGTCCGTGCAGCTGTTCAGAGATAACCTCTCGTCCAGCTTCTCCTTAGAGCAATCCTCGGATGAGCTGCAGCAGTCCAGCGTCCTCGGCGAATCCACCCCGCTATGAGTCCAGTCTTCGCTCCCTCGTGTGTCCGCAGCTTCACCTGCTACCGGCTGATAATGCCCGTTGGCTAAAGAGTTGCTATCCGTGGCGCTGCTCGTCGCATTGCCGTCCCCGTTTAGTTCGTTCATGGGTGTGAAGGCAGGTGGAGATGCCGACGGTGCAGGTGGCCTGAGTAGGAAAACCTTCAGGTCACTGAACAAGACGCAACAGCGGCCTTTCTGCTTGCCCTGGCGGCGCAGCATCGGTCTCAGCAATCCCCAACACCATACAATGACACCGATAGCCAACAACATGTGCCCGTCTAATGAATAATGGAAAGGCGGTCTATGTTTTTAAACGGCCTATGATGCTAAGGCTATCTGTTACTGGACTCCAGCAGGTCACATAACAGAACTTACTGTTTGGTTTCCAACGAGGAAAGACACCTGTCTTCAGTCTCGTGAGCAACACCGCTTTCTGCTCACCTCGCCCAAACTGACGGTTTGGACACGGAGAAGGTGTTTACTTTCAACAGTTATTATTCTGAGAAGTACATCATCGCGCTCGTGTTTCCATTGAGAAGCTGACGATTGCACGCACGTGTAATAGTAGCTGTCAAAAGCGGTAACCCTTTAGTAACCCTGTTCGTAACCTAATGTTGATTCAGTCGTCTCGAGTACCTCAAGAAAACTAGTTGATTCAGATGTTACCACGTAAAGCACATTAGGTTACCTAATAAAACAGTTTACAGGGTCATACTGAGGGTGTTCACAATTGGGCTTACAAATACTCAAATCGCACATTTGCGAACAAATAACCTGATTTGAACGAAAAATATCGGGGATTCCCGCGAACAGCTTCTGACAAAGGAGCTCCTACCCTGAGGTACTCTTGCCAGTGGCATCTATTCATCAAAAGCAGGAAAACAGAAATGCAGGCTATTCGTCAGCAGAGCCAAACAAATGGCAGCCTTGGTTTGTCTAATAATTAAACAATTTGAAGTCTACGATACAAACAGAACACAATTTCTATTCTCCAGTTCACACCCTCCTCGCTTATTAGCCATCATCCAAATGCGACTACCGTGTAATGGTGTTAATGTGAACGCAAAGTGTGTTGCGTGAAACCAAATCCAGCCACAATCTTGCCAATTATCCAGCAATTGTCCTTGGCGTTCATCTCATGTTTCAGGTCCGACCGCTTACAAATGCATCCCGCACAAGTCCCCCTCTGAAAGATATAAGTGCCAGCGTCTTGTTAGTGCAGGCAGCCTATCTCCTTAAACACCCAGCCCTTGTTGCAGAAATCCCAAGGCAGTTTAGCTCACTGTCCCGTGTAATGTCAGACATGTCTTTCGAAAATCAGTCCAGAGAAGAAACAGATTCGCTTTCGACGATGAAGAAATATTTTTACCATCCACAGTCCGTCGTTTTGTCACATCCAGCGCCTTCTTTCTTTGAATCAAATTGCTGGTAAAATACTGAAGTGGTTCCTGCGTGGTGAAGCGTTGCGGTTAATGCGACGGTAGGCGTTGTGCTGATCTATCTAACACGAGTTGTTTTGACGATAATCAGTAAAGCCGGAGGATGCTGCTCTCGCTGCGGCTTCAGCACCATGTTGCCCGGGACAGCTCCCAGCCGCGGGCCCGTCCCCCTCCGAGAGTGTGATGCAAGCAAATCACGTCCTTACAGTTTGCGCTACGTTATAAATAAAGAGCTCAGTTTCATCCGCCCGGGAATCCAGTGGGATTCAAATCCAGCTTTTGAAACGTGAAGTTTTCTAATTCAAACCTGAGGAGATCGTTCTTGTAGTCTGCATTTCTCATGCATCCGAGCCACAGACCGATTTGGTTTCAGCTCTCATCATGTGAGACCTGCTCACAAGCACATGTGTTTCTAGGTCAGTGTTACCAGCGTTCCCCCTCTGAGACGATAAACCCGATGAACTCCACCGCAGAAGATATCAAGTAAACGTTGGGCAGACATGAACTCCACAGCTGCAATTGCTGCATGGCATTTTCCAGCATACATTCCCGCCGTGGGAGATGACAGGAATCAGACTTTGAAATGATTGAGTCTGATTGCAGCTCTGAATTTTCACTGGGAAAAATTGTTAAACTTAAAGTGAAAAAAGTGGTGACCTTCAATTGTTATCTTAAAGAGATTTTTTTTCCCTATCTGATTTAAGCCATAAAATGTACTTTTGTTGGCATAAGTTAACGCATAGGCTTGTTCTGCATGTTAAATAATATTGTTTACTTGAATAAAATAAGTCAGACTTGAATAAAACATTTTACTCATAAGACCATTTTAGGTTACCATTTTTTTTTTCTTCAAATTATATAATACTGATTACCAACCTATAAGCTATTCAATTCTGTTTGTTACTGTAAAATGCACTGATAATGATGCAGGTGGTATAAAAGATGGCCACATGATGACATAAAGTTCATAAAAATTTGTCTTTCCAGCAACTGTGATAATAACAATGTTATGGGTGTATGCTACAGGAGCGGACGACGAAGGCAGGTTTACAAATAATAGTCTTTTAATAGTATCTCACAGAAGGAACAGGAAATCCAGGAACATCAAGTAGCAAAACACAGAAGTAAACGTTTAATAGCGGACAAGGGAACAGGGGAGAACACAGGCTTTAAAGGCTAGACACAATCAAGGGAGAACAGAAACAGGTGTGGAGCTTATTAACTAATAATCATGGGAACAAACTAGGAAGTCTGACTAGACATAACTAAACAAAAACAGATCAGGACCGTGACAGTTCGCCCCCTCCCGGAACGGTGCGTCCTCGCGCCGAAAAACAGACCAACAGAGGAGGGAGGGTGGGGGTTCAGGAGGCGGGCATGCAGTGGGATAGAGACAGGCAATAGAACAAAGGCATAAACAAAAACAGTCCAAAAAATGAGTCCAAGGGGGAGTGGAGGGTGGGAGGAACCAGGAAGGAGCCTAGAGCAGGAGGAGCCCACGGCGGAGTCGACGGTGGGAGGAGCCATGTTGGGGATGGGACCGCCGACACCAGGGGGCCGACTGACGGAGATGACGCCGGTGGAGTAGGAGCCCAGGTTGGAGCTGAGCAGCCGCAGAGCCAGGGTGACACCGAGGCGAGGCGGAGCCGGCGGCTCAGGCGAGTGAGGGGGAGGCGGGGATCCTGAATGACACGGTGGAGCCAGAGTGACAGAGGATGAAGGTGGAGCCGGAGGGAGGGAGGAGCCCGACGGAGCCAGAGGAACGGAGGGATGAAGCAGAGCTGGAAGAGTGGAGTTCCGTGGAGTAGGCAGGGGGACAACTGACCAAGGCGGAGCCGGAGGGACGAGGGAGCCCGGTGGAGCTGGTGGAATGAGGGGCAACGGTGGAGACGAGGGAGCCAAGAGCCAAGGTGGAGCCGATGGGTCGGAGGGCCAAGGTGGAGTCTGGGTCTCGAAGGGTGGAGGCGAAGACTGGGGAACCTCCAACCCTGAGGACGCTGGTCGGAACCAGCAGGGGCTCTGGAGAGCATGGGGAGGTGGGTGGGAGCACGGGAAAGGGAGAAGCCAGAAATCCTCCTCACACAAACAGTTCAACAGCTCATAATATAATATTGTTTAATATTGTAAAAAATATTGAAATATTGTTCATTTGGGAGTCACATTTGTGTTGTTCAAAACTGACTGGAGGCCATTAATGAATATACCATATTTCACTTCAATAATGTTTTTTTATTTAATATTTTGCATTTTGAGTGTATTTCATGTTACTTACATTCATATCTAAATTATGGACTATATTCAGTATATATTGTCCAATATTTTACAATTTTCATGTAAAATATTGTTTAATATTAAACAATATAATATTGTTTAATATCAAACAATATTTTACATGAAAATTGAATTTACTGCCTTTTAAAGAACAATATAATTTTTATCATATGGTAACTTAGAATCAATCAATACTTGTTCCATTAAAATTACTAACTATTTTTCTACAGTGCACTGAAAGTTTTGCCAGATATGTCATTCATCAGGCAATATTCAGTTTTATTGATCAATAATATGATTTCATATCATTAAAATAATCTGAAAAATTAGGTTACACCAACAAAAGTAATTTTAAGGGTTAAATCATGTAGTTCCTTAAGGTAACAGCTGCCTATTATTTTTTAATTGACAGAAAATCTGTTATAAATATTATACTGACCAAATGATAAAATAAACACTCTCGGTCAAGTAAATTCTACTTATAAAAGAGTATGGATTTTTCTTGTAGGGCAAAGGATTGTCCAAGTAGTGCAAAGTATAAATTCCTCTACAAGTTGAGACATTTGAGGGAAATACACAGAATAGATAAAGACATTTGTCTTGCAGAAACACTAACCGTCCCTGGCAGACTGGCCTGTATCTTTCACTGGCTGTGATCCATTTCACCCATGATTTGAAGGAGAAATTCAACTTGGAAATCTCAGCATTTCTGCTGTACGCGCCAAGAAGTTCCCTTTTCTCTTTGTGCTCAAAAAGACAAAACAAAAATTTGATATTTAAACATTTCTTGGGAATTCTCCCTTGGGTTTCAGGAATTTCATTGGTTATTTATCTTAACAAAGGGCACAGGCATTTTAAATAAATTCATAGATTTAAATATCCCATGAGAATCCTGAGCTAACTGGCTTCGGGATACTACTGGCATTCATTAACACAATATTGAAAAAATGATTTTAACAGCACTCAGCAAAGTAGCTAAAATATGTATGATATGATAAAAGTATGATATTTACAGCATCTAGTATCATTTTGTTGAGACAATATTGTTTCACAGTTAATTTGCTTTTGTTTTATTAACTAGTTTGATAGTTTAAAATGAAAATTTGCCAAAAATCTACTCACTCTCAGGCCATCCAAGATTTAGATGAGTTTATTTCTTCATGGGAACAGATTTGGAGATATTTAGAAAATTATTATAATTTTTTTTTTTTGTGATCACTTGCTAACCAGTGAATTCTCTATAGTGAATGGGTGCCTTCAATGAGAGTCCAAACAGCTCACAATATTCAATAATCAATTACTGAAGTAAAAAAAGAAAGAAAAAAAAAGGGAAGTGAAGAGCTATCATTGTTGTTGCGTCTGACCAAAATATGAGTCCAGCTTTTCATGCTGTTCTCGTCTTAATCAGGAGAGAAATATGCACAGATCAAACACTGCTTACAATTGAAAACAGTTCTAAACAAATATGTTGGTGGATTTTGATGTGGGAGGTCAAAATAGGATTCACGTTTTCACTGGAAGACTTGTATTTTGGCCAGAAGCAACAGTTTAAAGTTAATGATGGATTTATCTCTTACAAACACGCAGCTTTCCACTTAAGACATTAATTGATAGACTGGAGTCATGTAGATTATATGTGCATTACTGTGATGTTTTAATGCACTATTTGGACTCTCATTCTGACGGCACCCATTCACTGCAGAGGATTGGTGAGAATCCATTGGTGAGTAAGTGAAATTTCAAAAAATCTGTTCCCACGAAGAAGCAAATTCATCTACATCTCGGATGACCTAAGGGCGAGTAAATGGTCAGCAAATTCTGCAAATTCTGTCATTAATTGTGAAAACAGAAACTGTGCAAGATTTTAAAATATGGTCAAAATCCTCTTACAACATCTAATTAATTAGTCTCACTGTCTAGGTCACACTCACATGCACATACATAGCAACTACATCTAGAGCTCTAGCAGATTTCACTGGAATGATGGGTAAAGCCATCGTAATGAATGGCTTTGTGCATGTTCTATAGGAGGAGCTGCAGTGGCTCACAGCCTCTTCCACACTCCTGTGAAGATAAGCCATGGAGACAGAAGAAGGTAAACCGGGGATAAAGAGCCACGCAAAGCCCAAACCAAGGCTAAGAGAGCTAGTCATGTGTGAACCGGTGGCTCAGTTTGACTGGCTGTTGTTAGGAGAGTGAGAAGTTCACAAATGATTGACAAAGAGTGAGAGCAATTTATGACTGAATGGAGAAGCGTATGATAAACACAATGATCATTTTTGAATACAAGCAGTCATTTATCAGATCTATGCAACTTCTCTTGGAAGTTTTGTGTACACAGCTCTCTAAATACCAGCCTAGATCTTTGTTCAGTACACCACCTTTCACATGAAAAATCTAAACAACTGTATCTATTACAGTTTCATATTTGTTCGTTTCTCTATGGCCTTTGTGTTGGTGATGAATGGGGGAAGATGGAGGAAGACGCTCCCATTAAGAACAGTGTGTATCAACTAACTTGTAACATATTTAGATATTATCTTAGCATGTACGGATATGATGCAGTGAAATACAAACAGCCACAGTTGTTATAGCACAAAATTTATGAAAACTGTCATCTGATTTTTGCAGATTATTTTAAAAACATCTCATATAATTTAAAAACAATAAATAAAAAAAATACTTACAAATAGCTTATTATTAATTAAAGGGGCTTAATATTCAGTGAATCCTATCAGTTTAAATGTGCTTGACATTATCAAATAACAGATTTGAATTTAGATGAATAATAACACTACTGAAGAGCTGTTTATAGTTGAAATTGAAGTTGTAATTATAACTGAATTGATTGTTTCCTAATTCTGGCAAAATCAACATTGTTTGTCCTATTTATTGTTGTTGTTATTCATGAATGTCATGAACTACAAAAAAATAATAAATGAACAATAATACCAGCAGTGACAACATGACTTCTATTCCAGTTCTTTACAATAAAAACGTTTTAATCTCAGATTAAATGAGGAGAGTTCTGATGGAATAACTCTCAAAAAAGATAAAATGAAAAATAAGAATTATAAGAGCATAACCATTAAATAAGTGTTGAGATGCAATTTAGTGAGATCTAGTTACTAGCTGTTCTGTTTACACAGTAAGATAATTTTAGTTACAAAGGGAAGTACATTAAGGGAGATTGTGTTGTGTTAAAGCTCTTTTTCTCTAAGCAACTGCAAACACTCATAGACATTTTCTATCTTCGCTAATCAGTAATGAGACAAGTGTGACTCTGAAACAATAAAGACATATAGGCTTTAGTCATTGCAGCTTGGAAGAGTATCCCAGCTCATATGTAAAAGGCACCCAGCTGTGAGCACTGATGTGCAGACAGGTTTCTTTGACAATCTGAGCTGTGAAGAAGAGAGACGCATTCAGCTGGAAAAGGTATTTTGAAGGAGGATTATCTCAGATCTAACCAAGGAGCTGCTCTACACTCATACATGTCTACTGAACATTTGAGCATAAACTGGCACATGTACACACAAACACACATTCTTCGAAAGATACAAAAAAGGTCAGGGCTCTGGATTTAATGGTCTGTGCGGCTCAGGAACTGTAGGCTGATGGTATTTTTTTTTTCTCTGAAGTCTTATAGGAAAAAGCTTAAGTTCAGTCATGTGACTGACAGATTCTTAAAGTTCTGTAGAAATGGTGCTCTCTTTCAGCTTAAAGAAACACACTTCTCTAAGAAGTGACAAATGGATCCGGATGTCGTCTGCTCTTAGTAGGATCAGAAATCAGAGCAGATTGATGCTCAGTATCATGGTTTAGTATTAAAACAGGTTTAAAACACATTTTACACAAGTTAAAACACAAGTAACAAGATACATGATAAGAAATTGATCGTTTACTTACAAATCAGGTCTATGGTTAATCCTTTAGTCTAAAATGTTTATAAGTGACCCTGGACCACAAAACCAGTCATAAGTGTAAATTTTTTCAAAATTAAGATTTTATAAGCAGTTGAATAAATAAGCTTTCCATTGATGTATGGTTTGTTAGGATAGGACAATATTTGGCCGAGATACTACTATTTGAAAATCTGGAATCTGAGGATGCAAAAAAATCAAAATACTGTGAAAATCACCTTTAAAGTTGTCTAAATTAATTTCTTAGTTATGCATATTACTGATCAAAAATCTCATTAGTAATGATCTTTAATTAATATCCTAATGGTTTTTGGCATAAAAGAAAAATGGATAATTTTGACCCATACAATGTATTTTTGGCTATTGCTACAAATATACTCCAGCGACTTAAGACTGGTTTTGTGGTTCAGGGTAGTACAATAAATAGTACAACAGGGTAGTACAATAAATTAATCTATTTATATAAATCTATGTGTATATAAGAAGTGAACAATTATAGCTTTGTTTTTGAAGGCACAATCAAAACAAAGATATCTGGGATTTTTATCTGATTCAGCTGACTCAACCGTATGGTAGACCTTACTTTGAGTATGAAAAATCTGTCAGTGATTTGCTTAGTCAGTCACACAAAAGATGCTGATTGGTCAATCAAATATCAGGGTCAAACAAGAAATCAGTTAAGTACCATCAAACCATAATATTAGTTAGTAGAGTCTAAACAATAGAAATATGGCAAAATATAAGTGAGAAACACCTGTACGGCCCATTTTATTTATTTTTTTCTAAATTATGCATGACTGTACAGTTGATTTGTATGTAAAGGGTTAAAATAATCAGATGGTAGCACAAACTGAAGAGTGACAATAGGGACATCTGAGAGTGGATTATTTCATTAATGAGATTTAAAAACGTCCCACTTATGTATGTAACCATGGTTCCCCGAAGGGAACGAGACTCTGCATCCGAAAACGCTTAGGGAACGCCTTCAGCGTGACCGTGCTCTGAATCATCTGTACAATCAGTCCAATGGAAGGGCGAGGCGTCACGGGCGGGTACGTCATGACCAGGAAGCTTTAAAAGCACGTGTGGCGGAGCCGGCTTCAGCTTCTAGAAATGAAGCAAGCGCTGGCAGGGATGCCGGAGGTGTGGCCTCGAGACGCAGCATCTCATTCCCTTCGGGGAACCATGGTTACATACGTAAACCTGAGACGTTCCCCTTCAGGAACTCGAGCTTCATCCGAAAACGCTTAGGGAACGAGATACCCACGCCGCCAGACTGACAAGTCCCTGCCCAGTGTGTACTAGGACGAGAGAACAGAAGAGCCCGGAGTGGCTCGCATATCGAGGTCATAGAACCTCACGAAAGTGAGGGGCGTGGACCACCCAGCAGCTTTGCAGATATCCTGCATAGACACGCCTGCTAAGAAGGCCTTGGAGGCCGCCACACCTCGGGTTGAGTGAGCTCTGACTCCCATCGGCGAGGGGAGCTGAGAGGAATCATAGGCAGTGTTAATCGCATCCACTATCCACCTACTGAGGATCTGCTTCGTAGCAGGAAGACCCCTCTTAGGGAGACCATAGCACACAAGCAGTTGGTCCGCCTTTCTCCACAGGGCAGCTCTGTGGATGTATGTGCCCAGTGCTCGCACTGGACACATACAATTAAGCTTCTGCTGGTCTGGCTCCCTGAAGGGAGGAGGACAGAGGGCCTGAAGTACGATGGGCTGCGGTGTAACAGAGGGAAATTTAGGTACATACCCTGCTCGAGGGTAGAGAAAAACTTTGGCAATGCCGGGCGCAAATTCAAGATAGGCAGGGGCCACTGAAAGGGCCTGAAGATCACCAACTCTCTTTAGAGAGGAAAAACCCAGAAGGAAGGCAGTCTTAATAGTGAGGAGTCTGTCAGATATCTCCTCGATGGGCTCGAAGGGAGCCTTGCAAAGAGCCTCTAGCACCACAGCCAAGTCCCACGTGGGGACACGTGAACGTACCGGCGGCCTCAGTCTCAGCGCACCGTGGAGGAAATGTGTAACGAGGGGGTGTCTACCCACTGACTGACCACCGACAGGAGCGTGGTAGGCCGCAATGGCCGCCACATAAACTTTAATGGTGGAGTGGGTTAACCCTGCAGAGAAATGGGCCTGCAGGAACTCCAGCACTGTACCAATCGGGCAGTTAACTGAGTCGAGCTGGCGGTCTCCGCACCATGAAGTGAAGAGTGTCCACTTCAGGGCATACAGTTTCCTCATAGAGGGAGCTCTGGATTGGAGGATGGTCTTCCACAGCTCCGGGCGAGGGTGGACGATTGTGCCCCCCGCCTGTGAGAGAAGATCTCTCCTGACGGGAATCTCCCATGGAGTGCTGTCGAGGAGAGAAATCAGGTCCGAGAACCATACTCAGCCCGGCCAGAACGGCGCTACCAGTAGTAGACTGACCTAGTCCTGGCGCACTCTCGCCAGAACTCCCGGGAGCAGAGTGATAGGGGTAAAAGCGTACAGACGAAGCCTCGGCCAAGTCTGCACCATAGCATCCAGTCCTAGAGGAGCTGGAGGAGTCAGAGAGAACCAGAGGGGACATTGCGCTGACTCTATAGTCGCAAACAGGTCCACCTCGGGGTGAAGCATCCATTCCCCGGGCCTCGGCCCCTGTCTCGACAGAACGTCTGCTCCCACATTGAGATGCCCAGGAATGTGCACTGCTCTTAATGAGAGGAGTTTGCCCTGGGACCACACAAGGATCTGGTGTGCCAGCTTGTACAAGGGTCGCGACCGCAGACCTCCCTGGTGGTTTATGTACGAGACCACCGATGGTTTATGTACGAGACCACCAACGTGCTGTCGGTGCGCACCAACACATGGTGATCTCTTAGGTCTGGGAGGAAGTGTTTGAGTGCTCGAAACACGGCCAGTATCTCCAGCCAATTGATATGCCATGTCAGATGGCAGTCACTCCACAGACCGCAGGCAGGGTGGCCACTCATGACCGCTCCCCAACCGGTGAGGGACGCATTCGTCGCTAGTGTTACACGGCATCAAGGAGCTCCCAGGCCCCGGGACAAGAACCAAGGTTTCCTCCACATGTCTAAGGCACGTATGCATCGTCTTGTGTCCTTGGAAGTGCGGAGTGGGTTTCCCCTCGGGGAGAACCCCTTGGTCTTGAGCCACCACTGTAGGGGTCTCATGTACAGCAGGCCAAAAGGTATCACGTTGGACGCAGCTGCCATCAGACCCAGCAGTCTCTGAAACTGCTTGACAGTGAGTGACTGGCCTTCTTTCACTCTCTTGACTGGTGTGAGGATTGACTCGATACGAGCAGGGGACAGGCGTGCCTGCATCGTGGTAGAATCCCACACCACGCCCAGATAAGTGGTCCTCTGTAATGGAGAAATGTATTACATGTATTAATGGAGAAATGTAATGGAGGGGTTATGACTAAACACCAAGAAAAGCACACTTTTCTTGGTGTTTAGTCATAACCCCAGGTCTTTCATGTGGGCGAGAATGACATCTCGATGTCGAGCCGCCGTTTGTTCTGATTGAGCTAGGAGCAACCAATCGTTGATATAATTCAGTATGCGGATGCCCTGAAGCCGCAGCGGGGCCAGTGCCGCATCCACACACTTCGTGAAAGTATGGGGTGAGAGTGCTAGGCCAAAGGGAAGAACCCCACCATACAGGCAAAAAAAACCAAAAAACAAATTAGGCTACATTAGGTGAGTAGTATGTATGAATGAAGTATGCATACGAAAGACACTTTTCTATCTCATGATTAGATGGAAGAAACACTATTATATTGTAAGTCACATGAAAATGCTAGCATGGTGGATGTAGCATGCCTGGATTGCATTCATACTATATAGAACAATGATTCACTGCTGCTTAAGGGCTACTTTCCTGCAGCGTTCAGCTCCAACCCTGCTCAAACACACCTGCCTATAATTTTCAAGTTCCCTGAACTCCTTAATTAGATTGTTCAGGTACAGGTTTGACAGTATGTGATTTTGCCATAGTAATAGTACTGTTATACTGTTATTGCAATAGTACTGTTTTTTTCACAGTGTGCTATTCTCTTTGAGAAAGACTGGAGATGCTCACTTGTGCAATTTGTCATGCTGCATTTAATTCTGCACAGTAAAACACTGTGAAATCTCATTCAGGTCCTTGACAGACAAGAGTGCAATGAATTACAGAATGTTGGTCATGATGTTTCTTTTCATTTTTTAAATCAGTTCCGATGCTTTGTATGGTTGTCAGTGTAAAATAAATTCAGTCTTCTCCTTACTACTGAAATGTATTTAGTTTAACTTTAACAGTTAACATGAGCCTAAATGATTATGTTAGCTATTTAAGTCAGATTTTTAGAAATCGGAGTATTAGGAGTATCATGTTTACTTGATGCTTAAGGAATATTTAATATTAGTAAGTTTTGTGCATTTAAACACAACAATACAGTAATTGTGATGGGATGACTGCATTTTGCAAAACTTTCAAGGAGCGCTTCTTAAAAATAAAATTATTGGGCCTTGATATAGACATATACTGACATATCTTGCTGATTAAAAATGTATTGTTTGCTATTTGCACTACATTAATACTTCTTGTGAAATTCTATTACGCACTGCATCATATAAGAAGTATACGGCACAAGCATCAATATCTTATGAACTTGTGAAGAACCTTGAACCAGATTTTTGAGCAAGCATGTTTCCCTTTTGAAGGATCAATGGGTTTGCCTGCTTCAGCCTTTGGTTGAAATTATAATGCGTTTGCTCTTTCTTTCTGTCTATCTATCTTTCCCTCTGTTACTTTCTTTTTGACTCACACTTACTTATAAACACACACACACACACACACACACACACACACACACACACACACACCTTATTCCTTCTGTTCCTCTAGGGACATTAGAAGGCCAATTAGTGCTGCTAGTATCGCTGGTCCTGTGTGAAAAACTGGCCCTGCTCAATTAACAATCTACCAGAGAATTCTTCATGAATTATACAGCTCTCTTCATTCAGCCAGATAAAATGATATCTGATTCCCTTGGGGGTTTCTCCGTTCTACATAACATTTATTGAGTTATTCTGTCTTGATGAGTTTCGATTGGAAATGTATGTTTCCGTGCCCTATCCTATGGTGTTTTGTCTTGCAATGAACTGAGATAATGATGTTGACATTTGCCATGCCATGAGACATGTTTTGTTGCACGCCCCTGCAGTAAATCTATATTAAGAACATTTGCTTTATTCCTTAAAGGAATAGTTTTCCCATAAATAAAAATTTGCTGAAGATTTACTCACTTCAGGCATGTGTACATCACTTCAATCTCAATATGTAGATGAGATTGTTTTTTAATGGGAATGAATTTGGAGAAAATTAGCATTACATCACTTTCTCACCAATGGATCTACTGCAGTGAATGGATGCTGTCAGAATCAAAACAGCTGATAAAAACATCACAAAAATCCACAAGTAATCCACACAACTCCAGTCCATCAAATAATGTCTTGTGACATGAAAAGCTGTATGTTTGTAAGAAACAAATCCACCATTAAAACTTTTAAACTTTAAACTGTTGCTTCATTCTGATGGCACTCTCTCACTGCAGAGAATCGATTGGTGAGCATGTAATGCTAAACTTCTTCCCATGAAGAAACAAACTCTACATCTTGGATGGCCTGAGTGTGAGTACATTTACAACCAATTTTCCTTTTTGGGTTAACTGTGTTCATTTTTGTGAGATTTATTACAGATATCATTTTCTTTATAAACTGAACACATACAGTGAGGTTCACTGTAGTCTAGAGAAAAAGCTTCTGTTTCCATTTTTGTCTAATTACAAATTCTATATGATTAACATTTTGAGCAAAAAGGTGAAAAATAGAGAAATAAACATGCATTTCTGTAATTTTGAGTATTTGCTATGTTCCCTTTTTAGGAATATTCGAGCAAGCATCTTTATGTGCTTCAATGGAATCAAATAAATCTTATCTGTTGTGACCTTTTACCTTTTAACTTAGTGTAACAAATTTGCCTAGAGACCTAGAAATACTAGAGTATTTTATATATATATATATATATATATATATATATATATACATATACATACACACACACACACACACACACACACACACATATATATATATATATATATATATATATATATATATACAGTATGCTGTGGTAATATATGCCCTTTAATCATTCACTATGGCTGTAATCACTCATTGTTTTCTAGCTCTATACGGTGCTGCTTTTATTGAATAGCCCTTTGACTCTGAGTCACTCTTTCTCCCACAGTCCCGTCTGCTCGCCTCTATTTTTATCAGTCCATCCTCTGATTAGCGTTTCTGCCTCACTCATCTCTCTACTTTCTTGCTGCTCTCACTTTTAGATCTCAGGCTCATTTCAGGCTTTTCAGATTACACCTCGCATGGCCAGTCATCACCTTATTATACGGCAGCCGAGCTAATGGGCCACTTTTCTTCCACCAGGATGAACAGTTCCTGTTCTGTCAGATGATCTACAGGTTTTAGTGAATTCTGTTGAGACTCTGAACTGAATCATGAATAATAGATTGACTCAGCTGGCTTGATCTAGAGACAGCCAGTGAGAATAACCTTGGATGTGAATCATGAATCATGGCCAGGATACTTGTGTGTGTGTGTTTGTGTGTCACCATGGAGATATTCCCAATTTCAATTTCCCATGTACCACTGACAGATTCACCTGTTTCTGACTGTTGTTATTCTTCACCTTCTCTTACTACTGCAACGATGGCTACATCTGAAGCCTGAACTTCTCTCTTGAATGTCTAATGTGGAAAAATCTCAGGTGCATGTTGAACGCAGAACAGCAGCTCCAATTTGTCTCTCTTCAATTATGTGCAGCTGGATTTCTGAAGAGGTTGATTATGTTTTTAATAAACCCTAACCATAACCCAGCCTCCTCATAATTACAATTATTTTAAAATGAGCTTTTCAAATAAAAGAATTGCCTTGGTTGATGTGGGTGGTTTTAAAGATCTTGCATTTGAAAACTTCTGCATACATCTAGAACATATTTGAAGACAATTAATCTAATTTATGCTGTAAATGTTATGAAGATCACTGAGAGCGGGAGAAAGAGAGAAATAGAGAAAGTAATATAAAATTGTTCAGCAGTTGCGCTACAACCGAAATTGCTTTGTAGGCATCATGTCATTATTATGATTTCTGAACTTGTAAGTAGAAACTTCCGGTTACACTTTATTTTAAGGTGTCCTTGTTACAGAGTAATTATACATTTAAGTACTGAGTAATTATATTAATTAACTACACGTACTCACTATATGGTTAGGGTTAGGATTAGGGTTTGGTTTAGGGTTAATTGCATGTAATTGTGCATAATTAATTGTTATTTAAATAGTAAGTACATGTAATATGCGTAACAAGGACACCTTAAAATAAAGTGTTACCCTTCCCAATATAGCATTATGCTAGGCATTCATTGCTGGTGTTGGCAAGAGGACATGCTAGAATTTAATTTGATCAAAGATAAAAAAAAAATTCCTGGAAGAGAAAGTCTATACATTTTACAGTGCTGCCCACTAATATTGGCACCCTTGGTAAATATGAGCAAAGGTGGCTGTGAAAATAAATCTGCATCATATATCTTTTTGATCTTTCATTTAAAAATTCTAACCTTTCATTGAAGTAAAACAATTAAAAGTGGGGGAAACTCACATTATGAAATAAATGTTTTTCTCCAATGCATGTTGGCTACCATTAATGGCACTCCTATAAATTCTTATGAGTAAAATATCTCTGAAGTATATTTATGACTGAAACAGCCATGACTTCCTGTTCCGCATGATTATAAATATAAGGAACACAAAAGGCCAAATTCCCTTAATCATCTATCACAAGGAGTAAAACCAAAGAATACAGTTCTGATGTACAGAACAAGATTGTTGAGCTTCACAAAATAGAAAGTAGCTGTAAGAAAAGAGCTAAAGAAAATCCCCATTTCCACCATCAGGGCAATGTTTAAGCAGTTCCAATCAACTAAAGATGTTACAAATCTGCCTGGAAGACGACGTGTGTCTATATCGTCCTAATGCATGGTGAGGAGGAGAGTTTGAGTGGCCAAAGACTCTTCAAGGATCACAGCTGGAGAACCGAAGAGATTAGATGAGTCTTGGGGTCAGAAAGCGTAAAAAATATATATCAAACAGCCCCTACATCACCACATGTTGTTCAAATAGGTTTCAAGAAAAAAAACTCCTGGCTCATCCAAAAACAAACTCCAGCATATTCAGTTGTCAGACACGACTGGAACTATAAATTGGACTGGCTTCTATGGTCAGGTAAAACATAAAAAAGAGCTTTTTGGCAGCAAACCCACCAGATGCAAAGAGGTGCAAAGAGGAATAAAAAGTACCCCATGCCCACAGTTAAATATACTGCTGGATTTTTAATGTTTTGGGCCTATTTTTCTGCCAGATGTCCTGGACATCTTGTTCAGGTGCATGGCATCAAGGATTCTATCAAAGACAAACAGATAAAAAATCGTAACCTGACTGCCTCTGTTGGAAATCTTATCATGCGCCATGTTTCAATCTTCCATCAAGCCAATGATCCAAAATCAACACAGAAATGGGCCACTGAGCACAAAATGAAGCTTCTGCCATGTCTCAGTTCCCTGACCCGAACCCTATAGAAAATGAGTGAGGTGAACTGAAGAGGAGAAGCACCGTCATGGAGCTGTGAATCTGAAGGATCTGGAGAGATTCTGAATGAAGGACTGGTCTCTGATCTCTTATCAGGTGTTCTCCAAACTCATCAGGCATTATAGGAGAAAACTCAGAACTGTTATTGGGGAAAGGACGTTGCAATAATTGGGTGCCAATAACTGTGGCTAACGAGAACTAGAGAAAAACATTTCTTTCATAATGTGAGTTTTCCCCCACTTTCCATTGTTTTACTTCAATGAAAGGTTAGAATTTTGTAAATTTTTTGAATGAAAGATCAAAAGGATAAACAATGCAGATTTATTTTCACAGCCATATTTGCTCATATTTACCAAGGGTGCCAATATTAGTGGGCGGCACTGTAAATGTGTACGCAGATCCAATACAGGAATGTAATGACATTGCCCTTTATCAAGAGTGATATTGCCTATAAAGCTATATATAAATTTCACAAATGTAAATTTTCTGGGAAGATAAAGATATAAGTTTTCAACATATAAAGTCCCCATAGTAAAATTTGTAAATGTATATGTGTTATCGCCATTTCCTTTCAAGCATTTCTTATTAGATCCTTCATAAATCCAAATCAAGCAAGCATGCAAATCTTACCAAATCCAGCATAAAAGGGGTAAATTTTCCATCATCCATGCATATCTAAGTTAACCCATCCTCTTCCTACACCAGAACAGGTACCATACCAATATAGTTGACTGCCCTACTGCTGTCTTGTGTATGGAGTAGTGTTGTCAAACGATTAATTGCGATTAATCGCATCCAAAATAAAAGTTTTTGTTTACATAATACATGTGTGTGTACTGTGTATATTGTTATGTATATATAAATATACACACATGCATGTATATATTTAAGAAAAATATGTTATATTTGTATATTAAATATATTTATTTATATATAATATAAATTATATAAATATGTACATGTAAATATTTTCAAAATATATACCGTATGAGTGTGTATTTATATATACATAATAAATATACCCAGCACACACACACATATATTATGTAAACAAAAACTTTTCTTTTGGATGCAATTAATCGGGATTAATCGTTTGACAGAACTAGTATGGAGTCTTTAAAATAAAGCTAAAATAAGAAATAAAATATTGAGGAAGACAAAATTATTTAAAAACAAATTAGAAAATGTAGAGATTCAACTTTTTATTTTTACAATTAAATGTATTATAGAGTCCTTGTAGACTGCGATACAATATATGTCACGGTTCATGGGTTCACTGTGTCATCCTCGCTCTGTTTTGGTGTGTGTGTGGGTGTGGCTGATTGAGGCTGATTCGCTCCAGCTGCGGATCATTATCAGCGCTATATCAGACGCTCTCACGCTGTCCTGTGTTGTCAGATCCTTGGATTACCTGTCGTGTGATGGTCACCGAGTTCCGCACGTTCCTGTCTCCTGATTCTTCGTCTCCAGATCACAGTCGTGTCCTGGACTCCGTCACCGGATACTTGGCCGCTCTTTGCATCCCTGCGTTACTGAGCCTGACGTACGCGGTGCATTCTAGTGTTTCTGACTGTTGTTATTCTGACGTGTTTTCAATAAACCGTTATTGTTTCCCGCAGCTTGAATCCTCCAGTCTCTCATTATGACAGAAGGATCTGACCAGAAGATGGATTCAGCGGAGGCTTTCGGTTTTCAGGAAATATTAAGAAACAACAGCGCTCGCATGGATCAACAGGAGGAGCACATGTTATACACTGGACGAGCGGTACGGGCTTTGGTAAAGCAGATGTCGGAGCTTACCACCCAGCTACAACTGTTAAGATCAACCACTGTGCCTCCCCCACCGCCGACTCACCCAGTTCCCGTTATTCACACTCAGCACGAGCCCAGACTCCCTACACCGGAGGTGTATGCTGGAGATCCCAACCTCTGCAGAGCGTAACAAAATTTTCTCTGTTTTTTTCTCTCCAGCCACAGACTTTCGCCACTTCGTGCTGACGTTGCTGTCGGGGAAAGCAGCGTCGTGGGGCACAACGGTGTGGGAGAATCACCATCCATGTTGCTCTTCATTCTGCTCACTCTCCCAGGAGATGAGGAGGGTTTTCGATCGCGCGCTGGTCGGGCGTGAGGCGGCGCGCATGCTGGCTGATCTCCGCCAAGGGGAGTGATCCGTTTCCGACTATTCCATTCAGTTCCGGACCCAGGCGGCGGAGAGTGAGTGGAATGACAAGGTGCAGTGGGATATGTTCCTGCATGGGCTGGCTGATCGTATCCAACAAGAAATCTACACAGTGGAACTACCCACTGGGTTTAGCATTACGCGTGGATGCGCATCTTCAGCAACGTAATCTGCGAGGTCTACGCAGGTTTTCAGCAGAGTACCCTTCCTTCGACACGGTCGATACGGTCAGCCACTTGCCAGAGGGCGAACCCATGCAGGTGGGTAGAGCTCGACTCTCACGGGAGGAGAGAGACCGCCGGAGAATGAGGG
This sequence comes from Barbus barbus, assembly GCF_936440315.1. NCBI lineage: Eukaryota > Metazoa > Chordata > Actinopteri > Cypriniformes > Cyprinidae > Barbus > Barbus barbus. The sequence goes on along the minus strand of NC_136735.1, from coordinate 19,644,885 downwards.
GATTATGTTTATACTGCGGAGCGGCGGGCCATTTCCTGTCGAACTGCCCAGTAAAAGAGCAGGCCCGACAGTAGGTCTGAGGTTACTGTCGGGTGGTGTGTGCCTTAATAAAACCTCATCTACCACCCTCCTCCCGGTGAGGATGCAATGGGCGGCCGGAAGACATGACTGTGAGGCGCTGTTAGACTCTGGAGCCGAGGGTAACTTGTTGGATGTTTCCATGGCACGACTTCTTCACATTCCCCTGGTTTCACTCCGTCACAAGATATCAGTCAGCGCTTTGGACGGACATTCTCTTCCCGAGATCCACCTCTCCACAGTACCTATCACCCTCATCACTTCAGGAAATCATTCGGAGACCATCTCATTCCTCGTCATTCACTCACCTCTAGCTCCGGTGGTGTTGGGTCATCCTTGGCTCACTCTACACAATCCTCGGGTGGATTGGGGTCGCAACACCGTCTCCGAGTGGAGTGAGAAGTGCTTTGCCTCTTGTCTTGAGTCTGCTGGTTTTTCTTTTTCTCGTTCTTCGTTGCAGGATGAGACAGTGAACTTGTCTAACGTGCCCGAGGAGTACCGTGACCTGAACGAGGTGTTCAGTAAGTCCAGAGCTGCCTCTCTTCCTCCTCATCGTCCCTATGACTGTGCCATAGACTTAATGCCAGGTATGTCTCCGCCTAATGGCAGATTATACTCTCTTTCTGTTCCAGAGAGGGAGGCCATGGAGAAATATATTACTGATTCTCTGGCTACTGGGATCATCCGCCCCTCTTCTTCTCCAGCGGGGCAGGATTTTTTTTTCCGTCGCGAAGAAGGATGGTTCTCTGCGACCTTGTATCGACTACCGAGGGTTGAACAACATCACGGTAAAGAATACTTATCCTTTGCCGTTGATGTTTTCAGCGTTCGAGAGGTTGCAGGGAGCATCTGTTTTCACTAAATTGGATTTAAGAAACGCCTATCATTTGGTCCGCATAAGAGAGGGAGATGAGTGGAAGACCGCGTTTAATACTCCCAGAGGACACTTTGAATATTTGGTTATGCCTTTTGGGCTTTCTAACTCCCCCGTGGTCTTCCAAGCACTTGTCAATGACGTGTTGAGAGATATGGTCGATCAGTTCATATATGTCTACCTGGATGACATATTGATTTTTTCTTCTTCTCTCCAGGAACACGTTCAACACGTCAGGCGAGTGCTCCTGAGGTTGTTAGAGAATGGGCTTTTTGTCAAGGTGGAGAAATGCGCGTTCCATGCACAGTCAGTTCCTTTTCTGGGTTTTAGCGTGTCGCCCGAGGGGGTTCGCATGGATCCTGACAAGGTTAAGGCTGTGGTAGATTGGCCAACCCCTAATTCCCGCAAGGCCCTGCAGAGGTTTCTTGGGTTCGCTAATTTTTACCGGCGTTTTATTTGCAATTTCAGCCAATTAGCCTCTCCTCTGACTGCCTTGACCTCCACCAAGACGGCGTTCAGGTGGTCAGATGCAGCCGAGGCTGCATTTAATAAACTCAGAAGCCGCATCGTTTCGGCTCCCATTCTCCAGGCCCCTGATCCCACACGCCAGTTTGTGGTGGAGGTAGACGCATCAGAGGTGGGGATAGGTGCAGTGTTATCCCAGCGGGCCGTCTCGGACGACAAGCACCTCGGACGCTTTTTTTCCCACCGTTTGTCCTCTGCCGAACGTAATTACGACATCGGTAGCAGAGAATTGCTGGCCGTCAAGCTAGCATTGGAAGAATGGCGTCATTGGTTAGAAGGTTCGGGGGTTCCTTTCGTGGTCTGAACCGACCATAAGAATTTGGAATATATTCAGTCGGCTAAACGTTTAAACTCCAGGCAAGCTCGTTGGGCACTATTTTTCGGACGTTTTGATTTTTCCATCTCCTATCGGCCGGGGTCTAAGAAAGTTAAACCCGACGCCTTGTCATGCATTTTCGATTATTCGGACCGCCCGGTGTCTCCCGAGTGCATTGTACCTGAGAGATTGGTTGTCTCTGCGGTCACTTGGGAGATCGAATCGAAGGTCCGCACGGCCTTAGAAGGGGTAACGCCTCCGCCCGGGTGTCCAGCGAGCCATTTGTTCATGCCGGAGAGGTTACGGTCCGACGTGATCCGATGGGGTCATTGTTCCAACGTGGCGTGTCATCCAGGAATCAGTCGCACCATTTTTTCTGGTTAGACAACGTTTCTGGTGGCGTGCCATGGCTCGTGACGTCCGAGAGTTTGTGTTGGCCTGTTCAGTCTGCGCTCGGGGTAAGACTTCCAATCGACCCCCAGATGGGTTACTTCAGCCGCTGTCGGTCCCTTTGAGACCCTGGTCCCATATCGCGCTAGATTTCGTTACGCCCCCCCCCCGTCCCTGGGTAATACGGTGGTTTTAACCGTAGTGGACCGGTTCTCGAAGGCGGCTCATTTTATTCCCTTGCCCAAATTGCCTTCAGCCAAGGAGACAGTGGTTACTGTTGTAGATCACGTTTTCCGCATTCATGGCCTCCCGGTAGACGTGGTTTCCGACAGGGGTCCCCAATTTGTGTCCAAATTTTGGAGAGTTTTGTCGTTTACTGGGGGGCGACTGTTAGTTTGTCTTCTGGGTTTCACCCTCAGACCAACGGTCAAACTGAGCGGGCCAACCAAGATCTCGAGAGGGTATTGTGATGTTTGGTCACCCAGAACCCCACTTCCTGGTGCCAGCAACTATCATGGGTTGAGTATGCACATAACTCATTACCGGTGTCGTCCACGGGCCTCTCGCCTTTTGAAGGTAGTTTAGGTTACCAGCCACCTCTTTTTCCTAGTATGGAATCCGAAGTCGCGGTCCCCTCTGCTCACGCTTTCATCCAGAGGTGTCACCGTATCTGGACGAGAGCTCATGAAACTCTCCTCCGGGTGGGGGCGAGCACCAAGGCTAAGGCTGATCGCCACCGGTCGAGGCCTCCTGATTACGTCGTTGGTCAAAAGGTGTGGCTTTCTACCAAGAACATTCCTCTCCGGTCCGTGTGTAATAAATTGGCTCCTAAATTTATTGGCCCTTTTCCTGTCACTAAGAAGATTAGTCCAGTGACAGTCCGCCTCAAACTCCCTCCTGCGTACAGGAGAATTCATCCCGTGTTTCATGTGTCCAAAATAAAATCTGTTTTTCATTCTCGCCTTAATCCGCCTACTCCGGTTCCTCCCCCGCCGCGACTCGTAAATGGGGAACCCACTTATTCGGTAAATCGTATCCTGGACTCGAGACGGAGGGGACGAGGATTTCAATACTTGGTGGACGGGGAAGGTTACGGTCCGGAGGAGAGAAGTTGGGTTCCGGCCAGGGATATATTGGATCACTCCCTTATTGATGATTACAATCGACAGGTAAGATCGGCTGGAGCGCCTCAGGGGGAGGGGTACTGTCACGGTTCATGGGTTCACTGTGTCATCCTCGCTCTGTTTTGGTGTGTGTGTGGGTGTGGCTGATTGGCTCCAGCTGTGGATCATTATCAGCGCTATATCAGATGCTCTCACGCTGTCCTGTGTTGTCAGATACTTGGATTACCTGTCGCGTGATGGTCACGAGTTCCGCACGTTCCTGTCTCCTGATTCTTCGTCTCCAGATCACAGTCATTTCCTGGACTCCGTCACCGGACACTTGGCCGAACTTTGCATTTCTGCGTTACTGAGCCTGACGGACGCGGTGCATTCTAGTGTTTCTGACTGTTGTTATTCTGATGTGTTTTCAATAAACCGTTATTGTTTCCCGCAGCTTGAATCCTCCAGTCTCTCATTATGACAATATAGGCATACAATGCAATTGCACAGAACAGAAATCTGGTCTTAAAGTGATTTTAGATCAGACTTGGAACCCCGAGAACCGAAATATGCTTTCTCTAAATGAGAAATAGTACTGTATCTGATTAACTTTACCACTTCAGCCAACAAATGAACCTTTCTGATTGTTTAGCATTAATCATATACAGTAAATACACCTGCTGGAATTCTATTTTCACACCTCTCCCACATGTCAGAGAGGAAGTGAACAGAGCTTTAACAATGTGAGGTCTGTCATTACATATAACACACAACCAGTCCTTTTTTTATTTATTTAGAGCAACCAAGTGATGAGGTTGACATTTGCCTGCTGTCTCTGGTGTATCTCTGCCAGCAGATGAAAAGAGGAAAAGGTCTCTCATTAACAAAGGATGGGTTAGTGTACCATATCTCGCTCATGCATTATACACTATGGTATAATTACTCCACTGTTTCATAAGCAGTTAGGTTGTTTTTTAAAAAGAACTGTCACAGCAATTTAGCTCAATGTGACAGTAAATCTAATCTGACCTAATCAATTTATAGGCCTAACCAATATTTAGATGGAGTGCATTGTGCAAATTTGTGCATTAAAAGCAGCTTGAAAGCATTACCTTGTATTGTTGTGAGGAACAGCAAGCATGGAATGAATAGAAAGTATCTGATTTTATATCAGAGTAGGCCTATGCTACTAATTATAAGATCATGTTAAATTGTAACAAAGCATACAAACTATCTCACAGTGCTACTCTTCTTAAAATTGGCCAAACATTTTAGTGAAATAAAATGATATTTCCCCCTGGATTAAAAACAGCACCAAATTCGATTTCTTTCAGAAAATCCTAATCATAAACACACGGGGGCAGCAAACCCCTCCAATGAGAGCACAGCTCGGAAATATATTTTTTGTGGGCTTCTTAAAAATGTAACTTTAATTTAAATCGTACAATATCAACATTAATATCAATATAAAATTATTTTTTTATGTATTTTTATGTCTTCAGAGTAAATTTTCTTTTATTTGTTATTTTTTTACTTTTCATCTATTTTCAACCGCATTTCAGACTTTGCATATGTCATGAAAAGTTGTGTATAGCCTATAATGTTCTGTGTTCGGACTCTAAAAAATAAAAACAACAACAACAACAACAACAATAATAATAGTAATAACGACGACAACAACAACAACAACAATTCAATCCGAAACTGTAAATAATTGATTTCTTACTTAGAAATACTATTTAAATTACTATTATAATATTAAGAACAATCTAGTATTTTATGACAATATACATTTTAAAGAAATAATAGCTTAAATTATTATTATTATTATTATTATTACTTTACGTTTCACCATAAAGGCAGCAAAAATGCGAAATTACGGTTCAAAAAGGTAGTGAAAAGTAAAAAAATGGTAAACTAAAAACAAAATACAAAGCTGTATAAAAACAATAATTATGTAAAAATATATTGTACTATTTGAATTAAAATTTTATTGTAAGTCTTACGATTTATAAACAGGAAGTGGAATGGTTACGTATGTCGTTAGGTCCCGCCTCTTCCGACGCTATCAGGGATGTGAACCGCTGCTGCAGAGCATAATGACTACAGCAGATAAACATACAATATAAATGTTATGACACTCGACAGCTAATCTCTGACTGTATAATGGCTGAATCTCCGGACAGTCGCAGTCTTGTTTCTGCGTCCTCACAGCTCAATTTAATGGAAATAGAGGCGGTAAGACTGAGATTGGCTGCTTCAGTTTATGTCTGTATGGCTTGTTTCATTTTGTTCATTACAAGCTTGGTGTTGTTCTTAATGTCATTTTACTAATGCTGCGTTTGAGATCAGTGCGTTTAATATGTGCTTGTTTCTCATCGTCAGTGACTTCTTCATTTGTTTAATATGTTTTTGTAAATGTACAATGCTCGTACAAAACATTCACGTTTTTATATGTAAATGTAACTTGAAGTATCCACAGCGAAAAATGTCAGTCATTGAAAACAGAGCGATACATGTAGGATTTAATACGAAGGACGTATTTATCTCTTAGATTGATGATAAAGAGTTTGACATCCCTCAAGTGGACACGCCTCCGACCTTAGAGAGCATCCTGAACGAGGTCAGTATGTCAGGTTATCATACTTCAACAGTCATCTTACAGCACCCTAGAGAGATATTAAAGCTGCAGATATAACCTTACCAGTCAAAAATAGCTAAATTAATAAATGTAAATGTAAAATAGGACACACCTACTTATTTTTTATCACGAGTGTTTTCCACAATTCAGAATAGTAGTAAAAGTCATAAAAACTATGAAATAACATAAATGGAAGTGTGAGAATTTTGTTATGAACTAAATATTATCCTCTCATCCATTAAAATGGTTAATAAAGAAATTCATAAGTAGACACATGCAGACTTGCTGTTAAAACATTTGGGGTTGGGTCAGTTTTTGAAAGTCTCTTGTTCACCAAGGCTACATTTATTTAATCAAAAATACAGCAACAACAGTAATCTCGTGAAAATATTATTAGTGTTTAACACAACAGTTTTTAAATGACTATACTGTAAAATGTAATTTATTCCTACGATGCATAGATGAATTTTCAGAAGCCATTGCTCCAGTTTTCAGTTTCACATGGTCCCTCAGAAATCATTCTAATCTGCTGCTTTGCTGCTCAAGAAACATTTCTTATTATTATTATCAGTGTTTTTTTTTTTTTTTTTGTGGAAACTTTGATATATTTTGTTTTCAGGATTATTTGTTGAATAGAAAGTTCAAAAGAACAGCATTTATTGGAAATAGATTTTTGCCTAACATTATAAATGTCTTTACTGTCATTTTTGATCAGTTTAAAGGATCCATGCTGAATAAAAGTGTTAATTTCTTACAAAAAACTTACTGACCTTAAAATTCTGAATGATAATGTGTTTATCTACAAAACTAATGACAAGCATTTAAGCTCGAATCTTTAGTCCACGATTATCTAAATTCAGTCGTGCTTTCACAAATATACTTTGTCCTGCAGTACAATGAAAATACCATAGTACTTGTATATGGAAATCTTTAAATACCATGATATAACCATCAATACCATTGCTATACCATGGTACCATCACAGTACTCTTTTTGTGATAGTTATAAATGTCTTTTCATAATGTTTGAATGGTAATTTTTTTCTTATCTTGAATCCATTCTTTTAACATATTTTAATTCAGCAGACATGTCATTTATTCATTCATTCAAGATGCTTTTATACAAATGAGGAACACGGCAAGCAACTTATCATAAGAGCAAATAATTTTTTCTAATACACAATACCAAGTCTCAAGTACGAGCTAGATTACTAACTAGAGCAGAAGTGAAATGCACAAATGTAGAGAAAACATACCCCCCCCCCCCCCCCCTCGTAATTATTATATAAATTAATAATGATAAATTACTGTTTTATGACAGTAACTGTTTTGATTTTCAACACTCTTGTTTTCAGCCTGAAGATGAGGATGAGCCATTCATTCTGGAGGACACTTGTCTTTTGAACACGGAGAACATTGACGCCCACTCGTGTGAAACCTCATCTCTGGCCAGCTCTGACAGTGGAGACCGCACACATTTAAAGAGGAATGGACACTTTCTTAACCTGGCTACACATTAACAGCGCTGGCTCTGTAGTGATGTTGTGATGCATGTTTGGTGATTGAATAAAGTCTTTTCTTTTCAGTAATTAGTCTGTGTATTTTCACCTCAGGAGGAGGAAAGTAGTGGAAACTAATGCTACTGTACATGGATCTGTTCTTAGACGCAATGTGCTGAAAGGCATCTCAGCTCAGATAGTATCAGCTGCGGTAAGACCAATAACACTTCATCTATTGCTTGTGCTGTACTGTGCAAAGCTATAATAAGTATGCTGTGTGTACATGTGTTGTTTAAATGATAATGTTTGTGGGCAATGTAAATAACATTACATTATGAAAAGCTACACTTACAGCAGTTATATGATTTGTTTGTATTTAATTAATTTCCATTTCTTTCCACAGATTAAATTCAGACATTGTCAGTTCAGTTGGCAATGGTCTACAATCCTGTTTTAATCATTCAGAGCTATAAATGAAATTTCTTCTGTTCCAATGAAATTGTGTTGCTCACTTTATAATTTGGTGTTTTTACTCTTTCTATCTCTCATCAGGATAAAGTTGATGCTGGCTTGCCAACGGCAATAGTGAGTATTTGACTTTATTTTTGATTTCTAATTAATGAAAAAAAAAAAAACTCATTCATGTCTGAAATGTTTTTCTGTTTGCAGACTGTTTCAAATGTTATCGCTGTGGGGACATCACATGGTCTGGCCTTAGTATTTGGTAAGCATGTTTCAGTCCTTTGTGCTGTTGTGGTAAAGTTGATAAAGGGCACTACAGTGGAATTGATTTTTATTTGGAAGGGATGTTGTATGTTTAATCATAACAGTCTGTCTAGAACTTTGTTTATCTCAGTGCTTTATTGTTAATTGATATAAAACACAAAAATGCCGTTTTAGAACTCTTTATGTGCACTACTGTAATAGTAGCGTATTCGTCAATGAGTGTATTTTAAACGACTTTGGGACTATCTCTCTGCCTTGGCTTGTCTTGGGTGGAATGTTCAGGAAAAGGTAATGTATTAATATAGTGCAAAATGTGTTAATACTAGGTCTGTGCAATTAATCGAATTCGATTATCATGCGCATCTAGTCTGTAAAGCCGGTTTCTTTATTAGTAGTTAATCGCCATCACCTGCTTTCAAATGGAGCGGGAATTACTACACAGAACCGTAATTCACTGACAAGCTAGGCAATTTCGTGCTCGTAATCGAAGGCGATTCGTCTGCAATTATGAACGTGATATTGCCTATCTTGTCGGTGAACTACGGCTCTGTGTAGTAATTCCCGCTCCATTTGAAAGCAGGTGATGGCGATTTACTGCCAATCACTGAACCGGCTTTACTGACGAGATGCGCATGATAATCGAATTCGATTTAATTGCACAGCCCTAGTTAATACCACATTGTTTTCCATTGCATCATGTTTAGCATTGCTACACATTAATGCCCATTTCACACTGGATGTGTAAAGAGAGCAGAAGCGGCATTCACTGTGCTTTCACACTGGCAGTGTTTCTAGTGTACAACTGAACCACAGCTGATTGTGTTGACCTCCAGCTATCATCAGCCTGTCATCATGCCCTCCCTCCCACACACACACACAAACTATAACCATATGATGCTAAACCATGTTACATGCTGTGTACTGTAGTGTAGTTCATGTATGGTAATATTTTTTTAAAAATATATTTCTAGATAAAATCATTGGAAATACTTTATTTTAAGGACCAATTCTCACTATTAACTAGTTGCTTATTAGCATGTATATTACTAGCATATTTATAAAGCACACATTAATGCCTTATTCTGCATGACCTTATTTTCTATCCCTTAATCCTAGCCCATACCTAACCTTTAAAGCAGCAAATTAGGAGTTTGTTCAGGGAAAACTCTTAGTGAATAGGTTTTCCCTATTTTAAACTGTAACCAAATCATTTAAATACACTCTATTCTAATTCTATTCTTAAAAAATAACTAACACTAGTTTTTCCTAATCTTTTTTTGTATTCTGTATGTTTTCTTTTTCTTTTTTTATACAATTAACAAAAGCAAAAAATGCCTCTAACACTAGCTTGCTCCATTCTATCTGTTTTCTTTTTATTTATTATATTTAAAAAACCGAGACTTGTTATAGCACTTGCATATCGTTGCTCTTTTGTTGAATTTGATTGCTTCCATTGTGCTCATTTATAAGTCACTTTGGATAAAAGCGTCTGCTAAATAACTAAATGTAAATACACATTAGTGCTCGATGGCCCCTGCTCCTCATGTAGGCTATTAGGTTTCTACTAATTCCACTTGTATATTTGCTGTTATGATGGGTTTTCCCCAAAAACTTTTTATTTAAAGAAACAAGGAGAGTCCATGGAGTATTATAATGATAATTAAAACTTAAATGATCAAATTTTAGGATTCCAGGAGTTTTAAAAGCTCAATGTTCTTCAGGGTTTTCACTTATTTTAACCAGTGAATTAAATAGATTTTTCAGTCGTTCATGATTTAATAAGGATTAACGATTTTTCATTTTATTTTTTACACAGTTATAAATATTTACATATCGAGGGGTGAGAACCATTTCACCAACTTTACAGGAGAGCCAAAACAAAAATTTTACCATAGTTTGATCTGACTTTGTGTACTGAATATAATTGTTTATAATACAAATTTGTACACTCATGGATGACAGTACTTTTTCTAGTAGAAAGAGCTCATTAAGAGCTTTCATTTGATGTATATATGTCCATTTCACCAAAAATGTCACTTACATTTTAAATTTCACTTACAGAGGTTCTCACCCCTCGAAATATAAATATTTAAGATGTTACTTGACCAGCTCTAGAAATCATACTTTTAAAATTAGGCAGCCTCATATATCCAGGAATTTCAAGATTGTGGGAACCCTGTTTCTTCAAAGGAAGGAATAAATAAATAAGGCCCCCTACTGGACCCAGGACCCCTTTTTTGATAGCACTGCAGTAGACACAACTTGCATGCTTTTATGCTTCTTTTTCATGTTAGTGCATGTGTATTTTGGCCAGGAACAGTGCAGTGTCATTTTAATTCAGTGTGAACAGCACAGAAAGAATAGGAAACGATCACAGTGCTGCTTCAGCTACACAGTGCTGTGCTGTCTCACCTTTCAGTGTGAATCCTCTAACCTGCTAACATGGGGGCAGTCTATGTGTCTGCTTTTGTGTCTAGTGCGAAATGGCCTAAGAGCATGCTAAACCATTTAAAGCATTGTTTTTAAATAGAAAGATATGGGCTGAGAAGTTTGCCATGGCTGTTTGCACGTTCTTCATCTGTTTGTGTCTTGCTTGCTGCTGCATTTAGAAGTATTGTTACAAAAACAATCCACTGTGTGTGTGTAATTTTTTTAAATTATGTTGTTGATAAAGCTTGAAGGACATAATTGTTCTATAATCTGCACTTAATGCTGTTGTCTAATTGGTATATTTTGATTTCAGATCAGAACCAGGCTCTGCGTCTCTGTCTGGGCACCACAGCGACAGGAGCGGAGTATGGGGCGGTGTCAGCTCTCAGTATTAATCACGATTGCACACGACTGCTGTGTGGCTTTGCCAAAGGACAGGTGAGCCACAACAAACCCTTAAACTCACAGGCAATCTTGATGGCAAATAAATTATGAATAAGGATCAGGTCAGGTCAAGGTATGTAAAGTGTCATTTTATTCCTAATGCAGATCACCATGTGGGATCTGGCCAATGGGAAGCTGCTCCGCACTATCACTGACGCCCATCCACCTGGCACTGCCATACTACATGTGAAGGTTATGCACTGTACTTATGTATGTACTTTACAAGCTTTGTTGTTCATTGACATTGAATAAAGCACTTTTCTCTCTTTCTTTCCACAGTTCACTGACCACCCGGCACTAGCCGTGTGTAATGACAGTGGCGGATCAGTGTTTGAGCTGACATTCAGGTGAGATGTACTTCAACTTAAACATATATCTTGAAATTTATACGCATTTTAAGCACATTTATAAGGCACATTTATAAGATTGTAGTACAGATAACTGGTGGGTAGGGGGCAGTAGAGCCTCATGCATCTGACCAGGAACCCTCAAATCCGGCTCTCCAGATCCACTTTCCTGCAGAGTTTACCTCCAACCCATTTTAAACTCACCTACCTATGATTTTCTAGTGATAATGAAGACATTGATTAGCATGCTCAGGTGTGTTTGATTATTTAAATAAAATAACATGAAAATGTTAACTTATTTTCTTTCATAAAACTAAATGAACTAAATCTAAAATTTAGAATTGTACAGATATTAAAAACACAACAAAATGACTAAAACTTAAAAAAATAAAAGTAAGATTTAATTCAAAATAATAACATTTTCAGTGATATTGAAACAACACTGGACACAGCATAAAAAAGCCTCATATTAAATAATATTCTACAAACTTCTCACCCCCCCCCCCCCCCAAACAAAATAGAAAGCAACCTGTAAGTGAGCTGATATAGCTTTAGTATTTGTAATTTACATAAATGATTAAAACTAACATAGATTAAAATATCCACTTATTAAATAAAATAAAAAAAACTAATTAAATTAGTCAGTTCTACTTCAAATATCTATGATTTAAGAGTAAACATTTTCCTAGTATTGCTACATTCATTCTCTCTGTTGACTAATATATATATTGTTGCTCCTGTTCTTAACCATCTTTTTTCTGTTCTTTCACTTTCTTTCTTTTCCATTCTGTAAATAAATAAATGTATAAATATTATGCTCTGCACTACACTGCCATTTTATTGCTATATTATTAATATCATGACTTGATATGCTGTCTCACTTTGCCAGTATGGTATACCTACTCTATTTCAACTTTATAAATTATTATATTGAACAATAACTTGCATTCATTTTTTTTGTGCCATATTTTACCTGACGTTTCTCATTAATTTTTCTTACCATTGTTTCTATGGCAGAGAATAGAGCTCTGTCACATCCCTCAACTTAGCGATTCCAACAGAAACCTAATTATCTGAATCTGTATCAATTGATGAATTCTCTTATGACTCTAGTCTTATTGAAAGAGGAAATTGTAATTCATTTCCCATTGAATGCTTTTGTTGAGTGAAAAAAACATTCATTCTTATTAACCTGACAGGTATCGATCATTCGCTGCTGTAATGCTGGGACTCTGTTATAGTGGTTCTGGATTATGAATGTGCTCACATTCTCTCTGTCTCTATCTAGGAGGGTAATGGGGATGAGGACATGTGAATCCAGGTGTTTATTCAGTGGTTCTAAAGGTGAGGTTTGCTGTGTTGAGCCTCTACATGCTGGACCTGAACTGAAAGATCATCCTATTACCCACTATTCCCTGCTGGCCATGGCCTCACTCACCAAGGTATACGCATACATTCAGTACTTTCTACTGCTGACTACTCACTCCCTAAAGGTCTAGGGGTGTCACAATATCACTGTTTTTGTTCAGACCAATTATATATAACATCAGGGTTTGAAATTAACACCCGGCTAATGTCAAATCACTAGCCAGTTTGATGGGTTACTTTTTGTAAGTTATGTTCACTCATTAATTTCTTGGGGAGGTTCATGCAAGCCAAATCTGCGCAGGTTTAGCGCAAATACTGAACTCGTGAGACATCATGACATTATTGAGTATGTTGCAAAAACCAAACAAATCACACCTACAGAGTGCACGCATATACAACTATGTGATGAAGTCTGGTTAGACTAACTAGGGCGCGTGCGCATTTAGAGAGTTCTTTCACTGCATATTCAGTCTAGTAATATCCATTAAGAATGATCACAATTCAAGATAAGGGGGCAGAAAATTTATATATTTATATCAATTCATATAGTTAATCAATATCATACGAAGAGTGCCGTATTTTCTTAAAAAATCAGCATGGTTACAAATGTGATATTGATTTTTTTCAACAGCTCAATAAACAATACGTTAATATCAAGAGACTCATGTTTTAGACACCATATGCACTATTTCGACAACAAAACATATTCCAAAAACAGCAACAGTACTGTTTTGTGTCTCTGAGCAACATGATGGTGTTTCATTCCTGAATGAATGAACTGTTTAAACGATTCGGTTATTAACAGTGACTTGTTGCCACCTACTGGCGGTTTTAATTTCACATTTGCAGTATCTTTTCATTTTTTTAATAATTTCACATATCAGTATTTAACATTTCATGTTTGAAATATCAAAACATTATTTATGCATTTCTAACTGCAAGTTAAAGCATTCCATGTCCCTCTAAGCTGCATTAGTATGTGTAAATACATCTAAATAACACTTCAGATGCAACTTTGGCAAAGATTAATTTTATTGATTCTGGTTTCATTTTAGTAACAGCCTTAATTTATTATTATTATAATTGACTGATTAAATGTAAGAATTTGACTCAAAAGATGATGCACACTTTTAGAAGAAAAATGGCTTTATAAAGGTAAAAATGCCCATAAAAGGTAAAAAACTATTTAAACTTATTGGAAAAGATACATTTCTATCACTGCTGTGAACTGACCACACAGAATATGAAGAATATCGAAAAAAATTCAGGAGAAAACACCTTTATTATTTAAACTGTAAAGATGTTTAAATCATATTTTTTGCAGATGTTATTATATATATATTGTTGTTTCAGAAGATTTTGGGAAATGTTTGGATTTTTGGGTTTAGGTGGTTCCCATAAAAGCAGCAAATAATCAAACATGCTTTTGTAATCACACCAGTGCAACCAAAATGTAGTTACACCGGTAGGAGAATTAGTAAAATCTGACCATTTAGTTACAGTGTGTGCAGGCCAGGTTCATTTACAGTGAGAATAAACATGTTTTTTGCCACATTAAATCTCTTGAAACTGAAAAAAATATATAATAATTGTGCATTTAATGGCTAGGCATTTCTCATATTCAACACCCTGATTCATTTTTTTGGCCCAGTGTTTTTCATGTGTTCCGATTGTCAAAAATACCTCTCCTGCTCTACAGTTCCAAAATTGCCAATTTTCCTTTTCAGCCTGAAATAGTATCTTGATAGGTCTTTCAGCAAAATTGATACATTTCGGTCTCTGGTTTTTGCTTGGTTTTTGTATAGTCAACATTTTTTGCCGTGTTTTCAGTTAATGTAACATTTGGGTCTTTGAGCACATGCTTTAATTAAAGGATTTTGGATGGTTGTTAATGTCTTTTTCATTCATTAGCTAGAAGAAAATCACTCTAAAAAGTGATTGCAAAAGTATTGTTCCTCTGTGTCAATACTGTTATAGTTGTGGTGTGGACTCTGCTATTATCTTAGAGTTTTAGCTTTTTATTTAAACTTAATGTTCATAGTTGTCATTCTTCATGTGATTTCCAATGGACTTATTAACAGTTTCTCTTTTAACTTCATTCAGCTAAAAACTCATGTGTCCATAACTGCCATTTCATATTGTCTCAGTGTACAGGTAACATATAACGTGTAACAACAGTGACAAAGCTGACCAAACGAAGTACTGTAAAATGCAGCTGCTGGCATAATAAGAATGTTTGATATATTTATAATATCATGCGATGCTTTAGACTGGGGTAATTGCTGCCTAAAATTCAGTTTTTCATCATCGGAATAAATTGCATTTTAAAATATATTTAAACAGAAGAGTTATTTTAAATGATAATGACATTTCACATTTTTATTGTTTTATTGTATTTTTTATTAAATAATTGCAGTCTTCGTGAGCATAAAGCCTTAGAGACAGAAAAATCGTACTAACTCCAAACTTTTGAGCGGTGCTATATATATATATATATATATATATATATATATATATATATATATATATCTCATTGTACCTGCATTAAATGGAGTGAGATTTGAATATCGCATTACTTCTATTT
This sequence comes from Barbus barbus, assembly GCF_936440315.1. NCBI lineage: Eukaryota > Metazoa > Chordata > Actinopteri > Cypriniformes > Cyprinidae > Barbus > Barbus barbus. The sequence continues at coordinate 19,629,561 of NC_136735.1, read as the reverse complement.
TGGTTTTATGTGCGTAAACTAACAGTATTGTCATATCTTGTGAATTGCTTGTTTGTTTGGGGCACCAGTCAGCTACTAGCATCCAAACACACTTGATTGGTTTCTGTTTGACTGCAGTTTTATTCAGCCTCTGAACTCTTTATTTTGACAGATTCTGCTGATAGGACTGAAGCCTTCACTCAAAGTGTGGATGACTTTTCCCTACGGCAAGGTGCAGTACACTCTTTCATTCTCAGTGTTCTTGTGTGTGTCTGTTTGCTTTTCCAACAGCCATCAACATGCCATCTAAAAGATAAACTTATAAATATTCAAGATTTATGTTAGCATTTGTTTTCTCAGCACATATATTATTGACTGCATCTCTAGTGTTTTTCCTCTCTTCAGCTGTAAATATCATATACAAGTTATCATTTACCTTACCTTACATTACTCAGCCCTGATCTCAGTGTCACTATGCATATTTTAAAGGGATAGATTGCCCAAAACTCAAACTTCTATCATCATTTACTCATTGTCAGGTCATTCCAAACCCATTAGACTTGAGTTTATCTTCAGAATCATAACTGTACTTCCAATGCAGCAAGTGATCATCATGCTTTTTAACTGTATTAAAAAGAAATGTGTTGTTGCATTTACTTTTTTTTGCAGTTCTGTTGCATTTGCCTACACAAAACATGAGAGTGGGTTTTTAATTTAAAGTTGGCATGAATTCATAATTTTATTTTATTTATTCCTTTAATTTGGATTAATGGTATTACTGTGAATAATACTGTGACCATTGCACACATATTTGCATTTTAGATGGAAATATATCACAATATGGAAGTCCGTCTTAAAGGAACACTCCACTTTTTTTTGAAAATAGGCTCATTTTACAACTTCCCTAGAGTTAAATAGTTGAGTTTTACCGTTTTTGAATCCATTCAGCCGATCTCCGTGTCTGGCGGTAGCACTTTTAGCTTAGCTAATGGATCATTGAATCAGAATAGACCATTAGTATCTTGCTCAAAAATGACCAAAGAGTTTCCTAGAAAATCGCAACTTTTCATTTTCCGTCGGTCTTAGTACACGATGTAACTACAGAAGAGTCAAGCTTTAAATAGGAAAATTGTGGAAACTCTTTGGTCATTTTGAGTGAGGTGCTAATGGTCTAATCCGATTCAATGATCTATGCTAAGCTAAGATAAAAGTGCTACCACCAGACCCGGAGATCGGCTGAATGGAAAACTCAACTGTTTAACCCTAGGGGAGTTGTGAGCCTATTTTCAAAAAAAGTGGAGTGTTCCTTTAACTTTTATTTTATGGTGACTTTAGAGCAGAATATCTGTAAACGATTATTCACAATTATTGTAAAACAAAATCATAAATCACACATTGCTTTTATTGGAAGTTACATTTAAAACCCACACGAGCTTCATAGTGAGATGCCATTAAACTTTTTTTGTTCAAAATAAAGCAAACCACCTACTAAGATTTCTTTAAACCTCTAAACAAAAGTTCTGAAGTGCCTGTTGATTGGATTCATCTGGTCTATTGTCTCCTTTATGCCTGTCTGGAGGTTGTTCTCTTCAATTAATTTGAGCTAATTTAAATTCATTTAGCACAGAGCACATGGACCAGCTGCCCATTAGCACGCAAATATCACTCAATTTTGCCTCACATGATTGATTTGGGTTATGAAGGAGTTCTGAGGTGCCTGCAAACATTTTCATGGCATCTTCTCATAGGAAAATTCACTCTAATAAATAGTGATGATTACTTCTACTGGTAGGAAAAGATGCCAATTAAGTGCGAGGTCAAAAAGCAACAGCGAGTGTGACCATAAGAACATGCAATGCAACAAGGAAGTAGCAGGATACCTGCGTCATTTGTAGGGGTGTAAGAAAATATCGATACACGTATTATTTTGTTTGGCGATACTATACTGTATCGATTCTCCAAAACGGAATATATATATAAAAAAAAAAAAAAAAATCATACAAGATTCATGGCAGTTGTTTCGTTTTGAGTTCATATCCCGACCGCTAGTCTTCATCTCTGAACTTAAACAGTGACAGGAAATACTAGCATCAGGGAACTCCACTAATGTTAGCGTTAATATAGTTCGCTGTCAGTAATGGAGGATGAAATAATTGCTCCAGCTCTCGTTTCGATGTACAAAGCTGAAGTGTGGCGTAATTTGGGCTTTTGTGGTAATGTCTGCCCCGGGACCGCGGCACAAGCGCAACCTCGGTTCTGCGCGTCCCGTGTTGAAGAGCCTTTGCGCGGGGCGCGGCGGGCGGTAGAGTCTCCGCACAGCTGCAGCTTTCTCGTAATTCGGGGGTGTTTTGTGCTGTTGGGGCGGTGCTCGCGTCGCGGTCTCGGCGATTCCACGCGGAACATAAACACAAACTGAAAAACCTGTGAAATCCAAGTTAAAGTTCTGAGAATGTTTAACATCTGTATTTATTTGATTGTTTTACAATTGTTTTGTTTTCTTTAGGAATCCTGCAAGCACTTTATTTTTCATCGACATTAAGCAGATGTCATTTTTTGTTCAGATCAAATGTTATGACATTGCATGTCACAATTATAAACTTAAACTGTGAAACTTTAAAGTAGAGTCTATAAATATATATTTTTATCTTTTTATAAAATGCATTTTATACATGCATTTAACTAAAGAATCATGCAAGCACTTGAATATTTCCCCCTTTACTCGTGCTGCACAAAAAGTGGTTCAGTAATGTTGAATGTTACAGGGACTGATTATTGCAAATGCAGATCCCAGTGTGTTCTGCAGTGTGTTCTGGTTAAACTATTTTTATTTATTTATTTTTTGCTAAGGTTTGCATATGGTGGTGTGTTCTTAATGACAGCTTTCCCAAAAAATATATATCCTATTTCTAAAATAAGAAATATCCCAATATATCGCCTTGCTTACAGTATCGCAACCCCTGTATCGTGATACGAATCGTATCACCAGATTCTTGCCAATACACAGCCCTAGTCATTGGTCTGGACTCTAATCATTGCAATTCTAAATATCTCATACATTTGAAATGGTTTTGAATGCAGACGGATCCTACGAGTGTTCCCTTGTTGGCTTGGCAGTTTGTGGCAGTACAGAAAACAATCAACCCAGTTCTGGCTTTCTGTAGAGGAGACACCATCCACTTCCTGCTGGTCTGTTTGAGCAACACTATTTTCAAAGTGATAAAATTAATGTAGACTTAAAGGTGAAGTGTGGCATTTCTGTTCAGTTTGAACATCCCTAGTGGCCAGACACACCAGTAGCGTGAGTTTGGGGAAGGATGACTGTTTGAGACATTTCTGATATTTGTGAGTGGCTGAAAGTAGTTAGGAAACAAGTCATACATCTGTTTAGTTCTGCTAGTGGAACAGAAATGACATACTTCACCTTTAAATAAGGTCATACAGTAATCAACCCACTCCGTTGTTTTGGTGCTCAGGTTAAAAAGGACGAGTCTGGCACCATCCATGTCATCAAACAGAGACAGCTTCAACTCAACTGTGACCTCATCAATCTGAGCGTGAGTCAGACCCTCACTAACAATCATACGAGTTTGATTACCATTATGGCAGTGTGCATGGTTTCATGTTGTCTCTTGTCTCTTGGCAGTGGATAAACCCCCGTACGCTTGTGTTAATGGACAGCACAGAGAAGCTGCGAGTGGTGGACAGGCCCAGTCAGGAGGAACTAGAAACAGTGGACATGGCCGAGCTGCAGCTGGTTTATAACAGCAGCCATTTTAAATCCCTCGCTACTGGTGGAAATGTCAGCCAAGCACTGGTAAAGACCAGGATCTTGATATGTTTTCAGCATTTAGTCTGGTGCATGTTGTACTTTATAGTGTGAAACAGTGAATGCCCCCTTTTTCCCATGACCTAGGTTTTGGAAGTATTTTTTCCCCATTTATTTTCTTCATAAGGATTAAAAAAGATGAAGAATAAAGTATTTGTAGCCTTCGATCAACCAGCTTGATAAGCAATCATAAATCACTGAAGCTAAGATATATCATAACATTATAATTTTTTGTGTATTAAAATATTGAAAGTATTTAAAAATGAGAGAAATCATCTTAAAGTATACTTAAAGAACCAACTCAAGTATGCACAATGTCATTAAATGTAAATAAATAAATACATAAAATTAAAATAACTACATTTACATGGACATCAATACTCCGATTTTAATACTATTAAGATAAACTCTGATTAAGAATCTACCGTGTAAACAGAGATTTTTGATTACCTTAATCCGGCTAAAGTCATAATCGAAGTAAACACAAATTGAATTAAGACGTGGAGTATTCCTATTTTAGTTGCATTATTGAAGTGCAGTACAGACCTTAATCACATTATTACCGTAGTGTAGGACTTTTCGCTGCATTTTGCGACAGGATATACACACACTGCAGTGGTCAATTGCCGGCAAATAAAAGAACTTCAACGCCGCCATCGTCTGTATGCACATACAAATAATTAACTGCACTTGAAACTTTCATAAAATTAAAAATGAAACACCCAAAACTGTATATGGCATCATCATGAAGACGAACTATATGTTTATATGTGAAATTCTAGAGGGGACGTCAGATGGCGTCGCGTGGTGACGTAATGACGTGTCCCATTAATCGATCGATGTACTATAACATATAAAACGGGAACATGAAAGGATTTTTCTAAAAGCAACTCATGTAAACACCTTAATCATAACATTGTCTTATTCAGATTGAGGTAAATAATTAGATTACTGATGTCCGTGTAAACGTAGTCATTGATTTGTGACTTTTACAGAAGCATGCATGCTCCCATTTAACAATCTCAGACTGCATGATGGGTCTGTCTTGAAAAGGCAAAAAAAATCTCTATAGTAAGATCATTTCTCTATGAAGAAAATGAATAAAAAGTTTACTTGCATGTAGACAGGAGTCATTTGAGGCCAGCCAGTATACAATTTACATCTGACAATGTGGCTGAGGCCGAGATCAGGTTGTAAAGAGCATAGATTAAAGATTCAGAAGTCATTGTTAAGACCATTTACCTAAACGTTATATTCATAAACACATGAAGAACCCAATGGTCAATTCATGACAATTAGAGGAACTATAGAAGGAATCTTCATATTGAGTGTCTGGCATATAATTTTTTTTATTTGTATGTAAAGGTGAAGACATTGAATCACTATTCCTCTGTACATCTTTAGGCTTTAGTTGGAGAGAAGACATGTTACCAGTCTGTTTGCAGCTATGCAGGCCAGATCATGTATCTGGGTACAAAGGTAAAGCCACTCATGATAGCTCTGAACACAAGCACAAAACGGCACATAAGAATGGATTTTCTACATTACTAAAATTTCAGTTCTATGCGAGCTTAGTTGGAATTGGAAGGAATTGTGATGGACAATTCTTAGATGGAATTGTCCATCACAAGCAACAATTTGCCAGAGAAAAACATCTAACAACATTCACAAACGTGTAAACTCTAAGAAATGTTGATATATTCTCTATTGTTTACATCAGATTTTGTCTAAAAAGATTCACCCAATTTCTCCTAGAAATGATGCAATCTGTGTTCATGTTATAGAACTGTACATGATACCATAAATTACTCTCAGACAAAATGAGCTTGCCTCCAAGCAGTGCAGACAGATTTTATGACATTTTGAGACATACATGTATATCCTATAATTTTTCACCGTAAACTGCCAGCCTTTGGCTTTGTGATACATTTTTGACACAAAACATTTAGCCAATGAGGAGATGATTTTTAACAATGTGTTGGATGTTTATCTCAGTAAAATGTTGAGCGAATCGTCTGAAACTGGCAAGTGAAAATTCCATCTTTAAAAAGCTGATTTGATGTTGTTAGTCATGTGTATTAAACTAATTAAAGGAAAAGCTCACCCAAAAATGTACTCACCCTCAAGCCGTCCAAGATGTAGATGAGTTTGTTTCTTCATGGGAACAGATTTGGAGAAATGTAACATTACATCACTTCACAAGTGGATCCTCTGCAGTGAATGGTTGCCGTGAGAATGGGAGTCCAAACCTCTATAATCCATGAGTAATTCACGACTTCAGTTCAGTCCATCAGTTAACATATTGTGATATGAAAAGCTATATGTTTGTAAGAAACAAATCCATCATTAAGATGTTTTTTACTTCAAACTGTTGCTTCAGACCAAAATATGAATCTGTAATAATGGTTCTTCTGATTAAAAAGTCCATTCCCTGTTGTCCTCTCACATCAAAATCCACCAACATATTTGTTTAGAACTGCTTTTGCTTGTAAACAGTGCTTGATTTCTTTCCTTATTAAATGAGACAACTTTGTCACTGGAGAAAGCAACAGAGGACTCATTATAGCCAGAGGTGACAGTTTAAAGTAAACAAAACAAAAAAATGTTTTAATGATGGATTTGTTTCTTATAAACAATTTATAATTTCACAAGACACTAATTGGTGGACTGGAGTCATGTGAATTATTGTGATGCTTTCATCAGCTGTTTGGACTCTCATTCTGAAGGCACTGATTCACTGTAGAGCATGCATCCGCTTTTGAGCAAGTGATGTAAAGCTACATTTTTTCAAATGTCTGTTTCCATGAAGAAACAAGCTTACCTACATCTTGGATGGCCTAAGGGTGAGTACATTTTCAGCAAATTTCCATGGTTAGGTGAAAAATTCCTTTTAAAACTCTGAACTGGATTATCAGGAATTAAGCCAATCACCATGTCACTCCATGAGTTGTCCACAGCAGAATAATCTTCTCATGTATTCATCTTCTTATGAAGATTTGCAATAATGAATACATGGGATTTGCAAGGGTATCTTGTAAACTCTCAGTCTGGTAGCACATGTTGGGTGGCTTGTTCAGCTGTAAGTTTGACTGACTCCTCCAGCACCCCTCTGACTGAGCTATGGCACACTCAAGTGCTATTATGTTAATCACACATCACGCATACCCTGAATATTCATTGAGGTCTGCTCTCCGTGATGTCCTCACTGAACTTCCTGTTACCTGCAGCCAGAGGAAGGGAAGGGAAGAGAAATGAAGGAGAGAGGGGGAGAAAGAAGGACTGCATTAAAATTGCCTGGAGGTCATCCATTAGACATGGTAGTGGGCCAGCTCTGGGAGGTCACATTAATTCCTGTGACCTGTATCACTTCCCCCAAGTGCTGCTTATTTAATAACTCAGCCAGTGCTTGAATAAACATCTAATGTGACCTTAAGTTTTATGAATGATTCTAATTTCTAATTGCTCTATTAATACATTTAATGGCAAATACATATACCTCACTAGGCTTTGTACATTTTCAGAGGTCCATTCTAAATATAATAAATGTTTTAGGGAGCCATTTTAAAAAGTATAATTTTCTATTATTAATATTATCATTTTAAAGTTTGGGGTCAGTAAGGTGTTTAATGTGAAAAATGTGTTAAAGTAATGTAAAGTCGTGGCCTAATGGTTATAGAGTCGGACTCGTAATCGTAAAGGTTGTGGGTTCGAGTCTCCGGCCGGCAGGGATTGTAGGTGGGGTGAGTGAATGTCCAGCGCTCTCTCCACCCTCAATACCACGACTGAGGTGCCCTTGAGCAAGGCACCGAACCCCCAACTGCTCCCCAGGCGCCGCAGCATAAATGGCTGTCCACTGCTCCGGGTGTGTGTTCACGGTGTGTGTGTGTTCACGGTGTGTGTGCACGTTGGATGGGTTAAATGCAGAGCACGAATTCCGAGTATGGGTCACCATACTTGGCCGTATGTCACGTCACTTCACTTCTAAAATATTATTAAAGATTAAAATAACTTTATTATTATTAATTTAACTATCATTGTTGAAAACAGTTGTGCTGTTTAGTGCTTAATATTTTTGTGGAAACCATGACATATAAATTTTTTTTTATATTATTTTCAGGATTCTTTATTGAGTACCACCAAATGTGCCAATTGTTTAAAATTCCACCATTCCTATATCAGCCATATAGAAAATTGTAATGTATTTAAATGAGCACAATTTACAATAATAATGTTTAGTTTAATACAGGCAAACAAATGTTTAATTTTTCAAGATGTATTTATGTGATGAGCAATTGAATATATAGCAACATATATATATATATATATATATATATATATATATATATATATATATATATATATATATATATATATATATATATATATATATATATATATATATATATAAAATCTCTTTGTCTATCCTTTCTGTTCTCTCCACTTTTGTCGTGCTTTTTTATTTATTTTTTATTTTTATTATTTTCCCTCTCTCTCTCTTCTTTTCTCTTTCTCTTTTCACGCCTCTGGGCCTCGGTTGGATGTGGCATCTCAGTTCCTGCCCTGTGTGGTTCGGTTTAGTGGTTGGTGGGTGTACTGTGGGGTCGGGGACCTTGTACCTCCAACCTGTACCAGCTTCGGCCTGGTTTTCTTGCCTCTGGCTGGATCAGCACTACATGCCTTGCTTTTTTTTTTAATGCGTCACTAGACGATATACATACATACATCTATTGTAAAACAAGCAAGGGAAGAAGGGGGAAAAAAAGCATATATGTATATCAGACACACACAGGGTGAGTGGGTTGTAAGCATGGGGGCCTGGACTTTGCACTGAGCTGGTTCCACGCTTCACGTCACACTTTTTTAATGCATCGTACACTCAACAATACATATACATATGTAGGGTAAGCGTGGCATGTGAGTGACAGCCGGGGTGGGACCGCAGCACCTCTCCATGATGGCTCGTCTTGGGCCTAATTTATGCCTTGCTCACGGAGGGCCCAGAGGCAGCCTTACAATATCTTACTCTTTATAGCTTTATTATTATTATTATTATTATTATTATTTTGTCATTACTACTGCTATTACTACCATTATTATTTTTTATTATTATTATTACTATTTGTCCTCTTCCTGATCCTCCAACGTTCCCCTTATTTCTGATTGAGTTAATTACTATTATTATTTGTATTGTTATTATTTATTTATTAATATTATTGCTGCTACTATTACTGTTATTACTTATCACCTTCCTCACTCTCCATCCTCTAATTTTTGTTATTAATGCTATTATTATTATTACTGTTATCATTACTATTATGGTTTTTTACTATTGTTATGTCTGTTGTACTTTTATTTTTTATTTATTTATTTATTTATTTTTGTTTATATACTTTCACCCCCAACACCCACTCACACTCATGTTCATACTCATACTTACTCACACAAACCATGTTGGCTGTCATGTATGTTTTGTTGACCTTGGTTATTTTGTATTTGATTTGTCACCTGTGAATAGTATGTTTGTTTGCAAAAAAAAAAAAAAAAAAAAAAAAAAAAAAAAAAATATATATATATATATATATATAGCAACGGCGCAACATCCATCTGGTAAAATTAACAGTTCTATCATTTGGCTCAACTCTCTTGTACTGCTCCGGGTGATCAGGAGCATTTTCTCCCTTACTGTTTCAGATTTGTTAAATAATCCCTCTTTTTTTTTTTTTTTTTTTTTTTTTGTAGTCTGTGCACATCATGACCCTGAGGAACTGGCGTGAGGTAAGGCATCATTTTATAGCACATTACAAATGTTATATCTGAGTCAAAATAATGAATCTGATAGTAATGGGACTTCTGACGTCCTGCAGCGTGTAGACCATATGTTGAAGCAGGAGAAGTTCATGGAGGCTCTGTCTCTTGCCTGGTCCTTCCACGAGGGCACCGCCAAAGCTGTGCTAGGTCGGTCCTTTTGTTCACATCCACTCTAAAATCTACGCTTCTGTTGAACCAAATGACTGTTATTTTCTCAATTTTTGTGAAAATTATTACAGCTTTCAGACCTCAACGCTTTTAATTTGTAATTATGCAAGTTACAAATTATATAGTCTTTCATTTTCCAAGAACTTCAAAATTCTTGTTAATCACAAAAAAAGGATTTAGAATACTGTTTGATAGAATTAAGATTCAAATGCTTTAATTATACCACAAAATGCAGATAGTAATGTAGACCTAATGTTTATGTAACAGGTTTATTTGCAGACCCTGCTAAGAGAAAAGGAGTGGTTGCAGACAAGGTAAGATTCTTGTTAATGCAGTTACACTGCTGTACATACATCTTTACTTCAATTTAAAAAAAAAAAAAAAAACCTTTGTGTCCACCTTTTTCTTCCTGTAAAAATGGGCACGGCCATTTGCAAATTCTATGGGTCAAGCTTCCGGTCTCATCCGTGTCCAGCTATTTTTAGATGTACAAAACAGTTAGATCTGCTGCTTGATATTGAAAATTGGTGTGTTTTCCCATATTATTTTAATGCATTATCTTAATTACGAACACACTGGTTTGTAGTGCAAACAGTTTTAACCGTTTACTGCACATTATTCTTCTTGTTATTTCCCTATAGCAGCTAATGAACCGGAAGTCATGCCCATAGGCTTACTTTATACAGGTGAATAGGAAGCTATTGGAGGGATGCACAATCTATGCACTACCTGTGAAATATTTTAGAACACTTGTCTAGGCCATGACATACCACCGAGTACTGAAGAATGGTAGAAGGTATTATGGACCAATCTTTGGTTCATCACACAGTGTTTTTTATGCTGCAAATAAGTAAGCCATCATTGTGTGACATCAAACATGGAAGTAGAAGCGTATTGGTCTGGTACTTTTTGCTGCATCCAGTGTTGCAAACCTTAACCAAAAAACTAATTGCAGCACCCTTTGGTTTACTTCATCTTAGTAAGGGTTTCATCCTTCAACAGGATAATGGCCTAAAACAGTAGAGTAGAACAGGATAGTAGCTTCAAATCATGAAATGGCCAGCACAGTCTCCAGAGTTAAACCTGGTTGAGCTGATATGGGGTTTAAATCCATTGATTTTAAAAATATTTGAGATTTGTTCTCTAACTGAACCAAGGATTCTATTGAAATCCCACTTCTTTATACTGTGAATTTATTTTTTTCTTATTGAGACAGTATTTGATTTTCCTGTATAACACATTTCAAAATGAATTTATCTGTAGCGCTGTAAAGGATAGATACTTCGCATGAAGTTTGGTTTGGCGGTATGGTTCTGTTCTGTGCAAGAACTCCCTGCCCATCCATGCAGCCTGTCATGAATGAGCCGGGAGAGCAGCAATAATAATAATCCCCCTAACACAAACGAAGAACCCCCCAACACAACGATAGGCCAGAACCACCCAAATCACAACTGATGGCATTCTGATATCCTTTGAAATAGCAGAGACTGGGGCAGCAGCCCCTTACAGGAGAAGGCAGTGAAGGGGGTGCTCTTCTTTATAAGCAGCTAAGAAGAGCAGCAAGCCCCTTACTGGAGGAGAGTAGCAGCAAAAGGGTGCTCTTCTTTATAAGCTGCTAAGAAGAGCAGCAAGCCCCTTTAATGCAATACCTGAAAAAGATGCAGAAAACTCACTAAAATTGGCAGCCTAATCTGCAGCTACCACAGCGTAGCAATGAACGGTTCAAAGAGATCGCAGGTTCTACCTGGCCTAAAAGCTTCAGCATCCATTTAAAAACTCTATAAAAACAGCATATAATAACTCAAATCAACTCTTCAGTTTACAGGTATGTCGTCTCCCATTGACATTGTGCTCGTTGTGTTACGTGTCCTCCATCTGACAACCCTCGTGAGCGAAGACAAAAATCCTTACCAATACATGCTGCTTGCTTAATTACAGCATGTTGCAGTAGTCAGAGAAACTTAAGGAAATAGCAGTCCCAATAACTAGATGAGCCATAAGCAGCAAGCATTTTTCGAGAAAAGTCAGATGGCCTAAACATCAGCGAAACATTAGCTTCTTGCTGTTGCAAATTTAACCAAGTACCAGCACTTGCAGTAACAACCAATAGTTTAAAACTACAAGCAGATCTAGCAACAAACATGATACTGAGCACTAGATAAGCCCTAAAAGCAAGCAAAATCCCAATACCCTAACAGCTTTAAAGCAAAGACCTTCTGAAATAGCATAGATGGGGCAGCATGCCCTTAAAGAAGAGAAGCAGCGAAGGGGTGCTCTTCTTTAATAAGCAGCTGAGAAGAGCAGCATGCCCCTTTAATGCAGTACAGCATATGGTCAATATCCGAAGTTTAGGCAACAGCATGTTGCCCTTATCCAAATAATTGTTAGCATTAACCTTTGGTAGCAACATCTACATACTGCTCATTAGTATCAAGCATGTTACAGGTACACTAATTAAAGCAACAGCATATCACTAACTTAAAACACAGAGTTTTGGAAATAATAGTAGGATAAGTTTAATGAAACAGAATTTCCAATACTAGATGAGCCTTAAGCAGCAAGCCTGTTTCATATCAGACAACCTTAACCACTCTAACTCTGCGGCCTCCCGCTTACCCACCGGTGGGTCCAATATTGCATTTGCATATTGCATATTCAGATATGCCAAATCCTCTAAAAAATTCAAAATATGCTGCAGAGTTTAAGTGGTTAAACAACAGATTAAAAATAAGCCTCGCTGTGGTAAGTTTAACTGGGTGATCTTACCAGCGTGTCAAAATACAACCAATGAGCCTAAAGCAACAGCATGCCTTGCAAACAAACATGTTACTGAATAACTGCCTTAAACAACTAGCAATATTTGATGATAGCATAATTGCCAACATAGCATAAGGCAATGAGAATGAAAAAAAGAACTTAGCTTAGCTTCGTGAAGACATTCAGAGATGAATAAAGGGTTAAAAAATCTTTGCTTCTTCCAGCGGGGAAAGCAGATCTTTTGTAAAAGTGTTGTTGATGCAGTCACATTAGCACAACTTCAGCGAATTGCGGGCATTGCAAGCAAAGAGTCTATGTCAATGATATATCGTTGTGAGAAGCAGTGCTTGCCCAGGTCACTTCCGAGTCTATATATCAATCGCGGCGAATTCGCGTTCAAGTTCACAAACTTGAATTTGGTGAGAACTCTGAGAAACGAACCCCTGAAAATTCCTCATTGAAAGCTTTCCCATAGAGATGAAATTCGCTGTCTAATTTGCACCTGAGCAAGCGGGAAAAGCTGCTGATTAATACTGAATAGAACTTACAGTGCCCTCCATAAGTATTGGAACAGTAAAGACAAAATTGCTCTGTTGGCTGTGGAGTCAAGACATTTACAAATATGATTAAAAGATGAATATGAGACAACTACAGAATGTCACATTTTATTATTAGCCGTTTCAACACATACATGTTTTATCAGCTAAGAAGTTCAGCACTTTTAGAGTTTCATCCCTCTATCTGATGTGAGCATAAGTATTGGAACAATTGCCTCACAGGTCTTTCTAAGTGATCAGCTGTGTCCTGTTGCATTAATTTTTCAGATATTAAAAGCAGGGAATGTGTCGTATCAGTTATATCCATTACGTCTGTATTCTGAATCTTGCATTCGATGATGACACACAAACCAGGATGAAGACGAGGGAGCTGACTTTGAGAGAAAAGCAAACAATTTGAATGCTAAAAGAAAAAAGGAAGTCAATTAGAGCTCTAGCAAAAACAAAGGGCATGGAGAAATCAAGAGTTTGGAAACCACCAGCGACACCAGCAACCAACAACGACCTGATCGGCTGAGAAAACAACAGTAGTTGATGACAGACAAATCATAAAAGCTGTGAAAATGAAACCTAAAAGACGTGTCTGTAAAATCACCAACAACTTCCAGAAAGCTGGGGTGATGCTCTGGCAATCTACTGTCCTCAGGAGACTTTGACACAGAATTACAGATGCTACACAGCAAGATATAAACCTCTGACCAGCACCAAAAATAGAAAGGCAAGATTAGAGTTTGCAAAAAAGCACAAAGGTGAGCCAGAAAAATTTTGGAACTGTGTTTAGGGACCGATGAGACAAAGATGAACTTTTATCTAAGTGATGGGAAAGCAAAAATGTGGAGAAAAAAAGCAAACTGCAAATGATCCCAAGCATACAGCCTCATCTGTAAAGCATGGTGGAGGTGGTGTCATGGCATGGGCATGCATGGCTGTCTCTGGAACAGGCCCTCTCAACTTTACTGATGACTTAATGTATGATGACAGTAGCAGAATGAATTTGGAAGGGTATATTCAAGATATTCAAGTAAATACCACCAGATTCATTGGGAAGTGCGTCATATTGCATCAGGACAATGACCCAAAACACCCTGCCAGTTCAGTCAAGGAATTTATAAGGGCAAAGAAATGGAAAGTCTTACATTGCCCAAGTCAATCTCCAGATTTAAATCCGATTGAACATGAATTTCACCAGCTGGAGAGGAGAGTAAAAGCAGAAACTCCCCAAAACAAGCAACAATTGGAATTGGCTGCATTAAAGGCTGGGAAAGGCATTTCAAAGGATGAGACCAAGAGTCTGGTGATGTCTATGGGTCACAGACTCATTGCTGTGATTGTGTGCAAGGGATCTGCAACTAAATAATAGCTTTTAATCTTTTATATCTGCCTTATGTTCAACTGTCCCAATACTTATGCTCACATCAATGAGTGGGATGAACTCTAAAAGTGCTGTTCTTTTTATTTGGTAAAACAATGTGTTGAAACGGCTAATAATAAAATGTGACATTCTGTAGTGTTGTCTCATATTCATCTTTTAATCATATTTGCAAATGTCTTGACTCCTTGACAATCAGCTGATGCAAGCTTGACTCACGTAAACTGCCAGAACTAACGCTAATGCTCAATTTATGATGGCTAAATTAATTGAATAAAAGACATCTTTCTCTGATGATTTTCTTTCTTCACAGATGATCGAAATTTTGTTACAGTATGTGGATCGCTCTCTGAAAAAATGTCCAGAGCAAGGGAAAATCCAGGTGATGGAGCAACACTTCCAGGTAATGGGTCACCAATAGAAGCCCTCTCAAATGAGCCTCAAATGTTATCTTATCAATTTTCCATATTATTATTATTATTATTATTATTATTTAAAGATGTAGATATTATTTAACAAGAGACTAAGACACAGCTGAAGAGTTTTTAGCATTATAGAGGCTTTTTAGAGAGGTGAGAGTGAGGAGAGCAGACTGAGCGAGCGATGCAGACAGTCTCCTTTATGTCAGTCTTTAGGCCCGCGGCATCCATTTTTAAACCGCATCTCATCATAAGGCAGAAACATACAATAATGGCCCACTAATGTCATCTCTCCCCTGCCTCTGGGTCTCATTCGCTCTCCGATTTCTTTTTGCCATTAAAAAGCACTCTGTCATCACAAAAATAAGGCACTCACCATGACCAAATGGACGATTTAGCTCTGTATATCTAGGGAAATGTGGAATGTTATGCTGCTGTAGCTGCCTGTCTGTCAGACACCCTTTCAAAGTCAGTTTTACCACAAGAGAAATGTGTATATTTAATTACTTCACCCACATTCATTGGACTGTGGTTCTATAGTAATTAAGGCTGGGATATCAGATAGATAAGATTCACAATATTTTGAACAATGTTTGTTGCTTATTTATTGATTCTATAAATCTGCATTGTTCTAGTTCTGTAGAAATCTGTTAACTTTCTTCCAAGTTCTACAAACACAGATTTCTTTCTAATTTCTACATTTTATTATCATGAATTAATGAATTCTCACGATCTTTTTTTCTTGTTCTTTTATTCCTTCAAACCCCATCGCTCCATCTTTTCTTGCTGCTGCTTGTTCTTTCTCTCTTCTCCTCTGCAGGACATGGTTCCTGTCATGGTGGATTATTGTCTCCTTCTGCAGAGAACGTGAGTGTATACACACCTCTTTTCCTGCGCATATATAGTACACACACTATGTAGAATGCTGTTCTATGTGTGTACTCTGAACCTGTTGTTTTTCTGGGAATCATCCCAGAGTTTGCAAAACAAGCCTGAAGCATTAATTAAATGTTCTGGTTTCAATAGTAACGTTGTGAAATATTATTAAAGTAATTGTAATTTAAAATAACTGTTTATTGTCGTTTGTGATATATTGTCAAATGTAATTTATTCCTGTCATATCAAATAAGTTTTTTTTTGTAGTGGCCATTACTCCAGTTTTTAGTGTCACATGATCCGTCAGAAATCATTCTAATATGCTGTTTTGCTGTTCAAGAATAATTTCTTATTATTATTAAAGTTGAAAACAGCTGATTAATATTTTCTGGAAGCCATACATTTTTGGATTCTTTGATGAATATAAATATTTCAGATATAGACTTTTCAATTTATTTAATTCAAATTTAAAGAAATTGTGGAAAAATAATTCTCAATGACCACAAACTTACGCGTGAGCCAAATTATTTATGTCCTGTACATGATGCGTAAGGACATAAATAATTTGGCGCCACAGTCATGTCATCGCATCATGTGTTTTGCATGATGATATGATGAATGGATGGTTCGTTTTTAACAGCAGATTCAGTTAGAGCTGATCTGCGCATCACTGCACACGGCTGCGGCACGATACGTCTCCGCGGGAATCGGAGCTGATCGCGGCTGCTCTAGTCAGTGCTTGTGTTACCAGCCACGTTGCGGCATGTTTCTGGTGTTGCCGAACACCAATGACTTGTACAGAAGCGTAAGGTCAATTTTAGACACGTCCAAAACTGTTGCAACAGAGATGGAAATACAATTTTTAAATACATGAATTATGTTTCCATCTTTGTTGCCACAGTTTTGTTGGTGCCTTTTTCTGTTCTAAAGAAGGGGGCGTCCCAACACTTTTGTCCATATAGTGTCTATACAAGTCATTGGTGTTTGGTGATGAGTTTTTGGCTCAAGGTCTGCATATAAAGTCACACCAGAGGTGTTCAGCTGGGATCAGGACTTGGCTTTCTGCAGACCAGTCAAGTTCTTCCACACATATCATTATATGCTTTAACATTACATGATTTGTACTCTTAGAAATTACTAAAGTAGTCAAACATGTTCATTAGAAGGGGGTGACCCAATACTTTTGGCAATATAGTGTACATATACATATACATATTGTTAGCTACATATATATATATATATATATATATATATATATATATATATTAAGACACTGACACAATTTTCATAATTTCAGCTCTGTATGCCATCAGAATAGAATTAAAATAAAACAAACAAGATTACATTGAAATGCAGATTTTAAGCTTTAATTCAAGGTGTTGAACAAAAAAACCCAAAGTGCTTGGAATTACAACCATTTTTTTATACACAGTCAAATGTAATTGGACAAATAAATATAATCTTAAATAAAATGTTCATTTTTAATAATTTGTTGAGAATCCTTTGCAGGCAATGACTGCCTTAAGTCTGGAACTCATGGACATCACCAGAGACTGGGTTTCCTACTTTGTGATGCTTTGCCAGACCTTTACTGCAGCTGACTTCAGTTGTTGTTTGTTTGTGGGACTTTCTGCCTTTAGTTTTGTCTTCAGCAAGTGAAATGCATGCTCAATCGAGTTGAAATCAGGAGATTGACTTGGCCATTGCAGAATATTCCACTTTTTTTACCTTCAAAAACTCCTGGGCTGCTTTTGCTGTATGTTTTTTCATCATCCATTAGTACCATGAAGCACCGCCCAATCAACTTTGCTGCATTTGGATGAATCTGGGCAGACAGTATATCCTTATACACTTCAGAATTCATCCGGCTGCTTCTGTCTTCTGTCACGTCATCAATAAACACTAGTAACCGAGTGCCACTGGAAGCCATGCATGCTCATGCCATCACGCTCCACCGTGTTTCACAGATGATGTTGTATGCTTTGGATCATGAGGATCATGTTGCAAGCATTCTCCATACTTTTTTTTTTATCCTGCTATTCTGGTACAGATTGATCTTAATTTCTGCCATCCAAAGAATGCTTTTCCAGAAGTGGTCTGGCTTTTTTAGATGTTTTTTGGCAAAGTCTAATCTGGCCTTGTTTGCATCTTGTGGTAAACCCTGTGTATTTGCTCTGGTGAAGTCTGCTTGTAGACTTTGACAGTGACACGTCTATCTCCTGGAGAGTGTTCTTCTCTTGGCTGGATGTTGTAAAAGGGTTTTTCTTTACCATAGAGAGAATGCTCCGATCATCCACTACTGTTGTCCTCCATGGACGTCCTGGCCTTTTTATGTTGTTGAGCTCACCAGTGCATTCTTTTTTTCTCAGAATGTCTGTTGATCTGGTCACTCCTAATGTTCCTGCTATCTCTCTGATGGATTTGTTTTGTTTTTGAAGCCTAACAATTGTCTGTTTCACTTGTATGGAGAGATCCTTTGACCGCATGATGTGGGTTCACAGCAACAGCTTCCAAATGCAAATGGCACACTTAGAATCAACTCCAGACCCTTAAAGGGGTCATTGGATGCAAAATTCACTTTACAAGTTGTTTGAACATAAATGTGTGTTGGAAGTGTGTGTACACATCCATCCTATGATGATACAAATACACTCAAGTGTTTTTTTTTATTTTTTTTAAATCCCCTTTCTCAAATCAGGCTGTTCTGAGGTTCCTGTCAGAATGACGTAGTTCTGTACAGACCACTCCCACAATAGTTGATTGACAAGGCCGTCTTACCTTAGACCCGCCCTGAGTGAGCTGTCATCAGTCTGCAATTGTGTCAACTCCGGTGCAGGGGAAGAAAAGATGTCTCCAATTAAGCGATTGAAGTATTTAGTTGTTGGATGTAATAATGAATATAGCAGTTGTCATTTACTCCTGACATTTGAGCCACTGAAGACGCAGAGGATTAACTTTACTTTCAGTTTGAAGGGAATGCGCCGATCCCCGAGCTACGTAAATGCGTCTGTTCGCCCGGATCATTCGTTATCCAGCTTTATCTACAGAAGTAGTGAGTATAAGGGTTTTTATGAATCTTTGCAAATCGCCTTTCCTAATAATGCGCCAGTTAGCCAGTTTCGCGGCTGAAGTTTAGTAAGCTCCATAGAGAGATATATATATATATATATATATATATATATATATATATATATATATATATATATATATATATATATATAGAGAGAGAGAGAGAGAGAGAGAGAGAGAGAGAGAGAGAGAGAGAGAGAGAGAGAGCTCACTAGCATTTGGAAGTGAAAGTGACGTGACATACGACCAAGTATGGTGACTCATACTTGAAATTTGTGCTCTGCATTTACCCATCCAAAGTGCACACACACACACCCGGAGCAGTGGGCAGCCATTTATGCTGCGGCGCCCGGGGAGCAGTTGGGTCGTGCCTTGCTCAAGGGCACCTCAGTCGTGGTATTGAGGGTGGAGAGAGTGTGCTGTACATTCACTCCCACCTACAATTCCTGCCGGCTCGAGACTCAAACTCGCAACCTTTCGATTACGAGTCCGACTCTCTAACCATTAGGCCACGACTGCCCAAAGGGGAACGGAAATTGAAAGGGAAGTGGTGTGTGGCCAAGTATGGTTACCCATACTCGGAATTTGTGCTCTACATTTAACCCATCCAAGTGTAACCCATCAGTCGTGGTATTGCGGTTGGAGAGAGTGTTGGTTATTCACTCCCCCCCACCTACAATCCCTGCCGGACCTAAGACTCGAACCCACGGCCTTCGGCTTACAAGTCCAACTCGCTATCCACCAGGCCAAATAATCAACATATGAACATTGTGCTTTTTATTGGTGGTTTGTTCTTTGTTCTTCTAGGCTCTAAATGAATTTCATGGTTGGATAAACAAACTTAGAATTGAGCATTGATATGTACTTGTACACACACATTATTAGAAACTACTATATAAACCCATCCTCACATGAGACCACTAACTTACAAAACGGTATTGGAAAATAATATAATTTTTCCTGTTTTGTAAGAAATGATTACTGAATTCTGAACATCTTTGGAAACGGCACATAGTTCATAAATATTTTTTTCTCTTTCTGCACTTCTCGTCTTATTGTCATGGTGTTTTCATTGCCTGTGGCTCATGGAGACCTTGGAATAATACACACATGAGCATGTGCATGCATACACATGCACAAACACACAAAGATAAACTGGCATCTCAATATCCTTGGGCCAAGCTCTCAGACATCTCATTACTGCTCTGCACTTTCTCTCATGCTGATTATCATCTCCATCTGTTCTCTCTCTCTAGCAATGTGTCAGTGTTAGTCAGTGTCAGCAAATAACCTCATCTCCCATCAGATCACAAAGAATGTTAGTGGAGTGCAACAATAGCAGTTTTGAAGTATAATGAACACATTTGTTGTGTTCAGGAAACCAGTTGATTTGAGCTTTGTGACATGGAGCCTTATCCTGCCAGTTATAAAGGGAAGGACATGGTCAACAACAATACTCAGGTAGGCTGTGGTGTTTAAACAATGCTTATTTGGCATTAAGAGGCCCAATGTGTTCCAAGAAAATATCCCTTCACCATTACACCACCCCCACTTGCCTGAACTTTTAATACAAGGCAGGATGGATCCATTCTTTCATGTTGTTTACACCACATTCTCCGAATGTTGCAGCTGAAACCAGGCAACCTTTTTCCAGTCTTATATTGTCCAATTTTGGTGAGCCTTTGGGAATTGTAGGCTCAGTTTCCTGTTCTTAGCGAAGATAAAACACTACACTGCTTCAAGGTTAAATATGTTGTGTTTAACCTCGAAGCACTTCTGCATACCTCGGTTGTAACAAGTGGTTATTTGAGTTACTGTTGCCTTTGCTTTTCTATCGGCTCAAATCAGTCTAGCCATATTGCTCTGACCTCTGGCATCAGCAAGGCATTTTCGCCCATAGAACTGCTGTTCACTGTATATTTTTTGGACCCTTCTCTGTAAACCCTAGAAATGGTTAAATATGAAAATCCCAGTAGATCAGCAGTTTCTGAAATACTCAGACCAGCACATCTGGCACCAACAACCATGGCACATTCAAAATCCCCTTTCTTCTCCATTCTGATCCTTGGTTTGAACTTCAGAAGATCATCTTGACCATGTCTACGTGCATAGATGCATTGCGTTGCTGCCATGTGATCGGAAGATATTTGTGTTACTGAACAGATGCATAGAATGCTTAGAAAGTGGCTGGTGAATGTATTTGTGCATTAAATTATAGTTGTGACAGGATGTATGTGTATTTGTGTAATGTACTGAGAGCTTTTAAAATCTTGTATGATATATTTGTTCATTTTGTTGTGTGAGTGGTGATTTACTCACCCTCAAGCCATCTTAGGTGTATATGATTTTCGTCTTTCAGATGAATGCAATTGGAATAATATAAAAAAAATAAACTTTATAAACTTTCAAACTTTATAATGGCAGTGAATGTGTGTTGGTATTCAATAGTCCAATAAAGTGCAGCCACCCATCATTAAAAGTGCTCACATTGGCTAGCGTAACGTAAGGTGTAGCATAAGCTCCGGTGAAAATATGCTAGTCTTTCGAGAACCAAAAAGTTTTGTTTCAAGCAAAGGAAAACCAGTCTCCTCTTGGCTTATATCAAAATCCTCTGACGTTTTTCTTTGCAAATCCTCATTTTGTACTAATTCATGACTGGTGATTTGTTTTGCAATGTTCGCTGCGCTTCCGCGCTTGTCACTTTTCACCAGAGCTAACGTTAGCTACATCATCTACCACTCTCTTGTGAATGTGCAAGCAACGGATAGCGGAAGCTATAGATTATGGTTTCTAAAGTTTTAAATATGGACATTATTCTTACACAAACACATCACTTTACTTCAGAAGGCCTTTATTTACCCCCGGAGCCATGTGGAGCACTTTTTATGATGGATGGATGCACTTTATTGGCTCTCAAAATCTCAACACCCATTCACTGGCATTTTAAAGCTTGGAAGAGCCCTTTTTTTATTCCGATTGCATTCATCTGAAAGAAGAAAGTTATACATACCTAGGATGACTTTAGGGTGAAAAACATCATGGGGTAATTTTCATTTTTAGGTGAACTATCCCTTTCAGCATTTTTCAAACCTGTGGTAAGCACCATAACAATCTGGTGTTAAAATAGGGGGTTTCATGACATTTAAACTCCTGCACTTGTATGCTGGTGCTGAAAAATAATATGGTACCAAATATTTTAAATGGTGCAACATCACCATCAGCATTGCAGCACAGCCTTTTGATATTTCTAGCTAGTGTGACATGCCATGTAACTCCCAGGGAATGCATAAACTGATTAAAAAAACGGACACCTTGAAATGCAATGCAGGTTGCGTTTAATAAAAGTGAGTGTGTGCCAAATGCATGAGGGTAAATTTAAATGTGAAGTGTGCAGTGAGGCAGATAAGTGATGGCTGTGGTGGATAATGTGAAAAATTTTGCTCGCTCCTCTCAACTCTGAAAAGCAGCGCTGTAGAAGCAAAACATACACAACCAAAATGAAAATGGTTTAACCTGCAGACCGAACGCCAGACCTCTGCAATAAAGACATGTGCTGCATCAAAAAGACCTTCAGCAAGGTACATCAGACCTTGCAAAGCATCTGTCCCGTGCTCATTCCCAATTATACAAGTACTTCAGAGATCGGCAAATTACATAAACATAAACACACACGTTCTTAAAAAGTTTGGGGAAAAATAGTTTAACTGCTTTTTATTTTATTCTGAATTATATTTAATTAACCTTTGTAGGGGTTATACATTTTATAATATTAATACGTAATTTAAAGAAATAGTTTAATTTATGATTTTATAGGGATTTGAACAGAATCAGTGTTACGGCGATTCACTGAACGAGCCGAGCCGTATGACAAACTCTGCTCTGGATATTAAAATCCCAAATATAGTGAAAACACTATTAAATAGCACAGTAACGAAATCGACAGATTAAGGCATTAACTTGTGAGCACAAAACACAAGATACTTCTCTTTTCAATATAAATCAGATTTTATTTATATAAACCTAAGACATAAACTAATCTAACACATGAACACAAGCATTCACACGTTGCAGAAAGAGAGAAAGTGAGGAAAGGATGAGTTTAAGAGAATGAAAATGTGAAATCCCAAGTTTACAGCAATATGTGCTATTGCATAGACCTGAACAACCATCAATCACTTATTTAACCCTCGCTTTGAGTTTCTCAATGAGGCTAAAATTTATATTAACTGCACCTGATTCAGTTAGAATTTGGAGGTGTAGCTTGCTTTGCCTGTGTAACGGGGTTGTGTCCTCGTTGCAGACAGGGGGTTCCCCGAAGTGTCTGATTGGCTGGAAGTTCAGTAGTCTTTGAAGTGATGTCTCTTGGGCGTGGAGTTGAAGTTTGGTTGACGTTTGAGTGCAGTCGGAGCTGGACTTTGTAGCAAACGTACATTAGAACACGAAACTCCACGGAAAGAAAAGAAACTAAAGTAAAAGAATAAAAATAAAATGATGTAACGAGACTAAGTTGTTTTCCATCTCGTTATGGCACGTGGGCCAGAGCACGCGGTGAGAGGGACGAGAGATAAAAGTCAGAGAGTAAGAGAGAGGGAGGAGAAAGCGGACAAGAGTTTTAAACTCAGCTTTCAGACCCTCCCATCTGGATGTCTTGACCAATTAGATAGGCTATTATCTTAGCTAGGGTGTGTTCTTTACATCATAAATCAGCTTGTTATCAGTCACATGGTCCGAATTTTACAGGCTTTGGCAAAGTATACCTTTTTGAACATGATTTCATAATAAGACTATGATGCATTTGACAAAGAATTGATTGGAAGAAACATTCACAGCATGAATTTTCAAACTCATACACTAAATATGCAATATTTATCTTTAAGGCTCGAACTATTCAATAATGATTAAAAAGACATACATATTATTTGATTAAAACATGATATGTGGGTACAACATAAAAATGTCCTTTTAGGATGATTTTATGTGCATATGAAAAAGGAAGTCTTTGTATAGTTCTAAGGAGAACGAAGGCATGTTCTTTAGACAAAGGAATGTTGGTTTGGACTGTCTTCTCTGTGTGGAGACACGCCCAAGAGAGAGTCTGTAGCTAGTGAATACAATCGTGGAACACGTGATGGCCATCTCTTTGACAGTCAGTCTTGATTATTTGCAACAAATTTGACAGTCTCCTTCTTGAATTGGAATTATCAATAAGTGTTTATTTTCTCAGTGTTGCACGCTGTTTAGTGAAAGAGGCTCGCTGGTTAGGAGGCAGGAATCCGATTTATGGCGTTGTCCTGTTACAGCTTTGAGGCCTCTCTGCATTCCAGCTCCTCAGGTTTCAGTGTTCTGATGCATCTTAAAATTGTCTGATTCAGTCTCTGATATCCTACACCTTTTATATTAAAAAAAGTATTTTATCTTAAAAATTCTATGACAAACTGTTATTTATATTCTAGACGAGCAGAAGATGAAATCTTTCTCCTCATATTCTGGGAGCATTATTTTCTATCCTTGCGACAAGCCAATTTCCTGCATGTGTAATTTTGTTTCTTGTTGTATTATCAGTGCCAGTAAAGGTCAGCAGCTGCCTTTATCAGACCTGCCTCACACTTTCAACCTCCACTCTTCTCTGCCTCTCCTCTCTTGTTATCATCATACACTCCTGTCATTTCTTGTTATTATGTTGTACATGACTAGACACTCCAGTGTAATTCATCTGAAAACATTTAAGCAAATATAACAGTAAGCTATAAGTTGGTGTTATCCATCAGGTGAAGAAAACTACTGTATAGAAGTAAATGAAATGGCCTTATCGATTATTGTTATTATTAAAATAGACTTAAAAATAGGATGTCCGTTTAATGTTGTGGATCTTTTATGAAGATTGTTAATGTAACTAAATGTAAATAATTTTGAGACTTGTTACCCATATTCTTTGTTTCCAGATACACTTTGATTTATTAATTTATATGCATTTATTTACAATCTGAATTTAAATTTTTTATTTTTTTTTAAATGTTAGGAAAATGTACTGATATTATTGAACTTAGTACTGAGAAATGCACTATACTTGGTGCTTATAAGTATTTGAAACAAAATGTTTGTACATTTTTTTCCCCCTCCTAAAATACAGACTGAATATAAAGATTATGGGACAGATTTACTATCAGCTTGCGCCAGCGCAAACCCACATTTGGAATTAAAAAGCTACCTTTTACTAAAGACGCAGTGGGAAATTAGTGCTGAAAAGGCATGGACGGTTATTTTTGTGGCTCACCTTATTGAGTATGCATTTGTAGGAGTTTCCCTTTCGATTGGTAAATTTATGGGAGAAGAGTATTAAAATTAATCACACAACATGATTTACTAAGATTTACGCAGTTTTTTGTGATATTATTTAACACCCAGAAAAGCATGTCTTAAAGCAGGCAATAATTTGCGCTGATCTTGGTAGATTATGCTGGTCATTATGGAAATTAGATGTTGCGTCTGTGTTTTTTTATTGTGCGCACCCAAAGAACTTTCCCATCTGCGCTTTTATGGAATTGCGCTTTAATGCTAATTTGCCATTTTTAGTAAATCTAGCCCTATATTTCTGAGTTGGTACATGTGTTTTTAAACTGTTTCTAATGATTTCTCATTTTTACTGTCTTGGACATCATTATTGTCATTGATGCACACACAAAGGGAAAGGTTATGCAAGGAAATGTCTCATTTATGTGCATGTTGGATGGGTTCTGCTTTTGTCCTCATATACACCGTTGACTCATGTTTGAGCTAGAGATGAGATTAATGGTGCTGTGTCTCTAGATGTGAGACGTACTGACAGCTGTGACGCTTTGTGTCAGTGGTTACAGTGAGTAGGTGCATTCACTGATGTTGTCGTGTTTAAAAAGCCCTGCTGTTCACAGAATGCCAGAGTCTCTCATCATAATTCTGTGAATGTGTGTCTGTGTGTGTTGACATTGATGTGTGTATGTATTTTGGGGCTCTCAAACACCCATGCCCTTCAGGGAAATGTGTTCTGTCATACTGGGACAAACTATGATCCTCTTGAGCAAAACACCATCTCTCTGGGTGGATCTAAAGTAGTTCAGTACAGGGTTCCCACTGCCATAGCACATAGTTTTTTTCTTTGTAAAATTTGAAATGGTCAAAAACACTTAAAAATACCATAATGATTATGCTTCTATGTAGATACTTAAATTTTTTTTCCCTAACTTTTAAAATCCCTGTGTAAGGCATATTGTATTTTTAAACAATACTGCGTCCATTTATACTTGTTTTAAATAAACTGAAAAAATCATCATGTCAATAACATTTACAGACAACATTTTACCTAAATATATTTTATTTAATGTCTGAATTGTAAATTGCTATAAAAAATCATTAAGAGGTATGGATAAAGCTAATATGATATATTCTATTCTATTCTATTATATTCTATTATATTATATTATCCACTACCATCACATGATGATTCCTCGGTCAGATTCAGAACTGATGTCTAGGTCTTTCTGCCAAAACAATGCACACACGCTATAAATTATTTACACTAAATCAAGTTCTGTTTTAGGACATTTAAGGCTAACCGAGGTACAAAGCAAAAAGAATAGTTCACACAGTTCTAGTGCTCATATTTACATTAAACATCTGCCTATATTATGCTAATATGTGAAAAAAAAGCTTAAAAGCCAGATGTTTTCAACACAGGTGTGGTTTGCTATCAGTTCAGATTGACTGCATTAGCTAAGCTAATTGGTTCATTAGTTGTTAAGTAGTTATTAGCATGTTTCATAATGCTACTGAACTCTTGAGCAGCTACGATGAATAAACGAATGAAATTACACTATAACTGTCATTGTACTGTATGTTTCACAGCTACGTTTTAATGCCCAACTGAGTGAAAGGTCTCCCACTGTTTGGTGGATCAAGACCCTTACTATAATGTCAAATTCTTGTTCACAATATACTGATTAACAAATGGATTCAAAGACTAAACTCTCATCCCACCTTTCTCTCGTCCTCTCCCTCTCCTTGGTTCTCTGTTCTCTCTCTTCTTTTTTATTTGATGCACATTATTTGACATTCGCTCTTTTGGGCTCTTTCTTTTTTCTCTGTGAAAGAAATAGGGAGAGGAACAGAATGAGATGAATATTAATGCTGAATGGCTTTGATGTCCACAATGCTAAACCATCCTGTTTTTCACGAACCAGCAAAAAACACCCCCAAAAAAGAGACAAACCAAGGCTTAAGTGTAATCTAAAAAGCCATTTTCTGTCATTTTAATATAATAGGTAGTTTATGTGGTAATTGGGAATAATAGCATTTGGGCTGTTTTCTCTTTTATTACCTCGGTGTAAATGGATGGGCCAAGTGTCTGTTCACTCTATAGGCATCAGTAGCCATGTTTCAGAACACAGAATTTAATTTATACCTAAAATTCTGAAATAGTTTGTTTACATGTGAATCACATGTACCTATCCTGTAAAATATGGGATCAGTCCATATTTAAAGATAAATGATGTTGTATTATTTCAAAACAGAACAATTTGTCCTGTGTTGAATGTTTTTTTTCGTAATGATGAGAATGGAAAGTGTTAGGAAGTGGGAATTGTATGTCTTATTTTACCTCATTGAACATGGCTATCCTAGTTCTGAACAAAAGTTCTGTGCGTGCAAAGAGCAACATCTAGTGTCTGCGTTACCATAGCTACAGTACAAGAAGCTGTCAGAGCACTTGTCAGAAAATTGATTGAGCGTGGCTTTACAATCTGTAATTGTGAATTGTTTCCTATTTTGACATCTAAAAATAAGTCAGAAAGCTATTGTTTTACTTTTCTGCCATCTAGTTTCTCAGAACACTTTGTATGTCTATTTGTGCTAAGGACAAAGATTTATATTATTATATTATTTATATTATATTATTTATAATATTGTGATTAAATTAAGCCAAAGCTAAATTTTTCAGTACTTTTTAGGGGGAAGTCGTGGCCTAATGGTTAGAGATTCGGACTCATAATCCAAAGGTTGTGGGTTCGAGTCTCGGGCCGGCAGGGATTGTAGGTAGGTAGGTAGGTAGGTAGGTAGGTAGGTAGGTGGGTGGGGAGGGAGGGGGGGTGGGGGTGAATGTCCAGCGCTGTCTCCACCCTCAATACCACGACTGAGGTGTTTGGTCATCTCAGATCATTTAAGGGTTGGATCCAGACTGAAGCTTCTGTAATTCCTAGTTACTACGGGATGTTGATCCCGTGGCAGAAACAGAGAAACAAATAGAGACATAATTAGCGTAGCTGCTGTTCCATCGAAGCAAAAACGATTTGTTCAACCCAAACTAAAGAATAATAATAATGTACATTTGATCAGATATAACTGCAGTACAAGATTATAAGATGCATTATGTGAATGCTTGGCTAAAGAGATGTGTCTTTAATCTAGATTTAAACAGATAGAGTGTATCTGAACCCCGAATGTTATCAGGAAGGCTATTCCAGAGTTTGGGAGCCAAATGTGAAAAAGCTCTACCTCCTTTAGTGGACTTTGCTATCCTAGGTACTACCAAAAGTCCAGAGTTTTGCGACCTTAGGGAGCGGGTTGGATTGTAGCGTGGTAGAAGACGAGTTAGGTACGCAGGAGCTAAACCATTTAGGGTCTTATAGGCAAGTAATAATATTTTGTAAATGATACGGACTTAATAGGTAGCCAGTGCAGAGACTGTAAAATTGGGGTAATATGATCATATTTTCTTGACCTGGTAAGAACTCTAGCCGCTGCATTTTGGACTATCTGTAGCTTGTTTATTGAAGATGCAGGACAACCAGCTAGCAGTGCATTACAATAGTCCAGTCTAGAGGTCATGAATGCATGAACTAGCTATTCTGCATCAGAAACAAACAGGTAGCATGTTTCAAAGCTTGGCAATGTTTCTAAGATGGAAGAATGCTGTTTTTGTAACATGGGAAATATGATTTTTAAAGGACAGAAAATAATAGCTTTAAAATATACAGCCATCACAGAAAAAAAAATTAAACATATTTCAATTTATTTTAAAATAGAAAACCATTATTTGAAATTGAAATAATGTTATATATCACAATTTTTTTATGTATTTTTGATCAAATAAATGCAGCCTTGATGAGCATAAGAGACTTCTTTAAAAAACATTGAAAACCTTCCTGTTCCTCAACTTTTGTGTGTACGTACACACACACACACAGAAATCATTCTGATTAGCTGATTTGCTGATCAAGAAACATTTATTATTATCTATTATATATATTTCATATATCTCTATACGAAGAACTCCTATGCAAAAGCCTTTAAGTCCCATCTGAAATTTTCTTTTAAAATTAGCATTTTTCTAATGCTAACGGACTAAAAAATGTACTCGACTGTTTTAAATATTGATGATAAGAATAATAATAATAGATGTTTCTTGAACAGCAAATCAGCATATTAGAATGATTTCTGAAGGCTCATGTGACAGTGGAGACTGGAGTAATGATGCTGAAAATTCAGCTTTGAAATCACAGGAATAAATTACATTTTAAAATATATTCAAATAGAAAACAGTTATTTTAAATAGTAAAAATATAACAATTTTACATTCTCATATGTATACACACACACACACATACATACTGTACATGCATACATTACATGTAAAGTAAAAAAAAAAATGAAAGTAATTTTTTTGTAACATTTCATAAAGTGAAACTTTCATATATTCTAGATTCATTACATGTAAAGTAAACCATTTCAAAAGTTTTTTGTTTTAATTTTGATGATTAGAGCTTACAGCTCATGAAAGTCAAACATCCAGTATCTTAAAATATTAGAATATTTACATTTGAGTTTCACTAAATGACCATCCCTACAGTATAAGTTCCGGGTATCTCTTGTTCTTTGAAACCACAATAATGGGGAACACTGCTGACTTGGCAATGGTCCAGAAGACAATCATTGACACCCTCCACAAAGAGGGTAAGACACAGGAGGCCATTACTGAAAGGCTGTTCACAGAGTGCTGTATCAAAGCATATTAAATGCAAAGTTGACTGGAAGGAAGAAATTGGGTAGGAAAATGTGCACAAGCAACAGGGATGACCACAAGCTTGAGACTTGCTCTTGAGTCAGTCCATCAAGAGTCACCACACTCGGACGTCTTCAGGAAAAGGGCTACCAAGCCACTTCTGAGACAGAAACAACGTCAGCAGTATCTTACCTGGGCTAAGAAGAAAAATAACTGGACTGTTGCTCAGTGGTCCAAAGTCCTCTTTTCAGATAAAATAAATTTTGCATTTCATTTGGAAATCAAGGTCTGGAGTCTGGAGGAAGACTGGAGAGGCACAGAATCAAAGCTGCTTGAAGTCCAGTGTGAAGTTTCCACAGTCAGTGATGATTTGTGGTGCCGTGACGTCTGCTGGTGTTGGTCCATTGTGTGTTATCAAGCCCAATGTCAATGCAGCCGTCTACCAGGAGATTTTGGAGCACTTTATGCTTCCATCTCCTGATGCAAGCGATATAGAGATGCTGATTTCCTTTTCCAGCAGGAATTTAGCACCTGCCCACAGTGCCAAAACCACTTCCAAGTGGTTTGCTGACCATGATATTACTGTGCTTGATTGGCCAGCCAACATGCCTGACCTGAACCCCATATGGAATCTATGGGATATTTTCAAGAGAAAGATGAGAAACCGTCGATCCAACAATACAGACGAGCTGAAGGCTCAATAGTGCCTCAGCAGTGCCACACCTGACTGATGCTGCATTTGTGCTAAAGGAGCCCCGACCAAGTATCGAGTGCATAAATGAGCATACTTTTCAATAACTTGAACTTTTCGGTTTTGCAAATCCTTTTTTTGATTGATCTTGGGAAATATTCTAATATCTTGAGTTACTTGATTTTTAACTTTCATTAGCTGTAAGCTCTAATCATCAAAATTAAAACAAAAAACTTTTGAAATGTTTTACTTTACATGCAATGAATCTAGAATATATGAAAGCTTCACTTTTTAAATTAGTTACAAAAAAAAAGAACTTTCATGATATTCTAATATTTTTAAGATGCACCTGCATATATTCATAGCCTTTGTACTCAAGCTTTACAGTCCCACTGCCTAGAGTTGCTATCATGCTGTCTCCACAGAGACTTTAATCCCTGTCGTCACTTCCTGTTTTCTGGTAGAGTTCTGTTCCTCTCTTACACTTCAGGTGCTTGTGACACTGTCGCATCAGTAATTGATAAGCTCTTATCACAGTAGGTTTGTTTTTAAATGCACGTCCAGTTAATCAGCGGTGATGTTTTTTGCTTGGTATTTGCTTGAATCTTTTTTTTTTTTTTAAATGCTGTTTATACAGACTTTGAATTTTAGTGTTGTGCGATATTTGCTGTTTTTGAATCAGATATTAATTGTTAAATTTAATAATTCAGTGATATACAGATGGAGAATACTATGAGATTGTATATGTCAGTTTTCAGATCTGTCACTAATGCATTATAATGAAGGATGTGTATAGTTTGTATGTGCTTTTTCGGTGTTTGCACTTTGATCAGGGAGCTCGCCTAGAGCATGTGACAGACCTCTGCACTAGAGAGACTAGCTGTCCATGTGCTTCATGCATAACACTTGACTTGACTAAAATGATCTATATAAACAGATAATTTGTGGTTGATTTTTGAAAGTGGAATTTCTGCTGACATTTGTAGACTGAAGGTGGACGAAACCCTTATATGATTTTCACATTTTTTTTGCATTTAAAATGTTTAGGTCATGTGCCTTTTTTGTGTTTTGTATTTAATGGGCTTGTCCAAATACCCACACTTGCAGTCTTTGCACTTAACCACTTGTCTACTTACATTATGTATTTCCTGTGTGGCCCAAGAGTTCAAGTGGGCATGAAGACCACAAGTGTGTGTAGAATTTTTCATTGCCCGATGGGACACACTTGTTTACAAGTGTGTTTACAGAGCTTTATTTTGATTTTCAAAACTTTACATTTTAAAAATAAACTTCAGTTTAATAAACAATTTAATTTGTAGTGCATCTAATGAAGTGATAAAAAGCAGTTGGACATGTACAAAACACACATACTCATTTGTATTCCAATAAAATGTGCAACACTTTGTTTTATTACTATTATTTATTATTATTAATATTTAACTTGCACTGAGGTCTTGGCAATCATTATACAGAAAATGCATTAAGGGTACTGCACGTTGGTGTTTTTAAGACCTGGGACAGTTTTACACACTTACTTCCTGTTGTGTGCACATGCTCTCAAGTGGCCAAGACCGCAAGTGTGAGTATTCGGACAGACCCATTGTTTTTACATAGAATGCAAAAATATCCACCCACTATCTCATTGGCCTTGGTTATGGAAGTAAAGAGTTTTAAGACATGAACCAAATTAATGAGCTCAGCGAATCACAGTACTACATACTTTAATTCCAAGCAAAAATCTTTGAAAATCTGAGGAAAAAAAGACAAGACTGCACAATTATTCAATTCAATCTTTTGTAAGTGAATGAACTAATGATACCACTGTGAAAAATTGATGGACAATATAAAATATATTCTCCAAATTATTAATTACTATTAAATTAAAGTGCTCATGAATTCATAAAATGATAAAATAGTTGAACACAATTTCAAATGTATAGAAGTATATAAGTTAGGGCTGCAACAACTAATCAATAAAAATTGGTAATGAAAATATTTGACAATGAATAAAACATATGGACAGAAAAGCTCTTGAAAAAATGCAGAGAACACACAGTGAGCTGCTGTGGGAAAAGTACATGACCTAAACTGTCCTGAACATGAGAATGCTTTATATTAAGAGCTTATAACAAACTTCTAAGCATATGGTTTACGGTCAGCTGATTTAATAGATGTGTGTTTTTCAAGTATTTAAGACATGTTTCCCAGCACATGACCAACATTTTTATAGTTCTATCCTTATCTGTAAAAGTTAGGAAGTAATGCGAATGACGGAGTGCTACAGGAGCATTTGTATGAGAGCAGTATCTCTAAAGGAACTACTGTAATAGGGTATAAAAATGTCTAAGCACAGGAGCAATAAACAAGACTTGGTTAAAAATAACTTATTTGAAACACTACAGGTGTGGTCAAGTCAGTGAAACTTTTTGAAGGCAAAAACAAAACAATAAACCATGTAGTGGGCAACCAAGCAGCTTTTTGTTGGTCGGTACAATAGGTTTCAATCTAACAAATCAATCCAAAAGAACCCAATGCAAAATATACATAGGAAAAATGTTCACACTAAATTCCTTATTCATGTGGGTTCATATTGAAATGACTGGATTTGATGGGCAATGTTAAATGTGATAACCCATCTCATTTTTAAAACAATCTCTCTTCTGCTCAGGGACCTACTGTTTAACCAGATCTACCCTCGGCTAGTGGAGAACTCAGTGGCCAGGGGTGTGTTTCTGGAGAGTCTGGAGCCTTACATTCTGAGCGAGAGGATTGGTTGTCTGACTGCACCCGTCATGAGAGACCTCCTCAGCTACTTCCAGGAGAACGGCATGATGGATAGTGTGGAGGGATGCCTGGTCCATATGGACATCACCAATCTGGACATACAGCAGGTGTGTGTGAGTAAACGCTTCATAGCAGCAGCTCTTCATCATCTGTATTGCTTAAATCAGCATATGTCTACTGGATGTTTGTAGGTGGTGCAGATGTGCTGGGATAACCAGCTTTATGATGCCATGATCTACGTCTTCAACAGTGGCATGAACGACTACATCAGCCCCATGGAGGTATGATAGTGTGCTCGATCAATGTTTGTGTTAAGATTTTAAAACCCTAAACTTGCTTCATACACTTTGTGAATGGTTACAGAGATGATCTGGGCATCATGCATTGAACGACTGAAGATCACACAATACCAGACTTTTCCAGTCATTCTGATCTTAACAGACTCATAGAAACTTGCTAGAAGATGCATAATGAGAAAAAACGAGCCAAGCACATTCAGATCTGGTCTTGGTGGGTAGACGTGTTCGGTCTGGCCTGTACAGACTACAGCATGAATTGGAAGTGAGTGACTTTAGGCCTATTAAAGGGATAGTTCACCTAAAATTTAAATGTTGTCATCATTTACTCACCCTGGACCACCAACTGTTTTATTGGTATTTCTTTCCATACTATGGAAGTCAGTGGGGACCAAGAACTGAACAATTCTTCAAAATATCTTCTTTTGTGTTCAACATAAGAAAGAATCTTATACAGGTTTGGTACGACATGAGGCTGAGTAAATGATGACAAAATATTAATTTTTGAAAAATAAAATATTACTATTCTTTTAAATCTGTTCACCTGAGAGTGAAATCATCATTGCATCATTTACTCACTATAATGTCGTTCCAAACCCTGAGAGCATTCTGCCCTTCCATTAAATGAAATCTGTCCATCCTGTAAAGCGATCGTGTCTCTTCAGTTGACTTCATTAGATTCATATGGATTTCTTTTACTATCTCTTCTTGAACTTTCCGAAAATAAGAAATTCTAGGAAATTACAAAATCACCAAATGTTTTGGTGGAAGGAGCTTTTAACCCTCTGGTGTTGTTCGGTCATTTTAGGCTGGAAGAAAAATAATTTTTAAAAATTGCTACTTCATTGGAATGGTACGAAACTCGGTTACTTTTATGGCAGTCACTGTGTGACCACAAAAAAAATTGTGGACTTGATTCGAAAAAGCTAAATGGTCGTAAAACACTTAAGAAATGAATGGGAAACATGCAAAAATATGAAAATACTGAGAATTGTTTT
Organism: Barbus barbus; assembly: GCF_936440315.1. NCBI lineage: Eukaryota > Metazoa > Chordata > Actinopteri > Cypriniformes > Cyprinidae > Barbus > Barbus barbus. The sequence goes on along the minus strand of NC_136735.1, from coordinate 19,594,935 downwards.
TGTGTACAATCTACAAATCATTCATGATGCAGAAAAAGAGTGCACAGCAATAAAAGGGTGACGCTCTAAAATATCAAGAGTGCAAAATAGACACACTCCGCCCACCCCCCCACAGACACACATATATGAACTAGTGTGATTGTAACACAAAGCATATTTCTGCAAATACATGAAATTTAATCAATAATTCGGCCAAAAATGCAGTCAAAACACAGACACCAAGGAAGGGGTTACACACTAAAACATCAAGAGTACAAAACAGACACACACACTCACTTACACGCACTCACACACACACACACACACACACACAAAACACACTATTATACACGCACAAATGAACTGATGTGGCTGTAACAATATGGCAAAATTGAAACCAAGCCATTTAAAACCAAAATTTAAAAAAAAAAATTAATCTAAACCTTTGCAAAATGTTGTCTTTGAGAATGTCTAAATATATATCCAGATTCACAACTTCATAAAAATAAGTCTTTATGCCTAAAAACAACTAGAGAATTTATAAGCCTTTTATATAGAGCTATATAGGAATCTAGTGGCTAAACCATGGAATTGCAGATGTTTTTCTTTTTTTACTATTTTAATTTTTCATTCATGCACTGATGGTATAATTGCCACACAAAACCGAAACCACTCAATTGAACCTGGTAAGCCTTTGGGGACGCATCAAGGGTGTGTGTGCACATTTTTGATCCACACGTGTGTTTTTCCCATAAAGTGTGGGGTTTTTTTTGTGTGTGTTTCTCACTATTAAGCTAGAAAAAAGATGAAAGCCTTGTTGTCAGGGGAATCTTCTGAACCCCAGATGAAAGGCGACTGAGAAAGGGATTCATTTGTTTCATGGCCAAAATGTCACACACATACACACTGACCAAACACAACAGCACTTTGCTCTAGTGTGTGTTGTGCTGGATTATGTGACCATGTCTTGCAGGTGCTGCTGTGAGTCTGGAGGGAGAGTAGACTACAGTGTTGGATATAGTACATCTTTAGCACAATATGAGAAACTCTCTCAACATGCTGTATATTTATGTACGTTTGCTGAAAATAAAAATGAGATTGTCTTAAGAGTTCAAAGTCAAGATGAAATAAAAAGAGAGCATATTTACTGTCTTTTTCTGGTTGTATCATGAACAATCTTCCAGAGGAAAAAATATATATTTCAAATTGTGATGAATTGCTGTCTCTGAAGTGACTTTCCTTAAAAGCTTACGTTAATTTATTTGCTGGTTGTTAGAAAATAGCTAAGCCAAGATGAAGTGTTAAAATTATGTATTATTTTAAATTAGTTCTGTTACTAATGTTCATGTTCACTTGTAGCAAATAATAAAAATGAACTGCTTCTGTTTCCTGGTTTTTCAGAAACTCTTTCAGGCGATTGGTCCTCCTCTTCGTGAAGGAAAGCCTCTCACAGGTAGAAAAGAGAACCAGCAAATCTAAAAACACACCCCACATACATCAACATACTCTGCTAAACTAGAGGAGCTGGCAAAAGCTATCCCAGAAAATGTCAGTTTTTTATTGTGCATTAAAAATTGTGTAATGAGAAGCTTTAAGGGCTCCCTGCGGTTTTCCTTCAAAATAAAAGTTCAGTGGTTTAACATTTGAAAATGAAGAAATTTAGACAGCTTTAATTATTAGTATTACGATTTTACAGTTGTAATGTAAAATAACAATTATTATAATAATTTTCGTGAATACTCATGCTTGGCTATTTTATAGTGAAATTGTAGTAACATTTCTTACTTAGTATAGTTTGCATTTGCAATATATAGCTATATTCATATACATTCACAAACTTTTGACCAAATTATGCTCTACAGACACAGCAAACCTGGATTATTTTAAAATTGCTTTTTAAATCACAATCACAATTTTTATATTAAAAAAAATCGTAACCTGAATTTTTAACCAAAATGTGCTAGAAATCCTAGCCGATGAATGATTTTTTTGGGGGATTTACCCAATAACTCTAATTCCTTTTACACATTTTCTGACTTCACATGTTGCACAAGAGGTACTTAGCAAAGAATGAAAAGAAAATAATGCCAGCCAACCCTAGTTTCACGTACTATGGTCAAAATGTACATAACCTGCTTAATAACACTGTGATTTAATAAATAATTAATAGATAACAGCATTTTAAATACCACTGATTTTTGACTGCTGAAGTAGAATGGCTTTCATTTCTTAAATCTGGTCAGCTAATGCTAAACTAGAGTTCACACAATCACATTTTCCCATTCGTTTCCTTCCTCAGATGAGCATGTTGTGATGGGAAATAAACTGCTGGTGTACATTAGGTGAGGTGACTTTCTGCATAAGTACTGAACTCCGACATAGTTGTGTGCCATTACACACCTGTTTCCTTCTCCTCTGCCAGCTGTTGTTTGGTAGGACGGGCCTATCCGTTAGGTGACATTCCTGAAGATCTGGTCCCTCAGGTGAAAAACCAGGTAAGTAGTCTGATTAAACCCAGATGGCAGAGAACGTGTATTGTTTGGTTATCAGTCACTCATGTTCCATACAGATCAACGCTGTAACACTCATGTCTGTTTTGTTTGTATGTGTCTGTATGAGTCACGCCACTCTTTCTCCCTCAGTTATATACAGCACAAGTGTATGTGTTTAGTATTCTCTGCAGTTTTTCTTTGTTGCCCATTCAAAGTGTTCAAGTGATTCGTTCTGGGATGGACAACCTCCAGAGGAACTTAAATACGGACATGGATCACACACACAACCTAAAGCTACTCTTACACACACACACACACACACACATTGAGTGCTGTCACACCCTATAGGTTTGAGTGAAAAGCATGACAGACAGGTTTGTTTACTCCAGTGATGTGTAGAGATGATCTGTGCTGAAACAAGACAGAACGTTCTCAGATAAATCAAGGAGAGTGTGGAAGAATCCAGGTTTAGGTTTTATGATGGGCTGGAGAATAGCCACTGAAAGAAAAAATACATCAAAAAACAGGAAATGTACTGGTGGTTTTCTGCCAGGACATTCTCTATTGAGTCTACAGTCATTTACCCTGAAGCAGAGTTTAACTGACAGGCAGTCTGACTGAACATAACACAGAATCTGCCATTTTGTCCGACAAACAAACCAGACCGAAGAGTAGATCAACGTCGGTGGACTTGAACTTGACTTGAACAAAATACTTTCTGATGTACACTCATGTTTATCTTCTAGCTAGTAAAGCGTAAGAGATGATCGGTTTATGAGCCGCTTGAACAGAGGCTCTACAGTGATCTGTTACAAGCCACAAAATGGTATTTATTGTGTGAATTTCTTTAAAAAAATGACATGCTCAATGGTGCTCCAGAAGGAAAAAGCATGCATTGAGAGCCAGGGGTTGAACACTTTTGAACAGAATGGAGATGTGTACATTTTTTCTTATTTTGCATAAATATAATATTTTTTCATTTAGTACTGCCCTTCAGAGGCTACAGAAGATACTTACATGTTTCCCATAAGACAAAATAAGTTACATTTACCCTGATCTTCAACTTCAAAATGTTTTCACCCTCTGGCTCTTAATGCATGGTTTTTCCTTCTGGAGCATCAGTGAGGGTTTGAACCTTTTATAATAGTTGCATATGAGTCCCTCAGTTGTCCTCAGTGTGAAAAGATGGATCTCAAAATCATACAGTCATTGTTGGAAAGGGTTCAAATACACAAAAATGCAGCCCATCTTAAAACCTAAACCTGGATTCTTCCACAATCCCCTTGTATGATCCCTTATTTGCTCAAATAATTAACATTTTGCAGACTCTGAAAGGTGGATGTAAACTTTTAACCTCAACTGTACATTAAAATATTTTACATTAATTAAAAAAAAAACAGTACTGAAAAAAATATGTACATATGCACACATATGCATGCTTGTGTATGTATTTATATGCGTTTATAAATATATTTATTTTTAGCAGTGTGTAATGCATGTTTTACAGCAGGGAGTAAATTGTATCATCAAGTGGCGTATCATCTTTTGGGCCCTAAGGGGTCATGTTCAAAGGGACGTGTGCACAGAGAGACTCCTGTTCCTCTTTGATCCTTCATTGCAATGACTCACATCCATACATTCTCATGTAGTCTCACACACACACAATGTCACATCTGCACGTCCAAATTCTTCCTTAAATAAAACCACCTCACTGCTGTAAAACAACATTGGCGTTGCCAAGATGAGCACCTCCAAAAGATGCCCAATTACCTCTTTTTTTTGTGTGTGTGAATGGGAGATAATGGCTAATCTTTTGGTCTGTGCTTCTCTCTCTCTCTCTCTCTCTCTCTCTCTCTCTCTCTCTCTCTCTCTCTCTCTCTCTCTCTCTCTCTCTCTCTCTCTCTCTCTCACACACACACACTAGCAGGAAAGTGTACCACCTGGTCACCATGGCAACTAGTCAGCACTGTACTGTACTCCGATGATATTGGGCCAATATTACAATGGCTTTTTACTTGAATACTATATATAAAAGTTAATCAATTATTAGTGTTTTAAAAGAATAACATTATGTAAGTGTTCAATGACAGCAAAGGTAATCTTAAATAAGAAAAAAATCTTTGAAAAGCAATTCTGTGCAATTTATATTGTATTTCTGAATGCGTTCCAGGTGTTTGAGTTTCTCATTCGTCTGCACTCGGTGGAGGCTGCACAGGAAGAGGAAGTGTATCCATACATTCGAACTCTTCTGCACTTCGACACTCGAGAGTTCCTCAACGTCCTGGCACTGGTGTGCATCAGCTAATCCATAAATCAATATGTATTACTAAAATCATCAGTGCTCTACTAATGTGTTATACGTGTAGAGCGTAGTTCATCTGCCATTTAATCAGATCTCAGTATTAATATCTCCTTGCCTCACAGACATTTGAGGACTTCAAGAATGACAAACAGGCTCTGGAGTACCAGCAAAGGATTGTGGACATTTTACTGAAGGTGACAGAAACATATTTCTCACTGTCTTTTGCCTACAAATCTCATACACATACGCACACACATACATACATACGAATGCTCACGCAGCTTTCCCTCCATCTGTGTAAAAAGCATTTGTATCTGAAATGATTCTTCACTCTTGTCATTGGAATGCAAATCATGTGACTGGGATAATTTTATCTGCTGGAGAACCGGCTCAGTCCTGCTGTCTTCCTCCCCCTCCTCATCACAGCTCATTCAAGAGCCTTCAGCAACTCAAATCAACATCCGCACACTCTCCCTTTCTCTCCATCTGTGATCATTTGCTCATTCATAAAAAACACTACCTTGGCCCCCATGGTCTCCCACATAACACCGAATATCCAGCAGAACTAAAATGCTTATCATTCAGAAAGTTAAACACGTTTTACCATATTTGAATCCATTCCATAGAATTCAACAATCACAAATGTAGAAAATGCAAAAAAAAAAAAAAACTTTTAGAAGTTCTGCTTAGATTAATTTTCCATAAAGTTCCAAAATCTATGTAAAATGTATGTATATATATAAGTAGTAGTTGTAAGTATCGAGTGTGCACAATGAACATTATCAATAAGTCAATAATTAGAACCTGCACTACAACTTTAGAAACTCAAATATTCACTGCAGATGTTACTGAACGGCCTTAAAATCGAATATTGCTCCACTTATCATAATCTCAATCCTTTAGTAAAATCATACAAAATCTACATAGCATTCGTTGGACAAGCCTGTCAGTCAGATCTCCCTCTGTGCATCAATTCCAATGCCAGAGGCACTTTTAAACACAAAGTAAATGTGATTTTTGCCATTTCCATTCAAATTTACTTAGGTACTTGAGCACAAATAATTACAAAGAAATGGCAAGTAACTCATTCAATTAAATTTGACCTTTTGAATTAGAGCGACTGAAATGGTATTTTCTTGTAAAACACACTCCAATAATCTTTATATGTATATGTACAGACACTAACAAATTCCCCGTGTGTGCGTTCTTTTCAGGTTATGGTGGACAATTCTGACTTCACCCCGTCTCAGGTCGGCTGTCTTTTCACCTTCCTGGCACGACAACTTGCCAAACCTGATAATACCCTCTTTGTTAACCGGAAGCTGTTTGACCAGGTGACCTGACAGTCTGCTTCTTTCACAGTCTGTTTGTCAGTCCTTCACCTTTTCCATTTGCACTATGCTGTCATTTTTTTCATCTGAGCTGTAATGGTTAAAGCAAGAGAATATTTCTAAGGTGTTAGTGCTGGTAAAGACAATTAGCAGCTTCTGTAAAAATAGCTCTCCCGCATTAGAAGCGTTATGCTTGTCTTTCTGCATGTTAAATAGTTCAGGATTTTGCACCCTGCGTTGGGGCCTGTTCTTAATTAGATTGCATCAAATTAAAACCTGACTGGAAGCTTTTGGTCTACCGACAGGGAAGCTGACAGTTGTGATTTTAGATTTATTCTGCCTTTCCTATTTGAAAAGATGTTTTGTTGAAGTGTTTTTATTTTTTTTTTTATCTGTTGCTCATTCTTTTGCAGGTTCTAGAGTTTTTATGTAGTCCAGATGATGACTCTAGACATACAGAAAGACAGCAGGTAGGAACACAAAAACCATCTTGAAACCATCTTTAATTTTACTCAGGATTTGTCAAAAAATTACTTGATTGATCATATGATCTTCACGTGTGTCAGGTTCTGCTGGAGCTGCTGCAGGTTGGTGGCGTGGTCCAGTTTGATGAGGGGCGTCTGCTTGACCTTGCAGAGAAGGCAGAATTGTAAGATATCTTCCAATCAGAAAGCAGAACAGATTTGCTTCATCCACCAAACAAATATACAGCTGAAGGCTTTTAACTTCATAGTCAAAACATGATTTATTTTTTTAACAATAAGGTCCATCCATCTTCTACAGTACAACATGAACCATTCATAGTTCATAGTAAATCATAATTTACCCGGCGTATGATTTCAGGAGACACACACTTAATTATTCTCTGGAAATCTGGTTGATAAATTAGATTTATATTGTAGAGTCAACTCACTAATATGCACCTTAATTAGGTTACTGTTATAGAACATTTCTATTACAGATACATAAATATTAGTTAGATATTTTCTTTATTACCAATATTAAAATATTACCAATCCCAACTTTTGAATGATAGTGTATATCATGATTGTATTTGTTGCACTGCCTTCAATTTTTTGCTGATTTAAAATAAACTAACTTTGTTTTGTGGTATTTTTTCCTTATATTACAGTAAACATTGTATTAAAGTGATGAGAATTACCTTTAAGGATAAAGGGGTGAAAATGTGGTTAACTGTGCTGAAATGCAGAAAAACAATGTAATGGTCCAAAAAATAGTTGCATGGTAAGTACCAAGGAAACATAGTGATCCACTCTAAGCAAGACTTCAAAAGCTAGAAGGTTAAATCAATGATAAATCTAACAGCCTCTGTTGAATGCGTCATATTGATTTCCTCAAGGTGAAGACATTGAAAATCTACTGAAGATCAAACCTTTTTGTTAGTATTATTACTCATTAGTCAATGTTGTTGTTTTGTTTTCACTCTTTCAGTTATCAGATCTGCGAGTTTATGTATGACAAAAAGCACGTTTACGACAAAATTGTTGACTGTTACCTGAAAGACCCTTTGAGAAAGGTACTCAGCCTTAATCCATCCATTTCACTCTTTTCGTTCCTGTCACTCTCGTTATTCCTGTACTAAATCTTTTATCTCGAACTCCAGGAGGAGCTCTTCAACTACATCCATAACATCCTGTCCATGCCAGGCTACAGCTCAGAGGAGAAACAGTTGGTGTGGGTCAAAGCCCTTCAACATATCAAGGTGAGTCAAACAAGGCTTCAAATGCTTTGTCCCCTAGAGCACACTCCAGGTAGAGAGAGCTCTGGCTTCAGAAAGCTAATTTCAGACCCTAGTCTCATCAGACCCTTCTCTCTCTCATCTTGTTCAGTCAATGGTCTTTGTCCAAATGACTTGCTCTGTCTGTTTAAATAGAGAGCTCTAAAAATCAGTCAATGCCATTGCATTATTTGTGACTGCCTTTCTGTAAAGTCTGGGTTTAAAAACGAACATTTGTTATATAACCCTAACATTTTCCACCTTCAGGTTGTGATTCACTTGTCTTTTTGCTTCGAAATCTTTATAAAAATCAGTAAAGTTAATGCAAGAATAATATTGTTAATAATATTTCAAGCTGAACAGTTACTGGACTGAAGACACTTAGGTTTACTTGATTATCATACATTATTTTTTTATGAAAAAAAGAGATGTTCAAAATGTGAGTATCAGAAATGGCTTTTGAGGAATGTTTATTTGTTCATCTTTCAGTCATCACTGTATTGCATTGTAATGCATTATATGTTTTGAAACTACAGAGCTTTGATTATTAAAGTAAGCATTAAAATATTATCTTACTAAATATTATTGGGAGATCTGATATTTATTGCATTTTATGCAAGTGGTCTATATTCTGATATAAAGCTCTCATTGGTTTACTTTAAAATCTCCAGAATTTAATCTTAATTTTTGGTCATATAAATGTCAGCATCTGTACAAAATTGCATATTTTTATAATAAATATCAGCATCTGCACCATTTTTCTCAGCTGTTTTTTCCCTCCATGATCTTAAGGTATATGAGCCGTAAGACTGATATATAAAATTTGATGCGCAACAAATAACATACACAATACCATTCCAATTTTTTGAACAGTAATGTTTTTTAAAGAAGTCTCTTCTGCTCACCGAGCCTGCATGTTTGATCCAAAATACAGCAAAAACAGCATATATTTTCCTAAAAATATTTTGAACACTATTTGAATATATTTTAAAATGTAATTTATTCCTATGATTTCAAAGTTGAATTTTTAGCATCATTACTCCAGTCACATGATCCTTCAGAAATCATTCTAATACTCTGATTTGCTGCTCAAAATAATTTATTATTATTATGTTGAAAACAGCAGAGTAGAATTTTTTCAGATTTCTTTGATGAATAGAAACTCCCAAGTTTTTGAATGGTGTAGTCATAAGGCTGGGAGACACTAAACGGACGGTCAGTTTGTTTGGTGTGTTCCACTCGTCGTCTCTCGTCTGGCTCACGTTGGCAGCAGTTTGCCCGATTCAACATGGAATCGGTGTCGGGGCCGTCGGCGAGAGGGAGAACTCTGATTGGATGTTCAGTTTAGCGAACGAGTCAGTCCCCGAGAATTACAGCAAAAGTGATGAAAACGAGCACATAAATGAAGGCGATACAGACAGAAGGCTGTTTAAATGTTACGTGATCTTTCCCAATCATTCTAATACGCGACTGTTTTCATAACAACATGAGCTGCTTAAAATGATTAAAGTTATCAACGTTACTGATATTCAAAATGGTAAGCAAGTGCTGATTTGTTTACGTTTTATATATCTGCGTATATCTTTGTTTCGGTTTCTCATTTTAAATGACGAATATATGCTATTGATAGCTGCTGATGTAGACAGTTAATTCCTCTCACAATTCTGAAATTCACATTATATTTATTTTGATGAAGCATTTCATTCAAATTGTTATGCCAACAATATTATTTGTAATAAAGAATGGAAAAATGTTTTTACTATTAGGATCCAACTAATACTAAGAAAATGCTACTCTGGTGGATTGGCTGATGTTATGAATGCTCACTGGTATGTCATTGTTTCTCTGTTGCAGGATCTGGTCAGCATTAACTCAGCTAAAACAGCAGAGCTAGTTGCAGTGCACTTTGCAGACAAGGTGCAGTCTATCATCACATCTCTGCAGGTATGCCGCATTGCCGTATGTCAGCGCTCTCTCTCTGTTCACTTGATGTTGGCTTGACAGTTTATCTTCCAAAGGCTGGACTGTTGAGAAAAGCGTTTCTAAAAGACCCTGTCAGTGTTTGATTCTCCGCTTTTGTGTGTGTAAATATATGTTGCATTGTCTGGGCTCCTATTCACTCATCTTAAGATAGTGTCAGTGAAAGTGTGTGAGAAGGAAGAGGCCCCCCTGAGGCCCACGCGTGTGTGTGTATCAGTAAATGGATTAGGCTCTATCTGCAGTGCTGTGTGTAATTGGGTTTGCGTTATCTCTCGCATACTATCAGAAAGGTGCTAATTGAAAAGCTTGCTTGTGCAAACATATGTGCCGATGAGAAGAAGATATGAGATATGAAAATAAACAAGTGTTAAGGGATTTTTTTTCACAGTCAAAGACTAGTGCGATAATAACATTAATGATGTGTAGTTCTGGAGCATTTGGTAAATTAACGATGACAAGAACACTAGTGGTCAAACTGAGCAGATTTTTACTAGCAGCCAGACCCATAACATCATGCTCTCAGGGTTTAATCATTTTATGTCAATGGAGATGAAAAATGGTGTTATGCTTACAAACTTAGTTATCTCAAATAAAGTACAAGTAATGGCAAAAGGAAAAATGCCAGGCACAGTGTCTGGCTGTGGTATTTGAGCAAATGAACAACAATTGCAATACATTGCGATTTGAAATAGAAGATGTCAAGTTATAATTTTACATGACTGCAATCTGTTTGAAAGTGAACTATATTTTGATGTTGAACTCTCTGTGTCTGTAGGACGACTATTTGGTGTTCCAGTTTCTAAAGTGCCTCCTGAACCTCAGGTAATAATAGCAGCACCCTCTGCAACACGGTCTCTATTCTGCAGCTTTGTTTCATTTTACGTGCCTGCTGTCGGTGTTGTGCTGTTTTTTGTAATGGTGTGATGGTGTGCAGTTAAAGTTTCACACCTCATAGATCTCTCTCCAGGGCTAGCAGAGAAACACTATCACTTTTTACCATTCTTTCTCTTTTTGTTTCCTTACCACCCACGCAAACCTATACAAAGTCAGGTCAACTGTAAACACTGGCCATAAAAATGATTTACTTAAACTACACTAGTTAACTACACTACCAAAATTTGAGAATAATTTTTTTGGAATATGATTTGTATATATTTTTGAAATAAGTGTTTTCTGCATATCAAGGCTGCATTTGATAATATGCAGTAACTGTATTTTTAATACTTACTGTATTAAAAATACAGTACTGTATTAAAAATACAGTAAGAAGTTGAAATATTTTTCTGTTGTAATAGATTCTAAAGTAGAATTTATTATTGTCTTCAGTCTTCAGTGTCACATGATCCTTAAATCATTCTGATATGTTGCTCAAACATTATTAATTATTACTGGTTCTCCATAATGGTTCTTATTATAATTTTTTGTTTATTTTTTTTTATGATTCTTTGATGAATAGAAAGAAAAAATAAACATCTATTTGAACTTGTTGCATAATAGTATTAATATATATTTTTTTCTTTTTTCTTTTTTTTAATCTTGTCCAACTGGATGGTTATTGAAAATTCCAAAGAAACTGTCATTATAAATTGTAATGATATTTTACAATATCACTTTCTTTACTATATTTTTGTTCAAATAAATACAGCCTTGGTAACAGAAGAGAATTCTTCCAAAAACATGAATAAAAAACTTTTGAAAGGTTGATTATATATTTTGTCCCTCCCTACATCATTTAATGAGACACAAATGAGAACTAGACCGTGAGGGATCTATAAGTAGAGACTATTCAGCATATATTATTTTTGTGCACCTGGGTGTTATTGTTTTAGTCTGAATTATATCAAACTTTGCATGTAAATGTTCTCATTGAAAATACCAGAGGACTAGTCTGATACAAGGCTGATATGCCTTGCAGTAAAAAGGCTGCATCTAATTTGTTTCAAAATATGCATTCTATACATTAGGGCTTGCAGTGTAAATGTGGTTAAGTAGACCTGCACTGCCTATTTTGTCATTATTATTAATCAGACGACAGTATTGCTCATGTAAAAGCATTTATTAGTGAGCAGGTGCAGTCCTCCATTAAAATAACAGCCATCTCTGTCACCATCTCTCTTAAGCATTGTTCTTTCATCTCTTTTCTCATATGACCTCCCCACACATACATTTATCTAGACCTAGTATAATAGTATTTCATTCACTTGTACCCTGTGTATTGTCCTGGAGTCCATTACGCCCAGCCCCCACATTTTAGTTTGTATCTTTCTTCTGCTGCTCTTGGCAAAAGGACTCAAGGATTAAGATCAGTATCTGTAGTGAGTTTTGTACATGCTGCTGTTGACAGCCTGTAGTTATAAAACAGAGAGGAAGAAGGTCTGTCAATACAGTAGTCTTTACACAGAGAGATCAGACCTTCTTTCAATGTATGCATTTTACTGTGAGATTTTCTGATTGGACGACTGATGGAGGAATCTGATTAATTTGTTTTAATCTGAAGAAATTTTTTCAGTCATCAGACTTTTCACCTGGCTGACAATAACATCTGTTGAAAAATCCCATAGAGTCTAAAGACCACGATATTAGAAATGCACAATGCATCATTACCACATCAGGAATCAGTCGATATCAGATTTTTTTTTTTACTTGCACAAAGTTTACCTAAATAGGTGGAAATTATTTACCTGTAGATTACTTTTGCTGTTATTCATTTGAAGTCCATCTTTAAAAACAATTTTGAATTCAGTGAAATGTAGTCATCAGCAAATCTTAAAAAACAGTGCATTAGTTCACGTTGTGATGCTTAAATTCACTTGTACTGTAGCATTTTTAAACCGTTTAATGCAGTTTTTTAATTCACTTTTCATTGAAATACAATATAATTTTAATATATTCTTTTGGTAACAAACAATTTAGGGTAACACTGTATTATTGGGACCAGTTTTCAGTATTAACTAGTTGCTTATTAGCATGCCTATAAAAAAACATATTGGCTGTTTATTAGTACTTATAAATCACATGTTCTGCATGACAATATTCTACATCCCTAATTCTAAACAATACCTAAACTTAAAAACTACCTTACTTACTATTAATAAGCAGCAAACTAGGAGTTTATTTGAGGCAAAAGTCGTAGTTAATGATTTGTTAATAGCGAGAATTGAACCTTTAATGCAACCCAATTTAGATTAGGGAACACTATTCGGTAGTTGCTTATTAACATGCATATTACTATCATATTGGCTGTATATTAGTACATGTAAAAGCACATATTAATGGTTTATTTCACATGACCATATTCTAGGTTCCTTAACCAAAACAAAACTACTTTAACAACTACCTTTCTATCATTTTTTATTGGTCATCAGCCATAACAAAAATAATAATTAACTTATCGTATTCACACACATAATATGATGATTTTAAAGTCAGCACGAATAAAAAATGTAGTTTTTATTTAATGCATTCTATTATTTGTATTGTAAACGACTGTTATTTTTAATAATAAAAAAACATCTCTTCTGGACTTCTGAAATCATTTCTTACGATCAATTAAAAGCTAGCGTTTATGTCTGCCTCCATTTCTGAGTGCAATGCCCACATCTCAACCGATGGAAAAAGTTTCCACCCTACTTTTTGATTTTGTTGTACTTGGTATGTTTCGCAATATAGAAGAAAAGATCTGTCGTTCATTCTGTTTCACTGTAACTTTAACTTAAGTCAGTAAGAAACTTGTTAAAACCCATTCAGAACACGTTTGCAAGTGCGTAGCAACACCCTTTGCGTTTCTTACGTTATTAAAAACCTATATTTGGATTGTCACACATTCACCTCGTTCCAGATTCACAGTTTTTTTTAGTTTCAGACACAGTCACACATCAGTGCTTGCTCATTTCCGCGGCATGGCAGACCCTCAGAGCTACAACGCTGCTTTTGCTGTAGCTGACCTGCAGTGCCCTTTATAGGACACATGGCACCTCAGGGCCAAAACTCATCTGTGGAAGAACATCTGAATTTACTCTGTCCTCCCCGTGTGACTGCTGTCTCCTCTCAGGCCAAGCCTCAAAGCACGTTTCGCCTCACGATCTTCCTGTCCTTACAACCCTCCCATCTCAGTTTGTCACAGAGCCTCATCTTGGACAACATAGTTGAGTTCATTTAGGGTAGTTTGTATAAATAAATAACCTTCTTTTAGTGATGAAGTCAGTCACAGCAGTGATAAACACACTACAGACTAAAGCGGCATAAACTGTGCCATTTTTTAACTTAAGGTTTACTTCCTCTTGGCAAGACGAAATTAGAACATGATAAAACTAATTCTCTGTAAAGTGTAATTGGAAAGTATTAAGCATTTAGCCTTAGAAATGACTTCTGAAAAATGGTTTGGTTGAATCATTGATTTAGGACAATATGTGAACGATTTACATTTCAAATCAAAATATGATCATAAATGAGGAAAAAACTACTCCTAAGCCAGCATTTGGGGTAAAAAAAAGATTAAATAATTAATGGCCATTCTTTATTCAGATGTTGACATGTTTTTCTTTTTTTCCCATTGGCAATTCACCAACATGTATGATATTCTGTATATTAGTATACATGGATAATTTTGCTATGACGTAAAAATGTATGTTACCAGCTATGAGAGATTTGGTTCTATGACACAAATATGTAAAGTTTGCTACATTCCATGGTGATGTCCATTATTGACACATCTTACCCTATTCTCTCTTAAAGAGAAGTTACCGATAAAATGAAAAGTCTGCCATTGTTTACTCAACCTCATATAATTCCAAACCTGTATTGATTTTTGGTTTTGTGGAATAAAAATAAATGTCTCAGTATCTTTGATACTCAATTAGCTTTACAATAAAAGTCAAAAAAGATGTTTTGGTCCCCATTAACTTTCATTGAAGGCACAAACTTTCCTGAAAATATTTAGTATTTCGCAGAAAGAAGGTCATACAGATTTGGAACAACATGAGGGTGATTAAACAATGACAGAATTTTTTGGTAAACTATCCTTTAATCTAGACTACTGATCTGTTCTCTAGTATTTAAAAACAAACCGCATTCACGGTCTCTTGGATTGGAAAACACCTGCCAGAGAATGTGTGTATATATCAGTATTCTGCGTTATTTTGTTGTAATTCTACTGTGTACTTTCAGAATCCGCAATTTTTATGTTCTGTGTGATTTTGACCACTTCATGTACTTCACATCATCATTATTCTCATATGCCTCATAGTTTTATGACAGAGCAGTACGTCTTTCACATGCCTCGTGCAGCAGGGGCTGATGGTGGCTGATTGGGCATTGATTTGAGAGCTTGGCTATGATTGAGGTCTGAGAAAAGCACTCTACATGATAACTTGATTGAGAAAGAAAGAGAGCAAGAGGGGGATGCACAAATCATGCATGATTTCCATTTGGAGTTCTGTGAAAAGGGACTTCTTTTCCCCAGGAGAGACGGACAGTTTTAGGATTGGGTGGTATGGCCTAAAAGACCTATATATTTCACAGTATGTATATAGGATATTTATATACTGTATAGTTTTGGATCAGTAAGATTTATATTTATTTAATAAAAAATGCAGAAAAAACACTTTAAAATATAATTTATTTTTCAAGCTGAATTTTCATCAGCCATTACTCCAGTCTTCTGTCACATGATCCCTCAGAAAACATTCTAATATCCTGATTTATTATCAATATTGGAAACAGTTGTGCAGCTTAATTTTTTGTAACCTGTGATGCTTTTTTCATGATTCTTTGATAAATAAAAAGTAAAAACGAACAGAATTTGTTTAAAATAGAAATCTTTTGTAACCGTATTCACTACCGTTAAAAAGTTTGGGGTCAGTAAATTGTTTTTATTCAGCAAGGGTGTGTTAAGTTGATTTAAAAAAGTGGTAGGAAAGACTTATATTGTTAGAAAAGCTTTCTGTTTTTGAATAACTGCTGTTCTTTCAGCAGCTGTAAAATAAATGATATTTTAAAGGAATAAATTGCATTTTGAAAGTAGAAATCTGTTCGTTTCAATTGTAATATAAAATATTAGTTTTTTTTATTCTGTGTTTTTGATCAAATAAATGCAGCCTTGATGAGCAGAATAGAATTCTTTGAAAACATTAAACATCTTACTGATCCCAAACCTTTGAATGGGAATGTAAGTTTTTTTTTTTTCTTGTTAAATCTCTTTCTTTAACATTGATGATAAGAAATGTTTCATTAAAACAACTAGGGGTTGCATTATAGATGCAACAGATTGTAGATGATCCGTGATCCGTACGGACCAGACCCCACGGCTCGGCACGCATGTGATTCGCAGGTTAACTGTTATAGAGTGAAAGTTTATAATTTGCATGTGTTTTGTCTTGCCAGTTTACCCATTGAAACTATTTTAAACCATTCAAGCAAAAGAGAACACTCGCGTGATTCAAACAGATTGATTCCTCTTTCACTTCTCTTTGAACATACACACAAACTTATGTTTAAATATCGAGAAAGAAACCGGATGTGTCAGTATTAGGTACATGCATTTGGTCTTAAAGAGACAGCAGCCTATAAATACCTGCAGTGAAGAGCACTATTGTGTTATTTTACGATTAATTACTACATTTCTGCACCTGAATACTAGTGTTACTGACTTTATTAGTAACTAAGTTGTATTCATCAATGCTTGTAATTTGTGTAATTGTTCTTGTTTTATTTCTGACTGTATTAGTTCAGCTAGTAGTTTTTGCTATGGTATAGAAGTACTTAAAGTAAGCTTTCAGTAATTAAAAAAAAAAAAAACTTTTTTTGTTTGTTTGTTTTTTGCTGATCCGAAAAATTATCCGATCCTTGACTCAAAATCCATAATATAATCCGAACCGTGAGTTTTGTGATCCGTTGCACCACTAAAAACAGCATATTATATTGATTTCTGAAAAGAATGTGACGCTGAAGAAATGGCTGCTTTGGCATAAAAGGAATAAACTACATTTTAAATTCATAATGTAAAATATTTCACAATATTATGGTTTGTACTGCAAATAATTACAGCCTTGGTGATAACAATCATCTTACTGACCCCAAACTTTTGAACAGTAGTGTATATTAATTATAAATTAAATAAAATGTTATGATAGCTAATGTGCATTTTTGGAATAGGCAGTAAATTATATGCTCTATAAATGAAAGACACATTTCTTGCCACCTTCTCATTCTTCAGTTCTCTCTCAGTTAATTTGCTTTGCTTTTTTGATAAAAATTCTATTCTCTATCCTATTGAGTTTTCATGCTTAAAATGTATGGTCCGTTTGTCCTTGGTTTTGGTCTGGCTGTTCTGTTGATCGTTTTCCTGGCATATTCAAGCCAGTGGTCTGAACATCAGTACACAGGAGTTGACTTTGAAGGACTGCCTTGAGCAGGCTGCTCTTATGTGCTGTGTGTAGTAAGTCTGGACAGTAATGCTCAGCTATAGTCTGATGATTAAAAAAAATTACCATTTTGCCACAAATCATGTTTATTAAAACAACAACTTTTTTTCTGGTAGTGTTTTGTGACTGTTTCCTCTAGTCTAGATTCATTTCACATGATTTATGGTTTTCTTTTTCTGTTACAGCTCCAGAGAGTGTCTGAATCCTCAGACTGTCTTGAAGTTGGGTCCAGATCTTCATGAGCTCTTAGCGGACCTACTGTGCCAGTTCAGTCCTCAGCAGGTCACCACCTTCCTTAAGACCTCTCAGGATTACCGACTGGAGGAGGCCATTCAGGTATAAATCAATGAACCTCATACACACATATCGATTGTTGGTGCCTTATGGTCTGCTGCCTTCATATAGACAGCTCCATTCTGTGACACTGAAAGCTCTAAAAATCCCCTTCACTTTGTATGTTTCTATCCGTCCATTTTTTATTTTAATATTTGAGATAATTTGTTGATGCTTTCAGTTCCATGTAACATATTCCACAGGATTCCACAAAAATCAGATCAAGTCTGAAAACATGGCTGGAAGATTGTGTACCTGACAATTTTCATTAAGTATGTTTTTGTGGCTTGAATGAATTCTATGAGTTAAATGTAGAAAGAACAATATAAATGGGCCTTTATCATTCTGTTTTTACTATTTTTTTTATGCCATAGTCACACTCATTGACATGACTTTGTTCATTTGCCTTTTTCTTCAAGTGTAGGACCAGCTTTACTTGTTTTTTTTAAACAGAGCTAGTTAGTATTAAGGCTCACAGATGTTTTGTCTATTATTGAAAAGCTCAAATGAGTTTTGTCAGCACATATTGAAAAGCATATTTTGCATACAGGCTTTTACACATTGTCTGTGCTGTTTTCAAGTCCAGTTCATTAAAGAAATTCTGTGAATCTGCTTAAATGTGCCTGGAAATAAATGCTAAACACAAATTGCATAATGCATCTGGATCGGCTCTTTAAAATTGTGAAAAGTGAAGATATGCCCAGTTATAACACTCTTCCACATAATTTAATAAACAAATGCAGTGATCAATAAAAAGTACACACATATTTATTTTAAATTATATTGTGTATTTTACCGGGCTCCCATTATAAAACTTGCAAATATCTGGGAATACAATTTAAAAAAGTTATTTGAAAAAAGGAAAAGGCATGAAATGTAATAAAATGCTACAAGTCACAAAAATGTCATGGAATATTATACGATGAATGTACATTTTTCAGGTTATTCTCTGCATGGAGTCTCAGAAAGTCAATTTAAATCTCTTCAGCTAAAATAATATATTTTCAGAATATTTAAGCTATTTTTGTCAATGCAATAAAGGGTGAGAACCTTCAGTTTGAGTAGCGTGATGCTAATTGCCGTAGACAGATAACCTAGTTTGTGACTAATGAGCCTAATTTGCATAAAAGGAAGTTTACACTGAAAGTGAAAGATTGAGATTGACTTCAAAACTCATGGTGCTTTTTGGTGTGATTTCACCGCATTTAGCATCTTGGTAAACTGGATTGCGGGCTATTAGTAAATAAGACACTGTTTGCACTGAAATGCAGATGATTACTGAATTCACTACTGATACTACAGGTTTGGGATGGCAAGTTGACGATTAAGAGACCACACAATATCTAATCAATCAACATGAAACCACTGATAGAGCATGTAAAGGTTGCCAAACTGATGTAATTAGAGGGCTGGTTGACAGGCTCAGGCAGAAAGATGCCTGGAGGAAGGAATGAATGAATGAATAATAGAGGGATGGGAGATATCTGCTGTGCTGAAGCGCTGAGACAGACCGAGAGAATCAATACTGTTACAGAGGAAGAGTGGCACCTGCTAAATATTTGAACAGACACCTTGCACACACGCATGCATATACAGCAGCTCTAAAGTCCTGCCATCTTGCCTTATTCTTGTTTCAATGCTCTTTGTGTATGTCTCCATATCTAGATCCATCTGCTTGTTGCTGTTTATGTCAGCCTGTATTGTCTTTTTTTCTCTGAGCTCGCTCTCAGCTGCCCTATTTTTGTATTCATGGATTCAACTGTATTCATGGATGCCAGTTCGTGTTTCTCTGCTTTCCGCGTAACCCTCTTTTTACTTTAGTTTCAGAATGTGTTTGAATGTTTCATTATGGAAATGGTCTCCTCACAAACAAACAATCTCACCTAAACACTCTCTCAGTCTGAGTCTGAGCGTGTTCATCCAGTGGGCGGCTTGGAGTGGATCATTTGTCTTGATAATCTTGACAATTTGACTGCAACACAATTGACAGACTTATCTCTGTCTTGTCTAATCACAGATCACAGAGAAACACAAGCTGCATGAGGCCACTGCCTACCTGCTGGAGAAGAAGGGAGATGTGCAGGGAGCTTTTGAAGTGCTGCTACAGGTTTGAGCTCATCACACCACACAAGTCTGCAGCAGATTCAGAAACTGGGCAAGAGGATCCATGCTTGCTTTAAAGGGACAGTTCACCCAAAATAAAAAGCACCCCATAATTTACCCTCAAGTCATCGTAGGTGTGAATTACTTTCTTCTTTCAGACAAATACAATCAGAGTTATATTAAAAAATGCCCTGGCTTTTCTAAGTTGTATAATGGCAGTGAATGGGTGTTGAGATTTTGAAGTCCAATAAAGAGCATCCACCCATTATAAAAAGTACTCCAAATGGCTACTGGGGGGGAAATGAATGCCTTCATTCATTCATCATTCATTAATAAATGCACTTTATTGGATTTCAAGATCTCAACACCCATTCACTTCCATTATAAAGCTTGGTAGAGCCAGGATATTTGTAAATATAGCTCTAATATGTATTATTATTACATAATCAGGTCTTTATCTAACACAGCTGGGTTAGAGCCCTGCACGGGCCTCAAATTTAGGCCCTAGCCCGGCCCTGGCCCGAGACGCTCAGGCCCTAGCCCGGCCTACGTCCGACAGCTTATCAGAATTACCGGCCCGAATCCGACCCGAGCCCGTCTTTTTTTCCCTCTTCTCCTAAAACAGTTTATACTACTGTTTCGGCTATTAAAATAGTTCAGTTTTGTGTGTAATGGCAAAATTATTATATTTCGTTTTGTTTTTTTATAAAGTTAATTTAGAAAAACGTTTGGAGCATTTTTGTTCGTTAAATAGCCTATAAGTTTTTGTTTTTTTTAAAGTAACGACCAAGCGGCCAGCGGCATGAGCTGATCATAGCCTATGTTTGATCAATTTAGCCTTCTCATATCATCACGACTTGCCTAAAATAAAGTCTATAGATATACTAAAACAGTTCAAGTATATAACAATGTTTAAACGTTAAACCTGCGCTATAATAATAATGTGCGCTAGCCTATATCTAAGTTTGTGTGGAGAGTGGAAGCTAAAGCGCGCTCTGCAGGACATGGAGGCACCAGCTTTGGATTTTTTTCAGTGGAAACAAATTAAAATAGCCTACGCTGTCATTTTTTTGATAAAGGTAAGAGTAATACATCATTCGGACCTGTAAAGGGTCTACTTCTATTTGTGTGCACTCACAATACCAACAAAGGGTAGTTCTTTTATAAAACAAAGAAAACAAACATGATGCGCTTTCTGCCGTCTTGTCTTGAACAGGAGCGCTTCACAAAAATGAACCGAAGCTGAGCGAATACATGCCTCACAGACATGATAAATATATCTATAGAAAGCTTTAAATTATCACTTAACGAAATAAAAAAAATTAAAACAAAAACTCTTTTATTATAATCTTAATCATAATCAATAAAGATGCATTTCTCTCTAAAGGCGCATCTAATGAGGAGACGGCGAGTCAGGATCAGCAACTTCATCCTTGCGACACAGACTCAGAAAACATTAGTTTATTAGTAAATAATTCAAATATCTCCTTACTATTTCCCGCAGACACATTCATGGTTATGTTTGCTGGGGTTTTGCAGCAAACTTTAGCCTATTGCGTGCATTTGAACGCAGAACTATTCCGCTGCGCTGATGTCACTTGCGCACCTGCTACTGCTGCGGGACACTAAACACCATCGAGCTGCTCTCAGTCGCGGCATGGTCTCGTGTTGTTTCCACCAGCGCCGCAATTTTTTCATCACTAAACGATAGACGTCTACAATATAAAATAAGGAGAAACCCAAAACAGGCCTGATGCCCGGCCCGCCTCTGAACTATGAAGTGGAAATTGGCCCGAAGCCCGGCTCTAGAGGCGTAAAAAAGTCGTGGCCCGTCGGGCCCGGGCTGAAATGCAGGGCTCTAAGCTGGGTTTCTAAACTGGCCCAATAGTATAAAACTGTCCTGATATTTTAATAACAAGAACAAAGTAATAAAATAAAGTATGTTTTGATTTCTGTTGGAACTTCAAAGGCCATTTTGAGCAACTGCTTCCCCACTTACATTCCAGGTACATTCATCATCTGGCTCATATTGGGGATTGTGGGCCTTTTTGATATGTTACTCTCAAAACATTTTCATTTTCATCATCTTCAGAATCAGTCATTTGTTCACCGACAGCTTTGTCATCAGGTCCACCATTAAATTATGCTAATATTTGATTGCGAACTTGCTCTGCAGTAAATCGCTGAGCCATGTCAAGATTTGCTGATGATACTTGAGTATTCTCTTTTATGTCTGTGGTAATTTTTATGAAAAAAATAAAATAATAAATTTGTAAGTTTTTCTTGTCATATTGTTGATAATGAATAGATTGAGTAACACTTGAGAAAATCAATAATGGGGAGGGTAGTGGATGACGTCCCTAGGTATAGGTATAAAATGTTGGGCTTTTTAATGAGATGCCTACAGGTGATGTAAGTAGGGACAAACATATCCTTTGCTGTGACTCTGAACAATGGAGTCCCCCAAGGTTGTAAGCTTATTCCCACTCCTCTTGCTTTTATTAATCCATGAGTGTTTCACCAGACATGGCTGCAAAGTTAAACTGGTCACTGGTCACTCTGATTCAACATGGAGAGGCTGCTTAATAGAAGTTGAAACCAAGGCAGTATGGTGATAGGACTGTGACCTCTATCTTGACAGTTCAGCTCTCTCTGGACCAGTACAACTCCAGACTGGTTGACCTAACATTGATGGAAACTTGAGTCGAGAGGGTCAGCATTTTCTCAAAAATAACCATCACAGAGAAGTTAACCTGACATTGTCACACCAGCGTTGTGGTCAGAATAGCATGTCAGCAGATTTTCTGCACAAATTAGAGAAGTTTGGCATGCCATCACATCCTGGTCAGCATCTGTAAGTGTATGTGTCCTGACTAGGCATATCAGAGTCTGGTGTGGGAGCTGCACTGCCCTGAAGTACAAAGTTCTAAGGAGAGTGGTCCAGTCAGCAGATCTTATTACAGGCACTTAAACATCAAGGACAGGATGTTTACAAATAGATGCTTAATGAAGACCAGGACTATCTTCGCTTTATATCACGGAAATAGAATTTCACTTGGTGATCGATTGCTTCAGTCTGTCCCTGTCTGTTGTGCTGCTGAGAGGTTTGCGTTTTTAGCTCTGCTTTTTTATTGAATCTTTACCTTACTGTCACTCTCTGTTGTTTAAAGTGATAATATATAACTTAATTCCCACCATATTTCTGGTATTGTCTATCAAACTAATCTAACTAATTTGATCGTTCGCTTTTTAAAACCATTCCATTCGCGTTTCTATTCGCGCCTATTATTGTTTTCTTTTTTCTCACTCCGTTTTCATTTCTCTCTCGCTCCGTTTTTCACGAGTTCATCAAACATCAGTGATAAGTGGTAATTTAAGTTGGTATCATTCATCAGTCACGGTGAGTAATGGCTTCTTCTCCTGCTATTGTTGTTTGCACTTCATGTCACATGTATAGTTTATCTCTCTCTGTCGGCGACGAGGGATTCACATGTGATAAATGCAGGGAAATAGTTAGGCTGACAGAGAAGGTTTCAGAATTAGAGACACGCATCCAAACTTTATTTGAGGATAGTAAGAATGTGAGGGCTGTAGGTACTGCTTTGGATGTGACTAGCTCAGGGAGTCCTGTACATTGTTCGGTTCCGGTAGAGCCCGTGCAGCAGGGCAGCTGGGTGACTGTAAGGCGGCCTAGTCGCGGGTCAAAACACCACTCTTCCGTTCCGATCAGAACATCAAACAGGTTCTCCCTGCTCAGTGACACACCCACTGAGAAACCTGGTGAAAGTGCTCTAGTTATTGGCGAGTCTATTGTACGGAATGTGAAAATAGAGACACCAGCCACCATAGTCCATTGTTTACCAGGAGCCAGAGCGCCTGACATCTTGGCAAATTTAAAAGTGCTGGCTAATGCTAAACGTAAATTCAGTAAGATTGTTATCCACGTCGGCGCTAATGATGTTCGACTTCGCCAGTCGGAGATCACTAAAAATAATGTTAAAGAGGTGTGTGAATTTGCAAGTACAATGTCAGACACTGTAATATGCTCTGGTACGCTCCCTGCTTATCGTGGCGATGAGATTCATAGCAGACTGTCGTTACTCAATGGCTGGATGTCTAAGTGGTGCCCGCAGAATAACATAGACTTTATAGATAATTGGACGAGTTTTTGGGGCAGACCTGACTAGTTGAAAAGAGATGGTGTTCATCCCTCCTGGGGTGGTGCCACTCTTTTCTCTAGAAATATGGCACATAGTCTTAGAGTTCGTACTTGACTAACTGGGGCCCAGGTCAGGAAGCAGACAGACTGGCTAAACCGACCGTCTGCTAGCCGCTTTACATCACAGAAGTCTCTGTGATGCTAATTCTCAGCACATAGAGACTCCTTCACCCAGATATCACACTATAGAGACTGTGTCTGTTCCCCGAACTAGAAAATACAGAAAACGTCCAAACCAAATTAAGAGTAACAAATTAATTGATGTTCAACAAATAAAAAATGTTTACAATACAGAGAAACAATTGATAAAGCTTGGCGTACTGAATATCAGGTCCCTTTCTACAAAAGCACTTTTTGTAAATTATTTGATCAATGATAATAATCTAGATTTGCTCTGTTTGACAGAAACATGGCTAAAACCAGATGAATACATTGCTTTAAATGAGTCCACCCCCCAAGATTACTGCTATAAAAATTAGCCACGTCCGCAAGGTAAAGGGGGAGGTGTTGCTACAATTTATAGCAATATTCTCAGTATTTCTCAGAGGGCAGGCTTTAAGTATAACTCGTTTGAAGTTATGGTGCTGCGCATAATATTATCTAGAGAAACACGTGTTAATGATAAATCCCCTGTGATGTTTGTACTGGCTACTGTATACAGGCCACCAGGGCACCACACAGACTTTATTAAAGAATTTGCTGATTTTCTATCTGAGTTAATACTGGCTGCAGATAAAGTCTTAATTGTTGGTGATTTTAATATCCATGTCGATAATGAAAAAGATGCATTAGGATCAGCATTCATAGACATTCTGAACACTATTGGGGTTAGACAACACGTTTCCGGACCTACTCATTGTCAAAATCATACTCTAGATTTAATACTGTCACATGGATTTGATGTTAGTGGTGTTGAAATTCTGCAGCAAAGCGATGATATCTCAGATCATTATGTAGTCTTGTGTAAACTCCATATAGCTAAAACTGTAAATTCTACACCTTGTTACAAGTATGATAGAACCATCACCTCTACCACAAAAGACTGCTTTGTAAGTAATCTTCCTGATTTATCTCAATTCCTCAGCATATCCAACAGCGCAGAAAAACTTGATGTAACAGAAACTATGGACTCTCTCTTTTCTAGCACTTTAGATACAGTTGCTCCTTTACGCTTAAGGAAGATCAAAGAAAACAGTCCGACTCCGTGGTATAATGAGCACACTCACATCTTAAAGAGAGCAGCCCAGAAAATGGAGCACAGATGGAGGAAAACAAAACTAGAGGTATTTCGTATAGCCTGGCTGGAAAATACCCTATCCTACAGAAAAGCATTTAAAACTGCTAGATCTGATTACTTTTCGTCTCTTCTAGAAGAAAACAAACATAACCCCCGGTATTTATTCAATACAGTCACTAAATTAACAAAAAATAAAGCATCAACAGGTGTTGGCATTTCCCAAAATCACAGCAATAATGACTTTATGAACTACTTTACTTCCAAGAACGATTCTATCAGAGATAAAATTGTAACCATGCAGCCGTCAGCTACAATATCGCATCAGATAGTGCACTATAGATCCCCTGAGGAACAATTTCACTCATTCTCTACTATAGGAGAGGAAGAATTGTATGAATTTGTTAAATAATCTAAACCAACAACATGTATGTTAGACCCTATTCCATCTAAACTACTAAAAGAGCTGCTTCCAGAAGTCATAGATCCTCTTTTGGCTATTATTAATTCATCACTGTCATTAGGATATGTCCCCAAAACCTTCAAATTGGCTGTTATTAAGCCTCATTAAAAAAACACAACTTGACCCCAAAGATTTAGTTAATTACAGACCGATCTCAAATCTCCCTTTTCTGTCAAAGATACTAGAAAAGGTAGTATCCTCGCAATTATATTCCTTCTTAGAGAAAAATAGTATTTGTGAGGAATTCCAGTCTGGATTTAGACCGTATCATAGTACCAGTGGGGATTTCTTTAAGACTGCAAGGGAAGCTTGGCTTCCCCTATAATGTCAAAAAATTTATGGTCAAATATGTACTATTGTGTTAACATTTTATTGATTAAAAATGCGTTAGAACACGTTCATCTCGAAGATCATTTGTTCAGAATCAGCTACAAATAGCAGGTGACTCGATTTCCTTCTCATATATTCCCGTAGCGTCACAGTGTACTTCCCTGTTGAAGCCTAGCGTCCGTTGACTTCAATGGTTTTTTTCAGTGCTTCGAAACTAGACGCTCATAGGATAAATCCTGCGATTATGTACCGCCCACGGACGCTCAGCGTCTCTGGGGGTGAATGGAGGAGGGGGCGGGGCTGGACTCCGGGCTTCTGCGTGATGATTGGAGGGTCTGTCGAAAGACTGCATCTCCTTTTGATTGACAGCGATTGTGTCCTATAAGAAGTCGCTGATGCTGAAGCTATTCGAGCCAGTGTTGCCAACTTAGCGACATTTCAGACCACCATAGCGACCTTTTTCCCCAAAAGCGACTAGCGACAAATCTAGTGACTTCTTTGACAAACCCTAGTGAGTCTCTGTGATCGCTGGTACTGCCGCAACGGCGCGAGGTGAGCACGCACGCACCGCTTTCTCTGTTCAGTGAGCGGCTGAGAGGAGCAGCGCGTTCAGTTCAAATAGATATTATGTTGCTTCTCTAATTTTACATGCATCTAATTTATAGCTGAAACCACAGCACAGGAATTGTCTTATCTTGTGTGTAATATTTGATTTCATCAGACGACGACTCGATTATAAATTAGGATTTTTGTGCAGACTAACTTCTTGGGAGGGAGAGCTGGTTATGTATTCTTAAAGGGCTGCGTTTCAGTCACTGTTTCATATTTATCCCGTTGACTGACAACATAAACAGTAAAATATATAAAGGAAAACAGTTTTATTGAGAATTTGGCTACATCAAAATACAGCATGAGCACAGAGAGACAAACAAATGTAAAATGCGAAATTGCTGGCCAATTTTCATTATACATTTCACACAATTATACACCACATTCCTTGTTTCAGTTTTACCTAATTCCCACATTTCCTCCGTCGAGTTTAATATGTTTTTTACATCGTTTGTTTATTCATTCATTCATACAGTAGGCCAGGCGGTGGACTAGCCAGCTAGCAAACTGCACACGATGGCAGAATTTACGTATAAATAAATGGACAATTTTTATGATGTAGGCCGAAAATTAGCTTCCCCTCTTTGAAAGACCAGCAGCCGCCACTGCATAGTACTGAGACTGCTCTCATTAGAGTTACAAATGACCTGCTTCTATCATCTGATCGTGGTTGTATCTCTTTATTAGTTCTACTGGATCTTAGCGCTGCATTCGACACTATCGACCACAACATTCTTTTAAATAGACTAGAACACTTTGTTGGCATTAGTGGAAGTGCATTAGCATGGTTCAAATCGTACTTATCTGAACGCCATCAGTTCGTAGCAGTGAATGAAGAGGTATCATATCGATCACAAGTGCAGTACGGAGTACCTCAAGGCTCAGTACTAGGGCCGTTACTTTTCACGCTTTACATGTTACCCTTGGGAGATATTATGAGGAGACATGGTGTTAGTTTTCACTGTTATGCTGATGATACTCAACTCTATATTTCTTCGCAGCCCAGTGAAACACACCAAATTGAGAAACTAACGGAATGCATAGTCGATATAAAAAACTGGATGCCATTTAATGTAAATTTTCATATTCGTCATCCTTTCCTATCAAAATGCATGTTACGGATGCGAAAACGCAGAAAATCAAACCTGATCCGATTTTTTTTATTTTATGATGGACAGAAGTTTTTTATTAAACATATTACTTATGTACAAACAACTTGGCAGTATCGGTACATTTTTGCATTAGAATATACAGAACAGGTACAAGAAGATATATAGGCTATATATATACACACACACAAACATATATAAAATAAAAAAAAATAATTAAACACAATAGGGGGTTAGGGTTTTTCCTGTAAATAATATTCTTCTATAAAGGACGAAATATTTATTGCATTTTTATTTTTCCTCACTTTGAGGGCTTTTGTTGGCTAGAAGTAAACTCATTATAACGTTTGTTTCACTTTCAAGTACTCAGATTTGTATATAAAATTTTCTCAGCAGATGTTGTTAAAAAGGATGTCATCTTTGTTAATTATTGTGTGCTCGTGAAGGACTTATAATATCAGCGTGATCTTGCATTATTTCCTTATCACTTCTCATGTGTTTGGCTGTAGTGTTTTTTTTTTTTTTTTTTTTTTTTTTTTTTTAAGTGACATACTGCCAAGTATGGTGACCCATACTCGGAATTCGTGCTCTGCATTTAACCCATCCAACGTGCACACACACAGCAGTGAACACACACACACCGTGAACACACACCCGGAGCAGTGGGCAGCCATTTATGTGGTGGCACCTCAGTCGTGGTATTGAGGGTGGAGAGAGCGCTGGACATTCACTCCCCCCACCTACAATCCCTGCCGGCCCAAGACTCAAACCCGCAACCTTTGGATTACGAGTCCGACTCTCTAACCATTAGGCCACGATTTCCCTCTAGTTTGCAGATCAGACAGAGTTGTCGGCGATTCTTCCTATTGTAAAGTCATGCAGTGTGTAACCTTCTGTCGCTGATCCATCATGGAATGTGAACACAGCAGCAACTGAAAGCTACCCCAGATAGTCGTGCAATGTGAAAACAACGGTGACTTTGAAAACCATGCAGTGCCAACTCGGCGTAATGCAGTCCCTTGCAAAGCATGCATTCAGTGTATTGAAATGACTGGATTTCTCCAAATCCGGACAATTTGTTTGATATCAGCTTTTAGTTTAACTGAATTTTTTAGCAGTTTTTAGCAATAGCAGAATCTGCAGCACTGATTTAGATTTTTATAAAAAATTGTGTAATTCTGCAGAATGGATTTACCCATGTTCATACGTCTTAAATTGAACTGGGAGCACTGCAGTCTTTTTGGTAGCAAAAAGAATGATCAAGATGAGGATTTTGTATGAGCCGCCAGCCTTTTTATTATTATATTTCTAAGGCTCTCAATTTAACGTGTTGATTTTGTGCAATAATTATAAAAAAAAAAATAACACAATCACATGCTCTGTCCCCTGTCCCAAACATATATTCCATAATGAACAATTTTACTAATGTCAGAGCAAGTCAAGCAATACATTAGTAAGCAGATGTTCCTGCAGGGCATGTTTTTGCATTTAAAAACCGCTGTAATGGAGCAGCATGTAACAGAATGCCAGTGAGTTTGGGCTTTTTCAAAGTTGAATTTCAGCATTGGCGATCATAACAAGAGATGCTGAAAAGTGAGATGCAGCATAACAACTAAAGACTTTCTGGCACATAGCACATTTAACCAATGATTAAAAAATATTGCAGATGGAATGCATGAATGAAAAGCTACATTAGACTTATAGACTTTTGCACTTGTTGATGTGGACCACCAGCTTACACAAAATATATTCAAATGTTTGGGGTCAGTAAAAAATTAAGGACACTTTATTTTAAGGTCCAGTGCTAACTATTAACAAACCATTAACTATGACTTTTCCCTCAATAAACTACTAATTTCCTGCTTATTAATAGTTAGTAATGTAGTTGTTAAATTTAGGTATTGGGTAGGATCAGGAATGTAGACTATGGTCAAGCAGAATATGTGTTTTATAAATACTAATAAACAGCCAATATGTTAATAATAGACAACTAGCTAATAGTGAGAATACCAAAAGTAATACTTTATCTTGTAATGACAGTAAAGTCTTACATTGTATATTTACATTGCTTGGAAATAAATGCAACTTGAACTTTCTATTCGTCAAACAAACAAACAAACAAACAAACACAAATCACAGTTTCCATACAAATATGAAGCTGCAATGTTTTCAACATCGATTAAAATATATGATAAATGTGTAAAAATGTAGAAAACATTAATTGTAATAGTTTTTTTTCCCCACAATATTTCAGTTTTTACTGTATTTTAATCAAATAAATACTGCGTTGGTGAGCATAAGGCATTTTTTTCAAAAACCATTACAAAAAAATCTTTCCAACTCCAAATGGTAGTGTATTTTTAGTATGGATATACACATTACATTAACATTACATTTGACAAAGTTATTTTTATTTCATGCCACACGTTCACACATCATGCATAAAGCATTCATCACCACAATTGTGCACAGCACATGATATAAAACAGAACAGAACAACATTGTGGGTATGTGGGTCAATATTTTTTATTATGGTTATTTGGTCCTAAAATGTGCAAGGACACTGGCGTCTTCTCTCTGTGTGTTGCATAAACTCAGCTTTTTGCCGCTCTGATTGCACTCATTATGCCCAATTACACTACACGCTAGCTGTCATCCCTTATGTGCGTTTTGTTGAATTAATGACATTGTCATCAGGCTAAAATGCATGTGCAGGTTACTTTACTTCCTAAACAAGGGCACACCCGAGTCCGAGTTGCTTTCATAATCATGCAAATTGTGCCACAGTTCCAGGGCAAGCAAACTCAGACCACCTCCTACAGATATTCTCAGGTTCGGTACTGCTTCCGTTCTGCACGGCAGCTTTCTCATTACCATGTTTTCACGCAAACTGTGCCTTGTTTCGAACTAAACAGCCAGTGTGAAATCACCCTCAGAAATGGCCAGCTCATTTAGATGGTGTTTCAGAGAACAGTGTCTTAAATATCCCTGGTGAGACAGAAAGGGCAGGTGGAAATGCGCTATCGATCTGTTGATTTCTGCTTCTCAGACCCTGAAGGGCAAACTCCACAAACTTGCCCTGGATGGCTCAGAGGCAGACAAACCCGATGGTGAGGAGGAGGAGACAGGTGATGAAGTGCCGAATCTGTTACAGAGAGTGGAGGAAGCTCTGCATGACATCATTGCTTTGTGTCAGAGGAGCTCGCACGGTCTCAACCAGCAGCAGAGAGAGGTGTGTGTGTGTGTGTGTGTGTGTGTGCACTGTCCGATCAACCTGAGCTGTGTTTTTCATGAACAGGATGTATTGATCTTCTTATTCCTGGTTTTACATTTCTCTCTCTCATTGTGTGTGTACATCAATCTTCTGTCACTCTCAGGCTCTGTGGTTTCCTCTCCTCGAGGCGATGATGTCACCACAGAAACTACTCAAAGGAGCCGACACCAAACACACCTCAGAGGGTGAGACAAACACACACAAGCACTAGTTTGGAGTTTATCCACAGTGTAGCAGCAGTTCTCAACCTTTGTAACTCCAGTGCCCCTATAAGAATAAATATTCAACAATATAAAAAAGCCCCTCATTCTCATCCTATGATATTTATTCTCTTACTTCTGAAATGATGACAACAATACTCTTTTCCAAATGATATGGTATTCAGAAGTGGTTGTTGCAAAATGGCTTGATAGCGCCACCTATAAAATTTCAACGAAGTGCTCCTCGACCTGTATTTCACATACATGTACGAAATTTGGTAGACACATGTAACACACCAATACCTACAAAAAAGTCCCCCCCCGGTACGAAATCTGAAAACCCAATAGTAAGTCAGTTATTTTGAATTTTCTCAGCGTTTTGTGCCATTTTTGCCATTTTCAGGCAATGTATTTAAACGAACTCCTCCTAGAGATTTAAACAGATCAACACCAAATTTGGTCAGTCTAATCTAAAGCCCTTTGTGATTTTAAATTGTGAAGATCTTGAGTTTTCGTTGAAGGTCGTGTCCATGGCAGCCTGACAAACTTCAATGTTTCGCCATGAAACAGGAAGTTGTTATAATTCAGGCATACAATGTCTGATCTGCCCCAAGCTTCACATGTTTGATAAGAGTTCTGTCCTGAACACATGTCCATATTCAGTTAAAGTGCTTTCCTCTGCAGTTTGAGGAGCGTCTTGCTGCAGCCTACAAGATCCAGGGGGCGTGGTTGGATCCAGATCCAACTCCTCCCACCTTACATATAGCTAAAACTACCCATCTCCACCCCCGGATCCCTAAAACCACCCCATCTCCACCCCTAAACCTACCCATCTCCACCCTTAAACCTACCAATCTCCATCCCTAAACCTACCAATCTCCACCCCCTAGATGTGGATCCAACCACGCCCCCTGGATCTTGTGGACTGCAGCGAGCCCTACTTGTGTCCTACAATGTCCGTTCTGCCTCAAACTCCACACGGTCGATAAGAGTCCTGGTCTGAAGGGCCAATATTCAGTTACAACCATAGTGCCGCCTGCTGGCAACAGGGAATGACTTGTTTTACACTAACTTAAATATGCAATGTCCAATCTGCACCACATTTCACAGTCCTGGCCAGAAGACCTCTAAATGCCAATATTCAGTTATATCATCATAGCACCACCTATTGGCAACAGGATATGTCATGTTTTACACCAACTAAAACATACCATGTTCAGTCTGTACCAAACTTTGATAAAAGTGCTGGCCTGAAGACATCTACATGCCAATATCCAGTTATAGTCATAGCGCCACCACCTGGTAGCTGAAATTTTGGCACATATATATGCTTTTGACATATTCCTTCTATATTTACCCCTTTAAATGCATATTGCCCATTGTTCGCTGTCTTTCTAAAGCCATCGGGTGGTGGTGAGCCCAGGTGTGAGGTACCTTTCAACGCTGTTGCAGCTTTAATCCATTTTGTCTATTTCAATTGCCATTTTTTACATAATTGCTTACAAAAAAGTATGGTTATTTCTAATTTTCAAGGTTTGCGGTAGATATTGTGTATTAATAGTGATAAATTAAAACTATTTAAAAAAATAAAATTAAATAAAAATATAGAAAGCAATAGAAAACGTCCATATTATTTTTCAGACATGAATGTGTAACTTGTTGTAATAATGAAGACCCAACTTGGAAGTAGCAGTTTTCCAGATGCACTTGAAGTCCGAATAAGCTAATGATTGATCTGTTGTTAACGATTTCATTTTTCTCCAACAATAACTTCTCATTTCTAGTACAGTGCCATGAGAAGACTGGATTTTCAGTAGTTTTAGCTTTTTGATGAGGTTTGATTCTAAATAGATTATCCCTAATCCTCATAGAAAATTCAAAATAGGCATTAATTAAGTGCTTTAAAGTTTCTTTTGTTTTTTAAAATGAAAATGATTAAAACTGATAAAAATAATGTAATTTTTTTTTTTTTTTTTACTAATTTCACAGACTTCAGTGAAGCTCTAGTGTATAATTAATTTAGCTGAGGTCTCAGTCAGTCCTCATTGTGTCTCTCTTTCCTCAGCATTAAAAGAGCTCACTATGAAAGTCTTAAACAGCATGTCCAGTTTTATCGCCCCACCTGCCATCATTCAGCGCATCCTACAGGTAAGTACATGCTCTTGTTGTTTTTAACAGCTCATTCAGTTTAGCTTAAAACTAGGCTGTTTTAATGCCTGCCTGTTACTAAACTGCCAGTCATTGTGTGCATGTTCAGAGGTCGTTCAGTGTGTTCCAGTGATTGTGGTACGTGTGAGATGTTATTGTTCTGTGGGATTTGTTTGGAAAGACTTAAAGCCTTCTGACTTGACAATAGGGTAGCAGGCTCAAGCTCAAAATCCCATGGTTCTTATTTGTGCAAAACTGTTGACACACTCACAGACATTTACACAGACTCTAAATTCAACTGCTCTGGATATGTCAACAAATCTACCGTCTTGAAACTTTTAAACATCAGGTTTGTGCAGTTGCTATGGGCCATAAATTAGCTTTTATACACTTCAAATTATGGTGTGTTGCTGTTATTTTTTTAATAACAATTCAGATGATCTGAATCAGATTATCAAGTTAAAATTACTTTGAAGTTCAACATAAGGTTGACACACACTTTTTATTACATTATATAATTGTGTGAACCCCAAAAAGTACATGTTTATCACTTGATTTATTTATTGTCATATTTATTGAACATTTGTTCTTTGTTTACACTTTTTGTGTTTGATTACGTTTTTAATGTTATGCAATCTGTGCTCAATATTTATCCTTTTTATTTACAAGCACATTTTCTAATATTCTGTTTCTTAGAATTTTATTCAGTAGTATATATATTGACATTTATGTTCAATTGAATTTTATGAAAATTACAAACATTCTGAATCAAAGGGATTCAGACCTCTTCAGTATGGCAGGATATGCTATATACATGTTAAATACTGTAGGATTAGTTGCTTACAATGGCATCTACAGATGCAACCTTTAAATATTTGCTTTTTTGGCGCAAGCTTTCTCAGAATCCACAGTTAGTTCTCATATTTGCTTTTCTATTCAGAGCCTGGTGTAGCCGTTTCAAACACACACACACATTTTTGCTCTCCACGAGATCGATGCCGCAACTCATGAATCAGTTGATGCTTTGGGCAGTGGAAGGCCTTTATCTGTTTTCATCTACACACATTCAGTGCTGTCAGCTTTCCCCCATCGATCATCATTCTCCCCCCTCCTTATCAGTGCTATTACACCAGCACTCTGCTTCAACCTGCTGTCATTAGAACCTCTGTGATTTCTTTTGAATCAGTGCTTATGATTTTTTTTCAGTGGTTTGCAAATATACACTAATGTTAAAATTTTTGATATTTTGTTCACAATTTATTACAAACCACTTACTTGCAAACTATTAGTTTATAGTTTAGAATTTGTATTTTTAATACAGTAGTAGGATTTATGCAAATAGTGAGTTCTTCTTTCATTTTCACTGTAATAAACAAATTGTTGTTTATTTAGCTCATATGTAAAGAGTTATAGTTTAAAGAGATCATGTTTATTATACTTAACTGATGTGCTGTATTTTAAACCAGTATTAAAGTTGTTCTTAATGGTTATTTGGAGTAAACGGTTCTCCTTTTAGATTAGATCATAAAAAAACAATTCCTGATGTTTAAGTGCCTTTATTAGCCATTTTTTTAAATGCTGCCAATACGCAAATACATATGACTATTCATAAGATGTTAAAACACATCAGTTACTGTAGAGTTAGGATACAAAGGATAATAATTTTTTTTACATATGAGCTTATAAAATAATAATTTTTAAATTACAGTCACAATTAATGAAAAAAAATGGTTTTGAAGTACCTTTTTTCTTGAAAAAATGTGTACTTTTCAGCAAGGATGCATTAAATTGATCAAAAGTATCAGTAAAGACAGTACTGAACACAAGAATCCTGATAATTGATAATAATGCAACAACATTGATAATAAGAAATTATTCTTTAGTCGCAAATCAGCATATTAGAATGATTTCTGAAGGATCATTTCACACTGATGACTGAAGTAATGGCTGCTGAAAATTCAGCTTTGCATCACAGGAATAAATTACATGTTAAAATATATTCACATTTAAAACACTTATTTTAAATTCACAATATTACTGTTTTTACTATATTTTTGATCAAATAAATGCAGCCTTGGTAGACAGTAGGGGCCTCTTTCAAAAACATTTAAAAATATTACCAATCCCTTACTGACCCAACTTTTGAACGGTACTGTACATCACCAAGAAACACACATTAAAGTGAAAGTAAATCTAAGACAAAACATTTGCTGTCACTATAGTTTTTGACATTGTTCATGTTCATTAGGATTCAGTAATAGTCTCTTTTTTTGTGGCCCATGTTGATTCATTAATCTCCCTGCCTCAGCATCTATCTGAGCAGCTCTGGTTCTGCCCGGCTGCTGATGGTGACATTTGATGGCATTTGCTCACAGCGTGTAATCATTAGTGCGCTGCTGTGAATGCAAATGCACCACTGACAAGGAACAGGAAAGGTTAGAAAGAACCCTGTCAATTTATACTAACAAATGATCGCAATCAATATATTACATAATTAACAGGTGTCGTCTTGAATGTGCACTTACACCTGGGCAGAGGCACCTGCAGCTGTACGCACTGTGCTTCCTTATTGCTGTATTTATTATCATTATGTAATTCAAGGTTTAGAATTGATTTCCAATTTGTTTGCGCTCCACAGACTTCTAAGAGAGGGGGCCGTGGTCTGCACCAGACCAAGCTGGTGGCGATGCTGTTTGCAAATGTTCATTGGAGCTATGGTTTTTGGAAGCACCTAATCTTAGAACTATGTTGGTAACGGCAGAACTTGCTGCTTCTGATGCTGCTTTTGGAAACACACTCCTGGTTAGATCTATTAGACTGTGTTGGTAGCCAACCAGATAACCACCTTAAACTGATATGACCTGGAATGTATGGAATATTTACCTGCTTTAGTAATCTGCCAAAGATATTTCTGGAAAACAAGATTGCATGTGAGGATGTAGACTCTTGAGAACATGGCGTTCTGAGTGGAGATCATTCTTATTGTTGATCAGAGGAGACAAATACTCCCAATGTGGAGTTTTTTCACTCATTTTCCAGCATTCATTTGCTATGCATATAAACACTTTTCACAAGTGAAGTAAAATAGCAGGGTAAACTTCTTTAGAGGTACATGGGAGACTAGTAAATATTATGTTTGTGTTGTTTTTTTCTCCAGCGGCAAATTAGATCATCCACTATTGCATTTACTTGGCTTTCCACAAGGAAAAAAAGATCTAGAGAAATGCATTTTACAGCAGTCAGAAGAAAGAACGATGTCAATTTTTATCATCACATTTCTGGTCAGTCTGAATAAGTCTGGAAATGTTGTTTCCACCAGCAAAGCCTCTTTACATTATAACGACAGTATTATCTCAATAATATAACAGTCTTTTTCATGTCTCACGCACTGTGATATGTGGGTGGATGGAGTGTAAGGGGGCATTATATTTCTATAAGAGAACTGTAAATCCTGGTTCTCCAAAGTTCAAAGGGGTGTAAATGTAATTGCAATATTGAAATTCTTTTGGTTGACCATGGATGTTTGGATTTGTTTACAGCTTGTTTACAGGGCGTCTGAATAGTGATAGATGTTTGGGAGGCTGAATAACACCTGCAACTAGAGTGGCATGCATATCTATTTCAGAGTTTAGTCAAGGACGCTCATCTGAGTCAAACATGCTGAAGTGATTAGTAGAGCATCTCTCTTCTTTCTGTCTGTCTCTTCCTGAAGCAGTAGTTGTACTGTACATCTCACAGAAGGTTTATAGTTGCTCCCAGTGGCGTACTGCATGGCTCTTGAGAACCATGAGAGCCATTTGGATGAGGGGGAAATAGTTTTGCTGGAAATAGAAAGTGATGTTATTTTAGACAATTATTCTCTTGCAGTGAATTCTTTTCTCTTTGTTCATCCTTTTCTCTGCTAAATTATTTTATTTATAACTCCATAATAAAAACTATGATCTAAAGAAATAGTCAAATTAACAATTTCCATATTTACTATGTGAACATGATTTAAACTTTTATTCAAAATATTTTTTTTTTCAAAAAGCTTTATTAAGCAAGGACAAATTAAACTGAACAAAAGTGACTGTAAAGACATTTATAATCATACTAAAGATTTAAATTTTTAATAAATGCTTTTGAACATGACAAAAGTATCTCATTAAACAGGATCGTATACCTCTTTGCCATCACAGGAATAAGTTACATTTTAAAATGTTAAGTTAGTGTACTTTTTTCATGCTTGAGATGAAACCTGAGATATGTAATATGTGAAGAAAATATTATTGCATTTAATTTCCAATCAAATGATGTATTATATAAAGAAGTCAGCCATCTCATTCCAAAAATGTACTGCAAATTTATACCACAAGATGCTCTTAAACATAATACATAATTTTGAATGTGGTGGAAATGGTACTGCGGTGGGAATTACTTAAGGCAATTCTACCTTAGTCGAGGTATATACACTGACAAATTAAATAAACTAGTGAGCGTGTGAAAATAGGGTTTTAAGAGATGTGTGTGTTTTGAAAAAATACCCAAATTCCTTGAATTTAAAAAAATACCCAAATACCCTGCATTTAGAGTGCCTCTGAGCAGCATTAAAAAGTCTATATAAAAATATAAAACTAAATTTGGCTCATTAGGCCCATATGGGGGGGGGGGGCCTGTGGATTAGAGTGATGTCCCATTAGCCAAGGGTCCATAGGAGCTAGTTTGTGTGGTATATTGTAAAGAGCGAAATATATTGAGTTTTGTTAGTTTTCATTCTTCTCGCAGAACATATGTTGAGTTTCAAACCTGAACTGTAGGGATTTGATATTCCAGATGTTTGTGTGAGTGATTGTCTCTCCTGAGGGAAAGCGGTTTTAGCCTTGGGGAATTGACTGCATTCATCTTGTGTGTGTAGGAGGTAGACTATAACAACCAAGTTATATGCCCTATTCTCTTCATACAGGATCAATAAAGTACCTTATTGGGATCAAAAAATAATAATCTTATCAGGGCCAATAAAGTATCATATGTTACTGTAAGGGAACTAACTATCAAAGGCAGTATTTTTCATGTTGAGAAAGTGTGAAGAAATAGAGAGTAAGAATAGGAGTGATTATAAAATAATGAATGATCAGAAGTCTGTTATGTTTGCTGTTGCGGGATCTTCATGTTTTTTTTCCCTTGATAACAGAATGTGTGTACTGTTTCTGTCCGTCAGAATGAACAGGATACTGTATGTATGTGTGTGAGTCTTCCAGGTCTTCATCTTTGTGACTGCATCATTCTGAGCCCCTACCGAGGGCAAAATTACCCAAGTGTGTGCAGTCCTGTGATAACAGCTAGTGATGACTGTGTGTGTGTGTGTGTGTGCGTGTGAGAGAGATGTTTCTGAGACTGCACTCCTTCATCATCAGAGAGTTATCAGCTGTCATTGTGAATGCAGTCTGACAGCACATACTGTGTTTACTCTCTGATTTGTGGTTTACTGCAGAACATGCCTTTAAAATTTACTTCTACAAACTTTGTACAGACAGATACAGGTTTCTGCTAGTGTGATCAAAACTATGAAAAAATTATTTATCTCTTCTATGTGTTCTCTCCTGCAGGACCCTGTGTATGGGAGAGGAAAGCTGGCTGAGATTCAGGGACTCATTTTAGGGATGCTAGAAACCTTCAACTATGAACAGGTAGTGATGACTGTGTGTGTGTGTGTGTGTGTGTACTTTATGTAGCAATTTGACCTCATCAGCTTGTTATTGTTAAATGCTTTCTTACACTGTAGAGTGCATGTTCATTGTCGTTTGTCTTGCATTCTTGTACAGTATGTATGTGTGTGTGTGTGTGTCAGTGTGTGTGTACCATGAAGAATGTGCCAAATGTTAATAATTTTACTGAATTAGAATGATCATAAAAATTGTCCTAAAAACACTATTTCACAGATGTTTACATATATCCCACAAGATAAAATAATAATATACTGTATTATTAACTATATTAATAAAAACTAATAAAAATGTATTATTATTATTAATACGTTTTTATTCAGGTTTAATATTAAGTTTTTATGTTTTGTGATAGTTGTTCATGTGTCCTTGTTTGTTTTGAGCAGTTCAGCCGGCCATTTTTATCAGCAAAATCCTCCAGGTTCTGCACATTCATTAGTTTTCCATTTTTGAACCTTTTCCAGCAGTGAATGTTTGATTTTTCACACTGAGGGCAATTGAGAGACTCATACACAACTATTACAAAATTTGAAAACATTCACTGATGCAACATGGGAAGTGTAGATTTTTTAATTGATGATCGGCGTAAATTGTACTTATTTTTTCATTTAATACTGCCCTTTAGAAGCTATATAAAATAGATGTTTCCCAGAAGAAAAATATGATCTTTAAACATAATAAGAAACATTTGCAC
Source organism: Barbus barbus (assembly GCF_936440315.1). Classification (NCBI taxonomy): domain Eukaryota; kingdom Metazoa; phylum Chordata; class Actinopteri; order Cypriniformes; family Cyprinidae; genus Barbus; species Barbus barbus. The sequence goes on along the minus strand of NC_136735.1, from coordinate 19,555,274 downwards.
ATCATCATCCTGTTAAAAAGTTCACATACCTTATTGGCCACTTATTGTTAATGGCAGTTCCCTTTCACTCACATAAATTATTCACTGCCTATTTTGAAAAGCACATTTCTATAGCAGCATCAGTAAACAAAAACTCATCACTGTACCAGGGTGTTTACTTTGTGTTAGGGTGTAGTGCAGGGTTTGTGAGGTGTTGATGCACAGCCTGACTCATAAGATGAATTATTAAATATATTCATATAGTATAGCTACCCATAATGCATCATTCATGTCTTACTTTCATACTAATTACACTCTTGCTGGTTTCAGACAGCAGCATAGAAAGATACATCATTTAGCTCTGTTAAATGATAATGAGATCTTCTCTTACTGTTCACGCAGCTGAAGCTACAGCAGCTAAATTCAGTGCTTTATGTGATAATTGGAATGAGATGTGGAGGTGGGATCCTTTGAAAAAGAAAATTTAAAACCTTTAAGCCAATAGCAAGTGTTGAGAATATTTATTGGCACTAAAGTATATTTTGCCCTATAATAAAGAAATTATTTATTTGTTACCTCTGTAAAAGGTAAAATATTTTATCATCACATTGTTTCATTGTTATTTTACTTGTTTTAATGGTTGTGCGTGCTTTTTAAAGCAGTGTTTCTGCTTAAACTGTCTTAAAATTAAGGCCTTAAATTATAGCAGAAAGTAATGTCATTAAATGTAGTATGCATTGCAAAAAAAAATAATATATATCTATATATATATATAATCCTGAGCATTTCTGTATTGTTTTCTAGTGCAAATATCAGATGCAATATAATAGATGCAAAGTGAAGATTTCTGAGAAACTGAACAAAAGTGAGTTTATGCTTAAAACAAACATTAATATGTGGGTAAAACTTCTTCATTTTGAATTAAGGATATTTTCTGGCTCCATTGTCAGATATTTGTTCTTGTTTTCATCATAAACTCACTTTTCAGAAAGAAAAAAAAAAACACTTCTTGATTTAAGAAACTTAATTTTTGATTTAAGAATCTTTAGACATTTGCACTGGAAAACAAGACAAAAAAAGCAAAAAGGGATGAAGAACACTGTTTTGCAGGGTGATCAGAAGTAAAAATTCCATATTCTAGTTGTTATTTTAATTTTTTAATTTTTTGAATGAATTATAAGGTAACAGAGATCTGTTGCTGAGATCAAACTGTTGCTGGTATACATTTAGCAAATTTTGGGTTGGTATTTATGAATTTTATTATGGGCAGAAGAAATAAGGGCACAGTAAGATGATACATTACAATAAGTGTAGCTACTATACTGATTAAGAAACCAGTTTCTAATATCGGCTTTTTCATGCTAATTTCCAACATGCCAGTAGTTTTAATTTAATATAAATATGGGTATGAATAATAATAAAATAAGTATTCTACAGCAAACTGTTGAGAGAATAGGGACCTGTTAGGACATGTTTCAGCAATATTCATAAAAACATCACAGTGATGGGTCATGCACACACACACAGACAAATACTGTACCTTTTCAGTCCCTCTTAATAGCTTTTTAGGAAGTGACGCCCTTCGGACGAACTATCATACTTAACTTATTCCAGCTTATCCTCACAGCTGCTTTAATTAGGTCAGTTGAGGGTGGAGTGTTATGAGAATTCATTAATGGCTGTTTCTTCATTAATTAACAAGCGCATAATTGAAGAAGGTCTCTGGACGTCTTAGGTCCCGTAATGGTTATCAGTAACACCCTACAGTTTTACTTAATGAACAACTAAATACTTTCCCATAAATAGTTTCCCTCATCTCAAGCCCTCACAGAATTTCTTGTCTGAAAACTTCTGAAGCATTTATTCTTATTTGTGTTTTAGTGTTATTATATTGTAGCAACTGGATTAAAATCCTCCCTGGTTTCGGCTTCACTGAAAAAGGCTTTGCTTGTTATTTTCTGAAAGTCGAGACAAAATAAACAAGAGTAAAGAGACTGTGTTGTCTGAAATTCCACTGAACTTGTCTGACACTTATTGACATCTTTTTGCAATGCTAATTTCTTTTATAGATTTTTGTTTGTTAGTGTGAAGAGTTGCTTTCTTCACCTTAGTGTCACCTGCAGGCTAATTGCATCCAGAAATCTGGATCAAGACTTCAGTGTGTTCACTTTTATTCCTTGTATTTGACAAAATAATTGCTGAATCAAGTATGAACTGAACTGCAGCCTTTTAAGAGTTTTAATTATAAGAGTTTTAAGAGTTTTAGAAACCTTTGAAATCCATTTATGCATACATTTATTCTGTTGCCGGAAGTGGCACAAGCACATGAAGTACATCAGAAACAGAATTACTGTTGGCGACTCATTATAGTTACAGGGAGATGAAAGGTTGTTTCTCGGTCTCTAGAAAAGACATTTCTGGATTAGTTAATATGTATGTTGTTTGTTAAAGGTAGGGTAGGTGATTTGGTTCAAAAACATTTTTTATTATGCTGGTTGAAAGTCTCTTCACATCCCAATAACAATCAGTAAGGGCTCATCCACACGAAGCCAGACCTTTCCGTATCCAATCTTTTTTCCCTTGTTCTTCCATAAACACAGCATCATCTCAAGAAATATCTGCATACACAGGAAACCACTGAAACCGACTCAAAACGATGTAGTATACATGCCAGACCAGTATGTGTAGCGGTACTCTGGGAACTGGTTTCAGAAAATAGCGGTTTCAGGCTCCCAAAAGGATCTGTCTGGACGAAAAGCCGATACGATACAACATTTTTACTTATACAGCTAAATGCATCTCTGTTTGTACGGGGCCTAAGTTAAGTACTCTAAATAAATTTTTTATCTAGGACTATAAAATGTTCGTCCAATCAAAATGTTTGGTCCGAGCATTACGATAGGCTGTCCTGCATGCCATACAAATATGTATTTGCATACCTGACAGAAAAAAGCTTATTATTTCTAAATTGTTTTTTGATGTAAAAGTCTTGATAACATTATAAGTGTACCTCAGAGAACAGTACAAAATAGAAAACAAAGGCATTAACCCCTTAAAAAAACTTGTCTTCTCAATGGAAAGAGTCTTGCTTTTCCGCATTTGAGAAATTTGAGTCCTAATAAAAAGCTTTCAACTGCTAAAATCCATTTCTTTGCTTTCTATCCATAATATTGATGTTTAATAGATCGGTCACACTTTATTTTAAGGTTAATTAACAAACCATTAACTATGACTTTTGCCTCAAACTTCTAATTTGCTGCTTATTGATAGTTAGTTAGGTAGTTGTTAAGTTTAGTTGTTGGTTAGGATTAGGGATGTAGAATATGGTAATACAGAATATTTGCTTTATAAGTGCTAATAAACAGCCAATATGTTAATAAGAGGCATGCTAATAAGCAACTAGTTAATACTAGGGATGTGCATCTCCATAACTGAGGCCGATGCGATACGCATCTCGATGCATAGCCAACGATACGATACATTTAACATATATATGAGGCAGCTAGCGATGCGATAAGATTCACCCCTATTACGATGCAGTGCGATTCGATTCAATACAATGTGATTCGATGCAATACGATCCAATGGAAAAAATACGATCGCTTTTATTTCTTTGGTTCAGACAGACAGCAAATCATAAATTAACTTATGTGTCTTCTGATTTCTAACGCCTCGAGGCCTGTTTCATAAAACAAGTTTACCAAATAGGCCAGGCTTATTTCGGTTAGTCTGACTCACTGTCAAATGATTTGGTTCCATATAGCAAATTTAACAAAGATCAACCTCAGTCACTGTGGCTACTTATGCTGGAAAGCTAACCTGGTTTAGAGCAGGCTAACTGTCAGGCTAAGCTGAGCTCCTCTAACACTGACCAATAGGAATGCAATAATATTTCCACTTTCTCACATACTATCATAGCCATGTAGCCTTTCTCTCTGGTTTTATAACAGCTGTACCTTTTATAGTTAGAACAGATAGCATTAGAACATTGCAATCTAACATTGCTCTTTAAAGCATTAACAATCACTAAACTAAAAGTTAAAATCACTAAATTAAAACTACATTTTAACTGCTATAGGAAACACACATTAACTCATCTGAGTTTAGTAATTAGTTACTAAACTATTAGCTTACATTTTATTTACCCATTACAATAGTCCCTTTACAGTTACTGCTATCATAAAATGCATATTTGACTCAGAATTACTGCGCTCCGTCTGTATAGTGCATGCGCGCAGCAGCGCTCGTCCACTCGCGGGCCTCGCCGACTCCTGACAGCAAAATGGATATATTTGCATGACTTTCTAACATTTACAGATGAAAAATATAGGCTACTCTTGACATGTCAGTTATGCACTGAGGACAACAAAACGTCTCAAATGCATTAAACAGCACAAATATATTCGCTGTTTGCTATGGTTGATCGATTTGATCCATGATCGACATTAAGGGTTGCTTAAGAATAAGCGAGCACAAATTAGTTAGTAAATTAGTCATTTATAACCGCTTTAGCGCCGATTGATTTGTTAGACTATTTCAAGTCAGGTTTTGTACTTTAATCCCCGCTTTTCCTCAGGTCTCCGCAGTGTTGTTGTGATTCGTCGTATATATGCGCAGCGGTGATGAGAGAACGCGTTTGAGAAACAGTGTCGAGAAAAATCAATCTACATATAAAATATTGGTCACAGATTATTGGTCACTTTCTAAACCATAAAAGTGTAGCATCTACTGGTAATTAAATATAAATAAATAAATTTTTTACTGATGCAAATATGTTAGAAACGATGCATCGCGATACAAATGCCAAATTGTATCCGATGCACACTTTTTAAATCCATGCATCGCTAACTTTTTTTGCCGATGCACCGAGCGAATCGGGGAATCTTCCCATCCCTAGTTAATACTGAGAATTGGTCTCTATACTAAAGTGTTACCAATAGATCTTTAGAGATGTCATATATCATCACTAGTTTAAAATTTGTAGGTTTGTGCATTTAGTTTCAATGTACACTAAAATACAGGACTGATATGCGTTATACATTGTACTGCTGAGCTATTTGTTTCCTTCCTTGTTATGTAGTTTCTTTTACTTTCAAAGATTACCAGTGTGGAAGATTTTCAGTTAATCGGTTAAATTTGTTTATTGTGACAGAGTTTTATTTGCTATTTAGCAATGTTGGGGAAACATTAGCTTGCCAAGCTAAGCTACAGAACAGTTCAATTCCAGTTATGCTACCCTTTAGCTAAAGTATCTGTCTAAATTGGTCAATTTAATTTTTGTTTAATTGTCTACAGATTACATAGTTTGTTAGACCAGTATTTATTTCACTCGAAGTGTATTAACATCAAACCTTAACAGCTACATATACATTTAAACAACTAATAGAAAAACATCTGAATAAAACATAATTTCTAAAACATAATAATTATAAACATGAAATGTCACAAATGGACTTTTCTAAATACCCAAGTAATCTTTTTAACTGATTCACTAAAAAAATCTGATGTTTTTGGAGAATGTCCTGTTGCTGAGCTACTGTCATGCTACTAAAAGTTAAAGGATTTTTCTGTTTTATCTCTCTTTCACTTTCTCTGTCTGTGTTTAAACTATCGCCAGATATGGCTATACAGACTTTCAGTTTGTCTGTGGAAGTAAGTGTGTGTCAGTGTATGTTTGCACCCTCCCTTCCATGACCAATGGGAATTTGCAGCTTGTCATTCAAAGGAAATAGCGAGCAAGGCAAGAATACCACCTGATTCCTCTCTCTCTCTCTCTCTCTCTCACACACACTCTCTCACACACACACACACACACACACACAAATTTCCCCCTTGCTTTTGAGACTCTCCACTTTGCATCACTGCAGTAAATAACATGCAGCCACAAAACTGAGACGTAAATTACACACATAATTACACACACTTGAACAATCCCTTAGGAAAGCTTGTCCTGGCTTACATTTCAACACACACACACACTTTGTGAATTGCCCCGATAACTGATGAAATATTTTGAAATGTTTTCATCCAATCCTCAGAAATGTCTGTCTGGGTTAAATGTGCTTCCCTGTGCATGCATGCGTGCGTGCGTGTGTTTGCAGGTTTGTGTGTTTGCAGTGTCTGTGTGTGTGTAATACTGAAAATGCTACACTAACAGCAAAATGAAATAACATACATCAAGCCTCTCTCTCTCTCTCTCTCTCTCTCTCCCTCCCACTCTTCAGTCTTTTATATGACCTTGCTGAAACACATTGCCTCTGGTGAGGGGACTGTGTAGATTAACAGAGATTCTTCTGCTCATGAAAATAAACTGAGCCACTTTTAGTGTCAGCACAAGCTCAAATGTTAATCCATTTCACAAATTTCAAAAGAGATTTGATTGTGATAGAATCTAAAGGGAAGCAAATGCCATTTCAAGTCGCTTAAACGTTTCTTTTCTGAGTCGTTTCGCATGTCTCATTGGTTTCATTCCGATAATTTCATTGGTTATGCACTCTCAAAAAGGATGTGTTAATTAATAACACATTTTTTGTGTTATGGCTATTTTGACACATTTTGTGTAATTTTAAGTTGATCATGTGTAAAAGAGAGAGAGAGAGAGAAAGAGAGAAACAACACAGTGTGTCCAACACAACATGTGTTAACTATCATCCAATCACATTGCTGCTACGTCACTCCGCAAGCCGTTAAGCAATTTCGCGCCTCTATCTCCATCCATGGGTGACTTGGATGCAGTGCACATGTCAGGTATTTGGATTTATTATTTTTAATTATTAGAAACTGTCATATATATGTTTAATGTGAATTTTTTAGACGGTCAAATGTGCATTTAGTTAGCAGCCTCTAGTCGTGCATACGGGTATTTTCGGTAGTCACGAGAGGCGGTGTTGAACAGGGCGAAAACGGCGTCAGATAGTTAATGCTTCACACATTATTATTTCTTTACATTTTGGTACGTTTGTTCCTCGCTTTCTGGAGAGAACTTATTTTTAACGAGTTTGTTTTTCTTTGCTTGATTTGTTGCCAATTATATGACGTCCGATAAAACGCTGCAGCCATGGCAGGATTGTCGTTAATGAGTTTGACAAAGCGGTAGCAGCTACCAGCTAACTCTTATCACTTTCACTGCTATCCGTCGCCTTTCTTTCATTAAACAACATAATGTATTGATGTCTTGTTAAATGTCTTTAAATAATACTATGATTTATTACTGTAACGTTTAACATTTGATTGACTTCGACATTCGCATGTCTTTATCTCAAAAAGGATGTTTAGGTTTATATCTTGAAGGTTTATCTAGCTTTTGTTAGCTGTTTTTGTAATAAATATTCATTATAACACTGTTTGTTAACTACATTTTACATTATGAATGTATGTGTAATCAGTATATGTATATAACAGATTGGTGTTTTTCTTTGCCTTTTTTACTTTGGATATAACATATGCTGAAGGGGAGGAGGACTCCACTCAGGAGTGGATGACTGTGATCAAAAGGATGAAACCATCTCCAGAAAACCTCAATACCATCAAATTGGGCATGGAGAAAACATACAGTAATCGCAGGTTATGGATTGCAAACACGTCCCCAACAGTGCAAGAGATTTTTGAACAATATCCTCGATTTGTAGACATGCCATACTTGGTAAGAACATCTTGTGTTTTGCATCTTGTGTTTTGTGTTTTTTTTCTTCTAGCTAGGTATAAATAGACTTGTCAGTACAGGGACAAGGCTGCTAAATATTAACATTTAAAGTCCAAATGAATTCAAAATGTTTTTTTTTTTATACTTTGTTAGTGCACATTACTAATCTTGTGATGAAAAATTCTATGCAATTTAATTAAAATAAAGTATAAAATAAAATAAAGTCCTTTAAACATCCTTTAACCACTCCCCTCCAACCATCAGTCTGCTGCAAACTAGAGATTGTAAGGTGCACTGAAATCAAGCTCCACCATTTATTTTACTTCAATCAGTTTAATTCAAATCATAAAACTGAAGTATAGTAGTTTTGTTTTTACTGTTATGATTGCATAAACTTAGATTTGATCATTTGTGAACATACTGAGAAAACACGGTAGTGTTGTAATTGTGTATTGTATCCTATGTTGTAGCTTGACACTGAGTTTGGAAAAATGTTTCCTGGGAAGGCTGACCTCTTTCTTCGAAAATGGGAAGGAAATATTGTTCGGAAGTTGCAAAAGATGTCCACAGTGAAAGATCCTCTGGTCATGCCAACTGATAATGAGAGTGAAGGTAGGCTACTTTGCTTGTTCTGTCAAACCGTTGTTTTTCTTTCAGTGGACACCATTAGTTTTACTAGTTCTCTGAAGGCAAAGTTGGAGATCAAAGTCTGCCATTATTTCAGCCATTTGAAAAATGCCATTATATTTTGTGTTTTTTTTTATTATACTACAGAGTCATGTTACAGAGCTCTTCAAATTCTTACTACACTGCTGCCCCCCACTGCGTCCGGGAGGAGCAAAGGTTGGGCCAAATGCAGTACAAAGTCAGCCCTTTCTTACCTCTTGGACATTAAGCCGGTAAGCAGCTTGATTGCCCTAATATGTTTATGTTTTAGTTTGTTAGTTTTCTGTGCAAGCACTTTGTGATGTTACTTAATTACATGACTCTCTAATTTACATAAAACTATACTGTTTTCATTGTTTTCTTTTAGGGATGCACAATATTAGGTTTTTGTCAGTATTTTTTAGCTCACTTTGGCTAAGTATCTTAAGGTTATTTGTGCATTTTACTTTTTATTTTGTTATAAATAGACCAACAGCGGCCACTAAACAAAAAAAAAAAAACGCCTTACCGAATGAACATTAGTACCAAAGGGAGGCTGTTGCTGCTGTTGTCACTGCACGCTATCACACTAAACGCATCATTCTGTATGTGCATTCTCAAATGAAATGCAGTGATACAAAACAGTGAAGTGATAATATTGTGCATTCCTATTTTCTTTTGAACATAAATAAGAAAATATCCCTGGCCTTCAGTTCAATGAATGCAAATGAATTAAAGAGAGAGTTCATCCAAAAAAGTTTTATTACTTAGTCATTAATTATTCACCCTCATGTCGTTCCAAACCCGTAACACCTTCATTCAACTTTGCAAACACAAATTAAGATATTTTTGATGAAATTCAAAAGCTTTCTGACCCTCCATAAACAGCAACACACCTGAAATGTTCCCAAGCACAGAAATGTAGGATATAGGTAAAAGAGTCCATGTGACATCAGGGGTTCAGTTGTGCTGATATGAAGCTATGATACATTTGTGCTCAAAGAAAACAAAAATAACAACTTTATTCAACAACTCTTCTCTTTATCATCTGCCGTGGTGTGCTGCAGTTTTGGAGAGAGTATCACGACGTATGCACAGGCTTTCCTGTCCATGTAAACAAAGCACTCGTCGTGTTTTGTTTATGAGCAGAGGACAGCAAATGCATGCCTTGTTTACATCAAGCGGAAGCAAGTGCATGCGTCATGATACTCTCTTCACAATGGCGGCATACAGGCAGCAGATGGAATGAGGAGGAAAAAGTTGTTGAATTTGTAAAATTACAGATGAATCACTGATGTCACAGACAATTTTACTGATGTCCTTTCTACGTTTCTGCATTTGGGAACATTTCAGTTTTGTGTCTGTTGCTGTTTATGAAGAGTCAGACAGTTCTCAGATTTCATCAAAAATATCTTAATTTGTGTTCCGAAGATAATAGAAGGTCTTACGGTTTTGGAACGACATGAGGGTGAGTAATTACTGACAGAATTCAAATTTTTGGGTGAACTATCCCTTTAAGAAAACCTTCAGTCACTTGAATTGTTTTAATAATAGCTTTTAAAAAATGTACTTTTATGTTTACAGGCTGGAACCAGCATCTCCAGCCTCCTGGATCATTCCCAGACAATGGTGGAAAACCATCAACCCCACATTGTCTGTTTAGGAGCCCGCAGTTCTACAGCGCAATACATCATTGTGGCCGAGAATGACAAAGTCACCATTCCACTCAACGATAACAGTCTGACGTGTGCCATTGACAAGCTGTTCAAAACGTATTGGGTTTGCAATGTACAATATCCTGTCCAACTTACATCGGTCTTTAATTTCCTTGAAAATGTATATGACATTCCTTTCTCTGGTGGGAAGAGATCCAAAGTTGTGGAGCTTATTTCGAAGCTTCAAGCACTATCCTAAATTGTACCACCATGTACATATGTCCAAGGTGTAAAAAATCAACTTCAAAAGACGTCCGGAAACTCATAATTCATCTTAGGCATGTCCATGCACTTTCTGATGGACAGGATTATACAATTGTTTGTAGTCAAAACAATTGCCAACGAACATACCATAACTTCAATTCTTATACTAAACATCTCAATAGAGAGCATGCTCAGGTTGCAAACCCATTACATTTAGAACAAGACCGTGACACCAGCACGAGTGAGGACTTTCCAGCTCCATCTTGCTCTGCTGCTGTTGATATTCCAGAAAATAATTTTGATGGCTCCAGTACTTGCAGCACCTCTGACTACCAAAGCTGTGCAGCAGCATTTGTTGCAAAAATGTACTCCTCTTCAAATTGTACTCTGACTGATGTGCAAAGAAGCATCACATGCACAAAAGAACTGCTCTGCGAAACCCTGGACTGTTTGCAAGAGAAAACCACATCTCTGCTTAATCGTTACTCTATACCCAGTGATGAATTGCAGACTTTGATGGATGAATTTGAAAGAGGACGACATATGTTTGAGGAAGTTGATACCCCCTACAAAATGACCAAATATTTTGCAGCAAACCACTCTTTCATCAAGCCAATAGAAATCTTCCTTGGAAACAGAGGTGATACTGCAAGAAAGCAAGGTACATTAACTCAAGTGTTAATAGCAGATACATGTCAGTACATATCTATTATTGATACTCTGAAGTTTCTTTTTGACAATGAACAAATGCAAAAGCTCTTTGTGGATTCAACCGAAAGTGACGACAAATTGCGTGATTACTGTGATGGCTCACATTTTAGAAATCACAAATTGTACAGCAGATATCCTCAAGCTTTGGCTATGAACTTGACACATGTAGCACTGTTCTCGTTTCTCACTCTGTTAATGCGTTCGGTCAGACTTTTCAAACTGGTTGTGTAATTGCTTTAAACCGTGACTTAAGAGAAGAGCGTCTCTTTGGTGACGTTTTACACAGTTCCACAATGTGAAAAAGAAAGGGTTGTAGTTTTTCTTAGTTCTATCTCAACTGTATTTTCACCCACACTTGTATGCATATGCTGTCCAAAGAACAAATGAATATAAAGTCATTAATTTAAGCAATGCTGCTGATGTAAAACCACTTCACATGATTTCTAACAAAGAAAACCTGTTTGTAAATCCAAGATATAAAATTGTTTAAAAATCTTTATGAAATTCAAATGACACGTGAATATTGCCTTTGTGAAAATTCAGAAGTGAAGTTTTAATAAATATGTATATATTTGAAAGAAAAAAGTTGTTTTTTGTATTGCATTCATTGTAACTGGTAAAAAATAGCACATATGACACAAATTGTGTTATCAATGACACATTAGTGTGTTAAATATTTTAACACACTGAATGTGTAAAGAAGAATAACACACTGGTTGAGTTAAAAGTAACACAAAATGTGTTGTCCTTAACTAGACACACGGGTGTGTTAAGATATAACACAGGTTGTGTTGTTTTTAACACATCTGTTTTAAGAGTGTGGGGAATTTCTTCCATTTCCTGTGGTTGTGGATGAATAAATGTGTTCCCTCGTGAATTAAACTGAAATAGGAAAGTTTCATTACATTTTTTTTAACTTAAAGGTTTTATTTTAAAACACAGGAAAGTTATATATTAGAAATTGTAGCTGTTCATAATTTTATGCATGTTGTTCAGAAACTGTAATCTTTAAACTCAGATTAAATATGATAGCTTGTAAAAACATTTTCTATGCTGGTTTTAGGGGAACATCTGTAAAATATATTCGCATATGCATTTATTATTAGACATATTTTTACTATTTTTAATGAACATATAAATATTTTTTTCATCAATTTTGTCCATGCAACCAAAACTTTAACACATCAAAAAATAAAAAAGGATCAGCATCAGCACAGGTTTTTGCCTCTTACAGTGCAAACATACAGTACAGTATAGTTATCAAAACTGCTTCATCTGAAAAAGCAGAATCTTTCATTGTCTCTGGAGCACCTCTGTGCCATTATTTAACCTTTGCAATGGTTTTTCTTTCTTTCTCTCAGACATTGTTGGAGACTACCACAAATCTGTTGAACTCAGATCTTCACTGGTCTCTGTCACACCTGCGTAGGGCTGTCAGTAGAGGGCTTCACCCAAGACAGGACCACTGCAACATCTGCTTACAGCAGTACAAGAGACGCCAGGAGAGTGAGGAGGAGATCATTATCTTCAGGTACGCACACACATACAGTATCATCTGTACACTGCCTGAACATAGCCCAATGCCTTTTGCTATAACAAAACTGATGCATTTCACATTCTTTTTTCATTTTGAATACATGATGTTTTGAAAACATTTTTTTAAATGCTGTAATTGTAAAATACATTTACTGTTATAAATTGGGGCTGTCACAATCTACATTTTTACTACACTATTATCATGGCCAAAATAATTTATGATAACTATATCATTGCGATATCTATATAAATTCCCTCCTTTTTTGTTACTTAAAATACACGGTAACACTTTATAATAACGTCCAGTTATAAGTCATTTATAAGTGATTAGTTAATGATTAACTAATCGTTTACAAAACATTCATAAGCAATTAATAAGTGATATGCTAAGAATTTGTGTATGTTTTGTTAATTCATTTAAAAGTCATTTACAAGTAATTAGCTAATGATGAACTAATCATTTACAAAACATGACTATGCATTCATAGATGATTAATAATTGATATGTTAATATTTTTATCTATGTTTTGTAGAATAAGTTTTGAATCATTTACAAGTGATTAGATGAAGATGAACTAATCATTTACAAAACATAACTATACATTCACAAATGATTAAGTATATGCTAACAATTTATAAATCTGTCATAAGTTATCTTTAAATATAGCATCATGAAATAATCAAACAGATCCTTAATGGTTAATAGTTACTAGTTAATATATTATTAATCACTTATAGATCATTGAAATGTCAACATTGTACTATTATCTCAATAAACATTATAAATCATTTACAAAGCTTTCTGCATCCCCTAATCTAAAGTGTAAACTACTCATCAGTTGTAAATGTTTTACAAACTTTATGGTTTCCAGTCGTGTGTGCGTAAATATATATATATATTCACAAACAACCTGTAACCTGGAAGGTTTGTAAAACATTTACAACTGATGAGTAGTTTACACTTTAGATTAGGGGATGCAGAAAGCTTTGTAAATGATTTATAATGTTCATTGAGATAATAGTACAATGTTGACATTTCAATGATTTATAAGTGATTAATAATATATTAACTATTAACCATTAAGGATGTTTAATTATTTCATGATGCTATTTATAAAGATAACTTATGACAGATTTATAAATCGTTAGCATATTACTTAATCATTTGTGAATGTATAGTTATGTTTTGTAAATGATTAGTTCATCATTAGCTAACTACTTGTAAATGACTTTTAAATGAATTAACAAAACATACACAAATTGTTAGCATATCACTTATTAATCGCTTATGAATGTTTTGTAAATGATTAGTTAATCATTAAATAATCACTTATAAATGACTTATAACTGGACGTTATTATAAAGTGTTACCAAATACACCTATTGAAAAGTGGTGAGATTTTGTAACCATAACTGTACAAAAGATGTACAGAAAGAACTTTACTGTTGATCGACACTTCCTGCAGACTGGGGTTTCTAACACCCTGCCTTGGCGAGCTGACTTTTTTCAGCTGCAGGTGGAATGTCTGATTTTTACCTGTCATCTCCTCCAATGTGAGTTTGTGTGGCAGTAGTAGCTACACACTGCATCTTCTACTTGTTTCCAGTTTATGACAGAAGCCTACTAGTGTTAAAGTGCATTACAACCAACCACTATGTGGAAGTGTCAACCAGATCAATATTTAATTTCATAAATATCATAGTCATTGTGTTACATCTAATAGAAATATTAGCATTATATCTGCCATTGGTTGCCCTTTGTCAGTATTGGCATCCAGCCAAAAAATCTAGATATTTGTGGTGATTTTTTCTCATCCCTTCTTTGAGTCACATATTTCTTACTTAAACAAGCTGTTGTAGCACTCTGCCTAAACGCACTACACAAACAGACCACGATTAGCATTATACTGAACTCTTGTTTCATGTGTAGCTGTGGACACCTGTACCACTGCCAGTGTCTTCAACGTAAAGAGGTGGGTGTTTTGAGCGAGAGGCAGTACTCATGGAGCTGCTACAAATGCACATCTAACCAGGGCTCAAGGCCAGCGGACAGACCCAGCTCAGAGAGCTCTCGATCACGCTCTACTTCTCTGGCACAGGTCAGTCAGGCAGTCACGGTTCACAATCAGTGTGTTCACCCAAATATGAAAATTCTGGCATATTTTATTCACCTCAATATGCTTCTAAAGAATGTTATTTTTTCTGTGGCCCACAATAAGAATTCTTAAAGAATTGTAAGTTCATACTGCTCATGTCAGTATGACGTTTACCCAATATTTCAGGTCTGAATGCATACCATCTAAAGCCGTATGACAGATTTGTGTGTGGAATAGACGATAATGTACTGAAATGTTACCGAACACCTTCCACAAAGAGCATCAGTCATATTGACTACTTTTTATTCTTAGCTGCTTTTGATCCTTTTTGATCTATGAACTGTAGTATAGAAAAAGACATATAAGTATATGAGCTTGAAAAGACATGATGTGAGTAAATAATGACTGAGAAAAAAAATTTACTTTGGTAAACAAATCCTTTAACACTTCATTTAATCTGTTTTTCATTTGAACTGTTTCTTCATGTCTTTTGTCTGTCCATCAGTGTGTCTCTCAGTCTATCATGAGCTCATCGTAATTATATCCGCATAGAACCACCTTTCTTTAAGGGACTTTTTTAGTTTGATCATGTTTCTATTCGTCGTTACATCTCTCTCATACACACTTTGGGACTACAGAGAGTTCACATTAAAGGTTATATGATTTTTAAGTACTTTTATACGCATACTGCCAGGGTGTATGTATTATCCACGCTAATTGGATCTCTGTTATGTGGCAGTGGTGAATATGTAAATGGCATGCAAATGGATTTCTCAGCATGCACCTGTATTAGTCGTAACCATAGGAGGCTGATGGCTGCAGGCACAAAAGAGAGCCATGCTAGTATCCCTAATCACAGAGGTGTTGCCACAGTGATTCTTTTGGATGTAAAGGACAAATGATTCCCAGCCAGTGTGATTAGAATATTTGTACAAGTGCAAAAACAAAGCAACTCTAAAGGCTGCCGTTGCCTTAAACACATGGCCCATAATTCCTGCTGATTGAATCTGTACTGCAGCTTAACAAAAGAATGTTCATTTCTGTAAGTTAGTGATGTACTGTAAATGAAATAATAAAGGTAAACTGAAATTGCCGGATTAATGGGTCAGTGATGTGAAAATCTAATGATTTATTCAAAAATGCAGGCAAATACAATTCATACATACAGTGATTAAATAAACCTCTGTGTTTCAATTGTTTTGGTTGGTCGTTGCTCCTGTGTGTGTTCCAAGTTGTTTGTCTCCTGACTTGTGTGGGTTGCTCCTGATTTATTCTTGTGGATTGTATTTTTGTTCCAGGATTGAATTATATATTTGTGTTTTTCATATAAACTTACTTGGGCTCGCGTTTGGATTCTAACTCCATCTCGTTCCGGCTCACTCGTTACAAAATGTGAATATAATATATGGCCTTAAATTATATTTTTGTGTGAACGATCTCTATAAAGGGGTCATCGGATGCAACATGAACTTCTACAAGTAGTTTGAACTGTAATGTGTGTTGGCAGTGTGTGTACACAACCACCCTATAATGATAAAGATCCACACTGTAGTTTTTTAAAATTTCGTTAAATCATTTCCCCTTTCTCATATCTTTCTCCCTTCCTCCCGGACTCATCTCCCGTAATCAGATCACCTGCCACATCACATACACCTGCCACATCACACACACCTGTACACTTCACACTCCCAGCTGTTCTCCATTTGCCACAGACTATATAGTCTCCCCTCTTCCACCACTCTGCCTGGGTTCGTTAGTTGTTATTTTATGTGTTTTGTATTTCTAGTGTTGGCTCTGGTCTGGGATACATGCACTTTGTTGCCGTTTGTATCCCAGTCCTTTTCTGTTTTGCTTTTTTTGTGCCGTGTTGGCCTTTTTGTTTATTATTAAAAGCACCTTACCTGCATCTGGACCCTGACTACGTCTTTTCACGCCACTCCCGAGGCGTCCCGTGACAATATCAAGCCATGCTCAGATGCCTGTCTGTGTGATCTCACACAGACCCAGGCTGCTCCCAAGATTGTTGATTGACAGTAGCGTTTTACCTTAGACCCGCCCTGAGTGAACTGTTATCAGTCCAGCATTGTTTTGACGCTGGAGCAAATGTAGACAAGAATGGCTCCAAAGCGATTGCGGTGTTTTGTTGTTGGATGTAATAATGAACATAGCAGTCGTCATTTACTCCCAACATCTGAGCCGCTGAAGATGCAGTGGATTACCTTTGTTTTTGAAGGGAATGCATCCTCCAATCTGCCTAAATGCATTTATGTTCACGCAAATCATTCATGATCCAGCTTCACTTACAGCAGAAGTGAGTTTAAGGTTCTTTTATGAATCTTTGTAAATCACCTTTCCTAATAATGTGCTAGTTAACAAGTTCCACGGGTAAAGTAAACAGTATTATGAGAACGGCTCGTCACCCCACGGAAGAGAGGGGCAGGATCAACAGTGCTTGTTAGTATTTAAAAGAACATGGACTGAAACGGCTTGCTGAAAACAGAGCTGATTTTGACAGGGTGTTTTAAGGTTGTTGTTTTACACTACCATTGAGAAATTTTACCCAAAGTATGTTATAGACTTTTCATTAAGACCCTAAAGAATCATATCAACTTGTGGAAAATGGGCATCCGATGACCCCTTTAAAGATAACCTAAATGGCCATATAACTCTTGATATAGGGTGATACTGTATAATGTGATATATTAACATTTCTGAATGCGAGTAATTAAAAGAATAACATTTTAATAGTTTATTAATTTTTTCTTTATATTATATATTTTCTTTATTATATTTTTAACAAAAGCTTCACTGCTGCTTAATATTTTAAAAAGTTTTTCTGGAAGATCAAAGTCATGTGGTGTGACCAACATGCAGAAGTATAAAACACATTAAAAAAAACATAAAACTGCAAATGATATCACAGAGAGGACTGCTGCAGACCCTCATGACAGATAATTTCACCTTTTAATGACCAGGTGAAGGTAGTTAGGGTAGTTGGGATTTATTATGATAGGTCTATATTCGAGTCTGTCTGACTGTATTGCTGCAATGCGTTTTGTCGTAATCTGTCAATCACATTTAACTTGTCACCTTGTGTGTTTCAGACCAAAGTGATGTCTGTTCATCGTGGGATTGTAGCAGAGGCTCATGGGAGAAAGGTAAGTGAGTGGAATTACATTCTACAACCACACTGGGTTTGATTAGATGATTAAATCTTACGTCAGCTATAAGAAATGTTGTTTTAAATTGCTTTAGATTTATATTGTCGATTCATTTAGCAACAAACTTAAGTGCCGTTTAGATTTCAGATTTTAGATTTAGTTTTTAATTGGTATTAGACCTTTACAATAAACTATTTTGTGTTGCATTTTCTCTTTTCTATAACTGACTAAAGCCAGCACTTTTAGAGGTGCATCATTGCTCTACTTCAGCTCGACAGAGAATCATAGCTCTCTTCCACTCTGCCTTTTGTGTGTTCATTCATCCATGAAACATAAATGGCTTTTTCCCTGCTGGTTCAAAGCAAATTAGCTTGTTTATGATTGCATTACATTCTCTCCCTACTTTCATGCATTTGTTTACTGGCAGGAATGGAGTGATGAAACAGTCCTGCCTTGTCTGTCTGTCTCTTTCTTTCTTGCTTTCTTTCTGTCTCTCTCATCTACATTTCTGTCTCTCGTTTCTCGCTCTTTTGGAGACATTCTCTCTCTCTTCATTGAGCATTCATTGCTTGTCAGTCAAGAGACTTGGCGTTTTATGCAATGTGACAGTGAGCCTTAAAGACAAGACAGGAAGTGACATGAACCTTTTGACCTATTCCTCTTCTCCAGCATCCCTTCGTCCTCTCTCTCCTTCAGTAAACCCTCAGCCATTAGCATCACTAAGCATTGTGTTATCTGTAACAGGCAAAATTCAGCACTTTTCTTCATGTCCAAGTTTTCAGAAACCTGCTAACACACAGAATTATACCTGTGGTGACTTTTGCTTTAATTAACACGTAATGCTTCAGAACTCCTGCATGCTAATGATAACAAGGCTGACAGGACGACACACAGCGTTTTTATTCCCCCTCTCTCTGCTTTTCGTCTTTGAATGCAGTGCATGCTTTTAACATGCAAAGATAAAGATTTAAATGCTTGGATGTACTCATACCCATACAAACATGTCATACATGGAAGAAATACTGTACATATTCAGGTATTAAAAAAAGAATAAGAACAATTAGATGCAGAAATCACAATTAATCGCTTAGAAAAGTCCCCAAATGAAAATAATTCAGATATTTTATTCACAATAGAACATAGATAGCATAACAAATGTTTAAACTGAGAAATTTTATAATTTTGTGCACAAAATGAGCTCATTTAAAATTTGATGCCTTGCTACAGGTCTCAAAATAGTTGGGACAGGGGCATGTTTACCATGGTGTAGCATCTCCTCTTCTTTTCAAAACAGTTTGATGATGTCTGGGCATCGAGGTTATGAGTTTCTGGAGTTTTGGTGTTGGAATTTGGTTCCATTCTTGCCTGATATAGGTTTCCAGCTGCTGAAGAGTTGGTTATCCTATTTTTTGTTTAATGATGCGCCAAATGTTCTCTATAGGTGAAAGATCTGGACTGCAGGCAGGCCAATTCAGCACCCAGACTCTACTATGGACTTCTACTATGAAGCCATGCTGTTGTAATATCTGCAGTATGTGGTTTTGTTTTGTCCTGCTGAACTGTACAAGGCCTTCCCGGAAATAGACGTCGTCTGGAGGGGAGCATATGTTGCACTAAAACCTTTATATACCTTTCAGCATTCATAGTGCCTTCCAAGACCTGCAAGCTGCCCATACCGTATGCACTTATGCACCCCTGTACCATCAAAGATGCTGGCTTTTGAGCTGAACGCTGATAACATTTACATTTATTCATTTAGCTGACGCTTTTATCCAAAGCGACTTACAATTGCTATATATGTCAGAGGTCGCACGCCTCTGGAGCAATTAGGGGGTTAAGTGTCTTGCTCAGGGACACATTGGTGTCACACAGTGGATTCGAACCCGGGTCTCTCACACCAAAGGCATGCGTCTTATCCACTGCGCCATCACCACCACCAAAATCCAGAAAAATGCATTTCCTTAGTTGTAAATTGATTTGCATTTTAATGAGTCAAATAAGTATTTGACCCCTTTGCAAAACATAACTTAGTACTTGATGGAAAAACCCTTGTTGGCAATCACAGAGGTCAGACGTTTCTTGTAGTTGGCCACCAGGTTTGCAAACATCTCAGGAGGGATTTTGTCCCACTCCTCTTTGCAAATCCTCTCCAAGTCATTAAAGTTTCGAGGCTGACGTTTGACAACTCGAACCTTCAGCTCTTTCCACAGATTTTCTATGGGATTAAGGTCTGGAGACTGGCTAGCCACTCCTTTGCTGCCTTGACCGTGTGTTTTGGGTCATTGTCATGCTAGAATACCCATCCACAACCCATTTTCAATGCCCTAGCTGGCTTCAGTGCCCTGGCCCTGACGGTACATGGCCCCGTCCATCGTCCCTTTGTGATGCGGTGCAGTTGTCCTGTCCCCTTTAGCAGAAAAACACCCCCAAAGCATATTGTTTCCACCTCCATGTTTGACGGTGGGGATGGTGTTCTTGGGGTCATAGGCATCATTCCTCCTCCAAACACGGCGAGTTGAGTTGATGCCAAAAAGCTCGATTTTGGTCTCATCTAATCACAACACTTTCACCCAGTTCTCCTCTGAATCATTCAGCTGTTCATTGGCAAACTTTAGATGGGCCTGTACATGTGCTTTCTTGAACAGGGGGACCTTGCGGGCGCTCCAGGGTTTCAGTCCTTCACGGCGTATTGTGTTACCAATTGTTTTCTTGGTGACTATGATCCCAGCTGCCTTGAGATCATTGACAAGATCCTCCCGTGTAGTTCTGGGCTGATTCCTCACCGTTCTCATGATCATTGAAACTCCATGAGGTGAGATCTTGCATGGAGCCCCAGACCAAGGGAGACTGATAGTTATTTTGTGTTTCTTCCATTTGCGAATAATCGCACCAACTGTTGTGACCTTCTCACCAAGCTGCTTGGCGATAGTCTTGTAGCCCATTCCAGCCTTGTGTAGGTCTACAATCTTGTCCCTGACTTCCTTGGACAGCTATTTGGTCTTGGCCATGGTGGAGAGTTTGGAATCTGATTGATTGCTTCTGTGGACAGGTTGTCTTTTATACAGGTATCAAGTTGAGATTAGGAGCACTCCCTTTAAGAGAGCGCTCCTAATCTCAGCTCCTTACTTGTTTAAAAGACAACTGGGAGCCAGAAATATTGCTGATTTATAGGGGATCAAATACTTATGTGACTCATTAAAATTGAAAGCGATTTATAACTTTTTTGAAATACGTTTTTGTGGATTTTTTGTTGTTGTTCTGTCTCTCACTGTTCAAATAAACCTACCATTAAAATTATAGACTGATAATTTCTTTGTCAGTGGGCAAACGTACAAAATCAGCAGGAATCACATAATTTTTTTCCCCACTGTAGGTTCCTTTTTGCGTGATAGAGCTTTAGTTGGCATCTGCATATGGCACGGCAAATTGTGTTTACCGACCGTGGTTTCTGGAAGTATTCCTGGGCCCATTTAGTAATGTCAATGACAGAATCATGCCGATGAGTGATGCATTGTCGTCTGAGGGCCCAAAGTCCACGGGCATCCAACAAAGGTCTTTGGCCCTTGTCCCTTACTCACAGAGATTTCTCCAGTTTCTCTGAATCTTTTGATCATGTTATGCACTGTAGATGATGAGATTTGCAAAGCCTTTGCAATTTGACGTTGAGGAACCTTGTTTTTAAAGTATTCCACAATCTTTTTACGCACTCTTTCACAGATTAGAGAGCCTCTGCCCATCTTCACTTCTGAGAGACTCTGCCTCTATAAGACATCCCTTTTATAGCTAATCATGTTACAGACCTGATGTCAGTTAACTTAATTAGTTGCTAGATGTTCTCCCAGCTGAATCTTATCAAAGGTTTCTTGCTTTTTCAGGCCTTTGTTGTTCCCGTGCCAACTTTTTTGAGACCTGTAGCAGGCATCAAATTTGAAATGAGCTCATTTAGTGGATAAGTGTAAAATTTCTCTGTTTAAACATTTATGTTCTCTATGTTCTATATAGAATATATATGAATAAAATATTGGCTCATGTGATTTGAAAGTCTTTTAGTTTTCATTTTATTCAAATTTAAAAAATGTCCCAACATTTCCGGAATTCGGGAATTATATATAGATTTCTTTTTTGAACCTACAGTGCTTCTTCCAACTGCTTTTGAATTTTAACCTGCTCTCATGATGTCACAATCTAGGGTAGGGTTGTACAAAAACATACAATTGAAACCTAAACCTAACCCTAAAGCTCAGCCATGATTATAATATGAAAATACATATATAGGATCAAATAGGATGAAAGTACCTGTAAGGTTCTTGGGGCAGGTTTGGTTTCATTACTTTTTTTTTTTTTTTTTACATTACATTACTTTTCATTCAACCCAGGCTCATTGAGAAAAAAAGGTGCCTGTGGTGGTATTACGTTGCTTCTTGCACACTTCATGACACTTTCAAAGTGAAATGTCCAGAGAATGGCACTACAACAATTGTGTTTAGGTTTCTTCAAAACATCTGATTGTGAATGTAGCAACATTTGGTAACCCTTCAGAATAGGGAACACATTCACTATTAACTAAGAGTTTTCCCTAAACAAAGCCCTAATTTGCTGCTTATTAATAGTTAAAGTAATAAGTTTGGGGTTGGATGGGGTAGGATTAAGAGATCTAAAATACAGTCATGCAGAATAAGGCATTAATTGTTCCTTAAAGGGGTCATTGGATGCCCATTTTCCACAAGTTGATATGATTCTTTAGGGTCTTCATGAAAAGTCTAACATACTTTGGTTAAAATTTCTCAATGATAGCGTAAAACAGCACCCTTTTTGCCTTGTCAAAATCAGCTTTGCACAAATCAACCCGTTGCTTTAAATGCTAATGAGCTCTTCTGACCCCGCCCCTCTCTTCTGTGGGGTGACACGCTGTTTTCTGAGAGACTGTTTACTTTAGCCGCATTTAGACGTAAAACTTGCTAACTAGCGCATTATTAGGAAAGGTGATTGTAAAGGCTCATTAAAACCTCTTATACTCACTTCTGCTGTAAGTGAAGATGGATCACGAAAGATTTGTGCAAACAAAAATGCATTTAGGTAGATTGGGGATGCATTCCCTTCAAAAGCGAAAGTAATTTTCTGCGTCTTCAGCATCTCAGATGTCAGGAGTAAATGACGACTACTATGTTCATTATTACATCCAACAACAAAACACCTCAATCGCTTTGGAGCCATTCTTGTCTACTCGTGCTCCGGCGCCAAAACAATGACAGCTCACTCAGGAAGGTAAGACGCTAGTGTCAATCAACAATCGTGGGAGCGTCCTTCATCTGTGTGACGTCACACAGACAGGAAGCTGAGAACGGCCTAATTTGAAAAAGGGGATATTATTTTTAGGGATTAAATAAAAACCACTGGGTGGATTTTTTTCATTATAGGGTAGATGTGTACACACACTGCCAACACACATTTATGTTCAAACAACATGTAAAAGTGAATTTAGCATCCGATGACCCCTTTAAAATAAAGTGTTACTCAACATTTTATGTTGGTTGTTGTACCTACCGCAGCAGTTGGAAAATTATGTCCGATGATTGGCACCTAGTAAGGTTAATGCGTTAATGCAATTAAAAATAACATACTACCTACACTAACCCGGACCCAAAACATCACTGCTACTGTTAACAAAAATAAAAGTGAGATAAAAATGCATTTGCTAAAGCAACCATGCCATTTTATCTTGCTTCCACAAGCTCTTTTATCATGACTCGTTTCTAAGTTCTTCACTTCTTAAGTGCAACCAGGTGAGGTACCAAGACAGTTTACTACATCAGAAAAGCTGGTTATTTGATGCAAATGTGAACATTTGTTACTTTACAGATCATGAACAGGAATAAAAGTTGTTGGTGTTTTACTGCCTTTAGTGTTCATTTAAGCTGGAAACTGCAGTGAATTGTATGTATTGGTAGATTTTTGAAGTTTTGCAAAAATGTGACCCTGGACCACAAAAACAAAATAAGGGTCAATTTTTCGAAATTGATATCTATACATCATCTGAATGCTGAATAAATAATAAGATTTCCATTGATGTATGGTTTGTTAGGATTGGACAATATTTGGCCGAGATACAACTATTTGAAAATCTGGAATCTGAGAAAATCAAAATACTGAGAAAATCGCCTTTAAGGTTGTCCAAATGAAGTTCTTAGCAATGCATATTACTAATCAAAAATTAAGTTTTAATATATTTACAGTAGGAAATTTACAAAATATATTGGAACATGATCTTTACTAACATGTTCTAATGATTTTTGGCATTAAAAAAAAATCTGTAATTTTGACCCATACCATGTATTTTTGGTTATTGCTACAAATATATCCCAGCGACTTAAGACTGGTTTTGTGGTCCAGAGTCACAAATGTAGAGGTAGGTACGTTTTTTCCCCAATGAGCATGTGTTGCTAAATCACTGAGTAAAATTGACCACCTCATTTATATTTGGCATAGCCACCAAAGAATTCTCAGACATTTCGCTAAAAGTACTTATGGTAGTCTTAAGGCCATTGCACACCGAGTCCGAAATTTTCACACGTTCAAAAATAAATAAGACCTCACTTTGTGTCAATCGCGTTTACACACTGCCTCCCAAACATTCTTCCATCATAAAAAAAATCGGACCCGGTTCGATTTTCTGCATTGTCGCATGCAAAAGATGATGAATACGAAAAATACAAAAATGCATACAAAAATTTCAGACCTGGTGTGCAAGGACCTTTACAATTATATATTTTTCTGAGGCTGTTTTTTGTCCCTTCCTAACTACAAGAAAAATTAGGTTTAATCTAAACAAAACACATGATACTTCAGGTATGGATGAGGCTGATCCTACAGCAAGTGAGAAGAAAGAGAAAATGGCAGATCTTTAGAAGTAGGTCAGATGTTCTTTAAACGATTTCAACATCTTGTCTAGTTGGCTGAAATGCTCCTCCTGATCTCTCGAAGTCAAGAAAAGTGGGTTTTTACTTTTTTAAGCAAGGAAATACATTGGGCTATCAAAAAGTGTGTAATTGGTTTATTTAAATAAGTCATGCGTAAATAACGGATTTAATGAACGCTTCACCAAATTATCTTACCTTTCCCACAATACTGTCACGCCTTTCGACGTCTTCCAGCTCAGCGCCCTGCGTACGGAGACAGCTGAAACGGCGTGACAATGCTCATCTCCTCCTTTCTGCTGAAGGGAGGGCGCAATAATTGCATTTATTCTTCTGCAGTGACAGTAGCATTTGTCCTTTGTGCCACTCAAAACAGACTCTGATTATATATAGAGACCTAGTGAGGTAAAGTGAGGATACACTTGATTTAATTCTGGAACATTTTGTTGAAAAGCGTCTCTGGGTGGAGTTTGGAAGATGTTTAGGGTTTGTGCTTGCCTTGACTTTGTGCCTTTGGGACTGGAGAAGTCTGACTTTGGATGACAGAGACTGGGAGGTTTTGGATCACTGGAGGCCGATTTGAGCCAAACCAAGTGATGAAATGATTCTGATTGGTGTGAAGGACACTGGAATGTGTCTTTAAATAAGTGAATGTGTCATTATGTATGAAGGGACTGTCTGTAAATGTTTGCCCCTTCATATTTCATATTGACATTCTAATGTTTTTGTATATGTCATTGATGTATTTTTTCAAAAATGGGGGATTTTAGGACTTTCAGGATTATCTCTGGCCATGTATCTAGTGTCAGGGGTGTTTTGGTTCTTGTGAGTGTGTTGATCTGTTATGTTGGTATGTTTTTCTCTCTGTAGATGTTGACTGAAGCCACTCTGGATGCCCAGCAGACTCAGGCCTGGGATCATTTCCGCACTCTCTACAGAGGACCATCTAGGGTACGATTGACCTTAAAATCTGTTCTTTCCATTCTCGCATTACTCAAATGTTTAAATGCTACTTGCCAAATCCTGCCAAATCTGTTTATCTTTCCTTTTTTTCCCCTCAAAAAATGGCATTTTAGTACTGTCATAAAATTTTTATTTTAATCATGGTGAAGCTATTTGACATATACGCTATACAGTTCAAAAGTTTGGGGTTGGTAAGATTTTTCTAATGTTTCTAAAGTCAAAGTTTTTGCTGCTTATTTTCTTTGTGTGTGTGAAAAAGATACATTTTATTTTTCAAGATTATTTAGTGAATAGAAACTTCAAAAGAACAGGGTTTATTTGAAATAGAAATCCTTTGTAAGATTATGAATGTCCTTACTGTCATTTTGATCATTTTAATTCCTCACTGATAAATAAAAAAATATTAAATTCCTTAAAGAAAATATAAAAATCTTACAGACCCCAGAATTTTGAATGATATTGTATCCCACAAGACAAAAAAATATCTTACTTAATCACATTATCCTGTTCAATACATACATACCCTTACATACCATGGTTATTATCTAGTGTTGACACCTCGAGCATCAATATCTGCTTGCAGCCTTTTGTGATAGCAGTGCATAAGTCCCTGGTTTGTCCTAAACATTAAAGTTGAAAAAAAACCCTGGGTACTTTAAGTTCTTGGATGCTAGCTGAATTCTTCCCCACAGTGGCTCAACGATGTTGATATCCAGCTTCAGGACAATCGAAGGACATGTACATTATTACAAAAGGCTGGCAGCAGTCATGGATACTCAGGGAGGCAGTATATGATACTAAGAACCAAGACCGCAAAGACATATTGTATTTTCAGCAATTGCATTTATATTTCTTGTGGAATATTTGTAAATGTCTATTTTGCACCTAATTTAGTACAAAAAAAATCTAATTTTGTAGGACTAATAAATAAACAAAAGGGAGTTTTTAACAATATAAAAAAAAAAAAAAAAAAAATGCTAAACATCTTGCAAATTAATCCGTGTATCATTCTTTTTTGTTTTCTTTTTTTAAAGTGGTCATATGACGATGCTAAAAATAACATTATTTTGTGTATTTGGTGAAATGCAGTGTGTTTATGTGGTTTAAGGTTCAAAGAGACCTTGAGCCAAAAACTCGTCACCCAACACCAATGACTTGTACATGCACTGTATGGGCAAAAGTATTGACACCCCCTTCTTTAGAAAAGGAAAAGGCACTTCCAAACTGTGGCAACAAAGATGAAAACATAGTTCATGTATTTAAACATTGTATTTCAATCTCTGTTGAAACAGTTTTGGAAGTGTCTAAAATGACTTTACCCATATGTACAAGTTATTGCTGTTTGGTGACGAGTTTTTGGCTGAAGGTCTGCATTTAAAGTCACACCAGAGGTGTTCAGCTGGGATTAGGACTTGGCTTTCTGCAGACCAGTCAAGTTGTTCCACACTGACTCAATCAATCATTTCTTTTTGAACCTTGCCTTATACACCGAGGCACTGTCATGTTAGACTAGAAAAGGGCCCTGTCCAAACTGTTGCTGTAAAATTAGAAGCACACAATTCCCTAGAATATCATTATATGCTTAAACATTAAGATTTGTACTCATGGAAATTACTAAAGTAGTCAAACCTGTTCATTAGAAGGGGGTGACCCAATACTTTTGGCAATATAGTGTATCTAACCACCATTCACACACTCGAATGCTATTGCCAAGGCAGTTTTCTGTTGTTGTTTTTTCTGCTGATCTCCTGCACACCCATGCAGTACCTGTGTGGGCCCCCTAGCAGTTGTGCCCCACACTGCTCTAAAGTATACTCTTGAACTTCAGCTTTGTTGCAGATTTTGTGGGATTTTCATTTCACCCATGGAGAAAACATGTGTCAGTACCTTAAAAGATTATTGCATAACAGCGGACTGTTATGCAATACAATGCGCGTGTATGTGTTGCGTTTGTGTATATACTTCAGTCATTTGAGTCTTACTGTTTATGGGTCAGCACTTATCAGACAGAGACAATCCGAATGTCTTCATGTAAGTGTCAGTATCCTGGCTGAACACACTCATACAGTGCTCTGCCCTCTGACCTACTGTCACATCTGTGTACTCCTCATACTGTATGTGAGCGGTCCAGTTTTAAAGTCTAGAAGGGTGTGTGCATATTCCTATGTATATGAGAGGGTGGAAGGCCATTTTTCTCCCCCTTAGTTTTACATTTATATACTTTTTCCAGATTAGAGACCTGTAGGTATTGGACTCTATTTTCGCTCACAGTTCTATCCATCACATACACACAGATGCACTCAAATATACTCTCACCCACATGTGCACACCCCCACATACACTCACACAAACATAGAGACGCTTACAATCAAATGAAGATCTATGTCGACTCACTGCTGCTGACTAAAAACTAAGTTGACTCGGTGTCAAATGGAATTTATTTAAAAGTGTCTTTGATTAAGAGAGGCTCATTGCCCTATTTACACCTGGAATTAATATTCATTTACTGTCATAATATAACATTAAAAGCCAGACATAAATGCACCCATGAAGCATTATGACTGGGTCGTGATCGAATCACTGAAAACATATTTGTAGGTGGTCTGACATGGATGATGACACATCTAATGGTGTAAGTGCATTTTCATCTACTTTCAGTTATGCAAGTAATATGAATTGAGGTTACACTGTAAATATTCATATGCTTCACAATATAATTGAAGTTACACTGTAAATAATCATATACATCTCACTTCACATAAATCATTTTGATGGATTTTCACTAGTCCCAAATAACTAACACAATAAGTATATAAATTAGATAGATAAATAAATAATGCCATCAGTCAGATTCGTTCAACTTTTTTTACAACACTTTTCAAAAAGAACTTGAAGCATTTAAATATAATGCATTATAAAACTATTAATGAATTTATTATGCCTTGTGAAATATCTTATAGTGCACACATATATTATATAACCACAGATATATATCTTATTTGTAAGGGGGAAGTCGTGGCCTAATGGTTAGAGAGTCGGACTTGTAATCCGAAGGTTGCGGGTTCGAGTCCCCGGCCGGCAGGAATTGTAGGTGGGGGGAGTGAATGTTCAGCGCTCTCTCCACACTCAATACCATGACTGAGGTGCCCTTGAGCAAGGCACCGAACCCCCAACTGCTCCCCGGGCGCCGCAGCATAAATGGCTGCCCACTGCTCCGGGTGTGTGTTCACGGTGTGTGTGTGTTCACTGCTGTGTGTGTGCACGTTGGATGGGTTAAATGCAGAGCACGAATTCCGAGTATGGGTCACCATACTTGGCTGAATGTCACTTCACTTCACTTCACTTCATATATTACATTGTAATAATTATATTTGCTGTTTAGCTTTATCAAGAATATTGTATTAAAACATATACAAACAACCTATTTCAGATGTAACAACAATAATAAAAATAATAATATAATGCATTTTACCTTTGGTAAAATGGTACCTTACAATTATTTATGAAAAAATGAAATGCATGGCAACATACATTATGAGTACCCTTAAAGTGTGTTATACATAAAGGCTTTGCAGTCTGGGGTTTCTAAAACCTCAACTTTTATTACAGAATCCTAAAAACTCCCACATTTGTGAGCTGACATTTTCCGGGTGTGTGTTGAATGTCTGGTTTTAGCCTGTCACATAAAATCAAAACATGATTTTATGTGACAGCTACACACTGCCACTGCCCACTATGTTGGGAGTGTGAACCAGATAGTTAGTCACTGGATTATTTACAATAATATCATATGTGTCATATTAACATCTTTTTAAAAAATATATATGTGTGTATCATGGTTATTGTCAATGTGGTTATTGCAGCACTCCTACAACAATGTTTCTAAAGTGCAGTAAATGATCTAAATGTTTCAGTTAATGCAGCCTCTCATGTTATTTGTAAGAGACACTTTGAGTTTTCACATGTTAATGTGATCAGATCTAACTGTAGCTATACAGGGAGCCATTGTGGCCTACTGAAGACTTGCTGTTGATACTCTTGTCCAGTTAAATGTCAATTTACCAGTCAGCCCTATCCAACTCAAACCAATCCAGTCAGTTTGTGTGGGAATCTTTGACCCTAATCCTCTGAAGAAATAGCAAGTCACTGCTGTAATCCAGTGTCCCTCTTAACACACTCTCAATCTGTCCTCAGCTTTAAGAGTCAGAGTAGATAGACATCCTGAAAGAGAGAGATAGATATACAGACAGAGAGTACTCTCATTGTCAGCTTCTCCATTCCATGCAGTTTCTTTGTCTGTCTGCTGTTCTTCGTTTATCTATTCTACAGTATGTGACATGCTGAAGTGTGTTTGTGTATGTGCTGTCATTCTTTTCCTGTCTCTGTGCTAGACTTCACACTCTCGGTAATGAGGAAACAAACTAAAGACTTGACATCATGCCAAACTGAGCTTCAGAGATGAACAAACGCACTCGATCCATGGTTATGAATACAATGCATAGCATGTGTATGTGTGGATGGTGCAGGTAACACGAAGTATTCACACCTTAAAAACTCCCTCCCATCCCTACCTGTACAATTTAAAATAACCGTTTTCTCATTTTGTCATTTTTCCTGTGATGTCAAAGCAGCCATTACTCCCGTCTTTGTGTCACATGATCTTTCATGCTCAAGAAACAGTTCTTCTTATTGTTTCTTGTTTTTCTTTGAATTTGAATTTAAACTAAGCAGAAGCAATTTAATCAAGTACTGTGGTTCTGCCATATCAATATATGTAATAAGTAGTACGCTAGTACAACAATAGAGATGTACTGCCAGAGTAAGCGATGTCACCCCATGCTGTGTCCTCCATGATGAGAGAGAGATGAGGGAAACTATCACAACAGTAGCACTCGCTATAAAATAGACAATAATGGTATTCACAGTTCATCAGCCTGGGTTGTACAGAAGGGTGTCATCACAGCTTGACTATAGTTTTCATGTGACAGACTCAACAAAAGAAGGAATAGGTTTGCTGAGACCAGAACATTTTAGTCCTCTAAACTTAAAGTTTGGCAGACCTAATGCAAAAAAGGGGTTGCAACTTTTTATAGGTCCCCTAAGTGTCCCCAAAGTCTAGAGCTAAATAAAAGTGACTCATTTCTTCAAAGGGCTCTGTTAAAGGGGACATTTTATTCTGAAGTCCACATAGTCAAAAGGGCAAGTAATAACTTTTACTTGACCATTTTCCCAAAACATATGACAAAAACATACGTTAGTTGTTATAAAGCAAAACAACTCAGCAGATAATAAAGATTTTACTAATATAGTATGAATTTCATATCACATCTTTGTTTTCTGCTTGTTTGACCCCAAACATTAAAGGAAAAATTCAGGTTGAAAAAAATAAAATAAAAAGTATGTTATCATACTCTGTGTGCAGTATAAGTAAGTTCATAGGAATGCAAAGTCCTGTTTGTGGTGTGATTTCATAGTGAATATTGACTTGTATTTTGAATAGTGTGGCCTTGGTAAATATAAGCTGTTCTAACATTAGACAGAGTAATAGGTTCTTCCACGCAGCCAGGAAACGCATGTTTGATGAATGTCTCACGCATCCTATTGTAAGTAATGTTCCAACTTGAATAGTGTTATGTTCTACTTTTGGTCTTGAGGAATGTTAGTATCTAACGTCAATATCCTGCTTCCACTGTATTGCCTACAGCATTTGTGTGTACATATTGCTTTTAACGTCTAACTTGGATTAAGAGTGTTTTACAGCTTTGTTTTAATAAATTAAACTCGGGAGTTTTACATTCTTAAAGTTAGACTATGTTTAAATAGTACATAGAACACTATCAAAGGATCAGGGAAAATATTATTTTTTGTGATATTTTGTGGTATGAATTAAGATGTTAATAATTCAACAAAAGGAATATGCTGCAAAATGAGGCAACAGTGAAGAAGTATAAGAGTATATGGTATCATATTTTCCTCTGTGTGTAGACTCAGTTTGATCAAAGCTGAAGGTAGGAGTGGACACAGAAATGAAGTGAAAAAGTGAGACACAAAAAGTGTTTGAAGAGCCACATTAGTGATAACTCAAATAATTGACCCCTTCAGGTTCTCAGGCCTCCCTCCTCGAAACACGGAGGAACATTTTGACATCTTTCAAAACATGATTCTTTTATTTTTGAGATTGATTTTTAATGTTTGCAGTCTTCACTATGTAGTTTCTATTAGTGAGCTGTTTGACTCACTGACTTTGTCACTTGCAGTGGTATTAAAAATCCTTTTTAATATGCGAAAATTTTCTTTTTAAACATGTGAGTCTAGCAGTGTAAGTTTGACCTGCTTGACTTTCTCATTACCGTCCCTGTTTTCCTCAAGCACCCTCTGCCATCTCTCTCCATCCTAAAATATCTGAAAAAGAGGCCATCTCCCCATCTGTTTTAAGTACATGGCTCTCTGGAATACTTGAATCTGACCGGTGGCATCTGATGACGGTCATTTGATTGATGACCATCTGACTATACATTATCACTTACTTGGCACTCTTTCTACAAAATAGTACAGTTTTATTAGATGAGCAGGTGAGGGAGGGGGGTCTAGCAGCATTAAGTGGTGCTAATATGGGGGAAGTGAGTTTGAGTCTGCAAATGATTCTGCAAATCATTTCCCAGTCCCATTTCCCCTTCTTCTTTTTCTTCCCCTTATTACTCTAATCTCCCTATCAAGCCAAACAAAACAAAGTTATAATATATTTGATAATTGTCAGTCAGTTTAAACCTAATAATAAAGTTTAAGCCCTGAGTTGAAGTAGAATCATCGGCATCTATCACACAAAACGGACATTAAAAAACTTTTTTCTATTTCCCTCTTTCCTCATATCGCAGCATTCCTTGCCTCTGTATATGAGTGACGGAAATATATCCGTTAGTCATTGTGTTGGTTCTAAGTGAGTCTCCTCACAGGATATGAAGAGGCTGTGGTCTCTGATGCTGAATACAGATCCTGTATTGGAACACACTGCTTTCGTCCAGCCTCATGGTCAACACGCAGTGCATTTTATCTCCTTCTGATAAACGTATTCACCATAGACTGCACAGAGACTGCTATTTTTTTTTCCATACAGCCAATTTCTAGGAAACCATTTGATAGTTTATTAGGGTTTATTATGTTTCTGTTGCACAATAGTTAAAGAAAGTTATATTAGCTGCTTTGTCTTGTACACAACCGCTCAAAAGTTTGGGGTCAGTTAGATTTAAAAAATAAATAAAATAAAAAATACATTCAAAACATAAAAAAATTTAAAAAGGCATAGACATAAAGTAGATTGATAGCAAAATAAAAACATTTACAATGTTACAAGAAATTTCATTTTTATTTATTTTAAATAAATGCTGTTGAATGAATGATTCTTTAGAAAATGCATGAAAATAATATCACAGTTTCCATTAACTATTTCCAACAGTGATGAAAATAACGAGAAATGTTTCTTGAGCAGCAAATCAGTATCAGGATGATTTCTGAAGGATCATGTGACAATGAAGACTGGAGTACTGGCTGCTGAAAAATCACAGCATTTTATAATACATTACAATAGAAAAATATATTCACAATATTAGCGTTTTCACCATATTTTTGATCAAATAAACTTGATAAGCATTAGAGATTTCTATCAAAAGCATTAAAAACTCTTTTGAACAGTCAGTGTTTTTCCTATAGAGCTTTAGGGTGGAACATGAATTGACATGGCTGTATCCCATGAGAGCTGAGAGTCAGGTAAACACGTATCAGTCTTTGTGCCGATCCCTTCACACGAGCATCCTCAAGAGTTTTATTAGAACTGTTTGGTCAGCACACACACATACAGTACACATTCCCAGCAGACGTCCCATAATTAACACAGCAGAACTGCACAGCCCAGTTCTGAGCTCTTTAATTAAACCGTAAATGGTTTCAGAGGATGAGTATATGAAAAAAAGACCAGAGCGTCAGACAAGGTGTTTATTTGTGCATGTGTGGTTAGTGTCTTCCGTTGTTCCTTTGTCTGGGTGAAGATTATGGAAGTCTGATTTGCATTAAGAAACCGAGCCAAACAGATTGAAGATGTTTGTGTTTGAGAGAGAGAGATTAATTAAAACGAGAAGTGAAAAGCAGATAGAGTGACACTCCCAACATCTGAGAGTACTAACTTGGCACGTGTGTGTGTGTGTGTGTGTTTCTTTAAAGCATTAATGAGAAGGCTGCCAGGCAGGCGCTGACAATAAACTCCAGTCGTGATTATGTCAGCACTAGC
Organism: Barbus barbus; assembly: GCF_936440315.1. NCBI lineage: Eukaryota > Metazoa > Chordata > Actinopteri > Cypriniformes > Cyprinidae > Barbus > Barbus barbus. Next base: position 19,521,427 of record NC_136735.1, on the reverse strand, counting down.
GTATGTGTGTGAGAGTATGCAAGTTTTTGAAGTTTTTGGAGTGCTGTCTAAATGTTCTGGACCTGCTGATTAAGCTTACAGGAACATTTGATTTCGACCAGGAAGAAATTAAAGATGTGTGTTGTTCATGTGTTTGTGTGTGCCTTGTTTTATAGTCTTTCTGAAATGTGTGTGTGTGTGTGTGTGGGGGAGGTTGCAGGGGTTCTCTGATGCTTTGTCAGTGCTGAGCTTTGATTGCTCTCTTTGAGGTCCCAGTCGGTCCATTTCCCTTCAGTGCAGCAGTTCCAGGAAGAAGGCGAGGAAGACGTATGAAGCCACTGGAAAAAGAGATGTATGTGGAGAGATGAGACAAGCGTGCAATAGGGAGAAATACAGCTGAAGGAAAGGGATTGTGTTGAGAGAAAATAGTGGAAGGATAATGAAGTTGCAGGAGCAATGAAATGGTGGAAGGTGTTCAAAATTAATGAATTAGGAGGACCAGATTTAAGAGAGGCGAAAGGACAGAATGAGGGAGGAGAACGGAAGGCCTTTGATTAGACTATATGGATGGTTTTTAGTTAGAGGCACTTCTGACAACTTAAAATCTTGGAAAATGTTTCATTTGTGCTAAAATAAATGTTTCAGCTTGTCCTAGGAGATTTGATCTTGGCCTTAAAGGAATGGTTAATCCAAAAATCTGAAAATGTACTCACCCTCAGGCCATCCAAGATGTAGATGATGGTTTTATTTATTAATGGGTACAGATTTAGGGAAATGTAGCATTATAACACTCACCAATGGATGCTCTGCAGTGAATGGGTGCCATCAGAATGAGACTCCACCATAATCCAGAAAACTCCAGTCCATCAATCAACATCTTGTAAATGAAAAGCTGTGTGTTTGTAAGAAACAAATCCATCATTAAGATGTTTTAGCTTTAAACAATCTTAAAAAGGATGAAAAGGAATGAAAGAAATGACAACATTAAAAAGGTATTATAATCAACCCCCTGCAACTTAAAGGAATAGTTGACCCAGAAATGAATATTCTGTTATCGGTTACCCCCTCTCATGTCATTCAAAACCCATTAGACTTTCATTCACATTGAAAAATAATTCTTTTTTTGTCATTCTGTCAATACTCTCTCCTTCATCCCAGGGCCAAATACAATGACCTGTCAATTACAAACACAAAGAAACATTCATATACTGCATTACAAATGATCCCCTACACACTAAAATACACAATTCTAGAATATGTGGTCACAAAAATGAGTTGTAATCAATCTCTTGTTATAGAATGTGGTATAACACAGCCCCCTCCCAAAAAATGCATTGCTTCAGACCCCTATTAGCTGTTTTATTTTCCTTGTACTCAGACACCAGTAATATCAACAGCTCGATGTCTATGTGGTTTTGGAAAATTGCTTGCTTTGTCACATAGTTCTTAGTGTGAATAAACCTTCAGGCTCTCTTTTCGCCCTCATCCATATTCATTATCCATTACAGTAGGCACCATCACACAGAGCATAGTACAAAGTGTGTCCTTTTTCATACCTAACACTTTGACAGCTGTCCACTAATGTAATTAAATCATACACCATAGTTTTCACACAAAAAACTTTTCATACATCGCCTCCATATATGACTCACCCTGGGAAGCCATTACAAGCTAACACACTCAGAAGTACATCACATGAATACATGTACAGATTTGTTGTAGAGTCTATATTAGGGCTGTCACGATATCAGATTTCTCACTACACCATTATCGTGGGCAATATGTGTACATATAAATGTACAATAACAATATATCGTAATATACTGTATGTATGTATGTATGTATGTATGTATGTATGTATGTATGTATGTATGTATGTATGTATGTATGTATGTATGTATGTATAAACATGCTATTAGTCAAATTCATGTTGTTTTTTCCTTTTTTGAAGCTCATAGTAAAGTATGACAGAGAGACTGTTACTGGTATTAGACGTGCTCAGACTTCATACTCAGTGTTTAGCCTGTTTGCTAACAGTATGGGGCTGATAATAAAGCCACTGCAGTGACAGAGGCTATGATTAGCCACTGACGTGCTTTCTGTGTCTCTATTTGCTTTTATCCGTCACTCTCCGTAGCCTTCGCTTAGCAGGTGTCCAGTTTAGATAGGGAAGCGAAAGAAAAAAGAAAATAAGCTTGACTGAGGAATAGAACTATGGCTTATAAATGGCAGCCTGTTTTGAAGTCTGCTAATAAACAACAGGAGAAAGAAGGGGACACAAAATGAGTGAATTGAATTTGATGCTGAAAAGTTGGTTTGCCCACAGATAGAAAGGGGCTGATTAGAGAGGGAGTGGACGGGAGTGAGATCAGAGAGGGAAGGAGAAGATAAAGATGCAAAGGAGGGATTCACAGTGAGGCTGGAGAGAGAAGGATAGATTATGCTGTTTGATTCATGCTGTTTCTTTAAATGCGCATTGATTGCTCAGCTGTAACGAGGTCCCTGCTGAAAATATACACATTAATGAATAACTCTGGACGGGCTAATGCTGCTAATGAGTGGGGGTTGGTTGGTGTGAGTCTGTGTTTAAATTTTTTTTTTTTTTAGTCTTCTGTATATATTACTGCATGGTGCAATCCAGGTTGCTGCATTACTTCTACCGGCCAACACCAACAGATTGATACTGTTGTCAATAAAACAATAATAATTGACATTAAGTGCTGCATGAAATGCGTGTTAAGGGATAGTTTAACCTAAAATAAGAAATTCATCATTTACTCACCCTCATGTCATTCCAAACCTGTATAACTTTCTTCTGTGGAACACAAAAGAAATACTTTTTGATGATCAATGAAATACATCGTCAATGAACTATCAAAATAGCTTTTTTTTCTTTTTTTTATTGTTCCAGAGAACAAAGAAAGGTGGTGTGTGTAAATGAAATGGTCTGTAAATGATGACAGAATTTCATTTTTGGGTGAACTATCCCTTTAAAGGCAGGTGTAAACAATAAAAGGCATGAAACCCTAAATTTGACGTTGACCTTGACTCGGTGAACAAAATCACACGTGACCAAACCAATCAGCTGTGTAGCCTACAGATAAATTACATTGAAAATGAAAATTAATATTAGAGGGCAGCTTGTATAGAGAAAAACTTTGTTTGAAAAAAGTTGTTCCAGAACTCTGAAAGGGAAAGCACTTGGAGACACAATAAGAAGCTTTTAACACTGTTTATTCATCTTGCACTGATAGCAAATGGGCATTTTTTACTTATTTGCTTCATATGCAGCTATGGCAGCATCTTTAATATTTGAAAGGAAGTTTTTTTTTTTTTTTTAAATGATTCTGTGCACAAACAGTTGTGAATGATTGTACTGTCTAACTCAATTTTAAGGTAATGGTTTAATAATAATTATTATAATATTATTTTGTTATATTAAAGTATATTTTATTTTTTATTGTATATTATTATTATATTATAGCTGTTAATGTTTTTTATTGTCATTGTAATAACTATTTTAGCTATGTAATTATTAACTGTTTTTTGTTGTTGTTTTGCTTTGGTTTTTTTACCACCTTTGCACTGCCACCCTTTTCATCTCTTTTTTTCTTTGTTTTTCAGCTTGCTGTTCTGACAGAACTCAGTCATTCTCATGGCAATGAGAGGGCTGGTCTGTCAAACCCTGTCCATCCAGGAACAGGAAGTATTTATCACAGCGAGAATTTCCAGCTAAAGCTTTCTCCTCCGCCACTGGTGGAGGAGTAGATGACTCCGCCCACTGTTACAAATCATAATAAAGCACTACCATGTCTGTACAGAACTCATGTTTGAGATGTTGTGTTTCGATGATTGCAGTCCCTACAGTCTCATATCAGACGATACAAATGAATTGTAATCTTTAATTACTAGTTAATGTATGTTAATTCCACGTTTCAGAAATGCTAAATGGAGAAAAATAATTTATATTGGTAAACAGATTAAAGTAATATTCAAATGAGCCACAGTCTTTACACTTGGCCCATGACACTGTAAATAGTTGTTTAACTACCTGAGGCAAACAAAAAGAAAGAATGTGTTTATGGATATATGCATTAGCCTTTGATCGCACACAGACAAGGAATTTGACTGTTAACAAAAGTTTCCAGTACTTAATTTTAACAGAAAAAGCTTAATTTCATTCTTGCTGTTAAAGTACTAATAAAATAAATTAAATGTTTATAAATAAGAATGTTGCACGTCTCAAAAATATTGCAGTATAAAGACAGCATTAAGTGTTTGTGGGAGATTCATTGGCTTTAGAGGTCTGAGGTGAGAAGTTGTGGTCCAGTGTCTGAAATCAAGGGGTGACCCCGAATAGTGGACGATTCGCTGCATCGATAGGAGGAGCCTGATATTCGCGGGGTGTTATGATCGTGCCATTTTGGAAATATGGGGGTGCTCAAATCTTTGATTTCACATAAAACTACCAGTTTTCTCACAACAAGTTAATATACAGCCTATTAAAATAATGCTGTAAATAAGAATCTGAAAAGAAAGAAGCTTCAAATAAATATTTTAACATGCGTGAATAAATCCCTATAGATTTAAGTTTCACTTTCAATGATCCGTGACCCACAGAGGAGCATTGAGACTCAAATTTACACAGGTGAGTGAAAGACTGGATTTTTTTCGATCAGGTAGGGTACAACTTGCAGATTTCAAAACATTTCAGCCGGTTTTTATATCGTGTATATAGTATTCATCTCGTATGTGATGCATTTGGTGGAGTTGCCCTGCAGTAAAGCGCTTCATTGAGGTACAGTGATTATCTCTTCAGCGCACGCAGGACAAACAACAAAGAATGCAGAATATTAATAACTATGACTGGGACTGTCATATACATAACATTATAATGAGAGCACTATTGTAAATAAAATGTTGCGAATTCTTAGGGTTTCGCTGACGTTTATCTATTAATCAAAACATAAAACATTATTTACCCCATTTGTATCTGCGAGTCGCCTGTTACGTTTCCCCTGTGTGTTAACATCTGTGTCTGACTTGACTCTTGGTAATGTATTTTGACCACGCCCCCAAACATATGATTCGGCTATCAGTCGAATATCGGCAAGATTTGAAAATTCCGATTCGACTATGAAAATGCTTAATCGGCGACACCTCAAAGCATGCTCTGTGGACACCAGCAATCCTCTCAGCTATCCTAATGGTCCATTGTGGCCTTTTTTATTCAGTATTCCAGTCTGCAGGTTGAACTTTCTCAGTTGCCCTCCAGTATCACTGATTCTAATATACACACTGTTACTTACCCAGGAAAGAGTGAGATGTGTGCTAAAGAACCGATACACAGAGAGTTCTTTAAGAGAAGAGAGCAGGCGCTGTTCCCCTACAGCCTCTGAGAAAGGATTGTTCTCTCATCAAAAGCTCATTTCAGTGTCCTAAACAGTGTAAGGCACAGAGATGCACCGCAAACACTGTCCTGCTGATGCAGCTGCGAGTGTGTGTTGTGTAGATTCATTCAGGGTTTCTGTAGGTCTAAAAAAAGTCTTAATATGCCCTTCTACAAATTAAGGCCTTAAAAAGGTCTTAAATCAGAGCAAGTCTTAAATTCATAAAGTTATGGAAATTTAATTTCAATATTTTTGTCTAGTTTTCCAATACAAATATCTAAACATCCTTAAATAAAGATACATTCACTTGAGATGCAAAATGAAGATATGAAGTCTTGTTTTCTGAGAAATTGAACAAAATTAAGTGAATTTTTGTTGGAAAGAACAGTCAAACTGGATTTCAAGTCCCATTCTCACTATTAACAAACTATTAACTGCAACTTTTGCCTCAATAAACTACTCATTTGCTGCTTATTAAAAGGTAGTTGTTAAGTTTAGGTGTTGGGTAGGATTGGGGATGCAGAATATGTGCTTTATAAGTACTAATAAACAGCTAAAATGTTAATAATAGGCATGCTAATAAGCAACTAGTTAATACTGAGAATCGGTTCCTATACTAAATTGTTACCAAAAGAACAAATACCTGCCAATGAGATACGAAAAAGTGTTTTCCCTTTGAATTACAGTTCAGATCATAAGTTTACACATCCCTTGCAGAATATGCAAAATGTTAATAATTTAACAAAATAAGAGGGATTATGGAAATTGCATGTTTTTTTTTAGTACTGTCCTGAATAAACTATTTCACATAACATGTTTACATATATTCCACAAGACAAAATAACTAGAATTTATTATCTATTCTAATAAAATAATAACTAGTATATAAATTCTATTTTCTAAAACTAACCCTGTTGAAAAGTTTACATATGCTTTAATACTATGTGTAATTACCTGGATGATCTCAAATGTTGTTGGGGTTTTTTTGTTGTTTTTTTTAGTTGTTCGTGAGTCCCTCAGCTGTCCTGAGCAGTTCAACTCTCTTCTGTTCTTCAGAAAAAGTCCTCCAGGTTCTGCACATTCATTGTTTTGTTGTTGTTATTTTTTCAGCATCTTCTGCATATTTGAATATTTTCCAGCAGATCCATCTTTTTACACCAAGGGCAACTGAGGGACTCATACACAACTGTTACAAAGGGTGAAAACATTCACTGATGCTCAAGAACGCAACACTGCATTTACGTACCTTCATAAAACCTGCAGAAACCCTGAAAGTTATTCTGAGGTCTCCCTGTTGGTTCCCACCAATTAACACATGGGAAAAGAATCAACACAGCCACAGCTAAAATGCTTCTTGAAGTAAGATATGGTAACTGGATCTTATTTTTCCACCTATACTTCTATACATAGAGCATTAATGGTCCCTAAACTATTCAGCAAAAGGCCTGACTGTTTCCACCTCATTTTCTACTTTTAGTACTCCCATATGCACTTGAACAACCCGGATAAAAGGCAATTTCTAAGTGTGTCGGTGAGCGTTTACATGTGTGGGCAGTGGAAGAGAGTCAATCAAAGGATGGAGTGTTTTTCGATGATGGCTTTAAATCTCTCTGATTGTGCTGAGCCTCGGCCTGTGTCTCTAAAGTGCTGTAGGAAACATGACAAATGTGCATTCAGGGCAAGAAATTATTACAGGTCATTTGTGAAAAGTTTTCCAGTGTGACATTTCATATTATTTATTTAATAAAAAAAGAGAGAAAAAGTCCATTTTTTTCTGCATATGCAACCACATTAAGGTGTTTGATGCATAAGGTGAGTTAATAGTGTAATCTCACTGTATGCATTAATACTGAAGCCTTTTAAAAGAGCACATCCTCATTACAACTACAAAATCAAAGCTATGCTGGTAAAACTCTTGTTTATTCCGGCTAGACTTGTTTCATGAGCCTTTCCATTCAAAGCATCTATACTCTGTAAAGCACAGAGAGACAGGAAGATAGAGGATCCGGCATCATATTGCGCTGTATTGATCTTGTTTTGAGGAGAGAACTTCATACAAATATGAAAATAAATAAATGAACACATACATAAACAGTTGGACATGAAATCAAGTGCAGAGAGCTGTGAAGTGCAGTGCTTGTGTTCCTTAAAAGCACTAAGCAAACTTCTGCTTCAAGTGCAGCCTTTCAAGAGCACATATTTAAAAAGCAATTTGCTTTCCATTCCTCTGTCATTTTCATGTTTTCAGGACAAAAAAAAAATAGTTTGACAAGATCTTGCATTTCCCTCTAATTGTGCCTGAATCAGTGATGAATATTAAAACATTTAACCTTTATCACCTTTATTTATTTATATAGCGCTTTTAACAATACATTTTGTGTCAAATCACTTAACAGTATCAAATTGGATGATAGAGTGTCAGTAATGTATAATAATAATATTAAACACTCAATTTTCAGTTAAAGGCATTTCATTATTGAATGCAGAGATGTCATTGTCTAGCTAAATTTAGGTTAATAAATAGTATCTGTGAAATCAAATTGACAATAATCGCTAGAAATTAAGGGTCCCCAACTGATCAAGCCAGAGTCGACAGCGGCAAGGAACCAAAACGCCCAACAGAATGGAGAAAAAAACCTTGGGACAAACCAGGCTCAGTCGGGGGGGCAGTTCTCCTCTGGCCAGGATATTATTGTTTATTTATTGTTTACTTATTGTTTTAATTAAAATTTTAAATGTATAAATGTATTATATTTCTATTTTTATATTGTTGCAATTTCTAACGATAATAGTATTATGTAGTTAAGTATTTTATTATATGTTTAGTTATTTTCTTTTATTTTTATTGTATTTTTAGTCGAGGTCTTCACTGGGGATATGTCCCCGGGGCTCATCCAGGTGTCCGGCCTCCGCCAATGATCAAGGCCACATACATCATCTCCCGGCGCCGATCCACCATCTGATCCCGACACGGACTGAGAAACAGAATAGAAACAGACAAATATTAGCGTAGATGCCATTGTTCTTACAATGTAACGAGTACATTGTGTGTTATGAGGAGTGTTCCCAGTTCCGGTTGATCTAATTAATGCAGCCTAACAATCCTTTAACGGATTTGAATAATAGAAGTGTATTAGTGTGTTATGTGTAAGCCAGGTTAAAGAAATGTGTCTTTAATCTATATTTAAACTGACAGAGTGTGTTTGCCTCCTGACCAGTGTTAGGTAGATTGTTCCAGAGTTTGGGTGCTAAATAGGAAAAGGATCTGCCGCCTGCAGTCGATTTTGATATTCTAGTAAGCTGCTGCATTTTGGACCAACTGTAGTTTGTTGATCAAGCGTGCAGAACAACTACCCAATAAAGCATTACAATAGTCTAACCTTGAGGTCATAAACGCATGAATTAGTATTTCTGCATTTGACGTTGAGAGCATAAGTCGCAATTTAGATATGTTTTTGAGATGGAAAAACGCACCTAGGTTCCTAACTGATGAAGAAGAATTGTCAGAGCAGCCGTCAAGTGTTAGATAGTGTTCTAGGATATTACATGTGGGGTTTTTAGGTCTGATAATTAACACCTGTTTTTTCAGAATTTAGCAGTAAGAAGTTACTCGTCATCCAGTTTTTTTATATCGACTATACATTCCATTAGTTTCTCAATTTGATGTCATCTCCCGGCGCCGATCCACCATCTGATCCGGACACGGACTGAGAAACAGAATAAGAAAGAAACAGACAAATATCAGAATCAGAATCAGAATGAGCTTTATTCGCCAAGTATGTTTACACATACGAGGAATTTGTTTTAGAGTGAGGAAGAGATACAGCATGACATGAGGAAAAAAAATAATTCACAGACTATGCTCCTTTGGGAGTACATATTAGAATAGATGCCATTGTTCTTACGATGTAACGAGTACATCATGTGTTATGAGGAGTGTTCCCGGTTCCGGTTGATCTAATTAATGCAGCCTAACAATCCTTTAACAGATTTGAATAATAGAATTGTATTAGTGTGTTATGTGCAAGCCAGGTTAAAGAAATGTGTATTTAATCTAGATTAAACTGACAGTGTTCTACCTGACCAGTGTTAGGTAGATTGGTCTGTAAGAGGACAAACTAAGATTACAAGAGAAATTGTTAATATTTTACCCACATATATATATATATAATTTACTTATTTTATACAAAACTGAACTTCAGGACTAACAAATGTTGCTGAGAGAAGTGAAAGTTCACTTTTTTTTTTTTTTTTTTTATTCTTTCTTGATACTTTAGGTTGTTGCCTACATTTTTTATACTTGGTAATATAATATAATATAATAATTTAATGTGATGTTGAAAAAAAGGAAATATTCAGCTTCGGTGCATTACATTAGTGCACATTTTTTCACTGGATTTGTCTTAACTAAATGTCTATAATACAAAACTCAAAATTTACAATAAATACTTATGTCTGTAATTTTTTTAGTTTTAGTTCTGGTTTGCCTTGGTAGAAGCTAAACTGATACAATATGTGTGTGATATGTGTGATCATTTATTTTTTTATTTTTAGAGATGCAATTTGACAAGTTTCATGAGTCTTTGTTTAACTGCATTTTGATTTTGGTTGCCAAATCTTTAAGTGCTTTAATGTATGACATATACCCTTATTTTAGAGCCAACAGCCAATAAATCTTAAGTATTTGAATCATTATTGTTAAGTGTCAATGTTTCAAAAAATTACTTTAGAATTAGCAAACGATGCAAAATATGGATGTTTCTATGCAAAAAAAATATTTTTATATGCATACTGCAGATATGCACTATGACTGTATAGCATTCCAGTTTTACTTACATTGTGGTCAGCTGTCACCTCTACTTAAGTTGCATGTGTGATATAAAACAGAAAAGTGTCCCTTATTTAAAACATACCAAGAGTTAAGAGTTTCACTTACTTTCTTATGGTAACCTAAATCACCATCCAGTAGAGACGATATACCTAAACGGTTTGCCCATTATGCCTGGAAAACGAGTGTTAAAACTAAAATAAGACTTTTCAAAGGCTCACATTATAACTAGTCACAGTATTTGAGGCTTCATATAATTTCTTCTTTTATTTTCCTGTGGTTTAATGACTGATTTGAGCCTTTTATTGTTGTAGAGGCCATCCACTAAAATGTTTGTTGAAAATGTATTTTGTAATTTCTTTAACAATGACTTACACAACAGCAATTAACACAACCAAAAGGATTCTGATTCATCTGTAAAAACACTAACTTGAATTGTAAATGAAGCAGCATTGGAGGTTTTGTTGCCCTCATGACTGAGTTGATTGAGCTTTGTGGAGGAGTGTTTGGTCTCCAATGCCTTTTTTCTTCCTTTTTTTAATGATCTGACTCAGGCACAGCTGGCCTCTCTCGAGTATTTAAACCGTGCCATGTCTCAGCACTGCACATCTCTGCTCACACTGTGAACATTCGGTCTTATGGAAAGAAAAAACACTATAGGCTTAACGAGATAGAAAGGGTAATTATGGAGTCTTCACAAGTTGAGAAATTGACTGAATGTGTTGTTAAATAATTGCACTGCCAAGGCTGTTATTGGCTGAGCTGCGTTTATTAGTGTCATGCTAATTCCAAAGTCAATGTTCTAATCTGGGCAATTTACCTGAAACAACCCACCCTCACAATCCAGCATGCAATGAAACTCTGAGCCTATTGCTGCTGGACAAGAGAGTTGAGTTTGCATGTATCTTGGTGGGCTTGGAAGGTTCTCAGTGCATTTCATTCATGTTTTGTTGTGTTTTATGCCTTGGAAATGCTATCATACTCTTTAGAGAAACTCCAATATGTTTTGAGAGACTCATTGCTCTTCAAGGACCTTGCCTCTATTCACAATAATAATTCTTCATGGACTTATTTGTGCTCAGGGTAATCAAACAATTTGAAGCACCATCACTACTTATGTTGTACTTTGGTGAAGCTGGATAACCATTTCCGGATGTATATTATTTGTACTTGTTACTATTTTATCAGAAATCTCCCTGTACTATAAGCTGTTGTTTTAGATCATTCTGTGTTCTGGAATGCTACATTTTGTTTGTATATGATTCAGAGGCAAAGTGTGCAATTTTGATGCTAGTAGTATCACAAAATGGAAAAATGCATGTCAGTCTTTGATATTAAACAGTACTTTAATAGAAACAGAATACACATTGCTTTTAAAGTGACGACATGGAATTCAAAGTCTAACTGGAGTGTTTCAGAAAATGAATAGATACTTCAGACACTTTTTAAATATTGTATTCAAGTTCCTTGAATACACAATAAGAAATTTAGAACCCGGTCTGCTCGCCAAACTTATTTTAGTTTTGATTTTAAACACCCAAACTTCAAATTCAATATAGACAGCACTATTTAATCATTTGTGTAATCTTTAAAAGCTTGATTTAATTTCAAATCCATTTTGTTCTTGATTTAAAAGTTCTGACGCTTCCCGCAAATCGATCAGTGAATTTTTTTTATTTCATATCAGATAGTAAAAGGTGTGTATCAGATGTGTGCAAAAGGTCATTTTTGCATATAAAGAGCATGCCAAATGAAAGCGTGAACTTGTGCTATAAATACACAGTGCCAGGAGATCAGCACCTTGAAAAGGGTTCCAGAGGTTGTGCTGTATAAGGAACCACAATGGTGCCTTAATGAATTTTTTTGAAGGGGTCATGATGCGATTTCAAGTTTTCCTTTCTCTTTGGAGTGTTACAAGCTGTTCATGCATAGATAAGATCCCTAAAGTTGCAAAGACTAAAGTCCCAAACCCAAAGAGATATTCTTTATAAAAATTAAGACTTAAATACGCCCCCACATGTCTACTTCACAGTGTGGGAAGATTTGCATATCACCGCCCAAATGTATACACAAAGAAAGAGGGCGTGATTTTTATTCTTGCTGATCCCCACGCCATGTCCTGGAGATGCTGTGTTTCGTTGTGAAAGTGAAACTACTTTCTTTGGAATTGAGGACACAACTAGAAATCAGTGGTCAAGTTGTATTTACAACACTGTTCCAGAACAGTACAACGCAAATATTAGAGTGTGTTCAGCGCATCTTACGGAGGGGTATTTCCTAAACCTGGGAGAGTAGCCTAAAATGCCAGCTGTGCATAAAGGCTGTTTCTATAAAGTGGGGCAATACCAACTTTGCAAGGACAGTCTGGCACTTCTGACTCACAGCCTGTAAGTTTTCATAATTAAAGAATTTGCCACTGACTATTCAAACGCGAGTTTTGAGCTGTGTAGAGTAGTGCTTGTTTGTCGTTTCTCTGATCACAAATGCAGACATGGTAATGTTTACACAATGCAACGTGATGCGTAAAAAGATTGTATAAGTCATTATAATCAGTAATTATGTCCTCACTGGATGCAACAAATGCCTCGTTTATAATGGGTTTTATTGTTTATTTATTGTTCACAGCATAACATTTCCGTCTCACGCTTGAGGTAATCAGCCAATCACAATGCACTGGATAGCTGGCCAATCAGAGCTCGCTTCTCAGAACGATGAGCTTTTCTCAGAAAGGCAGCGCATAGAGGAGCAACAATAATGTACAGTATGTGGAAAATAATGTGTTTTTGAACCTTAAACCAAATAAACACATTGCATTACATGAAATACACAAAATAATGTTCTTTTTAACAACGTCATATGAACCCTTAAAATTTTTGTTTGTGAATATTCGCCCTCTTTGTTGCACTAAGCTAATTTATACACAGTGCATTAGAAACGGGGTAATTATAACCTGAACAATTCATGAACGTGAACAATGAATATTGTGCATGCACATGAGTGATCAACACTAATGTGACAAGCAGCATTGTTTTTAGGTCTAATAGATATTCTAACATTTTCAAGAACATGTAAGACTTTTATTAAATCTTATAATTTAAGCACTTGGGAAAAAGTCCCTTGCATCCGTTTTTCTAAATGTTTCATATTTATATCTGTGTACAACCCAGTTTAGTTTCTGCATACTCAAAATGTTGCACAAAAAATGACACACAGGGTGAAGGAGGTCCATCCAAATGTTTTTGCACTGGGGTCAATGATGCCGCTGGCTTGCTTTCAGACCAAGAGATGAAATTTGCCAACTAAATTCAATGTATTCCCTCATATTAAAATTTTAATAAATATCCTGAATCATATTTGCTACCTCAAGTCAAATGTAATTTATATTCAAAAACTTGAAATTGACGTTCTCAAATCAATTCTAAACGGCAAACATCCCTGTCAAGCATACAGGCTACAGCAAAGGTCATGATCCGATACTGTGCACATTCTGTAGGCATATGCATAGGTGTCATACATTTTGATAAGGAATATATTTAGATAATATGCCAAGATAAATAAGAATGCAAATGCTAACTCACTTAAATAGTATTTTAATATGTTAAAGAATATCATTTTGATGAGATAAACCAAACACAATCATCCAGTCACCTTCATTTAGAGGTCTCTCAGCACAAAGTTTAACCCTTTACAGTGGCAGTCTAAATTAAATGTTCAATTTCAATTCAGCTCAAAGTAAAAAGTCTGCTTTTCTCACTCATGCATTTGCAAGCCAGTTGGTGTTTTTTTTTTTGCCTTAGGTTAGCTTGGATTAATTAGCTGAATTCTATGGATGTTTCTCAGTCTAGCTCTCTGCCTGCTGTGCTGCACTGTTTGCATGAAGATTAACAACATCAGACCCCCTCAAACACAGTAAACCCCACCACCACATTCTGACAATGAAAGAAAAGACTGTTTACTTTCTGCAAATGATGCCAGCCCAGGGGTAAGGCTCTAATTCTCCTCTAATGGTTTCAAATAGAGTGCATATCTAATGAGATGAACTCTGTGTTTCTATGGTCTTGAGACTGACTGTGCACTTTTTTGTACTTTTGCTAAGTTAAGAAATGAAAGTCTCCTCCCTCTCTCTTTCTATCGGATACCTTGTAGCTTTATTTGTTTATGTCTCTCTCTCTTCCGATCCCCAGATAAATGTCTCCCTGACAACCTGTGGGGATGAGTGCATGCTGGATCCGACATTCCTGTTTGCTCATTAGCACGAGTTTCCTGTGTGCTCTGTTCTTCAGATCTGTGGACAATGATGTGAGGATTTATACAGTCAACTATTTCTCCCATCACTTCCAGTGTTTTTATCTTGTTATGCACTACCTCAGTCATTCTGTTCGCAAGGCTGATGCAGTCTGGTACTCCTAGCAGTGGTTGAGCGGGATCGATTCCAAGTCTTGATAGTCTACCCTATTTTCTCCCCCCTGCATTCATAAAGCTGTGCTCTCTTGCAGGCATCTGCTCTGGTTTACATAGCATTGCATCATTCGTGTGTATGCAATGTCATTGCAGTTGCCTGGCATGTTAGGTCATGTATATTACATTCAATCTACAAAGAGAAAACTATGTTACTGTTCACAAGTTTGGGGGTCAGTGGTTTTTTTTTAAGAAATTAATTTTTTTATTCAACAAATACTTAAAAGTTTGATAAAAAATACTGTAATCTACTTTTTAATCTACTTAAAAAGTATACGTTTTATTCATCAAAGAATCATGAGCAAAAATATCACGGTTTCCACTAAAATATGAAGCAGCACAACCATTTTCAACACTGATAACAAAAACAATTATTTCTTGAGCAGCAAATCGGCATATTAGAATGTTTTCTGAAGGATCATGTGAAACTGAAGCCTTGAGAAATGGTTCCTGAAAATTCAGTTTTGCATCACAGGAATAAATTACATTTTTAAAATATATTCACATAGAAAACAGTTTTAATCTGTAATAATACTTTGTAAAATTACTGTTTTTACTGCATTTTGTTCAAATAAATGCATGAGCAGATGAGACCTCTTTCAAAACATTTTTTTTCATTCTTACCAATCCAAGACTTTTGAATGATTGTGTGTGTCGACACTCAATTTATACTTATCATGATGTAAACAAAGTTGTCTATACTTAAAATGCACTTTAGAGACTATAATTGGAATGATCCATGTCCAAGGATGGATTGTGGTCCCACCGTGTCCCAGGGCATCAGCCGCCACCCCAAAAAATGGAAAACGTGTATGTTGTAAGGAATGGGAAAACAATACAAATGTTTGCTTCAAATGCACATGCAGTACAAGAAATTATGGAAGCCTATTTTCACCGGAGTTTATTTCTTATAATTGCAAATAATAAAAAAAAAATGTATTTGTTTAAATCTGTAGTATCACATTTTTTATTTGTAGTCGCAGTTTTTAGCTGTGGTGATCATTTAACTGGTGCTCATTTAAAGGATTGTGCCGGCTCTCCATTCCACTCTCAATTGCAAATAAACTGTGGCCTGGCAGGTAACTTTGTCCGAGCAGCTTTCTGTGCTGTCTTTCCTCCCTGTCAATCAATGTCACATTTGCTGATATCAGATATATGATACAAGTATCTGCATCTTCTGATGGCACCCATTCACTGCAGCTGATCCACTGGTGAACAAATAATATAATGCTAAATTTTTCCACATCTGTTCAGATAAAGAAACGCATCTCGGATGGCCTGAAGGTGAGAACATTTTCTGTAAATTTTCATTTTTGGGTGAACTATTCCTTTAATGGGTCAATAATATCACTAATCAAAAATGCAGTTAATAAAAGCATTGATATATGTTGTTCTGGATGTAAATTAATTATCTTTAAGAGAGATGCAAGTGTGCACAACAACATGGGGAAGTTTTGTGGTCCGTTATTTCATTGGTTCAGGCTTGTATTCCATAGAGCCTCTTCTTGTTAGCACCCATCTGTTTTCCAAGAAGGCATAAGGTCTCACTGCTTCGATGGCTTCAAATGGGCTTCTCTGTTCCTCTATGATTCCAAAATATCCTCTCTTCTGATAATGAAGGTGATAAATTGAACTGGAAGTTCTCTAGGATTAAAAGGCCAATGCATTTAGCCTTTAACAGCTGAAGATCCATAGAGGAATGTTTCTGTGAAACTATATTAACACTTAATGCTTACGTTTGGAAGCAACCAAAATGCATGAGTATATTTTCAGAATGAAAGACAGAAACATTTCTTATTTTCTAAATTTCTTTATAAGAAACAATAAGAGGTGAGCTAACAATAGTTGATATAAAGAAAAAGAATATATTTTAATATTTGATAAACATTTGTGTGTCTACAGTATATATTTGTAGCTACAGTATCAGTCCCTGATATGAAAACTGCAGAGACAGGGATAGTTATATTCATTCATTCAGTAACAAGGAGAGAATCACACCTGCACCATCTATGGATCATAGTCCTTCCGTGATCAGAGGAACTACAAAATTAATATTTTTGTTCAGGCAGTGAAGTTACATATGTGCTTATATATTACATGGGTTTGGCAAACAGCAAGCTAGCATAACATCTTTGAGCCAATTCTTGAAATAAACGAGGTTGGATCGTTAAAAGGATTCACTTGGTTTCCATCCAGAAAGTACATCCTTGGCAGTCTCAGCTCGTAGTTCCCTAATTAGCAAATTTATTGTCATAACTTTAAATTTTTTGGTTAAGTTGCAATCCCTTCAAAAATGTAGAGCAAGACATTTCATTTAGGACTGTATTCCACCTCAGCAGTAATAGCAATGGTTTCATGTGCTTAAACCAAGGCAAAGAAGCACTTCTTGACATGCTGGTTCTTTTTTACATTTTGGGCCAGTCTATAACTGTGCTTGGGTATTTGGAGGTAACATAGTTGTGGTCTTGATATAATAAGATAAGTTTGAATGCAATGGAAAAATGAGGCCCAGAGATGTTCTGGCAAGTCTTAATGGGCCGGATGTTCTTAAACCCTTAAAAAATCTGAAACTGTTGCAGCCAGTGAAGATCTCAAAGTGACACTAAGGGGCCTTTTACACAGGATGCGTTCTTGCGTTAAATACAACTAGACAGGGGCGGCAGAAATGACCTGAAAGCTGGTTTATAGCATTCCTGTAGATCAGGCATGCTACCAGCCACATCAAGGTTATGGGTTTGATACAATGTTTACCTGCATGTATACCTCGAATTCATTGTACGTTGTTTTGCAAAAAGCTTCTTCCAAATTACACAACACATACAAATAACATTTCTCAAAATCTTTCACAGGAGAAAGTCATACAGGTTTGTGATGACATGACAGTGAGTAAATTATGACAGAATTGTAATGCTTGGGTAAACTCATAAAAATGCAGCTGTGAGAAAAACTTCAAGGAACAATAGCATCTGTCCAGCATAATTATGTAGACCAACAATTAAAAAAACAGGACACACAAAAACGCATCTTGTGTGAACGGCCCCTAAGCAATGCTCTGGCTTTGTCAATGACACGCCACATACTTTAAAGTGGCTTGACATAATGGAACATAGACCACAATGGGATTCTTGGGAGACGAACGATGCAATTTTATTCCTTATCACTCTTCTGCAGAATTTATATTAAATATAATTGATTGTCAGAAGTTATTTTCCACTCCTAAAAAAGACACAAACTTTAAGGACTGTGACGATGGGAGGATTGGTCCGGCCCACAGTCTGGTGCCAGACAAGAAACGTCTGGTAATGTACCCTTGGTTGTGGCTCTAGGGAATCTCAGTGTGTGAGAGAGTTTGAGAAAAGGGGCGTTCCCTCAAGCACGAGCCTCAATCTCTTTTCATCGCAAAGTTTCATTACCGTCCTCTGAGCTCATACATGATTTAGCCACTGTTCTGACTGATTCTGCTAACAGGACGTTGAAAGACTCTCTCTTCCTCACTCTTTCTCCTTCTATCTTTGTAGCACTCTCCATCCTCCTAACACACACAGACCGTCTTAGTCTAGATCTCTCCATATTGCATCAGCCATCCCCTCTTCCGTTTCTATGTATTGGACAGATTGTGTCTGAACTCTCTAAGGAGAGACATAGCCTCATATTTTTGATTTTGACTTTCATCTGTTCACCCATGTAATATTCTATCATGTATCGAGTCCCATTTGGTCATAGTTCTCACAATATGTGTTTGTCAGCGCACTTTTACTTGCGTGTAACCTACATTAACCTCACCATGCGTAAGGGACTATAGGGAAAATGAGAGTTGTAGTGAGTAAAAAGAAGTTGCCATGACCCATCTCTTGAAGGCTCTTCTGGGACAACCTCGGATGGCACTGCCATAACAGGGAGCGTGTGCTTGCACTGGCTCATTGAACTCATGCACCAGCCTATAGGATAGTGTAGGGAAGTGTTTCCGAAACTGAGAATTTACAAACTGTGGTATTAACCGACAGGCACGTCAAACTGTAGTCTCGATTTTCTCAATGATCTCAACCATTGATTTGGACGGTGACAGTAAAGTGCACTCATCCTGGTCCCAGAGGCTACCAGGACTGGAATCCCCATCGGTACTCAGCTCATCATCCTCTTCTTCCTCGTCGTCATCATCCACGCAGGAGTCCTCATCGCATGATTCCATGTAGTGCAGACCCAATGCATTGATTCCAGAGTCTTCTGAGCTGGAGGGAGAGGAGCAGTGGTCCATTTTAGGGCCTGAGAGCTTCTCGTTTGGTTGGCCGTGTTTAATAGTTGGGGCCGCTTGCCTTGTGTGCTTGTTGGTACGTTGGGGTGCAGGTTGAGGTGCCGGTGTTTGGGATTGGTGTGTGGGATTTGGTGTAGGGGGAGGCGGCCTTTGCACATAACACATCTTACCATTGATACGTTTGACCATGTAATCATCCACAAAGAGCTCAGAGATGACGCAGAACTTGGGCGACTCTGGGCAGGGTGGAGGATGGAATTTGGGGGCTGTCCTGAGAAAGCGCTCAGCCAGGGAGATGGACAGGTTCATGGTGTGGGTGTGACCTGAGGGGGCAACTGGAACCGCCGTGCTGGGAAGTTGGCATACGCTGGTCATGGGTTGGTAGACATATTTACCTGCAAAGAAAAAAAGAGCAGATTGAACTTATAAAATTCATAATATACATTCATATGTAATGAATACAATATGTGCCCCAAAACGATTCTTTCTGTGTACAGGAGACACTGATATCATCAACTGAATGTGAGAAAACTTACTAAAAAACAATGACAAAAAGTGAGGTTGAGCAAAAATATGTTCTTGCTGAAAACTTAAATTCAAATCTCATTGGAGAGTTGACTTAGTATTGCGCTGCTATTGATTTGTCTGCTGTGCTAGTGATAGCTGTGATAGATGCTGTTATAAGTTGCTAGATATTTGCACTGTACAACGCAAGTTACTAATCTGAAAGTGTTACTCTTTCACAGAGGACAGAATTGATTTTTTCACAACTGGCAATCTCATGCAGAGGCATATTCTCAACTTTAGAGGTCATACGGCATGTACTGTGTACTACAGAAGACATAAGATACTGTATAAGGGAACATAGTTCTGTAAAAATATATATGTAAATACAATGTACAATTGATGTTTTTTGTCAGCATGTTTTTATGTTTTATGTAATTTTAATAAGCAGTGAAGCAGAAATAATAGCTTCTAAAAGCAGGAAATACAAATAAAAGGCCGTCAAACTATTTTTGTTAAGAATACATTTTTAATCTTCATTATGTTATCAGGAAAAGTGTATCACAGGGATATTTTTTAATATATGCTACACCAAAACAATATCAGAAATCAAAATATATGTTTCAGAATTTAAAAAAATGCTCATCACAGAATAGCAGTGTTATTTTAGCATCATTTAGATACTATTATGGTTTTTATTTTTATATTTTCTGTTTTAATTTTAGTTTGGGTTTTGGTCATTTTGTGAGTGAAGTGAAGTGACATTCAGCCAAGTATGGTGACCCATACTCGGAATTCGTGCTCTGCATTTAACCCATCCAACGTGCACACACACAGCAGTGAACACACACACACCGTGAACACACACCCGGAGCAGTGGACAGCCATTTATGCTGCGGCGCCCGGGGAGCAGTTGGGGGTTCGGTGCCTTGCTCAAGGGCACCTCAGTCGTGGTATTGAGGGTGGAGAGAGCGCTGGACATTCACTCCCTCCACCTACAATTCCTGCCGGCCGGAGACTCGAACTCGCAACCTTTGGATTACGAGTCCAACTCTCTGACCATTAGGCCATAAATTTATAGATCCATAAAACAAATGCAAGCATTATTTCATTGACCCACAAATCACAAATTATCTAAAAAAGGGAGCCCTTGAGGCATGAGACACAAGAACAAACACATATATAAAATATTTTTTTTAAATTCCCTCATTTGACTCGATAGTTTTTGGAAAAAAAAATTTGCGCGGTCTGTCTTAACAGTCTCTTTGTAAAAAAAAAAAAAAGTTCACAGGTGTATCTTATCTAAAAGTAATTCCACTGCATTTCCCCCATAGAGTGAACAGAGTTTGAGTGTGATGGCTATAGTATCTCAAAGGCAGAATTCCCTACAGAGACAGAATGGATTGTTTGCTCTGGACCATCCTGAGGCCCACCTGGCTGTGAGGCAGGAGAAAGAATAATTTCCATCTAATCCGAATCTCTACTCATTTAGTGATGACAAAAAGCAGTCTGATATCACAGATATCTGGTCCAAAACAGCATTTTCTGTAGCATCACACACTTTTATCTTCTCTTTCCAGCTATTTTTCCACCTTGTAGATTTATTATTTATCTCAACCCCTAAAAAACACATTGAATTTCCAACTGCATTGATAAAAGGCATTCAGCTGTGGCAGTTTACTGACATACAATTCAGAATGAACCATTATTACTGACATCACTTGCAGTTTCTGCTTCTCCAAACAGACAAACGCATCTCTTTCTGACGTTCTGTCTCTTTTTCATCACACCCAGCCTGTAATGTGATTGGAAGGCAATGAGAATCTTAAGATTAGATAAACACAAAACTTCTCATTGTGTTTGCCCTTGTCTATGCAACTTCTTTCAAAGCTCTCAATACTGGGTCTGCATTAGATGAAGATGACTTGCAGTATATACAATTTGTAAACTATGGGAACAAAAACTGGGAGAGGTTGTATGGTATATATACAATTGTTGGTGCAGATAGCCTTGGGCA
This sequence comes from Barbus barbus, assembly GCF_936440315.1. Taxonomy (NCBI): domain Eukaryota; kingdom Metazoa; phylum Chordata; class Actinopteri; order Cypriniformes; family Cyprinidae; genus Barbus; species Barbus barbus. The sequence goes on along the minus strand of NC_136735.1, from coordinate 19,499,999 downwards.
ATGTTTTATTTATTATTAAAAAGAGAGCATTTGAAGGGAAATAGGACAGAGAGAGTTCCTTGAATGAATATGAATTATATGAACAGACATGACACACATTTCATTCAAAGCATATGACACACAGGGGATCGACTTACAGTAAATAGGCTACCTACTATATGCCCAGATTTGTCATGTTAGCTGTGGTAGAATGAATGTTAATCTGCTTTTGATGGAAAAAGACAGAGCAAACCTACTTAATTTACATTTCAATACAAAAGAAAGAAAAAAAGGTGCCTCAGTTAACAAGTCATAAGAACAAAAGCCAATACCTCTAATCCCATTCAGTAAAGCCATTTACCATTTTTGTGACTGTACCACTTTCACTTTTTCTACTGTCAAGCTAAAGAATTTAAAAGAAGGATAAATGTATCTACAAAACAATTGCCTCCACTTCACTATGGATCTGAAATAATAAGTGTTTGCAGTCACGTGTGAAACGTGAGATGTGAAATGATAGATGCCTTGAGGCCTGTATACACTCTAAAAAATGCTGGGTTAGATACAACCCAGTGCTGGGTAAATACTGGACAGAACATATGCTGGGTTGTTTTTAACCAGCAGTTGGGTTAAATGTTTAACCCATCCTTCTGGGCAGTAACCCAATCGCTGGGTTCGTCCATATTTTACCCAGCACTAGGTTGTTTTTAACACAGCATTTTTTAGAGTGTAGAAACTCTTAGCCATGAAAAAAACTATCCTTTGTAATAATCACATCAACATCCTGTCAAGAACAAGAATTCTTCTGCCACTGTAATTGTATCTGTCATGTCTGTCTTTTTAGATTAAGCTTCCAAACAGGAAACACTTTCTTAGGAACAAGCGAGCAAAAACATTCAACTGCCCTTAAAAAGTGTGTTTATATCCATCACCATCCTCCAGACTGAATATATTTTGTCTGATCTGATGTAGATGTGTGGAATGCTAATTAACAGAAGATACTCAAATAAAACGTGTTAATTAGTGTTTAATAATTAATAAAGTAATTGTGAAGCTGACTTTAATGTTTCCATGAGTTCCCAGGTGGAAAAAAAATTCTGACATTGATTGCACTATATCACGAGTGATATTGCCATATGTTACCTATAAATCCATATATAATTTTCACATAAAGTATGTATATTCTCTGGGTAAGTTTATAACATAAATAAACTCTACATAGTAAAATATGTACGCACTGTATATTATATATAATACGTTTATATATATATAATTAAAGTTTATAATTATATATAATATCAATATGATTATTTTTATATGGTATTACATGTAGCAATAACATGTCAACTATACATATATGCAACTTTATTAAAACACCACATATACCAAAAAAATTGTATGTTTGTATCTTTATGTTTATATATGTTTTTGTAATAAATGTTTTACAGAGACGTCTTACTTATATACCATCATCATGTATTGACAGGTTTTAGGAATGATATACATGACATATATGTCCAAAAATGTATTACACATACAAACCCGATTCCAAAAAAGTTGGGACACTGTACAAATTACGAATAAAAAAGGAATGCAATAATTTAAAAATCTCATAAACTTATATTTTATTCACAATAGAATATAGATAACATATCAAATGTTGAAAGTGAGACATTTTGAAATGTCGTGCCAAATATTGGCTCATTTTGGATTTCATGAGAGCTACACATTCCAAAAAAGTTGGGACAGGTACCAATAAGAGGCCGGAAAAGTTAAATGTACATATAAGGAACAGCTGGGGGACCAATTTGCAGCTTATTAGGTCAATTGGCAACATGATTGGGTATAAAAAGAGCCTCTCAGAGTGGCAGTGTCTCTCAGAAGTCAAGATGGCAAGAGGATCACCAATTCCCCCAATGCTGCGGCGAAAAATAGTGGAGCAATATCAGAAAGGAGTTTCTCAGAGAAAATTTGCAAAGAGTTTGAAGTTATCATCATCTACAGTGCATAATATCATCCAAAGATTCAGAGAATCTGGAACAATCTCTGTGCGTAAGGGTCAAGGACGGAAAACCATACTGGATGCCCGTGATCTTCGGGCCCTTAGACGGCACTGCATCACATACAGGAATGCTACTGTAATGGAAATCACAACATGGGCTCAGGAATACTTCCAGAAAACAAAGTCGGTGAACACAATCCACCGTGCCATTCGCCGTTGCCAGCTAAAACTCTATAGGTCAAAAAAGAAGCCATATCTAAACATGATCCAGAAGCGCAAGCATTTTCTCTGGGCCAAGGCTCATTTAAAATGGACTGTGGCAAAGTGGAAAACTGTTCTGTGGTCAGACGAATCAAAATTTGAAGTTCTTTTTGGAAAATTGGGACGCCATGTCATCCGGACTAAAGAGGACAAGGACAACCCAAGTTGTTGTCAGCGCTCAGTTCAGAAGCCTGCATCTCTGATGGTATGGGGTTGCATGAGTGCGTGTGGCATGGGCAGCTTACACATCTGGAAAGGCACCATCAATGCTGAAAGGTATATCCAAGTTCTAGAACAACATATGCTCCCATCCAGACGTTGTCTCTTTCAGGGAAGACCTTGCATTTTCCAACATGACAATGCCAGACCACATACTGCATCAATTACAACATCATGGCTGCGTAGAAGGAGGATTCGGGTACTGAAATGGCCAGCCTGCAGTCCAGATCTTTCACCCATAGAAAACATTTGGCGCATCATAAAGAGTAAGATGCGACAAAGAAGACCTAAGACAGTTGAGCAACTAAAAGCCTGTATTAGACAAGAATGGGACAACATTCCAATTCCTAAACTTGAGCAACTTGTCTCCTCAGTCCCCAGACGTTTGCAGACTGTTATACAAATAAGAGGGGATGCCACACAGTGGTAAACATGGCCTTGTCCCAACTTTTTTGAGATGTGTTGATGCCATGAAATTTAAAATAAACTTATTTTTCCCTTAAAATGATACATTTTCTCAGTTTAAACATTTGATATGTCATCTATGTTGTATTCTGAATAAAATATTGAAATTTGAAACTTCCACGTCATTGCATTCTGTTTTTATTCACAATTTGTACAGTGTCCCAACTTTTTTGGAATCGGGTTTGTACATAAACATACATATTTGTATGGGCTATACTGTAAACAGTATATATTTTAATTATGAAATTTCTATAGCTTTAATATATGTTTTACTTCATATGACAATATATACATTTCATATATGGAAATCTAATATGTACAAAAAGTATATTACAAAAATTTAATTTGTGTATGGGTTAATTATTTTTTTATTCATTAGCTTATTTAAAGAACACAGCCAATTTGTGCAGATGTTTACAGTTTAAACTTTGCTAAGGAATACATTATTTCTTGTGATTTACAGTATTAATTATTTTAAGGTTGTTTTTTTAAAAGTAAATAATGTGTCAAGCGAACTCTTTGACACTAGTCATAACAGGCCTCCAGTGAATTTTCATAAGAAAATCTTTGTGGTAGTCTATCCTACTAAATCAGCTCAGTAATTGGGTCATTCTACACATGACAGATAATAATGTACCACTAAATCCTGATTCAGTCACATAATACAGTATATTATAGGCCCATTACAAATCATTGACCATGTGTCCACAGACAGGTTAGCAGTCTGTGCAAAGTGCTAGGAGGGGAGCATTGTATCTAATTGAAAGACTACCCATCAAGGCCATTTACACCAAAACAGAAAGCTACAGAGCTGCTGTTTCCAATCTGCTTTATCTATTCTCATGTTTCATTTACACTTGATGAAATGATGAAAGCTAATGAAACTGGAAACCACTTTCAGACATGCGTCCCGCATATAAATAAGTGGGATTTGAGTAATCGAGCAAGTATTGTAGTGAGCTTTATCAGTGAAGAATCAGTAAAGGTCCATATGAGGACATCTGAAACCCCTGCTGACTGGGTACCACAGAATGTGTGTGTCTACAGATAAGACTAATCCTGTGATTGTTGGTCTTATATTTAGGCTTTAAGTTCTTGTGCTCAGACAAATATTGTGCAAACAAAGCCTGATGTACAATCAGGGTTTACAGGCGGATGTGAGCAGGACTTTCCATATCCTGTTTTACAGACATGCAATCTAAGCTATCAGAAATAAGAGCTTGAGGCTCTAAACTTGAATCGAGGCACAATTTTGACTTGACATTTACGGTCTTAATCATAATTACTTGTGACTATGACCTGGTTCTAAATAAAATTATATAATGCAAACGATCGACTTCTATACACTGTTTTGGTTGAGAATTGGGAAGCAAACCAATGACTTGGACTTTTGTCTGTCTACTTTATATTTTGATTTTGAGTACTCTACAGTATTTTATATGTGCTTTGGGACTGGTCTTGCTGGTTTATGCTAGTGTTGTGCTTGTCTTGTTGGTGATATTTTTTTATGTTTCACCAAGGAAGTCTTTTTAAGGTAGTTAAGATATAGAAAATAGGATGCTGACCAGCTATGGTGGTTTTTCTCAACAGGTCTATATGTATGGTGCAAAATGATTACTTCTTCCCATTTTTTTCTTTCCTGTTGCACACAATGAAAGTCAGTGGGGTCCAATTTCGCTTACAATTTCGCTTGAACTCCAACACTATTTAAAACAGTAAGATCTGAGTAATGACTACTGTGAATGAACCCTTTAACAAACATTCCAGTCACATGTTATCTTTTTTCTGGAGTACACAAAAATATGATTTTTGAAGAATCATTACAAAGCTCTTTTCCTTACAATGGCAGATCGTAGTGATAAAATGATACAAAGCAAACAAGCAATGTTTGCAGTTCATAGTGACCTCAAAAAATATCTTAAGGGATTGGAATGACATAATGGTTATTAAATAATGTCAGATTTTGTGACTTGTGACTATTATCAGATTTGTGACTATTATCTTAAAATCACTTTTTTCTCTACTTACTCTCTGTAGAGTATTTACTTCACATAAATGGTGAGTGCTGGCAGAAGTTTGGAGGAGTTCATAGCTTCTATTTAAAGGATTTGCCTTTTGATGCACCCTTAAAATAGACTCTCAAAAACCTTGGTGAAAGCAGTAGTGAGGGTGGCTGCCACTCAGACTGTGTGAGATGCTCGTCTTGATAAAAGGTTGAGAGAGAACCCTGATTAGAAAAGTGAAGTCACAGATGAGTGGAGCTGAGTTCTACACTCCTACAATCTCTCTGTCCTGCTCAACTGTAATTACACATCGGACTGGTCTCAGAGAGGTGTGAAGGTGGGTTTGGATGAAGACTGATGATGAAGGCCTTGAAAATCCCTTAGTGTGAATCATCTGTCAGGATTAGACAGGCAATGCCATGTTCACGCTTAGGTCTCGGTTCATCTCAGGTAGAACATTCACTCTCTGTCTGTCTGTCTCTCTCCCTCTCAGTTTCTTTGCATGTGTGTCTGATAGGTTTACTTGCTGGTCCAGACTGACTTCAAAAACAGACTGAGCATCATCTCATGCTGTGCTTACATGATGCCTCACTGAGCACCAATTACACTTTCTTACAGTTTTAGAGTACTGTTTACTGAGGAGAACGTTCTATTCATCTGGTTTATATTTTTTCTTAAGAATTCAAGCAAGAACATATTTGTTTAGAATTTGTTAGATTTAGACATTGTGACCATCGTGACTTGTTTTTCTAAATCCCATTGGCTACCTCTGGTACAGGCTATTGGCCCTGGGTCCCTAGTGATCATCCTATATTATACAGTACATGTTATGGGGGCTGGGGCCCTTGGTGATCTGTGAACACTTCATAGGCTGAAGGCCCTGGGGCCCCTTGAATCGCCTTTAGTGTAAGTACTGAGGGCCCTGGAGCCTCTTTTGGACATGTATATGCTGAGGGGCCTTGTGCCTTTACTGGTAGGCTTACACTGTATGTGCTGAGGGGTCTGAAGCCCTATATCCTATATACTATATCCTAGTAATCAACTAACACTGCATATGCTGAGGGGTCTGAAGCCCCTTCTGATCAGCCTAAACTGGAAGTGCTCAGGGTGTCTGGGGCCCCTACTGGTAAGCTTGTATGTCCTGGTACATTGTATGTTCTGAGGGGCCTGGGGCCCATAGTAATCAACTTGCATTGAAGGCTCTGATGGCTTTATGATAGCATCGTGGGCACTGAAGTACCTACTAGTCAGCTTACACTGTATCAGCTGAGGGGCCTGGAGCCCCTTCTGGTCATCCTAAACTGGAAGTACTGAGGGGTCTACAGCCCTGACTGGATAATATTACACTGTACACTGAAGGTGCCAAGGGTTTCTTGAGGTCAGCTCACATCATTTAGCATCTGAGACTTTTGTAGACCCCTGACAGTCTCCAAGGTGCAGTGACGCCACAAGCGAATTTCAAAATCCAGAATTGTCCATGTGCATGACACCTGAACCCATCCGTTGGAAAAGGATGACATATTATTACTGACACTAAACAAGGCTAACTCATAGTGCTGATGTCCTATGGCCTGCCCCACAACCCACTGGGAGAAACGTAGCATTCTCACTTCCTTTTTCATCAGAGCTTGACAAGTACAGAATAACATTACACTACCCAGAACACCAATTCACTAGGGCCTCTGGACTGAAGCATATCATTATGTTTCTTAATTTTAGAAGGATGTCATTCATATTAAATCTCAGAGACATCTGGTGGCTGCAAAACAACAATTTTAACAATCGCACATACATTTTCAAGTGCTAAAAAGCTAACTTCACACAGCAGATTTAGTGAACTCTTAAAAGCATCCTCTATGTTTTGAAGTCCCCAAATGGCATATCTTGATGCTAACCTTTAGGGAGGTAAACAAGAGCAATGCCTGCTGTGTTTACATGCACCCAAACAGCAAAGACAAATAAAAGACAGAAAAAGAGGAGTACGAGAGAAGAAAACATCAGAATTCCCCAGGGTCTGCAGAGAACTCCTCTCAAAAGACTTATCTCGAAGGACAAAGCCAATCTGTATTCAGTTATTCACTCCTGCAAGTATGTATAAATACATTCCTAACTGCCTTGGGCTTTATACTGTACAGTGACTTCTTGTCTCTATGTGAGACTAACAATGGTATTGTACGGTATCTTGGGATCAAGTTTTTGTGTGTCTGCAGCATTAAACACATTTCTCCTGAACTTTGCTATTTTATACGTAGCCATGTAATAAGTGGGAAATTGTATAGTCAGATGGATTTATTTATTTGCCTAGGGTTTATTTTGAAATAATGGTCCACTAATTGTACTGTATTCCTCATTTATGCAGTGCCCATAACAAGCCTGACAGCACGCAGAGAATCATTGTATTTAGCAAAAGAAACAATACCTTTTTTTTCTAATTATCATTAAACTGATAGTCAAGGTTTTTTTTTTTTTTTTTTTTTAACATTAGCACCTGACAGAGTTTCTGTGTAATGATGGTATTATCTTTCTCGGGTCCTGAAATAAGACATAACTCATGGAATTCAACTCACAAGTAGGCCAAATGTCAGTCAAGCTCCCAGGAGAAACATTGTCGCTCCATTTTAAGCAGCACTGGTTCTGCCTGAGAGCCTGTGCTGCATCGCGCCAAGTATCAAATTAATATTTAGCATGTTTACATAATGCACATAGTGTTGCAAACATAAACATCCTCCCCTTAATGAGAACAGATAACGGCTTAATTATTGTGACAGCTGAACTTTACAGTTACAGTGAGTTGTTGTGTGGGTAGAAATAGCTTTGTTACTAATGTAATAATTAATTCATGTAATGGTCACACCCTCCAGTATGGGATGTTGAATTGCAATCTGAATTATAATGAAAGCAATAGGACACGGAAAATAAATAATAACATCATTAATTTAGACTTTTGCCTATTTGTGTCCTGATATGTACATTATAATACATTTTTCTCAACTGATGCATTTTTCTAAACTACAAATTTTAATTTTGCTATACAGTACATAAGATATCATGAAAACATTGATTTCAGATTATTTGATTGTTTTTAGAAAAAATCAAACTTATGTAGTGAGCATGTGTAATTCAGTGAAAATAAAATATATTATTAAATACAATATTAAAAAGTCACTTTCTGCCATTTTCCAGCATGTTCATTTTTTTCAGTTTCACTCTTATTTTTTTCACTCTCAATTTTATTTCCTTTTATTCAAACTCTAATTCTGCATCCTGTTTGTTCATCAATTCAAATTCAGGAAGTGAACTGGAATTTAACTGACCTTCTCAATTTAATTTCAAATGGTGGGTGAGTTTTATGTTGTACTCTGTCATTTTATATTGAGTCAGGTTAAAAGCTCAAAGACTTGACCGCTATCACTTTTTTTTTTCTGAAAGGGAAAGGTTGAACTTTAAAAAAGCACGTCAAAGCTGAGACCTTAAAGCTAGGAATAAATTGTGCTGACATTTTAAAGCTGAGATAAAAAAGCAGAACTTAGCAACAAGGCCAGACTAGCGCTTGACCTCTGACAGGGCTACGTGAACTTTCTGTCATATCCTGATTAATTTCTTTTTCAGCTTGTCAGTCAGAAAAGTAACAAAACCGTTGGATTCGTTGAGAAATCCAAGCCACTGATGCCTGAAGGGATGTGCGTAGCTAACTGAAAAACAAAATTTGGTACAACAGACGTTAACTGTTCTGCTCCCTCTGTTTTAAACTGAGGAGGAGTTTATGTAGTCAAGTTATGGGGGTTGTCTCAAATGCTGCTCTAAACTTAAACAGGAAACAAGACTTAAGCACCGTCCTGGGGCAACTGCATATCAAAACCCACAAAAACCTAGCAACCTAATTTTACTGTCACTTGCCCAGAAGAATCTAAGAATCTCCACTGAGTTTTTAAAAAGCTCCTACAGAATTTTCTCTCTTTCTTTCAGAAACACACATACACATTCGGAGATGATTATTTCACAGAGAGGTCTCAGGAATCTGCTCTCTCCTTCACGGTCACATGACATTTGTTAGCCTCACAATGACTGCCATTTTTTATCAGATACCCCTGACACCAGAAATGGCCCGATCTTATCGCTGCCTTATAAATATATCTTAGCACTCATCTTTATTCGTCTGTTGACTTCCTCTGTAATGCACATTCATTGTGGACATGTTAGAGTAATTCACGTCTGCTTGTACAAAGTTTCACTTCAGCTGTAAAGTCCCTATGAGTCAGCTTTTGAGTTAGATACTGTACTGCAGTGGATCGTTGACCTTCTGACTGCTGAATTTTTTTATAAAATGTTAATATACAGATTAAACAGTATTAGACCTTGCACTGCTTATAAAAACAAAATGAGCAATAAATAACTTAGTATCTCTAAATGTAATCAGTGTTATTCAATTTTCCCAGATGAAGGAAAAGCACCTTGCAAATCATCTGCAAAACATTATAGTCAGCCATGCATATTAATTAAAACAATGTTAGATTATATAATAATGCTTGGGTTATATAATGATAATGACTTCTTTATTTAGATTTTTTTTTCATGGCTGAAAATTTTGGTTTGTCTTTTTTTTCCTTTTTTTTGTCAAAGAATTCTGTATTTTAAAGCAGCTTTACAGAAATGCATGTTAATGTTATAATACTCTACTACTCTACGCTCTACTACTGTATACTGTAGTCAACATTTAATAGCTTTACATATGGAGACCATAAACAATCAACCAGCTGAAATTCGCTATTAGGCTATGGCTGTATATATTCTGTATTTAAATACCTAGGTTTAAAAAAAGGCAAAAAAGAAACAGCTCCCTCCACCGGTGGTATAAGTTGCATCTGATCATCGTTATCTCTTAAAATATATGTATATATACAGTGGGTTATATATAACAATACTTAGTAAATGTCAAAGTAATTTAATCTATTTTTAAATAGCATATTGCATAGACAAGCAGAAACTGGATGTACATCACAACGTCATTTCCAAGATGTCTATGCAACATTTATAAACTTGTTTAATATTTCATCAGAGACACAAACGAAAGATGCCACATTCCTCTGAGAATATGTGATAAAAAGATGCTATTACTGTCTAATAAAAATAAACAAACGTAGGCTATCTATCAGATTAAAGGCTGTTAAATGTCTGATTAGCAAAATACATTGACATATTAGTTGCTAAATAATCTAAAGAAACTCTTATCTGACAGCATTTGTGAACTCTGAAGGGAAACGGGAACAAAAGAATTTCCCTGAGTCTGTGAATGAAATCTTTGTTTTATTACAAACCAAAGGTGCCTTGAAAATCTTTTTTAGCAAGCTTTTTAAATAAGCTTTGTATTTTACACATACATTTTCCTCACATAACCTTACACTGGCCAGTGGTTACTGGTGAACTGTTAAGAGATGAAAGCGCCGACCCCTGAAACTCCTCTTTGTGGGTGATAGTTTTAAGTCTCGAGGCATTTCGATACTGTTTATTCGGTGTAACTGATAGTATCCTTATCTATCCAAGTCTCACCGATGCTGGAGAAACAGTGCGTGTACTTACAGTGGCACCAGCCCAGATGACAGCACCAGTGCAGCTTGAAACACTTCCCGTGGCTGTGTGTGGCGCAGATGGATAGTCCATCGCAGGGCAGAAAGTCCGGTCGCCCTGCGCAACTCCTCGCTAGAGCCTGAGCTTCATCTAACTTCTCACTCTTGTGTCCGCCCGAAGCGGCCATCGCGCACGGATCACGCCGATGAAGCCCTCATCAGCACCGAGCGCTCGGGGAAGATCAGATGCACTCAGACTCGGCTGTTTTCCACTTCGACTAGGCTATATATGAACAAAAGTGGAGATACGCCCAAGACTTCGCCTACCCAAGTTCCACTTCTAATCCCTATAAAAAAACATATAGTTTCCGCTCGATCTGCCTCTAAAACCGTTAATTTTGCATAAAAGATCGCCGTGCCAAATGTGTCCGTATAAACAGTTTCAGGTTGGCACCGGGACTGATCTTGATGCTTATTGCCGAAGACGGATTTTCCGTTTCGCTCCTGCTCCGTCGATCCCCCCGCCTCTCTCTCTCTCTTTCTCTCTCTCTCTCTCTCTCTCGCTCTCTCTCTTTCTGTTATGAATGCATGCTCGCATTTCCGCGCATTGACTGTATAGGTTTGTCAAAGAATTACTGTTGTCTGCAAAAAGGAAAATAAGCTGCCGTAGCCTACCATTTAAACTCAAAAGTTCCTCCGAGCCTTTCTTCTTGGGAATTTCCAAAATAGAACCTATAATTTCCCGCAAGATCTCTAAACAGCCAGTGGTTCCTCTAGTAACTCTATGAAAAGGAAAAGCTTTGAGGCACTTGAAATGTATTCGTTTCTTAAAGTAAGGCAATTTTATGTTTTAGGGCACCATGAAAAGGGCTTTTGACCATCAATGTTCTTGTATGGTGAAGAATGATGTCAAACGTTATCTGTTTTGTTCAGTTAGGTCTACTGCTTCATGAATACTGTGAACTCATGCAAACTACTCATTGTTTGATGAATTGCCATTGTTACTGTATACTATAGGAAAGTTTGCATAATCAAACCCACAGATGAAATGGTCTGTCAGATAAAGTAGCCTAAGTTTTTGTAAAGGTAGGTATTGATGGTCTTCATTTTCTTTTTATCCAAACAATTAAGCACCTACAATTTTTTTCTTTCAAAATCTAGGGAGAATTGCAGAATAGTTTCAGACATTGGCTGTGGAGATGAAAATGTTTCAGTTTTCAAAGTTAACCTAAGAACAGTCATAGAGGGCATCCATCCTCAAAGTGTTTCCGTTTTCAAAGCTTCTCTTTGTCAGCAGTTTTCTGGAGCAGCTTGCCCAACATTTTCCTCCTTCAAAGCCACTGTTGACAGCATAGTGATTGACTTCACGTTAGACCACCTCAAGGAGAAAATGCCTGTGTCTTTTTGAGTCTTTCAATGGGTTAGTTGGTGTGGAACAGCACGGTCAAGGCCACATTATAGCATTTTTATCAAGATCTTTTATCAAAGGATGAAAGGAAAATTGGTATGAATGAAGAAATTCTGTTCATGCATGAACCATATAGAATATCATCAAAAGAGAAATTGATTTCACATCTTTAAAAAAAGCCTTTGCTTTTAGCACAGGAGTTCTACACAATTTATGAAAACTTGACATATAGCTCTATGCAAATATTCAGAAGTATTCAGTCATGTCCTGAAAATAATAAATGTGAAGTATTAATTTGTTCATATATACATGAAGAATGTAAACTGGATCCAACTGACCTGAAAAAACAGCTATAATAAAAAAGAAAGTTATCGCAGCCATTAACATATACAGTATATACACATATTAAATTTCCACATATTCCACATGAAATTCCCATATATCCCATATGATGTAAAAAATATAGCTGAAACCTATTAAAAATTGGAATGATTTCATATATTAACATACTGTATATATCTAGCCCATACAAATATGTTTGTTTATGTATGTTTGATACGTCTTTACACATATATGTGATGTACATGATATTATACAAGTAAATTTAAAGATAGATATGTATTTAAAAAGTTTATTACAAAAACACATATAAGCATACATATTTTTGTATGCATACTGTTTTAATACAGGTGCACATATAAATAAATATATAATGTTGACATAAATAGCTGCTACATATAAAAAATCATCATATATATTATTAACATACAGTGTGTTCACATACAAATTTCACTATGGGAATTTTATATATTTTATATATGTTATGAACTTTTATCTTCATCTACCCGGTACACGTGAAAATCATATATGGCCTCAGAGATAACATATATGTCAATATCATTTTTGATATAGGGCAATGTATATGTAATACATTTCCATATAAGTGATTCTGCCTTAAAGTAAAAAAAATTAAGTCTTGCTGAAATTCAAAGTGTTGTGTGTACAAAATAAGCTTGGTATCTTATTAAAACAGAAGGGAGAGAGGATTGTGCATACATGCAGTAAAATACTGCAAGAAAATGGCTAAATGTATAAGATAAATGTATCCATCAATAAGAATAATTGCTTCACATGTGCTTGGCTTTGAGGAGCAATATTATTGCACAGCTTTATGCTTGTTCATATGCATTGTTTATGACCTTTCTCTTGACCTCTTCCACTTTAATTACATTTCATTCTCCTTCACCTTCAACCAAAATGTCAATATACGCTGTCTCCAGGGCAACAAGGAAGTTATTCATCATTCAAAGGTTTCATTGGCATTAACATTATTTATTTGTTTTTATTGTCCTGTCAGCGAGTAAAACCTCCACAATGTTAGTAAAGATTGCTAATGTCACACGACTACAGCCTCGTTTAAATTGTATTGCCTCTCCAGACCCATATTGCTGTCTCTGACTCTCTCTAGAATGGAAAGGGAAACACACATGCACATTGACACTCACACACACACAAGCTACCATTAAATTGGCAACATCCATAACCACTTTGTCAGAGGCTGCAGGCAGGCCGTGCAGAATAGCAGGCTCATAAAAGAGCCATGTTTCACTGGAGCGTGGAGTCATGAAGCCAAACGGCTGCTGCCACCACATGTGTCACAATAACTATCCAATCAATGAAGCCACTGTCTGCTGATCCTAGGGAAAGGATTGATTAGACTTTCCCCAGAGATGGGACTTGTAGCTAGCAATCAGGTTTCACGGTGGACTTTCTCTCTCTGGGTGTGTGAAGAGTCTGGCAAGGTGGTCATGGGGTGGGTTTATTTTGGGATAAATGGCCACTCACAGTGTTTGTGTGTGAAAACCGCAAAGCAAAACACAGATATTACAAATGCCTTAGAATATTTTTTTGGAGAGAAAGCTGGGAACTTGTCTCTTTCTGGAGGCTTTATTTAACAGACCTCTATAAAGTATGAATATACACCTCTCTGCCCACTGACAGTGTTTACTGCCCTTGAAACTGTGACTGTACTTGAAAATTTACATGGAGTCTCTCTCTACCCTGTTATATGTATGATTATGGAAAATACTGTTAGCACAATCTGTCATCCTCACAGATATGAGTTAAGCCAGAAAGTCCCTCAAACATTTGCCCAAAGGACAATCACTTTTCCATCACTCTCCCTCTCTATTTCTGAATAAGCTCCAGGGCGCAGGCAGTCTCTGTGTTATTGCTTTGGTGCTCTTTGTCAAAGACAGATTCTGTTAGAGGCAGAGAGATGAGATACTTTCCTTAATTCATTTAATTTCCTTACAAAGTGCCCCATGAGACTGCATCCTTTACAGTTTTTGCGGAGTAAGAGATCTGAGATCTAAATAAAAATGTAGGAATTTTTTGGGCTTTTCACACTGCGCTTAACCCTGGGTTATCATCTTTTTAAACCTTGGGTAAAGCAATGTTTCACACTTGTAATTTTACAACTGCTTTTAACCTTTTGTTGGACCAGCACTGAGATGCTGAAGATGCAGTGTGAAGCAATTGTTTAGCAACAACCAATCATAAACTGAACAGCTTGCCTAATTAAATATTCATTTGTTTTGTACAGTCACAGAGACTTTCACATGTTTCAGAGGGAATGTCAAACGAAATGTCAAACAGTGACAGAAAAACTGTCAAATGATGTGAAAAATAGACTGTTTTATTCTTAAATTTATGGTCTGTAAATTCTATTCAGGTTGTTATTTTAAGAAGTCTTGTGTTGTGTTCATCCAATAATTGCCACTACAAATAAACCCATGGTTTACAAATGTGCAGTGTGAAACCTTGAAACCAGAATACCCAGGATTTATTCCTAATCCAGGCTTTAAGGCCTCAAACATGAAATAATGCAGGGTTTAGAATAACCTGGGATTAGATGGATAGTTCACCCATAAATTAATTCTGTGTGACACAAACATACCTACATTTTTGCAAAATATACATATACTATTCAAAACGTTTGTTCATTATCATACATATTAAGATTACGGGCAGACACTTTTAAAAACACTTTTACCACAGTGTCCATTTTAATGTTTGCAACACATAACCAGCTCCATACATATGGCCTTTCTGGTGTAGTAAACTTGCTCAGTAACTCACCTGGTATTGCATTGCATTTGTGATGTGAAGCACTTAAGTACGAGTCCTGTGTAACACTTGTAGACGCAAACTAAAATAGCATGGTTGCTTTAGTTTCAGTTTGTTTTCATACTTTGTTTTCAAACATAATATAGTGTTAACTTTAGTCTCCGATCACCGGACATGTAATTTCCAAACTGCAGCGACACAAACAACAACCAACATAATAAAACATTGTTATAATCATGTTCATCTGTCTCAAATAGAAAAATATGCTTTTAGCATCACTTGCCTAGAAATGTTTTTCCAACGTTTTTTCCAAGATCCTGGCTGCCAAATTATTCAAAAATATCTTCTTTGAAATTTAATTTTTGGGTTCCATGGAAGAAAGAAACACTTTGATGTTTGAAATGATGATGACATGATGACATTTTTGGCTGAACTATTTACTCTTTTAAGTTTGATAAGACCCTCTGAGAGAAAATTCAGTTTCACAGTGAACCATCTTCTGTCACGAAAGTGTTTGTCATTTTTTCTAATCATCAAATGCATTTACACTTGAATGCTTTATGGATGTCAATATAATGTTGATTAAGCAGACTGTGTTGAACCATTTTGCTGACACTATTTCATTTAGAGTCAAGGTCTTAATGCAGCTCTTAGCTGACAGAGTGGGTGTGTGGCTTCTGTTGCAGCTTCGGTTGCTCTTCTGTGTTGAGGTAGTGAGAAGGGCAACGTGCCATCTCTGCTCAGCACTGATGCATATGCTTCTGCCAGAGACAATCTGCGCACATACGAAACAAAATACATCCTGTCATAAACCTCTTCTGCCTCTCTCTTTCTCTGACAGAAAAGACCTGCTGTGTGGCGCTGTGGCATGGTGCTGACTTTAGAAAATGATACGGTGTGACAGAGAACAGAGGTATCCATATATATATATATATATATATATATATATACACATCTAGTGGATTCTAGCTTTTGTCCACAAACACTATACTTTGTAGTACAGAATTGCAGGCTGTGTCAGATACTCTCAGGTATTTACATGTATGCTTTTAGCAGATGCTTTTATCTAAAGCAACTAAGAGGAACAAAGAAATCTGGCAAAAACCCAACAATAGTCATATTATAACATACATTCATTGATCGGTGTTTGCTATAAATGAACTAAAATCATCACAAAGGGTAACAATCATATTCTTAGACAAGAAAAGAGTTCTTTTCCCAGACAATTTTCTTTATAGACTGGGCATGCATTGCTTTTGTATCTACTTAGTTACATACTTTGACTTGAATATGATTCTGGTGTATGCATATCATTGTTTATTATTGTATATGGTCTGGGAATATTATTAACAACTTATGTCTGTTGCATATTACAATGTAATACATACATATTTTTGAGGTTTACATGTTTAGCTACTTTTGAGGTATGCAAAATCATGTTTATTAGATTTTAAATTGTTAAGACATTTTTAACTGAGACAACTCAATGTCTCATGAGCTATGAAAGATGAATCATGGTAAGTTTCTCCTCCAATTTTCATCTGTACCTCATCCTCATGCCGCTGATGCTTCTGCATCTCGGCAAGGACGCTACTTCTGAAAGTCGTACATTTTATGATGAAGCAACAACTAAGCTTAATCTTTCTTTTGCTGTAAAATGAACCAGAGTAATTATTTCAGCCACCCTGAATTCAAATAATAGAAAAATGTCATACAAAGGCAGTTTAGATGTGTAGAGTTCATCCTCAGAGTTCATGGTGACAATAAATTATGAGATGAAGTTGATGTGTAGAAAATGAAAGCACAGAAGCTGAAATTAGACCAGGATTTGTGATGTAGATGTTGTGTCTGATTGAATATTCCCCCCTTGGATGCTCTTTGTGTCTGGCACGTGAACTAGGGGGCGACGTTTCAATATATAGCTACCAAAGCCTGCAGCAATAACTATATCTAGGTTGAAAGCACCCTCCTCCACACCCTCACACAGCACACACACACACACACACACACACATACACACACACACACACACACACACACACACACACATACACACACACACACACACACACACACACATACACACACACATACACACACACACACACACACACACACACACACTCACACACACACACACACACACACACAAACACACACACACACACACACACACACAAACACACACATTTTTAACATCTGAGAAATCCTTCTCACACTCAGACATTGAGCTTTATTGAACAACTTAAATATCACATTTGCTATCATCCACCAAACAGACACTGCCTGAGGCACTGAGATTGTTATTGGCAGGATGGTGCATCTCTGAATCTGTTTAGTGTGTGTAAGGTTGTCTTGCTTTCTCAGTGTAATGAGATCTGGGCAGGAATTGGACCCTCAGCTTGATGCAGAGTTATATCCATCACCAAAACTGGGTTACACACTTCTATTTCAGCTCTGCAACGTCCCATCTGGGGGAAAACCCCATCTAACATGATCCTGCCAATGATTTTACATGCTTGCAACGCATGATTGCTCTCTATCCGGAGCATTTTACCATGACTTCTTATTTATTCATTTATTTTTTTAGTTAGTTAGTATTTAGTTTTAATTAGTTAATATATTAGTATTTTATTTTTATTAAAGCTTTATCTGCCTAACATTGGTTTTTGGCAGGTCATTTCAGGTTCAGCTGCTGATTCTCCAGTATATCCCCAGTGGACCTGCAGAAGATCTCCTGGGTGTAGATTCACCATGCCTTTTGTTTAGGGATCCAATGCATGATCCAGATGTTTCAGTAACTACAGGGGTGAACATAAATCATTCGGGACAGTGTGTAAGTGTGCATATGTTTGTGTGTGTGAACACGCTTGCAGCGCTTCTGCTTGAGGATTTAAAACTTTGGTTTGGATGCACCTTTTTAGGGTTCATTAGGTAAAACTATTTATGTGGTGGGGTAATGTCTAGTTATTGTCTAGTTAAAAAAAAAAATTTTTTTAAATAATAATTAAAGTGGAATTAAAAATTGTCATTATTTTCTCCTTGACTTTCTGTCCTGTGAAGGAACAATTGAAATTTGTTTTTCCATGCAAAATCACTTTTTCCATGCAATTACAATGACTGAGGCTTTCAAGCTTTAAAAAGGTATCATAAAATTGTTTTTTTGAAGCCACATTGGCCTAATAGTTTTGTGTATAAGAATCAGGAACAGACCAATTTAAAGGAATAGCACTCTCAAAAATGAAAATTCTGTCATCATTTAATTTTGTTCATCTTCAGAATGCACATACAGTGCACAGAGCACATCAAATATGATAAATGGAAGCTCAAACATGCTTGTTTGCTGTGCAGGAATCAATGAGTTTCATTCTCATGCATCAAGCAAGTACGTATATGAGCTTCCTTTTAACATATGTGATGTGCTCTATGTATGTGCACTGATCATGTTTATATGTGATTCTAAAACCTAAATTAAAATCTCTTTATCATAGTGGGGACTTGGATTACAGTTTTTCTCAATTGCTAAAACACTATAACCATGCTTTTGAACTAAAATGTCAAAACCATAACGCCATTTTTAAAAAAAACACACCCATTCCCCTAAACTATAAACAGTATTCCCCTGCTTTAACACATGAGTCAGATCTGGGGAACTGTTAACTGCAAAACTCTACACACAAATCCCTACATTTATCAGTGCTTACACCATATGGTCATTTAGAAAGCACTAGCATTTAATATTGTTCGCTCAAGTCGGAAAAGTTTGAGCTCAATTAGCACACAATTACCCAAGTGGAAACACTAGGAGTCAAAATTTAATCACACACCAATCAGAACCTTCGATGTATAAAGGACCAAAGTCAGCTTAAATTTTTTCTCAGTGGCTTTGGTGCATTTCTCGAATCAGAGATGAAATTCTCAAAACTACTTGTTCAACCTCCACATCATCTAGTCACTTGTGCTCATCATAAAAAGTTTGAACAAGTTGCGATTGCTTTGGTACATTCATGCAACTGATTGTGTACATTTGTCTGCGGTTTCCTACATTATCAGCTGCTATTGTCATGTTGCTCAAAATGTACAGTATTATATAGTTCTCTGTGCTATAGTCTTCAAACCTCAAAACATCAAGTCATTAGTTCATTGTATAAGTCATATGGTAAATGCAAAATGGTTGATTTAATTGTCATAAACTGTCAAGCATATTTTCTACACATTTCTATTAGACTTTTTATACATTTGCCATGAATTGTTCAAGTGAATCTTGAATTTCACTAATGAAGAGAATATAGATCAACCAATTATAAACCAGTTCTATGAAATAGCTCAAAGGTGCATCTCATGAACCTTTAATTGGAAAGGATAAATAGACAGAGGACAACACAAGAGTTACAAATTCTGACAATGGATGAACATCCAGAAAACGATCAGGGTCAACAGCCGAGAGGAAGAAGAGGAGTAAGGATACATGGTGGAAGGGTACAGAGGCACAACAGAGGAAGTGTTACGGGGCTGACGAAACGTGAGACATGCGGATCCATATGCAAAGCTTTATTATACAACATGGTCATACAGGCAGGGTCAGGAGACAGCAAACAGGTATGGCAAGGGCAAGACAAAGCAATCCGTGGAACAAGCGTGGGTCGACGATTGGCGAACAGTATCCAAAGGGGCAAGGCAGGAAGTGGGAAGACCGGGGACTGAGGCAGAACCGGCAGAGCAGGACACCCAGGCGGAACCGGAGACCAGGACAGAGCAAGAGCCCACCAGGGCGGAGCAGACGGACCAGGAGCCCATCAGGGCGGAGTAGATGACTACCAGACCGGAGTAGAAGACCACCACGGCAGAGCAGACGACCACCAGACCCGAGCAGAAGACCCCCACGGTGGAGCATACGACCACCAGACCCGAACAGAAGACCACCACGGCAGGGCAGACGACCACCAGACCCGAGCAAGAGCCCACCAGGGCGGAGTAGACGGATCAGGAGCCCACCAGACCGGAGTAGAAGACCACCACGGCTGAGCAGACGACCACCAGACCCGAGCAGAAGACCACCATGGCGGGGCAGACGACCACCAGACCCGAGCAGAAGACCACCACGGCAGGGCAGAGGACCACCAGACCTGAGCAGAAAACCCTCGCCAGGAAGCAGACTGGGCAGGAAACCATGGCAGAGTCTGAGATCTGGGGGAAACAGAGACAGACAACACAGGGAGAGCAGAGACAATAAAGGGAGAGCATTCATGATCTCAGGGGGCGCGGCAGGGCAGGACGAGGATTCATAGACTGCGTTTTTAGCCGTGACAGGACAGGGCGTGAGCTCACAGACGGCCTCTTTAGCCATGACAGGACAGGGCGAAAGCTCACAGACGGCCTCTTTAGCCGTGACAGGACAGGGCGTGAGCTCAGGAACGGCCTCCATGGCCGTGACAGGGCAGACAGTGAGTTCAGGAACAGCCTCCATGGCCGTGACAGGGTAAACAGGGAGTTCGGGAACGGCCTCCATGACCGTGACAGGGCAGACCATGAGGTCAGGAACGGCCTCCGTGGCCGTGACAAGGCAGACCGTGAGTTCAGGAACAGCCTCCGTGGCCGTAACAGGGCAGACAGTGAGTTCAAGAATGGCCTCCGTGGCCGTGACGGGGCAGACCGTGAGGTCAGGAACGGCCTCCATGGCCGTGACGGAGCAGACCGTGAGGTCAGGAATGGCCTCCGTGGCCGTGACAGGGCAGATAGCGAGTTCATGAGTGGGCGCCACCACCTCGGGAGGTTCTGCAGCGGAAGCGGCCACCTCTGGTGGTTCTGCAGTGGACGCCGCCTCCTCTGGAGGTTCTGGGGCAGACTCGTGGACTGAAGAGGCCTCAGGAGCAGACTCGTGGACAGGAGAGGCCTCAGGAGCACAGTGTGCAGCCCACACACTCAAAATGGCGACCGCCATAACGGGAAGCACTGAGGTCAGGGGAACAGTCTCTGTAACAGCCAGGGTTGAGGCCCTGGGAATGCCAGCTACTCGCACCGACATCAGTGGTGGGTCCATCATACTGGATATCAGAACTCGAAGGACTGACCTTGAATCTGTGGTAACAGCCTCTGGCAGTTCGGCGGAGGCGTGAAGTGACTCTGGCTTGAGCACTGAGACGTGGGCAGACTCTGGCTTGACAGCGACGACGTGAGCAGACTCTGGCTTGACAGCGGAGACGTGAGCAGACTCTGGCTTGACAGCGGAGACGTGAGCAGACTCTGGCTTGACAGCGGAGACGTGAGCAGACTCTGGCTTGACAGCGGAGACGTGAGCAGACTCTGGCTTGACAGCGGAGACGTGAAGGGGTGTTGTTGTTACCGCCATTTTGCAAGTGAGTGCGGTGTTGCGTTCCTCCGAAACACCCACAGTGAACGGAGAGCCCACACACAGCAAAGCATAATCCATATACTGAGCGAGTGATGCACGGGGACCCTCACGGATTAAACGTGATTTGAGTGGTTGGTTAATGCCCTCGCAAAAGAAGTCAATAAGTACATAGTCCGGCAGATCAGAAAAATGGGTGAGGTCTAAATACTCTTGTATATACTCCTCGAGCGGTCGCGAGCCCTGCTCGAGGGTTAATAATATACGTGCCATGTCCATACCTGGCCAATGTCCACTGGAAAAGCCGCTGGATCCTGGGGTGGCCGAGTATTCTGTTATGGGGCTGACGAGACGTGAGACATGCGGATCCATATGCAAAGCTTTATTATACAACATGGTCATACAGGCAGGGTCAGGAGACAGCAAACAGGTATGGCAAGGGCAAGACAAAGCAATCCGTGGAACAAGCGTGGGTCGACGATTGGCGAACAGTATCCAAAGGGGCAAGGCAGAGAGATAATCCAGAACGAAAGCAATAATCCAAACGGGGAGCGAACACAGTCCAAACAAGGGGTAAATCCAGTAAACACAGGCACGGTCAGACACGGCAGGAAAACAAGGCAAGACTAAGACTAGGACAATGACTATGGCTCTGTAAAGCTGCTATCGCTTGGTGAGTGATAAATGCTAACAATACTCGGCCTTGAGCAAGAGCAAGTCCCAGATTTAAATAGTGAGTGATTGTGAAATGATAATCAGGTGTGAGTGATGTGTGAATGGTGACAGCTGTGATCTGTGCAATGGATTGTGGGAACTGTAGTCCAGTGTGCTGTGTAGTGTAAGAGTCAATGTGGTGAGTGAGTGACATCTGGTGGCGAGTTAACGGAAGAGCATGGCCAGGATTCGTGACAGGAAGAGGCCGAGGGCAGAGGCACATATCATATGAAATAATGGCCACTATTTTGGACCATGTTGCCAATCACGGCCTTACAATGGATGAAGGGTGCAGCTAAATATTGCGAGATCAACCATATCCTCAATAATTCAAACATTTTGAAACAGTCTCTTTCAATCAATATCCCACATACAGTAATGTGTAAATTTGTACTTTTGAACTGGATATATGGCTGTAACAAAGTTCGTAGATTCGGGAAGAAGGAGGCGGGAACCGGCAAACATTTAAGAATTTAATAATCAAAATAAACAAACGTAAAAGTACAGCGGCAGCCCCTCACGGACGACTGCCGCACACAAAACACAAAATAAAATCCAGGCCTGGTCCTCTCTCGTCTTCCACTGTCGTCACTCCTCCTTTTATCCTTCCGGAGCTCCTCCGTGGGACTCGAGACCGGTGAGTGTCGCAGGTGTCGCTCATTATCATTAACTCCACCGGCCTCGCTCCGTTCCCACGGCTCTCGGCCCCGCCCCACTCACCACATACCCCCATCGCCCCTCGCAGGCCGGGGGGTACACTCGAGACTGCGCTCTACTCTCCCCCCCCCCCCCCCCCTCCTTCCTGGGGAGGACCCGTCAGGGCGGCCGCGGCGTACGGACAGACGAGGCGAGAGAAAAGGAGACGGAAGGATGAGGAGTGACAGAGACGAGAGAGGAAAAAAAAAAATAATTCGGTCCGGTTCCCGGACACACTGCTGGTTGGTCCTCAACCAGCTGAGAGGCTCTCACTCGCGGTGCCATGCGATGGTACTGGACCTCTTTGGTGGACGGCTCGACGCTCCGCCTCCTGGCGGACGGCGATGGCTCCTCCGGTCGAGGGCAGCCGGCAGCGAGTCCCCCATTCCCTGCTCCTCCCCATCATGGCGGATGGCAGCAGGCTACGGCCACTCGGCGAATGGCGCCGACTCCTCCGCTCCCTCTCGGACGGCAGCCCCCCTCCTCGACCCAGGAGCACGGCAGCGAGTCTTCCGTCCCACCTGATGTTCCATCGCTCCAGCACCACCGTCGCCTCGGGCAGCCAGCGGCCGTCCCCGCTACTCCCTGCTGCCCGATCTCCTCAGCACCGCGATCCCCCTCAGCAGCGAGGGCTCTCTGACAGCGTGTCCCTCCTTCCTCCCGGGTTTCGGCACCAATGTAACAAAGTTCGTAGATTCGGGAAGAAGGAGGCGGGAACCGGCAAACATTTAAGAATTTAATAATCAAAATAAACAAACGTAAAAGTACAGCGGCAGCCCCTCACGGACGACTGCCGCACACAAAACACAAAATAAAATCCAGGCCTGGTCCTCTCTCGTCTTCCACTGTCGTCACTCCTCCTTTTATCCTTCCGGAGCTCCTCCGTGGGACTCGAGACCGGTGAGTGTCGCAGGTGTCGCTCATTATCATTAACTCCACCGGCCTCGCTCCGTTCCCACGGCTCTCGGCCCCGCCCCACTCACCACAATGGCATACGTAAGAGGCGCAGCCTTCTGCATTTCAATACAGTAACTGTCATCCAAACTGTTGCCATAGTTTACATCAGGTAATACTAAGAGAGTGCTACATGACTAAACATTTTAACTATCTTGTTTGTGAACAACGACACAAGGAGGACACTTTTCATTCTGATGGCACGGATATGTTCATTGACAAATACTTACTTTTGAGAGATGAACTAAATATTTTGAATAAGTTACAGGCTTTTTGTAGGAAATCCATTGTGTGGTGCTGTTTATTCTAACTGTTTTGAGAAATGCACATACTTCTTTGCAAATATTACAGTACGGATGAGTCGAGAAATGCACCAAAGCGACTGAGAAAAACTGTACTGGTTTGAAACAATGGATCCAGAGAGACGTGAAGGAAGAGGTCAAGGACACCACAGAGGAGGAGGAGGAGGGAGTAGAGAAAGAAATGAAGGAAGAGTAGGAGGTGGAGAAGGAGTACAGAGAAGAAGAGGAGAAGGAGAAAGAGGAAGATGTGGAGGATAAAGAGAAACAGGAGGAGAAGAAAGAGGTAGAGGAGAAGAAGGAGGAGGAGGACGACAACATGGAAGAGAACGATAAATGGGAAGGGCAAGGGCAAGAAGATAAGCAGTCTCAGATATTTTAGTTTTAGATGCGAGAATTAGCGTATGGTTTTGCAGATTCGGTGTGTGGTTTGGTGTTTGAGTGTCAGGTTTCAGAAATTGTGAGACAATTAAAGATTTTGCGTGTAAGCAGTTGAAAAAAACTGTAAGTTGGATCTTTTCAATAAATCAGCTGATTCCGTTCAAAATAACTGAATGTCGGTCTGATGACTGATCTGGTTCTGGAGTTCAACTCATTGAAAACTCAATTATCTGACCGCAGTGGTCAGCCCAGTGGTGGCAAAGGTTATCAGTGAATAATGACTGGAATCTGGCTCTGTTTCATTCACAAAGGTTTTATGTGACTTCACAAGACATAGAATATAGCATGTTAACTATATGTCAAGTCAAGTCACCTTTATTTGTGTAGTGTTTTATACAATACAGATAGCTTTAAAGCAGCTTTACAGTATTAAACAGGAAAATAACAGAACCAATGATGCAAACATTTATGAAGCAAATCCAAAATTCTGCTGCTAAGCAACTCTAAATAGGCAACAGTTTCATTACAGCTCCATTCAGTTCAGTATTGACAACAATTTATGGTGTTTTTGCATACATTTTCAAAATGTAACCAATATATGAAATAATCTCTGAAACAACATGAAGGTGAGTTAATGACATTATTTTTATTTTTGGATGAACAAATTCTTTAAGATGAGTAATTCCACTGGTCTTTTTTTAAAGAATCATTAATAAAAGATCTCTTTTCATATCAAGCATTTCTCTTTCTTATTTCTTCCTTGTCCCTATCTATCAGCATTCCCTCTGTGTCTGTCTGACAGCCTCCTGCTTTATATATCCTTTTAAAGCTAACTGTGCCCTGTAAAGAGGACAGTTAAAATGAGCTGAGAGTGCACTTATCTCCCTTTAATCGCATCTAAAGGGGATTCTGCTCTCTATCTCTTATTTGCGTGAAAGGCATCATGCTCGTATCTTCCATCACGCTCGCACAGACTCAGTGACATAACACTGCCATCATCGGACAAGCTATAACATCATCACTCTGTTTCCTGGAAAAGTTGATAATTCCTTATTCGGAATAATTCCTTCTTCTGAGTGACTTTTTAAACTGCAATCTCACATCTTTTCGTTTGTGTGTCACTGATTAATATCAATGACAAACTTGTTACTCCACAAAGAGAAATCAATAAATCTACTCGGCATCCAGCACAGCCTGATGTGTGTGTGTGTGTGTGTGTGTGCGTGTCCACCACGTGCATTCAAACTACCCATCAATGAACGGGTTCAATTGATTAGAGATGTAATACAAATCGGTAGATCCTCAACCAATCGTGAAAATGTGGAAACAAATGTGCCTATTCTCAATCCATAATTCCCAGTCAGGCATGGCACCTCTGTGGAGAATTTACACAGCAGTCTACACACAGCAGAATTTTATCAACGAATCTGCCTCTGCAGTATGCTGGGAAGGTTATTTTAATCTTTGATGATGAAACAGCTTTCTCAAGGGGAACATTAATTAAACATTTAAAAGTCTCTCACTCTCTTTTTCTTTTTTCTTGCCCAAGTAGTGCCAAGGCCTTTTCTTGAATCAACATATTGCTGTCAAACAAACATATTCCTAACATAGTTATTCTCCCTTACCCTAAATGTACCCTAAACATCAATAGCCTGTAAATTTAGAAAGAACTAATCGGTTGATCAGAAGCCCTACACAGCTTCGACAAAACCTAAAACCTTAAAGGAATATTATTACGCAAGGATCTTGATCCAAGGTCATGTTCTACTTGATGAAATCACAGCATCAGTGAGTGAAAATATGCACACTTTCATACTAAATAGTAGGCGAAAAACAGTATGTGAAGAGATTAGTATGCCAAATATTCAGGGTATTCATAAAACAGTAGTTGAAAAGTCACAAGCTATTTCTGGTGAGATTCTGAAATCTGACAATTCACTATCTCATTAGGCCACAGGGGAGGACTTGTGAATGAAAGTGAAGCAACACAACTGACGCTGTATGTCACATGACAATGACAACATGATGGATGTAGAATGTCCAAACTGAATTCATAGCCTACTACACACATTAACACAGTATGAGATTTCAGACACAGCTCGTCTTACTAAGATCACTTTTCATATTTCATATCTTTATAACTGAGCAAAGTAAGCTACTTGTCTATTAAACAAAAGTTAAAAGTTAATCATTACAAATCTTCCCAAAACCTCCCTGTGTTGAAAACTGTTTTCAAAACAGGCTATAGATTATGAAGGCAACTCTGCCATCTTGTGGTAACAAAATAGAACAAACTTTTGTAGTCCTCCACTAAAAGACGTGAGGGCGAGGTTGTTGCCTCAGAGTGCAAAACTTTTGAAAAAGGATGAAAAAAACAAAGACTGGCATGCATTTACAGGACAAGGTAATGAAATACCTTGTATCGGTCAGTATAAGATCCCTTTTTCTCAATTTTCACTCTATCTGAGCAAAATTGGTTCTATGCTGTCAAAAGTTGTTCAAATCTTTCCCTCTCTTTCCACATAATTTGGAACAGATATTCTTTGCCAATTCACAGTTTATGGAAATTGAGTAAACCCAATTATGTTTTTTATTTATAGTGCTCATTCCACTTTTTAAAACTGTAGGCGATTCTTTTATTACTAGATGTTCTTTTTTAATTATTAATATTGATGTAATTTATATTTTGTGCATCACTTTTTTATAGTCTCATACTTTTATAACAATAATCTTTTTTTATTATTATTTATAGTACTACCTACTTATTCCTAATATCTTGTATTTTAATATGGCGAAAATAATTTCCTTTGCATGATCAGATTGTAAAATAAGACAGCTGTTTTTGCACATTTGACTTTGATAATTCATATTATACATTCTTTAGTGCATTAGTGTACATATTAACTGTGGTGTGTACATTTTGTTATATTTTCTGTATTTTATTGTAATCGACACCATCCAAGTAAATATGTGCGTTTGACTTATAAATAAATAAATAGCCTAAATACTTTGTAAGACAGTGTATTTACTGTTTTTTTACTGCTCATGCCTTATAAATATAGTGACTTAAAAACCATGGTGCAATTTCATTTTTGGATTCTCTGCAGTTCTGAAAGCAACGCACTGACGACACTGTAGCCTCTAATAATACTATTTTGTTACTTATGGGGTTCTAATGAAGTTTTTTTAAAGTTACACATACTTTTCCCACAGTGCCCACACCATGGGCTCATATTTTTGGTGGTCTCATGTGACAGATAGGTCCACCCTCACAAGGGGCTTCACTGACTCACATTGCTGCAATACAGTAGGTCCACGTACTTGCATGGGATGGAGACGTAACATGTATAAACTGCCCACTGACCGGATCTGCTATTTAACAGGTGTAGCAGCAAGTGCAACAGTATCGTTTTTAGATAGATCTAGTCCGGGACTATGCGCTCAGTCTGGGGTTTAATTGCCTTGGTGGCCGCGGCAACTTTTTACTTGTATCTGCTGTCTGTGTTCCTGCCGCCGGGTCCGCGCGCCGCCCGACCTCACGACGCTCACCCTCAACACACCGCCGATGAACCGCACGAGGAACAACTCAGGTAGATTCATATCTTTGGTAACTTTACTTTGTTTTGTGAGCAGTTATTCCTACTTATGTTATTGCTTGTAGCTGAATAAATTCTCTATTAACTGTCAAATAGTCTGTTAAACTTTTACCTATTTACCTGGCTACAGGTAAAATAAACGTCTGAATATGTTATTTTAATAATCTTATGTGGACAAATGACAGAATGGGAAATTATTTCAGATAAACATAGTTACACAACAGACATAATTAAAATAAACTGAATAAAATTGTATGGTGAAACTTGGTAGCTATATTGATGTTTCGTGGGCTACTTGCGATTCATGAATGAATTGCTATTTTTAATCGGATTTATTTATTTATTTTATTTATTTATTTTTTACTTAGGCTAATAGGCTGAACCGGTTCACATCTATCACTGATATTATTAAGTTAAAGATTCAGTGAAAGCATCGAAATATGAACGATCGAGTGAACGAAGCGTTTAGATTATTATTAACATTACAAATAACTTATTAATAACCATAGTCTAATCTGAATTCATAGTCTGTTGCTATTATGACATCCCTTCATAAAAAATGTAGGCCGATCTGAATTATGTTAACAGTTAACCTTGTCTATTTAATTGGGATTCAGTAACTTGATTTTTCTGTAATGTATTCACTTATTTAACTAAACTGTGATTTACATAGAATATTACATGTTTCCCTGGGGGCTTCTTGCCCAAGGTACAGTGGAATTTTACCCTAGTAGTGGAGCAAGATGGTCCTTTTCATGAATTTGTGCTATAACTGAACTGTAAAATGTTTCCAGTTTTTTCCACTCATAATACATTTCCACTAATAATATATTGGATGATCCATATCATATACATATTAAACTCATGCATGTTACAGTGTAGCAGTAGTTCCCACTGTTTCTAAGAGAAGCATCTGCAGTGCAGTTTATGACAGCGCTCCCCTTCACCCTTCACTCTCTCCATCTTTTTTTTTATTAGTTCTCTCTATCTTCATTAATTTCACATTCTTCCATATTTGTCTTTGTGTCTGTTTAACTCAGTATTGGTTTATTTATTATAATATATACCCTCATCTCAATTCTGAGGAGGGGTAATGTGGGAGAATAAGAAATAAAATTAGAGAGAATGAGAGATGGATTTGTACTGTAGAAAGAGAGAAGCTTTGGCAGTTATTCTCTGATTCAGCTCCTGTGCTCTCTCCTCATCAGCGTTACTTTATACTGTGTGAGCAGCTCTGTGTCTGTGTGGGAAATGTCCAGATCATAGATGCTTCATGTAATTCACATGCAACCCACATCAAAACTCTTTTTCTTCTTTAATGTTTCATCTGTCCTCTCACATCTCCTTGGCAGGCACCTAAAGGAACTTATCTTTAGTCAGTTCTTATTATGCATCTGATTCTCCAATGTTGTCTGCTTTGCATTTGTGTGAGTCCTAGCCCCTGTAGGTCCTGTAGTCTCTAACAGTAGTGTATATAGCATATATGTGCAACAATATACAGTGAATCAGACTTACTAGAAAATAAACAAAAGCCCTGGCATGTTCCACTATTAGGAAATATACGTGAATATAGTACTGTTTAAAAGTTGTAAATTTTGATCAATTTAATACTGAAATCCTTGCTTTCTTTTAAAAGTATCCATCCATTTTCCAAACTGTTTATCTTTTTATCATAACATTTTTAATATAATTATTTTAATTATGAATTAATTAAACTCTCCATTAATTATTGCTTTGTCTGCTCTGAATGCAAATCAACATTAGCAGTCATGTCTCAGAATTGGAGCCTGGCAGAGGGCATGAGGTGACAGTTATAAGATCAGACAACTGCCTTCTGGAGTTTCTCGAAAACCCTTGCATTTGCTGAGATGTGCAATATAGAGGAGGAGGGAAAGAAAGATATCTGGAGGGTTTATATGCGACATGTATGTCTGACCTGACGAGCTAAAATAAATCGCACCAATAAAGAAAAGGAGAGAGGTCTCAAAAGCCCTGTGTGCTTACAGTGTGTCACTTTCTGAAGTCATCCAGATATTTAGAATAACAAAAACAGTGGAAAGGACACTGAAGTTTCAAATTGGGTAACGGATCTGCTGTATATCTACCATCATCACATTCCGTCTAAAGATCTGACCTTTTCATAGTGTCTTGTGACCTGTATGTCTTGGTTCCTGTCTTGATTAGCTCACTCCTCTGTACCCTGGAGAATATCTGCTGATGAGGCTGAGATGTTTTTCACATGTTGTTCAGCAGTGATGGCAGAGACAGCTGTGTCTTGTGTACTGCTAGCTGTTTGAATCTTTTGGTGGGAATCCCCATAGTTATAAGAGAAGGGAAATTTTGTGTTGACATATGTGCATGTATCATGTTTTACAGTGGTATAGCAATAAAAATCAGCTGTTTTAAGGAGAATAGGCTTAAATAGTCCTGAACATGTCAGGACTTTTCAAAAAAGAGTTTTGATTATTGACTCTGTTTTGTTTATTGTCTGGTCAGTCTCGTCCACTGAAGGCTCTCATATTGTTGTACTTGTGAGAACATACTCAGTGTCCCCTCAGCATGGAGCATATCACATGTTTATATTCGTCATACCAGGTACGTATGTGAAATTAAAACCTCTTCTTTGGCACATGGGTGGGGAATACCGCCCCATTGCGTGCCCAAATTACCCCCTGGATGGCATTAAGGAGCTAAGATTACTCTCAACTGCACAAGATGTGATTCATCTGCTGGTAAGAGCCCTGTGACCACCACACAAGAAATCCAATCTGTGGTACAGCCATATTGATGATCATGTTAAGTGTGTTTTAAAGATGTTTTAAACAGTCTGGCCATCCAGTACAGCCAAACCACACACATGCACACTAGCGTATGTCCACAGCTGAGAGGCTATTTCCGTCCAGTTGGTGTATCATATTTCATTCCTTCATGCACGCTGAGGGCAGATTTCAGTCTTTCCGTCTCATCTTGCTGACAGGCTAGTGTCTTGATCAGGGGCCTTCAACCATTTTCAAGAATCCTTCAAGTGATTTCAAGTCTGCTGTGCACTTAAAAAATGCTAACCTAAAAATGGAAGTTACCTGGCTTTATTTAAGTAAAAAAAGGTTATTTAATAATACTGACCCTAAATATATCAATTTATACCAATTACCAATTATTGATATATCGTATGGTACTTTTTAATTGTTTATGTAATTTTAATATGTAAGGAGCAATGAAACATTTAGATTATTCAAAATTAATCATGTCATCCTAAACCTCCTGTAATGTCTCGGACCTTGTAGATGGCTCCATCATCAATGATGAGTGGGAGAGGGGGTTCCTCGGTTGGACCAGGCTCTGGGGAAACAGAAGGGTAATAAGGTTTGAGTAAGGAGACGTGAAAAGTAGGGTGAACTTTATATTGTGCAGGGAGCTGAAGCTTGAAAGTGACCGGGTTGACCTGTTCCAGAATGGTGAAGGGGCCAACGAACCTGGGACTCAGCTTACGGCTGGGCAGGCGTAGCCGAATGTCTCGTGTGGAGAGCCATACCTTCTGTCCAGGCAGATAGGTGGGTGTTGCTGAACGACGAGCATCGGCGGCGATCTTCTGCCTGCGTACTGTCCGTTGCAGGTGGTGATGTGCTGAGTCCCAGACTCCCTCGCTTTCTCGGAACCAGTGGTCGACCGCAGGCACATCGGAAGGTTCTCCGGACCAGGGAAATAATGGAGGCTGGAAACCGAGTACGCACTGGAAGGGAGAGAATCCAGTAGAAGATTGACGGAGTGAGTTCTGGGCGTACTCGGCCCAGCCTAGGAACTGGTTCCAAGAATTCTGGCGGCGATGGCAGAAGGTTCTCAGGAAGCGCCCAATTTCCTGGATTTTGCGTTCAGTCTGCCCATTTGATTGAGGGTGATAACCTGAAGTCAAACTGATGGTCACACCTAGGAGAGCGAAGAAGGCCTTCCAAACACGGGAGATGAATTGTGGACCTCTGTCCGAGACTATATCTTCAGGGAGGCCGTAGTAACGGAATACATGATTAAATAAAAGTTCTGCTGTTTGCATGGCAGTGGGGAGTCCAGGTAGAGGAACGAGACGGGTGAATTTGGAAAATCTGTCGATGATGACGAGGATGCAGGTATTATGGTCGGAGGGTGGAAGATCAGTGATGAAGTCCACTCCCAGGTGTGACCACGGGCGGTTGGGAATGGGTAAGGGCACCAGCTTGCCGGAAGGGAGATGACGGGAACTTTTGGATATGGCGCAGTCTGGGCAGCCCTGAACGAACCTTCTCACATCCCTGGCCATGTTCGGCCACCAGAAGCGATCGCTTAGCAGCGAGAGAGTAGCGTTGGCCCCTGGGTGACCAGTACCAAGTGAAGTGTGAGAGGAGTGGATGAGGGAAGTGCGTTGTGTCCTGGGAACATACTGACGACCCGGTGGGCAGCCCGGCGGATTGGCAGGAGGAGTGTCGGAGGACACTGGCGGAGAGGACCAAGCAATGGGACTTACGATGATGTTGGAGGGCAAGATACCTTCGGGCTCCTCGAGAGAATCCTCCTTGGTGTGAAGACGAGATAAAGCGTCCGCCTTGGCGTTACGGGATCCTGGACGATAGGAGATTTGGAAATTGAAACGGGTGAAAAACAATGCCCATCTTGCTTGGCGTGGATTTAATCTTTTGGCGTCTCGTAGATATTCGAGGTTCTTGTGATCGGTAAGCACGAGAAATGGTTGAGCTGCCCCCTCCAACCAGTGTCTCCACTCCTCCAGGGCAAGCTTGATGGCCAGAAGCTCCCTGTTGCCGATGTCGTAGTTTTTCTCCACCGGGCTGAGCTTCTTGGAGAAGAAGGCACATGGATGGAGCTTGGGAGGCTTCCCCTGCTGCTGAGATAATACCGCACCTACTCCAGTTGTTGATGCGTCCACCTCTACGATGAAGGGCAGTTCTGGATTGGGGTGGACGAGGAGTGGTGCGGTAGTGAAGGCTTCTTTGAGACGGTTGAAGGCATTGGTGGCATTCACATCCCAGGCAAGGGACTTCTTACCTCCTCGTAGGAGGTCAGTGAGGGGGCTTGTGATAGAACTATAGTTGGCAACGAATCTTCTGTAAAAGTTTGAGAAACCCAGGAAGCGCTGCAATTCCTTGATCGTGGTGGGTCGAGGCCAGGATGTAATGGCTTCCACCTTCCCCTTGTCCATGCGGATGCCACCGTGACTAATGATGTATCCAAGGAAGTGGACGGATGGTTGGTGGAATAGACATTTTTCTGCCTTGAGGTAGAGCTGGTGTTTCCGTAACTGCTGAAGGACCTCCGCAACGTGGTGGCGATGTTCGGCCAGGCTCCGGGAGTAGATCAAAATGTCATCAATGTAGACTATTACAAAACGATGAAGGAACTCCCGGAGCACCTCATGCATGAAGCTTTGGAAGACAGAGGGGGCGTTGACAAGCCCATAGGGCATGACCCGGTACTCATAGTGCCCTGTAGGGGTTACAAAGGCGGTCTTCCACTCGTCCCCCTCTCTGATGCGGAGGTCCAGTTTGGTGAATATGGTGGCACCGCGAAGTTGTTCCAACGCTGCAGGGACAAGAGGAAGTGGATAGCGATACTTAACCGTGATGAGATTTAATTTACGATAGTCTATACATGGACGGTGCCCTCCGTCCTTCTTGGCCACGAAGAAGAAACTCGAAGCAGCAGGGGAGATGGAAGGGACGATGTAACCCTGTTTGAGTGCCTCCTCAATATACTCCTCCATCGCCTTCTGCTCGGGAAGAGAGAGGGGATAAATCTTTCCCCGTGGTACTGGTTCACCCGGAACGAGGTCGATCGCGCAGTCCCATGGCCGATGAGGTGGTAACCGAGATGCCCTTTTGGGACAGAACACATCCCTGAAAGCCTCGTAGTCCGGTGGAACCTCCACTGATTGTTTCTCCACAGGGCTCTCTATGGACGTGGCCTGCACAGATAACTTAACAACTGGACGTGGAGATGGTTTTGGCATATGTGGGAAACATTGCGGGAAACAGTTAGTACCCCACTTCAGAACATCTCCAGAGGTCCAGGATAAAACTGGATCGTGCTTAACCAGCCAGGGTCGACCCAAAACAATGTCTACTGTGGATTCCTCTAAAATTAGTAAATGAATACTCTCTTGATGGAGCTGCCCCATTCTCAGCACTAGGGGACCGACACAATATTTGACAAGGCGACGAGTGAGTGGAGTACCTGTTATGGCCTGGATCTGGTAAGTGGTTTCGGTGGTAATGGGTGTGAGGTGGAGTTGCCGGCTGAGTTTCCCCGAGATGAAGTTCCCCGCTGATCCGGAGTCCAAGAGGACTGTGACTGGCATTAGGTGATTTACAAGAACAATGTTAGCACAAGTAGTTAAGGGGTTCATCTTGGGGATGTGAGGGTGCATACCACTCACCCAAAGCCTGGGCGGACGAAGGGTGCAGGATTGAATTCGGTGGTCAGAACTTCCACAATACAGGCACAAACCGTTGGTAATTCGCCTCTGTCGTTCTGTTGGTGATAGATGGAAAGTGTCAGTCTGCATCGGTTCGGATATGGGTCTAAACTCTGGCTGGTGGCTTGGAGGAGTGTCAATGGCGGTAACGGTTGTGGTTTCCGATGTACAGGCCCGCATCCGGTTGGAGCAGCGAATGGAAAGTTGAATGAACTTCTCTAGCCCAAAGGTGTCATCGTAGGCTGCCAGCTGAATTTTCAGGCGGGTATTCAAGCCTTGCCGGAAAGCAGTTATCAGTGATGGCTCGTTCCATCCACTCGCGGCCGCGAGGGTGCGAAACTTCAGGGCGTATTGATGAATAGTCAGATTACCCTGTCGAAGCTTATATAACTGTTCCCCCACTGAAGAATCACCAGGAGAGCTGCTAAACACCTCCTTAAAATGGGCGAGAAACTGGGCAAAAGAGTGCGTGGCAGGTCCAGCTTGGTTTAAAATTGTCTCCGCCCATCTCAATGCGGGTCCTGTGAGCGACGTGATCACAAATGCTATCTTCGCCTGATCGGTCAGGAACATCTGAGGATGTAAGTCAATAGTTAGGGTACATTGGAGAAGGAAGCCATTGCACTCCTCTGGATCACCTGAATAGGGCGCTGGTCGGGCCATGGGACTGGCGTACATTATTGCCGAAGAAGTGGTTGAGGCGAAAGTGACGGGTGTGGTAACAGAGTCCGGTGGTGATGGTGAAGCTGGACGGGCTAATACCCGTTTCAAGGTGTCGACCAGTTCCTGGAATGGGTCGTTTACACTCATGGTGTAGCCGTCTTGGTCCGATCTTCCGTAATGGAACGGGTCTGACACAGATGGTAAGTGAAATGACAAGGTGTTTATTTACAGGGTGTTACAGCGAATTGCAGTCGTGAGGATTCTTCGGATGTGGTGAGTGTCACTTCGTGAGGTTTAAGGAGAACTGAATGACAATAGTAATCAGTCTTTCTGATGTTACAGATCCTGGGGATTGGCCGCGGCAGAGCGACAGAGAGATGCGGAGAGCCGATCAAGCCACCGGAACAGACGAGGAGGAGGACTGGAATGGATAAGACAGAAGGTAAGTAGGGACAGGTAAGTAATCGCAGGTAGTTATACTCAGCTTTGTCAAGCAGCCGAGATGGTCCATGGAGTAATCCTGAGATCGGACAACTGGTGACTTTGGTGACTGAGTTTATATGTGGCTGGTGATAATGAGGTGCAGGTGCAGGTGATTAAAACTCAGGTGAGGTGGATCGGGGTAACTGGCTCTGGGAGGAGCCTGGTCCTTCTGTTACACCTCCATTGTTTGGTTCTCAGCATTTTTCAATCTTTGTTAAACTAAAGAAACAAAGTCATGCAGGTAGAGCAATCACGAGGGTGGGTAAATCATGACATTTTTGGTTGAACTTATCCTTTTAACTTCACCTTTGGTAAAAGTTAAAGCAATATTGTATTTGTTTAAATAACATTTATTTTGTCAGACTTCCTGCAGTACCATACGCGCTAAGTATACAACAAATATATTTACATATTTATGTACTCCATACCATACCCTTTACTTTTAGTATATTAAACTGGTTGAATTCTGTTAAATTGGAACAACTAATTTTGCACTTAATGCACTTTAATTGTGCGAAAGCAGTGCTGAAGTCCAACTAAAGATATACTGAAGTTTATTTGATTGTGCTGAAGTGGAACTATTGCAAGTATACTTTAGGTACACTTAAATATCTTGCACTTAATATTATTCAAAGATCATACAGTCTTCATCAATAGTGACATTAAAATGCATTTTAGGCTTAATATTAAGAAATGTGCATTGTGCACAAGTAGTACTCCAAATAAAGTTTAGCTAATTCAAATTTTTATATCTCAAGAAACATGTCAGTAAATATGTTAATTAGTGCTGTCAAACGATTAATCGCAATTAATCGCATCCAAAATAAAAGTTTTTGTTTGCATAATATATGTGTATGTTCTGTGTATATTAATTATGTATATATATAATACACACACATACAGTATATATTTTGAAAATATTTACATGTCTATATTTATATTCATAGAATTCATATTATAAACAAATATATTTAATATATAAAAAACATTTTTCTGAAATATATACATGTGTGTGTATTTATATATATTAAATATACACAGTAAACACAGAAAATCGAACCTGATCCGAATGGTTTTATAACAGACAAAAGTTTCGGAGGCAGTGTGTAAACGTGATTGACACAATGTGAGGTCGTATTTATTTTTTAACGTGCAAAGATTTCGGACGAAAATTTCAGACTCTGTGTGCAATGACCTTTAGTATGAAATAAATGTATTTTAAATACTATACTTTTTACTAGGGTACACTCAGGTCATATAACTTAAGCCCACAGTATCCACTCAATCTATTGATTAAAACCCTCTTTGTCCTTCATATCAGTCTCTGCTGGTTTTTGTAATGGAAAGCAATTGGGTTGATAGGAAGAGGACAGCCACTATCCAACCTGTTAGAAATTACAAGAGAAACATGCAAGTTCAGTGCCATTATTTTACTGATCCCACAATGTCTTATATTTTCTCCAGGTTGAAGTTCCCATCTGATCTGGACGAGTTGAGGGAACTAGCCGAGCTGCTGAATTTCTATAAGACAGAACACACTGGATATGTGTTCATCCTCTTTTGCAGTGCCTACCTCTACAAGCAGTCCTTCGCCATTCCAGGCTCATCCTTTTTGGTTGGTAACAGAGCTCTACTCTGTGACACTAGTAGACCTGCTTGATACAACCTCATTAGACTGAAATAAAAGCGTTATCACCAGTTCCTCTAAATGCCATTTACATCATGTTTCCTTTCCTGGACATAATCCCATAGAAGTGTGCTTAATTGTGTTGAATGTGCACTTATAATGTACACTCTAAAAAATGCTAGGTTAAATACAACCCAGCACTGGGTAAAATCTGGACAAACCCAGCGATTGGTTTGGTTTTGACCCAGCGGTTGGGTTACTACCCAGAAGGTTGGGTTAAACATTTAACCCAACTGTTGGTTGAAAACAACCCAATCGCTGGGTTTGTCCAGATTTAACCCAGCATTTTTAGAGTGTAGTTTTAAATCTTCAAAACTGTTCATGCAACAAAAATATTAATGAAAGGTCACAAAATGTAAAGAGAATACACTTTCATGGCCATTTTAAAAAGTGCACTTTGTAATAATGTCAAATTAAGTTTAATTTTAAAGTACATTTTAATTATGTTTTAATAATGCTTTAAAGTATATTCGTTCTGATGTGCTAACTAACATACACAGTACTAACGGTACTAAATTGCAGCTACATCATTATAAATAACATGACACAAGTGTCAACATGACATTAAAGTATATTTTATAAATGCTTGTCAGTACATTCAGCAGTACACTTGAACCATATTTAAAAGACAACTACTTGAGTTCTACTTAAGAGGGTCAAGAGTCAAAAACACTTCCTTGCATTTAATATAAATTTAAACCACATTTTCATTAACATGTTACATTTATTTCATACTTGTACAGTATTTCCATACATTAAAAGTATGTCAATTTTTTAACTATAGTACTTCAAGTACTTTGATTTTTACACTGAAATGGTAGCCTAAACATGGTAACTAAATTAACTGATTTTTTTATTATTTTACAAACATACATACCAAACATACATACATAATTTATATGAACAAAGCAAATATTTCTGGGTTAAATCAGGCAGAAAGAGCTCCTTAGGGTAACAACCGCAGGTTACCTCTTTTTAGTGTAAAAGTATGGAAATGATACTACTTTTTTACAAGGGACGCTTAATATATATACAAACAGTACAGTTATTTATATACAGTATGTAACTGCATGTAGCTGATGACCTAATAAAAAAGCCTTTACTGTCAGTTTTTCTTGTCATGTCTAGAACATGCTGGCGGGGGCATTGTTTGGGCCGTGGCATGGACTTCTCATCGCCTGCACTTTGACTACTGTGGGTTCCACCAACTGCTACCTGCTGTCCCGTACATTTGGCAAACGCCACATTGTCAGGCTCTTCCCTGAGAAGGTGGCGATGCTGCAGAGAATGGTGGGTCACCTCTAGGTGTTTAGCACATGACAGAGGGATTTTCCATTAATGAATGTGCTAAAAATAGTCAGTGAATATATGTGTGACTTTGGATTTTGTTTGTTTATACTGTGCATCTAAATTCTAAAGAATAGCAGAGTCCACAGCACAACTATGACAATAACAACACAGATTAACAATATAGAACTACTTAATTATTTTTTCCTACTGATGATCAATCCTTAATCCATGCTTTAGGGCTCAAGCATTTAAAGTGGCCAATTTGCAGCACATTAGTGCCTCAGTGTAGATGCTAATAGTCGGCCCCCCGACTGAGCCTGGTTTCTCCCAAAGTTTTTTTCTCAATTCTGTCACCGATGGAGTTTTGGTTCCTTGCCGGTGTTGCCTCTGGCTTGCTTAGTTGGGGACACTTCATTTCTAGCGATATTGTCGACCTGATTGCGCAGACATTATTTAAACTGAACTGAGCTGGACGATGACATCACTGAATTCAATAATGAAATGCCTTTAACTGAAAATTGAGTGTTTAATCTTGTCATTTTACATTATTGACACACTATTGTCTCATAGACAACATGGCGCCGATGATGGCAGCTATTGTGCGTTGCTCTTCAGTGTTCGTGTTGTTTTTGTTTGTTTTTTGTTTTTCAAATACGATCAGTTTTACCAGGGATGATCTGCTGAACATTCGGCAGAACACACCACAAAATCTTCTACCAGATTTTGATTTTTCGGACGTTTTGCTGGACATTGTAGTTGGCGGAGCCGTAGATCTGGTCAAACGCTACAGGAGGCGCAGGCGGGGAAAGTGAGCCGGCGCGCTCTTGAAGCTTCTTCAGCGCGGATTTCGAACGGTGTTGCCTAGCATCCATCTGGCGAATCTCCGCTCTCTACCCAACAAAACGGACGAACTCCTTCTGCTCTCCCGGACAAACAAGGATTTTTCTAACTCTGCTGCTCTATGTTTCACGGAAACCTGGCTGAATGGCGACATACCGGACAGCGCGATTCATCTGTCTAATTATCAGCTGATCAGAGCAGATCGGGACACGGAATCAACAGGGAAATCGCGCGGCGGCGGGACGTGCTTTTACATCAATGAGAGGTGGTGTACAGATGTAACTGTGTTAAAGAAGATGTGCTGCTCAGATCTAGAAACGCTCTTCATTAACTGCAAGCCGTTCTATTTGCTGCAGGAGTTCTGCTCGTTCATTCTCATGAGTGTTTACATTCCACCGAAAGCGCACCTGAGCACAGCTTTACAGAAACTCGCTGATCTGATCACAGAGAGTGAGCAACAACACCCAGACTCTGTTTTAATCATTCGCGGGGACTTTAATAAAGCAAATCTCTCCCGCGAACTGCCAAAATACAGACAACACATCACATGTCCCACCAGAGACAGT
Organism: Barbus barbus; assembly: GCF_936440315.1. Classification (NCBI taxonomy): domain Eukaryota; kingdom Metazoa; phylum Chordata; class Actinopteri; order Cypriniformes; family Cyprinidae; genus Barbus; species Barbus barbus. The sequence goes on along the minus strand of NC_136735.1, from coordinate 19,459,994 downwards.
AATATACTGGGTCACTGTTACACAACAATAAAGGATGCATATCACTCGGTTCCACGAGCAGCTTTAGGACTCTCTGATCACTGTTTGGTTCATCTTATTCCGTCCTACAGGCAGAAACTTAAGTCTGCAAAGCCTGTATTAAGAGCTGTTAAAAGATGGACTAACGAAACGGAGCGGGATCTACAAGCCTGTTTCGACCTCACTGATTGGACTGTTTTGAAGCTGCTGCAAATGATCTGGACGAGCTCACAGAGACTGTAACATCTTATATCAGTTTCTGTGAGGACATGTGCATTCCTACCAGGACTCATCTATTCTACAACAATGACAAACCATGGTTCACTGCCAAACTCGGACAGCTCCGTCAGGCCAAAAAAGATGCTCACAGAAAGGGGGATAAAGTCTTGTACAAACAGGCCAAATACACACTGGAAAAGGAGATCAGAGTGGCAAAGAGGAATTATTCTGACAAGCTCAGGAAAAAATTATCTTCCAGTGATCCTGCTTCAGTGTGGAAAGGAATGAAGGATATCACCGGTTACAAGACACCATCCCCAGCAGTCTGGAGAATCAACACCTGCAGACGACTTAAACGAGTTCTTTTGTCGTTTTGAACGATCACCCCACACCCGTCCTGAACACTTCTTCACACAACCATTAACACTTCCAGCAACCCCTCTCTCCCCCACATCTACAATTCAAATCAGTGAAGAAGATGTGTGCCAGGTCTTCAGGAAAAACAAAAGAAGGAAAGCACCAGGTCCAGACGGTGTGTCACCAGCCTGCCTAAAAATCTGTGCTGATCAGTTGGCCCCCATCCTCACACAGATCTTCAATACTGTAGATCACTGGAGCTGTGTGAAGTCCCCTCATGCTTCAAACACACCACCATCATCACCGTCCCAAAGAAACCCAAAATTACTGGACTTAATGACTACAGACCTGTGGCCCTAACGTCTGTAGCCATGAAATCATTTGAAAGACTGGTTTTGGCTTATCTGAAGGACATCACTGGGCCCTTACTGGACCCCCTGCAGTTTGCCTACAGAGCAAACAGGTCTGTGGATGATGCAGTCAACATGGGACTGCACTTCATCCTGCAGCATCTGGACATACCAGGGACTTATGAGAGGATCCTGCACCTCTAAAGACCCCTCTGTCAAGCTCCTGAAGTTTGCAGACGACACCACACTGATCTGCCTCATCCAGGACGGTGACGAGTCTGCTTACAGACAGGAGGTTAAGGAGCTGGCTGTCTGGTGCAGTCTCAACAACCTGGAGCTTAACACGCTCAAAACTGTGGAGATGATTGTGGACTTCAGGAGAAACCCCCCTGCTCTCCCCCCACTCACCATCATGAACAGCACTATGACTGCAGTGGAGTCATTCAGATTCCTGGGCACCACCATCTCTCAGGACCTGAAGTGGGACAATCACATTGACTCCATTGTGAAAAAGGCCCAGCAGAGGTTGTACTTTCTTCGCCAGCTGAGGAAGTTCAACCTGCCACAGGACTTACTGAAACAATTCTACTCCGCCATCATGGAATCCATCCTCTGCACTTCTATAACTGTCTGGTTCAGCTCAGCGACCAAATCTGACCTCAGAAGACTACGGAGGGTAGTCCGGACTGCTGAGCGAATCATTGGTACAACCCTCCCCACTCTCCAAGAACTGTACTCATCCAGAGTGAGCAAAAGGGCTGGTAAAATCACTCTAGACCCCTCACACCCAGCACACTCCCTCTTTGAACTGTTACCGTCTGGTTGACGCTACAGAGCTCTGTGCACCAGAACGACCAGACATAGGAACAGTTTCTTCCCTCAGTCAATACATCTCATGAACAATAAACGTGGAACACACAACTAATACATTATCCATTCACCACACTCACTCATTTCATTTTTATTTTTCTAATTTCTAATTTCTAATTTGCACATACTTGACCTGTACATACATAGGTGTCTATATTATATATTGTTTTTTTTGCTGCTTTGTACATTGGTTATTGACTATTTGTTGTTATTTTGTTTTTATTATCTGTGTCCTGTCCTGTTGCTGTCTTTCTGTTGCACTGTGGAGCTTCTGTCACTACAACAAATTCCTTGTATGTGTAAACATACTTGGCCAATAAAGCTCATTCTCATTCTCATTCTCTATTTTCCTATTTTGATATTGTGCAGTTGCTTTGACACAATTTGTATTGTTAAAAGCGCTATATAAATAAAGGCGACTTGACTTGACTTAATTCGTTTACTGAGAGAGTATACTTGTACTTTTATAAACTAGTGGGATAGATACATATAACTAGTAAACTAGAATTATAACAGAATAAGTTCACTTGTAGTTCACAGTATATTTACAATACAGGAAAAAACTTGTGTACTCAAAGTTTACTTCTATTATGCTTAAAGTACATTGAAGAGTATACTTTTATAAACTAAAAGAGTATACATTTATTAACTAAAAAGTGGGCCAATTTACTTCCTAAGTAGTATTGAAACAGTACACTTACAAGTCTGCTAAATAAATAAGTAGTATGCTACTATATTGATTTGAATATACTTAGTACATAGAGTACTGTATACTTGGAAAATACACTGAACAAAATTATAAACGCAACACTTTTGTTTTTCCCCCATTTTTCATGAGCTGAACTCTAAGATCTAAGACTTTTTCTATGTACACAAAAGGCCTATTGCTCTCAAATATTGTCCACAAATCTGTCTAAATCTGTGTTAGTGAGCACTTCTCCTTTGCCGAGATAATCCATCCACCTCACAGGTGTGGCATATCAAGATGCTGATTAAACAGCATGATTATTGCACAGGTGTGCCTTAGGCTGGCCACAATAAAAAGCCACTCTAAAATGTGCAGTTTTATCACACAGCACAATGCCACAGATGTCGCAATTTTTGAGGGAGTGTGCAATTGGCATGCTGACTGCAGAAATGTCCACCAGAGCTGTTGCCCGTGAATTGAACGTTCTTTCTCAACCATAAGCCGTCTCCAAAGGTGTTTCAGAGAATTTGGCATTGGCAGTACATCCAACCGGCAAAAATGGGGGCAAAAACAAAAGTGTTGCGTTTATAATTTTGTTCAGTGTATATTTGAATTTGAAGTTTACCAAATAAAATTATCCCGAAGTATGTATATATGTATTTTGTAAGGGATACTTTGTGATAATTTTTTTTTTTTTAACATAGCTCAATTTGGCAACCTTGATCATAATCGTTATTTTCATCTGTTAGAGAACTTAGGAGTTGAAACTTAATGCAACATGATTAATCTCTCTCTTTTAGGTGGAAGAGAACAGGAGTAGTTTGTTCTTCTTCTTGCTCTTTCTGCGGTTCTTTCCCATGACACCAAACTGGTTTCTGAATGTCACCTCTCCAATCCTCAACATCCCCATCCCCATATTCTTTTTTTCCATCCTCATTGGTGAGCTTACAGTACATCTTCAGTTATACATTCATGTTTTTTTATGTGAATGGTGTACTTACACTCCACTGCAATTCTACACTGTTTCCCCCCCCTAAATTTTCCTAATGATTCCATTTTGACCAGAATGTTAGTTAACCCAAAAAATGAAAATTTGCCCATGTTTTACTCACCCACAAAGCATGGTGTATATGACTTCCTTCTTTCAGACGAATCCAATCGGAGTTATATAAAAAAAATTCCTGGCTCTTCCAAGCGTTGAGTAGGCAGTTATTGTTTTTTTAACAGTCCAAAAGTAGTCAAATAAAGCACACGCATCCGTAATAAAACGCGCCTCCCATGGCTCCGGGGCGTGAATAAAGGCCTCCTGTAGCGAATCGATGCATTTTTGTAAGAAAAGTATCCATATTTAAAATGTTATAAACATTTTTATCTCACTTCCGCTGACTGTCATATGAGTAAGCCATTCTGGCGGATGACGTATGTGTCACGCGCATATTACGCATGCGTGCGCTTTATTTGACTACTTTTGGACTGTTGAATAAAAACACCCACCTACTCCCATTCTAAAGCATGGAAGAGGCAGGATCATTTTTAATATAACTCCGATTGGATTTGTCTGAAAGAAGGAAGTCATATACACCTAGGATGCCTTGAGGGTGAGTAAAACATGGGCTAATTTTCATTTTTGGGTGAACTAACCCTTTCTATAGTTTTTAGGTGGCCAGACTCTGAACAGTTATTAAGTAAAAATACAGCTTCTGGAGAAAAACAATCCTCGTGATCTTAAATGCTTATTTTCTCCCCAGGTCTAATCCCTTATAATTTTATCTGTGTCCATACGGGTGCCATCTTGTCTGAGATCAACTCTTTGGACGACATCTTTTCTTGGAGGACCCTGTTTCAGCTCCTGTTGATCGCATGTGTGGCTCTACTTCCTGGAGCTCTGATCCGCCGCTATAGTCAGGCCCACCTCAAACTTGATGGCCTGGAACCCAATGGACACCAAAAGGTCCTGAATGATCGCAAGACTAGATGAACCAAAGACAGACAGAAGAGGAGACTGCAGTCTGTTAATATGGGACTGATCATTGGTCTGGAGCCACAGCTGAGGATTTGGTTATGAATGTCTGAATGCAGAGTGGAACTGACATGGACAGAAAGAGAAAATAATAATTACCAAATGTCTATAATGAAGAGAAAGTGTAAAGGAAGAGACTATTAATGTCTTAAAAGAGCTGATGTTACATATATAACACTGGACATTGCGTCATTAAATAGGAAAAAGGAATCTGACGGCCTAGCTTTTAAGTTTTTTTATTGAAGCCAAAAATATTTACTTGTTTTCAAATGTTGTTTAGTGACCATGTTGGTTTGTAGCTTTATGTGTGTTTTTTGGCTTTATTTAGTTGTGGAAACATGTAAATTCCATGTGTTTTTGAGTGTTTATACATTTTACCAAAATAGACCTAATGATTAGTTACTTTCCCCCTAAATGTACACTGATAAAATAGTAACCTAAAATGATCACATCTAATTATCTGGTTTTATTCAAGGCAAAAATATTATTTAATATCGCTCAATTAATCTAAATACATTCATTTATACAGTTTTTATGGATTAAAACATGTAAATAGCTCTTAGGTGACAAAAGCAGATTACCACTCATTTTACACTTTGTGAATTTTCTGCACAAGATCCACACATATAAAAATAATTTATTACATAAAAATATTTTTAATAATACTAGTTTTACTTATACTGTATCCAACCTTATTTAACTTAAGAAAGAGACACAGCCATTTGTAACTTGAATGTACGAGGCTTGGCATGTCATTCTTGTAATATTTCTTTTTTTTAACAATGTAATAATTCTAAACACACCGGTTTGTAGCACAAATAGTTTTTCAATTACTGCACTTGTTATTCTTCTTGTTATTACCTATACCAGCTAATGAATAAGAGGATTTGCAAATTCACAAAAAGTAGCTTACTTCTGCCCTGAAAAATAAGGTGCATACCACTAAAGCGATTTGTAAAGATTATTAGATATTATTATATTCATTATCCTCAAGCGTCCTACTATCAGGGTGTTCTTTTATTTGCAAGTTAGTGTCATGCCTTAAATATAGACTTGTGCACTGATCACAATGGCCTAAATCTTTTGGAGTTGCACAGTACATTCAGGGATTGAACTTACTTTGTTATACTTGCACATGTGCACTCTAACAACAAAAAACGCACACTACTAATGACCTGTTTTAGACAGATGGCAGTATTAATGAAGTGTATTTAAATTTACAGTATAAAATGGCACTGTAAATATATCTCATCCATTCAGCTTCATATGCAGCATAAACTTTACACATTTGTACTGATCATTAGTTTGTAGTTGACTGTGCCATGAAAGTATAAATCATCAGCATGTCACAGAAACTTTCAATTCTAGTGCTGTTTCTGTGGTGGATATATGTATCCTTTAAAAAAAACAACAACAAATTTTCATAGTAGTTTCATGAATTGCATCTACAGGTGCTACTTGATTAAGTAATTACTGCATTACAGTAGTTGTCCTGTTTTAAGCCATTTATGGAAAAATAAATCAATGTCTTAATGTGTACATAAGTTGTTAAGGTTTAGTTTTTGTATTAAAAACTGCTGGCTGAGTGCTTAAAAGTTATAATTCTGTTATAACCAAGTTATAACTGCTGTTTTCACAACTAGGTAGTACTTGAGTTTCATGCAGTTTAAATTCAATAATAAAAACATTTGAAACCATTTAACATCTTATTGTAACCTTTATGTTAAATTATGTGAAATGGATGTATACATGGTAAAATTGCTGAAATGAGTGATAGAATACCATATTGGCAGCTGAAAGCATAATAAAATTAGTCAAACTATTTCTATAGAGTTCTATGTGTGAATATTTTACTGCAGGATAAAAATATTGTGATGTTCTATTAATATAGTATAGATTCAGAACATTCCTATAATATTCCAACAGAAATCAAGGTTTCACTTTAGCATCTTGTGGAAGCTAGTTTCTGCCATGGGATAAAAAAAAAAAAGGTTATTGCGGATATATGGATTTTTTATCTCATAGCTCAGACATTGTTTGAGATAAAAAAAAAAAAAAAAAAGTAATTGCATAAACTTGCAATTCTGATAAGTCATTATTATATAGCAGTAATCTACTAAATTCAGAAATTCAAAATTCTTGTTTTCGAGGAAAACAAGAGCTATAAACTTATAATTGTGGTAAGAAATGATGAATTGTGAGATAAAAATTATCAATTATGGTTAATGGTTAGAGAGTCGGACTCGTAATCCAAAGGTTGCGGGTTCGAGTCTCGGGCCGGCAGGGATTGTAGGTGGGGGGAGTGAATGTCCAGCGCTCTCTTCACCCTCTATTGCCCTTGAGGTGCCCTTGAGCAAGGCAACGAACCCCCAACTGCTCCCCGGGCGCTGCAGCATAAATGGCTGCCCACTGCTCCGGGTGTGTGTTCACGGTGTGTGTTCACGGTGTGTGTGTGTTCACTGCTGTGTGTGTGCACGTTGGATGGGTTAAATGCAGAGCACGAATTCCGAGTATGGGTCACCATACTTGGCAGTATGTCACTTCACTTCACTTCACTTGATGACACAAGTAAACTTGACATATTGATACAAAGATGAAAAAAAAAAACCCAGAAGCATTGTTTTAAAGACCCTTTATTGCTCATATCCATGTGAAGGGTAGTGTGACCCTTCCAGAAAACATAAAAACAGATGTGTATTTATAATTGTTCACACTCCTGTTGTCCCCAACTCACCCACACTTGGCTACAGCCCATAGTATACCAATGGAATATGTCCCCCTTTTGCCCAGATCTGAAATTAGTTTGTTTACCCATTTTTATATTGCTTGACATCATTATAAGAGTTGATCAGATAAGGGACAGGCTTATCAAACACCCAGAAGTATTCACTGTACAAGTGATCAATAAAGACATTTTGAACATGGTAGAATGTGAAGAGAAACGAACACAGAGACAGCTGCAGAAGTAATACGGCAAAGACTAGGTTTCATGTACATGTTGTCAGCTGGAAATCTCTCCAATTTGACATGACACAATTTTACTACAGAAATCCAAACTGAAAGGAGCTAATTCAATTGTATCTAATATTATTACGCTAACATTCAGCAGTAAACTGGAGATTATTCCTATAATAAAACCTCACAAATATGCTGTTAGAATAACATTCAAAACTAACTTGTTATTGGCCATCTCATCAGATATGAAAAAAATTACAGAGCCATTTGTAACAGAGTAACAAAGATACCATTCTAAATACAGGTTGAAGAACACTGCATATGGTTGGATTAAGCTGTATTCTTAGACACTATATATCGGTCAAGACAATTATTTCAGTTTAAACATAAACTGCAAGGAACAAAGTACTGTCAACCCAAATGTTCAGTTGCCCAAGAGTTGTATTGACCTCAAGAGCTCATTTGAGTCAAACCATAAAGCAACAATCAGTTTCTGAAACCTCTTTTGCAAGAACAAGCAGGTCAAGTTGGTGCCTTGCACTAACCCTTTTTTTCTTCTTCTTTTATTTAGAAAAATAAAAAATGCTCCAAGTTTGAGAGCTTTACAAGGTATACAAAATATGCAAAAGGGAGAAAAGATCAGATTGAGGTACCCTGTTCTCGAGGTAGAACGGTATATTGTACTGGTTCACACAAAGCTGCGTGGACTTTCAATATATCATTTTCATGTCTCAATCATGGTTGTATCAGTTGCTTTATATCAATGTTACGCTCTATGACTGTACAGTACTGCAATGCTGGCTGTTTGCATTTGATCAATCATGAAATACTAAAACCAATATTTTTGAAATGTCACCTATATACAGTACTTTTTTTTTTTATTCCATTAGCCTTTTGGATGTGTAACATTACGTCATACCTCACCAATCACATCACCTTTGTATATTACGAAAAAAATGGGACGTCTTTATAAACAATTTAAAAAAAAATTGTCTTGGCTTTGCTCTTCTCTTGTCAAAAATGCATTTGTAGACATTTATGTTGTCTCGGTCTATGCATACATTCCCTAATGCAAACACACTTGTGTGCACTCATCTTAGCACGTGAAATCAGAGGGGGGAAAGAGAAATTATATTTGCTACACAGAAAGTACATGTTTGCAGAAGGCGTTTGCATCATATACATTCACGAGTGTCAGGAAGACCTCAAGGACTCCCATGGGCTCCCGTTACAGGACCTACAGACAAGGTGCAGATTGAACACGAAATTCACCTTTTTCCATGTGCGTACACTACCATTCAAAAGTTTAGGCTTGTAAGATTTTGTTAATCTTCTGTAATATTCTGAAATATTATAATTTAAAGGGGTCATCGGATGCCTATTTTCCAAAAGTTGATATGATTCTTTAGGGTCTTAATGAAAAGTCTATAACATGCTTTGGTTAAAATTGCACAAATGGTAGTGTAAAACAACAACCTTTTTACCCTGTCAAAATCAGCTGTTTTCAGCAAGCCGTTTTAGTCCATGTTCCTTTAAATGCAAAGGGATACTAACCCCGCCCCTCTCTTCCGTGGGGTGAGGAGCCGTTCTCATGATACTGTTTCCTTTAGCCGCAGAACTTGCTAACTAGAACATTATTAGGAAAAGTGATTTGCAAAGATTCATAAAAGAACCTTATACTCACTTCTGTAGGTGAAGCTGGATCACGAATGATTTGTGTGAACATAAACGCATTTAGGTAGATTGGAGGATGCATTCCCTTCAAAAGCGAAAGTAATCCTCTGTGTCCTCAGCAGCTCAGATATTGGGAGTAAATGACGACTGCTATGTTCATTATTACATCCAACAACAAAACACCTCAATCACTTCGGAGCCATTCTTGTCTACATCTGCTCCAGCATTGAAACAATGGCGGACTGATAACAGTTCACTCAGGGCGGGTCTAAGGTAAAACGCTACTGTCAATCAACAATCGTGGGAGCAGCCTGGGTCTGTGTGACGTCACAGGGAAATTATTTAGATAAAAAAAAAACACTGGGTGGATCTTTATCATTATAGGGTGGTTGTGTACACACACTGTCAACACACATTTCAGTTCAATCAACTTGTAAAAGTGCATGTCGCATCCGATGACCCCTTTAAAATAACTGTTTTCTGTGCGAATATACTTTAAAAAGTAATTTATTTCTGTGATGCAAAGCTAAATTTTCTGCATCATTACTACAGTCCTCAGTGTCTCATGATCCCTCAGAAATTAGTCTAAAATGCTGATTTGCCGTTCAAGAAACATTTATTACCGTATAATCAATGTTGAAAAAACAAATATGAAGTACCGCTTCATATTTTGTGGAAACCATACTTCTTTTCAGGATTCTTCTTTTAAGTTAAAAAAGTTTTAAAACAGATAAATAAATCTTAAAATATAAATCTTTTGCAACATTATAAATGTCTTTACCGTCACTTTTGAGAAATTTAATGCATCCTTGCAGAAAAGATTATAATTTTTTTTAAATAAAAAAAAAAAATCATACTGACCACAAACTTTAGAACAGTAGTGTAAGGAGTAATACATGGGGGTACGGGATATCAACATTAGATTCCCAAATTAAGATGATCTAGATCTACCTCTTTTTTTTTTTTTTTTACAGTTGGCACACAAACAGCTCTTATTTTGTGTGACGAATAAATCAGGAACAGGATTTAAGGAAAACAAAATTAATTTAAAAAGAGAAAAGAGAACAGGGCAACAAGCAGAGGAGAAATGCTTAAGACTCAGCAGTGGAAAAGAGGCACTGGAAGTGAAATGCTGGCACACAGCAAGCACTCTTTTACATGTACGATCCTTTGTAACATCACTTAATGCTTTTAGTTACCGTGCCGTACTAATTCGTTACTAGAAAAGGTCAACAAAAAAATCTGATCTCCCATTAAATAGCCTGAAATGAGATTCCAAAGAAAATTGTTGAATAAACCAATAGAATTGTTTTTTAGAATCTTATTAATATATTGCTGTGCAATTTATTATATCTCCTAATAAATGAGTCGATCTAATGCACAACTAGACCTGCAACATTCAGGTACGGACGTGCAAGTCCTCATCCAGCAGTCTACTTCACAGTGCACAAATCTTCATTATGCTTAATCAGCTTAATCAGTAACACAAAGAGGTCAATCTGAAATATCAGGTCCGTGGTCATAAAAAGATCTCTGACCTGATAACGCTCTCAATCATCCTCATTCATATCTGCATGACCAAATGTTTTTGTGCTTTCAGTTCTTTGGTTGTTTTAAACTGCTGGTCCTCTTCGTCACCTTCTGCCTCTCTCTGTTTCCCGCTCTGTCTCACTCTCCCTTTGTCTATTTCTTGAATTCTTTCTTCAATTTCGATTTGTCCTCGCATGAGCTACATTCATTAGCTGCTGCTTGCAGGCGTCTGCTGATCATTCTGATGGTTCTGAGGGTGTCGGCACCATTTGTTGGTGCTTCCGCTCTTGCTGTTTGACCTGTTGAACAATCTCCCTTATCTTGCGCTGGGCAGCCTGCAAACAAACACACCGTAAACAAAAGGTGACTGGGGTGCACATGCAAATACATTATTTACATCAACAGATAATATTTTAAGAACCTCAACAAATCGTATGTAATCCTGAATAACAAGCCTTTGGACACAGTCAAGCCCAAACCATTATTTCATTCAAGCCTCAAAACTGATTTATGTTCACAATGAGAGAGTGAGGAGTCTAAAACAGGAAAGTCAAATGTACCAGTACTGTATTAACAAGCTGATACCAAGATTGAAAAAAAAAAAAGAATTAATATTGATCAGATAATATTTCTACTCAGGTTGTTCTACTTAGGAACAACTGGTCACAAAAGCAAAACACAGTGAGCAGTACAACCCAGTAGTAGTTAAAGGAACACTTAAAGGAACACTCCACTTTTTTTGGAAATAGGCTCATTTTACAACTCCCGTGGAGTTTTACTGTTTTTGAATCCATTCAGCCGATCTCCGGTCTGTTGGAAGCACTTTTAGCTTAGCTTAGCATAGATCATTGAATCGGATTAGACCGTTAGCATCTCGCTCAAAAATTACCAGTTTCGATAATTTTCCTATTTAAAATTTGACTCTCCTGTAGTTACATCGTGTATTAAGACTGACGGAAAATGAAAAGTTGCGATTTTCTAGGCCGATATGGCTAGGAACTATATTATCATTCTGGCGTAATAATCAAGGAACTTTGCTGCTGTACCATGAGTGCAGCAGGCGCAATGATATTACGCAGCGCCTGAAAGTAGTCCCCAGCTAGGTAACTAGTTATGATACAATATGATACTGCTGCACCCATGGTTTTTCAGCGGTGACCTGGTATGACCCTGATGTTTTAGTCAAATTCAAATAAACGCAAAGAGTTTAAAGGCTGGGAAAATGTCAAAATCATACCTGACTGGCAAAGAAATGTCCAATTATCTTTACAACCACATCATCATTCTCATCTGGTATCTGGTCCCGTGGTACAATGACCTCAGCACTGGTGAGATTCTGCAGCTCATTGACCTGTGGTTGGTAAGAGGTCAGAGGTCACACAAACAGATTGCATATAGAACTGGAATTAACACTGCAATCACAAGTGAGCAGTGCTTCATGATTCCTAAGTGTTGCTCAACAACCTATTACCGAGATTTACTAATTACTTAAGTCAATGTAAGTGACTAAAATGACTCATTTTATTTAACCCGTTTGTGGTTAGATTCAAATTTGGAAGCATTTGAAAGCAATTTTCTGACTTTGTGTGTGTAGTTTTATTTTCACAAAGTAACATTTTCAGTAACAGTTCCTTCAAAATCTGATTTCAAGTGTTGTGCTACTATCAAGTGTAAATAACAATCTGTCTCAAGTTTTAACATGTCTTTGGTGATCCGATCACATGTACACAAAGCACACATACCGTTTTGCCACCCTTCCCGATGACTCGTCCAGCGGCGGTCGAAGGCACTTTTATATGTGCCTCCAACTTCACTTCTTCCGTAGCATTGAAAAAATTCTCCTCTTTCAACTTCCCATATATCCTCCCCTGTGCCTACAGCCACACACATACACAGATGAGTAAAGGAGAAATGAGGGATGAATATAGAGATCAATGTAAAACACCCCGGGTCCTGCCTAGCGGTATTTGTACCCTGAAGATAAGGAGCCTAAATGACTGAATGATGGCTTTTACCTTAAACTGAGCCTCTGGTGGTCCAGTGATAATGACCATCCGCTCAGGATCATCAGGGTTGTCTGGTGCTGCAATCTGCAGTGACACAAAACACCACTTTTTTTTTTGTTCTGTCTTGATGAGTACAAAAGACCACTTAAACTGCTACAAGTGTGCAGTGATCCCTGAATACACAGAAAAAAATTGGTAACCTAAAAATCTAAATGAAGTTATTCAAGTCAAAAATATTATTTAACATCAATGAACCAACTTATATACATCAATATATATATATATAGCAGCAAAACTAAATTTTACAGGTTAATGCCAGTTAGAGATAGCTCTTTAAGGTAACAATTGCAGGTCATCACTTTTTATAGCGTGTACAGCTCAAGTCTACATTATACAACACTTTTTCATGGAAAACAAATGAACACAATTCAAATATTACTGATTGTTTTCCATTTACATTTGTCTAATCACAAGTCATAATTTAGATAAAACCACAGCTGTCAATCAGCTAAATACTGTTACTTTGGAGCAGAATTCACAATAAATCATTTAGAATTCGAAAAGTTTGCAAGGCACAAAAACATTTAAATCAACAAACGTAAGCTGTAGAGACAATGCAACACTGGTGAAGCAGTTCCATTAGATGGCCCAAAACAGTAGAACATATCAAGGTTTTTATAGTCCTGAATAACAAGCAATATAATATAATCTGGTTCAAACCATTCTTTCATTCAAGCTTTGTTCAAAACTGGTTAATGTTTGCAATGAGAGTGAACTGCAGTGGGAATCAGAAGTGTCTCACTTTTATTGAGGCTCCAGCGTAGTGTGCCAGCTCTTTAATGTGTTGCCCTTTCTTCCCGATGAGAGCTCCTACTGCTGGAGTGGGGATGAAGAGGTAGACCACTTCCTGTTCAGCAGTCTGAAAAACACACAGACAGCCTTGACTCCTGCTAGTCAAGTTTAGACAAACAGACAGACAGATAAATAGAAACAGATGATAGACAGATAGATGGATGAATAGACAGACAGACAGACAGATGATAGAGAGATAGACGGACAGACAGACAGATAAATAGAAACAGATGATAGACAGATAGATGGATGAATAGACAGACAGACAGACAGATGATAGAGAGATAGACGGACAGACAGACAGATGATAGAGAGATAGACGGACAGACAGAGATAAATAGAAACAGATAATAGACAGATAGATGGATGAATAGACAGACAGACAGACAGATGACAGACAGATAGATAGATAGTGCTTTTTACGATACAGATTACTTCAGCAACTTTACAGTATTAAACACCATTAGCTTCACAAAACTGCTTCAGAACTAAATGATCTATTTCAAAAATAAAGCGGCTGCAGCATTTTCCCGGTAAATTAATTGATAAAATCCTGTATTGTAAAATTATGATACCTAATGCATTAACTAAGCTTGACACACTGAATCTTTGAATCAAAGTTAATTTATAATTCGTAACTTTTTCTATTTTAAAGTTCATTATTTGCATATAATGAAATATCTATAAATTAAAGGGTAATGAGCGGTCAAGGGGAAAAATATTATTTAATAATGTTTCCTGAGGTGCATCTATAATCTTAGTATGTTTTTCATAACAAAAATGTATTTATGGTCATTTCTACCTTGGATAGATGGGTAGAAAAGAATCATTTATTTAAGAATAATTCATATTTTAAAGTGGGGAGTTTTAAGCTTTAAAAATTGCATGTAAAACTTGTATGTTTTTTGTTGTTGTTGTTAAACAACCTCTTATTAGGGGCAGTCGTGGCCTAATGGATAGAGAGTTGAATCATATCATTCAACGATTCTGGCAATATGCCATGTGTCAACATGTGTATGCGAAATACATGCAGAAAAATATAATGTATTATTAAAAACCACATTTACAACATTTATATAATTTTTTTCAATTTCCTTTTTATTCTACATGATTAATTTCAAATTCAAATTATTGTTCTGGATCTGTTTGATACCACAATTCAAAATCATGAACTTAATTATTATTTAAAAGACATTTTTAATATCCTGAAGTTCTGAATGGCTCAGAATGAAAAGGTTCTTATGAGCTTAAGATTGTCATGACATACAGCAGTGTGCAGATTTATGGAACATAATGAGAAATGTATACTGACATACACATAAAATAACAAGTACTCACTGCTTGCTGAAGAGATAATGCTCCAGAGGAGGGAACCCCATACAGACCACCTAGTACTGATGAGGGGCCCTGCGGTGGCAAACATACACATGGAGGACGTGGTGAGACCAATATAACCCAAAATTAAGCAAACAGATGGTTATTTAAGAGATAAACTAAGATGAAAGACAACTATCTCTCACACTCCCTCAAGAGATCACACATTCTTTTTTCATTGGCAGCTCAGTGTCATGATACACTCATGCATATCCTGATGCTCACCAGCAGGGGGCTGTAGTTGGCTGGGGCAGATAGAGATCCACGCACACCAGAGGCTGGTGGGAGAACAGACAAGCCAGAGGAGAAGATCCCCAATGCGCTCATGTTTAGACCTGACATCATGTTAGTCTGCTGCTGAAACCAGATATGGAGAAGGATGTGAATCTGAGAGTACAAGTGAGACTTTATGCAAAGCGTGGAATTAATCAATCTTGTTCAATTTCACAGGTTTATGTTAGTCAAACAGCTACTGAATCAGCAAATTAAATGGATTAAACAAATGCAGTTCTACCGAGTTAATGCCAATTCACATCCACACTCTGCCTGATAATCACTGTCTGTCCAGGCAAAACAATTTCTGCTTTACTAAGATTAAAGAAACAGGATTAAAGCCACAGTTAAACCCAAACACTGTGAGAACAGTTAAAGGATATGTTTGGTGTTTGTCAGTCCGTATTACATTGTTCTCTGCAATATTCATTCAGATCAATTGTGAGGATATTTAATCTACTGATGGACAATTCTATATTTACATAGACCGCTATATGTGTCATTGCTGTCATTGCTGTCCTATTTTTTCCTAATTTAACCCATAAAAATTAGTTCAGTTATAAATTAATTAAAGTATTTAGGTTAACATATTTAGGTTGATTAAACAATATTAAATACAATTTTAGACAAAACCAGTTAACTAAGCCAGTTAACCATTTTTTTCCCCACTGTACATAAATATGTCTGCTAAGTAGGTCATATAAATTGGAGATTAAAATTGGCAGATTAATAGTAATATATAAACTATTATTGTAAAAAAAAAAAAAAAGTCACAGAGTATAATGGCTGAAGCGCGACTTTAACAAGACAACTCTACAAGTAAGATACAATAATCAATTACTCAATAATTAATAATAAAAATCAATAATTCAGTAAACTAATACCAATACTAATTCAGTAAACTAATTACTTCAATATTTCACTGAATTCATTTATTTGGTAAGTTCCAACAAACACTTGTTACTGTAGTTCAAGAGTTCTGAAATTCTTTTTCAGTACATCACTAAACGCTACTTGTTTAGTGCATCATCTGAAAAGGTACGGTACGTACATTCAATCCTCTGAAATGGCGCAGTATATTTGTGCATCTTGGTAGATCTGTGTTCTTAAAACTGGATCCTGATTTACCAAAGTTTTAGAATGTGTCACAATACACAAAAGAAAGGGAACTCTTTGGGTGGTTGTTTGGCTGCATTCAATCACAGGACACGTTTGGAGGAAAAAAAAAAAGAAGATATTTTTCTACAACCAATGAAGTTTTATAATTACACATTTTTAAAATAAAATAGCCAATCCTTCTAAAAATACAGGTTTAAAGTTCTGTAAACATGGGCTTTTACTTTTGACAGCAACTCAATATTATTTTGATAGAGGGCATTATATTTTTATAGAGGGCAAACTTCCACATAACTGCACAGAGGTCAGTTCAGGTCAGGTCAGTTTCAAAGGAATCAAAACAGTTTGGAGCACGTGTCCATGTACACTCATAATTCTCCACTTTTTATCTTTAAATAGGGCTGTCAGTAGATAAAATAATTAATGGTGATGCAAATTTTGAATTCACAAATTCTGGTCGAAGTGATATTTCAGCTTTCAGCTTTGCTAATGATAAAGTCTTCTGTTAAAAGTAACATCTGGATTCAATTTGCAAGTAAAGGTTAAAGGCTTCCTTCATCATTTACCAGCAAACAAGAATATTGTTGTAGGATTAGTGCGTTTAAGAAGAGATAAAAATAATACTGGCCCTATGTAAACTTATTATACAACACTTTTCACAATCCCTGTTGTTTCAAAGTGACTTCACATAAAACTCTTCCTATCTCTATAAACAAACTACCATCTATCCACCAATAAGCCTAAAAAGCTATGATCCACTCACATTAAGTGAAGCCACATCATTCTCATGGGCTTCTCTAAGTTTCTTCATGATCTCCACTTCTGCATTACAGCACTCCTCCACCCCTCCCCTCACCGTGATGGTACGTTCCTGGTTATATATAGTTAGGTCTTGTAATCTACAAAAAAAAAAAAAAAAAAATTGAAGAAGATAAGCATTGCCACTTCCGATGAACAATCAATACATACACATTCATCACTGGGTCCTATCCTACGAGAAGCTGTTTGATCTTTAATTGATGTCATCTGTTCAAGATGGTCTGTTCAGAGCAAACTTACGAAGAAATAGTGATCTTGGTCCCAGAATCTTGCTCTATCTTCTTCAGGTTTCTGCCCTCCTTCCCTATGAGTCTCCCAACAAGGCTATTGTGGGCCAAGATCTTCAGAGGAACCTCATCAACACTGATTCAGAGACAGAGCACACAATATTATTTTCATTTTTTATTTCTTTTTAATAATAAATCTGAGAACAACACAAGGTTATTTGCTTATTTACGCAGTTTTAAATTATTTGTCTTAAAAGAATCAATCCTAAAGCAAATGAAGCATGTAAAACTTTAATGTGCCCTACAGTCCCTACTTTAATGAGCCCTACAGATACTGACATCTTGGTGTCATTGGCTTCTTTTTCCATTATTTCCAGGATCATCCTGCAGGCTTGTGTACAGCCCTCTTTAGA
This sequence comes from Barbus barbus, assembly GCF_936440315.1. NCBI lineage: Eukaryota > Metazoa > Chordata > Actinopteri > Cypriniformes > Cyprinidae > Barbus > Barbus barbus. The sequence continues at coordinate 19,442,233 of NC_136735.1, read as the reverse complement.
TGAGTGGATAGTGATGGCCTTCTCAGTTGCTCCTGCATTCTCCTTACGATGGATATCTACCCTGAGACAGAGCAAAGGATGACCTTTATCACATTTTTGAATTTAACTGTCACGTGGATAGAGCAAAATGGATATTGAGAATAGGTTATGATCTCAGAAATAAGAATAACTATGCAATGTTAGTGATTAGAGGTGCTCAATATATTGTAAGCCAATATATTATCTAGTTTCATTACCAAAAACTAAAACCATAAAAAATTATATTTTGCAATTTGAAAAAAAAAATAATAATAATAATAATAATTGTAATAAAATAAATGAAATAAGTATACCTGATACTATCTCAATGATACTAAAATAGCACTATATCGTTTGCCAATTACTGGAAAGAAATGAATTCTTACAATTAATACCCATAGTGGAATTGTGCACACACAGCAAGTAATTGCGACCCACAAAAGATACTCTGTTCAGCATGTCATATTAAGCACGTCACACAGCACTTAAGTCTTCAATTTGAAGTTAAGTAGTCAAACAAGAAAAACACGTCAAGACCCCTACAGGTTTTTTCTATCCCTTTGTGCTACATATAGTTGTCTTTGAACAAATGAACAAGAATAAACCCTGCCTATAACATTTGTGTCAAAGGGTATCCACATAAAATATTTGCTGTAGTTTGTAAAACATGCAAATATGCTTGTTTCATTATACTAGTTATCTGACATAACTATAAAATCTACATGATGCTTTCAGCTGATGTATACTGCGTTTTTAAAATTATGATTAGCATAGATGGTCAATATGTATGATATTACACTATTTAATTTAAATAAATAAATACATTTTTGTAAAATCTACAAAGAAATCTAATTTATACTTTATACAGAATTGTTTTGATTCTGCGATCCTATTGTAGTAATTTTTGTGGTAAAATAAAATAAAAAATAAATATTAAATAAATATTTATAAAAAGCATTAAACACAAGTGAAAGAACCCTGTAACCAAAAGTGTACTCAGTAACACTAATTTTACAGTATACAGTGAATATGACAAACCGGACATAGTGCAGAATAGTTTCAAATCAAGGATTTAAAGTTGCTAACTGATGCATGTACAGTGACAGCACAACTCTCCATGGGTCAGCTTTAGCCAGCTTTGAGCAAACTATGGTCACAAGTTCCATTGAACTCTATTGGTAACAACAGAACTTGCAACCATAGCAGCTTTTGGGAAATGGACACTACAGTACTACAGTACATGCACTTTTAAACAGGCTACGCATTACAAACGCATTCGAGTTTGTGAAGTTTGGGCATTAGGGGATTTTTTCCACATGTATTAATTTATTTAAAAAGCAAGATGAACACATTGTCCAAACATATTGTTTGCCAAGCCATTTTTAATTTGCTTCAGGAAATAAAAGACGACTTGGAACCCTCAACTAGGAGTCACGCAATAGGTTTATCGCAAACCTTCATTTTTTTAGCCTCCAGTTCTTTTCAACGTACTCTAGCCTCTTTATTCTTTATTTGCGACTATGCTAATTTGTGCTGAGCTTGGTATATTGCGTTGGTCGATATGGAAATGAGATGCTGCATCTGTGTTTTTTCATTTGCGGGTTGTTAGTAAATCACCTGCACAAATTTCCCCTCGAATCTGCACTGTTCTGGAATTGCGCTCTCCTGCTAATTTGCCCTGTTTATTAAAACTGGCCCTAAACGTTTAGATATTCTTTAGATATTAAACTTGAGTATTACTGCATTTGCCTTTCAATTATTAAACCGAACTGTTAAACAAAGGTAGTCTGAGCTTAGGTTCTGGGATCAGCATAAACATCCTGCTTCCTACTCGGCCATAAACCTATCAGCCAAATTGTAAATATTGGCCTTGATGATATATCGGTCAACCACTATTATGAGGTCCAAATTCTAAGCTTTTACAAGCATCAAGTAAGTGATTTTTAATTTAGCTAGCCACTCTACTTTGAAAAATGGTAACTTCTACAGTATATTAACTGGTATTATTCTAATCAAAAATAGTATTTAGCATCACTTAATCACATTAATTTATACAAGCAAAACTCATTTGTATAGGTTACATGAGGTAGAAATATCGATTGCATTTTACCAGCACAGAAAGGCTTTACAGTGCCAGACGAAAGGGTTAAAACAAAAAGCAAAATTATAAATTATTGTTTCAGCCACAGCAAGGTGTTCATTATCAGCCCAGAAATGTCCTACTGGTACATCCGTATTTGTGTGATTAAACAATGATAGCTATTACAACATCTTTGAGTTATAAACTCAATAAACTCACACCATTGGTGCTTGGGCCCTAGTTAAATTTAACTCGACAAATGCTGGTTAACATGTTTAAAATATCAAGACTTCTTACTTGGACTGTGTCTGCTTTGTGATGTTCTTTATAGTGAGTCCCTCTTTCCCAATGATGGCTCCCACAAACTGAGTGGGCACTAGGATTCGAAGAGGCAGCTCTTGCTGACGATGCCTGGGCCCCTGGGGGCCTCCCATGGCCCCTGGCTGACCAAACTCCTGCTCCCGACTTCCTGTCCCCATTTTAGATGCCCCTCGCAGGACCTGGGGTCTTACACCCCCGTCCCTTCCTGCCTCCTCGTCCAGTATGTACGATACACAGAAGGAGTGATTCTCAAAACTGTGGCCTGTCAACTTCTCAACAGCCCTGGAGAAGAATGAGAGAGAAAGATATCGGTCAATCATTAGATCAATCACTAGATCATGACATACTTTAGACTAGATCATAACATACACAGACCCCAAACAACACTCGCAACGTGAAACAAAGAATTATTTACATTGGGATAAAGATTTCTATACTGTCATGAATGGATTACAAAAATGGATGCATTCCAACATTAAAAATCATGAATCAAATAAATATATTTATTCCACACATTTTGCATGACCTGTTGCTGTGATAGCCACGTCACTACTAGGGTTGGGCAAATTTAAAAAACTGACATTCATTCATGAGGAATTTGAATTGAATTGACCACACCCTGCAGGCTACCTTGGAATTTGAACTGAAATGACAAGAAGAGATATTGCAATTCAAATAAACTGAACAGTCAAACAGACACAGAACAATTTCATTTGTGCAACAAAACATATAACTGCAAAACTAATTTTGACTGTTTATGCTTATTTATCTTTTGATGTGCAAAATACATTGTTTGAATAGACATATTTCTCGAAACTGTTGAATACTGTCAAATTAACAGAAACAGTAAACCTACATAAAAAATCTATCATATTGTGTTCAAATTATATTTATGTAAAAAAAAATGAAAAACTGAACCTATTAACTAATATATTAAGCGTATTAGAGCAATCTTGTATTACATGTTCCTTCAACATGATGCATAATATGAATTTGTGATATGTATATTATTATTTTATGCAAAATAATTAAATGCACCATCATTCAAATGTTTGTGGTCAGTAAGACTTTTAATGTTTTAAGTCTTTTCTGTTCACAAGGGATGCATTTAACTGTTCAAAAATACAGTAAAAACAGCAAGATTGTAAAATATTATAAAACAATATTTTCTATGTGAATATATTTTAAAATATAATTGTTTTCTGTGATCCAAAGGTGAATTTTCAGCATCATTACTCCAGTCTTCTGTGCGTCACAAATCATTCTAATATGCTGATTTGCTGCTCAAGAAACATTTCTTGTTATCATCAATGTTGAAAACAGTTGTACCGTTTCATATTTATGTGGAAATTGTGGTCAATTTTTTCCAGTAATCTTGATTGAAAAAAATACAGATACAGAAAAGAGCAGCTTTTATTTGAAATAATAAAGATATTTTTGATGTTATAAAATATTTTTGTCATTTTGATCAATTTCATGGCCCTTGCTAAAATAATAGTATTAATTTATTTAAAATAAAAACTGACTGATTCCAAACTTGTGAATGCTAGTGCATATAATGAAAAATAAAATGTAGTGAAATTAGATTCGATTGAATTTCAGTTGGTTTATTTAAATTGTGAAATTCTAAAAATCAACTTCAGGTAATGAGCTGGAATTAAATTAACATCTCGGTTCAACTCTGAACAGTGCACAACCCTGCCTGCTCACACAAATGCTGGTACAATTACCAAGCGCCGTTCTGTCGCCCTATGACAGGAAATAGTAAATCAGACAACTCACAAAACACACATACCCACCCATTGGGAGAGACCTCCCTCAGATCAAAGCTCCAAAATAAGATCACTGGAGACAAGAAAACATTCAAACCCCTAAACACTTCTTCCACCACACACATACATATTAAAATACATAAAACAAGGCACTGCCCAGTAAAACCACTTTTTACAACTGCAACCTAAACTGTGATGACTGCTTGACTGATCCATTGCGACTAGCACCGCCATATAATATCAGCTGCTGGGAACACAGTTACTATTGTTTGAAGCCAAGTGTTCGGTCAAGCATGTGTCCTGGAGCAAATATTCTCAGCATCTCTCAGCTGATGTCCATTCATTCACAATTGTAATGCTACAAATGCAACATCAACTATGTGAAATGTTGTCCACAATGCTGGATGGGGTGGGACTGGTTCTTCAGGACTTCATTTTTTTATCCATAAACAACCACTTAATATACAGTACCTTAAAACAAAGACCACCAGCAGCTTGGCATGTCACCTGCTTCATAGATGGGCAAATATCATTGCTGTGACTACTAGACTATCTACACTCAAAAAATTGTTGGGCTACATACAACCCAGCGCTGGATAAAATATGGATGAACCTAGCGGTTGAGTTACTGCCCAGAAGGCTGGGTTAAACATTTAACCCAACTGTTGGTTGAAAACAACCCAGCATGTGTTCTGTCCAATATTTACTCAGCACTGGGTTTTATTTAACCCAGCATTTTTTTTTAGAGTGTAGGTTAATGAAAGTGGACTGTACTGACTAGCGATCAACCGTTAGCTAACACCAAAGTACTGCTGGTCTAAATTTTTTTAATTATCTGCATCAGATTTTGTTTGATAGATGAGCATTGGAAGTAGGTCTTTTATATTGACAGCACCAAGACTTTTCTTTTAACTAGTGCTGGGCAACGATTAATTGGAATTAAATCACATCCAAAATAAAAGTTTTTGTTTATAAAATATGTGGGTGTACTGTGAATATTTATTATGTAGGCCTATATATAAAGACACACACATACAGTATATATTTAGAAAATATTTACATGTATATATTTATATGCATATAATTTAAATACATTTAATATGACATTTTTCTTAAATATATACAAGCATGTATGCATTTACATATACAGTATATACATCGGCTTTATATCATGCTGCTCTTTATGATATCACCTTTGGACATACAAAAATTAATATAGGCATAGCTAGTAGAATTTACTTTGTATCTTTAATCTGGGCATTCAAAAGTAAAGCTTGCATCTCTCCACCTGTAACTGTGTTTATGTATGATGATTATATTGGCTGGTTACTGAAAACAACATTGAGTGGAGTTCTCTCGCTGCAGTTACTAAGAAGCACAGAATTAGTAAATAACCATTTACACAGGAAGCGTTCCTGGATTGCAACAGAATAGAACAGAATGCACGCATTTCAACATTGTTTTTAAATGCTGAACTACGCTTAATTTAACTGCCATCTGAATGCTTAATGCAATGCACCAATAGACCACCCTACAGAACGCAATGCCAACAAGCAACATGTGAGCAGGGGTATATGATACACTACAAGCTATTACCAGCTGCATGTCTGCAGTCTAAATTACTGCTACTGCAACAAGAGCAATGACCTACAGCTCCGGTAAAAGTCTGCATATTAGGTGAGATTCACCTTAATTAATAAAGCTACATATTCACAGATCTGTTCAAAGCAGGTGTGTGTGTGTGCCAGTCAGATGAACTTAAAGCAGGTCACAGGAATAAACAAGACTCACTATCAATCACCAGTGACTGTAACAGGGTGACATAACATGCTGCACTTGCGGGCCAAATGACATCATGACCATAAGAAGATCACTAGGCTACATCACCTGCACTAATGGGGTCAGATGAGTGTCAGTTACTGTTCTAACATCACCTTTGACTCCACTTTTTTTGGATCATATCACAGTTCACACTGTAAAGAGTGGTAACACGTAGCTTTAAAAGATAACCCTTCGAGAACTAACACTTAAAATTATTTTAGTTGGTGTAACAAAACATATTTAGGCAGATTCAGCCATATTAAATATTTTTGGCTTTAATAAAACAGGTTCATTTACACTACCATTCAAAAGTTTGAGGTCAGTACAATTTTACTTTTGAAAGAAATGGCTTTTATTCAGCAAGGATACATAAAACTGATCCAAAGCGACACAAAAGGCATTTATAATGTCACAAAATTATTTATTTAAAATAGTCAAAAACAATCATCAAAAATATGAAGCAGTTTTTAACATTGACAACTAGGGGTTTAATAGACTTTAAATGTAAAATTAAAATCGCCAGTAGGTGGCAGAAAGTCACTGTTAATAAGTGAGTCATTGCGACTGAACCGAATCATTTAAACGGTTGATTCATTCACGAACGAAGCACTGTCATGTTGCTCAGAGATGTTTGGAATTATTTGGAGCAAAAAAAAGGCAATATGGTGTCTAAAACGTAAGTCTCTTAATATTAACTTATTGTTTATTGAACTGTTGTATAAAATCAATATCACATTTGTAATCATGCTTATTTTTGAAGAAAAAAACGGCACTCTTCGTGTGATTTTAACTATATGAAATGATGTAAATATATACACTTTCTGCCTCCATGTCTTGAATTTTGTGATCATTCTTAATGCATTTTAATAGACAGAATCATGCAGTGAAAGAACACTAAATGCGCGTGCACTATTTAACCCGCTTCATCACGTAGGCTAATGTATGCATGCACTCCATTGGTGTTTTGTTTGGTTTTTGCAAAATACTCAATAATGTCAAATTGCACATTGTTAAAACAACAATTACTATATTATCGCAGACGATATATATCGCACACCCCTATTGATAACAATAAGAAATGTTTCTTGAGCAACAAATAAGAATATTACTGTGATTTCTAAAAGGACATGTGGCACTGAAGACTGGAGACTTCTGAAAATTCGGCTTTCCATCACAGGAATAAATTACATTTTACAATATATTTACATAGAAAACTGTCCTTTTAAATTATAATAATAATAATACAATAAAAAAATCAAAAACTTTATTTTGGGTCAAATAAATGCAGCTTTGGTGAGCATAAGACACTTTAAAAATCTCACCGACCTCAAACTTCTGAACTGTACTGTAGCTAGATGTTTCATTTGTAGGTTACTTGACAACATATTTTTATGTTAACATTTTCAACGTTCCTCCCTTAAGCCATAATTCTTTTCGAAACGTACACGTTACAAACCTGAGACATTTGACATTGAGTCATGAAATTTTGACTGACTACTCACTGTCATATGAATAACTGCGGTAAATGATTTAATTGCTCCTTTAAAGCGGTGTAAACAAATATTGTACAGGTTTAGAACAAGACTGAAGGGATACTGTAGTTCACCCAAAAATGAAAATTGTGTCATCATTTACTCACCCTCAAGTAGTTCCAAACCTGTGTAAATTTCTTTGTTCTGCCGAACACAAAGTAAGATATTTTGAAGAAAGTTTGTAACCAGGCTGTATTGGGGCACCATAGATTTCCATAGAAGGAAAAAAATACTATGGAAGTCAATGGTACCCCAGAACTGCTCTGTTTCCCACATTCTTCAGAATATCTTCCTTTGTGTTCAGCAGAACAAAGACATTCATACAGGTGAGTAAATTATGACATAATTTTCATTTTTCATGTTTAAAATCTGCTTTCAGCTCACACGTGTTTTTTTAAACTGTCCAACAGCAATGTTGTATTATCTATAATTACATAATATTTACTTATAAACCTGTAATCTGGTTTTGACTACTAAACATTTAAGATATAAAAGGTAAAATAATTGACCTCCTTGTGTCCACTTGTTTGCAGAGAAGGATACAAACAGTAACTGTGCTAACTGAACATGTTGGCGCTGCCAAAGATCACCTTTGCACTACACCCTGCTTTTTCAGTTCTGCAGACATGCTGAGACTCCTGTCAAATTCCACTATTTTAAATATACACCAGCGACACACCTCTTTACAGAGAAAGGGAGACGATACTCTCATAGAATGTAACAATGTGACTATCCTGACAGGGTGCAAAAGGTAAGGGTGACAGTTGCTCCACCAGTCACGTCGGTTTGGTGTCACCGATCAACGTTAGTCATGTAATAGTTGTTTCAGGACTAGACAGGTGCCAGGATGGCTCTCCACCCATGTGTTTAAAGATGACAGGAAAACTTGATCTTTTGTAATGAGTCACAGAGTAAGCCTAGCCAGTTGTACAACCACTGTCAAAGGACATCAGGGTCATGAACAGAGAAATACAGGTAACTATATTGAAACTGTAATGAGCCTGAACATTCACACAGAGTGTGCACATGACACATTGCTTATGACGTGAGAATTTCAAAACTAATCCAAAAGGCATCAAGACAAAAGCTACAAGAAACACCCAGAATCAGCTTTAGTTTTGGTGATCTGAGCCTCAGGCTGTAAATAAACAGCAGGATGATGGACGCACAGTCTTTTATCTCCAAGAAATCTGGAATAACCTGCACAAAATAACCAAAACAAAGTCTAAAACCTGCTGAACTCAGTTACTCCTGCAGGTAGATGTAGGATATGTTTGAGGCCCTAGGGACCCTGAAGTGACAGTGGCTCCCACCCGCCAAGAGACACTTCTAAGCTGAATTAACCTGATTTCCCACTTCGTCTCTTAATCACTTAAGCGCATAAGCGTCCTGAAAGTGTGCAAAGAGTCAGAGCCAAGAATCAGAGTAAGTGCATTTTCCACTGGGACAAAAGATGTTGTATTATGAGCTTTAGCAAAGGTATATCTGCTGCTTGGAGAATGACAAAAAATGTGTCTCAATCTTGGACTCCTACTGTATAACAACTGAATGGAGATTTTCTACTGAAAGGTCTTTACAGCCAAGCACTAGGCATAGCTGCCCTCAGTGCTTTGGTGTGGAGAAAAAGAATTTAGCCACCTCAGCAACTAATGACTGCCTCACCTTAATCAGATGTGCAATATCTAGTCATCTATGCTAGCAGTATGGCATCTGGAGGTCTCGATCAGCTTGCGACCCCATGAAGTGGATGGGGTTATTTCTGTCCCATTGCCAATCTCAGTCAGAGCTATTGCCAATGGGATCAAAGCTAAGACACTACTGATCCCTTAATACACTGAGTGATCCATGTGACCCTTCACCTTGGCTCATTAGATACATCTATACTAGTCGAGTCTGAACTTAAATGTCACTTTGAACTAGTGACACCACAATTGTCAATATAATATTTAACCTTTCGGTACAACCTCCATGGTTCAATATGAGCTTGTGAATTACCATTTTTCTCTCCGAATTGGCTCGGTTTGTGTGCCCGTGAGTTTACATGCTGACATGAGGAAACGCCTCCCCACATGCTTTTGAATGACTTCCGCTGTAATGACGTTGTAACATGGTTTTACTCTCAGTCGAATGTTTGAAATCACCTCTTGATAGACTTCAGAGGATTTGCTTAGACACCAAAAAAATTATGTGATAATGTTTACGATTAAAGGGTTAGTTCACCCAAAAATGAAAATTAGCCCATGTTTTACTCACCCTCAGTGCATAGGTGTATATGACTTTCTTCTTTCAGACGAATCCAGTCATTATATAAAAAATTATCCTGGCTCTTCCAAGTATTAGAATGGGAGTAGTGTTTTTGTTCAACGGTACAAAAGTAGGCAAATAAAGTGTGCGCATCCGTAATAAAACGTGTCACACATGGCACCGGGGGGTGAATAAAGGCCTCCTGTAACGAATCGATGCATTTTAGTAAGAAAACGGCTTGCTCGTATGACAGTCAGCGGAAGTGAGATAAAACTGTTTATAACATTTTAAATATGGAATTTTTTTCTTACAAAAATGCATTGGTTAGAATCTGATATTATTATTTTTGATTATCTGTTACACTCTGATGTGCTTTATGTCAAAATATATAAAAAAGTCGTCACTATTTCTTGCTTTAAGGTAACATACATGCACTTGCAAAAAGAGATAAATGACTTTATTAAGCAAAATTTGATTTCATTCATTCAATACATTGATTAATGAATAACTGGATTATTTATGAGTACTACAACAATGCACCACTAGTTCAGCAAAAAAAGTAACTACAAATTGAACTGAATTTGATTTCAGTCTCCCATTTGGAGCAACACTTTTCTAAAGTGCTGTTTCTGTCTATAGAGCATTCCAGAAAACTCCTTAAAAGTTTCATGATGGTTAGGATGCTTTATTATGAAAAAAACTGCTCTGTTTCACTTAAGACTTCACTAATGTCTGCATGTGTCCTGCAGATTGGTTTTCTGGAATTGTTGCTCTTAAAGCAGCAGCATTTACTGTCAACATGGTTTTAATTCTGAAGCCCCTGGTGTTGTTTCTTTATTGAATACGAAAGAGCCAGAAATAGAATCAGTGCCTCTCTTCACATTCCAGAGGTACACCTGGACATCGCTTGCCACATTAACATTCAACATGCACTATTTTACCACAGCAGCATCTCGCTTCCCCCAGTGGCTAATCCATTAGCATTCTGCATAGCTCAGTCAATTATTTATGAGTCGTGCTTTTTGTATTAGCATTCTGATGCCTTCTACAGCACAAATTAGTGTTTAAGAGTAAACAGCATTAATTAGCATACTTGACAAAGTGACTACACGAGACAGAGAAATAGCAGGTATTGCTAATTCAGTTATACTTAGAAATTCTTAGATTATTACATTGCAATGTTGCGAAACACAACTGTCATTATCACACTGCCTCAACAAACACTAACAGGTTTATCACACTAATCCAACAACTGTTAGAACTTGGTGTTTGTTAGGAACCATAGGTATGTTAGTGAAGCATAGGTATAGATACAGGGATGGTGCATCTATCAACTTTCAGCAAAGTCACAAAACAAAGTGATTATTCAAACCTAATGAACCATTTTTACACTTTCACTTTCATAGAGGTAGATAAGAAATATAAAATATAAGAAATCTTTGCATTCCCATTTGCTCCAACAGTGAAAAGAAAAACGTATTTCATTCCCCAAGACCCTACAGAGGAAAAATGACTTGGATGGATGGTTGCTGGAGCTCAAACAGTAAAGCATGGGTTAGATTCCCAGGGAAGGCATGAACGGATAAAATGCATACCTTGAATGCAAAAGTTTCCTTTGATAAAAATGTCTGCAAAATACGATAAATACTAACTTATCTGTGTATACATGGGTAATGCATGTGCAAGTATAGATTTCTGTCAGTCTTAGCTTGTGTAAACACGGTTAATAATGCATGACTAACATTCTGCAGTTTTCAGGAGAAAATCAATAAGACTTAACAAATATCAATAAGGGCATGTAACAGAGAAGAATATTAAAACATTAATGCATCAGCAAACCCTGTGAGACTTGCACAGAGGTACAGAGAAACCAGCTGTGAGAGAAAGGAAGTAACAGCAGAGGCTCTAATCACTGCCCGCTGCTAGAAAACATATCTTTAAATCAGTACTCTACCAATAAAATTGTCAGGACTAATAGGTGTATCATACTGTAGATAAAGACAAAATAAAACTAAATTACAGAAAACACAAATCCTTCTACAGCATTTCCTACTGGACAGAGACCTCCTTGCAGGCACTTTAAATGTCATATACGCCTCCCCTCACGGATGCCCTGCCAATTATATCTCGCTTGGAATACTCAAGATGTATGCGATGCAAATGAGATTTAAAAGGTAAAGTCGTGACGTATTGTCAAGTATGGTGACCCATACTCGAAATTGGTGCTCTGCGTTTAACCCATCCAAGTGCACACACACAGCAGTGAGTAGTGAACAAATGCACACACACACACACACACACACACACACCGTGAACACACACCCGGAGCAGTGGGCAGCCATGCTGCAGCGCCCGGGGAGCAATTGGGGGTTCAGTGCCTTGCTCAAGGGCACCTCAGTCGTGGTATTGAGGGTGGAGAGAGCGCTGTACATTCACTCCCCCCACCTACAATCCCTGCCGGCCGGGGACTCGAACCCGCAACCTTTCGATTACGAGTCCGACTCTCTAACCATTAGGCCACGACTTCCCACGTGGGCCACGACTTCCCCCTTCCCACTTTAAGGACTCGCATCCATATTTCAATGCTTGAGAGGCATACTTACTGCATAAATATAGGCTACTGAACATATCTGATTTGCATATGTATGAGTTTCCCCTTCCTCACTGTCTCATTAAAAACAAGACATAAGAAAACAACACATAAGACTTTCAGTATGACAAAGGAAAACAACTGATACCTGAACTACCGGTCAAAAGTTTGGAATCATTAAGATTTTTTAATGTTTCTAAAAAATAAAAATAAAAAGTCTCTTATGTTCACCAAGGCTGTATTTATCCGATCCAAAATGCAGCAAAAACGGTAATATTGTCTAATATTATCTCAATTAAAATGACCTCTTTTAAAGTAAAGTCCCGCAATGCAAAGATGAATTTTCAGCAGCCATTGCTCCAGTCTTCAGTGTCACATGATTATTTGCTGCTCAAGAAAAACTTCTCATTATTATAAATGTTGAAAACAGTTGTGCTACTTCATAATTTTGTGGAAGCTGTGATACATTTTTATTTTCAGGATTCTTTCATTAATCAAAAGAGCATTTATCCTTGCTTAACGTTTTTTTTTTTTTCATCTTACTCACCCAAAACTTTAGAATTGTGAATACTGAAATGTTTCTTGAGCAGCAAATCAGCATATTAGAATGATTTCTGAAGGATCATGTGACACTGAAGACTGGAGTAATGATGCTGAAAATTCAGCTTTGCATCACAGGAATAAATTACATTTTAAAATATAAAAAAACATTAAAATATTGACTTTACATTAGTAGTGAATGATACCTTTGCCCAACTTGGTGCGGATGTTCCAGTGATCATGAAGACTGATGGGACAAAATAATTTTAGAAAGTGTGAGAGTTCAAGATCTTCATTGCTACGGGTCTCACAGATTTGCTCCAAAGCAGCTACTCATTCATTACAAATCAGACATCAAGATTCCTCCTTAGACGTGAAAAAAAAAGTTCCACAAATCGTGACATCAATGCTCTGCGTTCCAGACTCTTGCCTTGTCAAACCCCACGTACTGAAGTAATTCATGCATGGTGCATTCCCTCACCAGGACACAACGTGGCTGGAGTCTGAGCCAAGTAGCGCTCTACCAGACACGTCATCCTTTAATCTGAGGGGATTGGGATTATTAGACACAGGCGAGGCCTTTATTAAGTGTGGTTACACCCCCTGCCCCCAAACCATGGCCACATACACATACTCGGCTCACTCCAATCCTCCTGAAGGGGTTAAAAGGAGACAATCCAGCACGTACACTATCAAATATATAATATGCATGTTTTATGCAGAAAAAAAAATCTGTGTGTGTGTCAGCGTTTGCTGCAATGGAAGCAGTTACAGACTAATTATCAATCCGCTGCTATGTGTTTTAATGATATTAATATGGCATACAGATCTAACCTGGCCATCAGATCACAGACTATCACGTGATTCACAAGAGGCTGAAGAAGCATTATCTTCATCACAACCTGATCCTCATCCTCTGACCCAGTGTGTGTGTGTCCATATCCTGTAGCTCAGCATCTAAAGAGCTGACCTAGTGTGTTTATGTGTGTGTTACCATATTTCTTAAAGACACCCGTTTCTGCAAACAATATAACTTTGGTACTGTATTTGAAGTTTTATTAAAGTTTTGTTTTGAGGTCAGATGAACAACAACCAATCGTGATGGGGTGGTTTTTTTTTTGTTTTTTGAAGGAAGATTGATTGAACAAAGTTTTATAAACCTTTTTACTTAATTGGAAAGACTGATTTGATGCAAGACTTAAGGCTGAGTAAGACATTCAGACATTAATTCATTTTCAGTATATATCTGTTTTAATGAGTTAGGTTAGTGAAGGATTCATTATTTTATTTTGAACAATAATTCATTGTTTTGAGTCATCAGCTTTTGTTTCAAAATACAAAAAATACAATAAAGATGCATTGTGTTTGCGTTTTTTCATGGTACACTGTATGTTATCACATAAAAAAAAACACAATTTCTTTTGTCATGCCATTGTAGATTTAGAGTGCCAGAGTGAAATCATGAGTGACTCTTCTAATATGATTGCGTCACAGTCTCATACTGCAACAGAACCAGTTACAGGCAGATACAAATGTTCGCATTCCAGATCAGCATACAAATGCACATGCATGCAAATACATTTGGTAAGACTGACTCAATTTACAAAACCACAATGCAGAGATGAGACAGCTCGGAATGGTGAACTGGCTCTTGTTAAGAAAATACTATGTTAAGAAAAATTCTTAACATAGTATAAAATTCTTGTTAAGAAAAATTCTAGAATTTTTCAGTCAGTGCAAACAGAAGGCTAAAATACTTGTAGACGGAAATTGTTTTCTGCACTGCTATTCAGCAGCAGAGCTGTGCCACTACTGAATCTTCAATTCAATAAAGAACAAATGCAAAAAAAAAAAAAAAAACACCATACAATCTGTGCAGCCTTATTTCTGAACAGTAACTGCAGGACAACCACAAAACATAATACAGCTGATGCTTACACTTTATGCACAGTTGCCATACTGACAATAAAAGAAATAGTTCACCTCAAAAATGAAAATTCTGTAATCATTTACTCGCCCTTATGTCGTTCCGAACCTGTATTACCAGTATTCTTCAAAATATCTTCTTTTGTGTTCAAAATAAGAAAGAAACTTAAATAGGTTTGGAATGAGGTGAACTATTCCTTTAATAGCAGGATACTTTAAATCCACAATAAAAAGGTAAATAAATAAATACTCTTCCACGCAGTGAAGTTATCCAGCACTGATATAACCTTTATCACTCCCGGGAGTGGCAAATATAACTAAAGCATAGCTTCCACATTTCTAATGTCAACTCTGACCAACTCTATTCTTGTCACAGGGCATCTGGTCAGTGGGTAACTGGCCTGCAAGTTCACACCTCCATTCACAGGTGAATTTGAGAAAATAAAACTTTGCATATTGCAATTAGACGAATACCATGAAGTGCTAAGATTTAATGTTAATTTCCATTCTTGACTACTTCACGAAGTGCAAGTCATCATTTTTGTCACACAACGGTTATTGTGTAATATGTACTTAAAGCTTGTCAGTGTAAATACTGACTGGTTGTTCGTATTACAAGAGCAGTGAAATACACGCCATATGCGATATGTGTGTGATTTTTGGCTTGAATTTCTTAAAAAGCTAAACTGCTAACAGTTATCCTCCAGGTCCTGCACATTCTTTGGTTTTCCAGTATCTTCTGCATATCTGAGCCATTTTAGAAGAGTGACTGCATGATTTTGACATTCATCTTTTCACACTGAGGCTACCAACATTCACTGACTCAAGAAGAACACAAGGCATTAGAGTAAACTTTCTGAACAGGATGATGTGTATTTTTTATTTATTTTACATTAGTAGTTTTAGTAGTTCTTTTGGATATAAATTCATACTCAACTCTTCTATGCGAGTCTTAAACATGCTACCTAACCTGTTGAACAGCCGACACCCATAAGCAAATAGGGAGTGTTCCTCTCACTCTGCTTTCACAGCACGTTATTATTTCTGCTTCCCAACCTTTCTCACAGTACTTATAGATCACAATTTTCCCAGTAAATTCCCTCTCTTGTGAGCTGGTCTCAGTGGGCTATTGTGTTGCTCTAGACTCACACACTCCATCCATAACAAAAGCCCTGCCAACCTGCCTATACCTGACACTCTCCAGCTATGGGGTTACCATGGCAACTCCTGCACCATCCCCAAGTCATCAGCATTGCCTCAGCCTAGGTATAGTATGGGGTAAAAGCATTGAATGTTATCAAGTCAATGCGTGTGAGCGTGTGCTTATTTAAAGAGAAAGACAGATGGATACAGAAACAAAAACTGCAAAACATCTGATGGACTATCACTGCCATGCACAATATCCAGAAACAGCCACGAGAGGTGTTAATGGATAAGGGCAATGCGAAGAAAAGAGAGAGAAAGGATGAATGGAGATGGGTTTTATCCGCGTAATCTCTTAATACCGTCTGTACTCCCTCTACTGGTGTAACAGAGTTCAGATCAGATACTGTCCTCTTTGTCCAGGCATATCATAACTGGCTGTGCGAAAACACAAGTTACCTTCAATTGCCATTTAACTTTCGTATCATGAAATGTTCTAATACACATGATAGTAAAAAAAAAATCTTCCTAAAATCACTTTGCTGAAAAACCTGCTGTACACAGTTGTATAAACCTGTTGTACCAATTTTTTTGTTTGTTTGAAAAATCATGTTCAAATGTGAGCACCAAATATTGTATTGCTTTTACATTTTAATTAATAGGATTGTGAAAATCGTGTGCTACATACTGTACCAGAATGGAGCAAAGCTGAATGTAAGTTTCTTAAAACTATGCCTAAACTGCTTTAAGTTGACATCAGCAGCAGGGCTAAATACAGATCTGATTCAAATTCACAAGAACTCAATGAGATTTGGTTCTTTTTTGGGGGGTGGTTATATTTCTGTCACAATGTCTATTTTGCTTACATATAAAAGAAATTCCCTCTACTAATGCTGAAAATTAAACACTGCAGTGTTTTACAAACTGGAGCACCACTTCATTGAACAAGTGGAATCTTCAAAATTTGTACATTACAAAACTTTTCATTTGAAAATGTAACAGCAAGGTTCAAACTAAGCAGCGGAGTGAGTTAGTTTAGAAGTTAGCTAGTTTTAAATCTGCAGGACGGGAAGTGCTGCACAAACACTTTTCACATGGATACTGAAAGCCATCAGATGAAAAAGATCCATCTTGTGTTCACATGAATATCACAACTACTCTGAAAATTGATATTTTTACCCAGCCCTAATTAACAGAAAAAGGGCAAGTTATTACATGTAAAAAATTAATAAATAAGAAAAAATACATAAATCTGTCACAATAAGACAAGGAACATGAATCAGTTATCCACAAAACCACAATTAAATCCCCACATACAGGTGTTGGTTACAAAAATGTGTTAACACTGTTGCCATGATCATAATACATAAACTAAAACAATTACTGAGCAGCAGTTGTATATATATATTTTAGCATGCTATATAAAATAACATTTTCTTACTCGCTCATCTGCTGTTCTAATCATGATACCTACAGTACATTCAACATGTGTTCTGTGACAGGATTCCTGTGCATCAGATGACACAGGGTGACGGAACCCAAGTCCTGTTCATAGTGTGGCATCTGATCTGCTCGGCTCTGGTTACACACACACACACACACACACACACACAAGCCGGTTGGCTTGGCCCACTTCCATTGACTGTAGTAGCACTGTCTACCGTATCTCTCTATGCAGTTGCAATAAAAAGTAGTGTCAAAAAAGCACTTGAGCACAAACGCATAGAAAACAACAACCCTCCTCAGAAGCACGTAAAAACCTACTTTTTTCAGGAAAAGCTGTAATTCTTTATGAAATTAATGACAGCATTTTAATTTTACATTTCAGCTGTCAAAAAGTTTAGAAAGAACTGGTCATAGTTTTTTCAACTTGATCCAAATAACAATCAAAATGATTCAATATTTAAAAGAAAAAGAATCTGATGCACAAATAAACACATCTGTTGAATTACATAATTGAAATCTTGTTTAAAAAGAATTAAAGAACCAGAATCTCAAAGAATTTTGAGACCTATAATAAACATTTTTTTTAAATAATCATAAAGAGCTTCACAAATATAATAAGATTACCTTAAAATACATATTTCTTTATCAACATCTGAGGGTCACTATATGTGTGAAGTTGTAAATTATCATTTAAATTGCATTTTAATTTTCTGATCCTTTATCTGTTCCCCTAAATTTAATTTATTATTCTGTCTAATGCTGATGACATTCACTCTCATGTCTTTGATTTTGACAAAATTCCTTTTTGTAAACATCATAAACCTACAAATAAAAATCTTTTCTCTATATTTTAATCTTAAAGATTCAACATGACTCCACTATCAAACACAAACACCCTTTAGTGCAGAAAACGTTGCCTTTTCAAATGTACAGTATTTGTGTTACATGTGAACATTCAGACAAATAACAATATGAACAACAAATAAATTACTTGCAAATCAACAGCTGGTATAATATCAAACAAGGACCAGTTTAGTCAATTTCTTTGTAATCCTGAGTGCAGTTAAGGTTGTATAAATGTGTCATTATACATCATTACAATCATTACAATCATTACAAAAAGTGATGACCTGCGATTGTTATCAGCTATTTCTACTTGATTTAACCTGTAAAACTTCATTTTGTTGGTATAAATTAAGGTATTGAGGTTGATTCAGTGATGATAAATATTATTTTTGGTTGGGAAAAAAAATAGTTAATACAGATGTTAGCAATTTTAGGTTACCATTTTTTCCCATGTATTGATCTATGCTATCTGAATCTGATACCTGATGTGTTTTCCTTTAAGGTCAACTGGAATATTTAAATCATGATTTCAAAGCAGTTTTCTTTTAAGTACTTAATGCACATTGTAAACAAAGTAAACATATTTGAGAACACAATCATCAAATACATAAATAATGTTTGAAATCAAACAAAACATTATGTAATTTATTAAGTGTAATAATTATCATTTAATTATTATCATTTGAATAGCTGAGTGGCTCCTAAGAGATTAAACGAATATTGACAAAACTTTTGTTGAGTTTTGATTTAAATTTGAGTTTTGATTTGTTTGATGTTTAACATTTTATTCTCAAAACACTGACAATTTTTAGGAAATCAGAAACCTTTGCCACAAACCACAGTGGTAGATGTCAATATGCACCGTTTGTGTATAGGTATAATAAGCTTATAATGTGCCTAATATATAGCGAAAATAACAAACTAATTCAAAACAGTAACTGCAACTAAACGTGGACCACTCTATGTACACCAATGCATATACAAATTACTCAACTGCACAAGTGTACAGTGTGCGCTTTGCTGCATAGTGGATTTTGATTATGTTATTTGCTCCACATCCCACCTCAAATGGTGGTATCTATTAATACAATCTAATGCTTACATGATGTCTTCTTCATAAGCAAAAAGCAATCCTTACGAACATGTGAATCTAATTTTTGCTTCTCACACTGATGGAATACTTTAATCTAGAACTTGTCAAATTTCATGTGAATTTTTACATATAATTTACATATAATTACTTACAAAAGCATTTTGATCAGCCTGTCTATTTGAGTTTTGCACTTAAAACTGAACCACCACAATATTCATTGAACAAAGTGGTCCATTAATATTTTTTTTTTTTTAGATTGTTAAATTTGTGATTTTGTCCCCACCAATCATGAATATGTAAAGTGAAACAAACAGCAACATCTATATCAGCTGGTTTTATTTGAGTCAAAAAATATTTACCATCACCGAACCAACCCATATACATTAATTTATTACAACAAAACTCGTTTTTATGGGTTTCTATTTTCTATCAGCAGGTAGAAATAGCTCTTTAAGGCAACAACTGCAGGTTACAATCCTTGCTAAAAAGCTTTTCTGTAAAAAAATATTTGTCTGTGTAGAAACACATATGAAGAGTCACAAAAACAGATAACTCTGGGTTTTTTTGTTTTTTTTTCAAAAATCACGTTTTTCATTGTGATCATGTTTTTATTGTGTTAGTTAGCTGTAGTTTTAGTTATTTTTTAACCTAATCAAAATAACTGAACTGCGGTTTGATTGAGATTAATTGGAATGCACAATGATAAAACATGATTTTTGAAAATTGTTAAAAATGGAGTTCTGTTTTTGCAAATGAACTTTTCATATGCTAAAAACTTGAGGATGGCTGCATATGGAGGAATGTAAATCTGGTCACGTGGTTGTGATCTAGCTAACTATGTAGTTACCTCTGACTGCTATTTAAACACTTCTGCATGTATTTGAACATATCCAATCTGATTTACATTAGCTGTAAACTAAAAAATTATTTTTTTTAATTCATTGTGATACTCGTTTTAAAAGAGTATTGTACTAAATAAAGCATTCAAAGAAACACATAGGCCTACACAAAGCAGTTCATGTCAGATTTTTCCATAAACTCGTTCTCATATAATAACAGTAGGCAAACAAGACAGTCAGAAATCAACAAAATACTCCACATATTACAAATTATAATACGAATAATTAAAAGAATAAAAACTACTTTTGCGACGTATCGTTTAAAGCTAGCAGATATTCTACTAAACAAGCCGAAGTTACAAACATAAACACGTAAATACAAATTGAACATAACAATTTAGGGACTTTATGCTAAGAGTATGCTACAGGAACATTTGCTACTTAATCCACACAACGTGGTGTTATGTTCAGACCTGAATCCCTCGCGTGCATGTGTGTGTGTGCATGTGTGTGCGTGTGTGTGTGTTCATGTGTGTGTTCTGACACAATGGACAAAAGCACTCGACCCAAACAGGAAGTTTGACTTTGTGGCATTTTAACAACCTTTGTCAAGCCCTGTGTTATTAAAAGAAAACATAGCTTAGCCTGTAGATGTTATGTCTACGGTATTGTAATATTAATTTGTAAAGGCCGATTATTATTTCTTACTTAAATTGAAGAAAAAAAAAATGTGTTTCATATTGTTTGATCGACTGAGCAAAACAACATTTCTCGTTACATAATAACAACTTTGGATATAAACAAGTGCGAGGCCCACACGATCTCTAAAAGCACAGTGAGACCCACAAGCAAGCAATTATATGACAGCAGAAAAAATGACCTTAAGTTTCTGGGAAGCCTTGAACACCTTCCTGTGCAATTCTCCGAGAAATCAGGACAACACACAACTTCACAGTCGTGAAAAAGGCCAGGAACAAACATAAATATATATGTATGGATGTCAATATCCATACACGTCTATTCAAAAGATAGAAATATATGAACGCTTTCTGTTCACCAATTTTTAAAAACAAAGGTTACAAAAGCCACCATCTCCAATACTCGATTGTATAATTTTGGAAAACAGGCGCAAAATAAACAAGGGTGCCAACCTCAACAAAACTGTTCCCTCCCACTTAAACTGACTCATCTGGACGTCTTTACATTAAAGTGGACTTTATACGGTGGTTGCTTATTTAAGTGACTTACTATTGACAGCCTGTTGATATGCGCCATTAAACTGAATGTATTCTTATATTTAGGCTGCGTTAACTGAAAGGATCCATGCAATCACACACCCCTTACCCCGAACTATATTATCATCTCTTTTCTTCAACCCCATTGACCCTAATCACAATCCACCTCGTAGAAACATACTCCGATGTTGCACCAACTTGGTAAATGCATAAACATACCGTTTCGTCTTCTGAAGTCTTTCAAATAAATTCACCAAAATATTACAGAAAATTAATTCTGCGGGAAATCCGTGAAATGCACCACCCGGCGGAAATACCCAAACTGCATGGTAAGATGAAAAATAACCCCATTCCTCGTGGATGTGGAGAACTGGAAAGCGTGGAAAGAACTTGTTCGCTTATATATTCACCTGGTTAATAAGATTTTCGCGTCGTTTCGCGGCAGGAGAGGAGCGGCTGTCTTCCCGATGGTACATGGACTCTGTCCAATCAGAACTACTGTCCTTCTTCACCGTGGTTTACTTCATAGCGCCTCCTCTATTTTACGATATTAGAGATGAAACTGAAACTCTTAGCTGGAGCAATGGAATCAGTCAGAAGATATGTTGATTTAACCTTTTTAAATGAAAAAGTTTTTTGTTTTAAAGTAGTATTTAAGAAAAAGCCACCTTGTGACACAATGCAAAAAATATTTTCATCTGCTCTCAGACAACAGCCTATTCAGCTGTGCCATAAAAAAGTTTGAGTAGCCTATCATGTCAGCACTTAATGACAATGCCTTCCTTTTTTTTATTTTTTATTTTTTTATGTTAATGCATACAAATAGTTACATAATTTGAAATTTGTGACTGTGTTTTGTTAAAAATACAGTGTAAAATGACAGCATTCATTTTGTTCCAGAAATTAAATGTTTTATTTGAATGTTAGTGTATATATAAGTTTGCTGATCACTCAATGTAGGCTAATTATGGCAGTTGTTTATAATGTGGTTTACTTTTTTTTTTCTTAATTGATTATTCAAAATAAATGACATAACAGGGTAACCATTTTGCATTCTCCATCATTAACATCTTGACTTGAATTAATGTGATTTGAGCAGATTTCACTTAAATTTAGCTACAGAAACTAAATAAACTGTACATGACTGTACAAACTGTACAAGTCCCAATGGAACGCTGGAAAACCTGAAGCATTTGAGTGTGGAAGCTGCCAAATGTGCTGAAGTTCGGCTATGCTTTTGTTCATTTCCCTGACCACAAATGGGTTTAGCAGCCATTGAAACACTATAAAAATATTCATATGAATATACAGTATCTTATAGTGGCTAATCTTATACGCTCACAGTGACTTTTAAAGTAAAACGTTCTTACACTTTCTTACAGTTATATTACAGGTTTACTGTTTACTGTTGTGAACAGGAATAGAACATGGATATAATATTCTGGAGTTGTGGTTAGTTGTAGGTGTCTATTATATTAATATCTTGTATAATAGATTAAAGAATTGGCGCTTAGATTCCCATCCTGCAGCAAATTATGTAGCAGCATTTTTGTATATTTTTTTTTAATTTTGTAGTAGTTTTATGACAGAAAATGACCTAATCAATTGCAAATAAAAATTTTGAATACAGTCTTGTGTTGTAAGATTGATGATTAAATCTTGAATAATTCTGGCACTATTTAACAGTGCAGGTAGGGCTTTTTGTGTGTGTTGTGTGTGTGTGTGTGTGTGTGTGTGTGTGTGTGTAACTACGAATTAAATAAATCTGCAAGAGTATCCAGCCCAAAGTTTTGTAATCAGCCCATAACAATAGTAAGTAAAATTCCATTACATCAGTTGGTGTACTCTCAGTATTGCCCCCTAGTGTTTTTTTTTTCCGTATGTATAGCCTATATTTAAGAAAAAATTGTAAACATTCAGAAATATTGATATTTCTACTAAAGTTATTCCAACATGATTTTTAAAATAGCATCTTTTGTGTTTCAGTGAACAAATAAAGGAAATCTGACTGCTTCTAAAAAAGGTGTTAACATTGCCAGGAACAAAGTTAAACTGTAAGGAGCCAAAAATAAAAAAGAAACCTGTACCTGTACATATATACTCTGGTAGTATATATAGACATTATAACAGTAGTACTGGAAAAAGTAGGGTTTACTTTGAAACTATTTTCAAATTTCACCAAATTAATTACCAAAAAGACAAATAACACATTGAATTAAATGTGAAATGTGTAAGTAGAATGACAGAAATAATATTTTCTTGTGTGTGTGTACAGTAGGCTATATAAATATAAAAAATGAAAACAAAATCCCATTGTATTAATATACCATTTTGCTTAATCAATCATCAATATAATCTTGCTATATATTTACAAAAGAAACTAAAGTTTTATTTAATTAAAAAAATGCCAGTAATTACACACATACTGTATATATACATACAAATTGTATTGCTGCTGAAAAGGCTTGTTTCACTTAACCTGTATCATGCAGGACATACGTTTTCCCTTGCTCAAGTCTTTTTCCTCATTTCTTTCTGGTGGTATGGAGCAGGGTGACTACTATTTTTCATTTGTCTTTGGGATTAAGATTGATCTCCAGAAGTTCCTAATCCATCTAAACGAATGACCTTCACCCCTTCCGGAGACTGATGGACAATGCAGTGACTATGCTTGTGAATTGCAAATGCTGGTAAAGAGTTGTCAATATTTTTTCTCATTAGAAAAGACTGCCTAATATTACTGAACCATAGAAAATGAATATCCGGCATTTAAAACTGGCACCAATACAATACAATAAGAAAAATAGTTTGAGTACAGTTTACAGTGACAAAATGAACAGAGTGCAGCTTTATGACATGGTAGTGTGTCCAAAAGCTTATTTCAAAAGTATAAACTTTTTCTTCTCATAAAGAGTGCACCCTTGTAGGAATATAAGCAATAGTAGGCTATAAACTGGTGATGCAGCATCCAGATTTAATACAAGGGTGAACAGGTGGTTGCTTAAAATTCAACAACTAAATTTTGTTATCCACAAGCCTGATCTCTGACAAACATATTGCCTCCTGACAGGAGTCCTGGTGGTTGACAAGAGTAGGAGGATGTGGGGTTATGCAACATCTGAAAGGTTCTGACAGTGAATGGATACTATAAGGCCACCAGGTGGTGCCAATCCTTCAGCTTCCTGAACAGATCACACCATCAGTGTTAAACTGGCTGGTTCCACGATGTATGAGACTTCTTTTAATACTTAAAAGCATGTAAGCTGCACCAAAGTGCTTGTGGGCAAAATAATTTATTGAAGATAAACGTATTACCTCAATGTGGTAGCCTAACCGTATGCAATCTATGTAAGACAAAAAAACTAACAAGGGTATATGTCTTCCCCATTTAATGCAAACGCCATTTATATTTACAATTCCTGCCTCTTTTGTTGACTTTTGGCCAAGTGCATATATAGGAATAGTAAAGGTATGTGTAAATGGAACGAAAACACATTGGAAAGAAACACCAGTCTGACTGCTTTACTATATAAACATTCCTTTACTCTACATTTATTCCTACAAATCGGAACTTGTATGTAGGCCTAATCAGTGTGTTTTAGTAGGTTACAAAACTTAATATTATGCCAGAGAGCGATTTATGAAAACAACTGCACACAGGTAGAAATGTGTCGACGAAATGAAACAAATTACAAATTGCTTTAAGCTGCTTTTCTGGTGTTCATTCTCCAAAAACATTCCTGGCTACTTCACAGTACCATTTCACTAATCCCATTACATTTACTGAAGCATGACATTGACAAAACCACTTTAACCTTTCAGTTCTGACCACTGAATCCAAGAATGTCCTTAAAGTTCAGGACTGACAGACCTGTAATCAAAAGCTTTACTGTCTGTTATGACTACTTCACCAGAGTAAGTAAACAACCTGTGCACTACAATTTATCAGATAGCACTCACCCAAAGTACAACACTAAACTTTAGTAGCATTGATATAGGTGTAGTTCAGAAGAATAAAAGCTATTGTAGGAAAAAAAGGAGTTCAATTCAAATGTTTTCTTTAGTTTTGAGATATGCTTTTCCTGCACTGCAAAAAATGGCTAATCTTACTTAGTATTTTTGTCTTGTTTCTAGTCAAAATATCTAAAAATTCTTAAATCAAGATACTTTTACTAGACAAGCAAAATGACGTAAAATATTTAGTCTTTCCGGGGGGGGGGGGGGGGGGGGGGGGGGCTAAATTAAGTGCATTTTGCTTAAAACAAGTAAAATTATCTGTCATTGGGGTAAGTAAAATATTCTTAAAACAATAGTATTTTTATTAATTTGTCAACAACCAGTGGATAGCACACAAAACATATTACAAATCAGGATCATGACAAAAAAGTCAACAATAATGATAATAACAACAACACCAACAAAAAAGAAACAAAAACATACCAAAAGAAAAAAAAAAATGGAAGAAAAATACATGCAGAATATTCACCATAACTCATAAAGGAGAAAATACAAAAACAACCATGTCCAATTTATACCACCATATTTTTATAACTTAATAGTAGGGGTATGTTGATTTATATTTAATTTTTCATATTATGGGCACCATGCTGGTATCTTCACTAACCCCGAAATATCTGTAGTTCTTCCCACATTCTGTTAAATAACATGAGTTTACCCATAAGATGAAATCTTAGTTTTTCTAAAGATATAAGGTATTTTATTATAGATAGCCATTCCCTATATATGGGAGGGCTATCTCCAACCCATTTGTTCATAATGACTTTCCTTGCTAGCATCAACAAAGGATGAATAATGTCTTTATGTTCCTGTAAAGGAGACGGCAAAATGTAAACACATAATAGGTGAAGCTTTAACTGTACCTTTACAAACATCTGAAAGAGCCTCACAAATTAAAATCCAAAATTTGTCCACCTTCTTACATTCCCACAAAGAAACAAAGTGCCTAGGGAGTTTTTGCACTTCATGCAATTAGATGACACCTGTTAATTAAATTTACTATATCTATATGGTGACACATAGGCTTGATGTGCTATATAAAACTGCATTTCTCTAAATTTGTTGCAAACAGAAATAGAAACAGGGAGTTTGATAATATTTTCCCATGAAGCGGCATCAATATCATACCCAAATGTTTTACTCCAAGATTTCTGGAGATCAGTAAGCTTGTTTTGCCTATGCTCAGCCAACATTGAATAACATTTGGATACAAATTTTGTGTCTGAACTACAAAGAAAAAACTTCTCCAAAAAAAGATCATAATTTCCAATGGAGAGTCCACCATTCCTTATACTAACATAATGTCTAATTTGTAAATATTTATAAAAGTCTTTTCGCGTAATATGAAAATGAGACAATATTATCAAATGTCATAAATTCACCATTGTAAAATAGATCATATATGTGATTTACACCAGCTTGCTTCCATGAGGAAAAATATGCTCCCATTTTAGCGCACAAACCAGAGTTTTCTACCAGTGTGGAAAGAATAGATAAAAATAATTTTTTAATAGCAGACTAAGCTTGCAAAGTTGCAAATATAAGAGAAAAATTCTTCAATTCAGAAGAAACTGAGATCTTATCATCTAAGAGATTCACACATAAGTCCATTTCTATTTCAACCCACAAAGCATCAGGAGGTTTATGAATCCAACTCATAATTATTGGCGCTTTATTGCCGAAGCATACAATTTAAAATTTGGCACTGCCTATCCACCTTTACCTGTTGGTTGTTGTAGAACATCCAATTTAATCTTAGGTTTCCCACCTGCCCTTATAAACTTAGATATTAATTCATTTTTTACTATATAATAATACTATTATAAAAACACACAAACAAAAAACAATAGTATTTTACTTACCCCACTGGCAGATAATTGTACTTGTTTTAAGCAAAATGCACTTAATTTAGGCTTTTTTAATCAAACAGAAGTTCAATCATTTTCCTAGTAGTATTCTGTCTTGGGCTCAGTGCTGTACATTATGAAACACTGCCATCTATTGCTTGACATGTTTATAAGTTTCAAAGAGGCCTATATTTCTTGCATTGTACACAAATAATAAAGATGCAGAGTTACGTGATATGATCAGTGTTTAATTGCTTTTACTGTTGAAGCTGGACATTCTTACATTATTTAAGAGTAGCTACAACATGTTTAAGATTTTTGTGACATTTGAACAGACAGCACAACAGATTTAAAAGAGGTAGATTTTAGTAAAGGTACAGATGTGTGTTCAGGGTCACTGTACATTGTATTCTTTTGTCTAACATCTGTTGAAAGCATGGGGTGAGCTTTAAATACAAACCCCACACACTCCAGACTTCTCTACTAGGTTGAGTGATTGTTAAAAGTCTAGTCTGGTGGTTTACAGAATGAGTTTAGACTTAAAAAAAAAAAAAGGTTGAATTTCAGAATCTTAATGTGTAAAACTGCTAAAATGCATTTTTCCCAAGATGAAGAGAAAAGAGCAACCAAAAAAATTGTATTGTTACTGTCATTATCAAAAGACCATCTTAAAGAATTTACTCACCCATTAGCTACTATTTGAACCTTAAGAGTGTCAGGAGTGCTTAGCTTTTGGGTGGGCCAGCGCTTTTCTGGCAGTCAGAGCATTAATTTATATAAACTTTTTTTTTTTTTTTTTTAAATATATATATTTTTTATTTAAATACCACTTGATTAGAGACAAAATCACATGATATCATGATATCATTCACATGATAAAAAACTTATTAGCATATAACATCATAATTTATATTTAAATGGCTATGTTCTTTAAAGACATGATTTTAATGCCAGTTATGGGATCAACGCTCTTGTTATCCCTTTAATAAGAGTTTAAACAATATTTCATCTTGTCTTTTTGTACCACAGAGAAATCATGCTGTTAAAAAGTTTTGTCCCACTCTCCGATAAACACAAAGATAGAGATGCTTTGAATATTATCCATTTTCATTGTGCAGAAAAAGGTTCGAAGCATCGTAAAATAACACAAATATTTCCAACTGGATGACTATGGCATGAAAGTTCCACTTGTTTATTTTTCAACATGCCACAATAAAAGTCATGGTACTTTTAGGCTTTTCAGACACCGAAGTCACACAATAACAATGACAAAATGTGTGTTTCTACTGAATTTAAAATAAGCATTTAAAAAAAAAAAAAATCTGAGGCTTTGACAGAGTATTACATCTCGTGCTTTCAGTTTCCCCAACTTTCATTAGTTTTGATTCGGAATTAAACCACTTAATGCAGGTGTACTTTAAATACACTGCAATACAACTAGCCCTTTCAAGTTTAGACCAAAAACCATATGACTTTCTTTCTCTTAGGAACACAAAAATACTGTGACGATAAAGAATGTTCAGGCTGCTCTTTTCCACACAACAAATTGATGTCTATCAAAAAAAGCATCAAAAGTCATACGAGTCATATGAGAGCTTTTGCATGAGGAACAAACCGAAATTTAATTTTGGCCTCTGCCACAGATCTCATATCCTGTTTTATGAGATTCGAAAACCTGTCAAGCTATAGTACATCGAATTAAGCTGGAATATGTGCAACCACAGAAAACAAAGGGACTGATTATGACTTCACCTCATTTATAGTTATAGTTCTTTATTTTGGAGCTTGCCAGCCACTAGTCACTCTCTACCTTTATCATATGGAAAAGAGAAGCCATGGCATTCTGCTATACATCCTCTTTTGTGTTCCATGGAAGGCTGAAAAACCACATAGCTTAGGAACAACATGAAAACAATAAGTAATTTTTTGGATGAACTATTCCAATAAGACTTCTATTCAGTTTATTTATAGCAAAACAGAACATGGTTTAATAATTTATCAATATATTATAAAATTCTTAATTATTAGACAACGTAGGTTCAAGGACGATGCCAAATGGCACAAGCCCTGAGACACAATGTATAATTGTCCACCATGTTGGCTCTGTCCTGTGGTCCAGAGAGGGATGCAATTGCAAGTCAACTCCTTGTAGCACTGAAAGACACAGCAGCAGGAGCGCCACACTGTCTAGTCAGAAAGGAAGTGACATCCTCAGCTCCTGTGAGTTGTGTATCAGCGCTCTTAACTTCTTCCAGCAGGTGTAGTTATGACACCAGTGTTGTGTTCTTAAGTACTTTCAACTTAGTGATCTTATAGAAGTTAAAAAACTCATTCTCCTTGTCCTCCCAGTCATCTTCGATATATTTTATCTTAGTGCTGAAGCAAGAAGTTTGTTGCAATGTTAATGTCATTATTAGATGCTCTGAGAGCCTCTTGGGCATCCATCCTTGAAAAACCCATCTCCATTAATCTTGCAATCTGGCGATAACAGCATCGTATCATTAAAAGGTTAGTATATGGCAAAAAATGATGTTCAATCTAGCAACCCATGATGCTGAACAAAGAGAAGGGGGAACTGAATAAATAGTACACACAAAAATGAAAATGTGCTGAAAATGTACACTCACACAGGCCATCCAAATTGTAGATGAGTTTGTTTCTTCATCACAACAGATTTGAAGAAATTGTGCATTATATCACTGTCTTACAATTCAGTCCTCTGCAGTGAATGGGTGCCGTGATGTTCGGTGAGCAAGTGATGTAATGCTAAATTTCTCCTCTTCTGTTCTGATGAAGAAACAAGCTCATCTATATCTTGGATGGCCTGCACGAGTGTACATTTTCAGCTAATTTTCATTTTTGGGTGAGCTATTCCTTTAATAAACTGAGATAAAGACCAAAATCAAATGATCTCACCTGCTCCTCAGCCACAGCTGTGTTATCCGGCGGGTGCATATAGGGGGGCTGTTGTGGCTGGGGACCCTCATGGTGCTGGTTCTGTCCTCTGTGCCTTAGAGTCGGGAAGAATCTGTTCCAATTCAGGAGACCTGTCTGCTGAATTAATGACAGGAATGTTTTTTAAGTCACCATGGAATAAAAATTGACAATTCCTATTTTTATGGAATTTTGCAGTTTATTATAAATGCTCACATAAAGTTTATTATAAATGTGCACATCATTATTTTTAATTTCATGCATCCTCATAATCAAAATCATCCCCTCTCCTTTCAAAAACATCTCTTCTTTCATGACGTCACCTCTGCATCTGTGTGGGGGCAGGATAATCATTACTTTTAGCATTCCTGTAACTCACATCAGATTGCTTCAATTAGTAAACGATGGATAAAAACCCACCCTAAATGCTTTTTTATTCTTTTGAGAAGTCGTTTCATATAATCAGATACACAATAAAGAAGAAAAGCATGATGTAATTTCTACTTTATATAACTTTAAAGACAGTGTATCTCTATATCTTATCTTACTGTAGTCCAGTAGAGGTAGCTTTTTTTGTAACTGTAGTGATTTCTGTCTCTCTCCATATTCAAAAACTGAACAACCGGTAAGCATTATCCCTACTTCATATTCATAATCCTACTACAGGTTTATCAACTACAATGCTTAACATACTCTAGGCCTTATTTATAGCTACAACCAGGACTTATAACATGAGAAAACAAGAATGTTTTATGCTAATTATCCACATAATTTCCATAAAATAACAGCTTTTCTCACTTTCAGTTACAATTTTACCAAGAGCAAAATGATCTGTGCTTTTATCTGGTATCCGTGATGAAACCATGTGGTTGTCTGCGTTTGCACACAGGAAACCATTAACATCCTCTTGCTCAGAAACACAGAGCAAATAAATGGAAAAAAAGACGAAAAACAAGACATATCACTGAACATCTTGTCTAAACCAGAGTGACAGAAATACAGAAATGGAGCTAGCAATGGACTCATTGCAGTTTTGATGTCTAGATCTCATCTGTGGAAAACATCTCTGGAAATGTAAGCAGACCTCCAACACTGTTTTCCCCACAAACATCATGGCTTGTGATCCAATACTATGTGAACATACCCATACATAACTTTAAAACTTTGAAATGTAAACCTCTTCCAACCCATTTATAATATTTAACAAAAAAAAAAAAAAAACTTATAATCAAATTTCACAATTATTTCACAAACTGCTGTTTTGAAAAAGCAGATCACAACTAAGGTGACTGGATAAAATCTGAACAGGTAAACTTACAAGAAAAAAATACAAGAAAAACACCCAAGACAAATTATAACACAAATAGTAATTTGCATAAACAAGCCGAAAACATGAGATATAATACAGGAATTCGAATCAGTGATTTTTGAAAGTCTGAAACAAATTTGTGAACTAAAAACAGCTGAATGTTTATTACAGGGACAATCCTGGTAATAAAAGTTCAGCAATAAAATTCAGACCTCTGAAAGATGTAGCATCTCTACTTCGTCACTCGCCAACACTGAATAACAAGAATTGGTGAATAAAAGAGATTTTGCTTCTGACAATAACACAACCAGACTTAAAATGACTCTAATACATTTTTATGAATTTGATTAATATCCCCATAATTCATCATTTTAGCAGATTAAAATAATAAAAATGAATAAAAATGCTAAAAAAAAAAAAAAAAAAGTTTAATTTTGTCCCTTCAATAAATATACCTAGGGAAAAATCTTGCCTCATTAGTGTAGGACAACAGGGGTTTTGACTCAAAAAGGTAAAGAACCAATGTTCTAAACCTTGGCCGTAAGTGAGATGTTCATCTGACCTTTGAAAGGAGTAAGCTGTATGCCATTCATGGCAAGGCTAGTTCTTCTCTGTCATGTGAGGGGGTTGTAGAATAACCTAATGGTTAAAAGTCTGGACTAATAACTAAAATGCTATATGGCAGTCACCCCAGGTAGTTCAGAATAAAAGTATTGTAGAAGTACCTGAGCCTGTTGTTGCTGTGCATTTCTCCTGAGGTGTGCCAGCTGAGACAGGAACAGTTGCTGGTCCAGCATATCCATCCTCTGCTGTCTCTGGATGTCCAAAGTAGCGCCCATCCCCAGCGGAGCCTCTGCAGTGGGCTCAGAATCAGAGAAGACCGGCTCTAGGAGCACCGAACCACATCTGGCTGCCCATCCTGGCACACGTAAGAACTTCTGGACTGCCAACTTATTACTGTAATACAACATGCCTGCGATCTGGTGATTGTAATGGAGAGGTTAACATTAAAGACATGACAGTAACAGTGTCTACACCGAACACAAGTGTTTTTAGAAATACCATGTAAGCCTTGCAAGACATTTACAAGGAGACAGATTAAAGAGACTATGGAATCAAAAGATCTTTGTTTCTTTTAGACCATGGCTATGAGCTTTGAAGCCATCTACAGTATATGTAAGTGTACTTCTAAAAGCTGACACAAATATTTCCCTCGTCCATGAAAATGGATGAAA
Organism: Barbus barbus; assembly: GCF_936440315.1. Lineage (NCBI taxonomy): Eukaryota > Metazoa > Chordata > Actinopteri > Cypriniformes > Cyprinidae > Barbus > Barbus barbus. The sequence continues at coordinate 19,409,445 of NC_136735.1, read as the reverse complement.
TGCATTGGCAGTTCATTTTGCTAACAGAGCCAATGTTCTAAAATGAGAATTTTCCTTCTGATACCACAAACTGAATTAGCAAACCATGCATTTTTTGTGACAGGATTAAAACAAAAAACTACAGTATTCATTTTAGAAGTAAAAAATAAAATTAAAAATGTCTTCTGACCCAATTTCCTGTTTTAAAATGAAAAGCTTTGAAAACTGCGTCAAAGACTGTACATTACCCAAGATTCTTCACTTGTATTGCTATGAATGGGAGGAACTACAACATGCAATATGGCACTCTAGAAACAGTTTTTATGTTATTTCATTGTGAGTTTGGCCAGCAGCTATCGAGAGTTGGTATTTCCCTACTTGAGTAGATAGGAGTTGGTCATGCATACCCAAAATAGGCACCTGCATTGAAATAGACTTCAATAGACATTCATGAAACAATTTCTTGGGGTGAAATTTCTACTCAGCGATTTCAATTAAATTTTTTAAAACAACACATTTAATTATGTTTAACATAATCATAAAGTCTGACCCACCAATCTGAGAAGTTGTGGTTATGATGGAAATGAAAATTGGAGCAGTCTCTGCTACTGCTGCAGAGGTTATCCAGTTAAGGTAACTAGGTATTTAAAGTTACCATAAAGATGTTTTTACCATTAGAGCATACAACATGCTTTCTGATAAATCTAAAAGACACAAAAACCTACAAAAATCTATTACATAATTTGCAGTCCTCTATGCGATGACTGGGTGGTCACTCTTAAAGGGATATTTAACCTAAAAACCTACAAAATATATTAACTTTATACTTGTCCAAAGTTAATTCGGACCCCATGAGCTAAACAACAAAATATCTTCTTTTGTGTTCCACAGAAGAAAGTAAGTTATACAGGTTTGGAACAACATGATGACAGTATTTTCATTTTTATTTATCTTTTCCTACTAGAAACCACTATCACTGAATGCTCTAATGGAAAATCTTTAACCTAGTGAACTCTTTTCATTTCCATAGGTACAGCAACTTCTCAGATCAGTGGATCTTGTTTTTTGATTGTGGGTTGAATTGAATTTCACCACATACATGTAATCATACTTACTAAAGACCATTACAGATGCAAAAAAAGAAACGTAGAAACATGATGCAATTTTAATTGAGCCGCTTTATACTTACTAGTCCACTGCAAGCAACCACCCACATGTAGGCACTTGAGGTCAGGAGCTGATGACAAGATAACAGAACAAAATAAAAACAAAAGAAATTCAGAACTATGTGAAGAAAGCACTTTCACATCCACAAAGCATCTTTGATTGCTCAGTTGGGGACACTTAATTTCTAGCGTTAATCGTCAATTTGATTTCTCAGATACTATTTAAACTAAACTGAGCTAGACAATGACATCTCTGAATTCAATAATGAAACTGAAAATGTAAGTGTTTAATCTTATTACTGACACATTACTGACACTCTGTCCTCCAATTTGATACTGTTAAGTGCTTTGACACAATCTGTATTGTTAAAAGCACTGTATAAATAAAGATGACTTGACTTGAAATTACAAACCAGTAACGCTAACTCAATAAATCATCCATAAACAAGTGTTTGATATAAAGAAACATCTTATTTGATGCAAGAGTGGAACAAAATTATGAACATTAATTTAATGAAACCCAATGAATTATCTATTATTACAAGATTAAATTACATTGGTTAGGATAATTGGGTATGTTTGTGAATGCATGACTGAAAAAGACTGTGATGGTAAAAAGTCATTTACCCTTGTCTGTTTTTCTAATGAGTAAGTATGCAGCTTCGTCTGTTATTGCTCATATCTCAGATCAGCTCAAAACCCAACCAGAGCACGAGACCACAAAGTTCTCAGGTGCTAGAGTTTCTCATGACTTCTCTGTTACCCTACAAAAAATTATCTGTGGTTTCTAATCTTGCAACAAATATCTGGTGTTTTTGAGAAAAAAAACAAAAAAACTGCACCTTTTTAGCCGTTTGAACCTCGTGTTTTGTCTTCACTTCTTCGTCAAAAAATGTTAGTGAATGTCACTTACTATCCTGAGATCTCAAGCAGCAATGACTTTTACTTTTTGTGTGTAGCTTCTGAGATAAACTAGCATAAACTAAGAGATAAACTAAACTAGAAGTACAGAAAACTAATGTGAAGATGATTTGTGAAGGCAGTCTGAGCTCACCTGTGCGCCCACAATGTACGTCAGAGACTTGTTTGTGATTGAGACGTGGCCGAGAAGCTGAGTGACCTGAACACGTGGGATGGAGCAGTAGAAAGGCACAAAGAGAGCAAAGACTGGGCCCAGTCTGAGAAAGACAGAGAAAATGAAAAGAGTTAGAAACACAAGGAAAAGTCAAGTGAATCCTCAACCTTGCTGTCAGATGACAATACAGAATGAAAATGTGTAAATGTGCAAATCAATCATGTAATAGTGCCTGCCCATGATGAAGAAAAGGGAAAATCTCTTTAAAATCTAGTTTAAAAAATCCCTTTAAGTAGAAATAAACTATTTCTTTACATTCTGTACCTTTCCTTAATCATTATTTTCCAATGTAATGCAGACTAAAACATTATGTACAATACATTGGTGAACAGTCACCTGTTTTTCTAGTTACTTCGAAAACACTTCACATAGTATTATATACATAACAGAGGAAATAAAAGGGGTACTAAGTAGTACAGTAGGATGTTTCAATGAATTTATCGGTTTAAGAATTGATTATTGACAAAGGTGATAGATAGCAAGGTCTCTGTTAAGCAGTTTTGATGCATGATGGAGGAAATCAGATTAACATCACATTCTCATTACGACATACAATGAAGCAACAATTACAAAATTCGGAATATGTTTATCAACCATTTAAGAAGAATGACAAGTGGGGTAAGAGCTTAGCAGACCGTCTGCTAGCCGCCTCACGTCACAGAAGTCAGTTCATTCTCATAACACACAATGTACTCGTTACATCGTAATAAGAATGGCATCTACGCAAATATTTGTCTGTTTCTTTCTTATTCTGTTTCTCAGTCTGTATCCAGATCAGATGGTGGATCAGCACCAAGAGATGATGTCTACAGCCCTGATCGTCAGCGGAAACCAGGATATCTAGATGAGCCCCAGAGACATATCCCCAGTGAAGACCTCGACTAAAAATGCAATAAAACTAAAAATATAACAAAATAACTAAAAATATAATAAAATACCTAACTACATAATACTATTATTGTTAGAAATTGCAACAATATATAAATAGAAATATAATACATTTATACATTTAAAAATTTTATTAAATCAATAAATAAACAATAAATAAACAATAATATTCTGGCCAGAGGAGAACAGCCCCCACTTATACATTACTGACACTCTATCCTCCAATTTGATACTGTTAAGTGCTAAAAGCGCTATATAAATAAAGGTGACTTATGCAAACGTACTTCAATTAAGACCGGAAAAATGTAAATTTGCCTTCTTCCATTAGTTATTTTTCACATACGGTTTCCAAAATTTAAAAAAAGATAAGGTCTTGTGCAATAAGTACCTTACTAAGTCTCAAACTAGGTCTTTGTGATGTAAGAAACTAAACATGTTTCTAAATGCGGATTCAATACAGATCAAAGGTAACTATTATGTCTGATGTAAAAATATTTAGATGTTTCAATGAAAGTCACAAGATAATTTCACTTCTCCATATAGAGTTAAAGAGACAGTTCACCCAAAACAGAATAATCTGTCATCATTTCCTCACCTTCATGTTGTTTCAAACCTGTATGAATTTATTTCTTCTGTTGAACAAAAGAAACGAACAGTTGTTGGTAGCCACTAACTTCCATATTTTTCCATACTGTTTAAGTAAATAGTTAACATCACTCTTCAAAATATCTTCTCTTGTGTTCAACAGAAGAAAACAATTCTTACAGGCTACAACAACCTGTTGTAAATGCTGACGGAATATTCATTTTTGGGTGAACTATCTCTTTAAGCAGACTCACCACGCTGCTAGAAAGAGAGATAAGAGGAAAGAGAGGAACAGAGTAACAGACAGTGAGAAAGAGGCAGGAAGAGATGCTGAACTCTCCGTTTTGCTGCAAATCTGAAAATCTGCTCTCTTATCTGGTAAGTAAATATTTTCATTAAATTTTTGATAAAAAGGGCAGAAGAAATGAAAATATGAGTGTTTTGGAAAATTGTGCTATTAAAAGTGTTCAATTAAGCCCAAACATTAAAAAAATATGTATATTTCTGTAAAGAATTTTTTTAATCAAATTTTATGGTGACCATGTGTGAAGCTAATTTATTTTGTTCTTCATAGACCAATAGCCAACAACAAAATATTAAAATATTTAAAAGCGTTTCTTTGATATATTTGATTATATGGTGACACTTTACATTGGTTAATGCATTAACTAAAATTAAATCACAATACTATCAATTTATTACAGCATTATTAATCTTTGTTAACATTAGTTATTAATAAAAATACAACTGTTCTTTGTTAGTTTGTGTTAGCTCAGGTCCATTAAATAATGTTAACAGATGCAAAAAAAGTACATTTAATTTTAATAATATATTAGTAAAATACTGAAATAAAAATTTACTAAGATTAATTAATGATTTACAATTTTTCACTGTTAGCTCAAATGAACTAATGTACTTAACTTATGTTAACAATTGGAACTTTATGGTAAAGTGTTACTGATTATATTTATATTTATCCTTTTTTCCAATGTCAAACAAAACAATCATAAACTGTATTTTAAATGCTCATTTAAGGTAGTCATATCATAGCGCAACAGAAACACGCCTCACATGAAAAAGGGAAATAGCTTAAAAACTACAGAAGTCTACACATACTTACTACAATCAATAATATTGAGACCAGAATTACTATTCATAGTAAAAATATACACTACCATTCAAAGGCTTGAGGTAAGTAAGAAATTTTAAATGAATTATTACTTCCATCAAGGACAAATTAAGCAAATAAAAAGTAATTTATAGGATCATGTAACACTGAAGACAGGAGTGATGGCAGCTTTGCCTTAAATCACATTTGAAAACAGATTACAGTTATTGTAAATTGTAATAATTTCACAATATTGCAGTTTTTACTGTATTTTTGATCAAATAAATGCATCAAAATAATCCTTTGCCTTTCTCTCTGCAGTGACTTCTCCTATATCTAACTAAGATGAGCCCAGATTTAGAGCAAAACGTCTCTTGCACCAACTTGTATGACCATCGTCCAGTGGCCCGAGTTCTCATACCTCTGGCCTATTCCATCATATGTCCAGTGGGACTTTTAGGCAACGCCCTGGCTCTTCATGTGATCTTCTTAAACATCACCAAACTTAATTCCATCACATTTTATTCTGCCAACCTGGCAGTGTCTGACATCCTATTCTGCCTGTCGCTACCCCTACGAGCTGTTTACTACGGCCTTGGCTTCCACTGGCCCCTGGGGGAAGGACTATGTAAAGCCATAGCACTGCTATTCTACTTGAACTGCTATGCTGGAGTAAGCTTCATGACTTGTCTGGCAATCGATCGTTTTGTGGCACTGGTATTTCCTCTGAAGCTGACGAAATTAAGAAAAGTGAAAAATGCCCGATTAGTGTGTCTGGCCATATGGCTGCTAGTGTTGGCCCAGACGTTGCCTCTCCTGACCATTAAATTGACCAAAACGGAGATTGACAACAACATCACCTGTATGGAATACCCTAATTTTGAGGGCCTTTTCCCAGGTCTGCCCTACTTGCTGATTGTTGGGGTAGTCTTAGGCTTTGGAGTCCCACTGGTGACAATCATCGCCTGCTACTCTATACTGACCCGTAAACTGCATCTAGCAGCAAAGTCCAACCGGCTGACAGAACGTTCTGGAAGAACCAAAAAAGCAAGAGGAGTGATTGCAGGAGTGGTATTTGTGTTTGTGGTGTGTTTCAGCCCATACCATCTAGACCTTCTGCAATACATGGTCCGAAAACTAATCTACGATCCGGACTGCATGGAGCTACAGTCCTTTCAGATATCCCTACATATTACAGTGTGCCTTATGAACTTAAATTCGTGCCTGGATCCCTTTGTTTACTTTTTTGCATGTAAAGGTTACAAGCAGAAGCTGATGAGAATGATAAAGTGGCAGGCTGGAACCCGCTTCTCTAGTGCTGGAAGAAGCTCACCTGAAAGTTCAGGCACAGGCGATGTGCACGGCACACGCCGCAACACCGGAATAACAATGAACAATATTAGAGAAGGTCAGTAAAACAACTGCAAACAAAAGCCAACATAAGGTGATGAAAAGTGATAAACACATACAGTATGTGGGGCCGAACTTGAGACTTAAAAGCCAAGAACAAGGCAAAAAAAATTCACAGACAACTTGTCTCTCCAGATTTTAAAACGCACACATGTCAAACATGAAACAGATGGATGCCTGACAAGCACTGGCATCAAAGAAAAAGAAAAAATACTTGCTGCAAAAAGACGAAGTAAATGTTGACCATGTTTCATTCAAAACATAACTGTTGAAGGGTCACTTCACCAAAAAATTTATATTCTGTCAATATTTACTCACTTGTTCTAAACTCTATGACTTCCTTTCTTTTATGAAACAGATTTTCTTTTTTTAATTTACAATGGAAGTCAATAGTCACCAAAATGGTTCGATTACTACGGAAGCGTATTGCATTCACTTGAGGAAAAAAAATCTACTCTTTTTCTGAATTAACGAGTTAATTATCTCAGAATTACAAGATAATTTTTCATGAAAAAAAGTTTTTGCTCTGTTTTTCTGAATTAACGACTTAATTATCTCAGAATTACGAGATAATTTTTCATAAAAAAAAAGTTTTTGCTCTGTTTTTCTGAATTAACGAGTTAATTATCAGAATTACGAGATAATTTTTAATGAAAAAAAATTTTTTTGCTCTGTTTTTCTGAATTAATGACTTAATTATCTCGTAATTCTGAGATAATTAACTCGTTAATTCAGAAAAACAGAGTAGATTTTTTTTCCTCAAGTGAATGCAATACGCTTCCATAGATTACCAACATTCTTCAAAATATTTTCTTTTGTGTGTCAAAGTCACAGGTTTGAAATAACATGAGGTTGAGTACAGTTTTATTTTTGGGTGAACTATTCATTTAAGAACAGTTAATGGTTCACACACAAATAAATTAATCATTCTTAAGTTTTAAAAGTTGCAAAATAAAGCTATTGAACTTTGATTGAAGATGCTGTGATTATGAAAAAGTTTCTTACGTTTCATCAAACAATTTTGTTTGATTGACTGAGTCCTTAGAAAGATGGCAAGATTATCAAGGCAAATCTATTTTTCTCATCAAAAAAGGAAACCACTATCTGCCAGTCTCTTATTAAGAAGAGTCTAAAAGCTAGTAGCTCAAAGGAAATAACCTGAAATAAGGTTAGTACTTTACTTTCACAAGACCTTGCCATTTCAACAGAGATGTTGTTTTGATGCCAGTAAAGAATGCTTTCATAAAAATACAATGAGACAAAAAGTTAATCTAAATGTCAAAAAGGGAAGTTGATGTTTGTTCCACAGGAAAGAGGTGCACTTTCACATACATAAAGTATTGCAGGAATTAATACTGTTATTAATATCTAACGGTTTGTAAAGACCAACTCTTAAAATGGTGTAGAAACTCGTGTCACTCACAGTCCAGCAGGTAGAACATCCACTTTAAGATCAAACATGACGCGAAGAGCCTCTATCAGCAGCAAGTCCACAAAAGCAGAGAGAATCCATGCTCCAAAGAGGAAGGACTAAACGTCACAATCAAAAATATGACAATGTTTTAGATTTACACAACTTTTTTTCCAAAAACATCATGGGATTTTAACAAAAAAAAAAAGGGGGGGGGGGGGGGGGGGTTAAAGTCATCAGCATATGAATGTAGAGTAGGCAAACATAGCGTATGAAAGGGCTTTTGATTTCATTAAAAAAATGGACTTGTTTTGTTTATAGCATTTTAACAAGATACACATCATAAATAGTAGGCTGAAGAGCAAATCTTAACATCTTAAAAAATTAGTCAACTGATTTCCAGATAAGATGAAGGCATTTCCAAGTTTCCGTGTGACCTTCAGGCACCTTATCTTAAACTGGTTGGTGTACACAGCATCATATTGGTATTTTTGAATATCAAATTTGAAAAAAAAATTAAATTTTTTTTTAAATATTTATTTATAATGCCAATTATTATTTTATGTAGAGAATGTTTTTTAGAAAATGGGTGCAAATCTTACATGTCTATGGTATAACAAAGCAGAAGCATGTTGTGTCAGTACTTCACAGTGAATTGAAAATGTCACTTGTCTAGAATACATTTTGCAAAGTCATATTTAAAAAAAAAAACTAATAAAAAAACAAAACAAATACTTTGTGGAAAAAAAGAAACAGGATGACACACAACAGTGCTGCTATTCAAACTTACAGCAAATTTGTGGCTGCCAAACCTTCTCTCAAAAATACGAAAATTGTAGATAAGCAAACTGCTGCAGAAAGTGTCTTTCAGGTCCAAGCAGATGAGCCGTCCACTCACCAGCCTCCAGAACTACAAGCGAGCCATGGAACACACACAGGATAATTATGTTTAGAAATATTTCAAAATATGCTATTGGTTAAAAATAATAAAATGATCGGTTATATCTGAAAACTGTCCAGAATGCTTGGCCTAGAGAATGACCGATAATGCTCTTTTATGATACAGTTTATTTTTAAGCATCGAATCACCAAAATACAGAAACCATTTTTTATGCTACAATAGCTCATTATTATTACTAACCACAGTAAAAATAAATAAATAATTAATTTAAAAAAATTATAAAAAGGCATAATTCATTAAATGTATGCATTAGTATATAGTGTACTGAATTTTTTGGGTCAACTGGTTTAATATTTCACCTGCTTGCCCTGCCTGACAGCCTGGAGGTTGTATATGAACAGATCCTGGTACTGAGGCAAAAGCACAGTCAGCAGCACAGTGAGGACTGTAGGAAGCAGCAGTAAGCTCTTGGACAGGGGTGCTTTATCTGTAAGACACAGCACAGAAGTTGAACTATTTAATGTGTCACCAAGGAAATTATAACTTCTAACATTTGTCATGTTAGTGGATGAAAGTAATATTCTAAATGGGGGACCTGGTGATTATGTGAGTAGACCAAGTTCAGTCAGACACATTGGTTTATGCCACTACGGTAACTACAATTTCTTTAAAATAATTTAATTCACTCAATTAAGTTATTTAATTCACTTTAAAATAATTTAATTTAGTTCACTCAAAAATGAAAATTTGCTGAAAATGTACTCACACTCGGGCCATGGGTGAATGGGTGCCGTCAGAATGAGAGCCCAAAGAGCATAGCAAAAATGTTGCAATAATCAACAAGCAATTCAGACAGTACATCAATTAGCATCTTGTGAAGTGAAAAGCTGTGCTTTCTTAAAAAACAATCCATCATTAAATGTGCAGTGAGCAAAACACTGCTGAATGTGGATCACACCGAGCACCAAAATACACTTCTAGCCAATCACCAGTAAGTGCCATGTGCACTAATGATGGGGGAGTTGCCTGTGTTGCATAGCATGTTCGTAAATATTGTGGTGGTACTATCAAGATAGGTCTGTGAACCTTCTCGTTTGGAGCTTGTTTATTGTAGTGATTTCAAATAACAACAGCATTTCTCAGAAATCGCTTACTGACATTTTAACGTTTTAAGAACCCTTCCTCCAGTGAAGAAGTCCATCTCCTGTTGACATCAAAATCCACCAACATATTTGTTTAGAACTGTTTTGGCTTGTAAAAAGTCTAAAAACATGAATTTGTTTCTTACAGATGTATATTTTGACTTCACACAATGTTAATTGATGGATTGGAGTCGTGCGAATTACTGGCATATCATTGTGATGTTTTTATCAGCTGTTGAGACTCATTCTGCGGCACCCATTCGCTGCAGATGATCCACTGGTGAGCGAGTAATGTATAAAGTTTCTCCAAATCTGTTCCCATTAAGAAAACAATCTCTTATATCTCAGAATCTATGCTTACTATGATAATTTTCATAAGGTTTTCTAGGGCAACTGTCATTTAAAAATGCACGGTTAAAACTGAAAGAAAAAATGGTATTCCACAGAAGAAATTCAGTCATGTAGGCTTGAAACAGCACAAAGATAAGTAATGAATTGTCATTATTACATCAGTAACAATCAGTCAATGATGAACTGAAGCTCTTTGGTGATGTTCCTCAGGAAGGTGGTGATGTCAGAAAAGTTTAGCTGTATGTCATGTCGCATTTCCTCAGGAGCGCACGATTTCACGCCCACGACTTTATAAACTACATCAACACTTCCTGTCTTAAATCATGAGCCAAGGTAAAGATGATGTGTGAAATGCGATAAAACTCGGATGAAGGTCATTACGCTTTAATCTGAATGAATGACAGCAGGATCTGATCTACATGACATGATTATTTTGAGCCGTACTTACACAATCCTCTCGAACCGGTGAACGTGAACATCATGCCACTTACACGCAGAATATAACTAAGAAGATGACGAACCAAAGGCACTGGATTTAACGTAAAAACAGTAAAAGTTAAAGGGAAATCTCACTAGGAGAGAGGGAAAGGGTACTGAGGATGGCGCCTGGCAGGAGACAAACTTCATCCGTGTCACTCCTGCGACATTCGCGTTTTCTTTAACTGTAGCCACTAGAGGCCGTAAGTTAGTGGCTTTACTAGGACAGGTAAAGGTTTGAAAGGTTTAAAAATGATTTAGTATGTCAAAGATTCATAATTATGATTTACCAAAGCATGATTTGTTATAAATAGCAAAGCTGCCTGCTTACCTGAGAACTATGTTTTTTTTAAAGTAGAAATCTGGATCACTGTTATGTTTGTAGCCCCTCACTAGCATTTTTACCGCCATATCTAAAACTAACCTTTGTTTCTGTTGTAATATAATAAAGTAATTTACTTCAGAACACACTTTAACTTACTAAAATAAATAGAGCAACACTTCTTGCTAAGTTTAATTTTTTAGGTTTAAATAAAGCATTGTTTTTAGCCTATTTATTTGTATAAACTATATTTTGTTATTTTTTCTTCTTTTTGTAATTACATTTTATTTCGAAATGTATTTTGTGTAATGTATTTCGAAATGTATTTTTTAAATTAAAATTCTTAAAATGTGGTAATGGGGGATGACACATATATTACTACATTTATTGCTATAAATTCATGCACAAAATTAAAATTAGTTGTCCAAGAGTTTAGGTTATAACAACAAAAGTATTTACTTGAAATTAATGGACACAGTTTAGGATTATGTTGTAGATTCCTCAACAAACTTTAATTTGGAAAAACATATATATAGCTATATATATATATATATATATATATATATATATATATATATATATATATATATATATATATATATATATGGGAAAAATGTACCAAATTGTGCAGGACCTCGAAATATTATGAAGGTAAATCAGTAGCAAATAATATGTGATTTACCTTCATAAAATATACATATTAAGCACTGGTTTGTAGTCGTCTACGATGTCTCTGGGACAAAAGCAGCTGCATGAATGCAAAAGTTAGAAACAAAAATGAAACCATCAACAAAAAGACTGACTGCATGTTTATACAAGCGCAGCCATTTGGAGGTTAATGATGCCACAGAGTTTAGCAGTATTTTGTAATGGATGTGAATGGTGCTTTTCCGGAAAAAAGACGGAATGTAGTTGCCTGTGTGAACAGCGCATTTCTGAATTTACCGGTAAAGTCGTTCCGGAAATTTGACTGAAATTTACTGGTATTACTGTGTGAAAGGGGCTTTAGTCTAAGGACTTATTCTAAGTGAAGTCTAACGCAGTACATGTAGCAAGGGATTTTGACCTACATTACATTACAATGTAAAAACTTTAATGCCTAAATTCATCCACTGGCTACTTCAAAGTTTTTTTGTTTAGTTTTTTTTTCCATTTCATATGTTATTGCCAGGATGCCCACATCAGTGCTGTATCCATTATTATAAGGATACAATAAGCACTGTAACATGATATGAACGTTATTTGCAAAATCAGATAATTCCGTTTTTTATTTTCAAAATCATGTTTTTTTTATTATGTTTTTATTGTGTTTTGTGGTGTTAATTAGCTGTTTTTACCTAGTCAAAATAAGTTTGATTGAGATTAATTGGAATGCACAATGAAGAAACATGATTTCTGAGAAAATGTTAAAACGTCTCGGTTACGTACATAACCCTCGTTCCCTAATGGAGGTAACGGAGATGTTATGTCGTGACGACATTAGAGGGGGATTTACTTGAGAGCCCCGACTGCCTCTGATAAGAGAAAACGCCAATGAAATTTGGCTAGTGGATTTTGCATACCTGAGCCACTCCCCGTGCATACGGGTATAAAAGGGAGACAGGTGCATCCACTCATCAGGTTTTCCGCTGAGGAGCCGAGAACGTGTCCCTGGCAACCAGCGATGGTTCAAGATTGTGACATGGGGACATAACGTCTCCGTTCCCTCCATCAGGGAACGAGGGTTACGTACGTAACCGAGACGTTCCCTATCTGTCGGTCACTACGAGTTATGTCGTGACGACATTAGGGGTCTATGGAAAGCGCCACAACCTGAACCCCGTCACGACCTTGTGGCATGCAGATGTTGACAAGCTAGCGCGTGACAGACAAATGCGATGCGAAAGTCGCAACCTTCCCGTCGCCCCAGCGCAAATTCGCTAACCTTGGCGCCCGCAGGGACCACTGAGTACATTGCTGCTGGAGATAGCCAAGCCGCTGTTCCTTTCCCCAGAAATCGGAAGGGATTTCGACCTTCTATGAAAGACTGCTTCAAGTCTTTCCTGTTTGTTGTTACAGCCCGGCAGTAACGACGGGGAAGCGAGCCTTCCGGAGAAGGGCGCTACGGAGGCCACACCCTGCCCAAAGGGAGGTAACGTGTGGAGACACTGGTATGGACTGGCCCAAGCCTGGGGCAGTGCTACATACGCCTGGACCCTGGGGCAGATCCTACCTAGGAGAAGGGAGGAAGGCTGCCATCAGGGTCTGACAGAGCTCTGTCAAAGGGAAGACACGGGTTTACCGTGAGGGAAACCGTACCGTGGATGAATACATGTGTGGGATCACCCGAAGGGAATCAGGCCACACGGGCACCTAGCCGAGTACAGGGGCTGACCGGAGACCCGGGCAAGCTAACACCGGTACTGGGCCTGGCGTCAGACTGCTCCGCCCAGCCTGACTGCCGGGGGTGCTGGAGGAACTCCGCCAGGGTTCGCCATCCGGGGAACTAACTGGAGGAGAGAATAGGTGCTCGTATCCCCGGGTAAGGGGGAATGGCGCAGCAAGCGTGACACCGGCCAACTCTTCCCGCCACTTACCTGTTACCCAACACACGGGAAGAGACTGGCTCAACGCGGAGACTGTAAAATCTCGCAAAGGTGTTCGGTGTCGCCCAGCCCGCAGCTCTACAGATGTCTGCCAAAGAGGCGCCGTGCGCCAGCGCATAGGAGGAGGCAACACTCCGTGTGGAGTGAGCCCTCACCCCGAGGGGGCACGGCTCGCCTTGGGATTGGTACACCAAGGCGATGGCATCCACTATCCAGTGGGCCAACCTCTGCTTGGAGACAGCCTTCCCTTTCTGCTGACATCCGTGGCAGACAAAGAGCTGCTCAGAGCTTCTGAAGCTCCGGGTGCGGTCCACGTATATGCGCAGCGCTCTTACGGGACACAGCAACGCCAAGGCTGGGTCTGCCTCCTCCGAGGGCAGTGCTTGCAGGTCCACCACCTGATCGCGGAAGGGCGTGGTGGGAACCTTAGGCACGTATCCAGGCCGGGGTCTCAGGACAACGTGAGAGTAGGCCGGCCCAAACACAAGGCACTCTTCGCTTACCGAAAATGCTTGGAGGTCCCCGACCCTCTTGATGGAAGTGAGCGCGGTCAGGAGCGCTGTCTTAGCCGACAGGAATTTCAGCTCGACTGAGTCCAGCGGCTCAAAGGGACCATAGAGAGATCCCAGGAGGGCATCAGGGGTGGCCTAGGAGGATTTAACCTTCTGGCACCCCTCAGGAACCTCACGATGAGATCGTGCTTCCCCAGGGACCGGCCGTCCACTGCATCGTGATGGGCCGCAATAGGAGCCACGTACACTTTCAAGGTGGAGGGCGACAGCCTGCGCTCCAACCTCTCTTGCAGGAAAGAAAGCACCACTCCAATCGTGCATCTTCGGGGGTCCTCCCGACGAGAAGAACACCAGTCCGCGAACAGACTCCACTTCAGCCTGTGGCAGGCCACTCAAGTCTGCCGCGTCCCATCCAGGAGCCGCACATGGAGGTTCCACAGATCTGGACGCGGGTGCCGTATGGTACCGAGCCCCTGAGAAAGAAGGTCCTTCCTCAGAGGGATGCGCCAGGGAGGGGCTGTCGCGAGGAGGGTGAGTTCCGGAAACCAGGTCCGGGTGGGCCAATATGGCGCAACCAACAAGACCTGCTCCTCGTCCTCCCTGACCTTGCACAGTGTCTGTGCGATCAGGCTCACTGGGGGAAACGCATACTTGCGCAGAGCCCGAGGCCAGCTGTGTGCCAGTGCGTCCGTGCCGAGGGGGGCCTCGGCCCGGGAGAAATACAGCTGGCAGTGGGAGGACTTGCGGGAAGCAAACAGGTCTACCTGAGCTTCCCCGAATCGACTCCAAATCAGCCGGATCGTCTCGGGATGGAGTCGCCATTCTCCGGGGAAGTGAGCTGTCGTGAGAGCGCGTCGGCTGCACGATTGAGCTCCCCCGGAATGTGGATGGCGCGCAGCGATTTGAGCTGTGACTGACTCCAGAGGAGGAGATGGCGGGCGAGCTGTGACATGCGGCGTGATCGTAGACCTCCCTGCCGGTTGATGTACGAAACAGCCGCAGTGTTGTCCGTGCGGACCAACACGTGCTGGCCTAGGAGCAGTGGCCGGAACTGCTTTAAGGCCAGATGCACTGCCAACAGCTCTAGGCAGTTGATGTGCCAAAGCAGTCGAGGCCCCGTCCAGAGCCCCGAGGCTGCCTGCCCGTTGCATGTAGCGCCCCAGCCCATGCTGGAGGCATCTGTTGTGACAACAACATGCCGGGACACTTGTCCTAAGGGCACCCCGGCCCGTAGGAAGGCAAGGTCCGACCAGGGGCTGAAAGAGCGGTGACACGATTGCGTGATGGTGACATGACGTGTCCCGCGGCGCCATGCCCATCTCGGGACCCGTGAGTGTAACCAGTGCTGAAGTGGTCTCATATGAAGCAACCCGAGCGGCGTGACTGCGGCTACGGATGCCATATGCCCCAGGAGCTGCTGAAACTGTTTCAGCGGAACCACTGTCCTGCCTCTGAAGGAACTCAGGCAGTTCAGCACTGATTGGGCACGCTCGTCCGAGAGACGTGCCGTCATACTCACGGAGTCTAACTCCACACCGAGAAAAGAGATTCTCTGCACAGGGGAGAGCTTGCTCTTTTCCCAGTTGACCCGAAGCCCCAACTGGCTGAGGTGCCGGAGCACCAGGTCCCTGTGACCACCCAACTGTTCTCGCGATCGGGCCAGGATGAGCCAATCGTCGAGATAGTTGAGGATCCTGACGCCCACTTCCCGTAACGGGCCAAGGGCGCCCTCTGCCACCTTCATGAAGGCACGGAGAGACAGGGAGAGCCCGAAGGGGAGGACCCTGTACTGCCATGCCCGCCCCTCGAACGCAAACCGTAGGAACGGCCTGTGTCGAGGGCGAATCGAGACATGAAAGTAAGCGTCCTTCAGGTCGATCGCTGCAAACCAATCCACGGACTGAACGCATCTGCGTCAACATCTTGAACGGGAGCTTGTGTAGGGCCCGATTCAAGACTCGCAGGTCCAGGATTGGCCGGAGGCCACCGCCTTTCTTGGGCACGATGAAGTAGGGGCTGTAAAACCCCTGCCTCATCTCGGCTGGAGGGACCGGCTCGATTGCACCCTTTGCCAGAAGGACAGCAATCTCCTCGCGCAGGACAGGCGCATCTCGGGCTGCCACCGAAGTCTCGAGGATGCCGCTGAACCTGGGCGGCCGCCTGGCGAACTGAATCGCATAGCCGAGTCGAACTGTGCGAATGAGCCAGCGAGACGGGCTGGGTAGCGCAAGCCACGCCCCCAGATACCGTGCAAGCGGCACCAAAGGCCCAATCGACGTGCCCGCAGTGGTGCAGCGAGGGGGAGTAAGGTTGGATGGAACAGAAGGCAGTGCGTTCTGACTCATCCCCACAAAACTTCCTAAGTCCCCGGGGGGACTGGCTAGAGGTGCGCGGGGAGGCATCGCGTCCCCAGACCGCACTTTCTTATCCACTGGCAATATGGGTCTCGGGTGAGAGTGAGGAGGCATTGCGTCGCACACTGTCAGCCCGCAGACCTGGGAACCCGGAGGAAAGGGAAATTGCTCTTTCTTTGACAATGTGGGTACCACTGGCCCTTGAGCCAGTGGCGGTACAGAAACAAAAGAAAACACAGGATTCTCCACCCGGCCCTCCTCCGGGGGAAGGAGCGACGCTAGCCTCGTCGTCTCCTGGGAAAGAGCAAATTCCTCCATCTCCGGGTTGTGCGCGTCAGGGCCGCTTTGTCGTCTTCCTGGAGGACTTGGCGGCCGGCTGAGGTGCAGGGGGTGCCGCACTCCTGCGAGAGGCTCGACGCACCGGCCTAGGTGACGACTCAGCACGGGGCGGAGCAGCTCTGGAGGACGCAGGAGGGCGCCCACGGCAACCAGCAGACTGGGGCCTGGCCCTTGGGCCAGCGGTGGCAGCTGGAGCATCCCGCCGTTTAGGGAGGATGTGCTGAATTGCCTCCGTCTGCTTTTGTACTGCCGAGAATTGCTGTGCAAAACCCTCGACAGTGTCGCCAAATAGCCCCGTCTGGGAGATGGAGGCGTCGAGAAAGCGTACTTTGTCGACGTCCTTCATCTCGGCCAGATTGAGCCAGAGATGGCGCTCTTGGACCACTAACGTGGACATCGCCTTCCCGAGGGACCGCGCCGTGACTTTCGTCGCCCGGAGAGCGAAGTCAGTCGCCGTGCGCAGCTCCTGCATCAACCCCGGGTCGGGACTACCCTCGTGCATTTGTTTCAGTGCCTTGGCCTGGTGAACTTGCAGGATGGCCATGGCATGCAGGGCAGAGGCGGCCTGGCCCGCAGCGCTGTAAGCCTTGGCGGCAAGTGCGGCCGTCAGCTTACAGGCTTTGGACGGGAGACGCGGACGATTCCTCCAGGTGGCGGCGTTTTGCGGGCACAGGTGCACTGCAACCGCTCTCTCCACCTGGGGAATATCCACGTACCCCCTGGCCGCCCCGCCATCGAGGGTAGTGAGGACGGAGGAGGGAGACGAGCGGCTTCTGGCCGAGAAAGGGGCCGTCCACGACTTCGTCAGCTCCTCATGCACCTCCGGGAAGAAAGGCACCGGGGCAAAGTGCGGCCGCTGGTCGCGTTTTGCGCCGATGAACCAATCATCCAGCCGCGAAGGCTCGGGACCTCCAGCCCGATACGCACGGCTGCCCGGGCAAGCATGGCCGTCAGCTCTGGGTCCGGATCGGCAGTGGCGACAACACCCGAGGGGGGCAGCCCCGCCGATCGTTCATCCTCAGAGGACGAAAGCCCATCCCCCGATGCCGCGATCGACATCTGATCCTCGGGCGGCGCACCGAATGAAATGCTGGCGGCCCCGTGAGGCGAACCAGCGAAATCACTCGGGAACCGGACGGAACAAGCGCTGCGGGAGGAGTAAGAGGTCCGCGGGGACGTGCCCGGCGGAGAAGCTCTTACTGTCACCCTCAGATCTCCTCTGCTCAAGCCAGAGAGACCGGGACGGGTGGCGGCAGAGGGTGCCAATCCTTTCAGAAAGGAAAGGCGAGATCGCAGCGTTGCCATGTTCATACGCCCACAACAGGCGCATGACTCATCCACAAACGCATCTTCAGCGTGCTGGATGCCCAGACACTGAAGACAGCGCTCGTGACCGTCATCCGAGGACAGGAAGCGACCGCAACCAAGAGAACACGGACGGAACGACATCTTTAAAAAGACGCGAACCGCCCAGTGTTTTAGAAATTGCTCTTTCAGGTGAAGTGCCCAGGGGAATCGCTGCTGCAGAGACACCGCTGTCTGCACCGTAACGCCACCCAGGAACAAACTTCGAGGCAGACGGCTTTGTGGAGATCTGATCTGTTTTGAAGATTTCTCATGCACTCGGCTCCGAAGCAAAAATCTGATGAGTGGATGCACCTGTCGCCCTTTTATACCTGTATGCACGGGGAGTGGCTCAGGTATGCAAAATCCACTAGCCAAATTTCATTGCCGTTTTCTCTTATCAGAGGCAGTCGGGGCTCTCAAGTAAATCCCCCCCTAATGTCGTCACGACATAACTCGTAGTGACCGACAGAGAGGGAAACGGAGTTATCTGTGTTTGAAAATTGACTCTTCATATGCAGACACTGCACTGTAAATAACTAATTATAAACATATAGCCCTACAGCCCTCTGACAGAGTTAGCCAGAATGTCTTTTTGATTATATCCGTCATGTTTATTTAAATTTAATTGGGGATATTAAATTAATGCCGATCCATTTTATTTAGATTTTATATTATTCTAATATAGCTATTACAAACATTTTCAATAGGCTAATAATAATATTAAAAAAACAACAACATTAAATTTATATTAAGTATTTACCTTGCTAATAACGCCTCAGTCAGGTAAAATAAATGTTTTATTAGTTGCTTTTCACACATCGTCTGATAAAAAACACTCAAAAAGTCTCAATAGAGAGAGAGAGAGAGAGCGCTCTCGTAACGGAATGGATGGTAGCCTGTGTCTTTAGCCATTAGGTCTATATCTCCAGGGATTTCACTTGCATATGAATAACACACACACACACACACACAAAATAAATAATAATATACACTCTTAGAAGAAAAGGTTCTATCAGGCGCTACATATTTGGAACCCCTAAAATATTCTATATAGAACCCTTTAGGGGTTCCCATCATGGGATCATTCTTTGGATTTAATTTTTGTTTTGTTTTAATAAAATTTTAAGGCTTAAACAGCTCACTAATTTATCACTAGAAAAACGGAAATATCCATAAGCATAACACATCAATGTTTTGTGTGATCATTTAAGACATTTTTATTAGCATTTACTGTGACAAGCAATATGTAACACAGCAATTCATAGTGCAACAGTTGCAGAGATTAGCATAAATCCATGTTTCTTTATTTATTCATACTTTTTAAAATCATTTTTACCTGTCTAAATAGCACTCTCCGTTTTAGAAATATTGTTTTTTCAACCCCTCCACCTTACTCACCCATCCAACATGGCAGTCACAAATATATGTTGATTGCCAAGAAACCACAAAACAACAACAACAAAACTGAATGGAATGTTAACTTAAAGTTAACTTGCAAAAAAATATTATTTTTTAAAATAAATACATAAGTAAAGTTAGAATGTGAAAAGTTTGTCATCAAATACCGGTATATTAATGACACTCTTATTTTGCATCTCACCACCACCACGTCATGACGTTTATTTAAGGTAAAAGGTAAAGTATTTACTCCACATTCTCATATAAACCTATAAACCAAGTAGTCTGGCTTTGTTTTCTTTTTCTTTTTTTGTGTATGCTGCAACTTTCCCCAATTCTGTAACCCATGAAAGATGGTGAACCACATGTTTCTGAAAAGGGAGCTAAAAGACTAACTATAGTATTGTTTTTAAATTTATAAGCATTAAATATTCATTTTACATTCAGATAAGCATTTAAACAATAAAAACAAAGGACCCACAACAATTTCAGCACTGGGAAGGGCTAAATAGTGCTGATTGAAATGAACTGAGTGATGGCTTTTGGATGCTCCATACTGAACAAAAAGTAGACAGCAAACAGATACTTCTGGCATCTCTGTGTTATTGGTCAGTGACACATCCATTTTGATACTAACTCTCCTTGCGATGATTAGGCTTGACATCCTAAGATGGGGATACAAGTCAGAGAAACATTTATTAGAACTATGGAGAGTACAGTACAACAGAAAAAAGAAAGGAATATCTCACAATTAAATAAAATCTTAAAACATACTTGAATTAGTTAGAAGTGTGGTGTTTTCATCTGTATGTTGATGAACAAACAAGTAATGCTGCACTCCAGAGTCCAGACCTGCAGTGACAGTGCAAAATATTTATTTATTTATCAGTCAATCATAAGAACCTGCATGATAAAACCTGGAAAATAGAAGAAAAAAAAAGTTATCAGTAACTTCAGATTAGCTGATTGATGAGTTTCAGTTGGTACTGTGAGGAAAAAGAAATAATGTACCTTTTGTGTTATTGTTTTGCAGCAGGTTGGTCACGTTTCCTCTGACTTCCACTTTTCAACACTTTGATAAACTGGTGGTAAAACTTTAAAAGTGCTCTCTGAGTTAGATGAACATCTACAACAACCAAATACAGCGTGTTTAGAATAATATACAATTACTTCAGCAAAACAAATCATTATATTTTACTACACTATAACTGCAAACATCAAATACTCAATACTCATGGTTATCCACAGAAAAAAACATCTCCATCAGCTGCTTCTCTGTTTGTTCTTCTTGGTGTTAATTCATGTTTATAGGCAGCCTGACGGTGATTTGACCGAAACTTTGTTTCATCTTTTTGATGGCTTTAAATCTCTCTGATTGTGCTGAGCCTCGGCCTGTGTCTCTAAAGTGCTGTAGGAAACATGACAAATGTGCATTCAGGGCAAGAAATTATTACAGGTCATTTGTGAAAAGTTTTCCAGTGTGACCTTTCATATTATTTATTTAATAAAAAAAGAGAGAAAAAGTAAATTTTTTTCTGTATATGCAACCACATTAAGGTGTTTGATGCATGGGGTTAATTTACCCAAAATTGAAAACTGTCATCATTTACTCACTCTCATGTCGTTCCAAACCTGTAAGACTTTCGCTCATCTTCAAAACACCAATGAAGATATTTTAATGAAATCTGAGAGATTTCTATCCTTACATTGAGAGTCCACGCAACTAGCACATTCAAGGCCCAGAAAGGTAGTAATGACATCATTAAAGTAATCCATGTGACTCCACTGGTTTAACCTTAATTTTATGCATGCATTCACAAAATGTCTGCTTTAATTTCAAACAAAACACTCATCTGTCGTCATGCTCTCGTGTATGCTTGTCAGGGATTCATATTTTTTTTTCCTTTGCGCAAACAAAGCACTCGTGTTGCTTAATAAAACTGAAGTTAAATCACCAGAGTCTCACGGGTTAATTTAATGATGTCTTTAACACCTTTCTGGGCCTTGAAAGATGTAGTTATAGGCTGTCGATGAAAGGACAGAAGTCTGCCAGATTTCATTACAAATATCTTCCTTTGTGTTCAGAAAATGAACAAAAGTCTTATAGGTTTGGTATGACATGAGGGTGAGTAATTAATGAGAATTAAAATTTTTGGTGAACAAACTTCTTAAGGCACACTTTGTTTTTGTCACCACTTATAACACTATTCTACACAAGATGTACACTTTCATTCAGACCACTATGTTCAACAAAGATGTTGGCAAAGTGAAGGTCCTTGTATTGCTGAGGTTAGAGCAAGGCTGCTTAGCTAGGTGGTTCAACAGCTTCTGTACTGAATATAGTGATGTACTGTCATTTCATGCAGACGTGATGTATTTTTGTGCATGTAATTGTGTATGTTTCTTGAGCATGACAGCATTGTAATAAATGTTTTAAATCTGATGTCATTGATCTTGTTTTCTGTTCTGTTTTTAAAACACCAAATGGGATTTAAAATTTGAGAATTTTTCACTATTATAAATGTAAATGAACTCTACATAAGTGAAATATTAACACTGATTAGAGTAAATTTTCCTGCAGAGTTAAATTGTGGTAACACAGAACAGAGTTCATTTCCCCTAGTGTTAAACTCTGGTAACACTATTCAGTGTTGAGCAGTGTTAATTTTTTACTCAAAATAGAGTTCATTTAACTCTGAAAATTTAACACTATGACGAGAGTCAATTTATCACCAATTCTGAG
Organism: Barbus barbus; assembly: GCF_936440315.1. Lineage (NCBI taxonomy): Eukaryota > Metazoa > Chordata > Actinopteri > Cypriniformes > Cyprinidae > Barbus > Barbus barbus. The sequence continues at coordinate 19,387,292 of NC_136735.1, read as the reverse complement.
TGGGACCAAATACACTCGGGCCGAGTGTTAAATTTAACTTTAATAGAGTTCATTTAACACTGCAAAATTTACTGTGTAGCACAACAGGGGCTACAAGTATTACCAAACGGTAAAACTTCCCACTGGTATACTACTGCTGGTTCAGTGGTCTTGCCATGGTGCCACAGAAATCGGAGGAAGGGTTTGTCTTCATCAAGGAGACGGACTTGATGAAACATGCCCTTCACGTGACTGCAAAAGGCCACGGGATATTCTCGAAAGCGGAAGAGAACTCCCAATAAGCTTGCGCCGGTAGGGCCTGGCAAAAGGTGCTCATTCAGGGACTGACCCTGATACTCGAAAGAGCAATTGAACACAATACGATCCTTGTTGTTGTGGTGAACCATGTGATGTGGTAAGTACCACGATCTGGTGCTCAACTCACTCTCTGCTGGTGTCAATGGAGGGACATAACCCACCTGCCGCAGTTTTTGAATCTCTGCCTCATAAGCCGCAGCCCTCTTAGGATCTTTAGCTAGTTTCCGTTCTGTGCTGCATAACAGGGCCATGACTGCTTCTTTTGGGGCATTCAAGGGAGGAAGCGACTCTTTCCAGAGTAGAGGCGTGGCGTACCGCTGTACACCATTCACATCGATCCTGATGGTTTTCTCTTCTAGGATGCGAATCGCCTCTGTATCTTGTCGTGATCGACTGACTACCTTTTCAGATTGATAAGGAAGCGTATCGAGCTGCCAAAGCCTTTCAACCTGTCCAAACAGCTCAGCCTCGGGAGAAGCACAGGAGATGAAGAGACATTCTTGAGGCTGCAAGTGAGGCTTGAAAAGCTTCGATCGGCCTTGTAACGTCCATCCAAGCTTTGTGTGAACTGCTGCTGGACCTCCAGGGGGCCCCAATCTGACTGGCTCCACAGGCGTGATCAAGTGCGGATAGTCAGATCCAATAAGCACCAGGGGCTGTGCTTTGTTGACATCATGCAAGGGTAAATCTTGGAGATGGCGGTAACTCCTTTGCAAGTCAGAGATAGGATAAGTATGCTGTACCAGATTTAGCTCTTTAGCTGTGAATGCACCCTTAATCTGGTATGATCTGTCAGGGCACGAAACGAGAGCTATGGAGAAGGATACAGATCTTCCATGAATGGTACACACCTCGTGTCTCACCGTACGAAGAGCGAGATCCTCCATTTCTCCTTGAAGGCCCAGACGTTGAGCGGCTTCATTCAGCAAGAGATCCGTCGTGGAGCACAGCATAGGTTTCTAGTGACATGCCACCATTCTGAAGAATGACTCGACTTAATTAAGCAGCACTTGCTTGCTACATGTGGGCCGATCTAAGTACAAGGTCTGAGAGGCAGGTCCAACCATGCTTGTGTTTTTCTCTGACATTTTGATGTTGCCACTACTCTGTGTATCTGAGCTAGGATTAACATCATGGAGAACATTGAGATGCCTTCTCTCACATCTTTTGCACTTTGCTTTCAATGTGCATCTGGAAGACGAATGCCCCCGTCCACAGCGCCAACATCGGTTGCCTGTCCTGATCCAACTTTCAATCTGCTCTTTAGTTAAGAGTTTGAAGTTGGAGCACTGATTCATGTAGTGCTGAACTGTCTCACAGAATGGACAATACTTCTTAGGCTTCTCCTGTGGCCTATCTGAGTCTGTGTGTCCAGCCTTTGGATTCTCCAATGATCCTGCTTTCTGCTCTCTGCCGTGAAGAACAGTAGTCAGTTTTCAGGGCACAAAGCCACTTCTCTTGTCTTTGCGAGCACTGTGCTTATCTTGATCTGGATAGGTGCCATACTGGGTTCCTTCCACCTGCACGCGAACAGCCAGTCTGTGAAATCCAGCAGGGTTGGGATAGGAGTCTGAAGCGGGTTAATGAATCTCTTAAAATTAGCTCTTAGGTCATGTGGCAACTTAGCTAAGAGCCGAGAAACATGTGAGCCACACTTCAGTTCAGTCCAACCTGGGCTACCTAATTGATTCAACATCCTAACTAGTGCCCAGACACGTAGGGCAAATCCTTTGAAAGACTTCACATCCCCGCTCCTGATATTGGGCCTGTCCGTAAGATTAGTAATCCTTTGCAATGCCATCTGATGTGGCTGCCCATACATATCAGTGAGCGCTCTCATTGTGTCACTGAATGGAGTACGACTGTGACTATAGGAGTCAGCGACAAGCAAAGCATCTTCCAAGTTAAACAGTTTGTCAAAGGCATCAAGAGAAGAGATTGACTTGCATGGAATGGCATGCTGATCAAAACTGAAGTACTGGTGAACTGAATAATTCTTCCCTGAGCCAGGAGACAGGGCTGAGCACTTCCAGCAATGTCTTGAATATGCTCCTCAATGCTTGTTCCACTCTGAAAAAAACAAGCAAATTGCAGAGGACTATCACTGATATGTTAAATAACTACAAAAAAAAAAAAACTACAAAAAATATTAATTAAAAACAAACCTTCTAGAAGATATCCCTACTTGAGACGTAGACACCTTTCCTGGGGGCTGTTCCATAAAAGACGCTAAGAAAAGCGGGGATTAAAGTCCAAAACCTGACTTGAAATAACCTAACAAATCAATCGGGACTAAAGCGGTTCCATAAACGTTGAGCGGCTTCATTCAGCAAGAGATCCGTCGTGGAGCACAGCATAGGTTTCTAGTGACATGCCACCATTCTGAAGAATGACTCGACTTAATTAAGCAGCACTTGCTTGCTACATGTGGGCCGATCTAAGTACAAGGTCTGAGAGGCAGGTCCAACCATGCTTGTGTTTTTCTCTGACATTTTGATGTTGCCACTACTCTGTGTATCTGAGCTAGGATTAACATCATGGAGAACATTGAGATGCCTTCTCTCACATCTTTTGCACTTTGCTTTCAATGTGCATCTGGAAGACGAATGCCCCCGTCCACAGCGCCAACATCGGTTGCCTGTCCTGATCCAACTTTCAATCTGCTCTTTAGTTAAGAGTTTGAAGTTGGAGCACTGATTCATGTAGTGCTGAACTGTCTCACAGAATGGACAATACTTCTTAGGCTTCTCCTGTGGCCTATCTGAGTCTGTGTGTCCAGCCTTTGGATTCTCCAATGATCCTACTTTCTGCTCTCTGCCGTGAAGAACAGTAGTCAGTTTTCGGGGCACAAAGCCACTTCTCTTGTCTTTGCGAGCACTGTGCTTATCTTGATCTGGATAGGTGCCATACAGGGTTCCTTCCACCTGCACGCGAACAGCCAGTCTGTGAAATCCAGCAGGGTTGGGATAGGAGTCTGAAGCGGGTTAATGAATCTCTTAAAATTAGCTCTTAGGTCATGTGGCAACTTAGCTAAGAGCCGAGAAACATGTGAGCCACACTTCAGTTCAGTCCAACCTGGGCTACCTAATTGATTCAACATCCTAACTAGTGCCCAGACACGTAGGGCAAATCCTTTGAAAGACTTCACATCCCCGCTCCTGATATTGGGCCTGTCCGTAAGATTAGTAATCCTTTGCAATGCCATCTGATGTGGCTGCCCATACATATCAGTGAGCGCTCTCATTGTGTCACTGAATGGAGTACGACTGTGACTATAGGAGTCAGCGACAAGCAAAGCATCTTCCAAGTTAAACAGTTTGTCAAAGGCATCAAGAGAAGAGATTGACTTGCATGGAATGGCATGCTGATCAAAACTGAAGTACTGGTGAACTGAATAATTCTTCCCTGAGCCAGGAGACAGGGCTGAGCACTTCCAGCAATGTCTTGAATATGCTCCTCAATGCTTGTTCCACTCTGAAAAAAACAAGCAAATTGCAGAGGACTATCACTGATATGTTAAATAACTACAAAAAAAAAAAAAAAAAAACTACAAAAAATATTAATTAAAAACAAACCTTCTAGAAGATATCCCTACTTGAGACGTAGACACCTTTCCTGGGGGCTGTTCCATAAAAGACGCTAAGAAAAGCGGGGATTAAAGTCCAAAACCTGACTTGAAATAACCTAACAAATCAACCGGGACTAAAGCGGTTCCATAAACGACAATTCAAGTTCACGCAATCTGACTAATGCTATCCAGGTTCAGTGAGTCAGGATAATGTGAAGTACACGCTTATTCTGAAGCAGCCCTTAATGTCGATCATGGATCAAATCGATCCACCATAGCAAACAGCGAATATTTGTGCTGTTTAACGCATTTGAAACATTGTGTTTTCCTCAGTGCATAACTGATACGTCACAGGTATATTTTTTACATCTGTAAATGTCAGAAAGCCATGCAAATATATCCATTTAGCTGTCAAGAGTGGGCGAGGCTTATGCGAGAGAACGAGCGCTGCGGCGCGCATGCGCGCTACACAGACAGAGCAGAATAGAATACTAGCGCAAGAATTCTGAATAAAATATATATTCTGCTAAAATATTTGTTGTTGGACATTAAATGTGACACATAGAATTTTACTACATATAAGTGTATTTTTATGATAGCAGCAACTGTTAATCACTAGCTCAAATGAGTTAAATGTGTGTTCCTCTTATCAGTTAAAATGTACTCTGATTTCTATTATAAATTTACATTTTTAATTCAGTGATTTTAACTTTTGATTGTGTTTTTATGCTTTAATGCTTTAAAGAGACATTTTAGATTGTAATGTTTTAATGTTCTAATAACCATAAAAGGTACAGCTGTCATAAATTCAGAGAGAAAGGCTGCATGGCTAGAAACTTCTGATCAACTGCATGCACAAGTAGCAACTATGTTAAAATGTCATTCGCCTACATTTTGGGCACAATACATTAAATACAGTTGGTTGTAGCCTATTTTTTATTTATTTGATTATTTAAGGTGTATTTTCTGTATACTTTTATTTTTGGACAGATAATAAATTCAACTGATTGTATGTGAGAGAGTCAGTGGTAATATCGATGCGTTCCTATTGGTCAGAGTTAGAGGAGCTCAGCTTAGCCTGACAGTTAGCCTGCTCCGGACCAGGTTAGTTTGCCAGCATAAGTTGCCGGGGTAACTGAGTTTGAACTTTTTTAAGTTTGATTTATGAAACCGAATCTACCAAAAATAAGCCTGACTAACCGAAATAAGACTGGCTTATACTCTAATCTTGGTTTATGGAACAGCCCCCGAATCTACCAAAAATAAGCCTGACTAACCGAAATAAGCCTGGCTTATACTCTAATCTTGGTTTATGGAACAGCCCCCTGGTCTCTTCTGGCCTTGACAAGACACAAACAATAAAGCATTTTAAGATAATCAACAATGCTATATGAAGTTAATCCTTAGTCACAGTTAAAAAGTGGCACAATGAGATTTCTCTTTTCATTTTGTACCTTCAAATTATATTCCTCGTTCTCTAGAGATGCCTCTCTGTATAGTTATGATTCCGGTGCTTCTTAGAAAGACAAAAAATACAGAAAAAGGAGGAGAAAGTGTTTAAAATCCTAGAGAAAAATACAACACCTGTATTATGGGCATGTGATCAAAACATTTAAAAGTTGTCAACAATGCATTAAAACTAAAACTAAAACAGTGTGATACTTACGTAGCCATTTTTGAAGAAGGTACAGGAACAAAGGCACAATTCCTCTGGCACAGTTTTCGTTCATCTTCCTTGGTGGTGATATAATGCAAAAAATATTATAATTTTTTTAATATAAAAATTGTATATATATATATATATATATATATCATATCGTTATCATATATATAGTTATTTATATTAAATATTACCTATTCTTTTCTTTAATGTCAGAATATTGACAGTTTTTCTTTTTTCATCGAGAATCGATCAGAGCAGCTTAATAATAATAAGAGAAATTTCAAAAAGCAAAGCAAAAACTTAAATATGGTATGTAAACAATAAAAATACTACTTCAAACAATACTTAATTTTAAACACTTTTACCTTATAAAGATCAAATTAATGTTGTGTTTTTAAGTAGATTTATGAGTTTAACAGTCCCCCAAATGCATAAGTAATAAAAAACGTATTGCCATCAATGTGGTAAAGATGGAATGGCGGCGTTCGACTAATTTTTCTTCACAGAACTTAATTAACGCCGTTGGACACATTTAGTCTTTCGTGAGCTGAACAGTAGCAAATATAGAGTTTATATAACATTCCAGCGGTTTACATAACATCATATAATTTATTCAGAGTTATGTATCTAACGTCGTAGGACATGCTAGACATTTCATTCCACAACAACATAACGTGCTATTAGTTATACTTACATTCTAACATCAAAGCTAAATACAGCTGAAAATCTAATTAAGTAAGATTACTTACATCGTTTAAACTTTATCATTACCACATTGAGATGAAAAAGCACATTTCTCCAACATACTGACTTGCCTATTCAATACCTATTCGATATTTCCGAGTTTAAACCAAAGTTAAAAATAACTACAACTTATGCATGAATAGTAACACAATTATTAACCTCGAATATTAAACTTATGTTTTAACAAATTAATTAAAAGAGCTTACCTTTTAGCGCAAGGCAAAAGAAAATAGCGACTTGGTCTTCGGGGTTGGTTTGAGGGGCGGAGCTTAACAGAGTAAAGTTAACAATGCAAAATTCAACTCTGATCATTTTCACCAACACTAGAGGGCATTTTTCACTATTTGTTGTTAAATTAACTCCTTAAGAGTAAACGGAGAGTAACACTGCTTAATTAACACTGACGATTTTACTGTGTACTTACGCACTGCAGACACACATGCAAAGAAATCTTGAGCCTACAGATGAAGTACGTCAAACGGTTGAGCACAGCTTCTATGTAGACAATTGTCTGAAGAATGTCCCAAATGAAGCTCAAGCTAGCAAGCTGGTAAACAGGCTGCAATGTTATCTTCTGGAAGGCGGATTCGAGTTGAGGCAGTGGGCCAGTAACATCACTGAGGTTATACACCACTTTCCTGAAGAGTTAAAGCAAGGCACCGAAGAAGAGTTGAGCAAGGCACCGAACCCCCAACTGCTCCCCGGGTGCCGCAGCATAAATGGCTGCCCACTGCTCCAAGTGTGTGCGTTCACTGTGTGTGTGTGTTCACTACTGTGTGTGTGCACGTTGGATGGGTTAAATGCTGAGCACGAATTCCGAGTATGGGTCACCATACTTGGCAGTATGTCACTTCACTCATTTTATTTGCACTTATGTGAACTCTTTAAATCATGAGAGTGTGCGTATATTGAGTCAATCTCTTGATACTCAACTTCTAAAAGAGTAAATTCATAAAGCTGAGATACAATTTTGAATATTTTGAAAGTGAATTCTGGAAGGTGAATATGAATTATTGCATTTTTAATTATGAAAATGTGTGTGAAATATTTTGAATCGAAATATTCACAGCTTAAATAAACAACTATGTTAAATTTCAGGACCTAAAAATGCAAGCCCTGGAAATACAAGGCATTAAAATGCAAGCACTGTTAATTGCAATGCATCTTTTTTTTTCGATTTGTGGAATTCAGCATGCTTTATGTTTCAAAAACTATTGTCATTATTCTGCTTCCATATGACAGACAGTTCATTTGTATAACCTAAGTTAGGCCTATTTGAGAGCTCGCATCCAGTTTTTTGCGATTACATTAGGCTACTGTGTTCTCATGTTACAATAAAGCGCTCGCCACTTAAACGGGAAAGATTAAAATTATGCGGAAAACCTGCAATCCCGCGCGGATATTCACTCTGTGATTGACAAGACACGGACGTCAGTCAAACTCACTGTCGGAGAGGAGAGAGCGAGACGCAGCGTGTATCGGTGTATATTCGGTAGATACTGTGGCAAATGAGTAATGGAACCGTGTTAGATATTTCAGTACCGGTATCAAAATAAAAAAACGGTAAAATTTATGATAACACTACCATGTAGTTTGTTGCTCCAAACTTTGAGTCCTTAAATTACGCTGAGCTCCCCTCCTCACTGTCCGATCAGCTCTTCAGATATCAGGGCTTTTATTGGTCTGTTTATGATCCGGTATCTTTATTGGCTAACTTACTGAAGTGCCATCAAAGGTTTGAATATCAATTTAAATTGTGGGCGTACTCAGTAATTAACTATGATTTAAAAGTAAAGAAGTAGATTATTTTGCTTAATTTGTACTTAAGTAAAAGTACAGCTTTAAAAATATACTCAAAAAAGTACAAGTACCCGAAAAAACCCCTCCAAGTAGGGCTCGCTGCATCCTGTGGTGGACGTCCAACCCCGCCCACATCCAAGTGTGACGTCACAGACCACGCCCATACCAATACAGTCACGCCCACGTCAACACGTTACGTCAGAAACCATGCCCTATCATATACGTCACCTCTTGTGATTTCGGAAACCCGGAAGTAACGTTATGTCTAATCAATTTACAGCCGTTTCTGGGATCTAAATAAAATAATGTTGTCTTTCGTTTTACTAATACACGTTTTCTTATTTCTTTAAAGGATGTCTAGGCTAAAATCGCACAACTTAAATCTAATATATATAATATGTCTGATGTATGGAGCTGATTTCTCATCACAACAGCCTGTAAAACACTTGCATTGGTTGATTAAATTAGGCTAATTGTAATAAAAAACCTCTACACCTTACCTTATTCATATATGTAATGAGAAATTCTCATTTATTACTACCGATTTTAAACTACCTAAGACACCTTTTTGTTTTATCAAATTTAAAGGAAACAATTAGATTTTTTTGTTAAAGTCACAACACATTGTTATAATTTATAATTGTCATTTAATTTTCTAAAGACGTGTTGTTCCACTTATTATCAATTGTTAACATTTGAATGAAAGGATTGACAGTTCTCCATATGCAGTAGGATACACATACATGCTGAACAGAGATTGCTTGCTTTGATAGATTATAACAAGTAACATGGGATTGACATTTAGGCCTTGTTCATCAACAAAACTTCATATGAAGTGTGTCCAGGTCCTCCACATATTTAAAGATGAATAAACAGACATCCCTTGCTTCATTAGGTATTTATACATTTATTATTTTACAAAAATAGTTCAATTTAAAATGTTACAAAAAATATATGTTCTATAAGAGATATGTTCCAGCTATCATAAATGAACAGCTGAATGATCAGATAAACAGTTCTTGAAATGCAGTACACATACATACATAAAATACATAGAGAGATTCCTTGCCTTGTTAGATTATTCACAGAAACATGGCATGGACTTTCAAGCCTTGTTCAGCAAGACAGTTTGATATGAATGTGTCCAGCTCCTCCGGATACTCAAACAATCAGAATATTGTATTGTACAGATGTGCTATATACAAATTATGCAAGAGAATGTGGATAGATGTATGATATATTAAATCAAAAACATATGAAATATAAGATATAAATATAAGTATGGATAGTATTGCACATGTTTTATTGCACAGTGGGGAGAACATTTAACTGTTTGTGAGGTAGATATGGACTGAGGGAAGAAACTGTTTCTGTGTCTGGTCGTTCTGGTGCTCAGAGCTCTGTAGTGTCGACCAGACGGCAACAGTTCAAAGAGGGAGTGTGCTGGATGTGAGGGGTCCAGAGTGATTTTACCAGCCCTTTTGCTCACTCTGGATGAGTACAGTTCTTGGAGAGTGGGGAGGGTTGTACCAATGATTCGCTCAGCAGTCCGGACTACCCTCCGTAGTCTTCTGAGGTCAGATTTGGTAGCTGAGCTGAACCAGACAGTTATTGAGGTGCAGAGGATGGATTCAATGTTGGCGGAGTAGAACTGTTTCAGTAAGTCCTGTGGCAGGTTGAACTTCCTCAGCTGGCGAAGAAAGTACAACCTCTGCTGGGCCTTTTTCACAATAGAGTCTATGTGAATGTCCCACTTCAGGTCCTGAGAGATTAATAAAAAGACATCTCTTGCTTCATCCGGTTCGACCCCAGGTAGTCTTTGATGGCATTTTGTTGATTTTTACTGTCCATCTGGAGTAAGGCAGGCCCTTTCACCTCCCCACAGAATAACTGACGGTAACTCTGTATCCAGCACAACACTGGGCCGATGTCTCTTACAAACTTCCACTTTATGTCCTCTTGGCGCTCCTCTTAAAAATACAGAATACGTGTTTGTTGGTCCACTAAATATTTGTCATACTAAATAGTATTTACCTCATGATTTTGCATACAAGAATATTTATGATATTTATCACAAAAATCAATCACTACAGTATCTAGAGAAATGCTCCCACCATACCTCCAGACCTTTCTTTACTGTTGAAACTGCAGCAGGAACCCCTCATCCCAGTAGAACTGCTCTGCATCAGGCTAGGACCAAAAATGTGTAGAATGCTGTAAAATATGACAAACAAACATTGACAATCATTATGTGATCTTTCCATTGATATAGAATAATACAAAGATAATTTGTCACAAACACAGAGTTATCCAGCAATTCATAGTGAAATGATGGTTGTTCAACCAAGTTCCTGTGCAAGGGTACTGTGATCAGTGTATATCATTAAAAATAGCATATGTATGTGAGTGAGTGCTTTTTGTGTGTGTGTGGTGTGGTGTGGGGTGGTAAGTACATATATCTGTGAGTCGGTGAGATGAGTGTTATAAAAATATTGCACATTAACTCAACATTCATTATATGTTGTAAGAATCAGTGCACTAATAAATATATAGTGCACTGATTCTTATTACATAAAATGAACTGAAAATAACTGAATGTGCAATTTTTTTAATAACCCTTTTTTTATAATAGCTACATTACACTCTTACCTACTCATATACACACTCTATCCCTCACATATGTATTTACCTCTCCACACACACATGATATTTTTAATGACACTGATCACAGAACCCTTGCACAGTATCTTGGTTGAGGAACCACATCATTTCACTTCTTGTTAGATAACACAAACAAACAAACAAACAAACAAACAAACACGCATACATATTTATATGTTAGTGATATCTAAGCAATAACGTGCCTGTGTACAGTTCAAAACACATAAGCATGCTGAACTGTTGTTTACACACATGCACACATTCAAGTTGTCAACGTTTTAAGTCTTCGTAAAGACAAAATATGTTGTTTTTTTTTACTTACCAACACAGCAAACTTCTTCTTTTTAGCGGTTTGCAAACAATTAGACTTATCTTGTTGTCGATGCTTTTTCCTGTTTCAAAATAATAAGTATCTGAAGTATTTGGACACAGGCGTGGCTTGTGACGTCACGCATTGATGTGGGCGGGGTTGGATGTCCACCGCAGGAGGCTGCAGCGAGACGCTCCTCAAAAAACTACTTAATTACAGTAACATGAGTAGAAATCATTTTATCGTATTCGATAGACGACTAAAATGAAACACTTCAATAAAACGTGCTAACACACAACATTTGGGATTAAACGGGTAAGATTTCATGACATTTATGATGTACTCAGAGATATAGGCTAATTATGCTGACTACCTAGGACAGCTAGGGTTGATTACTTTTGCTAACAACACATTTTACTTACCCTTCCAGTGACGACATTTTTACACTCTGTGGTTTTAGCCGGCAGACTCCTGAATATTCATCAAAAAATTAGATTGCGTCCATTTGTAGCCTGCAGTTGAACATATCAGGATACTACCGCAGGTCAGGAAATCTATCCGTTCATATACGTTAAAAGCACCCCGAGGGCATTATAGGGATCTGTTATGTTTAATCTGTTCAGTTTGGCCATGTATGTGCAGGTCTATGTCTTTTGAATTAAAGTGCGCAGTGAACTCTGTTGCCATTAATTTCACATTCGCTCCCCGCTGTTCTTGCCTGCCAGCATGGTGTGGTGTAAACAAAACGGGTCACTGCCGGAGCGCTATAGGCTTGTTTTCAACAGCTCTGTGCTTGTCATGCCATGATCACCTCAAGGAAGTGCTTTTAAGGAATCATTCTGAGTCTTTAGCTGGACATTGGTCTGTTGTGTTTCTTTTTAATTAGCTATCTGTCAACGGCAGCATTCGAGAATAAATTAATATTTACTTTAAGTAAGGACTGTCTGAATGCCGAAAGAGCACCTAACGTAACCAATGCCTGGTTGCGATAAACTACACTACTACAAAAGACACGTATATTTCTGTGTGATCAGAGGCGCAGTGAATAAAGGACGCGAGTTGTGTGATGATGCGAGGGATCCCGCATTTCGTCAAACTCGTGCAACTCCTTTTCCCATCACATACCAGATCAGAAAGGCATTTATTTTCAATAAAAAATTAAGTAAATATTTGAAAAGTGGAGATTAAACGCCTCATTAATAATACAGCATGCTTAGCTGTAGGTTTTTGTCCCAATAAAGTGGCGTTCATCAAATAAAATGTATGATAATTTACACTCAGTATGTTATTGCATACCTTTTTATAATGTAGCCTACTACAGCACTGAAGTATAAATATCTACCACCTACTATTTACACACCTGTTGCTAAAGAAAATGCTGCTAGTGTAAACAGAATTTATCATTATTTGCATACATCACTTTTTCCAATTAGTGTAACTGCCAAAATATCATTGTTCAGTAAGACAGCTCAGTTCAGTCCAATGGCCTATGTAAAGTTCTTCATATTAGTAAACAATGCTATATTGCCCAATTGAACTAATTTCATAATTGAAGCCTAACAAGCCTTTTTAAAAAGAATAGTTAGTGTAGTACTCCTGAAAAGAAGTTTATAAAAGTGAATAAAGAAAGAAATGAAGAGCGCTGCAGTAATGACTTCTTTCGTTGCGTATTTACTCTGAATCAATAAGAGCATATGCATATAACAAAAGCTCAACACATTACAGCACCAACACATTACAGTATCACTTTTTTCCAGTAATGACTGAATGTAAACATGAGTGACTTCAAACACTTTCCATAAGAATAGAGGAAATAAGAAAATACGATCAACAGGCTATTTAACAAACTCTCTATACAGTTTACATGCTCTAGTCTCAACTGACACAGTGACATTCAAAAGACGTTTTTTTTATAGAAACAGGATAAGATATTCAAAATGTGTTTTTTTTTAAATTACCTAATGTGCCAGTTTACGATACCTCACAAGTATGAAACAACATCCTTAACTTTTATACACACAAATGGAATCGACATACTGACCATTGATAACATACAACGGCCATCGTGCTAATCGCGAGACATCCATGCTAACATGTGCTCAGGCCTGCTAAACTCGTGACACACTATCAGTAACGTACAGTAAAACGAACTGCTTTCAACACACATGTAAATCATCAATATCATATTACACAGCGTTTATATTTAAACGGAAAGGTGTTTTGTGCATCTTGTTTTATGTTTACCTGAAAAGAAGTTTATAAAAGTGAATAAAGAAAGAAATGAAGAGCGCTGCAGTAATGACTTCTTTCGTTGCGTATTTACTCTGAATGAAGCTCATCACGGCCGCGCCACCTACTGAAGCGTGCAATGACGTCATGACGCAGGTATGCCAAGTGAAAATAATTAATTCAATAAATGCACATAACACCTTTTAAAAACAGCCAATGTAACACTATTTAGCAATATTAGAAAAATATCAATTTTATAAAACGGATTCAAAGAAAATGAACCACATAAACATAACTGGTGTTCACATTTTCAATACATCACACTCTCCCCTATAGGAAAAGATGTCGTCCCGACATCTACCAATGGTATAAGACATTCTGAATGTTTTCTGTTACACAACTTTTTGTCCTTTTACACACACTCATGCCACAGTGACATATCACATCTTTTTTTCACATTTGTATACTCAGTCACCTTTCCCTATATATACTGCAAGTTCACATTTACCAACAGTCCTTGTCTATTGATTATAGTCCTTCTCGACTATACACATTCAAGTTCAGGGGGGGGGTTTCATGCAGTGTCCAAGAGGAAAAAAAACCACGAAAGTCCATTTCAACTCACAAAAATGCTTAAATCCCAGGCCGATGCCATATAAAAATAAAAAATAAAAAAACTACACAAGATGTAACTCAAAGTCTCTGCAGAAATGTTTCAAAACCATTTTTCCAAAGTGTTCACTCAGGTTATTTATATATATATATATATATATATATATATATATTTTAGGCCTTACAAAAGTCTATGTCCCGTAGGCCTGGAAACAGTCCAGTTTGTGTAAGTGTATGCAAAAGTTAATTGTTTTGCCCTTTCACAGTCCGTCAGAATAGTTAGAGCATATGTGTGTGCAACAGTTCATTGTCTTCCACCAGTTCTTTCCCAATAGGATAATTAAATTGTGTTATTGTAATTTTCGTTTCAGTTCAAACTTAATAGACAAAAGATGGTCTCGGGTAAGGAAACACCATTGGCATCCAAGGCATAAATGTAGGTGTCCACATGTTAGGAAGGTGTGGGTCATACCCAGGACCATTTATTTGCACTTTGTAACAGGTGGGAGTCCCTAGGCTGTCATACGTAAACTGTTTTGGTGGTCGTCGTTGCCTCCCTGAGTACTGGTATTCTCTTCGTACCTCGACAGGTTCGCCACTTGACTCCATTTCCTCTGCTTCTTTCACAGGTAAGTTTTCACATGCACCGAGCTCATTTTCTATTTGATTTCCAAGCAGGTCAGATCTGTGCTCCTTCACAGGTACATGAGCAGGTGTGGAAACAACTTGTTCTGCCTCAGCGAAAGGTAATGGTTCTAATTCAAGCTGTAATAATGGAGAATTATCCGATATATTCTGATGAGCAGACAACTCAGGGGAAGTAGGTGGTATTGTTGCTCCCTCTTGTCTCTGATCATCACTACTTCGCTGTTTTCCAAACTGGCAAGGCTCGAATGGTACATAATACTCAGAGTCACTTTCACTTTCCAACTCACTTTCTTCCATTCTGTTTGCAGGTACACTGGAGTTCTCTTGTGGCTGTCTCCGTTTTGCTTTGGACTTCGGCATTGGATCGACTTCGAGAGGTAAGTGATCACACGGCATCAACAGGTTTCGATGCAATACTCGTGACCTCCCCTTTCCTTGTTCAGGCTTTATCTCATAAATCGGCACATCCTCTGCAACTCTGCGTACAACAACATGAATTTGCTCTTCCCAAAAGTTTCGAAGTTTGCCTGGTCCTCCCCTCGGGGTCAGGTTTCTTACCAGGACTCGACTTCCTGAATCAAGGTCGGTATATCTCACTTTCTGATCATAATTTCTTTTATTACGCTCACTTGCCTTTTTCACATGCTCTCTAGCAATCTCCTGTGCTTCTTGCATCCCTCGTTTCCATGTCTCCAGGTACTCGCTCTTGTTCATAGGCAGGCTGCCTGTGCCAAGCCCGAAGAGCACATCAATGGGAAGCCTTGGAGAACGACCAAACAAGAGGTGAAATGGAGAGAAACCAGTCACTTCACTTTTTGTACAATTGTAAGCATAGATCAACTTGTTCAACGAGTCTTTCCAATTTGATTTCTGCTTTTCAGTGAGAGTTTTCAACATTTGTAACAATGTGCGATTAAATCTCTCCACCTGCCCATTCCCTTGGGGGTGGTAGGGAGTAGTCCTCGATCCAGTGATCCCACTGTACTTCTGCAGTTGTCCAAACAGCTGATTTTCGAACTCTCCCCCTTGATCATGGTGTACTCTCAACGGGAATCCAAACTTAAGGGCAAAGTCATTAAAGAGTTTGTCGGCAACAGTTTTGCCGGATTTTGACGTTGTCGCATATGCCTGTGCGAATCTCGTGAAATGATCTACTATTACAAGGATATATTCGTATCCTCCTGTACATCTTTCCAGGTGAAGGAAGTCTACAGACACAAGCTCGAATGGGTAAGTTGTTGTGATTGGCTTAAGGGGTGCTCTTGTCTCTCGGCACGGTTTCTTCTGCTTCACACAGGAGCAGGTCCGCAACACATAATGCTCAATGTCTCGCTGCATGTGGGGCCAAAAGAAGCGGTCTCTAACCAAACTTGTGGTCCGATCAACACCTTGGTGCCCCATCTTGTCATGCAATTCCTCAAGTGCAATTTTTCTGAATTCTGCTGGCAATACGAGCTGAGTTCTCTGTGCTGTTTTCCTTCGCAGAATACCATCCTCATCCAGCATCAACTTATTCCACCCTCTCATCATCCCTTTGGCTGCTGAACCCACAGATTTCAACTGCTTTGAAGAAGGTTTTACTCCAGACTGTAAGTGATGAATAATGAACTGTATGTCCCTGTCTCCTCTTTGAGCTCTTATGATCTCTTCCTTCGGCAGGGGCCTTGCTGATGTTATACTGGTCTCTGCACATGTTGGTGAATTCTGACAAGCTATAGCGAGGGACCACGGTATACCTGACTCAAGCTGGACCTCTACCATCTGTATCATAGCCCCTATAGAATCCGATGAAAGCTCCACTGTGTACTCTGGTATGTTTTTTTCTGAGAGTATTGTCAGTCTGGATAATGCATCGGCATCAATGTTTTCCTTTCCAGGCCGATATCGAATAGTAAAGTGGAAATCAGCGAGCTCCGCGACCCAACGGCATCCTGTTGCATTCAGCTTGGCAGATGTCAAAACATAGGTAAGGGGATTATTGTCGCTGTACACTGTAAAGGTTGGTGCATAGTACAGATAATCCCTGAACTTCTCCGTGATAGCCCATTTGAGAGCCAGGAACTCCAATTTTCCACTGTGCAAGTGGTAATTCTGTTCTGCTGTTGTCAATGTCCTTGATCCATAAGCGATCACTCTCAATTTTCCCTCTTGATGTTGATACAGGACAGCCCCCAGTCCCAGGTTTGACGCGTCAGTGTGCAGCACAAAGGCCTTTGTAAAATCTGGGAACCCGAGCACAGGTGGCTTGACAAGACAATCAATCAGTTCTTCGAGCGTTTCCTGATGTTGCACCGTCCACTCAATCAGCTGACTTGATGAAGCCACATGACTCTTGAGGTAAGTCCCTCTTCTCCCTTTAGCTTTTGTTTGTACGTTTTTATTGTCATTTTTCAACAGGCCATACAAGGGGCATGCAATCCTTGAGAAGTCTTTAATGTAAGGGCGGTAGTAACTTAACAAGCCTAAGATCTTTCTCAGCTCCCCTACTGTGGTGGGTCTCTTGTCCTTCAGCGCGGTCACTGCTACAGTGTCTGCTGGATCCATCCTGCTCCCTTCTTTTGACACAATTCTTCCCAAGTAACGGACCTCCTCCCTGAACAGCTCACATTTCTTGGGTTTCAATTTCACCCCGTGTGACCGCAACCGCTGTAAGACTTTTCTTACTGCCTCAACATGCTCGTCAAATGATTTTGTGAAGACCAGGATGTCATCCAGGTAAGGGACACAAATGTCATCTCGTAGTCCTTCCAAACATCCTTCCATGAATTGCTGGAATGCAGCCGGAGCATTCATGAGCCCAAAGGGAATACGGATCCATTCATATAACCCCCATGGGGTACTAAAAGCTGTTAACGGCCGGCTTTCTGGTGTCACAAAACCCTGATGGTACGCCTTCCCTTGGTCTAACATAGAGAACAATCGATTTCCTCCCAAGCCATCCAGTATATCCTGCACCCTTGGAATCGGTTGGCGATCAGGCACTGTCTTCCGATTGAGGTCCCTGTAATCAATACACAATCTCAGACTGCCATCTTTTTTTCTGACACAAACAATTGGGGATGAGTAAGGCGAATGAGATTTTCTGATCCACCCCTGGGCGATCAAGTCATGAAGATAGTCTTTCATTTCTTGATACAATGGCTTTGGAACAGATGTATACATCCGCACAACAGGTGTCTGATCTGTTAAACTGATGCTCAACTGTAGGTCTTTGACACACCCAATGTCCTCATCTGATTTTGAGAAGGAATGACGTTCGTCTCGCAGCATTTGTCTAACTTTCTGCTGTTGTTCCACAGACAAATGACTCACATCCACAGGTGGGTCCCACACACCTTCACTGTTAGCCTCACACTCACTTGCTGGCTTCACACTTTCCTTAACACAGGCCGTCGTTACGCAAAATGGTTCTGTTGCTGGTAGCACTGATTTTATTGTTTGTACTGTCCCAAGCTCAGTCTTTCCCACCAGGAGGATGTCATGGTCGGTCACATTCTGGACACTGATTTGGATCACCGGTCGGCTGCCCTTTTTCAAAGTCAAGAGTGTTTCAAGGGGTTCCAGTCCGTCAGGGTACTGTGAATTGGGAGATGGTTCAAACAACATGACACTATCCTGCTTCGTACATGGTGCTTTTACTTGACACTTGACTTGCACGATAGCATGTTTTGGCACATTGACATGGTTTTTCGTCACCTTAACACAATACTCGCTTGCACCCTCAGCGGTCACCAAGTTAATGAATGTTCGGATTTTACTTCTCCTCAAACTGGGAAAGGCGCTCCTAACAGTCTTGTTCAAGAGGCCTTTACTCCTGTCACACTGCCCACTTGCTCCACTCTGTTTCATTACCTGCTCAATTACGTTGTATCCAATGATCGGCTTGGACAACTGCTGTCCTTTTAGGACAAGCACAGGAATGACTAACTCTTTCATTTTGTTTGCAGGAGGAGCCAAATTGAACGTGATTTCAACCCATCCTTCATAGGGCATGCTGGAACCGTTAGCTGCAACAAGATTTAAGTTGTCTGTGGCCTCGGTCACTTCGGAAACATCTCGTACCCTTACTCCAGGTATGTACTGATCTTTCCATCTTCGATCTACAATGCACACTTGGGATCCTGTGTCCCACAATGCCTCTGTTTTGTGTCCATTCAGATAACATGTTACTAAGCACTGTTTACCGACCAGAGAAGTCACAGGCGAATGTTTGTTGACTTGACACTCAGAAATTAAATTACACTCAAAGGGGATGATCCCTTGCTGTGATTCAACACTTTCACTTTCTGGATGTGGAGGGGACAATTTCATTTGCTGGGTTACTCCCTGTCCCGCAGTGGCAACCCGTTCCCGTTTAACTGAACTCTACCCTGTGACCGGGCTCCTCTCTCTTTGCAACCTGCCAGAAAATGTTCATTGCTGCCACAGCGGTAACAATGGGTGCACAGTTCAGTCGATCTCGCCTGCTGACAATGAAAGCACTGTCTTGGCCTTGAGGGGCGGGGCTGTCGGTACAGCTGGAAGTATTGTGGCTGTGGAGTTGTTGGGTATGGCTGTGACTCCGTGTGAAACTGTTGTGGATAGAACCCTTGAGCTACGTAATGAGAGGATGGGGTTGGTTGGACATACTGCGCTGGCACTGAACTCACTCTTCGTTGATATAGTTGGGGTGTGAAATGAGGCGCTTGAAATGGATACTGCTGCTGTTCACTTCCATTTTGACTTGTCCCCCAGACCTGGTTTTGTGGCACCTGATTCCCTTCCGAGAAGGACTGATGGGCTGCTCTTAGAGGTGAGACATCACTGTTGACAACAGCGCATTGTTGCTGCAGAGGTGAGGGTTGCTGCATTGATTCCTTTATCTGCATGACTTCTTCACTTAAACTTTTCAACTGTGATATCAAATCAAGTTTTGGCTGCTTTTGCTTGTTTTTTGACTGCGGGGTCGGTTCACTCAGCTGAGTGACATTCACACTGGCACTTCGTTCACCCTTTCTTTTGCTCTGTCTTTCAGCCTCGTGGGAGCATGCTACATTCACCTTTTCCAACAGTGTTTCGTCTGTGACTGTGGGGTCTGTCAGGTACGGTTGGAGATCACCCTGGATACGGTCATTTTGTAGACCTGTTAACACAGTGTGAAGAAACATATTCTGTACAAGTGCTGGGTCATACTTCAAACCTGACTCGTCCTCTTGTGATGCAAAGAGAATCTTCTGCCTCAAGTCCAGCACACGTATGAGGAAACTTTGGGGTGTTTCTTTTGAACGTTGTGATTCTGCAGTCAGTTGTTTATATAACTCCGTTGCATTCTTTTCTTGGTAATGGGAACGAAGGATTCGTCTTAACATCGGTAGAGTCAAATCTGTCTTTCCTTCCAAGTAGCTACGTAACTGAAGGCCTGGTGTAATGGCTCGAATAACTGCATCGACGATTTCTTGTTCTTGGTAACTCTTATTCAGTCCGCTTTCAATTTGACGGGCCAGACTCGAAAAGGTTAATCTATCTCTTTGGCCAGGCTCCCCGATAAAACCTGAAATCTTAAACTCCCGGTGCCAAACAGCTGGTATCATTTGTCCCTGTGGGTGCAGTGATGAGTTAACTGCTACACCCTCTGCTGATGCAGGTGCTGAACTGGTGCTCTGTGGAACAGGCAAATTTGCTTGCGCAGAGGGGAGTGAATCGGTTGAGTGTTTAATTTCCCCGATTTGTGTCTGGGCTGGATTTTGCTCATTCACATCCACATTAGTTAACATCATTTCGCTCAATTTCTCATTTATGTTTAGTAGTTCTGCCATGCCTCCATCCTCAAGCTCCTCCAGATCCTTTCGTAGCAGATAACTACTTAAAAGACTGACTAGGGAAAGGCGTGTGACATTTGCTTCTATATGAATTTTAAGGAATTGGCCCAGTTCAATTAATTTTCCTCTGGGCAATGTACACAGTCTCTCACCGATCTCTTCCTGAAGGCTGTGTAACGCATCCATCTTTACTGCAGTGTTTCACAATTTCGCATGGGACCTTTGACTTATCTGACTTGAATCAGTTGCTTCTGGCGGGTGCTGTATCCCACGTGCACGCTCCGTTCAATCAGCTTTGCCTGGTCACTTTACTCAACTGCTCCACATCTGGGTAGATAAGAGATGGATGTCAATGGGCATTCCTGGCGATAACGAGGGATGACCCGTCTGACATCAATCCCAGCGGTGCCTCCAAAATTGTAGTACTCCTGAAAAGAAGTTTATAAAAGTGAATAAAGAAAGAAATGAAGAGCGCTGCAGTAATGACTTCTTTCGTTGCGTATTTACTCTGAATCAATAAGAGCATATGCATATAACAAAAGCTCAACACATTACAGCACCAACACATTACAGTATCACTTTTTTCCAGTAATGACTGAATGTAAACATGAGTGACTTCAAACACTTTCCATAAGAATAGAGGAAATAAGAAAATACGATCAACAGGCTATTTAACAAACTCTCTATACAGTTTACATGCTCTAGTCTCAACTGACACAGTGACATTCAAAAGACGTTTTTTTTATAGAAACAGGATAAGATATTCAAAATGTGTTTTTTTTTAAATTACCTAATGTGCCAGTTTACGATACCTCACAAGTATGAAACAACATCCTTAACTTTTATACACACAAATGGAATCGACATACTGACCATTGATAACATACAA
This sequence comes from Barbus barbus, assembly GCF_936440315.1. NCBI lineage: Eukaryota > Metazoa > Chordata > Actinopteri > Cypriniformes > Cyprinidae > Barbus > Barbus barbus. The sequence continues at coordinate 19,366,073 of NC_136735.1, read as the reverse complement.
CGGCCATCGTGCTAATCGCGAGACATCCATGCTAACATGTGCTCAGGCCTGCTAAACTCGTGACACACTATCAGTAACGTACAGTAAAACGAACTGCTTTCAACACACATGTAAATCATCAATATCATATTACACAGCGTTTATATTTAAACGGAAAGGTGTTTTGTGCATCTTGTTTTATGTTTACCTGAAAAGAAGTTTATAAAAGTGAATAAAGAAAGAAATGAAGAGCGCTGCAGTAATGACTTCTTTCGTTGCGTATTTACTCTGAATGAAGCTCATCACGGCCGCGCCACCTACTGAAGCGTGCAATGACGTCATGACGCAGGTATGCCAAGTGAAAATAATTAATTCAATAAATGCACATAACACCTTTTAAAAACAGCCAATGTAACACTATTTAGCAATATTAGAAAAATATCAATTTTATAAAACGGATTCAAAGAAAATGAACCACATAAACATAACTGGTGTTCACATTTTCAATACATCACACTAGCACATTTGTTTGCAGGGTAACAACCTTGACAGCTGTGCTGAATTAATGTGCGTTTGTCATGTGACATTTAAGCATACTACTCTAAAACATTTGTTACTTATTGTATACTGTTTCACACACAAAAATAGTATGCACTGTGTACTGGGCAGTAAGCAGTAGGCAAGTATGCCATTTCGAACAAATCCCATATGCTTTCATGATCTAGTAGTTTTTTGCCCAGTCGCAAAAGGAACCTAACCAGTGCAGAAATGTCTCTGGAGTCTGAATAACAAAAGTTATAACAAATTTGAAGTTCCATTGTCAGTCGCAACAGGACGCAAAAATGTTCGAATAGGTGGGGCCAAAAAATGACTACAACTCTTGAATGGAAGATGAGATATTTTCACTCAGAACACATATGAATGAGTTCAATTTGAGGTCATAGCAATAAATAAATACATCAATAAATTAATAAATAAATAATACAAAATTGTGGAGTTTGACCACTTGGTGGCACTATAACAAGAAAAAAACATGAAAATGGCTGTAACTATGTGATTGCCTTGAAATGTGGCATGCCGTGTCTTTGTCCAAGGTGCCACCAATATCTATAAGGGCATTGGCATATCTTGAAAAACATGGCTGCCATCGGCTAATCAAATTTGTGCACCCGAGGCCAATCAGAATGTGAAAAAAACACAAAAAATCAAAAACACTGTGCCTGTTTGACTGATGTTCTTTTAGAGGTCTGTAAGAAATTTGAAAGAAATCGGCCACTGGGTGGCACTATAGTGTTTTACGCCTCTTATATCATGGAATACTTAAAAAATCGGCATGAAATCAAAATGCACTTTATTTACCTTACTAACACACAATATTCATGTAATCCCTGCGTTCCATTCGAAAGGGTTTTGTTGTTGTGTATGGTCTTTAAAACAGGTCAATTCATTTATTCATTTAGCTGACACTTTTATCCAAAGCGACTTACAATTGCACGCCTCTGGAGCAACTAGGGGTTAAGTGTCTTGCTCAGGGACACATTGGTGTCTTACAGTGGATTCGAACCCGGGTCTCTCACACCAAAGGCATGTGTCTTATCCACTGCGCCATCACCACAACCCCCCCCACATTTATACTGTTATTAGCACATGTTGAAGTATATACGTCTCATGTCTCTTGAGAATATGTGCTGTTAATGCAGCATTAGAAAACTTCATCAATTTTTTTTACTTTCACTTTCTGTATGACTGAAGTTAAGACGTTCACCAGCATAACTAACGCGCAAAATTTGCACGTTGCTTTTGTGATATCCATTGACTCGCCTTCATGGTTTAAAACTGAAATATTTCCAGTATTGCGACGTAACTGCAACCCCCCATGCATATGTATCATAAATGCAGGGATACATGAAAGAGGAATCAAATCTGTATGCCGCGCTGTCTGAAACACGTCTCTTGTGCACGCTGTACTGGCACACACCCGAAGCGCGCACAAGCACAGAGACGTGTTTCAGGCAGCGCGGCATACCGATTTGATCAACTGCGATACGTTTAAGCCCTAATAGACTATATGACAGATCAGAACATTCTTTTATTTACTAATTTAACATGAAATCAAATTGCTACTCGATATCAATTGCATACAACGAAAATACAGAATAATTAGAAAAATAATTTACGCACAATAAATAACAGAGCGTCATATCTATTCACATTTCCCCCGAACGTCCTCGCGACCCGGTAGGAATTCTTCCACGGCCCGGTAGTGGGTCGCGACCCGGTGGTTGGGGACCTCTGGTGTAGGAGACCAAACTTGATATCAACAATTCAGTTTTTACTAGTTAAAATGTTAATTCTTGATATCAAGAATTAAATTGTTGATATCAGAAATTACCCTCCCAATTGTTGATATCAGAAATACATTTTCAGATATCAGAAATGAACATTGTCACTAGTGACAATTTAATTGTTGATATCAAGAATAGACACTTTTACTAGTAAGAATTGTATTTCTGATGTGAAATTGGAATTTCAACTAGTAAGAAATGAATTCTTGATATCAACAATTGATTTTGAATGGCAGCCTATGGTGACATTTAACTAGTGAAAATACAATTACAGATATCAACTATTTAATTCTTGATATCAACAATTAAATTGTTGATATCAAGAATTAACATTGTTACTAGTAGAAATCTAATTCCTGATATCAAGAATTAACATTTTAACTAGTAAAAACTGAATTGTTGATATCAAGAATTCATATGTTGAGAATACCATAATACCAAGAATACCATAATACATAATACTAATACCAAGATGGCGCCGCTGTGTTCGGACGCCGTTCGGGTCGCTCCGCTGAGATTTTGCTTAAACTTACTTTTTAACCTACTTTTACTTTCTCTTTTTACACATTTCACGTCGGCACTGATCACCTACAACATAGAAACACTTTTGGACATTGGAAACCGCTACACCAACCTGCTTCAGGACACTTTATCCACGAATCCTGCGTGGCCTCTGGAGATTCTTCGGAACGCGGAGACGAACAATAACCCCCCGAGGCGACGGATCAAGAAACACCGCGGGAAGCGCGCTGGAATTCGAGTCAGACTCAGGAAAAGGGCTCACAGTCCTCCTCTTCCAAGCATTCTCCTCGCTAATGTCCAATCCTTGGAGAATAAGATGGACGATTTTAGAGCCAGGATTAGTTTCCAACGGGACATAAGGGACTGCAACATCCTTTGTTTGTCAGAAACGTGGCTTTCGTCCTCGGTCCCGGACACTGCTGTAATGCCGAGTGATAACTTCTCTGTCTTTCGGACGGACAGAACAGCAGAGGCCGGTAAATCCAGGGGTGGAGGAGTGTGTTTCATGATTAACAAGAAATGGTGTGATCCAAGGAATATCTCCATTCTGTCGCGTTCCTGCTCGCCTCATCTGGAACATCTTTCCATTATTTGCCGCCCATTTTATCTGCCCCGGGAGTTTTCATCGATCATTGTTACTGCTGTGTACATTCCACCACAGGCGGACACCGGCTTGGCTTTGTCTAAGCTTCACGATGTGCTCAGCGGCTACATTAACAAACATCCTGACGCTGCCTTTATCATCGCGGGGGACTTTAACAAAGCCAACCTCAGACAGGTCATGCCGAACTTCCACCAACACGTATCCTGTCCAACTAGAGGACCAAACACACTGGATCATTGCTACACTCAGTTCAAGGATGCCTACAAAGCCTGCTCACTACCGGCTTTTGGCAAATCGGACCATGCCACCATTTTTCTAACACCGGGATACAAACAAAGGCTCGTTCAGGAACCTCCGGTGCAGAGAGTAGTGACGCGCTGGTCCTCCCACTCAGAGACTATGCTGCAGGCGGCGCTTGATGATGTCGACTGGGACATGTTCCGGGCGAGTTCTTCTGACGTCAGCGAGTTCACGGATGTAGCATTAAGTTTTGTAAACACGCTAACCGAGCAAGCTACAGAAACAATAACGATAAGGACATTCTCCAATCAGAAACCGTGGGTGGACAGAACAATCCGTGCCGCGGTTAACACACGCACTGCCGCTTACAATGAGGCTCTTCTGTCTGGGAATACGAGCGAGTACAAAGCATCGTGCTATGCTCTCCGTCGTGCAGTAAGAGCCGCCAAACACAGATACAGAGAGAGAATTGAATCTCATTTCCAGCTCAACGACTCTCGACGGATGTGGCAGGGACTGAGGACCATCTGTGACTTCGGAAACAAATCCTCCGCGGAGGTGAGAGCAGATCCGTTGCTGGCCGACGAGTTAAACATCTTCTACAGCCGCTTCGATGGCAACGGCGGCGGCGCGTCAGGAAGCAGCAGGCAGAGCAGCGGTGATCCTGTAATCACCGTGTCGGAGGATGAGGTTCGGAGGGCGTTAAAGAGAGTGAACGTCAGGAAAGCAGCCGGTCCTGATGAGATAACCGGCCGTGTTCTGAGGTCCTGCGCCGATCAGCTCGCTGGTTTGTTCACTTCCATTTTTAATGAGTCCCTTGCTACCTCCGTGGTTCCCACTTCATTCAAAAAATCCATTATTATCCCTGTGCCAAAGAACAATAAACCCTCTTGCCTGAATGACTATCGCCCAGTTGCCCTCACATCTATAGTCATGAAGGTTTTTGAGAGACTTGTAAAGAGCTACATCTGCTCCTCCATCCCTGATACTTTGGACCCTCTTCAGTTTGCCTATTGCCCAAATAGATCCACGGACGATGCCATTTCTCACGTTCTCCACTCTTCCCTCACACACTTGGACAGCAACAATGGGAATTATGTAAGGCTGCTATTCATTGACTATAGCTCAGCTTTCAACACTATAGTCCCCATCAAGCTGGCATCTAAACTCACAGACCTCGGCCTAAACTCCTCACTCTGTGACTGGATTCAAGACTTCCTCACCGGCAGACCTCAAGTGGTGAAAGTTGGCCAGTTCACCTCATACTCCATCACTCTGAACGTAGGAGCCCCACAGGGCTGTGTCCTGAGTCCCCTGCTCTACTCTCTCTACACGCATGACTGCGTGTCCTCTCACAGCTCCACATCTATTGTCAAATTCGCTGATTACACTGTGGTTCTGGGCCTCATCTCCAACAACGATGAGACCGCATACTTGGATGAGGTAGAGAGACTCACATTATGGTGCCAGGACAACTGTCTCTCTCTGAATGTGGGGAAAACTAAAGAGCTGATCATGGACTTTAGGAAGAGACAGCAGCAGCCCTACTCTCCTCTCAGGATCAGTGGGACCCTTGTGGAGAGGGTGAGTAGCTTCAAGTACCTCGGTGTAAACATCTCCGAGAACCTGACTTGGACTACACACATCCAAACACAGGTTAAGAAAGCCAGGCAATGACTGTACCATCTGCGACAGCTGAGGAAATTCAGGGTCTCACCAGCAATCCTGAAAACTTTCTATTCAGGGACCATAGAAAGTGTATTGACTCAGTGCATCTCAGTGTGGTATGGAAACAGCTCCAATCAGGACTGCAAAGCTACAGAGAGTTGTGCACTTAGCTGAGCGCATCTCAGGGTCTGCTCTCCCCTCTCTGCAGGACATCTACCTCAAACGCTGCAAAAATAGAGCTGTTAAAATCTTCAAGGACTCAAATCACCCTGGTAACCATCTATTTACTTTGCTTCCATCTGGTAAGCGCTTCCAGAGCCTGATGGCAAAAACTGAGAGACTTAGGAGGAGCTTCTTCCCCCAGGCAATCAGGCTCCTAAACTCTAACTCTGTGTCATAATATCACTTGACTCCATGTAATATCACCATATCAATAAGTTATTCATAATTTTTCTCCATGTAAATATCATATATCAATAAGCTATTCATAATTTTTCTCTACCTCATATTGCTGCTATTCAAATTCCCTGTACAACTTTTTGCACATTATTTTTTGCACATTCCTCTCATTACTATTTGTCAACAACATACTGACCTGCACATTTATATTTATATTTTTTTATCTTATATTATTTTATCTTATTTTTTATTTTATTTTATGTTTGTACTTCTTCTTAATATTTGTATTCTTTATAATTGCACTGTCCTTGGAGCGGACCTGACTTACATTTCACTGCTGGTTATACTCTGTATAATTGTGTATGTGACAAATAAAACTCTTGAATCTTGAATCTTGAATGAATAAAAGTCTAAACGGCTTGCCATAGCCCTTCTGCATCATCATCCCATGCCCATATGGAGGCACCGTCATAATGCAAAGAATCTGCGCAAAGAATCATGGGGCCCAAAGTGTTCATCAGTTGTATCCTTCGAAATACTTCATTCTGGAACGACCCTTCAATATGGCAGCCAGTATAAGTATAAGTATACAAAAGTATAAAATATTATATTGTACCACCTATTGGTCAAAAGTAGTAAATCATTAAATAATATTAGTATTTGTATTTATGATTTTTCAGGCTTTTGGGGTAAAAAAGATCTTAAAATGTCTATAACTCCTTAAGGTTTTCAAACGCTTGTACCCCAGTAATTGCTGCTTGAATCTATTATTATTCATCTTTGTTTATTTTCACTTTCAGATGCGTATTTAATGAGATGAAATGTGAAGTGGAACACTGTCTGTGACACAAGTGTCTTGTCTCTCAGGGGCAACATTTGTTCAACAAACACTGTAAATAAGTTATAGACACAGTTCTATTCTAGGCATAGGTTTTATGACCACATGGTGGCAGCACAGACAACGATTACCAAAACCCCGAGCAATATGTAAATGCATTACTAGAGTCGAGTTTAAAATAAAAAAAATCCCAGATCCATGAAGGTCGAGGTTGTCTGTCACTTACAAAGAATAGTTCATATAGGCTACGCGCACATACACATATCCTAAATTTGAACTCTGTGATTACTATATGAAATAAATGAATGTAGAAGAATAAAGCAGTACAGGTAGCTACCGCATTATGCAAGAAATAGAGCCAATATGCCTTTAAATAGTTAAATAGTTTTCTGAAACAGGCCGTTTGGCTTTTGATAAATGATCATTGCTATCGTCTGACTTCAATTTCACAAACAAGAGCTTTCTCTGCTGGAGAATTAATGAAAACAAGACATCTTTCATTTGAGCCGGTTTGAAAGCTCAGCTGCAAGTCAACGTCAAGCTGCTACATTAAGTAAAATACTTTTGTTTGTTCCCCACTGCTGGCTTTGAGATAAATGAGCTTGTTTGTGTAATGACCATCTGTTGGGTGTTTTAGACGTGTTGCGCAGGCTGGCGGTGGCAGTGCTTATGGGGGAGTTGCTGGTTTTCATAAGATAATCATGAAACAAGACACCGCGGTCTTGACTAATAGAGATGATAGAAGACATCCAGCCTCTGTGTCCCAACTATTGCCAAGCGAGGGAGGTTCCTGGGGTGCTTCCGTTGTCTGAACGGTCTAGGAAATAGCTAATCTTTATCAGGAATCATGCATTTTGAGCTAACAAGTAAAATGAAATCATGTAGTTGAGATCAACTTTAAAATTGAGTTTTTTTTTCTTCAGAAAACTTTCTGTCAGCTGAACAATTGCTCCGTTGTTAAACAACAGTAGGCCTACAGTTCTGTCAAAAATGGTGCTACCCTGACTAAGGTCAAGGTATTTACTAATTCTGCTGGAATAAGGCATACCTACACAACAGGCAACAGTAACGTAACAAACATTCTTTCCCTGTTACTGATTTAGCATCATTTTAATCATGTCATTATCCATTACAAGACTGTATCATTTTCAGAGGATATAACTCGTAATTAGATGATGGCAAACCAATTGCGGATGCCTAAAATTAATGTGGGTAAGTCTAATTAGTTTGAATTACATGGGCCTGTCATGTAAGGACTTTGCAGAAGTACAAACTGCTCTTTGATCGTAATCTCAGAGCAGTCAAATCTCACTTGTGAGTGGATGAAAAGGAAAATGCGTCCCAGATCATTCTTGAAGTCATCAGCTAACACCTTGTTTAGCACTCATGCATGATTTTAGTATTAAAATGTGTGCTAATGGGAAGATAAACAATAGGCCTATTGAAATAATTCCTTTCCTTTTTGTTTCATTCCTTTTTATCCGATCTATGGCTGTATTTATAGGCTTTACAATATGAAATTTAAACAGGAAGTATGGTTTTCACAGCCAGTGGTGATAGGGCCAACGGATTAATGAAGGGAAATGTGGAGTCATAAAAAGGAAAAACAGCCCTGATCTTTCACTAGATATAGTTGATTTTTCACTGAATGTGAAACTTATTAACTTAACAAAGATTTTTCTGATGTACTTCATACATTTTTTTTTATTAAATAACTTTTTGAATAGTTCGCTCATGTAACATGCATGGAAACTAAATAGAAACCAACCGACATTTTGCCTGAAAGCCAGACAGATAATGACCAAATCACACTTTTTTCCATAAAAAAAGAACCGAAGAATGGAGAGTAAAAGACCTTAATAGAAGAAAAAGCAGCCATGTTTCTGTCTTTGTAAACCTCAACAAATTAGAGCGTGTGTTCATGTAATAAAGCAAATCCAGATTTGTCGGCAGCACTGTCTCCTGCTGTTTGCTTTGTCCATTAAAAGGAAATGAGCAGATGGCAGTTGGCCTCCTCTCGTCCTTTTTTCTGTTCTCCCTCTCTCGATGTCTCTCCCTTTCTGCCATTCTCATTGTCCATTAATCTCTCTCTTCACAATCTGCCTGAGTATAGAGCTGACAGCGAAGGCCCCAGGGAGAGGGAGGGAAAACAAGCCAATCCAGCTGTCAGAAGTCCAGAGAAGGGACATAAGTCCTCTCAAGCACCCAGTGCCCCTGTCAAGCAGCTTGAGTGAAAGCACACACACACTCGCACATATCTAGTGACAAGGCAATGGCAAAAACAGACCAAACAAACAAAATAATACATTCTCATTATACACAAATCCTTACAGCAAAAGCGAATGTGAAAAATGTCTTACAGTGGGTTGTTGTCCAGGTTTTCATCTTGACCAAGAACTGATTATATATTGAGGCCCACACTTATTGCAACAAAATCTTGTAATTCTGGTTTTACATACTGTAATTGTGAGTTTAAGGGATATTCACAAAAAAAATCATTCTGTAATCATTTACTTACCTTCATGTTATTTCAAACCTGTAACCAAAACTAAGATTCATAACTTCAGCCTTTCATTATTTACAACTGACTGAACAAAATTATCTTCCTGCAGATTTTTAATTGTGCGATACAGTGTCCAAATATCAGAAAACTGTCATAAACATAAGAAATACTACAGTAGTTGTGAGAAATAGTTGTATTTACAAAAATGAAAGTGTGTTTAACACATTTCAACATTCATGTACAACATCAGAGCTGTGATAATGATTTCAGAAGCCACTATTTATGCTGAGGAGGTGCCTGGACTGGGATGAATAACATTTCTCATTTCCTTATTTATTTCACATTGTGCCAACAGTCACTGGCACACTTTCAAGTTTGTCTATTGATATAATTTTGTCTTTGGCAGTGCCTTGTTTTTGTGTGTTGTGTGAATACAGGCCTCTGAGCTTAAGGCCCTGGGGTCTCTGACAACTTGATTGTTGACCATTGTTTAAAATGCATCAAACTTTTGAGTGTCAGGCTGTTGTATATTTTGTTCTCAACCTTTTTGACTCCAAAGCTCCCCATTGTCCATAACAACATTCGAAGGCCCGGCACTAAATTAAATTGCAGGATTCCAGGTATTTTAAAAGTTGAATGTTTTTTCACAGTGAATGTTTGAATTGTCTAGTATTTGTCAGGTTTAAGATTTTATGAATTTTCATAACTTTTCCAGGTCTAAAAATCAATTAGGCTTCCTCATATATCCAGGTGTTTCAGTGTGTTTTCAAGTGAATGAGTTCATTGAGTGGGTGAATTCATATTCTGAAAGAAATCTTAATTGTAGCTTATTTTAATGCTTGCTTTGTCTCATTTTAAATAATTTTAAGTCATCTTGAGACCCTCTTTGAAACACTTTTAGAACTACATTTTTATATAATTTACTAATAATATTGTTGCCATATATGATTTCAGATATGTGTACTTATGTACACGTCTATGCAAATACTCAGATGTGTAGTTTAAATGATACCTGAGAGGCTGAGATCATTCAGCCCCAAAAAAGTATTTTTTGACCAATTTTATTGTATCTGATGCAAAATATCAAATCAAGTGTCATCTGCTAGAATCTTTCTCTGTACTTTCTGAGCCATTTTTGCCATTACCAGTAACAACGTAATTACCATAAAGCAATTTTTTTAGCATTTAATAATGGATCATCAGCATGATCTAACAATGAACATAATCATTTTTACAGCATTTATTATGTTAATTAAAAAGGTATTGTGTTACAAGATAATTTAGAAGATATTTACCTAAATTTAAAAGATAAATTAAGTAGATATGTTTAAATAGGACTTAATTTGTCCATTTAAAATAGATTCATTTCCATTTTTAAATGTGAAATTGATAACTGGTTCCTTAATTTTATTTCTAAAATAATGTTAATTTATGTTCGGTTAATGCATTCATAATACACTGACTAATGTTAATTATGCTTTCAATGTTAAAACTATATATATATAAATATATATAAATGAACATTAATCAAGATCAGTAATGTTTATTGATAATTCATGATTTTAACAAATTAAAACGTACTGTAAAATGACCAGTCCCAAGGTCATTTTTAGTAGATGAATGAAGTCATTTATCTTCAGGTTCACATAAATGTTCTAGCAGAGGAACCACAGGTGCAGTTCATCACATTACAAAGTGTCCTAATAATTTGAACAATGTGTCTTTTATAGTTTGAAACTGAACACTTAAGTGTTTTTTTTTAGTATTATTATATTTCTGGTTTGGTATTTTGATAATGCAAAGTCATTTATACATTTTTAAGTGTCCAGATGCTTTTTGAGGCTGCTGTACATTTTGCCTGTTAACTTCATTCCTTCTTTCTCAAGAAAAAAGCCGAACTAAATAAACAGACCCCTCTTTTTGTCAGGATCACTGAAGTCATCATCATTTCCTCGGAGGGCAGTTTAAAATCAAAAGTTGATCTCCTCTCCCTTTCCTCCTCTCGCGAATGAGTCAATTTCACGGCACATTATCCCGCACCATTCTCCCTTTGCCCCAACTCTCTCTCTCATTAGGAGCAAGAAGGAGCTACATGAATTAGTAATGACAGTGAAAGGTTTGAAAAGCTGAGCGCTACTCTCTTGCCCTTTCATTACCCGTCCACGGCCTGACTCTCATCCTGCTCTAACGCTCATTTGGATAACTTGTCCTGCACCTCTACTGCTGTCTGTGCTAATGTATAATAGGCACTCTCTGATTAGATTACACTTACGCTACTCTGTCGTGGCTGGATCTGTTACAGACTGTGACGAGCCATTCAACAGGCCCAGGATCTGTCTTGTTGGAGTCATTGTGGTTCTTAACAGACCCATAAAGGAATGTGAGATTTATAGAAATAGATACAAGTGATCACCTTAGGGAAAAACAACTATTGATTGCATTTGACTGTAATTAAGTGCAAATTCAAACTTGCCAGACTCAAGGTTAAGAATCACCACAATAAATATGTTGATAATGCATTTTTTTGGTCTAGTGTAGTCAATTTTAGTATATGTACAGCAGATAAAGTATTGTCTGGACAGAACTGTACACTAACTCTGAGTGCATCAACTTGATACACCAGCTAGCCGATGAAAAATGCCTCTCCCTTTCAAGGTTGATTGAAACTTTAACCTCATATTCAATATGCCAGAGAGACCTGGAATGCGCCAGAGACTGGGCTTTTTTCCACAATAGGGGTCTGAATAATGCAACAATCAGTCAATTATTCATCTCTCCTGGTTTCTTATTATGTTCAGAGAGAGAAAGAGAGAGAGAGAGAAAGCATACCGCTAAACAGTACAGCTTGAGTGATTGGCTAAATGCTGCGTCAACACATTTTGTGCATGTGCTCTTGAGAAAAGAAAAAGTGTCTGTCCGTATGGCTTTCTGTCTTGGAAGTTACGTAAAATAAAATAAAAAAAATTAAATAAAATGATAAAGCACTGCAAACTTGTACAAGTGGTAAACAAAAGCACAAGAACAAGAGTATCTTTCTGTTTTGAAAGTAAAACAAATAAGTCAGGTGAAATAATATAAAATTAAATAAATTACATTAAAATGAAATTAAAAAGCACTGCAATTTTGTTATCAGTGGTAAACAAGAACAAGAGTGTCTTTCTGTCTTGCAAGTAAAATATAATAGAATAAAATAATAAAAATACTATAATAAAATACAATAAATAATAAAATAATAAAACTTACAATAATAAAATACAGTAAAATTACAAAACAAAGTAATATGTCTATGTCTTGGAAGTAAAAAAAAAAAAAAACATTTACCTGCGGTAAACAAAAACAAGAGGTCTTTCTGTCTTGCAAGTAAATTAATATAAAATAATAATAAAATACAGTAAAATTACAAAACAAAGTAATATGTCTTTGTGTCTTGGACCTTTTTTTTTAAACAAGAACAAGAGTGGTAGAATATTTGTGTTTGACGACTTTGATTTAGTGTTGCTATAGAAGTCACAAAACAAGTATCAGTCGATTTCTGAAACATCTCCCTTGTAAAGCATGTGGGAAAAATCTTTATTGTATTTCAGATGGGCAGGACAGAAGTAACGACATGCCAGCATGCTCTCCATGTCGAGTAGGATAATAAACGGCAACTGAACACAAAAATAACTTAGATACAAGAAATCTTATTAAAAATGTCTGTATTGATTTCCTAGATCTACAGCGTACAATTCACAGTAGCATGTCTACACTTTTATGTACATATTTGATGAATTTTGAGAAAAATCTGCTATGATCCCATATACAACAATGACAAAAAAACAAAAAAAGCAAATCTGGACAGCTATACTTTCTTTTCAAAATAACAGACAGATACACAATACGCATTTAAATGCAGTGTCTATATTTGATAACTAACTAAATAAATTCAAATCTCTCTTCAGACACCTCCCTGATGTTTTGAAATTGATGTAAAATGGGCAATAAAAGGGCATAGAATGGCAAAGTCTGATTTGAATATTTCATCTGTCAGTGTAGTCAGGCAGATTTAAATGCTTTATAAAATGCTTTTAATTTCTCAGTGTTGCGAAAAGTCCCCTGGAAACCTGGTTATTCAGCCAGGTGTGCGTTGTGATACCATTTTCTTCTCAGCCATCTCATGAGGATAGGTGACTCGTGCTTCATTCTACTGAATGCTGACTTCAATGGCCATAATAATCTTGTCAAGTCCTTGTGCTGCAACACACTGACATCAGCCTATAAAACTGCCTCATTGTCTTCCATCAGTCCTCCAGCAGAATTGCAGACGTTATTTACCAGGCAATTGACTACGGTCTCTTCTATACAGTATGAATGCATTTACTGCTCATCTTCATTCTTCAGTACATCATTGTGGACTTTAGAAAGAGTCTTCCATCTGTGGAGAAAAATAAATGGTAGGAATGAAGCTTGACTGATGTCACAAGCAGCGTATAATGAACGGACAAATCCATAATGTTCTAACGTGTGTGGAGATGAAAGGATTGTTAAAGGAGAAGATGCGGTATTTGAATAAATGTCAAAGACAACAAAAAAAGAGCCCTTCCCTCGCTTTCCTCTCAAGCAAGACGAAAAGAGAAAGCAAACCCTTTGAAAAATTAATTACTACATGTAGATTATGTAAATTATGCCCATGCAAATATTTCATGAGGACAATTAAGGGACCCATTAATTACTGCTCTCCTTTCTTTCCTTTTTTTTCTTTTTGCATCAGTGTCATTTCATTTCACTCTCAATGTTTTAAATGTTTAATATTCTAACAAAGGCTTGCAATACATCACCAGGGCTCTGTTTACATTATCATATACATTGTCAAACAACAGAACATAATGGATACTATAATGGATAGGAATGGTATCCATCTGCGGTGGTAATTTCTTTCAACACTTTGAAGATTACAGGGGAAAACACATTTAAATATAGATCCATGAAGAAACAATACGACAGAACATGAAAAGATTAAATATCAAAGATTCAGACATCTGTACCTTGTATTGTTCTGTCGGTGTCTGTTTTGCTGCTGTTATGGTTTGTCTCCATTTCCTGTTGCGGAGGGTCTGTTAACATGAAAACAGTTATCAGTTGGGTTATGAATTATTTGTCTGTCTGTTTTTACTCTTCAAATGCCTATAAACACATTTTAAAGTGTATAATACTGGTATTTAGCTGTCAAAACGGTAACTGTACATCACATGGCTTTCCTGGGAGACCTGGGATTGTAACACAACTTGCTTTATTGTCTGTCACTTTTGTGCTATTTATCTCATTTAATATTTTTCCCATATTTATCTGCAACAAATTTAAGTTGTTTTGAAATCTGCAACTTATCCCTGAACTGTGCTCTGTTTTACAAACTACTCAACTACTGGTTTGAGTCACACTAATAAAAAATGAATAGAAAATAGAAAAACAGAAATCATTTTAATACAAGCCTTATACCATCCTACATCAGTTTAAGCACCTCATTTTAAAAAGGTACAAAAAACAGCAAACAAACTGGAAAAATGATTAAAGAAATAAAATTGAACTAATCTTTGTGGTCTGGTAGAAACAAAAAGTAGTGTTCAGCCACAATGTTTCTCACTTTTTTTTAACAATTATGTAAAAGGTTTAAGTAAATTTTATATATCAGTTCAATCAAACAAAACCTGCTGATTCAGTATCAGATGTCATTTAACAAGCATTAACCTGGTTACATATCAAATTATAACTCAGATGTTAAGCTTTTAAATCCTGTATTTTTTTTAGACACAGTTCTTACAGTTCATCACCTCATAAGGGCGGTGGTCATGTGATGTGCTTTCTAACCGTTTTGAGTGGGTGATCTCTCACTGCAGGCCGTCCGCTGTAGGTTCCGCTCGGCCTGGTCTCTTCTCTTGGACTCGACCTCCAGAGCCTCCTGCAGTTTCCTCTTGGTCTTCTTCTCTTTCTTCAGCCGCTTCTGGATGAGTGCTGAGAAAAGCACATATGGCAAAAATAAATAAGACCATTAACTAATAACAATGTACACTGCTGTTAAAATCTTGGAAATGGTCAGATTTTGAAAATGTTTTTAGAGAGGTCTCATATGCAAAGGCTGCATTTATTTAATCAGAAATACAGTAAAAATGTGAAATATTATTACAGTTTTAAACAACTGTCTACTTCTACTTTATTCCTGTAATGCAAAGTTGCCATCCTTCCAGTCTTAAGAGTCACATGATCCTTTAGAAATCAGTTTAATATATTGATTTGCTGCTCAAGAAACAGTGTTGAAAACGGTTGTGCTGCTTCATAATTTTTTGTGGAAACCGTGATACTTTTTTGATGAATTAAAGTTTTTATTTGAAATATAAATGTTTTAAAATGTTATAAAGGTCTTTAATTATAATTGAAACTAAAATGCACTAATAATTTACATTGCATTACATTATCTTGACCCCAAACGTTTGAACAGCAGTGTGTTTCAAAGTAATAATAATAATAATATCTACTATATCTTATGTAGCTATTGCATTCAACTTTGAAAAATGACTTTGAAAAACTTTATGCTACTGTATAATTGAAATACTATTACATCAAATCCCACATCGCAGCAAGCAGTAATTATAGCAAACTATGAAAAGCATGACCTTATTCAGCCTTTCACTAAATACTGTGTCTGATATAACGCACATCTAATGTGAAACTAGGCTGGAGCCCAGTGGAACATGTTAATTTTCCAGTTTGCAGTAAGAGCTTAATTCAGACGACACAGTCAGCAGAAAAAAAAAAGACACTTTCTGTCTGATAGATGTGAGTCTATCCTCTGTGAGTGATCTAGGACCAACCACCTTTTTCTTCTTAATCTTTTCTCTGACCACTGGGTATAAAGCACAGAAACCGATTCGAAGTCAGTTGGCTGGAGTATAAAGACATCTCTCACTAATGGAAGAGCTAGTTGATTTGATGAATTATGCAGGAGATTCATTATCCTCATCAAATGTGATGCGGCGAATATTAACACGGCAATTCTGTTTACGCTGATAATAAATCATTCACACTAATATCATAATATGTAATTGTAATTACAAAGGGTAATTCTCAGTGTCTGTCTATGTGTGTATGTGTGTGTATGTGTGTGTGTGGCTGAAGGAAAGTGCTGAATTTGCAGTAACATGACTATCTGGAGCTCAATGCGGGCGATGGGAGAATACGAGATGAGGGGCTCTCTAATTAAATAACATTCATTAAAGGTGCATGTTGCCCTGTCACCTTCTTTAATGATTCTGCCGTTTTATGACGGCTGTCTCGGAGGTTTCTGATTTATGTAGACTACGATTGTATGTCAATTCTGGAGAACAGAAGATTAAGAGATTAAATTGAGTGTAAATTTATTTGTTAGTAAACGTGACGTGAAAGCTCAAGTGACGGACAGTTAGATGTGAGAACCTGTTTTACTTGTTTTTTTGTGCTGTGGGCCGACAACATTACATGTAACTGAAGATGAGTTCAGCTTTTAATGCAGATACAATTTCAAATGTGAAAGCACAGACTTCTTTTTCCTGTTAAATCCTTATTTTGAGCGGAATCACTACATTTGCAACAGTCAATCTTGCAGACATCTGTCAATCATCAGTCATGCATAGTGAACATGAAAACCTGCTGATAGCACATGTATGCTGTCAAGGCATTGTGCTCTGTTTTGCACAAACATCTAGCAAACACAGATAAAAAAGCCTGCCCATGATAAAGAAAAGGTACTAGGATTTTAGAAATGAAATGCAAGAAATGCAAATTTTGTTTCAAGTTCCATGTGGATTGGAAAGCATTTATACTATTTTTGATGAAAAGTTATGATGTGGTGTTACCATCAAGTAAAAAGCTATTTTCATTTGCCTTACACCCTGAATACATGTGAATACTCATATCTTAATCATTAAATCATTTGAAATATATTTTTCAAGGTAAAAAAACAAACAAAACAAAACAATACTTTTTTATTCAAATATCATGAATTATTAGTTCATAAATATGATATTTTTAGGAAGTTGCACCACATACCATGCTACAACCTGAACTAACTTTGCATTGTCGTAAACAGGTCAAATGATCTGATTTATTATAGGAAACATATTTACCTTGACACATAGTCATGTTCTTCTCTATTTCCTGTTTTTTTTCTGCATTTTTTGTGCAAGGCTAATTTTATGCAAACATTTGTCAGTGTATGAATTGTATTCTTCATTTAAATAAATTAATACTAATTCAATTTTATTAAATAAATTAAAAACAGCAATAATATGTCACCGGCCCACATATACCTATATTCTAAATGTTAAAGGAACAGTTCACTCAAAAGTAAAACCTCAATTAATATTTATTCATCCTCATGTTGCTCCAAACGCATATGCTGTTGAAACACAGTAAAAAAAAATGCTTTTTTTTACTATTCCATGCTTTTACTATTCCTTTAAACATCAAAAATAGTCAAATGTCCAACTGACTTATGAAATTGGATATGTAACAAAGTATTGCTGATCAGAAGAGATGAATACACAAAATATATATCTTGGTGACAAACAAAAAAAAAAGTTTTTTTTTTTTTGTAACACTTTATTTTAGGGACCAATTCTCACTATTAACTAGTTACTTATTAGCATACATATTACTAGCATAGTGGTTGTTTATTAATACTAATAAAGCACATATTAATGCCTTATTCTGCATGACCATATTTTAGATCCCATACCTAAACTTAACAACTACCGTAACTAACTATTAATAAACAGCAAATAAGGAGTTTATTGAGGCGAATCTCTTTACCGAACATATTTCCTAATCTAAAGTGTTACTAGATTTTTTTATGTTTTTGAAAGATGTTATTACTCCAGTCCTCAGTGTCCCATGAACCATGATAAATTAATTCAGGTTCATTCAAATTAATTCTGCATTTGTTTATAAACAGAAAGTCCAAAAGAACAGCATCTTTGCTAAATAAACATATTCATTTCTTGAAAAGAAAAAGCCTTAGTAGTGTACACGTGTTCACTGGGACTGACCATGGGTCTGCAGAGAAACTCACTTCTTAAACAAAGCATTGTGTGCAGACTGGTCTTAGATTTGCTAATAATCACCTCTGTTTTTCTGCTCGACGCAGAGCTGTCTCTCCAGCATCTCTCGCAGCTCTCTCTCCCTGTACAGCTCCATCTTCAGCTCTGTGCGCTCCAGCTGGACCTGTTTCTCTTGTGCTCGTGCATTATCGATAGCCACCTTTAACAGACCCTGGAAAAGAGGAGATGGGCTTCAGATTTGCAGTGTCAATTTTTATGCTAAATATTTTGAAATATCTGATATACCTGTATATTGGTGAGGAGGGTTTCTATGGAGGACAAGCCCTCAGGAAAGAGCAGTGGAGCAGGGAATCCTGGGGGTAATGTTGGCCCAGAATGAGACACTCGCTCATAGCTGTCTCGAGATGTCGGTGTGCACAGGACATTTTCTTCTGTCATAATAAGAAAAAAACAGCACATTAATAACCTTTAATTAACTTAAAATACAATAAAAAAACTTTAAATAACTGCATAACTACTCACAAATTTGGGGTCAGTAAGATTTTTGGCAACATTTTAGTATAGGGACCAATTCTCACTATTTTGCTTATTAGCATGCCTATTATATAACATATCATATGCTTATAAAGCATATATTCTGCATGACCATTTTCTACATCCCTAATTCTACCCAATACCTAAACTTAACAACTACCTACTAATTATTATTAAACAGCAAATTAGGAGTTTATAGAGGGAACATTCATAGTTAATTGTTTGTTAATAGCAAGAATTGGACCTTAAAATAAAGTGTGACCAGAATTTTGGAATACTTTCCATTTTAATACTTTTATTCAGCGAGGACGCAATTAATTGATCATTACATATATTTCTATTCTATATAAATGCTGCTCTTTTGAACTTTTTATTTATCAAAGAATCTTGAAAAACAATTTCCACAAAAATATGACGCAGCACGACAGATTTCAACATTGACTGTAATAAGAAATGTTTCTTGAGCAGCAAATCAATCATCATATTAGAACTCAGCTTTGCACCACAATGAACTATATTTGAATATATATTATAATATATAACAGTTATTTTTCAATTGGAATAATATTTCACAATATTTGACCTTTTTTTGTTTTTTTAAATGCAGCTTTGCATGAAAACACTCATTTTTATTCACAAATATTCACAAATGTGTGGATATTTTGGAAACTGTCATTTTTCCAAACACGTTTGCAAGTTCTCCATATTTCAAGTATGTTTTTAGTTCTTCTCTGAAATCACACTGATACTCCACATCCTCAGTTGTTTATCCGTGATTCTTGAGAGCAGAACACTAGCATCATAATGATTCAAGGTCATTAAACATCAATGCTACTTTTTTTCTCTCTTTGGAGTATTTCTTTCTTCGAATTTCAGTCCATTCATCTGTGGAGAATCAGCAATGTTTTCAGTTAAATCAGCTTAGTTTCAATGAGCCACTACACAAGGGTTCTGGTTCATGTTTGTGGTCTCAGAGGAAATAAATCTGGTTTAACTTAAGCCACAGCAGATCCCCCCACTATCTAATGGCTCCAAATCTGTTCTCAGCTTTTAGTCACAGCTGTATTAGGACATTCATAAGGCTTAAAATATGACTGTAACATATAGTGACTCAAGAGCAGCTCTGTGTCTTTTGCAATATTGGTCAATATTATAAAAGAGATATATAAAGCTGATATATAAAGGATTCTCAAACAAACTTTCTTGTGTATCCCTTTGTGACAATAACTTCTCCATACAACAAACCCTTGTCATCAGAAGGCTTAAAACGAAGACAAACCTGAGAGCACTGACCAAAGCACTTCAAGCACAGGAAGAGGCTGAGATACAGAGTACCAAGAAATGCTGTTTTTGATCAGGCTGAAGCCTTGATCTTGTCATTGTCACTCACTTCAAAGAGTTTGCTAATGTATGGGTCCTCCTGCTACTATCCAGAACTAACAGCAACACCAGAGTCTCTCTCGATCTGACAATTTCACCTTACTCCTCCTCTCATCTCTGCCACTTTACCAATATGATCTTAATCTTTAATTAGCCTTGGTTTAATCTTTATGAATCACACATCATTTCATATTTTAATTTTTGATTTTTATCTTAATTTGGTGGAAAATTACAGTCTAATATTCAGCACTAAATCAATTATATGCACATGGCTGTATTATTTCCAGCAGTGTATTTAAGAGCACAAACAGGCAACCATGGCTATTTTTACTATCAATGCTAAAATATTTTTTACTTCAGTAAAAATAGCATATACTATTTATATATTATCAGTTAAAAGTTTGGGGTCAGAGGGATTCTCGGTGAAGGTTGCATTAATTTGATTAAAAATACAGTAAAAACAGTGATATTCTTAAACTTTATTACAATTTAAAATAACTATTTCCTATTGCAATATATTTTAAAATGCACTTTATTCCAACAACATTATTCTAATATACTGATTTGCTGCTCAAGAAACATTTACTATTATTATCACAGCTGGCAACAATTATCCAGCTTAATATTTTTGTGGAAACCATGATATTTTATTTTTTTCATGATTCTTTGATAAATAAAATGTTTAAAAAAAATAATTAGATTAATTAGCATTAATGTGATTTTTTGGTACAAAGTAAAAGTATTTACTTTCACTTTTGAATAGTGTGTATTTGCACTGAGTAAACAAGATGCTATTTGTTGCTATTTATACCTGATGTGGACAGTATTTACCACTGTTTACACTATTTACATGTTTTTACACCTAATATAAATAGCTGCTATTTATGAAATTTTAAATCATGACAAGTTGGCAGCATAATTCTGTTTAATTTCACAAATAATGGATTGAAATTCTTTATCTTAAGGCCAATTTACACCACAGATGCAGACCAACAGCGACAGCACAACACTTTTGTGGTATAAATGATATTTTTGACTTGAATTAAACAAGTTCATTTAGATGTCAACCATTTTTTTCAGTGCAGCAATATATACCAATGTAAATATAGAAGCTGGCACAGATTTAGGTTTTTTATACCTATACCTATGTAGGGTTTCTCCAGCAAATGAAATGAAAACTATTAGACTATTTCATTAGCCTAGGGCTCCACTATTGTACCTACCAAAGCTGTTTTAATACATTTGCACAGTGAGACCAGATGGGCTCTGTTCGTTTTGTAAGGCTGTATTAAAGCATGGGGTTTATGCAGGTATCCATAGTTCTGTAGTGGTAATAACCTGCCCTGTGTATGCTAATAAAAAATGTCAGCAGGGAAGACCGAGAAAGGTGACTTTCTGTTTTAACACAGCTGATCTATTAGCATAATACTGTACTGCCATATGGCGTTGGCATTACAATTATATACTGTAGGGTAGTGCATGCAAGTTCAAAATTATTGAACTGCTATAACAAGTCTGCATCAAAAGAAACACCTCAAAATCATTAGGCTTGTTAAACTACATTCGGAGACTGACTACATATAGACAACTGGACATTTTCCATGTTTCGGTAACACTTTAGAATAGGGAACACTTATTAACTATTAACTACGACTTTTCCCTCAATAAACCCCTAATTTGCTGCTTATTAATAGTTAGTAAGGTAGTTATTAAGTTTAGATATTGGGTAGGATTAGGGAAGGAGAATAAGGTCATGTAGAATAAGGCATTAATATGTGCTTAATTAGTACTACTAAATGGCTAATATTCTATTAATATGCATGCTAATTAGCAACTAGTTAAGAGATCCTAAAATAAAGTGTTACCAAAGTTTCTGTTTAATACATTTGTTATTGTGTGAGATAAGTGTTAAAACTCAGGTTGAAAGGTTGATGGTTTGATCCCTACAGGAAGCAAGGCATGTTTTTGCCATTGTTCCCTTTAGCAAAGAACTTAACTGCAGGTTTCTCCAGAGGGACTGTCCCTTTCATTATTTCACTGCACCATTTATGGCATTATAAAGTAAACTGACTCTATGGGCCTGATTATGTGACAGTAAATAGCAATTCCATTATTTTTGAAACATCATTTCAGAAGCATAATATGACACCTTTTTTAAAAGAATATTTTTTAAAGGATTTTATTTGTTGTTTAATTAATTAGTTTTCATAAAAATGCATTTTGTTCAGCACGCTTTCAATTGCATTAACGCAAAATACAAAATCACAAAGTATCCTTTTCACAACACAAAATAAGTTTCATCTATGTAAACATAGATCTTTAGAAAACATGGGGTGTCGTTTCACTTTTATGCCGATTATACTCAAATCTATTTACCTTTCAGAAAAAATGATCCACTGGCCATGACTGCTCTTTCATCCTATTTAGATGAGGTTAAATCCTGGTTATCTCAAATTTTTTTATCCTTAAATGAGGAGAAAACTGAAGTAATTGTTTTTGGCCCTTCAGAACATATGAAAGCATTTAATTTTGACTTGGGATCCCTATCGGCTTTTAGATCCCCGCAGGTACGGAATCTGGGCCTTATCTTGGATGACTCATTGAAATTCGACAAACAAATTTTTACAGTAATTGGGTCCGGTTTTCGTCAGCTCCGTATACTTGCAAAAATTTAACTTTTCCTTACTGATAAGACTTTGGAGATGGCGGTGCATGCTTTTATCACGTCATGTCTTTATTACTGTAATTCGTTATACTGTGGCATTTCTAAAGCCCAAATTGCCCGTCTTCAGTTGATCCAAAATGCTGCCTCAAGATTTCTTTTGAAAATGAAAAAGGGGATCACGCTACTCCACTTTTAAAGGCCCTTCATTGGTTGCCAGCTAAATTTAGAATACATTTTAAAATTGTACTATTTGTTTTTAAATCTTTGCACAATCAAGCACCCGGCTACCTATCTGAACTGTTGCATCAGTATATCTGCTCAAGAAGCTTAAGATCTGGTGACCTGGTGCTTCTATCAATTCCACACTCCAGACTTAAACGTAGAGGTGACCATGCCTTCTCGGTAATTGGTCCTCGTCTCTGGAATGACCTGCCAGTGGAAATTCGAATGGCCCCGAGTTTGACCATTTTTAAGTCTCTTTTAAAAACCCATCTGTTTTCTTTGGCTTATTAGGTTTATATTCCTGCCTATTATAATTTTTCTGGTAGTGTTTTATTCGGGTTCTTTGTTTTAATCTGTTTGCTTATTTTTAATTACTTTTATGATGCTGTATCTTTTGTGAAGCACTTTGGTCAGTCTCGTGGCTGTTTTAAATGTGCTATATAAATAAAGTAAACTTGAAACTTGAAACTTTTATTCACAGTAAGTATAATGAATTATTGCTGCAGTAGAAGCAATGTAAACAGAAAGAGAGAGATAACATAACGCATAGAGAAAGATAGCGTACGGGAGATGAAACTATCAATAAATATGCGTCTGTCAGATTGATCAGAGATGCATCCAGAGGACGAAGACAGATGGCATCAAATACAGAATTTTACATTACAGTATGCCATGTGGGACTGTATACAGAGGCCATGCTAGAGACTGGCAAATTACTGTGAATAAATATCCTAATAATATGTTCACATTTTAGTTCATTTGTGGCCATAATTTAACTAAATTAAAATTATTTAAACAAATTAGTACAATGTGGCTACAATTTAACAAAATTATTAAATAGCCATAACAACAAATGATTCATTTATGGCTATTTTATTTTTCCTGCATGTCATGTGTTTTGTCAATTTAAACTTTGGTCTGTTCCTTACTCAAAGGTAGTGTTTGGATTTTAAAGACTCAATGCATACTGTAAGATTCGTTTATTGTTTTGAAAGAAGTCTCTTCTGCTCACCAAGGCTGCATTTATTTAAAAATACAGGGCCACACTTTATATTAGCTGTCCTTAACTACTATGCACTTACATAAAAAAAAAAAGTACAACGTACTTATTGTGGTCATATTGTATTGCAAAACACTTTTGCTGCTGTTGAGGTGGGATATGGTTAAGGTTAGAGACAGATTTGGTGGTATGGGTACGTTTAAGGGTGGGTTAAGGTGTAAGGGATGGGTCAACAGTGTAATTATAAATGTAATTACAGAAATTAATTACAGATGTAATTACATGCAGGTATTTTTAAAAAATATAAGTACAATGTAAAAACACGTATGTACACAATTAGTGCATTGTACCAAATGATTAATTTAAATGTAAGTACATAGAAGTTAAGGCCACCTAATATAAAGTGGGACCGAATACTGTATTATTGTGAAATATTTTTACAATTTAAAATATAATTTTTCTATGTAAATATATTGTAAAATGTACTTTATTTATAGCTTTTTTTTTTGTCTTTTTTAAGCTCAGTGCACATTCTTTTGTAAAAATTTCTTCATATGTGTCCCACTGAAGACAGTACGTCACAGGTTTGGAATGACATGGGGGTGAATAAAAGATGATCAAATTTTCATTTTGGGGTGGTGAGATCATACGCAGCCAGTCTGTAGATGATGCCATAGGTAAACTGAGCAGACTTATTGAAGTTTATAAATCTTTCCCAGTCTTTCAGTCAGTCTGTTGTTCTGTCTGTATCTATTTCTTTCTGTACATCCCATTTCCTTATATACATTCTCATCATTTAACCCCAAGCATCTCTTGTATTTTTGTTCTTGAATGTCCTTTGCTTTAAAATAAAAAATGCATTAAAAAGCTCAGCCCAGCTCTTTCGCCATACTGTATTTAAAGTATATATATATACCTCAGGATCCATTTAAACAAGTAGGTGCTCAAAATCTCACCTTCCCTTGTGCCTGATAAGGTCTGATTAGATATACTCACCCCTCCCTTATCTCTGCGGATTCACTTAGCTGACCAAAGCATCTTAATCTCACACTATCTGATCTTCACATCTTGGCAGAAGAGAGATGCCTCTGTCACATTCAAGGTGTTTCAAAGAGGAAAAACAATCGGTCTCCCACTTGGGCCGACTTTCGCTCACCGTCGACTCCCCTCACCGCCGATCTCCCTCTTTCTCACCTCCCTCCCTCTCCTCTAGAGTTCCTAAAAGCATGGTGTCTGCTGGAATGTGATTAGTGTTGGCCGCCGGAGCACTCAGCGGGAGGAAGCTTGCGCCGTGCCGCTGAACTACGGTGCCCCGGAGGGACAATCAGTGCTGAGTTAGCACTACTCTCTTTTCTCTTCTCCATCGCTCCCTGTGCCTTCAAATCTGATTGATCCTCCATTGAATTATTAGGGTGTGTGCACTGTCTTTCCAGCAAAAAATACTGGCAGCCTGTTAGATCATAAGTGTATCTCCTCAACCAAGGTCACTTTTTTCCCCTCTTGTTTTGGATTCCCTGGGCTAATGAACTTCTGCGTCCACCGCTAAAGCCCTCCACAGTCAGCATAAGAGAGCGAGCGGAGAATGAATGAAGGTTGAAAAGCTTCGAGGCGGATAAAGGATAAAGTCTTTGAACTTTTCAGTCTTTGACAAGCCATAAAGAAGAGATACAACTTCTGATCTTCACACTTTCAGCGCTGCCCCTAAAGATTAATTTCAGGAACATGAAGGTGGAAGTTATCCTTCAGTCTAGTGAGTGGCTGGTAAAGGTGTCCTGGCAGTGACTGAGAGTCTAGAATGACGTTCTACAAAGGGAGAGCCATTGATTTTTGAAGTTTCATAAAATCAGCATGCATAAAATTCGAGACGAAACTTCACAAGAGCTCAGCAGGCCTGGAATTGTGCCAAGGGGCTAACTTCAAAATCAAAACTAGTTAAAGGACAGGACAGTTTTTATGACAGTGAGCTTAACTGTTCAACTTTATGAAATATTTTTGAACAAAAATAAAGAATAACATGTTCAAGAAGCATTTGACTTGATGGACTGCATGATTTCCACTTGAATTTGACGTCATGATGGCATTTATATGTAGTCCATTCCCCTAATAACAAAAGCAAACCATCATTATGCTTTCAGACTGAACCTATATTGTGTTCATGTGGTCAAGATTTTTGCTGGTTAGCATAAACCCAGTAGCCCCTGCTGGTTGATGCCAAAACTAAACCATTTGGTTCTAAAATGCATCTTTCTGCATTGACAGACTTCCTGAAGTAACTGTGAATCCAGACTAAACAAATGTTCTGTATCATTCAATCAACCTCCATTGACATGAATTCAAAAGGGTAGTGGTTTTTGTTTGTTTTTGTTTTTTGCTTTAGTCATAGTCTTGACATTTGACAGAAATATCCTTTCTTCTTCAAAAAATATTGTAAATGCATATTGCCGTTATGAATTTTTTCTGTTTTTATATTATTATTATCAGTATATTTTAATAACAATAATTCAGTTAGCATCATGATTTGCATTTATCCTTACATATATGTGACCCTGGACCACAAAACCAGTCTTAAGTGTAATTTTTTCGAAATTGATTGTTTGATTTATCATTTCCATGGATGTATGGTTTGTTAGGATAGGACAATATTTGGCTGAGATACAACTATTTGAAAATCTGGAATCTGAGGATGCAAAAAAATCTAAATATTGCAGTTTTTCATGTATTTAAAATAACTATCTTTTGCTTACCAAGCCTGCATTTTATTTGATCAAAAATACAGTAATATTGTAAGATATTATTATACTTTAAAATAACTGTTATCTATGTGAATATATTTTAAATGTACTGTAATTGGAATGTAAAGCTGAATTTTTAGCAGCCATTAGCAGTCTTCAGTGTCACAAGATCCTTCAGAAATCATTCTAATATACTATTGTGGTACTTTCCAAGATCCTTTGATGCCCAGACAGTTCAAAAGAACAGTTTTATTTAGTTGAAATAGAAATCTTTTGTAACATTATAAATGTCTTTACTGACACTTTTGATCAATTTAATGGATTTAAAAAAATTTTTTGACCCCAAACTTTGAACAGTAGCGTATATAAACCTCCCTGGTCATAATATACCTCATCATCCACATCACCACATTTGATGTTAGTGGCATCAGTGGTAAAAATCCTTTGAAATTTGAATAATTTGATGCAGGGTTTTAGCACCTGTGTGAGCTCCACGATTTTGCCAAATCCCGAAAGGCTGTGCTCAGTCACACGAAAGCCCCCCTTTCTGATTTCGGGTGCACTCTCCAAGGCACAATGAGGAAATTGTGCTGACTACTCGTCCTTGCAAAGTCCTCATTAGCCTAATGAAAGCCTTCAAACGCAAAAACCAAACAAGGGTTCTGGGAGGTTATTAGGAAAATTACACCTCCAGGAGGGCCGGGGTAAGAGAGTTGGTTGGGAGGAGGAGGAGGGGGGGGGGGGGGGGGGGGGTTCTTGCTCATTACTTCACGCTCTGCAAATCGCTAACTAATTTAGCCCCACTACTGTGCCATTTCTACTTCTATGGGTAACTTTCAAAGAACTGTGAGTGAGAGTATTCATTGATTTCTCAGAATACGCATGCACATCAAGACTGATGTATGAATAGAAATGAAATATACTGAGTATTAGGTGACACATCAGCGGAATCAGCAATCATTTCCTGCAGTCAATCTAAACCACTGCTGATAAATGATCTGCTAAGCTAAAGGAAAAATATTAGACACAATTTTAAATCTGTTTGGGAAAAATGCTTGCGTTTTCCATGACGTTTTTCTTCCTGTTATGTAATTCTAAACGTGTTTTTATAACATAGAAGAACAGTAAAAGTGCAGTCACTGCTAAATGTTTTGACCTTGTTGAACTGTAATTTAATGAGCTTCTGAAATAAACACTTTTGTACTGTTTAAACTGTCATAATCTGGGTTGTTCACCAGTCTCAGACAAAAGGAACTGAAGTAATTATTTTCTAATGCATACAATCTGTATAATCAGTAAAATAAGATAAAACAGCCATGTTTTATTACGACAAAAGATAATATTTGTAAACTTTGACATCTCATGATGCTATTTCATAAAAGTAAAAAAAGATTATTTAATAGTATATGTTTAGAATGATATAATTGGATAACATATCCTATATAATAGGATAACACCACAAAACCAGCCTTAAGTGTCAATTTTTCGCAATTGAGATCTATACATCATCTGAAAGCCGAATAAATAAGGTTTCCATTGATGTATGGTTTGTTAGGATCAGACAATAGTTGGGAGAGATACAACTGTTTGAAAATCTGGAATCTGAGGGTGCAAAAAAATCTAAATATTGAGAAAATTGCCTTTAAAGTTGTCCAAATGAAGTTGTTAGCAATGCATATTACTAATCAAAAATTAAGTTTTGATATATTTACGGTAAGAAATTTACAAAATATCTTCTTGGAACATGATCTTTACTTAATATCCTAATGATTTTTGACATAAAAGAAAAATGTATAATTTTGACCGATACAATGTATTTTTGGCTATTGCTACAAATATACCCCAGCGACTTAAGACTGGTTTTGTGGTCCAGGGTCACATATTTAGAAGTAGATTGGCTTTCCCTTGCAAATTCTATTCAACACAGAATGCAATATTAATGGCATCTAACCTTTATCTGTAGAAGCCCTCTTTGTTTCATGGCCTGTGTCATGGGTTGCCAGATCCCCCTCTTTTGGTCCTGGTGGTGCACTTGGAGACAGGCCTAACAAGGCGTGGCCAAGAGAAAGACCATTCTGATGTAAATCTAAAGGGAAAGGAGGGGCATATAAACAGATTTTACAAACAAAAGACACAGATACAAAAGCCTGACCCGTGAAGCCCAATGTTCCATTGTAGGTATAATATTTGTTCTATACAGCTTTGAATTTACTATGTTCTTGTGAAGATGAACACTACAATTCAAAAAAAAAATTTAAAATTTTTTTTATATATATTTTATTCAGCAAGGATGCATTACATTAATCAACAGTGAGAGAAAATACTTTTATAATGTTATAAAAGATTTCCACAAAAATATCAAGAACGTTTCTTGAGCAGCAAATCAGCATATTAGAATGATTTCTGAAGGTTCATGAGACACTGAAGACTGGAGTAACGGCTTCTGAAAATTCAGCTTTGCATCATAAACTACAATATATTCAAATACAGTAGAAAACAGGTAGTTTCAATTATAATAATATTTCACAATAGTATTGTTTTCAGTACTAATTATGATCAAATACATATAGTCTTGGCATGCATATAGCTTCTTTCAAAAACATTCAAATATCATACCAATCCCAAACTTTTGAATGGTAGTGTGCAATGTTTTAATTCAATAATAAAAGGTTCACTCATATCTTATACTGAACACGCGTTAAAAACTCTTAACAAAATACAAGTAGATAATATTATCTCAAAAAGCCTAAAAAAAGATTACAAGATTTAAACTTTTGTCAAAAATAGGATTTAAATCACATACTGCTTCCCAAATTATATCATACCACTGACATCCGATATCTTGGGTGAGATTTATAATGTGTCTGATAATAGACTGAAAAAAGTAGAGAGCATTATCTGTAATTGCATAGTTTTAGTTCCGGTTAAAGCAATGCACATCAACTGCTCTGATGGCTTAGCTTTTAGTAGATTCTGTGATATCACCTTATTCTTAATTTTAAAAGCACATTTGTAAGGTTATATGTATAGTTTCACATTATCGTGAGAGCATAGTGCTAAGTGCTCAGGGACCAAACTCTGCTGAATTAGTAAGTTTAGTTTTAGCCATATGAGAGGATACAGACAGAAATGAAAATGTAGAAGTACAGATATTGTTACAGCTAACATGACTCCAATGACATCTAAAATCTTGAAGTTATATGCAACGTAGACTTTGTAATAAGACATTGAGGAATAAAACAAAAGACAAGACTTTTATGTGGTCAAGCAGACGTACGTGGCCGGTCAGAAGAGCTCTCTGTGTGGGCAGGAGAGCTGGACACGCTGCTGCTCTGTCTGGAGGATAAGTGGCTCCCTGACCTGCGGCCATCATCCAAAGAGGGGACAGGTGACGGGCTATCTGGAACTCGCTCCTGATAGTCAACACAAAAATGAGTCATTATAATCTCCCATATAGTTCAGGTAAAACTGTAATAAATTCTAAATAATTGCAGAAGAACTTTCTCTGCTGTGAAATGTAAATACTGTTCTAAATAGTACACTGTGTGAAGAATAAATAGAAGGAATAGTTCACTCAAAACACGGAAAGATCTGGGAAACATTTTACAAGAAGGTTCCATTTGTTAACATTAGTAGTTAGCATACACTAACAATGAACAATCTTAATGTTGATAGAGCCCAACATTTACTAATACATTATTCAAATCAAAAGTTGTATCTATTAAAGTTATTTAATGAACCTGAGCTAGCATGAACTAACAGTTGTATTTTTTATTAACAATAATAATTTTGTTTTTTATTTGTATTCAATGTATTAACACATTAACAGTTAATCACATTAACAAAGATTAATAAATACTGTAAAAAATGTATTTCTCTTTCTTATAGGTTATATAAGGTTACCAAAATCGGTAATTATTTATTCACTTTTATTCATTCCAAACCAGAATATTTTTTCATTTTTTAGTGGAATACATGAACAACAATAAAAAAGATTTTTCATTGTTCTTTTCCATACAATTTATAATTTTATTTTATACTGTAAGCACTATAAAGCACCACAAACGTAGTCTACACAACTACTGTACTACACTCCAAATAACATTTTAGTCACTTTGGTCACTGTGAGTTGTTCTTGTATGAAAAATGTGTTATAATTCTTGAATCCAAAAAAAAATTGATGCACACGTACTATTGAGGTTTGTTCTTGTGTGTCACACAAGCATTTTTGACCTTTTATTTGCTTTTATGTGCTCTATATACAGTATTGGAACAGTAAAGACAAAATTGCTCTGTTGGCTGTGGAGTCAAGACATTTAGAAATATGATTAAAAGATGAATATGAGACAAAACTACAGAATGTCACATTTTATTATTGGGTGATTCAACACATAGATGTTTTATCAGCTAAGAAGTTCAGCACTTTTAGAGTTTCATCCCTCTATCTGATGTGAGCATAAGTATTGGAACAGTTGCCTCACAGGGATTTCTAAGTGATCAGCTGTGTCCTGTTGCATTAATTCTTCAGATATCAAATGCAGGGAGGAAGTCAATTAGAGCTCTAGCAAAACCAAAGGGCATGGAGAAATCAAGAGTTTGGAAACCACCAGCGACACCAACAACTACCTGATCGGCTGAGAAAACAACAGTAGTTGATGACAGACAAATCATAAAAGCTGTGAAAATGAACCCTAAAAGACGTGTCTGTAAAATCACCAACAACTTCCAGAAAGCTGGGGTGATGCTCTGACAAATTACTGTCCTCAGGAGACTTTGACACAGAATTACAGATGCTACACAGCAAGATGCAAAGCTCTGACCAGCACCAAAAATAGAAAGGCAAGATTAAAGTTTGCAAAAAAGCACAAAGGTGAGCCAGAAAAATTTTGGAACTGTGTTTAGGGACCGATGAGACAAAGATGAACCTTTATCTAAGTGATGGGAAAGCCGCATACAGCCTCATCTGTAAAGCATGGTAGAGGTGGTGTCATGGCATGGGCATGCATGGCTGTCTCTGGAACAGGCCCTCTCAACTTTACTGATGACTTAATGTATGATGACAGTAGCAGAATGAATTTGGAAGGGTACAAAACCATCTTGCCTATCCATATTCAAGAAAATGCCACCAGATTCATTGCGAAGTGCTTCATATTGCATCAGGACAATGACCCAAAACACCCTGACAGTTCAGTCAAGGAATTTATAAGGGGAAAGAAATGGAAAGTCTTACATTGCCCAAGTCAATCTCCAGATTTAAATCCGATTGAACATGAATTTCACCAGCTGAAGAGGAGAGTAATTGCAGAAACTCCCCAAAACAAGCAACACTTGGAATTGGCTGCATTAAAGGAAAGTTTACCCAAAAATGAACATTCTGTCATCAGTTACGTTAATTAGCTTCATATCGTTCCAAACCCATAAAACTTTTGTTCATCTTTGATAGTGAAATTAAGGTATTTTAATGAAACCTGAGAGATTTCTGTCCCTTCACCTATATGGAAAGTGATATTTGACATGTATTGCCCTATATGACGTGTGATATGTTACCTATACGGCCATATATAATTTTCACATACATGCATACGTTCTCTGGGTGAGTAGGTTTATATATAGGAATATACAGTAAGTCTGTCTTTTATATTTACTTATATTATATCAACATGTATTGAGGGGTTTTAGATGGATATACATGTACATGACAAATATGTCCTAAAATGTATTACTCATACATAAACATACATATTTACTGGCTAGATATATATGCTAATACGTATATGGAATTGTTTCAGTTTCTAATAGGTAACATATATTTATACTTTGTACTTCACACTATATTTCATACATGGAAATTTAACTGATGTTCATTTGCAGGTGGGCATTGAAAGTACATTCCACCAAAACCTTCAAGCTTCAAAATGTTCATAAAGACATAATAAAAGTAATATGAATCAAACTTTTTAGTCCCAGTCTTCTTAAGTGACATGATCGCTTCATAAGATGAGCAGATATAATTTATGTTTTTATTCACAGAATGAACATTGATGAGCACACATAGAGTTCATCCCACTCATTGATGTGAGCATAAGTATTGGGACAGTTGAACATAAGGCAGATATAAAAGATTAAAAGCTATTATTTAGTTGCAGATCCCTTGCTCACAATCACAGCAGTGAGTCTGTGACCCATAGACATCACCAGACTCTTGCTCTCATCCTTTGAAATACTTTTCCCAGCCTTTAAACTTACAGTTTGAACAGTATAGAGTTTGTGTCCTTGTACCTTTATAACTGACGTCACCATTCTGGACGGGACACTCTGGACCTGAGCAGCAGCTGCCATATTGGCAATAGTGCTGAGATGGTTCATCTGGTTCATTGCCATAGTGACCGAGGCAGGGGGCAGACTGACTGGAATCAAGGGATGTGGCATCATCATGAATGGAAGTTCCAAACCTGTACAGAAACACACAGAAAAATAATTATACCTTAATTAATCACCCATAACTATAATCGAATATGTATTTCTGCATAAAGGCTTTATTGCACTGCAGGAAACCCTAAAAAAATTAGCATTCCAAAATCAAACTCATTAAAATAACACATGCTGCACCAACAGTTTAAGGATATTAAAAAACACTCATCACACTGTAAGGGAAAACATCTTGTAAATAGTTCCGAATTATGTTGCTTCACATTATGAAATTTCATCAGTTTCTGCTTTGTTAGAGCTCTCTTTAAAGATGTGCCATTATGGCACAGCATGTTTACAAGTATAACAAGAGCTGCTGGAGTCTGTACCTCAAAACAATTAGCTGCTTCTCAGACTGCTGCAAACGTCTTCATACATAACAACCCTGTGATAAATTAGACCACACACTCTATTTGTAGCACAACAAGCTACGTGACAGCAAGACTGCAGTACATACGCCTGCTGTGTGACCGGTGTTTTGCTTGTTTTAGTGTGCTGATCCAATCCCTCACAGCACTCTAACAGTGTTATGCTTTATAGGAATGTGAGTGGATATTCTCCAGAGAGGAATAACAGCAGAACAAGGAAATGGATCCTCTCACAACTGAACAGGTCAGGGCATAAGGTTACAGTCAGCCACTCTGCGGCCGCCCATATACTGCCGCCACTTTGAAAGCGAAGGATGAAAGAGAGACAGAGAGAGAGGACATTTCTCTCAAAGACTTTTTCATTTCCCATCAGTCGCCTTAAGAGACGCTCCTGAACTGTGTTGGCCTTGTAGTAATGGATTCACTAGGTTTGATACTCACGGCAGATGATGAGAAGGAAGGCCAGGAGATGATGAGCCCTTTGGA
Organism: Barbus barbus; assembly: GCF_936440315.1. Classification (NCBI taxonomy): domain Eukaryota; kingdom Metazoa; phylum Chordata; class Actinopteri; order Cypriniformes; family Cyprinidae; genus Barbus; species Barbus barbus. The sequence goes on along the minus strand of NC_136735.1, from coordinate 19,332,052 downwards.
GGTGATAGTTTTCAAGACCTTCCATCTCCCTCTGCTTTTCAACCAAATACCAGGCAGTTCTGGGGTTCAGAGGTCACCTCTCTGCCACAGAGACTCGAAGGGCCACTTACAAATGAAAGTTCTCTTTCCTTCCGTCATGACATTTTTAGTCAGAGACGGAGAGAGAAAAAAATCCCCTGATTTTCATGAAACAGATGACACGCAGATCAGTCACGGTGATCGGGCGACAAAACGGAAGTGATAGGGAGATTAAAGAAAGTCATTGAGTGCTGAGGAGATTGATGTATGGATGGAAAAGGGATCTGAGCCAAGCACAAGCACATGCCAAGAACATGCTCCGTCTTCTTCAATAGGCATCACTAATATTCTTAAAGTCAAAACGACAGTGCCATCCGTGCATTCGCCTTTTCAAGTGGAATTTAAACTGCCATATTACGCTACAAAATGCTGATAGGAGCAATATCTGGCCTTCTAAGGGCATTCAGGAAAGGGCCAAAGTGGCAAGGAAACACTAAAGCCCCTCCCCATCCAAAAAGACACTTTTGAATGAGACTGGAACTCAGCCAAATGCATCAACATCCGTCACCCTTCATCCATATCTCAAGGGGCCTACGTCTCAGCTTCTGCTGCAAAAAGAATAACAATGTGATCCGCAAGCGTCTGTTAACGCCGCAGTGCCACTGAGGCCTGTTTCTCAAACACATGGTGGCCGATATCACTCACGAAGAGCTTTCAATCTTTATTTACCTAAAACAAAAGAGCCCAGGGCTAAAAGAAATTGGAGGCGCGCCATTTTAAAATATCCCCCCGCAGCAGTTGCCATTGTGCGCTTGAGCCCGAGCTATCGTGGGAGTGTAAATGATTTTGACAGGAAGTTGCAAATTGTATAAATATTTAGCGTTTAATAAAAAAGGAGAAAGAAAACAAGCAAATGCTGAGGAAAGGAAACAAAAGAAGTCTAATGACAGGGCTGGGAAGGAGCCAAGTACTCGGCTGGATAAATCCAAACACAACAGGGATCTTGGTACAAAATTTTGCACAAAACGGTTGCATAAAATGGTGTGGAGAACAACAGAACAACACCACACCTGGAAAGGATTCAAACGAGAAACAGCAACAAAAAATATACAATGTAGCCTGCTGCTTAGAATGAAGCGTGAAGATTTGTATATGCAGATTATCACATGATATTGATTGAGCTAAATAAGGAATAATTTCAAACAATGTCTTTAAGTCTTTGAATATGATACACTCTGGTTTCTTGAAATTTTTTAAAGCATTAGAGGAAAAAAATAGAATGTTTTTTTTATATGTTTTGTGAGACAGAATAGATAATCGGGAAAAAAAGATAAAAATAAATCAAATTAACCTTACATGAAAACAGCACATTTTAAACACATATGTGTGCTTAAATTAGTTATTATGGCCTGTCCCACATCAAAAGTGCGTGCTGTGTACTGGTGTCTGGAAAAAAAACTAGACTCAAGTCTCAAGCCAATATTTTCAGGAGGATTTGGACTTGGCCTGAACTTGGATTTGACAAGTCATATATAAAATATGGTCTTGGACTTAGATTTAAGATGGACTTGAGACTGAGTCCAGTCTTATGCCTTTTCTAGGGTGGCCGAGAGAGCTCAGTGTGCTGCAACTTCAGCAAACAAAAAAGCACCAGCAAATCAAGAAAACATCTTCATCAATTTGACAGCAGGTGCTACAAATGCTCACAACACAACCAAATAAATTTTTTTATTTGCAGCACGTTTCTTTATTTGGTTGTGTTGTGAGCATTTGCAGCGTGCTTGTTGTCAAAGTGATGAAGTTGTTTTCTTAATTTTCAGGTGTTTTTTCTATTTGCAGCGCGTTGCGCTCTCTCGGCCACCATACTTTTCAACTGCATCTAATATTTAAAATCATGTAACAATGTCACAAATTTGACATTGCATTGTAATAAAACAATTGGTTAAATATTAAAATAAATGAATAAACAATTAAATAAATGAATAAATGGCAAAAAAAAACTTTGGATTTAAAAGTATCACACATTTTTCATGCAAACCAGCAAGGTATGATTTCACAAAAAAGTAACATTCCTTAAACTGTGACATTTATAACATAATTTCAACCAGGAAATAATCTCTAACTTTCTTAATTTCTTCATAACTATAGTGTGGACTGAATTCCTTATTTTCAAAAATTTAGCTCAGCGACCCAAGTTTCTGTAAGAAAAATGATCAGACAACTCTCAAATTTTATTTATGGCAAATACAAGTTTATCAATAACTATTAAACTAACATTTGGTACTAGATATCCCCTTTTGAGTCCATTTGAAATTTGCAGTCTAGTTATACATGCAACCTTGTAACTCATTCTGCCTTATTTTATACGCTATTCTTGGAATGTGACAAATTATGCCAAGGCATTTTGGTATTTCAGTAGAATTACTGTTTTGCAAAAATCTTCTCCTTTTGTTTAAATATCTACATTTTCTTGTGGGTTTGCCTATGCAACAGATTAAAAAATAAAAACAAAAATCTTCAAAAGTTAGATTAATTATACACAGAAATGAGGCTTCTGATTTTCCTAGTGCTACTGGAACCTCTTTCCTCTTTATTGCTACTTTAATCTCAGTCATAAAAGTTTCTGCTCATGTCTTGTACTATAACCCCTGCAGGTAACGCAGCAGTTGTCTTTTCCTCAGGCCAACCTTCCCTGAGACAGAGACCACCGGCAGGTGTGTGTGAAAGGAAGAGACTCTGTCTGTGACACATACAGAATACATGAGAAGCATTTGCTGGCCTGACAGTACTGATCCCACTTCAATTTCTCACACACTACAATATCTCCGATTAATTATTAACCTACGATAAGACTCAAAAGGCATTTAACGTGTTCCAGCCTGACAGCCGTATATAAAACAGTAGCGAAAGACAAGCTTTATTTCCCAGACAAAGGTGCGGTTGCCAGTAAGCAGCTGTGGTCTAGGTGTTTAGTCTGTGCGTTTAGCTCTGGTCTTTGTAGTGGTTAGACACCATGGAGTAATTTCCACATTCCCGTCAGCAGGGGGTGGGGGAGGGGATTATGGAAAACCGGAAGTCTTGTTTCACCTTTAGATGAAATTAATGATGCCTCCATGTGCTTGCTGTTGAGTTACTTCCCTTATGGAAATAATCACAAAACAAGCAACAACAACCGCAGTGGGGAACAGAAAGGGATAAAAAAAAGAGAGATGGAAAAACGGGTTATGTGGTGAGGCCCTTGAAGGGTTTTGGGGCCTCGTTCGGGGAAAGTTAATGAAGGCGCAGATATTTTGATACGTAGATGAAAAGAACTTGGGAGTATGCGATTTTCAGTCTTTGGCTGTGAGAGATGAGATGATCTAGGGCTGAGAAAATAAATAAATTGAGCTCAAAATTAATTCTTAACACAAAATATAAGATTTGCTCAGAGCAAAATTGGAGAAGGAAGTATTAACAGGCAGTGTGCTGAACTACAGTGCTCTCCCACACTCCCACTGTTTGTCTGGTCAGAGGAACACGCAGCAGAATTATTGAGTGCTCAAGACAAGAGAACATCACACATACACACACTTTTGCCACCCACAGCCACACAGAGACTCAGAGAGGCAGTCGTCCCAACCAGCTGCTTGTGATTACTTGTGTGTACAATGAGCATCAGGCATCTGCTGCAATCCAAAACATACACAGAGAGAGAGAGAGAGAGAGAGAGAGTCTGTGGGAAAAAAACGTGCACAATAACACATACACATTATTAAAGTACAAACACGTACAATTAAAATCTGTGTATGGTCATTTTACTGAAAATACGCAACTAATAGTCAACTAATAAACCAAGACAAATATTGAATTTGTGTGTATTTTCAACACCTGTTAGTGTTATCTTTAAATTTTAAGTACTAGATAGTGCTCAGGTATTGTATGGAGGATGACTTCTTCTATTCAAGCAGCAACATATATATCCCAGTTTCCACAGTTATTTAAAGCAGCACAGCCATTTTCATTTGTAATAATAAGAAATGTTACCTGAGCACTAAATCAGCATATTAGAATGATTTCTGAAGGATCATGTGACACTGAAGACTGTTAGTTCTGTAAACTGTTAGACTGAAAATTCAGCTTTGCAATCACAGGAGTAATTTACATTTTCTTCTTCTTCATTTACATCGGCTACGGTAAAAAAAAACAAAAAAACTTTTGAATGGTGGTGTATTTTGTGTGGGAATACGGTCACAAAATTTTTTTATTATATATATATATATATATATATATATATACCAGCCAAAAAGTTATCTCTTGGTCTTGAACCTAACAGCAATTGACATAATGTTTTTGTGACGGGACTACCTCACTGGCTGTGATTCTGTTTTGTACCTCTCATAGTATACAGACACATTCCTTTTAGTTCCAGTTATACATACATATTGAGTCTTATCAAATCTGTTATGTTTCTTAAAGGTTGTCCAGGAGTTCCCAGGCACATTTCAGAGAGAACAACTAAATTCAACTCAACAAACTCTCCCTTTGCTTTCACACCAATCTCTATGACTCTAATTATAAAAAGTGCTAACTCAGTGTAGCAGAGACTTCTCACATTTTGTCTGTCTCTTGTTTCAGCCTTTTTCCTAAAGGTCACTGTATTCCATATGACAGCTTCATTATGGAACAAAAACCTAAATTCAACCCCAAGTGCTCAAAACAAAGGGAATATTTTTTTTATTAGAGATGACAGTACATCTCCATTCACTTATGGGTCAAGACTACATATAACTATGCATTTTGCTGCTATGGAATGGATGAATTTTTTGTGACACAAATGCAGTAAAATGCACCATTCTTTTATCGCTAGATTCCCTACAGCTCAGTTTTGGTCTTGAAACATGGCTTTGGACTGGAATTCACAACCTAAAGTCTTTGTCTAAATCTGGGCTTTTGTCTTATTAGAATATTTATGAGTATTTCCAATGTACTAAAAATAATAGAGAATCAAGGAAAAAAATCTGCAATCAAGTCACTCTCTCCCACCAACCCTTAATTGCTTTAATTTCTTCAACCCTTTAATTTCTTTTTTTTATTCTGAGAGTGTATAGAAAATATAAATAGAAGCTCACATGTGCATATTTGATGCTAAAACATAGTTGACGCACAACAACAAACCTCAATGATTCTCACGTCAAGCAAGCATGTTAGAGCTTCTGTTTTCTATATTTGATGAGTTCTATGTATGTGTGCTGATCACTGTTTATATGGAAATAAAATCCTAAATTGAATCTGTTTAAAGTGAATCCATCTCTTCAGAAGACTTAAACTGGTCAATTCACATAGATTACAGTCTCTTGGTCACTATTGGTTATTGTCTACATTACTGAGGAAATTATGATGCTGTTAATGACTCAGCACAAAAAAAATATTTTTCATCAGTGGAGAGTTTTTGAGGAAAGTTTGCACTCCAGTGATGTCATCTTTTGTTCAGTGACTCCTGAGAATATTCTTTATTCATGTTTCATTTCTATGCTGATTCTAAAGTGACGTTATAGGAATTAAAAGGATAAAAGGGGGAAATGTTCCACTTCATTAACTGTTCTTCTTTTATCTTCCAATTTTTCCTGATTATGTTCTGCAGAAATCCCATTTCTTTTCTATTACAATTTTTGGGGAAGTTCGGCTTATCTGTCAGCTCAATCCCATGAGAGTGTGAGAGACAGGCTCTAATGGATGTGTGGATGTGCTCGAGGAACTGCAGCCCTGGAGTCCACGACATATTTCTTGACTTAACGTCCTCCAACTTTACCTCTTCTCTTCTCTACCAAATAATGCATGTACTGATACAGACTATATATTTGCAAATATATATTATTCATAATAAGAGTACCAAAATTAATAGATTTATATATGAATTAGTGGTGGCTCAGTGGGTAGCATTGTTGCCTCACAACAAGAAGGTGGCCAGTTTGAGTCCACAAAAGTGTGGATAGACAAGCAGTTTAAAAATGGATTGATATTATTATAGATCTAATCTAAAAATGGGGAAAGACGCTTTTGTATTAATGTCAAAGTTCATGTGTCCTATCATGGCATTTTGGAATTACTTTAGTATTTTAGCTTGATCTCCAAAATGAATAAATAAATATGCCACGGTGACTGCATTAAATTTTTAGCTAATAAAATTTTTTATAAAAAAATCTCAAGAGACCAAATACTCAATTTATGAAGACAAGCTTCTTGAGTTTTCATGGTAATGTTAATAAATTACCATTAATAAAAGAACATGAATAAATATTGGTATTTTAAATATATTAATAAATTTCAATTTTGATTTTAAGAACATTTTTGCTTTTCGTGTTGGGTCACCACTCAATTTCCAATGCAAAATACATTTTCTGAAGCAAAACCTGTCGAGAATTTCATATCTAAAAAAGCCCTTGTGTACAATACGCATAACTGCTTTTAACTAGTTGCATGCTGTCTTTTACCAACTTAACTTCAACAAGACACATCCTTTCTAAATTCCTTCTTTGACAGGATGGTGTGACTATATCCATAGCCCTCCACTTCCTGCTCGGGGGCACAGCTGTTATAAGAACCTCTATTTAACCAGAGATGAGCTCATATCCTAGTAATCATGGCAGAAGGGGAGCTGCTAAAAACAGTGTTCCAATCACCAACTGGATCAGTGCCACTGGAGTTCCGCTCGGACACTGTCGTATCTGTCTAGTCAGCCTCATACATGCCACACATCCCTACAGATCTGTTCAATCTTCAGGGTTTAGATGTATCACATTTCTCAGACTTAGAGTACTATTCTTGGAACAGTTTGTGTTTGTCAAATGTAAGTAATTATATGACCAGTGGATGAGGGTTCACGTTCAAAACAGGCATGGGAGACAGATCTTTTCAGATTTGTTCACCAGACAAAGCCATCATTGTGTCAGTATTAAAATTACACGCCACCGAACCTGAGAGATGGAAAGAGACAGACATTTTAAAGATGGATAAAACAATAAAGGAAAGAAAGTTGAAAAGAGCTGTTCTGCACCACTCAGCTCTCTTCAGCTGTATTAATATTCCACACCAATAGTCCACACTCAAGGTTATTCTCACTCTAAATTGCTGAAGATAAAAAAAGCTCCTTCTTATTAGCATTTGTGGGTAAAACCTGGCTAATCTTATTCACACTTATCCCTCTCGCTGTGACATCCTGGCCTCTGTTTTCACTTTTTCTCAACAGAAAGGTCATAACCTCATTTTCATGGTATTTTCTTGCTTAAATCTGCTTACAATGCACAGTTTCTGAAAAATAAGCACCGCATCAATGGACAGTTTCTGGAAAATAAGCACTGCGTCATAGAATAGTGGCAATTTCTCTCTTTTATTAAAGCTGAAGTATGTAATTTTTTTACTTTAAAATTATTTTATTTATTTTAAATGATTCATACTATGTTGGTTTAAAAAAAAAAAGTGAATACTGTATAACAAACTGTATGTTTAAGTGTCCCAACATGACACCACTGGTGTAACCAATGACAATGAGTTTGGGGCATGACTTCTTGTAGTTCCAACCAGTGACAGACAGGGGAGTGTTTGTTGTGTTATTGTAAAGGCTGGAATTCACCATTTTATGTACCAAATTAGAGTCCGGAGAAGTCGATGACAGTTGCCAAAAGTCAAAGCCAGTCTGCAGATCGTGTAGTGTAAACAGATTCCAACCATTCTGAGAATATCAAACATGTTTGATATTTTGAGCCAGTTTAAGAACACATATTGTTTTCATTTGTCATATGTCTCCTAGCTACAATGTTCACATTTCTGCGTGATTTTGTTGTGATCGGAATAACTTTAAAGTCTGGTAGTGTGTGATCTTTAGTTGTTTATGTCCTGTATGATGGTCAGTTTTTCCTCTGTGACTATTACAAAGTCGGTAAGTGTATGATGTCCAGTATTTTTCAAATCTGTTCAGATTTTAAAAGTCGTGTAGTGTATTCCAGCCTTAAGGATAGTGCTCATCATGTTTAAATACTTATCTAAACACTGTTTGCAGAAGTGAAAACAGCATAATTTTGAGCAGCTATTTTGAACTTTTTGCTATTTTTTTGCTATTTTTGGGGCCTTCATACATTACAAACTTTAAATAATCTCTCTAGTGGGTTGTTAACCATTGCGATTAGATCATTAAAGGGATAGTTCATCCAAAAATGAAAATTGTCATTAATTACTCACCCTCATGTCATTCCAAACATGTAAGACCTTCGCTTATCGTTGGAACACAAATTAAGATATTTTTGCTTAAATCCAAGAGGTTTTTGACCCTCTATAGACAACAACGCAACTGACACGTTCCAGGCCCAGAAAGTTAGCAAGGACATTGGCTTTTGTTGGGGTACTATCATGAACGCACAGTGGAGAATGACACCGAAGAGAAGAATTGTTGAAAAAAGTCTTTATTTTGAACTTTTTGTGTGTATATCTATGGGGGGAGTCATTGGGAAGTCATAGCCTAATGGTTAGAGAGTCGGACTCGTAATCCAAAGGTTGCGGGTTCGAGTCTCGGGCCGGCAGGGATTGTAGGTGGGGGGATTGAATGTCCAGCGCTCTCTCCACCCTCAATACCACGACTGAGGTGCCCTTGAACAAGGCACCGAACCCCCAACTGCTCCCCGGGCGCTGCAGCATAAATGGCTGCCCACTGCTCCGGGTGTGTGTTCACGGTGTGTGTGTGTTCACTGCTGTGTGTGTGCACGTTGGATGGGTTAAATGCAGAGCACGAATTACGAGTATGGGTCACCATACTTGGCAGTATGTCACTTCACACACACACACACACACACACATACGTACGTATAATGTTGGGCCAGGTTTCATGGGGTCTGACCATTTGGGATAGTTTTACATATGAGCTTCAGTTTAAGAGAGGAACTGACACTTACCCATGCTGGAGGTGATGTCACCATTCTCAGAATCTGTGCCGTGGTTATTATTGCCATGGTAACTATTCATCACCTCCAATTTGATCTTCTTCCTCATGGCTTCAGCAAGTGTGGCAGCTGTTAGGCCTATCAGAGTATTAAAGAGAGAGAAAGAAAACGTGTTAATTCACAATCATTGCGTTTTCTTTGCCTTTTGCAAAAAAAATTCTGTCACTTCAGCTGCCTAAATCTCGTGAGAATATGTGAATATGAATAATTGTTAACAGATTCACCTCACCGCTTTTCCAAAAATGTTCCTCATTCAAATGCTTTTGTAAAAGCAATTATGAATATTTCACATCCCATAATTGAATTTGACAGAAGAGCACACTCGCACTATAACATTAGATGATAACAACAGGTCTATTATTACCCACAGCATCATCCCAAAGCTAAAGTCTGGCCCACGTCACTGTTCTGCAGTCAGTCCATTGACTAATTCCTCCGTCTATCTACCATGAGACACCAGCTTTGAAGAGCAGGCCCTGGATCAGCTGAACGAGGTGACATCTGTAAGTTGAGACCTGCTCCCCCTGTCATACACTGACAACTCAGGCTGCCTGGCACCTGCCCATTGTCACAAGTCTCCAATAACCCTTGTTAACTGCGTATGTGTGTGTGTGTGTGTGTGTGTGTGTGTGTACCCCCAGTGCACACGTTATAATTCAATTAAAATTAGATTAGCTTCCCTTCATTGCACAGAGAGCTGCTTCTAGCCACGCAATTCAGACTATTACATGCTACTCCTCTCTTTCCTCTTCCACTAGCTTTAAAAAGATCTCAGTGAGGCAAAATGAAGGTTGTTTTGTTAAAGTTGCTTTTAGACTGAGATCATTCTAATATAGCCCCCTGCGTGAAAATGTTTTTGGGATGTAGCTTTTTTCCAAGTTATTTACTTTTTGGAGCATGAGAAACAAAAAACGTAATTGAAAAGTAATTTATATATTTATTAATCTAATAATTTAATAATTTACACAACTTGTAAAATGTATTATTTTATGTTGAAATTACCTAAGATTAATAAATTCTGTAAAAGAATGGTTAATTTTATTGCATTAAATAAGAATGTTAAAATAAATTGTACAGAACTTTTTAACAATTTTTTACCTACAATACAATGTTCACAAAAATAATTTTGTTAGTTTTTTTTGTATCCACACTAGTGTACATATCAATTACCAGAGCCTGCATTGCATAGGCAGTTCATCTAAATTTGTGTTTTTCAGCGCTTTGCTTATGAATTCCACTCATCATTCATCATACATACACAAAACCCTACACATAAAGTTTTCTACATAATTCTTACTTTATGGATTTTTTTTTACACAATTTATGAAAACATGACTAGTGTCCCTAATCTTATAGATTTTGAATATGCAGTTTTGGGGACATTTGTAATACAAAAAATAGTGTAATAACAAGAGTATTAACTTGTCGTGGCCTAATGGTTAGAGAGTCGGACTTGTAACCCAAAGGTCACAGGTTTGAGTCTCAGGTACGGCAGGGATTGTAGGTGGAGGGAGTGAATTTCCAGCGCTCTCTTCCACCGTTAATACCACGACTGAGGTGAGACCCTTGAGCAAGGCACCGAACCCCCAACTGGCTGCCCACTGCTCCGGGTATGTGTTCATAGTGTGTGTGCGTGTTTGTTCACTACTCACTGCTGTGTGTGTGTGAACTTGGATGGGTTAAATGCAGAGCACAAATTCCAAGTATGGGACACCATATGGGACTTGGCCTCACGTCATTTCCTTTCCTTTTGTTTCATGTGCATGTTGTGTTTTGGGGGATTTTTTACATGACAGAGATATAAGATATAAGCATGTGCAATCCAAATTTTTAAGATCCTGTAACTGTTTTTGTACCAGAACTGTAACCTCTCATTCAGTGGTGTGACAACAACCAAAATGCTGCTCCTCCACTTCTATCTAAACATGCCGCTGTTGGTTGTTTAATGTAAGTCAGATGAACAATCACCTTAGTTTGACTCATTTATTAAATATCATTGCATCAACATTGGCTTGACTTACTTGTTCATACAGACAAACCGAATTATTCAGAATATGACGGTTCATCCCGAACACTGACTTTGTGAAAGTATCCATCCAGTTCCAATGTGTTTAAGATCTATCCTTTTAAAGACTGTGCTCTCAAATGTAGTTCTAGAGCTTTCGTATGCTGGCATTTGGCTGCAATTCACAACAGTTATGTGCAAATATGAGGCAAGCTCTGGCAGTGAGCTTTAGGAGTGGGGTGTTTTTTTTCTCACTCTCTCAGTTGCTCTCCAAATGCTTTCACTAAATGTCAAGATCAGAGCATGAAAGCCAAGGTCCCTATTCAGCCTGTGAAGAGGACGATATCAAAGCATTCCCCACTCTCAGTCTGCAATCCACTCAAAGAGGGAAAAAACTGTCCTCTCTCTTTCTCTCTGTCTCCCTAGTGGCCTTTGAGTTCCCATCTCTGTGGCTGACATTGATAGTGTGACCTCTGCCGAAGATAAAAGAGGCCTGTGCTATTAAGCATTTTCTTTTTCCCTCTCACTCTTTCTCTCTCCATCACCTGCTCTTTCTAAACAAGTACAAATGTGCGGCCCTTTTCGGGCTCTCTTTGAGAAGTCGTAACGAGTAGACTGCGCACGCACATACACAAAGAGAAGGGCAGCTTAGAAGTCGGTGCATTTAGCTTCAGGATGCAGGATGGACAGAAGTTGTGATGCTTTAAACGACACTCTTTTGAGCAAGAGGAGAGCTGAAATCACAGAGACCGAGGTGAACATATCTCCAGGCAAAATCGAATAATCATAATATCACAACACAATAAAGGGCAAATTAGAGTTGGCAAGATGAGGTTACATACTCCCTCGGGCAAACCTGCATTGTGAGTGTGGAAACTATAGCTATGTTTTGTTGGCTTTGGGCTTTTCCACAGCACAGCATGAGTCAGATTGTTTATTTGCGTCACTTCAGATAAATGCTGTTTAAAGTGACTGACACAGAAATATAACAGGCTTCAACTGGTCTTTAAAAATAAGCCCTGTTTCAGGCAATTGAATTAAAAAGATAAAGAAAACAGCACTGAAGTTAGTTTTATATTAAAGCATTCTTAACACGCAGAGAAAACTGTAAGGAAGCCATTCGTATACTGATTCCCCCCTAGAAGTTTAAACACTGTGGCTCTGTAAAGCTCAAAGCATTTTTTGTTTGAGCATCCTGTTCAGTCCAGCATAGCCAATAGCGTGTGTGGATGGAGCTATCAGTTTAACCAACCAGTTGCAGTGTTTGGGAAACCTATTTGAAAACAGTCATTCTATTTCTCATTATTATTATTTCAGTTTCATTTGGTGATGCTAGTGAGGCAGAAATCACACAGTTCTGCTATAAATCTTACATAAATCACCATATTTCCTGTTTCAGCCTAAAGATGCCTGGAACTCTATGTGCTAACCAGACACCACTCAATGACACAATAAGCAATACAGCCACAATGGTGATACAGATTTACACTTATTTTAAATGTTACTTTTTTTATTATTACTATAATAAAAGTGGCAATGGATAATTTACCTCAGATATTAAAAATAACTTAAAGGAAACAATTAAGTTCAAACGATATGTGAACAAACAAGTGCATTCCATGACAAATATTCTATCTGTCAATGAATATGTATTTGGAATATCTGTAAAATGTTTTTTTTTTATTTGATTATGTATCCATTTTGTTGTGTGATGCTGCATCACAATTCGCATACTATCCGTCCTAAATAGTATTCAAAATTGTATGTTTAAATGAGAATTGAAAAGGTAGCCAGATGGTTTACTACTCCACTCTAACGGATAATATTGCCCACAACAAATTGAGCAGTGGACGAGGATTCGATTAAAACTACAAATTACAAACATGGCAGATATGCGAAACTGAGGGACAGGTAGAGAAAGGGGTTTGAGTGATAAATAATCACTTGCTAACCTGGTGAAAAAATATTTATTTAATGTTATCCGCATTGTATTTCATCTGCAGTAAGACTGTCAACTTTTATAATGATACATTTTGTCATTAACTTTTAAATGCATCATTATGCAAACATATGAGGAGAGTTCTCGGCATGATAGACCCACGACTGGCAGATCAACATGCCTCTTGATTTCTCTCCAGTACGGTAGGAAATTAAATCAAACGATATATGGATAATGCTAATTTTGACAAGATGATTGACAGTGCAGTTTAAAAGCAACAGAGCATCCGTTAAAGACACAATTCTTCTTCACAAAAAAAGTACATACTTTTAGGACATAGTATAAGTAGGCAAATTGAGACACAGCATGAGACAGCAGTGTACTTGCAGAGAGACTCCGCCCACATGCTCTTCAGATTGGCTGTGATTTGTGATTGATTTTATTGTGTAGTGTGGACAAACAAATAGCTTGTTGCTGGAATCTTATTGTATCATGTCTGGTTAGGACATAGTGTAATTCTTCATTAAAACTATTAACTGACTACTTCCTTTGCCTATTCTCCTTTCACTTTTAATTATAAATCCAAAATTCTGCTTTTCTCATTTGAGAAGGAATGATATTTGTTTGTTCTGGCAGTAACATTGAAGTAGGAGCATTTCCTAATTTTCTTACCAGTATGAGACATCATTCCTGAGGACATGAGTCCGGAGACGGAGTGAGGCAGGACGTGAGGGCTCTCGGATGATGTCACGCTCTGGGTTCGTTTAGGAGGTCGGCCAGGTCTGGAGCTGAAAGATGGACACATTGGTTACATGTAACAACCTCTCTAGAAGCCAGTGCACTTCTTGCACATTAGAAGTTGCAGTGTAGACATTTTTTTAATTATAATGGGAATGTTGTGTTTTTGCTGCATCATGTCATTCATGAGAAGTGTAGACAAGGAAGGTACAGAATGATTAGAAACTACCAAGTAGGCCTGAGGCTAGTTGTCATATGAGAAAGTTGTCAAAAGTGCTATATCCCAGCCAGGGTAACTATATGTTCTCAAATGGCCTATTACACAAATGTGTGTTTTCTCTAGCAGTAGTTTGCTACGCAGGTTTCAAACACCCATTTTAAAATGTTCTTAAATACTGCAACTTCTACTAATAATAATTTAGTAGATTCTGTTTTCTAAACTAAAATTCCAGTCTCATCTGGGTTTTCACCATATTTAACTTTGGTAAACAATGGATAAATACAAATAAAACCACACTGGTATACACTATAAAAATAATTATTAATTGTAAATAAAAAAATAATATTATTGGAGTACATTTTACAAAAAAAGAGTATTTCTTCTTTAAAATTTCATATTTAATTCTATGTGTTACTTGCTGTTTTATTTTATTTTATTTTTGGTCCTTGAATTGTTTTCCATTTTTTGATGTATTGACTGAAAAGCCTATAATATGCTGTTGACTCCCAGTGGGGCATGCTGTCAGGAACATCAACTTTTGTTCAATGAACTATATTTGTACTCCCGAACAATAATAATGGAACAGCTTTTTTTTTAGTCAAGACCTGTAGCCAAGGTTATACACAAACTGACGTTTTCTAAAAAAAAAAGTTCACTGCAGTAAAAAGTGTGACAACTAGTCCCAGTCTCCCATGTATATTTTTTAAAATCAAGGCATGGCTAGCACACACACACACATTTCTGTTCAGAGCTGGACTAATCTACTATGCATACTAGCATGCGTCAGTAAATACTCTCAAGGACAGTCTTTTCTGCATCTCCTGTACCCCCTCCCTTCTCTTTTTCTCTCTCTAATTAGATCACACAGTAGACTCATCTCCTTTTTCCATAATCAGCCGATTTTTTGCTCATGTTTAATGCATGCTGCGCACCTTGTTACCTGCTCCTGCGCATTCATGTGCAATTTAAATTTGTTGAGTTTACATGCACTAAAATCAGCCACGGCTCTCAGAAGAACACACAAATAACATCTGCATTAACTCAAGTCTTTATCAACCAAGTTCACCTTATTGAGTCTGAATGGGAGGGGAAATAGGTTATGGTCCATTTTCACCTGTTTGACTCAACATGATGGACCTCTGATTGTTTGGACTCTTGTGTATCTTTATCTGCAACTGAATAGGTGTCAGGTTTTAAGAAAACCTTTAATGGAAAGCATTTACTTTTTAAAAAAAAAATTCTTAATTTTTTTTGCTGAGCATTCCAGAAAAAAGTCCTCTATTTCATGCAGATCCCCCAGTGCTCATGAGCGCCAATCATCCTTCATAAAATATTAAACTCCCCGCCGTTTGCCCTTTTAAAATCTCCCTCTCTCAATTCCCTAATTGTAGTGTTTCTTTATCTGTCCACTGCATAGAGTAAATAAATGAACAAAATAGCTATTTTATCACAGCGCCTGACCTTTGAAACGGGGGAGGATTATCACAGGTTTATTTCTCATCCCGTTCTCTCACCCCACACACAAACACAAAATAGGAGTCAGGAGTGTGTGTGTGTTTGTGTTTTTGCTTGTGTTTGTCTTTGACAGAGATGATTGCTGTTGTACATGGATGCAAATTTTTGTCTGGATCTATTCATTTATTTAAAAAATAGGATAAAATTAAATTCATAAATACATTGACTTCATTGCACCTCATCTGTAATGAAATCTCTGACATTTCTAAATTAAACACACACACACACACATATATTTATTTAAGTCTTAAGTAAACAATTTTACTGTCCTAATGTTCTAATATCATAACTTAAACTCTTGAAAAGGAAAATCTTTGGAAAAAGTAGTTTGGCATAAACAGATATTTTAATAAAACAGCTTTGTAAAATTTTATATATATAATAATTGTATATGTATATATAAATACACTCACATATAGTATATATTTTGATAATATTTATATGTTAATATATTTATAAATTTATATAATTATATCTTATATTATATAAAAATATATTTAATATATAAACATAACATATTTTTATTAAATATATACATGCATGTGTTTGTATTTCTATATACATAATAACTTTACACACAGTAAACACATATCATGTAAACAAACTTTTATTTTGAATGCAATTATATATATATATATATATATATATATATATATATATATATATATATATATATATATATATAGTGGGGATCGAAAGTTTGGGAACCCCTTGCAGAATCTGTGAAAATGTGGATAATTTTACCAAAATAAGAGAGATCATACAAAATGTTTGTTATTTTTTATTTAGTACTGTCCTGAGTAAGATATTTTACATAAAAGATGTTTACATATAGTCCACAAGACAAAAAAATAGCTGAAATTATTAAAATAACCACATTCAAAAGTTTGGGAACCCTTGGTTCTTAATACTGTGTGTGGTTACCTGGATGATCTACAACTGTTTTTTTGTTTTGTGATGGTTGTTCATGAGTCCCTTGTTTGTTCTGAACAGTTCAACTGAGCACTGTTCTTCAGAAAAATCCTCCAGGTCCTGCTGAATCTTCAGTTTTTTTTTTTCAGTCTTTTGCATATTTGAACCCTTTCCAGCAGTAACTGTCATCTTCATCTTCATCTTCATCCTGTTCAAAAGTTTTCACCCCCGGCTCTTAATGCATCGTGTTTCCTTCAGGAGCATCAGTGAATGTTTGAACCTTTTTTAATAGCTGTGTTTGAGTCCCTCAATCATCCTCAGCATGAAAAGGTGGATCTCAAAATCATACAGTTACTGCTGGAAAGGGTTCAAATATGCAAAAGATGCTGGAAAACTGAAGATTCTGCAGGACCTGGAGGATTTTTCTGAAGAACAGTGCTCAGTTTAACTGTTCAGAACAAACAAGGGACTCATGAACAACCATCACAAAACAAAAAAACAGTCGTAGATCATCCAGGTAACCACACACAGTATTAAGAACCAAGGGTTCCCAAACTTTTGAATGTGGTTATTTTAATAATTTCAGTAATTTTTTTGTCTTGTGGACTATATGTAAACATCTTTTATGGAAAATATCTTACTCAGGACAGTACTAAATAAAAAATAACATGCATTTTGTATGATCTCTCTCTTATTTTGGTAAAATTATCCACATTTTCACAGATTCTGCAAGGGGTTCCCAAACTTTCGCATGCCACTGTATATATATATACATACATACACATGCATACATACATAACATATTATATATTCTTAAGATGTGTACACTCACATGTATTTAGGCGTAAGTTAAATATGTTATTACTTTTTACTTGGTTATGCCACCTGACATTTTTAGAGTCATAGCTTTTTTGGAAAATGGTAAAAAAAAAAACGTTTTCCATATGAACTTAATATGAATACAACAAGTGTATTTCTAAGAATCTGGCACATTTCTAAACCTAGATTCTTTAATGACTGTTGAACAGCATTTTATTTCAACATCCTAATACACGTCTTGTTCTCATGAACTTTCTCTCTTTCTCTCATGAGGTTTTGTGTTTTATATCCACACAAGCATGATCATCTTCTGTCTGTTACTGCTGGTCTCAGTTCACAATAACAGAAAACTCTGAGAGACGTGCTAGAACTCTAGTGCTAATGACGCAGCTCTGGTGAAGGACTGTCTTCTCTCTTCCTACAGCCATGCTGAACGCCTAACAGGCTGACATTTTTAATAATTCCTAATGGGGCGATATTTTAATTAAACTGATACTGATGGAATCAGATTAAATGTGGTTAAGCCGTGCAGCGGAAATGACTCAAGAAATTCAAAGAGAGATCAGCAGATAAGGCACCATTTTAACTCTCTCTCTCCCTGTATGATTCATTAACTACGACCCCCTTCCGTTCGCAAAATGAAGAGTTTTTTTTATCACAACAATTTTTCTAGATACTTCATTTGAGAGGACAGATGTGCACAAGAAACAAGACTTAAGATTAACATGGTAGTCTATGAAAGAGTGAGTCAGAGGGGGCGAGAGAGAGAGAGAACAAAAATGCAACGTACAACTCAGGGTGCCTTTGAGGACATTTAATTAAAATCTAATCCTGCATTCATTAAGCCTCACATAAATTAAGCTGTCATTCATAAGATTTATGGATTCTCATTTGCATACCACATACAATTCATCAATTACTGGGGTATGAAAGGGGCACAACCCCCTATGGGCTGCCCACTGCCACAAACAAAAGATGGGGAAAAACTGAGAGAATTAGAGGGTGAGGGGGGTGTCTAATTTTCTGACAAACATTCAGATGTACTTTTCAATTACTATATCCAATGGAAGCAGTAAATAGGGAGTTGTCTAAACGGTGATGACCTGTGTCCACAGCACAAAGAGATAAGAGAGGGCAGTCAGAGCAGGACGTACAGTATTTGACAGAGGAAACTGATTACTTTAGATTACAGAAACAGAAAAAAGGAACTAAGAGAGCTAGATACCTCAATCCCTTATCTTTATAATAACTACCTGTTTCACTGTAAAGCTGTCGTTCTGGATAAGCTGGAGAAAACAAACAAATGAAAAAAGAACGAGAAGCCAGGATGACCATATTAATATTCAGGGTTAATGAAGCAAAGAATAAGAGAGTGTAGTGTGTGTGTGTGTGTGTGTGTTTGTCTAACCATTAGCAGCGACGGACTCTTTCTGACAGGTGAATTTCATCAGGCAGAGAGTTATAACTAGTGGATTTGTTCACACAAATTTATATACTCCTTTTGCAGTATGGAGGGTTTTGCTAGTTTTTGTACGTGTCATCTTGGACTTGCTCAGTTGGGGTTTAAAATACAATTCATATTTAGTAATATTATCGATTTGATGGCACTGATGCTATCTGATGAGAACAAAACTTGAACTGAATTGAGCTGAATAATGACACTAATGTCTTTTGTATAGCTGATTTTGAAGTCGTTTCATAACTGACGAGCTTTGCAGTGTTGACACTATTTTTGAACTGAATTATAACTGAATTGAGCTGAATACTATTGTCTTCTAGAGCTGTTTTGTACACTGACAAAAACTGGTGTAGAAACAGATTTCACTCAGAAATTGCTAGTAAATTTCACAAACAATTAGAAAGAAACTGCAAGCAATACATTGAATTTAACATGAAATTCTGAAAAAATATTCTCTTGTAAAATTACTGCAGTCATCTTTGCTTTATTTACAGCTTCAAAAATAATTTTTACAATGGGCTGAATTAAATTTGTTTCATAATTGATGAACTGCAACATTGGCACATCTAATGTATTGAACTGAACTGAATCAACATTGAACTAAATTGAGCTGAATTATTATACTATTGCATTGTAAAGCGCTAAACTGCATACTTTAAAGAGATATTTCTACCCAATTTTATTCTGTTGGTATAATTTAATGTATTTAGGTTGATCCATCAATATTAAATTGTATTTTTGGCTTAAAACTAGTTAAGTTATATGTTACCATTTTTATCATGTCTTCTGTAAAACTGCTCTACAGTTGAAATTTAATTTGTTTCATAATTAATAAATTTTGCTACACAGACACTGTTATTGTCCTGTTTATTACTGTAATCTGTATTGTACTGTATAAAGTGCTATAGAAATAAATGTGACTTGACTTTTTGCATTACCTTACATTTAATATGAATTAAAGCCAGCTTGAAACAAATGGAAAAACATTTAGACGGAACTGCTCTTTGATGAAAAAAGCCCAGCTGAAAGGATAAGAGCAAACATCCTTTATTCTGGGCTCAAACAGGAAGTTCCTTCATGATGGGGCGTAATCGGAGCTCTTATCGCAGTGAAAGACTGAACCCAAATAGTCCACTGTTTGTGTTTCAATCTGCAGCTCTCTGTGATGAATGAAATGTAAATAAGTGTTGTGGCTCCCGCAGGGGAACGAAGAAAGAAGGGGAGAGAAAGAAACAGACAGAGACTTAACATCTGTCCCAAACACACACACACAGACACTTTAACATTCCTGTTCCCAAAGCATACGTGCACACACACAAATATCCACATGCACAGGAAATAACAGCAATGGAAAAAAGCAGTACTGTAAACATTTTACAAACAGACTGCTTCCTCAAACAGACGATACACATTCACACACAAACTTCTACAAAATCAGTCAGTGAGTCAGTTACGATTGTGTGTGTTACTGTAATATTCTCTTTGACGTACTTCAGCCAGCCAGCTGGCCTTACAAGAATGTTCGACATTATAAACAAAAACGCGTATTATATTAATAACAGATTATACACAATTACAACAAAAAATGATTGATGAAATTATCTTTAATTTACAAAGCTCCAGATCTTCAGCAACTATGAGAGTCCATTATTTTATATCAAATATTAATCAGAGAATCATGTAAATACTCTCAAATGTGTTGATGAGAAAGAAAAAAAGATACCTAATAAATGTGTAGCATGTAAACAGACACACATGGGGAGGAAATGAACGATGAGCAAAGGATGAGTGTAACAGAGTCATTTAGCAGTTGTTAACTTGTCTTGTATGTTAGTAAATATGTACCATATGAAGTGAACCATTACACCACCTTGTCTTGCTTTTGTTTAAGACATTATACGGTCATTTAAAAACACGTCAGGGTAAGCTGAAGTTCAACTAGTTCTGAGAGACTTTCAAAGGATTGCAATTTTTTGGCTGGATAAGGCCTGAAACCGTTAAAAAATACACCTCTGGAGTTCAGAATAAATATTGAGTTTTATTTTCTCTACTTTAGCCTATATCAAGTTTTATTTTGATGTATTTTGCCAGCTTGTTACCAAAATTTGGAACACATGATGCCAGAATCAGCAAAAGGGTTCCACATTTAGCTCAAATTTATCGGTCAGTCAGTAAGATTTGACACCAAATTTTGGTTTGTATTCACTGATGAACTTAAAACAATTCCCATTAAGGACAGAAAATGAAACACATTTAGATCATTTTTGTCCAATAACAGGGAAAATGGAAACAGGTTGTTTACTTGATGTAGAAAGAATCCAAATGAAAATACTACGTGGGTGTCACAAGTTTAGGAAACACTAAATTGGTTTAGAAAACAGGGAAAATCTAAATATTATGCTTTTGGTAGTTACAATTAGCCATTTTAATAACAGTATTTTTTGCAAAAGTGTACTGAATATCAGTTAAACACTATATATAGTGGTCTTATTTTAATTGTTGGATACAGCCGAGAAGATCAAGAGCTTGAAGGATGGGTTACTTTTCATACAAGGTTAATTTTATCTCAGATACATAGTTCTTACAAACAAAAACATATGACTTGTGACCCCAATGCTATAAAAGTACACCATATTTGTGGAAAGAGGCAAGTAACAAAACCGAGCTTGCATGGGAAAAGAGAGAAGGCAAATATTTTATTAACAAAACAATGAGGCGTACATCTTATGAACCAACTGAAAAAATGAAACTACTTTTTCTCTATTTGACAAACTGCTATGAATTGCTATGGTTCACAGGTCGATTTGATCATATTGTAACCAGGGAACAGTTCAATCTCATCTCTGGCAGATGTTAAAAGGTTAATTGTAAAAGTCTATTTCTCCTGTTCAGGTTCTTGCACCTCTTTAATTTGCTGTTATTATTGTCTCTCATTACAGAAGAAGCCAACAGGGACCTGACAGGTGACATCCTATCATCAGAGGGAGGGTTATAAAGCTGCTACCAGAGGAATTTTAAGACCTATATAAGCCAGTATTTCCTTCATTATAATGCTTTAAGAACTTTAGGATTTACCAAGCAGAGATAAAAGAGCATATTTCCAAAAAAACAAAAGATAGGCTGGTAAATATTCATTTGAACCTCAGTGAAGTGAACACACTTCGATCCTTCTCTCAAAAATTTCTGAGGCAGAATTACACCAAACATTCAGTCATGTATAACAATGTATTTTTAGTATATGTTCAGATCAAAGTTGCATATCAAGAACCACTGCACTATAGATTAGCATAAGAAGTTTATTGGAGTTCTGAATGTGTGTGTTTCCATCACAGAACAGCATTGTGGTCTGGAACAAGTGTAATAAAAGCCAGTAACACCTGCCATTTATAGGGACAATATCTCAGCTGTGTACTCACCTCTATATAGGACATAATCTAAGCCGTGTCTTGTGCATATGTAGGTCATTTAACATCCCACTGCCTCTCCTCTCATCCTTTTGTCCTTCATACAATAAAAGTCCACAACAAAAATAGTAATTTTCACATGCTGGCATATAAATCACTCGCTTTTCTCTCTCAGTAGCTTTTGGCAGATATGGGCCGCGCATGTGTGTGTGTGTGTGTGTGTGTTAACTTTACCTTCTCACAGGGCCTGTTTGAAAGTACTGCCACTTTCTTTTGACCCTCAGTAAGAAGAGTTGTGTAAAAACATGAGGTGAAATCGACAACCATTACACAGGTTAATCTTTTCCTCGTTCCTTAGTATCCATTCTGTCTCCTTTTTTTAGCAATGTGTTGCACTGTAATCTCTCTATCTCTATTTTTGTCTGTTCTCCACATTTTCGGGAGATGCAAAATTTCCTCCTCTGTCCTCTCTGCACAAATCAGGTCACAGGCGTGAAGGAAGCTTTAGGCGAAACCTTTATGTGTTACTGCTGCATTATCCTGTTCTACTTAAAGAAGTGGTACCTTCTAAGAAGACAAAAAAAGAGAACGAGAAGAGAGATCATTTTTTTTTACAGCATCATAGTGGTGTTCACTTTCTTTTTGCATTCCCACGCACTTTGTTTACAAATGGCTTGTTAAACTGAGTTTTCCCACAAATGGATACTTCCCTTTTGCCAGCACAGAATATTCTGGGTTCAATACAAGTTAAGCTCATTCAACAACATTTGTGGCATAAAGCTAATTACCACAAAAAAAAAAAAAAAAAATTAAAACTTTTCTTTAAAAAAGCAAAAATTAAGGTTACAAATATTATTAAATGATTAAAAATTATAAAAATTATTATATCATTAAAATTTGATATAATTTTTTATTTTACATTGTCATGGCAAAGACGTTGCAGTGTTATTTTAGTATCACTGAGATATTAATATTCTAAACTATTTTTATATTTTCCATTTTCATTTTAGTTACAGTTTTAGTCATTTAGATGTTACAATATTTGTCTATATGGTTTTATCCTTTTTATTTCAGTTTCAGTTCATGCATTTTCCATCTTTTTTTCCTCTCTTTGACTTTCCGGGCTGTGCCCACTCTCTCCTGGCCACCTAACCCACTGTAGTTTAATACAACGATTTAGTCTACTTCCCACCAATGCACTTCACAAACAGCTGCATTCTACATGCCACGTTTCCTAGATACATCACAAATAAACACCGGCACAGACTAAGAATGCATTGCTTCTTGATTTTTGATTGGTTCTAAACATAGAACAATACATAGAACAAACCTAGATACAAACATAGCCGTGCCACGTTCTCCCCATGGTCTGGACATCTCAATTATAAAATTTTTAACATTTTTGACTGAAGAATCTCATTAGTTTCAAAGCCAGAGGGGTGAAACTGCGTAATCGTGAAGCTTTGTAACACTTTTTCAGACTCTAACTTCCTATAGTAGATCTATGGCAAAGAATGACAATTTCTCTGATAACATTGAGATTAACCATGGAAATGTCATCTAATGTTTTTTTTTGTTTTGTTTTTTTATATTTAATGACAGTCTGATGCTAGTAGGAAAAAGTAAAGCATTTACAACTTCTAACTACAAATCAGCTTGAGCTTTTGACGTTTAAAGATTTGATTTTATTTTAATATATTTTATTTACTGCTGTTCTATGCTTAAAAGAACATTTCACACAATAATGAAAATTCTATCGTTTACTCACCCTCATGTCATTCTACACCCATAAGACTTTTGTTCATCTTCGGAACACAAATAAGATATTTTTAATATTCTCTTTTTATTTTTTAATGCATGAACATTTTAGTTGCATGGGTTTTCAATTGATAGACAAAAATAACAAGAACATGAAAATATCTTAATGTGTGTTCCCGAAGATAAATGTAAGTCTTGTGGATTTAAGTTAAGGTATATTTCATGCCATGCTGTATTTATAAACAGTGCACAAAGGTGAAATCATGATCATCGCTTTAATGTCACTTTAAAATCAAGATGAGAATCTCATGTGGAGAATGAAAGTTTGGCAAGTGTTTCCAGAGGCCGAACTAATACAACATACGTGGGCTCATACTAATTGTTAACACACTGTTAATACTTTAACCTGGGTTAGTAATTAATCCTTGGGGTAACCATGAGATTTCACACTGTAGATCTGAAATCCCTGGACTAATGTTCTCATTTGCATATCTAGGACTTTTACAACATCAGTGGAGAAATACAGCATGCGACTTGTTTCAATATTTGCTTGTCCATCTGCTCGAATTGTATCGTATTCTGAAATATACTAGAATAATAATAATGTTTCTTCATTATAAAAGAACCCAAAAATGCTAATTCTATCAACATTTACTCACCCTCATGTCATTCCAAACTCGTAGGACTTTGGATAATCTTCAAAACACAAACTAAGGGATTCTTTATTAAAACCTGAGCGGTATCTCTCACTGTCCCTTCTGTTTCTGTCACATGTGCATCACATGCTAGGATAAACCTGGCTGGTTCTTGTGCCTTTTCTTATCTCTTCACAAGACTGGGATCAAACCACTCGAATCATTGTTTTAGTTACCTGGACTTGGAGGAACAGAAACCTGTTGAGTTTCCATGAAACTCATGTCAAATGTTGAGTATTGTTACCTCATTAAAATGCATGCATATTTAATGAGCTAAATACTGAGACAGTTTATAGTTGGCTGTCTGTTGTGGAAGAACTTCCAGCAACATAAGTAACATTTTGGCTTTTCCTTTTTCCTACTCATTATCATGAGACTGCGTTGGACCATGTTATCACTCCACTTAATATGTCTGTTTTTTATTCACAAATGTGCAAGCACAATATATTATAAGGTTTTTATTCTCAAACTGTTTGAAAAATTGACACTAAACCCTACCTTAAATCCAACCGATAGTGTTACCAAAACCAAACATGAGATGAAAAAACATGTCGAATCAACCATGCCATTTTAGTTTGCTTCTACTAATCTGAGCACTTTTATTGTGACTTGTGTTACACGAGACTTGTGTTACACATCACTATTGCACTACTGTACCAGGTGAGCTACCGAGCAAATTTACTACATCAGAAAAGACAAACATATGGAGATGTAAACGTCAAATATATTGGTTTACAAATCAAGCACTATGGTAAAAGTGTTTTAGATCATAACATAGTGTTGTGCAAGAAAATAAACCTTTATTGCCTGATAATCTGCACCTGTAATATTAAATTGTGTGAAAAGGAAAAAAAAGGTTGTTTTACTGCCACTAGTGTTTATTTCAGCAGGAAACTGCAATCAATTGCATGTACACATGTAGGTATGTTTTTGTAGTTTTGCAAAAATGCAGGCAAAGGCACATTATTACCAATGAGCCTATGCTGGTAAAATATAAAGAAAAAGAACAGCGGCATTCTAAAGAATACACTGAAGCTCACTGTGTTTCTATCACTTCCTGTTATTATGTATCCAGGTGTTTTTCAGCATTAAATGATCCTAAACCTCCTGTAATTCAATGTTTAAAATGTCCCATTATGAAGCAATCACAGGAAACTAACGAACCATTTCTATCCTGTCCATCATCCTCTCTCATCAACAAGATCATCAACCATGTGTGTCTGTGTGTGAGACTTCATGATCAAACAGCCAGAACAGTGTGTTAATAATCAGACCGAGTCAAAACATCATGGTGGCCACGTACAAACAGAAACACACACACACACACACACACACACACACACTTTAGATTTCCATGTGCTTCAGAGGGAGCCGGAACAGAGAGACTCCCTGAGGTGGAATTAATGAAAAACCCTTTCATGGAAAACTCATCAAGCTGAGAGAGAGAGGAGGAGACTGCTAGCGTGTGTATGAGAGAGAGAGGAACGGAGAAAGTAAGAAAGAGATAGCATGTCCTTGTGTGTGTAGTGAGTGGAGGGGGGGTCAGAGCGCGTGACCTCTCATTTCATACTTTAATTAAAATCTCCCCCTGACGTCCTCCTCTCTTCCACGCTGGCTCACCTTCCCACAGAGGCCATCAGTGCCAGCGCACACACACACACACACACATTCTTTCCTCAGCCCTCCACACCCGTACACAAACACACACTCCATTTGAAAAGACATGTTTACTCTATCTCTAATGTCCTCCTGTGTTTCATTAGCTCTGTAACATTCTGTAAACACCAGGGGAACTTTCAGAGCATTGCTTACACCACCATTACACTGAATACACAAGAGAACTATCAGATGCCAAAACACATCATATGCAAACAGCTAATGGATCCAAAAAATGTCTTTTTGAGCACCCGAATGAGAATTTTGTCAATTAAGGATAAAGCCCTTGGTACAATTTGTGTACAAACGGCTTTACTTACGATTTACACAGAAATCCATTCTGTTCGTGTTTTATTATCAAGGCCCCTTGAGTCCACAGACATCATATTTAATTTGTGCGCAACATTGTGAGAACAGCTGCTATCAGAGTAATCCATCATTTGTTTTACAGTGTGTTTCACCTGCTCAGCAAAAAAAAGAAAAAAACAAGAACTAAGCACCGTTATGTCCTAAAGACCAACATGAGTGGGTGTGCACCTATGAAGACGTGTGTGTGTGTGTGTGTGTGTGTGTGTGTGCATAACGGTGAGAGCAAGTGTCAACACTATACATTTCTCTGTGTGTGTGTGTGTGTGTGTGTGTGTGAGTGTGTGTGTGTGTGTGTGTGTGTGTGTGTGTGTGTGTGTGTGTGTGTGTGTGATAAACAGCAGCTGGAGTTTCCCACAGATCAAACAGAGCAAGAACAATAATGAACAAAGTGCTGAAACCCCATGATGAACTTTATGCCCAATAAAGAGGTGCTTTATGCTGATATGAATGTTATTCATCCATTCAATACCAGACCACAACCACTTCAAGATAAACTCTAAACCTTAGTTCAACATAAATGAGATACTCAGATATCCAGACTGTAAGATTTAATCATCTCCTCTTTAAATCTCAAATATGTATAGCATATGAGATTGTCTGTGGATAAAATAAAAGTTATTTTTCAAAAATTCAAAAGTACTTATAAATTAAATTTATATATACGGTGACTTACACCTCTTCACACTTTACCACCAATCTAACCTGCACCTGCTTATTACTGCACTGGTCACAGTACTTTACACACATGCATTTGCACTACTCATATTTTGCACAGACTGCACATTGTCAAAGTTATTACACTATAAACTGTCTAAAGTTGTTACTGTACAAGCACAGTAAACTATTTCTATAAAATATTGCACTACTGCTATTTTGCATAGAATACATTGTTCTATCAATACTTTGCACACTCATCCAGCTGTATTTATTTATTACCACTGTTCTCACGTTTCTGCTGTTCATAATGTGTATATATAATCTGTAATCTATATAATCTACATTGCTCTGTTCATAATGTACATACAATCCCTACATTGCATTCCTATTTATATTCTGTATATACTCTGCTCAATACTGTATATAGCAATTCCACTGTACATTCTGTAAATCATATCTTCACTTACTCTGCACTTATATGTATATAAAACACTATATTCTTGCACTTCTGGTTAGATGCTAACTGCATTTCATTAGCTCTGTACTTGTACTCTGCATAAATGACAATAAAGTTTAATCTAATCTAATCTAATCTAATCTTTACAAATCTTCTGCGATGAACAGAAGATTTAAAATTATTTCATATTAATATTGAATTCTTACGTTATTATGAAGTGAAGTGAAGTGACATACTGCCAAGTATGGTGACCCATACTCGGAATTCGTGCTCTGCATTTAACCCATCCAACGTGCACACACACAGCAGTGAACACACACACACCGTGAACACACACCCGGAGCAAATTATAATGTTATTATATGTTATTATAATTGTTAATTGTTGGCATGTTATTATAATTAATAATGATGATTTTATTATTATTTGTTAATTAATAGATATAAGTAAATGCACTGCTTGTTTATCTCTGAAAAACTTTTATCTGTCAAATAAAAGTCATGTGAAATGACTAACAAAAGTCATGTAAAAAAAACATAAAATATGAAATTATATCATTGAGCGCAATCTTCCAGAACCTCATAACTATATGACAAGGTCAACAAGTGCATTAAAATATAAGATCATTTTACCCTTTTGTGTTTAATTCAGGTTATTTATTTATTAATATTTATGAATTAATAATGCATACTAATTTAAGTATAGCCTAATTTAATTAATAATAATTCATCATAATTTACGAATTTATAATTGATTATATTGTTAAATTTATTATAATTTTTTATTAAGATGGGTTTACACATATATATTTAAGGTGCATGGAAAATATGTTAATATATTTCTATTCACTTAAAAAAAATTTTTATTTATTTATTTAATTCATAATACAATCCTAATTTAATTTTAAAAAATTGTATTTATATATATATATATTTATATATATAAATACATATATTTATATATAAATTGTATATATATATATAAATTGTATATATATATATATATATATATATATATAAATATTTCTTATTTTCATTTACATTTATGTCCTTGGCAAATGTTATTTAAGTGATTTACTTTGTGACCAAATCTTAGAAATACACAATGTGCATCTCAATAAACATTTAATTAGCCATGTTCTGTTTGACTGCATCTAAACAAACATCACACACACAAAGGAACCCACACAATGCATGTAAGGTGATATTTTCCAAACTCTCATCAATCCACCTCATCTCTGAGGACACACAGTCTTACACTTGCACACACAACAGCAGATGGACACACTCGAACACAATAGCACCATAAAGACATCAACAGTATTTTAAGTCCTAGTTCGCTAACACATTTCTTTTATGATACGCAGCATGCCACTACAAAGCTATCAGCTGTCTGAGCAGCTGCATCGGCGGTTTCCAATAGAGTCACTAAAGCTTTGAGAGATCTGAACACACACACACACAAAGGATATCTATTTCAACCACACGTGTACAACAGCCGACCATAAACTCCACAGCCATTTGTAATGATTGATATTAGAGGATTAAAAATATACTGCAGCCTTGAAAGCATGGCAATCGAAACCTTTCGTGATAATACAAGTGCAGAAAAACCGTGTGGATGGATTACAGATCTGGTTCTGTCACACATTCACACACTCTTCTATTTTCCTTCCACTAATCCCTCACTCCGCACTAACACACTGTGGAAGGGCCGAATCAAACCTTGCTGACTGATAGAGGCTCGTGTTACTGCTGGAAAGGACCTGAAGGTCAAGTGAAGACAGAGACGTGCAGAGACGTCTGTTTGAGGTTAGTGCGTTTGTGTACGTGTGCAGGAGAAAGAGGGGAAAACAGCGGGTGAGTACAAGATAACGGGAATTTTTAAATGAAAGCAATCAGACTGACATCAATTAATTGTCTGCGGATAATTTGCTGTCTAGGGTGCCAGTGCCGCTGCTATGGGTATTTGTTTTGACTGTAATCCGTGGCCTTTAAAATGTTCTCCCATTTGAAGATCAGAGAATGAGAACACACATTGACACACTCCTCTCACACCGAGCATTCACACAACTTGAACTCAAACTTCAAAGACACAAATACCCATTTTTGCAGAGTATTCGCAAAAGGTTTGCGCTAAGCTACATCTGTCATATCACTTTCTTCCAAACGCACACACTAATGAACACACAGGCCAGCATAAGCTCCACTTCACAGATGGAGAGTTTCTGAGAGAAAGGTCACAACACAAAGCCAATGAGTCGTGATACATCACATCCATTTAAGACTTTCTGGAAGTGAATGTGATTCTACGAAAAATAAATAATTCAGTAAATAAAGGCTGACTAAGTGCAGGCTAACTGTAAGAGAAGACATAAGCATTTTTTTATTATTACGAGCAAAAACAAAAACACAGAAAGCCAAACGCCTTTTATGGACATTCAAAACTTGCATGCTAATGAATCAGCCTTTAAATAATGGAAAACATTGTGTGCAACAGAAACCGATTGCGAAGTGCTGCAGTAAATCAACTATTTTTTTTATGCTGATCCAAGATGCGTTTTGTTGCTTCAAAACATTTACCGTTAGAATTTAGTCATAAAAGGAAATGCTCGGAGTGATGAATGACTCTGTAAAGCAGACAGACCAAGTCAGCACCTATAGGGCATTTTTTCTGTCTGCCAGAAAAAGCTCATGGATTAGATGACGGTCAGAGAAGACATATCTTTTCAACAAAGACAAGCGCTGAGGAAGTAGTCAGGTTTGATGAATAACAACAGCGTAGCTCAAGAAAGGACATTTTTGTCTCACAACATGGGGAGGATGGGTGGTTTTGCTGTTTAGTTTCTTCTCCTGTTAACTTATGTTGTTTTATCAAACCTATTTAAAGAAACAATAACGTGCCAGTTGAGCAGAATCTCTTTATCCGGTCATGATGAGTCAAAGTGCCAAACTTTGACTCAGTATGAGTCATTTCTGAATCAAAGAGCCACCCTTTGTACTCTAACCAAGAAAATCTATGAGAAAACTATTTCACAAAGTGGCAATTTCATATGAATTTTTATGATTTTTAGGAAAAAAATATGACATAAACAGTACAAAAACATATGAATGGAATAAGCCACAAATTCAGCGCGTTGGCCTCAATCTCTCAATTTAAACTTCTCAGTTAGGTCTTTAGAGAATTCAAGGGACAGAGGTCCAAGAGTTTAGCCCACGCTGTCTGCCCTTGCTATCTGATCTCCTTTCAGCACTGCCAAATTTAAAACATTAGGAGGCCAGACATCGATTAAATAGTCATTATACAGAGAAAGAAACATTTCAATTTGGCAGTTTTGAGCTTTCTGACTGGAGTTGGTCAGAGTTTGGATTCTCAGATGCATTTTCATGACGAATGAGAACAAATGAGCAAATTGGATGGTCTACTTCCTCACAGAAATATGTTGTGATACAAATTTCAAAACACATTTGTAAATTTGCCGATTAATCCTGAGGCAAAAAAGTATTAATACGATTAGGATATAATTCAAAGTGGAGACAAAAAGGGCGGGAAGACTGTTAGAGAGCACCCTTTTAAAACTGCCGCTCTAGGCAATATGAAAAATTAATTAATTTCTGCAGAGAATCAATTTCTATATTAGACACCGCCGGGGAGCGAGCGCTCAGGCAGGAATCAGAGATTCTAATCTTGTTCCAGTAACTTAACATCTCCTGGCCAGTGCCAATGGCTGCCTAAATGCACTCTTTAATCTTTAATAAGCAAGCAGCTATGAGCTGGTGTCATAAATTTACTAACAGATACCAAGGTTTAGATAAGCAAACCTGTACTGTTCTTTCAAACAGAACAGCTCCCTTAGTTCTCTTTAATTGCTAACAAGTGTACAACAACAGTTGCTTTATTGTGAAATAACTCAATCTAATGGATCAATATTATCGGATAAACATTTTTTCCAAAAGGCATCATAAGCTTAAGCTGATCGCAAAAATGGCAATTATGATACTTTTAGGAAACGCAGTCCTGTTTGAATGAGCGACCGTTCTCTGTCATTGATTGGTTCTGTCTTACAGCATGAGCATGAAAATAGTTCTGTTCCAATTATTCCTTAATAGGCTATAGTTTATTTGTCCAATTCAATAGGCTACATAAACACGCATTAAATTTCTAGCTAAACAAAATCACTGCAAAAAATGCTGAGTAACGGCATTTTTTTTTTGTATTTGAGCATCGATACTTTCGATACCTCGATATATCGATATTATTAGGTATTAATAATCGGTATTAGGTCCGCCTATCTCCTCTCGCGCGCAAATGCGTTTGCCATCATTCCAAAGGTCAGATACATTTGCGTTATTAACAGGCTGCTAAAGGGTCGGCGAACTTTGATGGCAACAATGTCAGCAGCAAACTATTAGCTATAATGACAGTTCAACAGAATGTAGAGCTTTTATGACCAGTTGTCTGAACTGATAAGGACATTCAATAACTACATGGGCTAATATAATCATGCCACGTTGTGAGTCACTGCAAATTCGTTATATGTGTTCAAATGGAAACTGCAACTGAAAACTGCATGTGTCGTAAACAACGAAATACATTATAGGAGTCCTAGAAGTGATACTTGTGGTGCATCTGATAGGCTACTCACGGGACATCTGCCGATTAACCTGTGAGTTGACATTCAGTTTAACTCGTAACAAAAGCAGACTAGTCCCATATTATATATTTATATAATAGACTGATACACTCTCTCTCCCTCTCGCGTTTCCATATCTATCTCTAAAAGTGTTTGTTCACACCTGATACGTTTTAGAGAGAGACAGCTACACTCATACCTGTTCTGACTGCCTGATTGATGGAGAAAGACACCTGTCCTGCCCAGAAAAGGTACTGTATATTCAATGCATTTCAGTATAAAAGTAACCTGATATGTGCATAATTATCAATGGCTAAACTCTTCAGATATGTGGACGATTATCAGAAGCCAAACTGTTCAAACTGGATCATAGCAGATAAATGTGCTGCGCTCAGCAAAGAGTTTGTCTGCGCAAAATACAGTACTGATAGGAGCTCAATAAAGCCGCATAGTGCCAAGTACTTTAATTATTTTTACTTTAGTGCAACTTTTAAAAACTTTTTAAACTATAGAAAATAAGCCTGCTCATCTCGCGTAGCTTTGATGAGGCTATTTACCTTGCATTGGTGCAGTCGTTATACAGAACCTCTAAGTCTTTTCTCGATATAAGTTTGCAGCGATTGACTCCAGGCTGAATTGCGCCGAGTCCACGGAGGACGCGAACCTGCTCCACGTTGCACACCACAGGCGTTATCTCCAGACGTTTGAGTTTAGTGTACACGGTATGCAGTCCACCGACCAGGTGCTTGAGAAAGAGGTCAAACGCCTGCGGGAGGCAGATGAGCTCGTTGCCGTTGACAGTGAACGACGCGAGCTTTGCGCCTCGGACCTCGACCATTTTACACTCGTTGTTTTGAGGGGTGTTTTCCACCGGAGACGGAGTGGAATACACGGGTTTGTGCGGGAGACTTCCGATGGGGATGCCCGGGCTCGCGGAGGAGAGCAGTTCCGATCTGAAGAGGCTCGGTCCGGATGGGGTGACGGACGGTGAGGGCGAGAGGGTCGCCGCGGTCGAGGAGTTGACCGCAGCGGCGACCGACATCGGAGGCGCGTGGGCCATCGGTGTCGCGGGCAGCAGCGCAGCCGGTGTGGCCATGTTCAACGCTAAATAAATGTCTTGAAAGTGTTTGGACAAAAGTAACGTGTCACGGGAGAATTACTAAAACAACAACAAAAACAACTCGAAAAGTCAAATCAGCCTGGCGCGGGGGAAAAAACGAGATGTTGTCTGTGCGTCACGACATCGATCAAAGCGTGATAGTGACAGTGGGAATAAGTGAAGAGCTGCGCTCAGTGCGCTGGTGCTCAGACGAGTTGAATCTGTCACATTGTGGTCCGGAGGAGGAGCCAAGAAACAAAGAGAGTTTGGAAGAGACACAGCGCGCACGTGCGTTCCTTTCTTTCAGAGCAGGTAGATCTGAAACAATGAACTTCACAAGAACTCATATTATTGCTGGCGTTGAGCAAGGTTTACAAGGTACCCTTTATAATACTCACTGTAAAGATAAACAAACAACAGACTATTGAGCGTGTTTTTTTAAGCCATTGACTGTTAAGTTGGTTACGTTATTTAACTTGGAAAGGTTACAAAGTTTATGGAAGGACAGCCGTATATTGAATTCATGCTTGAAATGAAATGAATAATAACAGCACTTCAATAGTTAATGGCGCTTTGTACATGCACATGGACAAGTGATTAATTCGCCGCGTGAGAAATTCTGATGAAACAATATTGAAAGCAATTTAAATAAAGCTCATTTAAATGTCAATTCTCATGGTTGGGGCTTTACTATAATTGGCTATTTAATTAAAACAATTTTCACGGTCATTAATACAGCCCGAGCGTTGTAGTGCACTGACATATTTTAATTACATGGTATTAACAAAATTGATATGCCTTAGAAAGCACGGTGAACATTTGAATAAGAAATGATTAAAGCAATTATACATCATCCCCTTATGGACATTACGAGTATCAGCATATGACCGGTCAACACTGAGAAAGAGAATAATACTTACAACTTACTGCGCGGTTGCAAGACTTTTTAAGTCTAATGGAGTGGAGAAACTAAAAAACATATAGGCTACTTGCTGCTTAAAGAAGATCAATTTTCCTTTTTTGTTACATTATGAGGTCGAGCATACAAAGAGACAGGATATAAAGCTTATACTGCCATCTATTGTGAAGGATTTAGGGAGTGAAAATAATTAAACTGAAATGTCAATGACTATTTGTTATTTGCAAATACCCAAAAGTGCTCATGACTGCAGATCCTTTGGCTGGTAAGGGTTCTCAACATTTACCACTGCTAATCTCAGAATAAACACTTATGGTGTCTCTTGAGGCACATAGACATTAATCTCAATTATCAAAATACACTTCTCAGAGGCATCACGATATATCCCTGGTACAGCAGGAGTCGCTTACATACCCAATTTCATTGACACTTACAGCCTGCTGCTTGGGTTTAGTGACATTTCACAACACAATTCACAAAAAGTGTAGTTCTCCAGTCAGTCAGACAATCCACAATGATATCTGCCAATAGTTTTACAATTATTTTACAATAACATTTTTAAATGGCCACTCTAAATGATTTTATATGCATGGTTTAAGAGTGCACTTCTGCTTTCATGCTATATTGTTGATTTATCACATTCGCTACAGTCTCAGACAATCATGAGCTGTTCTGTTTTCTCATGTTACAACTTTGCATTCACCAACATATCTCTACGATAAAACTGTTTCTGTTAAATGAATGGCAACATCTCCATTAAAAGTAATTTTATGCATTTCAAGAGGAATTTAACACTGATGTTTTCTTGTTACTTGCCTGCATGCCTCAGTTCCACATTCCTTTATTGAATTCACTACAGTGATTACAGCAGTTCCTCATTGACTTCTCTATTAGAGCTGCAGCCAGAGTCCATTCCCTGACCTTCTCTTCATCGATCGGGCACATTTGTCGCTCCTCTATTATAATACAAAGAGAACATTTGTTATAATGTACATCCGATGCCTTTGCACAACTGCGATCAATATGTTCAACTGAAGACCGTACTGTATAGAGCGAGACAACCATGTGTATGTAATTTAAAATAGGACAGTTCACTGTGGACATAAATATGCTTATTGATTCCTCTGAGACGTGCTTAAATGATGCCGTTCTTTCAATCAATACACTTAGTATACTGATATGCAATGAGATTGTCATCATAAGACCTCATGGACATTCACTTGAGACAAATCACATTTGTGTACCTATCTACTCAAATTCATGTTTTACTTTCTCTTATCTCCCGTGTCAACCTTAACACCAATGTACAGGACGCAGAGTGGGAGGGAGTCAATGCCTCAATTCACACACCACCAGCCTATTAAGACCAGCGACATCCATCAGCCAAAGCTGCCACACTTTCAAATGCACTGTGCTGGGATGGTCCCTGCAGCAGCCCTGTAATTTAATTCCCCCTGCCATGCATACACCCTGCAAAGCCACGTCCCCTGATGGATTAATCATGCCATTTCCACAAAGGTCCTTCGGAAGAGAATGGAGTTTGATGCAGCCACTGACGCTTGGTGTCATAACTCAAGCTCTGCCAAAACACCAGTGTCCTGTTTTCCTGAAGATGGATGTGGGTTTTGGGGAGCTGCTTTGAATGTGTCCTTCGTTAGATTAGAATGTATGGATTTGTTCTCAGCTTCAAGGATAAACGGGAAAAATCTGACTGTATAAATTTGCCACACTGCAAAAATCCGATTCTTCACCTTCAAATTAAATATTTAAACTTTCTTAAAGCAAAATATAACAAAGATTGGGTTTTAATAATGATAAATGGTCAATATTAAAATTCTATACCGCTTTGTCTAAAGAACATTATAATATATAGTAAGTATTTTTTAAAGAATAGATACTTTTAAGGGTCTTATTAAATCATTAGTGTCATTAAAGATGTGAAAAGTGATAAGTGACAGTTATTTGTTAGCAAAAGTAATCTAAATCATAGTTCTCTTCCAGAGGGCCTCAGTTAATTTCCAAGGGAGCCAAAGGATGAGCTTAAAATTAAATAATTTTTTATTAATATACTAACTTAATTACATTATTATTAACATATTAAATAATGTCTAAATTGAAATGCAATATATAGTTTTATATGCATTTTTCGAAATGTAACATTTTTGCTTCAATAAATAAATTAATTAATTAATTAATATACCAATTAAAAAGCTTGAAACCAAGTGTCACGTAGCACTCGGGGCAAGGAGCGAGGAGACACAGAGATTTCCCATCGTCAGGTTTTATTGAAGTCTCAAAACACAGAACATGGAGATCGGGGTAAGACGAACAATACCGGACCCAGGGGCAGGGAAACACAGGGCTTATAAACACAAGGAATTCAACGAGGAAGAACAGAAACAGGCGCGGGGCAATTAAGCAGGGCTGGAGACAAAGGAACTAATGATGACAAACGAGGACAGGAACAGGAAGGCCAAATATGGGCACGGGAGGAAGGGGAAACAAGACACAGGACTGACATTACGCCCCCCTCCAGAAGGCGTGTCCTCATGCCAAACACTATCCAATGGGGAGGGGGGGTGGGCGCTCTGGAGGCCTCCAGAGATCAGGGGGCAGGGTTACCGGCCTCCAGGGCGGCGCCCGTTCCGGGAGCCCTGGCGGGAGCCCTGGCGGGACGGGAGACATGGGAGGCCAGGGGGGGGTCAGGGGACTCGGGAGGCCAGGGGGGGGTCAGGGGACTCGGGAGGCCAGGGCGGGTCAGGGGACTCGGGAGGCCATGTTGGGTCAGGGGACTCGGGAGGCCACGGCCTTACTTTTTCGGGCCGCCCGAGGGGTTCTCTGGCCTTGGCCCTTGGCCCGGCCACGCAGGCCATGACCCTATTACCCCCCCCAAATTTTCTTGGGGAAGTCCCCCCCTGGGAGCCACTGCGGAGCGGGCTTTGTGGGGCGCACTTGCAGCGCGGACTCTGTGGGGCGCTCTTGCAGCGCGGACTCTGTGGGGCGCTCTTGCAGCGCGGAACTGGACGGAACCAGTGGAGACGCAGGAGGGCATGTGCGAGGAGCCGGCACTGGGGGGAACGTGCGAGG
Source organism: Barbus barbus (assembly GCF_936440315.1). Classification (NCBI taxonomy): domain Eukaryota; kingdom Metazoa; phylum Chordata; class Actinopteri; order Cypriniformes; family Cyprinidae; genus Barbus; species Barbus barbus. The sequence continues at coordinate 19,294,724 of NC_136735.1, read as the reverse complement.
AGCCGGCACGGGAGGGCACGTGCGGGGAGCCGGCACGGGAGGGCACGTGCGGGGAGCCGGCACTTGGGGGCGCTCTGGAAGCGCAGACACTTGGGGGCGCTCTGGAAGCGCAGACACCTGGGGGCGCTCTGGAAGCGCAGACACCTGGGGGTGCTCTGGAAGCGCAGACAACTGGGGGTGCTCTGGAAGCGCAGACACCTGGGGGCGCTCTGGAAGCGCAGACACCTGGGGGCGCTCTGGAAGCACAGACACCTGGGGGCGCTCTTGAGGGGTTGAGCTGGATGGGACCAGCGGAGACGCGGGGGCGCTCTGGAAGCGCGAGTTGCAGAGGGCTCGGGGAAGCCACGAACGGCGGAGGGCTGGCTCGGGCCCGGACGCTTCCCAGACACCGGTAAATCCCCTCTCTCCAGCTCAGGCCGGCAGTGTCTGGGAGGTCCACGGGACGGTGGTAATTGGCCCCGAGCCAGAACAGCTTAAGCGTTACATCATCCCACGCCGTCGCCGCGGCGATCTTGTGGAAACCCTCTGCAAACTCGTAGAACGGGCAATCCTCCCGGATTAAGGCGGGGAAGCGGGAGGCTTACAGTGTTTGGTCTGGTATTATGTCACGTAGCACTCGGGCCAAGGAGCGAGGAGACACGGAGATTTCCCATCGTCAGGTTTTATTGAAGTCTCAAAACACTGAACATGGAGATCGGGGTAAGACGAACAATACCGGACCCAGGGGCAGGGAAACACAGGTCTTATAAACACTAGGAAATCAACGAGGAAGAACAGAAACAGGTGCGGGGCAATTAAGCAGGGCTGGAGACAAAGGAACTAATGATGACAAACGAGGACAGGAACAGGAAGGCCAAATATGGGCACGAGAGGAAGGGGAAACAAGAAACAGGACTGACACCAAGCAGATTTGTCATATTTACAACATAAATATTGTAGTGTAAATAGGAGGGTGCTTGGGGTATATATTCTGTTGGACAATAGGGGGCCTAGATTGATAACAATCAATCTAAATTATATTTAAAAAATGGGAAATGACAAATGAGCATGCACAGCATGCTCATGTCCCATATTTTTAGATATAATAGTATCCCATAATCATATCCCATAATATACCAAAAAATACAAAAATCATGTAGAAAATCTTATTGTTAAATAAAAATTAATTAATAAATAAAATAAAAAATAAAAAAATATTGTTATAAAGCTGATATTGTGCAAACTGTGCTGCCTTGTTGCATACAATAAGACTGTTTAGTTCATTTACACTAATAAATTACACCAAATTTTACTTATTTTGTAACAACAGTTTTCTTGTTTTACAGCAACTTTTGAAATGTTGAAATATGGGGAGAAAATTTAAGCAAGCTGCATCATGGTAATCAATTATTAAACTAAACTTGTCCATAAATAAACTTTCATTTCCCTTTATAACAGATATATTTGATGAAATATGCTTGCGTGTTGAATTACTTCAAATAGCTACAAATCTAATGCAGCATTCATCCATTAAATCAATCAAAGTATATCGTGTAACTCTGGACTTTTGGTAGTACCTAGGATAGCAAAGTCCACTAAAGGAGGTAGAGCTTTTTTCACATTTGGCTCCCAAACTCTGGAATAGCCTTCCTGATAACATTCAGGGTTCAGACACACTCTCTGTTTAAATCTAGATTAAAGACACATCTCTTTAGCCAATCATTCACATAATGCATCTTATAATCTTGTACTGCAGTTATAGCTGATCAAATGTACATTATTATTATTCTTTAGCTTGGGTTGAACAATTCATTTTTGCTTAGAAGGAACAGCAGCTACGCTAATCATGTCTCTGCTTGTCTCTCCGTTTCTGGTAGCCAGGAATTACAGAACTTCAGTCTGGATCCAACCATTACATGATCTGAGATGACCGAACACCTGAGATGGAGGATCAGCGCCGGGAGATGACGTATGTGGCCCTGATCGTAGGCGGAGGCCAGACACCTGGATGAGTGCCAGAGACAGATCCCCATTGAGGACCCCGCCACTTAGACAGCCATCGGAAAAGACCACTGGAACCAGCTGAGCCCTTACAATCTGACTTGCTGCAGTTTGGAATTGAACTGCTGGTTCGTTTGGCCAGAGGAGAATTGGCCCCCCGATTGAGCCTGGTTTCTCCCAAGGTTTTTTCTCCATTCTGTCACCGATGGAGTTTTGGTTCCTTGCCGCTGTCGCCTCTGGCTTGCTTAGTTGGGGACGCTTCATTTCCAGCGATATCGTCGACCTGATTGCAAAGACAGTATTTAAACTTATTGACACATTATTTTCCTTTTTTGATATTGTGCAGTGCTTTGACACAATTCGCATTGTAAAAAGCGCTATATAAATAAAGGTGACTTGACTTGACTTGACCTGACAGTCCTTCCTGACTGTGGGTGTGACTTAACATTTGACACACCTATTCTTTAGTGAGACATTGTTTTGGACAGTGGACAGTGGACAGTGAAGTGTTTTAAGATAGCATATGTTTATATGAAGGCTTGCACATGATTAATGCTAAAACTTACAGCCAAGTTCCAAGGGGGGGGGGGGGTACTCATTTTTATTTAGGTATGCTAAAGAGATGCCCACCTCACATTGGAATTCACTCCAGCTTCTTCTAGAACATCACTTCCATGATCAAAGTCAGGGAGGGGAAAATATCTCTAGAGTGCCGGTCATGGAGATGAGATAGAGCAGAAAAATGCCTGACAGCACTCCTCTGTCAGCGCTTTAACACTTTTTTTCTGTTTTCTAACAAGTTTTTTTTTTTTTTTTGTTACAGACAAAATTAATTGTGGGGATGTGAGATGCCTGATTTACATTCATTAAAAGTCATCTCCAGAAGTCAAGTTCAGTTCCAATCAAATTTGGGTAATTATGCAGAACAAGATATTCCCCTATGAGTTGAAAACTCAACTTTTCAAACACGTCACTCTCAATGAACAAGTTTAATTTTAAATATACGTGAGGAAAGGGTGAATGGGTTATTCTAAAAAACAAACTCCTTGACATATTGTCAAACACATCTTAACAGTTACGAAGCACTCAACAGGTTACGCTTTCTTCATTCTTTTTGTGTTTTATAGGGGTGTGACAATGCACTCATGTCACAATTCGGGTCAGTATACGATACTGATCTCATGATACAATACTCTCACAATACTTTGAAAAAAGCCAAAATAGATTTCAAATGGTAAGTTTTTATTATTATTGTTGTTGTTATTTTGTGCTGCAATATATTGTGATATAATATATTATTACACCTCTAGAGTTACATGAATGCAACAAATTTGGACGGTTTTTCACATACGATGTTAGGGCATATTCAGACACAGGCGCTGCTTTCTCTGCTTAAAAAGTAAATAAATAAATAGCAGACTTAACAGAGCCTAAGCTGATTTGCTTGGTTTAACTGATTTAAAATGGTTTTAGCTGGATTAAGCTGGTCTTGAAGAGTGCCAAGCTTTAGGCTGGTTAAAGATGTTTTATCAGGATTTATACAACAACACAATGAAAAATAAGTTATGTATAAATTGCATTTTAGATACAACACTGCTATACATTTTCTCTGTTTTCTCAATAAAAACAGGTTTTATGAATGAATCACTTGACAGAATATTTCATTAGCTCACTCATAACAACAGCGACTTGTCATCACCTATGGCGTAATAAGATAATTACGATCACTTTATTTAATGAACATATTTATAATTTAAGCTTCTAAATAAGTGTTGATCAACACATACGGCACATAGAGCATGTCAAATATACCGTAGCCTACTAAACCTCATCGGTTCTTGCAAGCAAGAACATTTTAGCTGCTATTTACCATATTTGATGTTCTCAGTTTATGCAGTATGTGTTGATTAATTTTTATGTGTGAATAAACACTAACATCAAATCTGTTAATCAAGCAATTATGTCTCTTCAGAAGACTTTACGGTCTCTTTATCAATTTTTTGAAGCATCAGTTTGGGTGAAAGGACTTTCAGCAGAGGGACAGAAATTTCTTAGGTTTCTTATGTTTTAAATTAAAGATGAACAAAAGTCTTATAGATTTGGAATGACAAGAGGGTGAGTAAATGATTTTCATTTTTTGGTAAACTTTAGAATAAATCAGTGTCATGAACTAAGTCAAACTGTTATTTTATTTATATAATGCCATTTACAAAACATTGCTTTAAAGCACTAGGATAGTAAATGTGGACACGTACCGTTAACCTCAAATCTTTGCTGTTACAAGAATAAAAATACAACCCGAATTTGAATAAAAGGAAAACTAAAAGACTTTCAAATCACATGAGCCAATATTTTATTCATAATAGAACATAGAGAACATAACAAATGTTTAAACGGATACATTTTACACTTTTATCCACTAAATGAGCTCATTTCAAATTTGATGCCTTCTACAGGTCTCAAATAAGTTGGCACGGGGGCAACAAAGGCTGAAAAAGCAAGACATTTTTAAAAAGATTCAGCTGGGAGAACATCTAGCAACTAATTAAGTTAACTGACATCAGGTCTGTAACATGATTAGCTATAAAAGGGATGTCTTAGAGAGGCAGAGTCTCTCAGAAATAAAGATGGGCAGAGGCTCTCCAATCTGTGAAAGAGTGCGTAAAAAGATCGTGGAATACTTTAAAAACAACATTCAAAGTGGAAAAGTGTTCTATGGTCAGACGAGTCCAAATTTGACATTCTTGTTGGAAATCACAGACGCCATGTCCTCTGAGCTAAAGAGGAGGGAGACCTTCCAGCGAGTTATCAGAGTTTAGTTCAAAAGCCAGCATCTCTGATGGTATTGTGCTGCATAAGTGTACGGTATGGGCAGCTTGCAGGTTTTGGTAGGCACTATGAATGCTGAAAGATATATAAAGGTTTTAGAGCAACATATGCTCCCCTCCAGACAACGTGTATTTCAGCAGGACAATGCAAAACCACATACTGCAGCTATTACAACAGCATGGCTTCGTCTGGGTGCTGAAGAGTCCGGGTGCTGAATTGGCCTGCCTGCAGTCCAGATTTTTCACCTGTAGAGAACATTTGGTGCATCAATAAACAAAAAATATGTCAAAGATGACCACAAACTCTTCAGCAGCTGGAAACCTATCAGGCAAGAATGCGACCAAATTCCAACTCCAAAACTCCAGAAACTCATAACCTCGATGCCCAGACGTCTTCAAACTGTTTTGAAAAGAAGAGGAGATGCTACACCATGATAATCATGCTCCTGTCTCAACTATTTTGAGACCTTTAGCAGGCATCAAATTTGAAACGAGCTCTTTGTGTGCATAAAATTGTAAAATTTCACAGTTTAAACTCTAATTTTATCTATGTTCTATTGTGAATAAAATATTGGCTCATGTGATTTGAAATTCTTTTAGTTTTCATTTTATTCAAATAAAAAAAATTAAAAAACGTCCCAACATTTCCAGAATTTGGGTTGTAGATTCCGAGTTCAGAATGCTCAGATTTGTCCTGTGATTTTTCATTCTTCTATTTCCTGAGGTTTATTTCCTCTTTACCATCCATTCCAGAGGTCTGTAACCTGTTTTGAGGAAGAACGCTTCCTATAAAATGCATGTAACTGAACTTTTCCACCAACAACTTCTGTGACCTCAAAGGCAGTGTGATTTTTTATCCTTTCCTCTTGAGGCGGAGAGAGGGCGGGGGTTATTCATTCGTGCTTAGCTGTGTGTTGAGTTTGATGGATAAGCCTCATAAGCATCGATGCTAACACTCAGGTGCACACTCTCTTTCTCTCTCGCTCTGGTTCTTCACAGATCATAGAGCATCCTTTTCCTTACACTCACTCGCTCTCACACACACATTCGGCCCCTTAGACCCCCTGCTGGGTTCACTTTCTACGACATCCATCAAACCTAAACAAGAGGGGTCATTCAGCTGGCAAATAACCTTCACTCAGCTACAGCAGTGAGCAAGCAGCGGATAAAAGACTCACTGCTAGTGCGGGCCAGTGGAGTGAGTTAAGCCTTGGGAAGAAGTTCTTTTTTGTAGTGATGCTGGACCAGCTTCTGAAAAAGAGATATATTTGTATATCTGAGATATACACAGCACTGATAGCCACTACATGTTTTGAAAAACAAAACCATAACCACAAACCACAAAAATAACACAAACCATTATATTAACCAATGCAAACTGTAATTTAAATGGTGTAAAACATCATATAAAAAATATATGACAACTTTGCTTCAGTTACCTAAATATGATGATACTGGTCATTTAGATTGGAGGACAACTCACAAAATGAATTCCAATTTTTGAGGTACCAGAAGCAGCTTTGATGACAGTGGACATCCTAAGGAAGATGAACCTTTTCATTAAACAAATAACAGGTATGTGTTAACATTATTTGTTTATTTAGTTAGTTTGTTAGTTTCTTTTGTCCAATGCTGACACCAAATTGATGTTTCAGGCCATGTTTGCAATAACATGCAAAACTTTTAGTTTCAGTAAGCCAAAGTGTTGTGAAGATACACACTCAAAGTTTGTGATGAATTACATATGAAAAGTTTGGTCAGTAAAGCCTGAAGATAATCTGATCACCACTGAGATTCCGACTCTTTTAATCTTTTTTAAAACAAATCTACAAGTTGGAAAGTTTGAGTTATAATAATTTTCAAGAGTGTTTAGTATATACAATGTGGGTGTAAAAGCAAAGTAGATGAGTTTAACTGTTCCGTGTGATGATGATGTCCACCCTGTGTTGAAAAAAACAGCATATGCTGATCAGGTATGTTTTGAAGCTAGTTGCTTAGAACCACCTTAGGACCGGCACATGAAGGACAGCTCATGCAGCAGTCATGCTTCAAAACATACCTGATCAGCATATGCTGTTTTTTTCAACAGGGCAACAACCAATAATCTCAAATTTAGACACTTAACCATTTAATAACCACCTTTATCAAGACACCTAAAAAATTTAAATAATTTATTTGGGGTATTGCTGATGTATTTTATGCTGTAAGATATACTGTAGATATCTGAGCATGTGTTAACTGCAGACCTTAGGTGTTTAACCAAAAAAATAAGGAAGTGCAAAAAAAAAAAATGCTAATTAATTTCCAGATTTCATTCATTTATAAAGGCGCCTTTCATGACACTCAAGGTCACTTTACAAATTGTCCTAAAACATCAACGCAACAATAGCAAACAAGGCAAACTACAAAATACACCAACATACTACAAAAATAAGAACCTAATCAACACGTGAACAATCATAGATAAACCTGTTTAAATGAGTTTTAAGATGTGATTTAAAAGTGTGAAGACTGTCGCTGAGGAATGGGCATGAGGAAGAGCATTCCACAAATGAGGGGCAGCATAACTAAAAGCCCGGGACCCCACACTTCTCAGACGAATGCTTGGTTGGTCTAAAGAGAATGATGAAGAGGATCTAAGAGTATGTACAGGAGTGTAGATTTGAAGAAGATCAGAGAGATATTAAGGAGGTGATTTATTAAGAACCTTGTAAGAAGCAGGATTTTGAAATCAATTTGATATTTAACCGGAAGCCAATGCAAGTGAAGAGCAGGAGAAATGTGCTTTATGGAAGAGGTTCCAGAAATAATTTGTGCAGCTAAGTTCCGGACCAGCTGCACTTTATGTAAGATTTTAGACTGAAGACCAAATAAAAGAGAATTGCGTTAATTAATACATAATGTAACCAAGACATGTAAAGTAAGTAAAGTAAAGTCGTGACGTATTGTCAAGTATGGTGACCCATACTCGAAATTGGTGCTCTGCGTTTAACCCATCCAAGTGCACACACACAGCAGTGAGTAGTGAACAAATGCACACACACACACACACACACACACACACACACACACACCGTGAACACACACCCGGAGCAGTGGGCAGCCATGCTGCGGCGCCCGGGGAGCAATTGGGGGTTCGGTGCCTTGCTCAAGGGCACCTCAGTCGTGGTATTGAGGGTGGAGAGAGCGCTGGACATTCACTCCCCCCACCTACAATCCCTGCCGGCCGGGGACTCAAACCCGCAACCTTTCGATTACGAGTCCGACTCTCTAACCATTAGGCCACGACTTTACCAGATTAGACTTCATACCTACAAGATAAATTTCAGTTTTTTCTCTATTAAGTTAACATGCAATAGTGATTTTAGGACGTTCGTTCCTGCAGCACTATGAATTGCTTATAGTCTTAATATATGGATTCACAGAAAACTCAGGAAACTTTGGACAGTATAGTTGTAACTCCTATAAAAATGTGTAACATACCATCCAAGATACATGTAATAGGGTTTAAACTCAACCATGTGACACTTGTACATCTGAAACTCTCTATGGGGAATTTTACACTGCCAACATCATATTTCTATGAGAAGTACCACATCTTTTCAGCTGTCGCCTACTATGCCCCAAGGCAATGTACAGTTTTGGCTGCATTTTCCAGGCCACATGGATCTTGTCACATAAAAATAATTTAAATATAGTCATGCGTTATGCATCTAAAGCTCTGTGTGCAGTACGAATTGGGCCTGATAGAAAATGACAGGTTGCTTCTGGTCCTGTCGACAATAATATATGACCCACTCAAGCCTGCAGAGAAAGAGTTTGGTAGCAGATCAAATTCATGAGGCCTAAATATCATTCCATCCACTCTAATTAGACAAATAACGATGTATTAAATGCTAAAGCCCAATTGAGAAATCCCTTGAGGGAGCAGGTCAATGAGTCACATTGGGAAGAGCACACCAAACATCATCAACATCATCATCATATTTCCTGTCTAAAGCAGTAGTACTTGAAGATGTCTTTTCCTTTAGCAGAGCCTGTGATTCAAATGAGCACGAGGGCAGAAAGTATTGTATGATTATTAATGGGAAAAGATTATGCGTACGGGGGTGAGGGATTAGTTTAGCGACCTTCACAACACTAATTGAAACAAGTATGGAGACTCGGCGGCACTGTAATCAACTAAAACACGGGATCATTAATCATTATAAATAGCGCTGTCACAACACGAGCATTAGTATTATCAACCCCTTTTGTTTGTGTAGTGGGAAGCTCGGCTCGGACGCGCGGTAAATGTCCGGTGCGGAGGTTAATGAGAGTCGAAGTAGCATTTAAACTGCGCCGCTGATCAAACGGGCATACGTTCATTTGCAGCTAATGGGAATTGATGCACTTCTGATGAAGTTAGTTACAGGCTTCACATCCGGAAGAGTTCAAGTCTGTCGGACGTAGAGCTTCTGTGACATTCCGCATGAGAGGGTGAAGGATATTATTAAGCGTGAAAGAAAAGTACTTGACAGGTGTGTGAGGCGGCTGTGCAAAGATTAATCGACGCCAAAATTGTAGCCTAATGTGGTTGTTATGTGTGTTGTGAGACAAATCACCACATGATTGTCACGTTGAGCCATGTTTCACATGATCTTAATCTTGGGCATTCAGACATGGGACAAAATATGTCCAGCAATTATAACTGCTATCAGGTTTAAAAAATAAAAATATTTTCAATTGTAAATGTTATGGGGATTAATAATATAATATAAGATACATAAATCTAGTTTCATTTGAGTACAAGGTTTTATTTTTTTTCAGTTTTGCACCGTTTTGTCCCACTTCTCAAGAATGACTGACCAATCAGATAGATACCTCCTCTGAGCAGCACAGGCCAAGTGCTTTTGTATGGAATTATTTTTGTGTCTTTATTATTCAAACAAAAATTCTGTATTTGAGAGCAAAACTAATTATTTTGTAATTAAAAAATAAAAGTTTGCAAAAAAAAGTCTTCTTAAGGTTCAAAATGAAAGTAATTGAAAACAAAATAATTTGCAGTGCGTGTAAATCTTTAAAAAATATATATTTTTCTTTGTGCACTTCAAAAACCTTTCATCACTAACACAAATGTTGCTCTCTTTCCTGCCTTCTTTTTTTGCGGGTCTAAAACTTTTGTTTGCGAGTTGAAAAGTTTTGCTTGCGAGTCAAGCTGTGTGTCAGTGGGCGGTCTCTACGCACCAGGATGAAAGGCCCTTTTCTATTGGCCACTCTCGATTGAAGTGACAGGTTGACCACGCCCACTACGCTTTCCCGCCACTGACGCCAGTCTGGCAGAAGAGAATTATTTGTTTAGCTTTCTGTAAAGAATGCACAGTGGACAAAAGGGGGGAAACTGAGATGGTCTGACTCCAAGCAGTGTCCAAGGGCCATAATATTTGCTGAAAGGAAATATTCCAACAAAGGTCATCATCAGACACGTTCTTTTTAAAGGAATTATGTTAAAAAAAAGGGATTATAACCTACAATTATACATTTTAAACTTTCAATTAACCTTGCAGAAGGGTATTGTCACTTCCACCAGCTTTAGATTAATACCAGTTGTTTATCACATAGCTACCTGTGAACAAAGAACCATGTTGCATTGCATGCATCACTTAGAAGGTTAAAACACAATTATTAAACTTACAACTAAACTATTGATAATTACATACTTGAACACACAGAATTCCCATTTAATAACAAACATTTCATTAACCTACACCAAACACAAGGGAATTTACATAAACAGTTACTGAAGGTGGATGCTATTACAGAGCTAAGCATTGTTTTTTAAATTGCTTTGCTAATTAAAGCAATTAATGCATGAATTAGAGGATGGGAATATGATAATTACACATCAACCTCAGAATACTTAATTGTGTTATTTGGTTTCATCCTTTTTAGAAGTTCAATTAACCAAAGTCAGTGTAGGCTCACTTTGCAAACTCTTGATGGTCAATGTTTGATAATGGATTTTTTTGAACACCATCAAGAACAACATTCAAGTGCTGTAGGAGTCAGATGCATATTGTTTGGAGACTGATGGTCACTCAAATATAGATAGCAAAAATTATTTGCTGGTACTGATGAGTGATGTCACTGTCACTGTGGCAACCTTTATGATACTAATTCACAGTGAGGAATAAACTACCCCATCGCTGCGCATCATTAGCCGGCCTCATGAAGAGACACGCCTGGTCCGCTTTAGTTGATAACACCTGTCATTCCAACAAGCGCTCGCAATCATTCTCCACATGCTGTTGGTGTTTGTGTCTTTGTTAAAGGTGATTCAATGGAGAGACCTGAAGATGGTGGACCCTTGACCCAAAACAGGTGGTGTTTCTTCCACAAAATCAATAAATCTTTGAAGGATTACCATCAAAACATGTTAAAACTATGAAGCATAAAAGAATACTATTATGTTTGAATCCACTAAATAAGGCTACACTTGCCTTCTCTAATTCAATAGCAATTACAATGAATAAATAGGTTACCCAAAAATGAAAACCTACTTAAAATACTCACATCAAGGCCATGCATGACGTAGATCATCGATAGAGGACTCATATTTTGGCCAGAAGAGACCATTTGAAGTTAAAAAATATCTTAATATTGGATTTGTTTCTTAAAAACACACAGCTTCTCACTTTCACAAAAGACATTAATTGATGGACTACCGTTGTGTGGATTACTGTGATGTTTTTACCAGCTGTTTGGACTCACACCCATTAACTGCATTGGTGAAAAAGTGATTTTGGGTGAACTATTTCTTTAAACTAGAGCACATTCTGCTGAAAACCTCTCCTTGAGAAACGACTGGCCTCGGGGTAAATATTTAGCAATAAGAGCAAACATAAGGTTGAGGTGATTACAGACACATAAATGAGTTCTCGCTGCAGGAGTGAAACATTATGCCTCCTGTCTGCAGAAACCAAGGACACAGCCACCTCTCCCTCTCAGCACGGCTGGGTGTTAATGAAGCTCACACCAGGTATGCTGCCTTTTGGGCTGATCTAAGATCCACAGTGCTTTTACCAAACATGACCTTAAACATTCCCAGAGATTGATGTCAGATCTGTGCTAAAAAGCACCTGTGAGTTGGCGGAACAGGCCTGATGTTCTGATCGAACTTCTTTTGGGAATTCTGTGAACTTGCTGCTCTGAAAACAAATATGCGTGAGCTGCTGATACGAGTCCTGGCCATGACATTTATCATACATTTTAAAATTAAATAAATCATAAAAGACATTATAATGCTATGACAGAATACACAGCAGAAGTAGTTAACTATAAGTGCACTGCTGTCGCCATCATGTGGCTAAAGATGTAAACGCACATGGAGGCACAGATAAAATGTTTTAGTGATCAAACAGACACACACATAAAAACAGACATTTAGGGGTAAAAAAAAAAACATTTTACTGACTTAGAGGCAAAAATGGTTCCACAGAGTAATCTCTATTTTGAGGATGTTTTAGTTTCAGCATTATAATGAATTATAGTTAACAGTACACACAATATTTAAATAACAAAAGAGGGGAAAAAAGCACACTTTAACAGTCCAATTGTACATACTGAGGCACATGAAAGTAGGTCAAACAAGGCAAAACAACTGTTTTAACACATTAATCCTATGTACATGCTTATATACACAATGTATTGTGCAGTTTTCTTTCTTCTCAAACAGGGACCACTCTGTTATAGATGAAATTTCGACTGGTCATCCTTGACTAGTGCCGTTTTCAGAAGCCTAAAAGATCAATAAACGATGAAAGTTAATGAAATGACAAAAATAAATAAAAGTAAATGGTATATTTTAAGGCCTATAAGCTTCATCTGCCTTCACTATTTTTATTGAAATAGTTCAGCAGTGACAAACGAATGTTGAAAAGTGGAAACATCCCCACCAAGCCTAATATTATCTGCTTGCATAAAACAGAGAATTTGCATCAAATTATTCCTTTGGCAGATATTGAACAGATTTTCTAATCGAGCAAAAACATACCTTGCTTACTTTAGAAAGCATTTTACAGAAACTCCCAAAACAAACTGAATGCCCAATATGTGATCTGCATGGTAGAGCAACTCAGGATTGGGTATTTCAGAAACTATTTGCACTTTAAAATGTTGACTAATCAGACATTACTGATATAACAAGAATATTTATATATGCAAGATTTTGCATCAAACCAAAACAAGGCAGAATGGATAAAACCATTGAGTGGAGAGAAGCAGAAATAAGACTAAGCTAACTTACCTTTAATGAGTCCGAGGCTTTTCTGAGTTCTTTGATAACTGATGACAGGGCTTCGGGATTGATCCCCTGCTCACAGAGACGGACACATATCGACAGAGACTCCATGTCCAATCCTGTATTCAGCAGCCTGGATATCTCCAGGAGAACTGGAAACGTAAGAACAAAACACAATGATAGGTATTTAACGTTATGTCACACAACTGCTCCACTGAATTCATGCAGCGTGCAAACCAGTAACGTTACCAGTCCAGTATCAATACATTCAGTGTACTTTCAAATATGTTTCGAAACAACAACAATTAAACATTTGAATCTTACCATCCATAGTCTCGCGGACAGCGTTCATGTTTGCGCTCGCGGGACTGGCCATGATGCTACGTGCTAAAGCTATTTAATTACTTAACGACAATAACAAAGCACTATCATTCATTCAGAAGACCTAACACGACTATTCCTGCTAATCCCTGATGTCTTCTAACCATCTGCGAGCTAAAAACCGGGCAGCGTCACAAATTGTGCATTACACAATATCCATAAGCTAACTGGCAGCAATTTTGTTCACACCTCGCGCGTTTTGTTGTTGGAATCCTGTCGATAAAGTTTTCGAAAGGATGTTACGTCGAGACTGCAGGTCGGTCGTTCTCGTCAGCTGATTGGTTGTTTCGCAAGTTCTGCTGAATTGTGATTGGCTAGCACCTCTTGAGCGAAAATTAAATCAGACGTTAGAGCCATTCAGAGATCACTGTTTGGCTTGTTTGAGTGTCGTTGCGTCGTGAGTGTTAATAACATTTATTACCCGTTTTTGTCTTTTTAAACACATGTGAAGACTGCAGACTAACAAAGGTAGAAAATCCGTTCAATAACCGTTTGCTTGTTACTAATGAGATGCAATGGCAAATAACCAAACAAGATGTTTATCGCTCTGATTTGTTGATATTCTGAAGGATCTCCAGTCTTTCACGCATTTCTTTCTTTATTAAAGCGTAGCCTGGTTGGCTGGACGCCGTTTTTAAGATGGGAGATATAGCAGAGATTCATATAACACCCGAGACTCCTGGAAGACCCGCTTTCCTGAACCCGTTTGAGAGCCCAAACGACTACCACCGCCTGCATGAGCCCGTGGTGCCCAGCCCGTCGGTGTTCAAGAGCTCCAGGAGCTCCTCAGCGGTGGGTTTCTGACTCTGCATGTGAGGGAAAATCATGAAAAAGGATACAAATGTCATTTCTGTTTGTGTTGTTTGTTGTAGACGCCAGCCAAGTTCAAATGGTCCATAGATGAAATGGCAAATTTACTTCCTGTGGAAATAGACCCAGAGGACATTCATCGCCAGGCTGTGTTTCTGAGCCAAGCCAGGTATGCATTGCTGTTAGTGTGTTTATTTGTAGTTTTTTACAACTATGAGGTTCTTTTTGTAAATATTTGTTCTCATTCTCATGATATTAACTCAGTTGTGTTTTAACACATCAAGGGCAGATGCTGAGATCGAGGAAAAACGACAACATGCTATTGAACAGGTAAAATGGCTCTAACAATTCCTGTTCTGGAAAATGATAAAGAGAAAGATGTGTTGGTACATTATTTTTGTTTGTTCAGTTTTTCACTAAAGGTGCAATTGTTCCCTCTCCATGGGGAGTACCAGCAGCTAAACCATCAGTAAAAATGCCACATCAGAAAAGTAAGTCATGGCACATAAAAGAGAGATGTTTTCATGCTACTTTATTACAACCAAAGTAGTTTTTAGATATTCACTTAAACTCTCATTTTAGGTTCTTTATCCCCACTGGTAACAGAGACACTTCAGTCATCAAAGAAAATAAACGGTTTGTTCAGCAGCTCTAAGACCATTCATAAATGACCACCACTGTAAATCTAGGAATGTATGTATGTGGTTTTGGAGTAATTGGTCTTTGCTTGTTTTTGTTTTAGCCATCTGCCAGACTGTCCTGTCTCTACCTGTGGACTTCAATCTTGAAAGAATTTTGGGTAAATCTTTTTCTTTTTTTATTGTTATTAATTCATTTCAAAATTAAACCAAACATGTAATTTATTTATATATTTGTTCAAAAGTATGGGGTCAGTAACAGTACGATGTTGTTTTTTTGGAAAGAAATTCGTATTTTTTTCATTGTTGCATTAAAATGATCAAGCGTGATGGTAAAGATGTTTATAATGTTACAAAAGATTTCTATTTTAAATAAATGCTGTTCTTTTGACCGTTTTAATCATCCAAAACATGTATAACAGTTTTGACACAACTTTTAAGCAGCTTGACTGTTTTAAACATTGATAATAAGAAATATTTCCTGAGCAGTAAATCAGCATATTAGAATGTTTTCTGAATGATCATGGCACTGAAGACTGGAGTAATGGTGAAAATTTGCATCAGAGGAATAAATTACATTTAAATATATTCACACTTTTTTTTTAATTATATTTTGTAGTATTACTGTTTTTACCTTTTTTTTTTTTTTTTTTTTTTTTTTTTTAAATAAAAAAGACGTTAACTTTAAAACTGATACTGACACTGTATTTGTTTCTAAAATTATTTTAATCACCATTTAGTTTTTTTGTTTTTTCTATGTAATACTTTTCATGCGTAGTTATATGACTTCATTAACTGAGAAATCAGATTAAATATGTCCTTTTAAAAACTCATGAGAGGAATTCGTAATGGGGACAAAAAATGGTGAAAATCTTACATGGTTGATATTTTATTCATATTAAAACACATCTACAATGTGTTGCAATGACTACTTGTATCCCTTACAGACACCCTCCACAAAATCCTGAAAGTGCATTTGACTGAGTACAATGTTAGGTCCAGTACAAAAAGGTTGTTAACAGCCTGACCTCATTGCACTTCTTAAATTTTGGGGTGTCAGGTCTTGTCTATTGACTTGAATGTGGCAAATATGTGCATGCTTTTCTTTGCTTGGGTATATATTGATATTAACTTGAGAATTTCCTTTCTGTTGTACCAGGTGATTACTACAAGACAGAAGAGCTAACCGAACAGGTGCAGGAGAGTCTCAGCTCTTCTTCTTTGCGGCGGAAGCTGTTTCTTGATGGCCATGACAGTGGCTCTGAGTCCTCTACCCCTTCCAGCCCAGATAGATATTCCCATAATGTTTCCCCCAGCAGTCGAGAGATGATGTCTTCTGCTATTGTCTCGCCACTTCAGTGTGGCCTTCCATCTGGGACGTCCTTGTCTGTACGTACCAGATCACAGATGATGACATTACAAGGGTGAAACTACACCCTTGTAGACCAATAAAATGTGGTTCAAGGGTACTTGATATCTGAGATCTTTTAAAATGTAATACTGTATTTTATCCATAATCCTCAGGGCCAGTTTTCATCCAGTCCCATCCAAGGCCAGGGTCGAGCATACAGTCTGGGCAGTGTCGCAAGTCCCATGTTTTCAGAGAGATCGTCACCTGCTTTCAAATCTCCTATTCTGTCGCCCATCAGACTTCAGAATTCTGTGACGCCTGAATCAGGTGAGGAATCTGAGATGGTGCCAGTTTTGTTTTTAAATGTTATATGCATGACTATATATGCAAGTGCAGGGGTTCCTTTTTTAACCTTTTTTTTTTTTTTTTTTGTCAGCTGAACCCCAAGTAGCCCCTTAGAAGTTAACATAATACAGAGGTTAATATTTCAATAATTTAAAGGGATAGTTCACGCAAAAATGACAATTCCGTCATTAATTACAAACCCTCATGTCGTTCCAAACCCGTAAGACCTTTGTTCATCTTCAGAACACAATTTAAGAGATTTTTGATGAAATCCGAGAGCTCTCTGACTCCGACCCTCTATAAGGCTCTTTTGCACCGGAGGAACCTTTCCATAGTTCCTAGAACTATTAGTGGAAGTTCCCACTTTTTGCCGTGTTCACACCACAGGAACTAGGAACATATTTAGTTCTAGGAACTCTATTTGAGGAAACTAATTTAGCTCCTAATTTAAAGCAGGGTCTAAAACAGTTCTATAGGAACTACCAGCGATGTAGTGTACACTGATTGGCCAAACGCATACGAGACATTAGCTGCCTGGTCTTTTTAAAAATGTATGTAAAAATATTTAATCCAGGAACATGGAAAACAGCTGTAACTACATGTCTGCAGCATTTTGTTCTCATCTCTTTTGGTCTTTTTTTTCTTTCTTTTTTTAACAGTACCATTTCAGTTCTATACCTGCTTATAGTCAACCTCTTTTAAATGCTCCTGTGTTTTTGTGCGTTCGCTGGTTTTGAATTACAAGACCACACATTTATTTACAACGTGCTTTTGCAGTGTTGAGTAAAAATTAAGATTTTAAATTAAATCTAAACATTTAATGCCTTATTTAATTGTACTTGCTATACTATTTAAGTACAGTACTAAAATGTGTTATAGTAGTCATAAGTGAAAACTAGGGAGTGGAAATGGCAACTGAGCTAATGAGTGATCCTCTGCTGCCATCTACTGGGTATAATGGTAAATTCATGTAATTGTCATCTTAAAAGTCTTTGTTTTCCTCCAGGATTTTTGACACATCTTTTCATGAAAAGTGAGTCTTTAACGTGAATTTTACAGCACAATTGTAGGGTTATAAATAATAAAGGCTTTAAAATAATGTATAAATATTTAAAAAATGTTTTATTTTATTTGGGGGGTGGGGGTGGTTGCGTGTCTTTTGTCAGCGTTTTTACCCATGAGTTTACAGAATATACAGATGAGCTACATCAGAATGCCAACTCATACGAGAAGTTGTTGAATTAAGACCTTTTTTTTTTTATTTTTGCACACAAAAAGTTGCTTCATAACATTACGGTTGAACCACTGATGTCACACGGACTATTTTAATGATGTCCTTACTACCTTTCTGGGCCTTGAACGTGTCAGTTGTGTCGCTGTCAATGGAGGGTCAGAAAGCTCTCGGATTTCATCAAAAATATCTTAATTTGTGTTCTGAAGATTAATAAAGTGATTATTGAACTGTCCTTTTAACAACAAATTTGCATGTTCATGGTTCTCTTATGTTAGGTAATGGTCACATGACATGCAAGTAAATGGCTAAAATATTTACTCATTTTTGTAATTAATTATTTGCAATATAATTAATTATAAGCTCTTCACCAACTCACACTTATCCAAAGTCCAAGCGGGGGTTTGTATGTGAAGTGACAACAACTTTTTGTTTTTATAGGTGAGAGGAAAAGGCTGTCGTTTTTGTCTCCCATTGGCATTCCTATGGGCAGCTCCGACATGGACATGAACCAATGTGGAGAGAGCCCATTGCTGGAGGGCTGTTCCCCTATTCGAAGCGGCTCCCCCTTTCAATCCCGACCCAGAAACAGAGCCTGTATGTGGGCCTCTCCTACTCACATTTCCCCTATCCTTCACCCAAACCTCCAGGACAAGGAGAACATCCATCCCAGTGAACCTTTACCCACCATGGACCTGGACGCTAACTCGACAGGACCTCATGCCCAGCGAGATGGATACCAATCTGGGGAAAGTCAGTCAGAGGCCTCCTTGGCTGTTTCTGAGCAAATGGATCAAGATGAGCAGTTTGTGAAGGACAGTGGAGGAAATAATGAGACTAACAGAGGGGAAAATGAGGATGAGGTCATCAGCAGGAGCAGAGAGGAATCCTGTGGTTGGGTTCCTGAAGAGGACACTGCGTCACCAGCTAGACTGTCCAGCTCTCGAACAGGCAGTGTGCCTAACGCTGAGAGTACGCACATGTTCGTATCCCTGCTTGCGGAAGGAAGCATTACACCGTACGACATTAGCATGCAGGTTAGTATGCGTGCTGTCACATGACCAGAATGCCAGCTGCTTCCAAGTAGCCTCCAAACACTAGACAATTAAATAAAGAGCCATTTCATCAGTAGCCCAGCAGGTGTAGCTGACACAAAACCACTGCAAAATTGGCTGGAAGCAGCTGCTGCTGTACTGAATCTCTTTTGCTCTAAGAACTTTAGTTATTGTTTTATGTTAAAAATTTGACGTGAGAAGCTTAAAATATTTCTAAAGCATAAACTTAAAATTTAAAAATTAAGCAATCTCTCTATCTATAATATAAAAAATGAACACACACACACACACACACACACACACACACATATATATATATATATATATATATATATATATATATATATCATTTTTTTAAAATTATATTATAAAACTGTGTGCTTATTTCTAAAGCACAAACTTTAAGAATAATGTCTCTATATAATTTGTCATTATCTTTATTTAAACTATTATTATTATTTGATATTTAAAAAATATTGTTATAGAAAATGCTTTTCTAAAGAACAAACTTAAAATGTGTTTAACCTGTTAACTGTTAAGAAGTTTACTTCACTATTTTACAATTAAATCCTAATCTAATCATGACAAACTATATATCCATAGACTCCTAAATAGATATTTTACCACTTTTGTTGTTAAATTATGTAGGAAAATTAATAGATTAATTTATGACAAGAGTCCACCTGAAAAATCTACATCATAACAGGAGTTCTGACCTTTGTCCAAGACAATCTGGACAATTTGGATAGTGCTCTATAATGTCTGTTCAAAACTGTGAGTGGCAGTTAAGGGTTGGTTAAGTTGGTGTGGATAAAGCATACATTTCAAAACACAATTTATTTAAAGATTTTGCATAAACGTTAAAACGATTATAGTAGCACTATTTAATGAGATTAAAATGTGGTAATCATTATTACATATTCTTCTTTAATAATTAAATACAATAATTTTTGCAGGCTTTTATGATGGAATTGTGATCTACGGTCTTCAGCTTATTGTGTCCCTCGTGTTCTCTGCAGGTGGATAGCGGTTATAACACTCACTCAGTGTGCACGATCAGCTTAATGGACACCCTCAGTTCAGACAGCCAGAGTAAGGACATGCTGGACACACACAATGCTGAAGAGGGTGTACCTTTCATTAGACACACTAAACCAAAGGTAAAGTCTCACACACGCACTACAACAGGAAAAAAAACATCATTCACTCTGTATCACATTTTGTTGCTTTAGTTTTGCACACTCAAAAAATGCACTGTATTCACTTTATTATAGTTTATACTTGATGATAGAATGCACTGTGCATAACCATACTAAGAAATGTTTTGTTCTGCAGTTGTTCGCCCTGCCGCACTGAGCATGAGGGACAGAACAGGCACTTTACACACTCTTATACCCAAAGCTGTGGAAGAAACGCGTAACACATTTACACATTAAGCTGTATGGTGCTCATGTCATCTCGTATGAATGCTGTGGTTGGTTTTACTGTCTGAGCCTTGTGAAAGTATTTGTACTGACTAATCTACAGTATTTATTCTTGCTCCAAAATAAGAGATGACTTTGGGACTGAGAAAACTTGAAGATTATGTATGGTTTTATTGATTATGAAATGTACCTTTCAAATACTTGAGACTTGTTAAGAGGATGGCAGATATGTAACCATTTCCTCTAGCTGTTTTTATAGGGCCTTTTTTTTTTTTTTTTAGTCTTAAAATTATTTATGAATTAATCAATCACTAACAAACATATGGAGATACTACAATGTATACATATTATGGTGACATGTATCTGACTTGTAATAAAATGTCTAGATAAATGCTGATAGTGTCCTTTTATCTGCTTGCAGTTTCTTTTTATGGACGATAACAATGAGTTCATCTTTGTTGTAATTAATATATTAATCTCTAAACAAAGTACCATTATTTTTGTACACAGCTGATCTAAATTAGTCAAATCCATTGTACTGACAGCTGTGTGCTTTGCCGTTCTTAAAGGCAGCAAATATAGCACATGTATAAATTTAGCAAAGGTTTTTCTTCTTGGAATGCTATGCATACCACAATATTGAGGATTCCTTAGTTATGGAAAATCAGGGAATATAAAAAATGATTTTCAGGACTGAAAAAGTTATGAAAATCAATACAATTTTCAGTTATGGAAAAATCATGGATTGTTTTCTTCTGCTTTATCCTAAAATAAACTAACATTTTCAGGCTAATCATGTGTTCATATAATACAGTATAGCTATACTATCAATTAAGTTAAAATCAAACTAGTGTCAACTTCAAAATTAAATGTTGGGGTTTGGCATTTTGGTTTTAAATCATGGAAATACATTGATCAGAAAGAATGGCAACCCTGAACATAAGAGAAGTTGGTTTTCTGAAAAATCACGCTCGTCTCTGTGACATCCCATTTCAAATGGTTGTATTCACTCGACAAAACATAACCATTTCTTTTAAAAAGTCCTTTTAATATGTTGTGTTTTCAATGAATCTCAGATTTGAAGGATGGCAACACACCTCTATTGCTCAAATGGAATGTATAATAATTCCACAGTTTGTCTCAGACTATAAAATACAGTATATTATCAAGTTAAAATGTAGACAGGAGCAAAAACAATACTGGTGTACACAGATAAAAAAAAAAAAAACTCTTTTCATGTCAATTTTTTCCACTTGTGTGTTCACTCAAGTTTCCCCTGTAGACGAACCGAAAGGCTTTATGTAATTTTTGCTTTTATAATGAGTATTACTGTTGATTCTCGGTGTTCAGGTATCAGCAGTCAAGCTTGGGTTTTTTGGCCTCTGGTTCTGACTCAGGTACAGGTACACTAACCCCAGGGATCTGGAAAAGACAAAACTATACTTTAGTGGTGGTAAAAAAAAGAAAGACGTTTTCTATATAGCTGTTTGAGCCCGATGATCTAACATGTGTCTAGAGTTGTAGCTTATAACAACCAACAAGTTTTGAAACCAAGGGGAGATTTCACCACAAATAAGCCATAAACTATGGGGACACAAAGGATACATGATAATGTATCATGGTTTTTATAAAAAAAAGTATTTTAGTGCATTTAATTTGTGTAATAAATCCCTTAATTATAGCGCAAATTATGCTGATCAAGATTATATAAAACACCATATTAGAGTCCTGATCAGCCTAAAGAGGTTAATTTTGTGATAAGGGGCTTATTAAAGAGGTTTTTACCTTATAAATCACACAAACTAGTTTAAATTATTTTACTGTAAGAAAGAAATTGAGAATTGATTCAAGAGGCATGAAACTTGCACAGTGTAGGAGACTGGTCAATCGTAACTTAAAAGTTATTACACCAAAATAATTGCAGCTGTGATCGACCAGTCCGAATTATTTCGGAAAGCCATGTTATGTGCTTGCAGTATCTCACAATTAAAAAAAATAAAAAATCTAGAAAACCAAAACATACCACTGGTTCAATGAGCGCCATTCTGATCCTTTGATGCTGGATGTTGGAAGCGTCAAGGCTGATTGTTACTTTAACTTTGTCAAACATGTGGAAAGTGTGTTCCTCCACTTCGAGTGTAGGACCCTGAGGAGAAAAAATAAAAATAACGGGTTCAATCATGTATACATAATCATGCAATATCTTAAGAATATGACCTGTAAGGCTAATACTGCATGGCTCCGCAGACTGATATCAAAGTTTATCCGTACCTCAGAGTCAAATTTGAGATGAGGGCTGGGTTTATCCTTGTTGTCAAAGAACACCGTGCCCTCCATTCCAAATTTAGGGATGAGGATGATGATGGCATTTTTTCTTACAAAAAGAATGAAGCCTTCCTCATTTATGATTCCCCTATTCTTGAAGAATAGCTGAAGGGTAAAAGTTAAAGACACCATATATTAAAACAAATGGCAAAATAAGTTATTCCAAAAATCATTAAAGTCAGGATTTTTTGGTTTGCGCTTCACCTGAGTGTGGAACGCCACTGAGGCTCTCTGTGCATACTGAGACATTTTGTGTCTGTAGTTGAGGTTGTTGCATAAGGATGACTGCTTATGCTTGTCCATCAGTTCTGGGTATGTACTGTCTGCGTTAATAGCCACTGCTAACAGACGGTGAACTATGATATCAGCATATCTACAAAATAAAGCATAAATGTTTCATTAAGTTGGGGGTCAACATGTGAATGGGTGAAGAAGTGTTAACGAAAAATCATGTTGGAATGATGTTGGATCAAGTAACAGTTGTTAGGTTGATTTTGCACAGTTTTCCTTTCAGCAAATTAAAAACACCAGATAGACAGGTAAACAATGTTAAAAACTTCATTTTCACCACAGGCGCTCTTTAAACTAAATATTAACAATTGCTTCACAAAACTGTCATATGCAACCCTCTTATGAATGCACATTCAACAGTATCTTGAGAAGTAATGGCTTATAGTTCAAATAGGTTATATAAGTATTTTTTCCCCACTAGGGTCGTATGGAATGCCGTCACAATGGCAGTGTGCTTTTTTGGAGGATCAACGTTTGGGCACCCATTTAGTTAGCATTATATGGACTCACAGAGAGTATTTTTCTAAAAACCTTTGTTTGTGTTCATCTGAAGAAAGGCATTTTACATGAGGGTTTACATGAGGAAACTTTCATTTTTAGGTCAACTGTTCCATTAAATTGATTCAGTGGTCCAGTGAGTCTCACCTTCTGATGGGTGATGTGAAGTGTGTGTAAATGGGTGATGCCAGGCCATAGTGGTGGAAATCACCGTCCATGCCAGAGCAGAAATACACAGCCTGCATCATGCAGCGGGTGGCCAGAATCCTCAGCAGGGTGTTGAAGTACGGAAAGTTCTCAACTGTCGAATTGTTCAGGGAATCAGCCAGAGCTTTGGCTGAATCTATGTGGATGTTAAGGTCCTGGAAAAAGGGAATAAGGCAAAATCAAAGAAAGTGAACAAAATTTAACATTTAAAATGTGGGGATGATTATACCCATCTAGGTGGGTTGCAGCATGAAAAAGTTTGGGATGCTCTGGCTTACACAATAGAAAAGACACCCACTGCTGGCCACCTACTGGTGTAAAAGCCATGGTACACTCAAGGTGAAGTTTTTTTTGTTTGTCTGGCAGGGGTTCAAATTTGAAATAGATGTTTATCCTGACACTACACATGATGCTGAGAGTAGTGTTTAGATGTGTATGCGAATATGGGCCGTACTCTTTTTCTCAAAAATGCAACAAACACTACAAAAAATGACAGCAATAAAAAAACAGCAGTTTAGAAAGCATCTGCTCACAGGGACCAGCTCTGCAATTCAGCACTGCAGTGTATTCATATTTTTCACTCATGTGAAAACAGAACAGTGACCAGCACATGTGCTCCTGAAATAATTTCCATTTCAAAGAAGGTGGAGTCCCAGGACACACCCATCCTCTGAATCAACATGGGCCAACAGCATTTTGAAGGCGTTTAATATCCATAAAGTTCTCCAGAAAGTTTATGTGGTGTTGAAACACTGAAATAAACTATTGTTTGAAATACTACACGTTTGTTGTTCGATTATGCTTGAAATAAATCAAAAATTGTCACTGGAAATAAACTCTAGTCATCCAATGTTGTCCTTAACTAAAGTCAAAAAATGTGTTTGACACTGGCTTGGTTTAATGCTGGTGTTTGGTACTTGGTAAGTTAGTGATAAGATTCCACATCCAAAACCCTTCAGGAATCTGTTCAGTTAATTATTCAACATTATAAGACAAAACCTCTTTTGCTCAGATACATCATGTTGTAGTTGCAAATTGTGGGTTATATAAAAATGAAAGAAACTACAGAGCTTCCACCCACCCTTGATTTTGCAGCCTTAATGAGGATGTCGTAGTTTGATGGCGGTGGTGAAGGGTGTTTCCTCAGTAGGGCACATTCTGAGAACTCATCATAGATCTTCTGTGCTACAGAGATATTCGCCAACAACATGAACTCCTCCACCATAGAATTTGTCTCCCTGGAGAAAAATTTAAAAGTTTGAACTTCCACAATCCAGACAAAGACAGTTTGGAATGATATTATATTTCGCCATACAATCAGCAGAAATAACAGGAAAACATTAACATTTTAAAATCTTTGGCAGAAAGATGTTTATGGGCCATTCTGCAGAACTGGTCCAAAGTCAAGAGTTGGAAACATGTAAATGTGTTTTTCCCCAAAAATGTGTGTATGTTTGCCCTCTCCCCAAATGTGTCACTACCCAAACACGGTAACAATAATTTAATTAGAAGGGTTATATTGAATATTAAGATTTTGCGTACATCTAGATTGTAAATATATATTTTTTCTATTTTAGTAACATTTTTCAGAGGTAAATACATAATTAAATTTTGAACAATATTTCACTGTAATTTATGAGATTTGTTGTATTTTGAATCCAAGGGAAAAGTTGATTATACTGATTTCAAAGTTAAGGATTCATTAGCTTGAATATACATTGAGCCCAAAACTATCATAACATCTTAGTTGATAATTCAGCATACTTTAGTTTTGACAAAACATCCCGTTTCGGTAGTGACAGTAATGCTTTAGTAGCGACCACATCACATTACAGAATTTTAACTCGCATACTAAAACATACTAAAATACCCAAAAAAATTGCATAACTGTACTAAAAAATTTTTTTCCCCCAGATATGAGGATTGTGTGTTCCCTTTTGTCAAAAAGTGTGCTTAATTGCAGAAAAAAGGTAGTGGAGTTCCTTAAAGTTACACACAGATTTTTCAGACTTTTGAACACATTTACCTCAAAATGATGGGACCTATCTACTCGCACCTTGTAGCTATGAGAGAGGGGGACACAGGAATACTTCCTGATCATAAATTTACGGTTAAAATCAGTCTCGGCCAATAGACTAAAACATACACTGCTTTGGTAGTGGCATTTTCATAAGTTTCATATAGTTTCAATTTTTTGAACTTCACTTTTTAAAAGAATCAAAAAGACTTGTAAAAACAACAATGGAAAAAAACATACAAAAATTATTTCAATATTTTCATAAATTTAAATTTAGGGGTTAGGGTTCGGGACAGCCACCTCCCAACTGAAAGTACCCAATAAATTATAATTTTATATATATTAAGCTTACTAATATTTTAAATAATTTTGCGGGTTTCAAAAGATAATAAAAGGATCTTAATAAACATCTAAGGTTTTTATACTTAAATGTGTTTTTTGGTTGTGGGACAGCAGTTTGCACCAATTGTGTAGAATGGCCCATATAGCACTCACTTCAGTTCTTTGGTCTGCAGATCTATAGGGTCATGTGTCTCACTGTCTATATGGAAACGTACTTCAGGAGAGGAGAGGGTCAGTGCTCTGAAAAATAGTAAAATAGGCAACTCTTACAAACTAGATCAATGTCAAGGGTTAAAGACTGCTTCATGTACAAAGATGTGTTTCAAAATAATTGATTTTATTCTATTCAAATAGAAATACCCTTTTTCATTCCTCCGACCCTTTAAGATCTTGGCCAGTCTGTTAAGGCCCCGCAGGCTCTTCGTGATGTCATCATTCATGGTGGTGTCATCAATCCTCATTTGAGCTTCGGCGTATGTAAGGGAGGCCTTACGTGATAAAACAACAACAGTTACTTACAGTGCACGTTCCTTCAGAAACCATCATTTTAAATCCATTTTTGAAAATTAGATGCAGCAAACCTTGGAGTTAATGACACTCTTTGTGAAGTGAGTTTTGATGATTTCAGCATTGTGGTCCATCTCCCAAATGCAAGAGAATGCTAACCTGAGGGTGGAAGTGCTCATTAGACAGTGAAGGTTTTAAATTATGTTTACTATGTAAATATATAATAAGAAGTGTATGCAAAATGTATCCACTTGAGTAATGGTAGTTATGCTAGAAAGCACACCTCTCAACATTGGATCGCAGAGAACACAAGTTGGAACTCAGAAGTTCGGGAACCATGTCAATTCTCTGTGAAAAGAAATGACAAAATTTACCATGCAAATTAAAAGAAAGTTATATGCACAAAAACTCTACACGGTTAAAGGTTATATTTGAAATGAGGAAATACAATTACTATCCACAGATCATAAATTCAGCCACTAAAATCCATTTTCATTTTTCACCCGAAAGGAGAAATTAGCCAAAATAAAAGAACTACACTAATAGATTTTTTCCAACACAGCAAATTATTTTATTTAAAAATTGTTCAACTGAATAGTTTTATTTTTAAGTTTGTAGTTGGTAAGATTTTCTAATGTTTTTGAAAGAAGTCAAAACAAGGCTATTTCTTTAATAAAAAAGAAACCCCTTTGTTATTACAGCCCATTATCTTTCCATATGTTAAATTTCCACAAATAAGTACCTTTCCACAAAGGTAGACTGTAGTGCCTCTGCTTGCTGCCTCTTGATCTAGAGCATTTCCTGGCCGAATAAAATGGCTGACATCTGCTATGTGCACACCAACCTAAAATAAAAAGCATAACACTCAAAACAAAAACCCAACGGAATTGCTCTAGTTCATTCTCTTTACCACTTGTGATAATTTACGCAAGCTGCTATACCTCCAAGTTTCCATTCTCCAGTTCCCGACAATGAAGCGCATCATCAATATCCGTACAACCAGGAGGATCCACACTACACACACAGAGGTGTCTGAGATCTGCTCTGACCTTCAAATCCTGCAGGAAAATATCAAGCTTTGAGCATTTCAACAGTTATCATGAAACATTCTGACACACCAAAGTCTTTCAAAATGTGTGACTACACTACCTCCTCAGTAATACTCCAGGGCATCTTGGGTAGGAAGCTAAGAACAGCCTGAGAGAATGGTTGATGAGGAACATCATGCTCCAGAAGAAGCACCTCGGTCTCAGTCTCTTTATCTCCAGCAGTGCCAAGGTTTTTCACAAAGTGACCCTAAGAGACATCGAGAAAAGGAATATAAAGTGACCTCAAAATGATCAGTGGAATCTCAGCATCCAGGCCTCCAGACTCATGTTATGTTTAAAATTCAGCAAAGGTGGCTATTAATACACAATCAGAAGGATTAATAATCCTAAATGCAAGTTTGCATCATGCCTTTATAGGGACTCGAGATGCAAATTAGCATATGCTATAATCTTTATGTACAATGCATATTTTTCAGCTGGTTCTGGCTGAAATCATGATTTTTGTACCACCCCTATCTAAACAAACAAATAAAATAAAAAAATAACCTACTGCAAAAAAAAAGCATCTCTGAGGAAATCTGTGGTTTAAAACTTGTCATCATTTGTATGAAATGAGACCGTAAATCACTAACACTTACATTTGGGTATCTGGAGTTTTTAGGCCAGCCATCGATAGCAACCATAATCCTCTGTCCAACCAGATTGGCGGCTTGTCTGGTCTCAATACGAATCCGTGGGATTCGTCGGTCTGCTGGGGTGAAAAGGTGCCTTGTTGCCTGGTGTGAAATTCAAAAGTTACTTAACGCAATGCATCAGACAAATATATCAAGATTTTTCAAGGAGCACAGATTCTTAAAATGACTTAGTCATGTTATAGAGTGCATGATCAAAATACAGTGGTTACATGAACAAAACCTGTTAAAATTATTATTATATTGTTAGTTTATCTCTTCAGGACTTGTTGTGAAATGTATATGCTCATTCAGAGCTTCAGTTAGTTATTTCAGTCACACTACTGTCTCTTATGCTTACACATTTATTTGATCAAACCTTCAGTAAAAAAATTGTAATTACTGCAATATTAATTATTTTGATATACACTGCCTGGCCAAAAAACAAAAACAAACACCATTTGGATATGATTGGATCATTATTGCAGCAATTAATATTCTGGCATGTTATATGTTTGGCAACAATTCTTTTAACCCTAAATGATGCAGTGCGTAGTATAATTTGTGAAATAAGCCTGCAGTGATCATTAGGAGTCATTTTCTTTTATGAATTGGACACCGCTGTGCTGAATGAAAAGTGTTTTCTTTTCTTTTATTTTAAAGATATAAATAAAAGAAAATATAAGTAATATGAAATAATAATACAATTAATTAAAAAATAATAATCTTACTGACCCCAGACTTCTAAATAGACAAACACTTGGTTATACAATCACCATGTATAACAATCACCTTTTGCACTATTAGCCTTTTAATGTGCCAAGGACAAAGTTCAAATCAGCTCTAAGGAGGACAAAGTCACTCTCAAGACTACCAGCAACACTAGTGATATGTTCAAGCAAGTTGAGAGTTGTCTTTAAAATCGACAGAGCTCAGTGACTGAAAATTGGCTAGTGGGAGGGCAGATATCCTAGCACTACAAATGGTACTGGTTTATATTATTGTATAGTGGTGAAGCACTGTTACCTCTTTGATCATTGACTGTGAGAGCATTCCACAGTAAGGCCTCCAGCTCCTCTTTATAATGCCCACCACTCGTCCAGTGGGCTTGAGAACGCTAGAGTCTAATGGTACAGTCTTCAGCCACAACACAACAGCAAAAAGTCACCATACAGGTCATAAAAATATACAAACACACAGTACATTATTAGAGTAATGGGTTCTACACCACACAACCTTTCGGATTCAACTAAACGGTGACTTTGGATACACCCGAGTAATTATATTAACAGTCAAATTATCTACCTTATTTTCAGTCTCATCTTCCTCAGCATCTTCATCATTTGGACTATCATCCTGCAGCACAACAGATGATGGAGCAACCCAGCGTTCTTTGGGAAACAGTTCAACAGCCACTACGTCCTGATGAACAGCCCGGTTTAAATTCTGAAGGCCTTGAAGTAGAACCTGCCAGAACATGTGATGTTAAAAGGTTTTTCTGCTCACAAATGTTTTAAAAGGAATAGTTCAACCAAAAATTATAATTCACTTAGAATCTACTCAGGCCATCCAAGATGAGTTTTTTTTTTTTCATGGGAAAAGATTTTGAGAAATTTAGCTTTACATCTCTTGCTCACCAATGGATCCTCTGCAGTGAATGGGTGCCATCAGAATGAGAGTTCAGACAGCTGATTAAAAAAAAAAAAAAAAAAAAAAAAATCACAACACTCCACATAACTAAAGTCCATAATTTAACATCTACGGAATTGAAAAGCTGCATGTTCGCAAGACATTTTTAAACTTTAAACCATTACTTCCAGCTAAAATATGAGTCCTCTATCCATAATATTGCTTTCTCCTGTGAGGGAAGGAGGAAGTGTTATTATGGATCATGGACTCGTAATTTCAGTGGAATCTACAGTCTGAAGTTAAAAATGTCCTAATGATAAATTTGTTTCTAACAAACACACAGCTTTTCACTTTACAAGATGTTAACTGATGGACTGGAGTCATGTGGCTTACTTGTGGATTATTGTTTTTATCAGCTCTTTGGGCTCTCATTCTGACGGCACCCATGAAGAAATAAACTCGTTTACATCTTGGAAGGTCTGAGGGTCTGAGTACATTTTCATCTTTGGGCGAACTAACTTTAAAAAGTACTACAAAAATCATAGGAAAGCAATAATCATTTAATTTATAAAATGAAAATAATCAATGACTTTTCTTTCTACATGATAGCCTACTTACCTCATTGATATCCTCCCCCTCTCTATTTATAAAGACTGTGCCCTCCAGATAGTTATCTCTGTTGGCATGGAACGTGCCTTGAATGAATACTCCGTTCTTAATGCCACTCTGAATCCTGGATAAGGGTAGATGTTCTGGAAACAGTAACTTACTGCCAGTGATTTCATTCTAAAAAGAATCATAAGACACAAATCGTATCATTACATAACATAAAACATAAAAACTAAAAGCTTTCTTGATCATCCATCAAAGTGTACGCACTTGATCATCTGGTTGCAATGCAAGTCTGTCCACAAGCTCAGGGTTGCCAATCAAGCTCTTGATATACTCCTCACCTACATGAGAGAACCGGCAATCATTTTTGAAAATGTGAATAGTTTACAATTATGCCTCATATGAAGATTAGGGATGTCAATTATAATAGCTAATTATAAGTTATTACATCTGAGAATGCAACACTATCATTCAAAAGTTTGATGTGGGTAAGATTTTAAAAAGTTTTAAAAACAGTTATATTGTAAAATATATACATACACACACATTTTTTTTGTAAGTTTGCCCACTTAAAAAAAAGATGGGTTTATCATTTTTATGGTAGGTTTATTTTAACTGATAGAGACAGAAAAAATCCAGAAAAAAGCAGCATACAAATGTTAAAAAAAGATTGACAATTTAGTAAGTATTTGATCCCCTACCAACTAGCAGGAATTTTGGCTCCAACAGATTGGTTGTGTGCACGTGAACACATTAGTCCTGTCACTTTAAGAAGATACTCCTAATTTCAGCTCGTTGTGTGCATTTAAGACACTTGTCCATAGTATCTGTATCTTCCATTCCAACCTCTCCACTACCGTGCAAGACCAAAGAGCTGTCAAAGTACATCAGGGACAAGATTGTAGATCTGCACAAGGCTGGAATGGGCTACAAGACCATCAGCAAGAAGCTTGGCGAGAAGGAGACAACTGTTGGTGTGATTATTCGGAAATGGAAGAAATACAAAATAACCATCAATCGGCCTCGTTCTGGAGCTCCATGCAAGATCTCACCTCATGGGGTAAGAATGATCATGAGAAAGGTGAGGGATCAGCCCAGAACTACACGGAGGAGCTTGTTAATGATCTCAAGGCAGTTGGGACCAGTCACCAAGCAAACCATTCGTAATACTACGCCGCAATGGACTGAAATCCTGCAGCGCCTGCAAGGTCCCCCTGCTCAAGAAGGCAATGTACAGGCCTGTCTGAAGTTTGCCAATGAACATCAAAATGTTTCAGAGAAGGCTTTGGAGAATGTGCTGTGGTCAGATGAGACCAAAATTGAGCTCTTTGACATCAACGCGACTCATCGTTTTTGGAGGAAGAGAAATGCTGACTTTCACCCCAAGAACACCATCCCTACAGTCAAGCACGGAGGTGGAAACGTCATGCTTTGGGGCTGTTTCTCTGCTAAGGGTACAGGACGACTTTACCGCATTGAGGGGCCAATGGACTGGGCCATGTACCATAAAATATTAGATGAGAACCTCCTTCACTCAGCCAGAACACTAAAGATGGGTCGTGGATGGGTCTTAAAGCATGACAATGACCCAAAACATACCACCAAGTCAACAAAGGAGTGGCTCAAGAAGAAGCACATTAAGGTCCTGGAGTGGCCTAGCCAGTCTCCAGACATTCATCCCATAGAAAATCTGTGGAGGGAGCTGAAACTTCGAGTTTCCAAGAGAAAGCCAAGAAACCTTAATGATTTAGAGAGGATCTGAAAAGAGGAGTGGGACAAAATCCCTCCTGAGATGTGTGCAAATCTGGTGACCAACTACAAGAAACGTCTTACCTCTGTGCTCGCCAACAAGGGTTTCTGCATCAAGTACGAAGTCATGTTTTGCTTGGGGATCAAATACTTATTTGACTTACTAAAATGTAAATTTTTAACATTTGTATGCTGCTTCTTTTAGGATTTTGTGTTTGATATTCTCTCTATCAGTTAAAATAAACATACCATAAAAATGATAAACCCTTCTTTTTTTAAAAGTGGGCAAACTTACAAAATCAGCAGGGGATCAAATAATTATTTTCCCAACTGTATATTGTAAAATGTAATTAATTCTTGTCATGCAAAGCTGAATTTTCAGCAGTCATTACTAGAGTCACATGATCTGTCGGAAATAATTCAAGAATGTTTATTATTGTTTTTATTAATAGTGAAAACAGTTGTGCTGCTTCATTTTAGTAACATTATAAATGTCTTCAGTGTTGCTTTAGACTTTAGATTAAAGTATTAATTACTTTGCCATTCAAAACCTGAGGATGTTTTTTTTCTTCAGAGTATATATGGAAAAAAAAAAAAAAAAAAAAACAGAATTATGCCATCAAGAACAACAAAAAAAATAAGTGTCTCTTACATCTGTACACAATCAGACCATACTGCTCTGCCTTCTCTTTATTGGCCCGATCATCGGTCAGCAGAACCACTTTCAGTGAACCACCATTGGTCTTTTTAGCAAGGTGATCTGCATACCATTTAGCAGCAACACGGATGGCTCGATCATTACGATCATTAGAGCTTTCCCCTTGCTCTCGTTCAATGAATGTCTCCCTTAAAACAAAAATAAAAATGAATGAGACACTAACATGCACGGCCCTAACATCAAGCACCGTCTGTGAAGCTGTATTCAAGCCAAATCAAATGCATGTCAAAACGTTAGTGTTAGGATGAATACCTGTGATGCTCATTAGTGAAAGTGTAGAAGTGCTTTTCCTTCTCATGAATGGCATCCTTGATTCTTTTGTAGACCGTGGCACTCCTGTGTCTGACCTCTTGTAAAACAGTCTGAAGAATGATGACGTTCCTGATCAGAGGGTCCTCAAGGATGTCAATCTGTCAGAATTGAATCCCAAATCAGTTTTGTCTCATTTAAGGCAAGACACTACAGGCAAAACAATTGTGTATTCATGCACAGGACTGGTCAATTACGAAATCTGGCTTTTCAGACTAGTGGAAAGAAAACATCCTAAATATGCATTTAAGTGTATATTTTATTACACTATCTATTTGTGACTGTATATTGTAATTCAATATTTGTGAACCTGGACCACAAAGCCAGTCATAAGTCACACAGGTATATTTTGTAGCAATAGCCAATAACACATTGTATGCCCAAATTTTTTTATTTTTCTTTTATGCCAAAAATCATTAGGATATTAAGTAAACATCATGTTCCATGAAGATATTTTATAAATTGTCTACTACTTTAATTTTTTTGCACCCTCAGATTCCAGATTTTCAAATAGTTTTATCTCGGCCAAATATTGTCCGATACTAATTCCTAATATCTCAATTTCTAAAGATTGACCCTTATGACTGGTTTAATAGTCCATGGTCACATTTATCTTTTAAGGCTAGGAGTTGTTTTTTTTCTTCCTTTTTATCCTTTACTTCAGCAGTATTATCATAAGTTTTATTCCTGTTCATATCATTCAGCTGATTTATAGAATTTTTATTTTGGTGACCCTTGATAATCTCAGTTTTCCTATCGTCTCTCAGTCCCTCCCTCGCAGTCACACATACAGCACAATAACATTATATCAGGGGAATGTCTTACAAGTCTAATCAAGGACAAATTACACCTTCTGTTGTCTTCTTTTTAAAGAACTCAATAACCTGAACCATTGTGAGTGAAAAATGCTTGTGTTTAGCTTGTTACTGTAGCGAGTTCTGATTGGCCAATCGCCGCGATTTAGTTCGTAAACTAGAGTTAGTAGATCATTTTAACTTTTCATTTGCATGATAAGTTTTACATAATATACAACATTGATAATCCAAAGGGGATGGTGGTTTTACAGAGGGGATGCTTTTTTTTTTTACCAGGGGGGTGCCATTCCCCCGTATCCCCCATCAAACCCTGCCCATTGCACTTAGAAATGAAACCTTGAACTTGAATAAATGAATAAATAAAATAAAATAACCGGAAACCCTACTTCTTTAATGTGTAATAGATGTATTTGGTGTTTAGTTGCATGCCATACATTGACTACACAAGACATCCTCTTCATTCTTATACAGATACTTTGATGACAGTTAAGTTAATGGTTTACAAAAGCTGTTCAGAACAAATACGCTTATTATAATAAGAAGCTATTAATAAAAACAAATGAAAAGCGCATACCTGATGTAAAAGCACGTTGGTGTCTGGGATTAAATAGTGAGGATATGAGCACAGGTTGCTCTCTATGCACGCGCCCTCTTGCAGCACAGGCGCTTCATCTTTACACTCCTTACAAACTTCACTTCCACACCAGATGTCATCTCTCAGGTAATGTTCGCGCACTATTTTCAACACTCCTCCAGCGCGGGTCTTTTTCACAAATGTCTTGGATTTCAGCATGGTCCAAATAACTGTATCGACGGCGGTTTTGAGGAGCTGCTCCACCAAAATACACCACACAGTTAACCCATGTGCGTACCGCCAACCAAATACTATCCCGGAGTGATTCAGAAACGGAAAGGGTCTCTGTTTCGTATTTTGAACAACATAGCAGATAAAACGCACCTATAAAATGACACACAGTGTGTTTGTTTGAAGCACACACTATCAGCAGCCACAGTATATCCTGTTTATAAACTAACTTGTTCTTGTTACCCTTCTAAACACTTCGAAAGCTACTGACTGGCCATTTAGATGTATTTAATGGGATGGGGCTAAAACTGAGTTGGTTTAGCTCCACCACTAGAGAGCAATAGAGTCCTTATTATCCAAAAAGAGGCACGTCAATGCGTGTGGAAAGTGCTGCAAAGCTACATTTTAACACCATCCCGATGAATGTATGTGTGTATAAATATTTATGTTCACATACTGATTTGATTCAATTGACAATTTATTTATAATTTAGTTCTTAGTAGGCCTAAATTTGCTGAAAGCTTTTTGTGATGCCTACTAAATATTTCATGTCATTTAAAATGATGTATTTAAAAATACATTTTAGTGTTTGTTTACTTTATTACTATTTCAATTCTTTAAAACCCTAACATGTTTTTATTTCAAAATCATAGGCCTAATTTCCTTTATTTCATTTATAGATGTAGCACAATCTTTCCCAGTTTTCCCTGGCACCTGTTTAATACGCCTACATGCTTTAACTAGAATCCAGAAATGTACAAGCAGCTACCATCAGAAGAGTAACTAATTCAGCTATTACCAAGCTCTATTAATTATACCCACAATGGTTTATGTCATACAAGCTCATAATTCTACAATGATTAATGATCATAATTTGTTTGAACACATTTTCTAAAATACGTTCTGTTTAGGACATTATGTTAATAACAGCCACCTGTGTGTTAATTAAAATTAAAATCTGTCCATGAACAAATTGAGACCTTGTTTTATATATTATATATAAGATGGTATAAGTATTCAGAATTTAAATCAATGTGATTATTTTCATAAATATAAAAAATACAAAAATGCAATATTGGGTTTATAAATATTTCCCATATATAACAGCTTTCTGAGTGCATTTTTGTCCTTAGATATTTGTTTTCAGAGCAGCGCAGCTTGAACATGACTGGCTATGTTAAAAGTTTAAGAGCTTAGTTTCAAAGTTATAAGAGTTCACATCATCAGTATTCATATAATTATATTCTGATATACACATGAGTCAGAGCCCTAGATCACTAGAGGATGATTCACTGAATGATGAACCAAAAGACTCAAACACAAATACCTAATAACCAAATAATCACTAATCATATGAATGTTACTTGACAAGCTTAACTGTATAGTAATGTCATGTTTCATGCCGTCTGCAGGCTCATGTAAGTGTGAGAGAAAATGTGTGAGTGTTTCGGTTGGTGTGTTTCCTCAGATCCCAGACAGATAGGTCAGAAATTACAGTCTTGCACGTACAGTCTTACCTAGCCGGTTCCAAAACCTCAAATAACTCTCAAATAACTCTCAGCAGAGCAAACAACTGCACTGCTGCCTTTATTCATGACTCACACAAAAGCCATATTTTAACATATGAAGACTCCTTTACAGTGAACCACATGCTATGAGAAGAAAAGGAATTATTATGCTACTTTTGACTGTGCAATCATACAGGACTAGAAAATATGCCTGCAATTCAGTTATTTTCTGTGATTATGAAAATACATTTTACAGGAATAGGAAATGACCAATAATCTATTTAATCTTTCATTTTTAGCATGCAATCCTTTATTTAAAAATACTACCCTATATCAAGAGTGATATTGCTATATATTTCAGCTATAAAGCTATATACATTCTGGGAGATGAAGATATAAGTGTATAACATACTGTATATAAAATCCCCATAGTAAATAATATCTGTGATGATTTTTAATTTGGTATTATATGTATCAACCACATATGTCAACAATATATGTTTTATTTACATGCAAATTCATTCAAACAACATACATACAAAAATCTTGTTTATACACATTTTTGTAAAACATTTCTTAAATCTTCTTTATTTTTACTTGTATAATATCAACATGTTTAGAGGTTTTGGGATGGATATACATGTACAGTATTTGTATGGGCTAGATATATATCCTAATATATAAAATTGCTACAATTTCTAATAGCTTTCATATATGGAAACATAATATACATATTACATGGTATGTTAACTTGAACTTATATTCTTACTGATTTGAAGTTCAAAAATAGGACAGATTTTACAGTATGGCATTATCAAATCATTCAGAGTGATAATCCTTATAGTTAACATGTGCAGCTGGGAAAATACCATTCAACCATGATATTATGTAATCAGAAATGTCCTTCTGTCTTCTGAATTACAAAAACGATCATTATTGTTTGGGCTCAGTCTCTGCAG
Source organism: Barbus barbus (assembly GCF_936440315.1). NCBI lineage: Eukaryota > Metazoa > Chordata > Actinopteri > Cypriniformes > Cyprinidae > Barbus > Barbus barbus. Next base: position 19,257,392 of record NC_136735.1, on the reverse strand, counting down.
AAGAGCTGGTCTGAGGTCTAGGGGGTCTTTGCCACCAGCAGGTGCAGAGCTGCCTTGATCTCACACCCCTCATTTATGTTCCCTGGCCTTGGAGAATCAGATCCCCTTTGTCTTGACTCTTTTCACTCACCCTATACAAGCCCTTCAGATAAAATTGAGGGCCATTATGTATGGAAATAAGGCAAAATGCCTGCTTAACAAGTTAATACAGTGTTTTTTTGTTTGTTTTGTTTTTGTTAAGGATTGTGTTTACTGCAACATTATATGCAAAAACCTGAATCAATATTTCAACTAAATATAGAGATTTTCCACGATTTTCTTTTTTTTTCTTCATTTTAAATCAAAGGTAATTTGATTAGACACATAATGCACACAGATATTTAGAAGAAGGGTTTAAGGTCAATATGTCAATATGCACTGTATAAACAAGCAAACAAATAAATGTCTTTAGTGTGTTGCATTTTGAAGAATGTTTCATTTAATCAAAATGTGTTTTTTTTTATTGGCAAAGAAGAATCAGCACAGCATTTGAAATACAACGGACATAAAATAAAAAGAAAGGGGAAAAGAAATCACAAACAGGTAGGTTAAACTGTAAGAAAAATAAGATCATAGTCTTTAGGCGTTTGTTAAATAGGCTAGGTAAAATATAACTTAATAAAATAAAATAAAGTAAATACTGATATATGAGTGACGTCAATTTCTGGAGATTTTATGGCACTTATGGGCACAATGAACATTTTTTTTTCGCCAAGCCCCCGCTAGAGTTTTACATTCAAGTCAATTTTGGATCAATAATATGATAAATAAATCTCTTATCTTCTCTCTTTTTACAGTTTATGTGTTCAACTCAACACGCTACTGTTTGTTTGAAAGAGCACGTGACTCTCCTCTGTGGAAAACATGGCTGCGCCCTGTGCCGCTCAATACTTTTACAGAACAGGTATGTTTACAGTTTACTTCAGGAAAAGTTAGACTTATTTATTTAATTTGTAGAGCATAAAGACTCAGTCTGTGGCAAGCCAATAACCCAAACGAGACAGTATTCGCTCACATTTAATTTTTAATAATCGCATAACTGCAGTCTACGCGGTATATATCTAGCTATTAATGTAAAATCCAAACCTTCCAGCCAAATAAGCGCTGGTTTACAACCTGTGCATTACTCGGTGACAGTATCGCTATGTAGGGATGTACGTTAGGTAATGTTAGACAGAGCCAAATTCAGTTACTTTCAATTATCAACCCTTTTCACATAACGTTACAAACATAAAAACACTTGATAGAAAGTTACAAAACTGTTTTTCTTAATGATTCGATATGAACACACCTCTTTACTTGTCCACTGACACTGATACTCAGCTATTTTAGTAATATTTCATAGATAGATAGATAATGAAATAAATAGTTATTTAGATAAGCTTATTTCCAATTAAAAAGTGGTAGTAGCCTATATGGTATCTGGTAGTAGCCTATATGGTATATGGAATCTGGTAGTAGCCTATATGGTATATGGAATCTGCAGGGGCATATAGGCATAAACACAGCATGCAATTCAGACTTTCAAACTTTTATATTTACTCCCTCCAATTTTGACTGTGTCCCACTTCGTCTACCTTTTATGTACTGTATTTTGGAGTTTTATACAAGACTACATGAGCAAGACTGCAGGAAAGCTGGACTCATGGCACCGTCTTGAAGTTCTTTATTGTTTGCTGGTTTGGCAGAGTCTTTGTGGGTCCAGTAGAAGTAAATAGAGAAAGAAGCACACAACCCTCCCTGTCTGCTCAGCCATTTTCTTCTTTTACTTTTAAGTGAATTATAACCCAAAAGTGAATTGTTGAGTCTCCTGACACAGAATCAGTCCTATTTCATCATGTTAACACTTTTCTTTCATAGATTTCAAAGACATTTCTTTTAAGATCATTTTAGTACAAACAAGAGCAGCAAAATAAACAATACAGTAGATGCTCAAAAATTACCCAGTTGACACATCAATGGTTATTTATGAGATGAAAATGGTTTAATAAACCAATTAGGTAAACTCAAGTAAAGTAGTTTATCTTTTTCACTGCATTATTCATTAAACTTGTATGACATTTATGTTGTTTAAGAAGTAATGAAGCAAATGATTTTCTACGCAACAATAATAATAATAATAAACCAAATAATAGAACTTTGGCATACTCTTTTCAGCATACTGTCAGTTGGAGCGCACAAATTCCAATCTCATATATTGTTTAGGATAAATAATATATGAACTGGGAATGTTGTCTTTGGGGTTACACAGCAATTAATAATAATAAACTGACATTAAGGTTGACACATGACATTGATGTACTGCAGTCCTGAAGCAAGGGTTATATATTACAGCTAAAGCACTAGACTAAGTCTAAAGTCGACCACACACATACACACAAAGGGAATTCAGTTCAGTCCACATCCTTGGCCACATCCTTTGCTCTCTACCACCCAAATTGTTGTCACTACACACAGCCGCTACCCCACCCTGGGTTAACCCACTACTGCCTTTATTCTAACCCCCCAGCCGCCCCCTTGCTGGTTCTGAGCTACTCCCTTCATCACTGGTATTTTCATCTTTGTAACTCAAGCCCTCTCCTGTGTATAAATGCACTTATTTTGGGCTTGTGACCACTGTGTTTTGGTCGCAGTTATTTTTAACTTTTTTTTCTGAAGACAAAACTCTGCAGTCCTTGATGGTATGAGTTACGACATCTTTGTTGATTTGTGGTGGTGGATCTCAGATTATTTTAATTTATGGCTCAGATTCAAAATTAAGCATATTATGTGAACATTATTGCATTGTGTAATTGTAGTGGACTGTTTGTTTACATTGCAGCTGTGTTATTCTTTTGAGAGAGGGAGTGGGTTTTTGGCACATGATTCACAGGGTCTGAGAATAGATGTTTACTTGACAATAGTCATGCAAGTGTAGTTTAGAATATTATGATGTAATATTTTTGAATAAATTATTTAGAATTAAACATTATGTTCCTATATATATATATATATATATATATATATATATATATATATATATATATATATATATATATTCATCAATATGAATTTTATATATTTAATTTAGTGTTACAAAAGAATAATTCAAAAATTAATATAATTAAACGCACAGGTTGCTTGCTCTGAATAAATGACTTAAACATGCCTGACATCGTAATTATAACATCCCAACCCATGAATACAAACTTCCCAGGAGGATTTGAATGCACAAGTATTTACAAGTTAGGAAGTCGCAATTATGATGTCAAGTGCATTCAAGTCACTTTCGCTGGAGCAAGGTGGAGCAAGATTTTTTTTTACCTCTATTTCTACAGGATGATTAATTAAAGTATATTCATTAAGTGTGTTTTCCGTTTTTATGTTTTTATTCAGTTTATGGTGCTGTAAAATGAATAATACATTCTATCGTAATTGTACCAAAATATTGTATTTTGTACATGCAACTTTTTTTATTGTAAATGGAAAAAAATATTTAATGAATTTAAACTAATTTACAGTCAACTTGGAACTTGAACCCACCAATACTTTAATGTTAGCCAAAGGATGTGGGGAAAAGAAATTCACAAATTAATACATTGTTTTTCACAGCATGTTATCTAGTAGGTACTGTATGTGGTACCGTTAAAAATATGTTCTGTATGATACAAATATATGTAATATGAATGATATTCAGACATAGTACATACCAGTCAAAAAGTTTTGAACGGTAACATTTTTAATGTTTTTTAAAGAATTATGTTCTGCTCACCAAGCCTGCATTTATTTGATCCAAAATACAGTAAAAGTAGTAATATTCAAAAGCTTGGAGTCGATATAATTCTTTAGGTAAGAAATTATAGAAATTAATACTTTTATTTAGCAAGGATGATTTAAATTGATCAAAATTGATGATAAATGTGAGGATAATGTTATAAAAGATTTCTAGTTCAGATAAATGCTGTTCTTCTGAACTTTCTATTCATCAAAGAAACCTGAAAAAATTCTACTCAGTTTTTTTCAACATAATAAAAAAAAATGTTTTTTTTTTTTGAGCAGCAAATCAGAATATTAGAATGAATTCTGAAGGTTCATGTGACGAGCTTTTGAATTCAGCTTTGAAATCACAGGAATAAATGACATTTTAAAATATATTCAAATAGAATAATTTTACTGTTTTTGTTGTACTTTGGATCAAATAAATGCAGGCTTGGTGAGCAGAAGAGACTTCTTTAAAAAACATTAAACATCGTATAGTTCAAAGCTTTTGACTGGTAGTTTTTCCACCCCTAATTCTGGAAATGTTTTTTAAATTTGAATAAAATTAAAACTAAAAGAATTTCAAATTACAAGAGTTAATATTTTATTCACAATAGAACATGGATAACGTAACAAATGTTTAAACGGAGAAATGTTTCAATTTTACATTTAGTCATTTAGCAGACACTTTTATCCAAAGCGACTTACAAATGAGGACAAATAGAAGCAATCAAAACTAACAAAAGAGCAACAACATGCAAGTGCTATGACACATCTCGGTTAGCCTAACACAGTACACGTAGCAAGGTTTTGTTTTTTTTGTTTTTTTTTAAAGAAAAAGAGTAGCCAGATAGAATATAGAAAAAGAAGCTCAGATTGAGTTGGGCTGGTCATTCCATCAGGTGGGAACAGTTAATGAAAAAGTCTGTGAAAGTGATTTTGTGCCTCTTTGGGATGGCACAATAATGTGTTGTTCACTTGCAGAACACAAGCTTCTAGGGGGCACATAGGTCTTAATGTAGGAAAAGGGGTGCAGAGCCAGAGGTGGTTTTGTAGGCAAACATTTATGCCTTGAATTTTATGCGAGCAGCTATTGGTAGCCAGTGCAAATTGATGACGTATGACGTGCGTTCTTTTCGGCTCATTAAAGATTATTCTTGCAGCAGCATTTTGGATTAATTGTAGAGGTTTGATGGAATTGGCTGGAAGACCTGCCAAGAGAGCATTGCAATATTCCAGTCTGGACAGAACAAGAGCTTGAACAAGGAGTTGTGTTGCATGTTCCGAAAGAAAGGGCCTGATCTTCCTAATATTATATAAAGCAAATCTGCAGGACAGGGCAGTTTTAGCAATGTGGTCTGAGAAATTCAGGTTATCATCAATCACAACTGCAAGGTTTCTGGCTGTTTTTGAAGGAGTTATGGTTGATGAGCCCAATTGGAAGGTGAAATTGTGATGAAGTGATGGGTTTGCTGAAACTACAAGCAGTTCTGTCTTAGCTAGGTTGAGTTGAAGGTGATGGTCCTTCATCCAGCAAGAAATGTCTGTTAGACATGCTGAGATGCGAGTAGCTATTGTCGGATCATCAGGATGGAATGAGAGGTAGAGTTGAGTTTCATAGCAGTGATATGAAAAGTCATGTTTCTGAATGACAGAACCTAGTGATGCCATGTAGACAGAGAAGAGAAGTGGTCCAAGAACTGAGCCCTGAGGCACCCCAGTAGCTAGATGTTGCGACTTGGATACCTCACCTCTCCAAGACACCTTGAAAGACCTATCTGAGAGGTAAGACTCAAACCACTGGAGTGTGGTTCCTGAGATGCCCTTTCTCAATAGGGTTGACAGGAGGATCTGGTGGTTGACTGCATCAAAAGCAGCAGACAGATCCAGCAAGATAAGTAATGAAGACTTGGAAGCTGCTCTTGCAAGTCTTATGGCTTCAGCAACTGAGAGCAAGGCAGTTTTGGTCGAATGTCCACTTCTAAAGCCAGATTGGTTGCTGTCCAGGAAGTTGTTCTGTGTGAGAAAGGCAGAGACTTGTTAGAACACAACTCGTTCAAGTGTTTTTGCAATGAAAGGTAGAAGGAAAACCGGTCTATAGTTCCCTAAAAGAGTTGGGTTAAGAGTGGGTTTCTTAAGAAGTGGGGTTATTCGAGCCTGTTTAAATGCTGAGGGATCTGGGCATCAAGTTTATGAGTTTCTGGAGTTTTGGTGTTGGAATTTGGTCCCGTTCCTGCCTGATATGGTTTTCCAGCTGCTGAAGAGTTCAGAGACCATGTTCACATATGGCTTCCTTTTTGCATGATAGAGATTTAGTTGGCATCTGCAGATGGCATGGCGGATTGTGTTTACCGACAGTGGTTTCTGGAAGTATTCCTGGACCCATTTAGTAATATCAATGACAGAATCCCGATGAGTGATGCATTGTTGTCTTGACATTGTTTTTAAAAGTATTCCACAATCTTTTTACTTACTCTTTCACAGATACTTTACTTATTCTTTCCTTTTTCAGCCCTTGCCCCGTTGCCCCGTGCCAACTTTGAGACCTGTAGCTGGCATCAAATTTGAAATTAACTCATTTAGTGGATAAAAGTGGAAAATTTATCCATTTAAACTTTTGTTTTGTTCTCTATGTTCTATTGTGAATATAATATTGGCTCATGTGATTTGAAAGTCTTTTAGTTTTCATTTTATTCAAATTTAAAAAATGTCCCAACATTTCCAGAATTCGGGTTGTACAATTACCATGTTTTCACTGTCATGTGATCTACGGCATCAGTTGATTATGATGCTGACCTTGTATTTGCCAAGTAAATAGCCCCGATGCTAACATGGTGTTAAAAATGAATAAACAAACAACCATCATACTTCACACACCTCTGAGAAATCCACTTCGCAGTGCATAATCACATCATTTGTTCATATCTTTGGCTGAGTATAGGTGGTTCAAGGCTGCTACAGAGAGTAGTAAAGCTGCCCAGCTGCCATAGAAGCTCATCTGCTGCCCACCAATGTCCTCCTCACCGATGTTTCTTCTGGAAGAAATCAAATAGCTCCCACAGTGTGGTCCGGCCTGCTGTAGTGCGCCCCTCTTATGCTGTACCCAAGGTAATTCAGCCCAAGTGACACTAACAATTTAATGTTGATTAATTTGGAAAAATAATAGATTTTTGAGCTTTATATCTCTCAGCACATCCAGAAGCCTGACTATGTGTCATCCAGCAAAGTACCTGAGTGGCCAGATTACATAGAGATTAAAGATGAGGAGCAGATCCAGGGATTGAGACGAGCATGTCAACTAGCCAGATACATACTGCTTCTGGCAGGAAAGAGTTTGAAGGTATACTTTAGTCTTCACTTTCCTGAAATTTGAGAACATAACGGTGAATAGCTTGATGTGACACATCCTATATTGTTTGTTTTCTAGGTTGGTATGACGACAGATGAAATAGACTTTATAGTCCATCAGGAAACCATTCGTCATAATGCCTACCCCTCTCCTTTACGTTACGGGGGCTTTCCGAAGTCAGTCTGTACCTCTGTTAACAATGTAGTATGCCACGGCATTCCAGACAGGTAACTCAGTGCTGTCAAACATAAGTGCTTTGTTGTGACTGCATGTCTATACATTTGTTTGTTAGTATATGTGTCAATGGCATGGAACAGTCCTGCTCCTAAAGGGCCAATATCCTGCAGAGTTTAGCTACAACCTGCTCCAACACACATGCCTAGACGTTTCTAGCAGATATCGTCTTATTACTGGTAGATACCAACCTCTGTGGTTCTACAATTGGAGAAAGTGCAATGGCCAACTTGGATCATGCATGCCTTGCTGAATTTCTGTCAGAGTTGTGTGACAGTCAATCACTGTTCACAGATTTAATAGAAATTAATGAGAAGCGTCTTAACTGATTCCTACCTCTTTCAAAATGGTCTGTGACTACTCTTATAAAACTATTTTTGCACAAAATATTTTTCACTCCAAAATAAATGTTTAATGGCAAACAGGTTGAAGATTAGTGGACAGGTTATCGGTTCATTAATTGATAAGCTGCTTTCTCAAAAAATCATATTGTTCAGCGAACTGAAGTCTCTCCATTGACATCCATTCTCTCTAGTAGGGTACTGCAGCATTACACATTTTTCTGTTAACTTTGGAGACTTGAATTAATGCGGCTATGTTTCTACCATTGGTTAACTATAGTAGGTATGTTTAGGGTTGGAGCTAAATTTTTCAGGATATTTGCCCTCTAGTTGCAGGATTATAATGTACTCTTTGTATTTGTGTTGTATTCAAACATTTTCAAGAAAGGTCTGAATTCATTGACTCAAAAAGTCAAGTGGTGTAACCAAGTAAGAAGTAATAACATATTTAGCTTGAATAGATGCAAGTTATTGTAATAAATAAATAAATATGTCAAGATAAAAATATAATTTTTAATTTATAACTAAAAGTCTCAACATCAGGGTTTTTTTCTGGATGTTATAGTTGCACTACATGATTTTAATGGTTGCACCTCATGAATACAATTTTTTTTTTCAAATATTAATAAGCAGTTTTGTTAAAACATTTTCATAAGAAAATACCAGGTACTTAATTGCTTTAAGAATTTTATTCTGCTCTACTGAGTCTTCTTTTCTTATGGTGTCAGAACACTGCATTTTGTACTTTATGCACCCAAAAAATATATAGAAATTAATTTTAATTCATAACTTATAAGCATGTATCTATGAATTGCGTTTTTATTTTTTGTATTTGTATTTTTAACACCTTACATACTGTCAGTATTGTGTTTTGTTTTCTAGTCGGCCATTGCAAGATGGAGATATCATCAATATAGATGTCACAGTGAGTTCTCTGTTTAAATTCTAAGCTAGTTAATTGCTGTTATATTTCAAATTAATAAAGTTTTTGTTCACGTACCTCAGAATCTGTACATAGTTTGACACATCTCTTCCATCTGCACTTGACCCTCTATCACTAAATCTCTCTGTTCTATTTCTATTCTATTTATTATTTTTCTGTTTCTTTTTTTAAACTTTACCCTCTAACACTAGTGTTCTCTATTATTTTTCTATTCTTTCTACTTGATTTCTTTTTAATTATTATAAAGTAATAATAACTTCACCATTTAATACTAGCTCTATCTAGTCTATCTCTTTTCTTTCAACTTTTTTTCTTTTAATTTATTCTGAAAAATAAATAAAAAACCTTGCTATGTGTACGGCGTTAGACTTGTCATAACACTTATATATTGTTACTCTTTTGTTGTTTTGACACCCTCATTGTAAGTTTCTTTGGATAAAAGAGTCGGCTAATTCATAAAATGTAAATGTAAATAGTGGATGCTATATGTATTCTGTAGGTTTATCTAGAAGGTTACCACGGAGACACCTCAGAAACATTTCTTATTGGCTCAGTGAATGAACAGGGCAGGAAGTTAGTGGATGTGGCTCGACAGTGCAGAGATCAGGCAATCGCCGCCTGTGGACCAGGTCAACCTCTGTTCATCATTGGCAACACTATCAGGTGTGTGTTCATTCCCACACTCATCCCAGATTGCATCACAGGTTGAATTCCTGACAGCATGTCGCACCTTCAAGAGTGATGTCTGTGGGAAATGTTCATTTATTCATTGCATTTTCCAACTTGCTCTTGTTAAAAATAGCACATCTAACCCCAAAACCTCTCTGTTATCCTTCTTGTGCGCAAAAGTAGAAAAGACAGCAATCTTGCCTCGTCAGTCCTTATTTGATAGTGTAGTGTCTGAAGAAGGACTGCACAGAGTTAATGTATTTCTCAGTGAGCTCCGAGCAAGCAATTACCCAGAGTGCAATGGGGTTGTTCCTGCAATGGGGTGTAAATTACAGGTTAGTTTGTCTTGTTGGATGTGTGCATGTGTGCAAGTGTCCGTGTGTGTGTGTGTGTGTGAGGTGGAGAGAGAGAGAGAGAGAGAGAGAGAGAGAGAGAGAGAGAGAGCGATGTAAATTACAGGCTTGCTCCTGCTGTCTTTGAGAATCGTAGACTCTGCCAGGGTGGATTCAGCTCCCCACAGAGAGACGAAAAGATCCGCAGGAGCCTTTTCACAGAGAGGACATACTCAATCACTCACATGCAGTACAGAAACATCTTTAACAACATCCTATTGAATTTCCACTTCTAGTACAAAGACTTATATGTGCACAATATCAATTGTGAAGATGCTGAAATGGGTTCAAGGTCAAAATGTATAGCTATAAAGTGTGAATATTTTATTATTACTTTCTTGATATAAATGTGATTTTACTTATATCTTGAAAATAATCCAATTAAGTGATTAAATGAGCTTGTTGTGCGTTTTGTGCAGTGCAGCAATAGATATTTCCTCTATGTCTGAGGAAGCAATGCTTTTGTTTCTCTCTCTCTTTCTCTCTCCCTGCGTAGGATTCTGAGCTTCTGCAGGGACATACACTGTTATTATATACACACAGAGGCAACAATTACCTCTCCTCAGGAAAAAGCACTTAGACCTCTCTTTCACTCCTTCTCTCCATCTCTTGCTTTTTTTTTATCATGCTGGCACCCTAGCATCCTCTCTGCTGTTCTCTCTTTGCAATTCTTTGTCTCTGTCTTTTATTCTTTCTCTTTCGTCTTTTTCTTTTTGTCTGTTATACACCTTTGTCCTCTCCCTTCCCCCTCCCAGAATATAAAAAAACAACTGTGCAAGAACATTTCAAGCATGCCTATTCACAGTAAAAAGGTTATTTACATGTAGGCAACATGGTTAAATTTGACATCTCCAAGGCAACACCCTAATTGGGTGTAGGCTCGTGGGTAAACCAGAATTTTAGAAAATTAAATTTTACACTTATTATCATTTATCAGACACTTTTATCCAAAAGAGGAAGATATACAAGCAATTCATACATCAACTAGAATAAACCTGGCTAAACATAAATTTGAGTATTTCTTTTTTGTTTCTGAATTACAGCAAAATAGCAAATTCAAATGGATTCTGTGTGTGTCCATATTTTATCGGTCATGGAATCGGAACGTATTTCCATGGTTATCCAGAGATATGGCATCATGGTGAGAGTTTATACTTTATTATTTGTTGTATTATTAATTTATTTGACTTAATATTCAGAAATTATATCTCAATTAGCCATGGTTGACTTATACTTTATACTCCACTCAAAAATGAAAGTTCTGTCATTATTTACTATCTTTTTTTTATGTTCTTCCAAACCTGTATAACTGAATTTCTTCTGTGGAACACAAAAGCTGATGTTTTGAAAAATGTCACAGGGGTTTTTGTTGTTGTTTTTGTTTGTCTCTACAATGAAAGTAAGTAATCTAATTTCATTGTCTTTACATATATCTTCTTTAGTGCAGGTTTAGATTAATATGAAGGTTAGTAAATGATGGCATAATTTTTCGTTTTGGTTGAACTAACTTTTTAATTTATCTATAAGCTTTACTTGTAAAGATATTTAGTAGGGGAAGTCGTGGCCTAATGGTTAGAGAGTCGGACTTGTAATCCAAAGGTTGCGGGTTCGAGTCTCCGGCCGGCAGGGATTGTAGGTGGAGGGAGTGAATGTCCAGCGCTCTCTCCACCCTCAATACCACGACTGAGGTGCCCTTGAGCAAGGCACCGAACTCCCAACTGCTCCCCGGGCGCTGCAGCATAAATGGCTGCCCACTGCTCCGGGTGTGTGTTCACGGTGTGTGTGTGTTCACTGCTGTGTGTGTGCACGTTGGATGGGTTAAATGCAGAGCACGAATTCCGAGTATGGGTCACTATACTTGGCTGAATGTCACTTCACACTTCACTAGTTAATTTATTAAAGGTGGGGTATGTCATTTTTCAAAAACACTATAGAAAACTGAGTCGGGGCCGAGTACCAAAACAAACTTCTAGTCAATCAGCAGTAAGGGGCGTGTCTACTCATGAAGTGGAGGAGAGAGCGTTCAGTGAACAGCTGAGCCGAGTGACAGTAAGATAGAGATGGCAGATAAAAAACAAAAGAGGAAAACGTCTGCGCAAAGATAAGGCAAGAAGTAGGACCCATGTAAATATCGGATCAGCTTTCCAGCGCTGGAGAGAACTCAAGGAGTGGAAGGCTTGCGATCGGACGCTGAGGTTGCTTTGTTTCTTCCCGATAGGTGAGTAACACCGTGTCTACACTGGATGCGGCATGCCGCAAAAGTTTGCCTACACTGGACGCGACAAAGCGACCGATGAAAATAATTTGAAATTTGTGTCAGCACGTCATAAATAGAATGCTGCAGCAGTTTTGCTTTGTTTCACAGAACTAATCGTTGCCTGGGTTGCATAGACTACGTATGTGTGAGGCGGAGCTATCAAAATAGGGGCGAGACCCTTTTGGGGTAGGGGCGTGTTTGTTTTGGTGATTTCAAATATCAACATTGGCTTCCAGAAATTGCTTACCTCACCTTCAAGCTCTATTACAGCCATATGAATACAGTTCATTAATGTGATCAGCTAAGATGTTTTATTTTTAATTAGGGCCCACGCACCAATGGGTCATGCTTCTTTTCTCTTTTACAGCCAATGACAATGACCTACAGATGGAAGAGGGCATGTCCTTCACCATAGGTCTGTATGTGTGTACTCATCATTGTTTTAGATGACCGACCAATTGAATGTTATTAAGAACATCAGCGGAAGCACTAATTTGTACATTTTCAGGAAGTTAAACCATCCGTCCATTTTTACAGAACCCATTCTTATGGAAGGATCCTCAGAATTCAAGATCCTGAGGGACAAATGGACCGCTGTATCTGTGGACGACAAAAGGTGCATGTTGTGTTCAGTTTTCCCTCCCACACTTTTCTCACCACCTTTCTAACGAGAGCCCAATGCAGCCATTTAAATGTAGCCTACATTAATCATTCATTACTTCATGCAAGAGTAAGTGGCCAATTTCTATTGAGAATCTTCAAGAACTTTATTTCTATTGGCTGTTGACATTTAGCTTGGAAAGACTAAGTACCCTCAGCATTTGAAGCACATATAGAGCTAAGTGCTCTGGGATAAACTTTCCTTTAACTGCATACATTTCACTGGAGAGCACTTCAATGTTAATTGCAAATGAGCTGATTGCCCTGTTAGCAGGTGAGAGCAGAGTGTTACTTGGTCAGTGGTTGATTAGAGCTCTGATTTTTAAGGATGACTGGGGTAATTATGCAATATAAGAAAATGGATAGATTCATTATTTGTGACCCTGTGAACCACAAAATCAGTCATAAGTGTCAACTTTTCAAAAGTGAGATTTCTACATCATCTGAAAGCTGAATAAATAAGCTTTCCATTGGTGTATGGGTTGTTAGGATATGGGTTGATAGGAGAAAATCACCTTTAAAGTTGTCTAAATGAAGTTCTTAGCTATGCATATTACTGATCAAAAATTAAGTTTTGATATATTTACGGTAGGAAATTCACTAAATATCTTCATGGAACATGATCTTTACTTAATATCCTAATGATTTTTGGCATAAAAGAAAAATGGATCATTTTGACTCATACAATGTATTTTTGGCTATTGCTACAAATATATCCCAGCGACTTAAGACTGGTTTTGCGGTTCAGGGTCACATTTTAATTCTACATCTAAGGCAGTTGTTCTCAACTTTTTTGACTCCAAGGCCCTCATTGTGATTTACTGAAAAAGGATTAAGGGATTTTTAAAAAACGATTTTAACTAACAAATTTTACCTGACAAAATATTTTAGAGCTTGGCATAACTACAATTGTATATAAATATATAAAAATGCTAATGATGTAAGATCTTATTATGTTTGCATTATTATTATTATATTTTTTCCAGGTATAGAAATCACATATTTGTATATTTTAGTTGTTAATGCTTGTTTCATCTTATTTTAAATTACTTTGTCGTTTTGTGGCACCCATAGAAGTTTGCTGAGGCCCTCTTGTGGGCCCTGGACCCCTGGTTGAGAACCACTGATTTTAGATGAATGACTAAATGTCAACATGTTCACCTGTGTGTTTTTGTTTTCTTGTGTGTTAATACTCAGATCGGCCCAATTTGAACACACGGTTGTAATCACCAACGATGGTGTAGAGATTCTGACTAAACTACCAGATGAAGATTGACTGGACAAGAATTATGGGACATCTTGAAGTGTGAGATGGATCTGTGTTTTTAGATTAACAGAATCTGTTATTTAAATAAATGTTTCTTAACATTTATACAGTGTTTCATCTTATTTTGATAGCCTGACCAAATGGCTTCCTGAAAAAGCTGTACAACTCCAGCTCTGCGTTTTTACATTTGAACTAATAGGGTTAATTATTTAATGCATGTAGGTTATTATGTAATGAGTTTCAGAATCTCTTCAATATTCCAAACTCTTTGGTTTCTGATGTCATCTTGACTGAACTCATTGAAAGAACAGGGAATGAAATGTCATTAAGTCTTATTATTATGGCGGGGTTTCTCCATACATCATAATATTACTCCGGAGTAATGTAGTTAGCGCTGTGCATCTCTCGAGAGGTGATTATATTTATGGGCCATGGGTTCCCGTATGAGCCATGTGTAGCGTATCAAGAATACCCTATAATCATATCTGCTTCACGACATCATTGGCAAACTGCGCATGCTGTCTGACATTAGACAGAGTTTGAATTCTGCTGTCTGAAATGCGCATGTATTCTCAGTGAGAATAGCAGTGTGTGTTCATAGCTTTCAGTCTTACATTTTACGTTTTGAAGTGTGTGGATGGTAAAAAAAAATCATATTTTGCTAATATTAAATCGCTAAAAACACACACTGAACGAAATAGCCTAAGTCAAAAGACTGATCAGAATATGAGCACGATCTCTCTCCACGAAGCGGCTTATTCTGCATCTGTTTAATGGCTGTGCCTCTATGATGTGTACAATTAAAGTTAATTACATTGTGACCCTTACTAGTTAATCCGTAGCTTTCGGTGGCTGTGCCATCTGGGAAGTTTCCTTCTGCTTTTGCTTGAAACAGTCCGTAAGCTCTATATTTAGACTAAAGAAACGCGCACTTAAATCACCTATACATTTACGTTTTATGTTTTTTAAGAATCTATAATAAAAAGCAAATTATGTGTACGTATAAAACGAGATGTAAACGTTTGTTTTATTATTTTTAATCACAAAGAACTAAAGTAAGATGATGGACTATGTAAAGACCAATGAATTGTTTCTATATTGTTATTATTAAGCATAAAATGAATAGTTTCTACATTTATTATTAGCTATTATTAAGCATATAATCTGTTTATTTTAGTAGGTCTATAGTTTATGTGATTTGATCGCACTTTCTGACCGCATGGTGCCTGCCTTTCTAAGCTGTGCTCATTAAATCGAATCATAATTGCAGCCATTTGGTTTTTGTGCATCCTCACGCATTTTCATCTGTCTGTCGCAATTACGAGCAATTTCTGGCGCAGAGGGAATCTTTTCAGTCGGACAAAAGAAAAAGGAATAGGCAGGGAATCAATAGGCGTTTTTCTATACAGCCGTTTGCAGGTGCTGTATTCTGTCTCATGATGGATGTTCCCGATCATTAGCTATATTGACTTTAAACTAATTGATCTTAAACTTAAAATCTCGCACATATATATATATATATATATATATATATATATATATATATATATATATATATACATGCATACATACACATATATATATATATATATATATATATATATATATATATATATATATATATATATATATATATATGTATGTATATATATATGTATATATATACATAATTTGTAGCCTATATGTTGTTCGTTTCATTTGGGCTTGGCTTGGCTAAGTGAATGCTCTGGAGTTATTTGCTTTCTCCTTAATTGTACAATACATGTGTCATCATAGAAAAAAAAAAAAAAAAAAACAATTAATGAGATGCAGCAAAATATTGGGTAGGATGCAAATCAACTTTTGCGTTAATGACAGCCCACCTCGGCACGGACACTTTTTTCTGCAGTGGGCCTATACACAGAAAGTGATTAATAATGCCAAATGCACTTCAAAATAGCATTACAGATTAAACCGCAAAAAGTTTCCTTTTCTTTTTTAGAAATCTTACGGAGACCCTCTGCTCTACTTCATGCAGATGGAGCTTTGAATCCAAGCGGAAGCAGTCATTTGGACTCATAGTGGTGTGGTTGCAAATAAGCCCTGGCATTTCAATTACTGCCAGCTGTGAATGTTGATATAAGGAATGAAGCAGAACGGTAAAATGTGCTACAATCATAGTAGCATTTGCAGTACCTGCAAAGATATGCCATGGTGACCTGGTGGGTTTGAGAATTAGATTCCCAAAATCAGAATAAATATGGACGTCTTTTTCAATAAGAGTCAAAGGATCCGGGCCCCAACCACTATGTCCATATTTAGAAAAACCGCGGAAGCTCGAATGAACCTCAAAAGAAACAAATGATATAAGATAAACGATTAGTTACAACAGCCCCTGAAACGTTATTCTTTATAAATAGTTCGAGGGTAAACTTCGGGAATACCAACGCAATAGGCTACTGATGATTCTGTTATGATGCTGTTTTGTTATGTTGCTCTTTGTTTGTTTGTTCGGCCAAGCTGATTGATTTGACATAATTCTGTTCATTTTTTTAACCTTTAATATAACCTATAATTTAATAGCCCATGTTTAGGTAGAACAAATGTTTATTTATTTGGCTATTTTTAGCGATGAATAGTAGTTTAAGAAATTTATACAAAAATGTTCACACGATTTGAGGGACTAATAAAGCAAATATGCAATCCATTTGTACCATAATATGCATTTGCCTTAATTACAATTAGGTAAAGTAACTTTTAATCCCAGTTTCACAATGACAAATAAACGCGCTAGATTGCAGGTGCTGTATACGAAACATGAGCAAAGATTCATATTAATTTGTAAAATTGGTGCAAGTGGTGTTTTGCCCTTAGAGTATAAACCGGGTCTCCCACCTATTCCAGTAACTATTTTAGTTCCAAAAATATTGAACTTGACCATGTAAAGACGTGAGGCAAGCTATGAGAAACTGCGTGTCCCCGTACAAGAATAGCTCAAGGCTGTGCTGGAGCTGGAAGCGAGGACTCGAGGAGAATGTTTCCAGGGCGGTCTGCTTGAGGCGGTTTTATGTATTTTTTCTCTGGTTGAGTGGCGTTCATAAAATGTCTGGAAGAGGAGCGAGCTGACTCCAGAGAGTCTGGAGTGGGAAGAGCCCTCGCCGCACGCGGAACGCCCTCGCATCTCCTTCTGCGCATGCCAAGACGCGTCCGAATGCCAGGCTTTCCCCCTCATGCCCAGAGGTACAGGATACCTCCTCACCAAGAACATTTACAGAGGATTAAATAGGATCAGGTTCGTTCTACCGAATAATCACACATGCATCACGCGTGCAAAAGAAACGGAGATGTGCACAGAAAAGGTATACAGGCTAAGAGTAATGCTCTTTACAAACCTATGCAGACCTAATTTCTTAATTTCTGTAAATATTAAATGAGTGCATATGAACCCATGTTGTATTTATGCAGCGAGCGTTCCAAATTCAAACGGGGTCTCTTTCATTTATACGGTTTCTTTCACACGATTTATGCGTTTTAGCCAAAAAAGTGCTTGGTTGCCACGATAAAAGTAAAAATTGTTAGATGCCAGGTTAAAAGAACTTGGAAATGTCAACACACACACACACACGTTACAGACCAGTTGTAGCCTACGATCCTTTACGAGATTTTTACGACCAATGATAGTAGGATACCAAGAATCGTTTTCACAGAGCAAAACCTGAAAAAAACAGCTCCACAAAATCCTTGGCTTGAAGAAAAAACTTGAAACGACAATCAAAGAACCAAACGTCAAACTGATAGTAAAACGCACATTTAATTATGACTGCAGGTTATAAGCATTTTAATAGATTTATCACAAAATCTAATATATTCTGTACAACACACGAAAAAAGGCTACCCGTTTGTACTTGGAATGTGAAATAAACATATCTGATTACCCTTTCATTTGGACTATAACGAAAACAAATAAATAAATAGAAAAATAATTTAATGTGCGTTGTTTGCGCGCATTAGTGTCGCCAAAGCATTTCCACGGCAAACATCTTTAGCAAACCCAGCCTGAAAATAGATTTTAAAGTTAATGTTTTCCTAAATGACAGTGACAGAATAGGCCTATATCCTCCTACAACAGGTGTATTCGGCCATTTTAGTCCTCTGTTAGAATATGGTCCCAGCACTCATGGCAGAGCTGTGATGAGGTTGTATTAAGGTACTGGGCTGTAGATGTGTGACCGTATTCGCGGATGAGTACCATGAATAGTTTGTCAAAAACGATGGGGCGGTGGTGTTTGGTGGCCCGGTGGGCTGCTCTGAAACTGTGTCTCCGTCGTTCGGTGTCTGGTTCGGTGGGAAATCCCAACCTGCTTGTGGTGGAGGAGTGCTAGAGGGAGAGTCACCGGCAGCAACCTGCTGGTCTGGTGGAATCTCGCCGTTTTTCCACAACTTTTTGAATTTTGAGCGCCGGTTCTGAAACCATATCTTCACCTGTGGTGCAAAACAAAGCGCATCTAAGTTAAACATGAAATACAACCAACACAACTCTACCTTAAAATAAATAAAACTACAGAAATACAGCTTTCAACTTATAGTCACAGTATGCAGTAAAAAAGCCGCGTTTGACCTGGGTCTGTGTGAGGCCCAAAGACGCCGCCAGTTCGGCGCGTTCTGGGAGCGCGAGATACTGGGTCTTCTGGAATCTGCGCTGGAGAGCCGCCAGCTGAAAACTGGAGTAGATGGTTCGCGGTTTCCGGACTTTCTTTGGCTTTCCATTCACCATGCGCACCTCTGGCTCACTCTCTTCTTTCTCTATCAAAATTCACCACAAAAGCGGTCATTGTAAAATATCACAAGATGACAATAGGCAACTGAAAACGACGTTTGGGAATACTGAAGCGGTCTTACCTGGTTCGGTTGGAGTTGGTGAAGAACTGGGTCCATACGTTCCATAAGCGCCATAGGATGAAGCATAGCCTAAATCGTAAGCCTTTGGGCTGTAGTGAACATTACCCACTGCACCAGGATGATAGGAATACGATGCCAGTTGTGCGTACGCTGTCCCCGCGCAGTGACCTGCCTGTGAACTACTGTAGAAGCTGCTGTCGGTCACAGTTGACACCGGCAGTGTTGGGGAATCCTGCGACTTGTGAACGGTACTGAAGCTGCTCGAGGTAATATGGTTTGTATGCATATCCGAGCCAAGGCTATCCAGAACAGCGGTCATTTTGCAGGAAAAAGCAGTGAACTGAATTTACTTACCGTGACCACTTAAAACAGCCTATTAAATATGCACCTCTAACAAATAACCGCTGATACAAAATCACACAACTTATGGAGGTAGTTTGTTTCGTCTTAAGTTACATATCCATAGTTGATAGAGAGTTTGAGCTCCGCGGCGGTCTCTGCCTTGGAGATGCTGACGGGCGGGCCATATACTGGGCGTCATGTGGTAGAGCGAACCAATCGGTTAGCAGGCAGTCCTAAGAAGTACTGCCAGCTGAAGGAAGACCTCTGACAAGGCGAAATAGCAAAATATCTTGCAGCCTTGGTCTTAAAGGATTTAGCTATTCTTTGCAAAGAGTTGAAAAATACAACCCATTCACTTACTAAATAAATTAAAATAGCAAAATTGGTGAATTTCAAAAAGGGAGAGAAAATAGCTATAGGCCTAAATACAGAGACCAAATGAAAGAAGACAGGACTATTTTTCCAGATGGAAACTAGCCAGGGAGAATGAAATGTATAAAGGAGCATTGCCTTTTTCTGTAACAGTTTTTTGTGCACCTAGCCTAATTAAATTTTATGTAATTCGAATGTAATTTTCTTGTTTATATGCAACCTAAGATGAACCCTGAACTTTTAGCCTTTCAAATTGAGCAGTGCGCATGTAAATTACTCGATCAATGGTCTACATTTAGACCAACTAATAGTCTAAAAGTATCAAATGAAGCTTACAGTCTTGATTAAAGGGATACATGTTCCCATTGTTGAGAAGCACGGTTTAACTGGAATGCCATCTATCGTTGAAATGCTGTCAGTGTATCTCACGGAAGCAGTCTGCATTCCTCTGACTAATCACAGACGGCGCCAGTCTTCTCGCACCCACAGGTGCGCAAAACAGCAATTATTCCCCGGTAAACACCAGGGATAAAGCGCGGAACCAGCCCTATATGATGCTCTGTCGCGCCAAACGCCTCGTGCACAGACCTACATAGAAAACTACCTCAGTCACGAGAACTGGCAATTTACTAAGTATTCTGTCAACTCAACAAACTTTGTGGCCTGAGCTCTGCCAGCTATAATCCCTGGTGACTTGTCTCTGCTGTAGAGCGATTTAAAATAGAATGTTGTTATTTTATATTAAAAAATAATGAGTAAATAAATCAATAAAATTAAAACTAATGCTATTATGTGAGCCTTATTTTTGTCTCCAATTAAATGGATAATGTTAGTGTTGTTGTCGACACTCGGTTAGTTGGATGAAGGATGACTTGGATCAAAACATGGTTGATCATTACTAGGCTACAGTATGTACAAAATTACTGTACAGTTATATAGATATTTTTTTTAAAAATCGCAGTTGAAGCCAGCCTCTGGCTCCTTTTCTGCTCAAGTCAGGTCTTCGAGAGAACCTCTGGCGCCCTCCTGCGTCCATAAATATAAAACTACCTTTTCCGAGATGATCAGTGTATGCCATCAAAGTACCGCGAGAGTGATAAGAGAGCAGACAGATCCTATGCTTTCGAATGGCTCTCGCGGTACTTTGATGTCATACACTGATCACTCTGCGCAGCGCCGCGTCAAGTAAAACACGCCTGATATCTTCCCCAATGCACTCCAAATTCACCCCACCCCGCAGCTACACCGATTCAGATTTGTTTGGTGGCTTATTACATGCTATTAAAAAATAAAGTTAAAATAAAATAATACTTCTGCAAAAGGATAAGACAGCAGCAGCAACAACAATTTTTCTTGTTTATTTATTTATATTTACTAGCATATAATAAGCCACCAATCCAATCTCTCTCTCTCTCTCTCTCTCTCTCTCTCTCTCTCTCTCTGTGTGTATATATATAATGGGATAACGTTTTTAAAGACTTTAAATTTAAAAGCTAAAAAAAGGCGTTTTTAAGATGGGTGAATACTACACAGAAGGAAAGCAAGGAGTCCATTTTATTTAAACTGTAGCTATTTTAAAACTTAAAATCCTTTATATTTTATGACATTTACCGAATGTCATTGTAAAATTATACAAGTTGCTCTTGCACCGCTGAACTGCATTAGTAAACACGAGATGGCACTGTTTGCTTAAATACAAATTCAGGCTATTTTGTGTGTGTCAGAGACTCCTAGAAATGTAGTTATAAAAAGGAATAATTTAAGTTGAGGTAGCCTACACATCAAATACAGATATCAACTTTATGCTATTATAACTAATACTCTATTCATTGTTTTTGCTGAATCAAATGCAGAACAGAATGCTTTTTAATAAGTAGCTATCGCAAACTAGGCAAAGGCATCCATTAACAAGAACCCAATAGAGAGGTCACTTGACAAAACAAAAAGCAAACAACATCTATCAATAGATACACCTAGTTTTCATTAACATAAAAATCAGCTTTCTTTAGAGAAGACCAAATCAGAAGTAGACAAATATGTGCACGTACAAGAAAAAATGAGGCTTCCTTTCGTAGTACAGTTTTCTTTGTTTGTTTATGCTTTTACTGTGTGCTTACTGTAATCATCTGTTTAGATTTTGCTGAAATTAGTTTGGTGTACTTTTCTCTGAAGTCAGTTTATGATTCATAACTTCCGGTTACATGCACAATATTAAATTTAATGCCCTACATACTTCATATATTACAAGAATATGACGCATATGCTCTCAGCTATTAAAAAGACTCTCTAAATGGGTTGCTACTTAAGCATGAATTTGTTGTGCTGCCCTGGGTGAGTGATTCTTAGTAATCATCCTCATTCAGATTGTCCCAAGGAGTGTGAACTTCCTGTGGGTGAGTGCTTTGTACTCTGAGGAAAGACCCGACAGCCAATCCTTGACAAATTAATTTGATTCATAATCCAGGTTTCCGGTGCTTGCTGGCCTAGAGGGGATTTTTTTCTGCAGCAAGAACAATATTCACTTTTCATAGGCTTTGATGTAAGAAAATAATGTGTTGTGCCAAAGGGTATAATATAATGCTATAACGAAACAAACAAACAAGGCAAATAGGATTTGCCTCTGAGGGTTACATTCCAGCATTCTTTCTTTTCCCCAACTCCAATCCCTTTTTCCGTGATGTGACCTGCACACCTGTCAGTTGCGCTTTTGTGAATATCACTTCCAGATGAAGTTAATAGATCTGCTTCTGTCATGTTCTCATAGAATTTCAAGGTTATAGAGGTCTCTGTCTGTCTCAGGTATGCTTGAGGTTGATATATGAATGTCATTCATATTAATCTCAGTCAGTGTTTGATTAGCACACACACAAACACATTAATCCTGTTAAATAAATAAATATGAGAGCATATTTTCAAGGCGTTGAGGACATTTTTGTTTTGGCACAGCATGTACAGCCGTTTCTTTTGAAAATCACTGATAAAGCAGCCAAAGTTTCAATCTTAAGTCGGTTGCGTAAAATGTTCTCTGTTTTTGCTGATCCTTCGTCAGCAGCTCAAATGGATTCTGAGAACAAAACGACCTGCAGGAACATGTAAAAAAACAGAGCTGGAGGGCTGGGAGGTGAGGTGTGTTTGAAAGCGAGGAGGGGCTGTGTGGGGCAGCCACGTGTGTGTGCATGTGAGCTTTTACCATCACTGTGATGGCCAAATTTACTCACAATGTTCAGAAAACCATGAAATCACTTGCATTACTGTTTTGGGGTCATTAGATTTCTTTTTCTTTCTTTAAAAAAAAATAAATACTTTGATCAAAAGTAACAGTGAACTTTCTGTTAATCAAAGAATACTGAAAAATCTCACACACAAAAATATTAAGCCGCACAGCTGTTTTAAGCAGTGCTCTCTTTAGCACATAACAGAAATCCTTTTAAATCCTAATTTAACAATAAACACCAACACCCCCGACTCCCTCGCCCTTACTTTATATTAATCTTGTGCAAAAATACATGCTGTGAAATAGAAATCTGCTGCAAGTCATTCAGTTTGAGTTCTGATTTTAATCAGTTATTGAGTTCACATTATTTTGTAAGTGCAATGAAGGTTCAGTAATATTTGAGTGAAATTAATTTATTGCGTTTTAGTGCACAACAGGGAGAAGAAACACTACTACACTACTAGCTCATTCACACACATTAAATCAGATTCAGTTTCAGTTTAAATCTTAACAAACTGCTTTGCTCAGGAAATATCTCTGTTTGTCTTACTTGCAAATGAATGCTGAATAATGAGAAAATATATGGGGCTCAGTAAAAGAATTTCTTAGAAACACAAAATCACAGCATATTTTGAGTGATTTAAATTATTATGAAGGTTTCCGCAATCCAGGAAGCCTGCTGTGCTTAATCTACTTTTCTGAGGATATGTTTATGACCTTTCTTCAAACATTTTCTTTACACTTGCAAGCTCACATAAATTTGAAGAGAAATGCTGAAAATGAAAACATGATGTGCAACACAAATGAATATGCCACACTCTTTTGGAAGGAGTACTACATACGAACCTTGCCATGTACCATCAGCCAACAAGGCTTTGGAGTCTTTTACAACATTATTTGGGGGAAAATATCTAAATTCTCGAGTAAATAAATATGCAATCCATGCAATTCATTTTTGCAGCTGTAATTTCTGGAGCTTCCAGAAGCTCAGCCACTGCTGCAGAACAATATACACACTGCACACACCAGACAACAAATGTTTTATGGTGTATCCTCAGTGCTTGCTAATTTGCAGAGCTGATTACACTAACTCTAGCCCTATAGTTCAAATTGAACAGCCTTCCCAAGCAGATGCTACCTTACTGTGTAACATAAGTAACTTTGGTAACTACATGTCATCTATCAGTCATTAGAATATTAGTAGACTGTCTGCTTATATCTGTTAACACTTTATTATGATGGTTCCCCAACAGACATTATACTGACTAAGTAACTTGGCTGGTTTTTAAGATTTTTATGTAGGAAAGAATAGCCTACCATATGCTTCAACCACAGCACTCTTGTATCTGACTGAGAAAAAGTGAGGCAATGAGAAAAGCTGAAGCCCACAAAATTAGGTGTTAAAATGGAGAGAAACAGCAATAAAAACTACATTAAACTTTTCTACAATTGCCCTTGATATACATAGAAGTCTCACACTGACATACATTTTAGATAACTTAAAATTTATTACAAGCAAGGTAACTTTTCCAGTCTTGTCTCTAAAGGTTAGTGACGTATCTTATGGATGAAAGCTAGTCCTCAAGTAGATTTCAATTTTTCATGTCTTTAGGGAGTAGAGGGAAAAACAGAAAACTTTTATAGCATTCTCCCTATAAAATCTACTAATTTCTTGATGGAAGGAGGAAAAGGAGGACAGGGGTAACTGCAATAATATGTTACGGGAGAAATTAAATATGTTTTAAATGAAGAAGACAGAAGGGTGAGGAATTGTGTTGGTGTATGTAATGAATTCTGGGAAGAGTTAATGTCCTGTTAAGATGCAAGGAGACGTGGGATGATAAAAAACAGCTGTTTTATTAATGTGTGGGTTTTTAATAGGTCTGAAGGTGGCTTTTCAGTAAATCTCAATATAATATTTGTATAACATCAGAAACTACCAACAATCCTAACATTAGAGAGGTTAAAAGTAGTAATTATGCATTTTTTAATATTACTGTACAAAGAGTTTACACAGTGCATATGATTCCATAACACACAATGCATTATAAAAAGAGCCAGTTCAAACAGGTTACAGTTTTAAAACATGTTTAATCCTTCGGGGAGATGTAATGGACCAACGCTATCAGTTGGCAGGAGGTCATGATTGGTTTAGAACTCTCTTCTTCTTATTGGTGTCAGTGAGGAAGTGCGTGTACGTGTGTCTTCCATAACTGTGGGTGTGTTATATTCTCCATGGGAATAAAGCTATTTAATTGCAAATAAAACACCATCTTTCATCTTCATCCTCGCCGGAGGTCAAACACTCATGTTATGAAGTGTGTTACACAGTGAGTAGGGTGTGAATCAGTGCGTGTATGTCCTAATCATCTTCCTCATCTCCTCTCTCTCTTCACCCTCCCTCTCCATTCCTTTATTACAGTGGTTTATGAACCCTCTGGGTGTGGTTCAGGCATTCGGAGCTCAGACAGTAAAAGTTTGTCAGTGCATCTGTTTAAGATTACAGAGCTTGGGGTGAGATTTAATTTACATTTCTACACAGGAAAATAATTATGTAGCAAACCCTCATAAACATCAGGTGACTTTCCTTTTTCAGTAAAACAAAGATGATTTAGCTGAACCTTGGTGATTCATTGATTGAATATAGCAAGTAATGATCAGTTTTGTCAGAAGCTGTGGGTATTCATTTTGTGGTTCCTGTACCTTCTTTTTAACTCTCAAAGTGATGGCACCCATTGACTCGCATATTTTGAATCTCCATGGTTTCGGCTAAAAATAGTCTTTAGTGTTCTACTGAAGAAATAAAGTCACATATATATATCGAATGGCCTGAGGATGAGTATATTAAAAACAAATTGACAATTTTTGGGTGATTTCTTTCAATATGATAAAGTCCTTTGTATTATTTTATAAAAGTCACTGAAATTGTGGGCTAATGTCTGAACAGTGAAATTAATGGTTAAATAAATATTTATTTCTTCCTCTCCTTTATTATCTTTAGAACATATAGTTGGCTGACAAAATTATGGATCTTTTTTCACATTGAGTTTGGACCAAGGATGATCAATCAGCCAATCAGCTTTGTCCTGTTGTCATCTTCTTGTTGTTCCAAAGTCATTATTCACATGGCATTTACAGCTCAGACAACTGTCTGAAATACAATTATGACCATGAAAGGAGGTGTCAGATATCAAATGATGTACCCCCACGTAATGGGTCCTGCACCAGCCAAGCAACTGCCATTGAGATTAATTGAAATGTTAAAAGATAGCTTTCTCCAGGTAGACCTGCTTAGTTACAAACTCTTTACAAACCATTATTATGAGAAAAAAAATCATGGTTTTTAAATAGCTACTAAAAAGAATTGGGCACTCTAGTATAACATCTAAATACCAGCAATATAGGATACTGTAAATCCAAAAGATTATTTAATCCGAATACACAGCTAATTTTAAAGGGCTTTCAGATGAGAATGTCTTAATTTGTGTTGTAAATTAGATTGTAATTTGTAAGTGTGAGACAATTATTTTAAAAAGACTTTTTGTCAAGAAAATGACTTTTAGACAGTGAACTTAGTGAAGGTCTTTACATTCTCACAGTAAATCAGTCTTTCAGTCTGTAGTGGTATCACATGATCATTAATTATGGCTAACCCACAAGAATGCATTATCACCTGACCCTGAAAAGAGAGTGAAAGATGAAAAGAAAGAAGGGTGATAAAGATGCACATATAAAACTGTTTGTTTGTCTGCCTGTTTGTCTCCTCCTTCATTTTTAAAGCCGGTCCTTAACACCCAAAATAGTGAGAGCTTCCTGAGTTTATTAGCTGTAACTTTGGAACAAATGTCCCATCTTTGTGCTGTTAATGTTCATGCAACATCAAAGCTTAAGAGGCTGAATTTAGAAGAGGCTGAAATCAAGCATGAAATTCAAACCAGGTTTGTGTGAGAGATACAAAATAAGTGAGGGTTAAAGTCACTGAAAAATGTACATAAATCAATAACAACTTAAGTGTAACTTTAAACTTTTTTAGACTATCACGTCTTGAGGGCACCAGCCGTGGAGTTCAATTATTTTGTCTCTGGAGGGATGTCTGCCTAAATTAAATTATGTTCTTCTTAAGGTATAATTACTTAACTTAATGAAGTGCCTTTCATGAGCCCAGGTTAGTGAAGCTGACCTGTATCTGAACTTTTTCTTCAAATGTTCATTGGTAAAAGAGCTGCCCTACCACATAAACAAGGATCATAATCCAAAATAGATTTAAATCTTTTTTGATTAATCAAATGTAACAAAAAAGTAAAATACAATTCTGTGATGTCACTATATCCAAAATAAAGAAAAATGCAAATAGTGCTGCTAAGAAATGTCTGTACAAACACTGTAAAAAGTTGAAATAATTTTGCTGATATAACCAAATGTATTTAAATATGTTAAATTATATTTTTGACGTAAACAAAACCAATTAATTTATGCAATCTGCTTGTACTTGCCCTTAAAGGACAGGGCTGAACACTGGCAGCTATGTGTGCCCTAAGGGTGCATTTTGTGTTTGTGTGTGTGTGTGTATTGAATCATTTGGTTTTGCTCAGCATTGGAGAAAACCGGTTTGACAATTTCAGTCTCATAGACGCCTGTGGGGCCTATTTTCCTTTCACCAGAAAATGAGGTAGAATGAATGACAGAGTACACACACACACACAAACACATGGTTTTGAAAAAGATCAATACAAATGCGATGGAAATGGGCACAGTCACATTCTTGTTTTATTTCTCTTTTCCTCTCTTCCTCATTCTCTATCCCTCTCTCTTTTCCACACCCAACATGAACATAAAAAATGCACTGTGAAATTAGCATGTAGAAAATGAATAGAGTACAGTATGAGCAGACAGTAACAGATAGTATGGAACAACATACAAAACAGCATCTGTTCTCATATTGGATTTAGGTTTATAACAGTGTGTTAGTAACAAATTCCAGAGTATATAATGACAGAGGCAGATCTAGACCCACCCAGTAGCTGCAGTTTAACTTTTCTATGTGAAACCATTGACACAGATGGCTGTTTCTGCTCTGACTACCAGTCATGTTTCCCAACCTTGCTCTCTTTTTCCACTAAAGTTTTATTTTTCACAACAATGGCTTAATGGCTGTTGGTCTCAACAAAAACAACTGGAAGGAAGTTTTGAGCAGAGGGAAGAGGACAGGGAATAGCTGAGGACGACATCAATGAGAATTTCCAGACATCTGAAAAGAATAGACACGTATACATATGCACCAACACAGTCCCATATACTACAAAGCCTTGGGATTCTCACACACAAACCTCTTTACACTGTTAAAAATAAGTCTACGGTAAATGTCACAGGCCAGTGTTACAAAATCTGCTTTTTTACATATTCTCCACTAGAAATGGGACACAGTTTTCCACTTGACTTGTTTCATTGTAACATTTTGCAAATATAAGCTCTCCATCTGCCAAACCGATGGTGATCACGAGGAGATGTTAATGGGTTTTGTGTGCAATAATTCTGCACATTAAGACTTTATACTTTCAAAAACTTGTGTGAAGTAGCTCCTAAACATACCCAGTGTTCCAGAGTGCACTGGCTCAGCCACAATGTAATAAAAAGGCACAGTAATCTTATTCACACACCAAATATGCATTCTGGGTGCAAGTTCTTACAGTATTGTTTCCTGTTGCCATGGCATTACTCTGTTTTCCACCTCACTCCCCCCCCCTCTCTCTCTCTCTGTGTGTGTGTGTTTAGCCATGACTCCCAGCAGGATTTAGTTTGCTTTTGTTTGCTCAGGCAGAAACAACCACACATTTGTGGTGTACAGTACAAATAATTATTATAGCATTTACTGTTTTTCTCTTAATTTCTATTTTTGTTTCCCTCAATCACGCCCATCTGTCAGTCCCACAGTTTTGCAGGCATCAGGTTTAACAAGCTTATCGTAATTTCTTAGTCACTGCATATGTATAAAAGTACATAATATATATAATGATTTACTGTTTGCTTTACAGAGGTCAAATCCCCCTAAACTGGCTGAACTTCAAGAAACTCCTGAAGTCTTTAAAAAAACTTGATGTGAATAACTTTGAGTGATACAGTGAAACTGAATATGATTGACAGTCATTCACTTAAAATTCACTTAAATAGTTAAGGGTACAATTGCACAACAACAATAAACTAATGGCAGAAACGTTTTTCCTTTTAGTTTTTGAAAAGTTTTACATATATATGACAATGTTGTCAAAACTATCCCTGTTTACACAGATCCACATAACTAAAAATGTTATATTATGCATGCAAGGCATGTAGTTGGCAATGTGACTTTGAAAAAAAAGACTGCTCGCCTGAGCACATACTGAACATATATGTATGCGCATGATGCCACTGAAGTCACGTTTTTGTATTTTCCACAGAAGTGATAACAGTATAGATTTTCAAAGACTTGCATTTTGAAATCAGTTTTTTTGTTAAATCAGCATTTTCAGTCCCCCAAAACACATCAAATTTATGCATTGTAGCAAAAGTTCATAATATCCTCTTAAAATAAAAACTTGCTGTAAAAACTTGTGGTAACATTTTGCTTAAACCTCTGTTGAGATGCTGTTAAATTTAACATGATGTCAGTCTTTCATGCCAATATCATGTTGGACCCCAATCAATCAGGTTTAACATGGTCATCCTACTGGAATTATTTTACTTGCCATTTCAAAAGTGCTTATGTCAGCAAGAGCATTAAATCAATATGGTTTTCAAAGATCATTCTGCTGGTCTTACAAGCAATTGAATATGGGTTTTACTCATATAATGCTTGGATAACAGGTTATACAGATGAAAAGGCTCACTCCCTGCATTCTCACAACTGAGGTCCCACAGGGTTCAGCGTTGGGCCCTTTACTGTTCTACTGTTCCCTGCTGTTCTACACCAGATAAGTAGTATTGAACTACCCGAACTGCAAAAACAATCCCAATGACTCAATTAAACACCTCATTCCCTCCGTTTTGGCTCCATATCTGCCATACCAGAGAAGATTTATATACAGCATACTCTGTATTTATAAAATACCTTTTCACTTTTGCCACATGTCCTCTTCAGCACTTGATTACATTAGCCTACATACTTTTGAAAAGTTCACGTTTTGCAGTATGACATGCTATATTCAATTCAAAAGTATTTTGAAAGTTACATTAATTGAGACACTAAGTGGAATATTTGTAATTTTAAAAATCCATTTGTTACATGGCAATTTAAAATGAATTACATACACTTGATAAAATATTAAACAGTATGTTCATACAAATTCAGGACAACACAAAGAGAAATTAAATATTGTCCCCTCTGTTGTGAGTATAGTCACAATATAGCCTGGCCTTGAGTGTCTCATTTTTTTTTTTCATGCAAGCATTTACAAAATGCTATTCTATCTATTCGTGTTAGGGTCTTGTACAGTACTAAGATTAACAGTTGTTGCACATCATAGCTGTTACTGCATAGTCTACGTAAGTACAGCTGCAATAGTGTACATTAGCATCCAGAACTTGCACTATCCATAAATATTCAATGACTGCATTTTTTTTTCGTGGTGTGCATATAGAATTGTACTAAAACTTGTAACTTGAAAAATGAACAAATATGAAGGATAAAGTGGTGTTAAGACTGCACTGATTGCAGTAAGAGAGTGACTGACGGGGTTATTGAGGGATTTGAGGCTACTTGAGGGATTACTCATTCTAATTTGTCTCTACTTGTTGAGCCCTGTGTTGAGAAGAAAGAGGGAGTTAACACAGAAAGTGTGAACAAAATGTGAATGAATAGACAGTGTATGTAAAGACTGTGAAGTTAATGTTATGTCAGTCTGTAATGATATAGAATATAGAAGTGTACAAACTTATTTGCGACTACATCACACTCGTGACAAAGATTTGAAACGTTTTAATTCTTGAAACAGCAGACAGTGACAAAAAGGTAGATTAATCTGGTGATTTAAGTTTTTTTTTTTTTTTTTTGCTTATTTAAGTTTTGTTCAGTAAAATGTGTAAAATTCACAGATTTCACCCTCTCTCGTTTCAGTGACTCTCACACACAGACACAGGGAACCAGTATTCATGGCTTTCACCTCCCGGGCAAGTAAAGATTGATGGATCATCCCACCTGGCTGAGAAGAAAGAGGAGCTTACAGCAGAAGGGCCCAAGAGGGAGAAAGGAGGTCATGAGGAATGGGATCTAGAATTGTAAAGAGGACATCAGTCCCCTGTCAATAATCAATAGAGAGGAAAGAGCAATGAGATTTAAATCAATACCAATATGCGCCTACACACATGTAGACTGTATTTCTAATCACTAAGGCCCTAAAATTCTGCATATTAAAAAAAAACAAAATGTAATGCTTGTAATCATCTACAATACTTATGTTTCTTCACTCTTGTCACCTACTATTGAAAGCTAGAGGTCTCTCTTTCTTAGCAAACTGATGCTGACAAATTACAGTGAAATATGTCATGTTTGGCCCTCAGAAACATAAATTAGTCATGTGTGTTTAATATAGGGTGAAAAAGATCAATACTGTCAATGTACAGGAGGGATGTGCTCCTTTGTGGTTTCAGTTCCAAATTTGTGAATATGAAGTGAGGTAGCAAATAGAATGCATATTGTTTATTTAGGTAAGAAGAATTAAAAATGCAATACAAAGCAAATAAATTACTGAGACAGTAATTTTTTAATTACATTAATTTATCAAAATCCTTAAATGTAACCTAAATATCAATAATATCAATATTTTGACAGCACTGAATTTATCATTACTCAAAATTAATGATGCAGTTACTTATGTTTTGGTGCAAACCTTTTGAAAGACTCTTCTAAGTTCTATTTCCCATCATTTTAATTCAACATCCTGTGTGGTATGGCCAATTCAATTCACACCAAATATATAAAAAGAGAACCAATTCTTATTTAGATTTTTTTTCTTTTGTTAAAATATGATAACATCATGTTTGGGATACTCTTCAAAATGGCACTATAGGGTGACATGGAGGAGACAAATTGTTGAATAAAGTTGTTATTTTTGTTTTCTTTGCACACAAAAACTATTCTCGTAGCTTCGTAAAATTACGGTTGAACCGATGTCACATGGATTACTTTAACGATGTTCTTGCTACTTTTCTGAGCCTTGATCGTGTTAGGATCTTTGCTGTCTATGGGAGGGTCATGGAGCTCTCAGAATTCAAAAACAGGCAAAAAGAATGCAGTGCAAGCAACTTAAGAGATCACTTACACCCTTGAACATGACAAAACCTGAGTCTGTCAACATATCTCTCCATTAGCAGCCCCAGCCCAACCCCTGAAGACAGTAGCTGACAGAATCCACTCTCCACCAGCTGTCTTTAAAGCACTATGTCTATGAATCTGTTTACAATCCTTCAGAGAAATCCAGAACAGTGTACAAAAGAAAACAAAAAAAATCTAAAGGTACAGAACAGAGAGACATTAATATGATTTAAAGCAACCGGAATTGAACTGGAACAGCAGATTGAGATTTACGGCTCTGGGATAATTCTGCTCTCCATACAGATTTATTTGCTGCTGCTGTGTGGAAACACCGACCACCAATGTCACTGAGAAAAAAAAAAAAAGAGAAGTGAGGGAGTGCATACTAAGTGATTGGCGTGCTTGTGTTTGAAGGAAGTGGGAAGTGGGTGGATAGAGAAAGGGAGAAATGTGGGGTTGGGAGAAGAGATGAGGAGTCTGATTGCAGACTTTGATTCAGGAACGCCCAGTGTTTCTGAACACTCCCCGCCTCAGGCATTGCATTTCAACACTACTGACATCAGAACAGCAAAGTTCACCTGGGTAAAGAACAGAGAGAGATGCTGTGTCCTCTTTCAAAGGGTGTGGCTGTAAGGCTATTCCAGGTCAATGAATCAGACAATTTTGTGTGCCCATTTGTTTTCACAATGTCTCACCCTAGAGATTCTCTGTGGTAGCCACAATGACTGGCATGCCAAAATCTAAAAGCACATTATTGATCTTCTTATGAAAAACCCGATCTCATGAATGTGTGTTTCAATGGCACGATTTTCTGTTTCTATTTGGCGCACTATTTATATGCAAAAATGGACTTTGGAGTGCATATCATATGCATACCAACAAAGTGCATATCATATGCACGCAAAAACTGTGTATTATATGCATGTCAAGCATATGCATATCGTATGCATGCCAAAGTCAGTTTCTGCATATAAATAGCACATAAAATACAAAATAAAATTTTTCATTTTCATGAGACTGGGCTCAAGCAACTGACTTTTCTCTATTAACTTTTTCCCTTCAGATATATTTCCTCTTTTCTCCAGAGCTAAAAGGAATAAATATGTATGAGTGGCTAAGTTTATAGTAGAGCAATTGAGGCTTAAAATGGTAGTTCACCCAAAATTTATATCTGTCATCATTTACTCACTAGATAATCTGAAGTATGTTTCAACTGTTTTTGTCTGTACAATGAAAGTCAGTGGGGTCCTAAACAACAACTGGACCTTACTGATTTTTAGTGCATGGATGAAAAATATTTTTTGTTCCACAGAAGAATGCATACAGGTTCAGAATGACATAAAGGTGAGTAAATGGTAAAATAAATTTGGGGTTATTTTTTTAATTTTGGGTGAATCTCCCACATGAAAAGTTGCTTCATGCATTACTATCCCAGATGTAATTTACTAGGCTATAAAAAATAATCAGAAGGGCCTGACTTGTGCAGGCTGTGCTTTTTAAGACAATAATGATATTATTATTGCTGAAAAATGTATCAAAAGGATTAAATTCCTGTCATGCCATTTTTACATATTTTTGTGAGAGGAGAGTACATAGAGGTTAAAGTTCATCTTACTTGATCTTTTAGTGGTCATTCTCAATTAAATTAATGTGACTGTGTTCTTTTTGTCCAATTCAGCTTAAATGAGTTAAACCTAATTGTTTTAATGCATCTGATGTTCTATTTCTGAAGTTCTGTAATTTTTATTTGAGGATTATGGTGGCATTTTGATGAAGTGATGTTCTGATAATATGTGATAGTAGATTCAATGACAGTATTAACAGGTCAGTGCGTGACCAGCTATTTGTCTCTATTTCAAATGCCAATTTTGTTTATTAGGCTATTTAACCTTTGCCTTTCATGCCTTTTGTGTACTTCCCCCACCCCCACATCCCCAATCCCCTTGGTAGCATTAAACAAGCTCATAGTTTTACTCTTATGGTTAGTTACAATGCTTATATTGTCTCAATGTCCCAGTTGTCTAAAAACAGATCTGGGACAGTATATCTACTATATAGGCTTTTAGCCAGGTTCAACCAAATCGTGTAAAACTCAGGGGGTCTAATAAACCAGAGATTAGGCTGTGATGTCTGTGTTAATTTGCACATCTGAGAATACATGCTCATAGACAAATAGATAACAGAGATAATTGTAATGTTTGTGTGGTTCACTAACAATAACCTCCTGATGTAGATAAGCAAATTATAATTTGTAATATTGCTGTGCATGGGGGTGAACGGGAAGTGATTTAATATAGAATTGTAAAACCAGTCAAACCAATTAGAAATGAGCTACACTGTTCACATATGAGATGATAGTGAGTCTCTGTGTAAAAGAATAATAAATAAATAAATGATTCACAGGACAAAAAACATTTTGAGTATGAGCGTAAAATGTGAAAGAAAAAAAGTCAATGTTTATAACAATGTTTAACAATGTTTAGTCAATGTCTAACAATGTTTAGTTAATGTTTATAGCAATGTTTAACAATGTTCATTCAATGTTTGTAACAATGTTTATCTGAGCTGTTAAATTAGTGTATAGGTCCTACAATGTAATAAGTATTTTATTAAACTTAATACGTTTTTTATTAAAATAGTAAAGTCAATTTTTGCACAGTATAGACTCATGTAACAATACCACTTGACACAATCTTGCACAGGGTTGTAAATTTATAAATGGGTAAATTAGATAAAATATAATCAAATAAATATAGCAAAAAGCAGTTAGCTTATCATGAGTGTTGTGAAAAATTAATGAGACTCCCAAAAAACAAACAAAAAAACACATTATATAACGTTAAAATACGCTCAAATAACTACAAGAATGCAGAATAACGCGAGAAAACGAAGCCCGGAGCTGCATTAGCAGGTAGGGGCACGGCTGAGGGTGGGGACGGGTGGAGGAGGAGAGGAGGGACGTAAAACAGATTCCTCCCTTATAGACATCCACAAACCCAGCAGAAGCGGGCTGCAGTCTCATATCTTAAGCAAGAGCCCGACACGAACTCAACCCAACATCGCTATGGGATCTTACAGGACTTTAACTGTACCGCTTCTCAGTTTGTTGGGATGGACGCTGATCTCTGCCTTCAACCTGGACACCGACAATGTTATCAGGAAAACGGGAGATCCCAACAGCTTGTTCGGTTTCTCCCTTGCCATGCACCGACAACTCAGACCAGCTGATAAAAGAATGTAAGCATTTATTTGATCCTCTTTGGAGTCCAGGTATCGTGGCTTTCGTGTGGAGTTTATTCCACATTTGTAGCAGATCTATCGTAGATCATTTTATGTTTTTTGAACACATTATATTGATCGTAGAATATGTTTGTTATATAAACTATATTTAATAGTAGCCTATGTAACTGGATTCTTTTTGGCAGTATACACCAATGTACACAGGCTATGCTATTCTCATAGGAAATCCACACCTGACCTTACTGTTAAGCCTCAAGACATATAATTTAACCCCCCCATGCATTGCTCCACATTCCAAACAAGTGCATTAGATAATGTGACCCAAAATATTTAGTTCAACCGAAAATTTAGCTACTCACCCTCATGTTGTTTTAAACCCATAGCATATCTTTCAGCGGAAAACAAAAGGAGAAGTTTCGAACAATTACTTTTCCATGCAATTAAAATGTTGACTGAAGATGCCAAATTTCTGCAGCATCACCAAAATATATCATAGCATACTCGCGCGCTATATTCCACGCAATATAGTCATTATATAAACAAAAAAAAAAACTTAAATTAAATTTATAATTCGCTGATAATCTTAACATCCCCCTCCCCTAGATCGTTTACGACAGGAGTAGCATGTCCGATTCGTGAACAATTAATGATTCACACGAGTCGGATCTTTTAAACGAATCTGTTGATCTGATTCGAGTCTGAATGATACGAACCGATTAGTTTCTCGCGATTTGCTATATGGTGAAGATTATTAGCGAATAATGGCATTATTTTACTTTATTTCCAAAGCTGTATCACAAGGAATAGGCATATAGCACGAAAGTCATGCAGTCACTTTTAAGACACTTTTTGGTCACCTTTATGTGGTTTTGGGGGTTGATGGAAAATGGAAAAGATAATGTAATACGGATTTGGAACAGTATGAGGGAGAGAAGTTTAAATAATAACTTTAGGAACATTTTTATTTGGGACTCTGAGGTTTATTTCATTTCAGGGCATAACTTTATCCACCCACTTCTGTGCTCATTACTTGGAAATAAGCTCTGCATGCATATTTAGCTTCATGGAGCTCATTAGAGATGTCTGGTCTCCTTCTCCTTCCTCGCTGTGAAGATGTCTGGTCTCCTTCATCCTTTAATTTTAAACCTCTTTGACCTCAAGCACTTCAAGGATTAGATTGTAGGTGGGATCCTTAGTACTAAGGTTATTTGAGATTCACAGACTATAGAAAGTGTTTCTAGAACACATTTTATGGAATTCTCAGTAATGACAATTTGATATTGTTTTGGTGGTTCACTAAAAAACACACCCGTGTTACCTTGGCAGTGCCAGACATGCATTGTAAGTTTCAAGCCTAACACGCAAGTGAAAGAATGTGTGCAGAAGCCTGTAACTTATTCCTGAACCTCTCTACTGCCATCAACCCTGGGCTCACAGGAGAGAGAGACTGCCAGGATTGCCCTCATGTTTGTCCTGCAGAGAGTGAGTCTACCAGTTATACAAGGGACTGATGTAGAGTTTTGATGTGGTAGATTTACATTTGCATTTAGTTATTTAGCACATTCTTTTATACAAAGAAACAAATGTAGAAAACCACATGCTGTTGATCATACAAGAGCCAACAATACTTGAATTAGCACAATGCCAAGTTAGATGCGTAAGCAAGACTACCACAGAAACAAAGCTGGAAAAAGAGGGAAAAAGAAGATTATGAGAAAAGCCTTTCATTATAGTTGTGGTTATATGTCCAGTAAAATTCATACATCATACTTTTCACGATAACAATTTAAGGAAGGCAAAATGTTTCTTAGTAGCAAACCTCACATCACCCACACTTTGCAACCCCTGAATTGTGCAATTCATTTAGCAGCATCTTATTTGTATGGATTTATGATGTATTTTATTGCAAACCACACCCAGTGTATGAAAGTCACATTTTTGTGTGTGTGTGCGTGTGCTCTGACTCATATCCTCAGTGTGTATCTCATGGGCTTGGCAGACTGGCTGGCTGTGTTGGAACACAACAAATCGTCTAGTCAGTAACACATGCCCTACAGGTGTGTGTATGTGTGGAGGTGATTCACATTACTGCAGGCCAAGGCAGGGCAGGGTGTGTGTGTGTTTGGGGGAGTGTTGCATTGATGTAGAATTCCTTGGCTTGTCATAGCTGGCAGGATTGAGCCGCTATTTGGTAATGTAGGCAGTGTGTGTGTTTGTCTGGCACCTTGACATTTCTCTTGTGACAGTCAAACACAAGTTGGAAATGAGGAACATAAACCTGAGAAGTTCCGTTCTTATTCTGTGTGTGCTCACTACTAAAATGCACAATGCTGCTAATTAAAGGGGACTTGGAAAACAGATTCTCTATCTGAGCAAACCACCTCATATACACAGATGCAAACAGACAATGGCTACTTTGTTAGTGGACACAAATGCAGAAACAGAGTAAGACACCTTGATGTCAAGTCTGGTACATTAATATATATGTCCTGAACCAGGACCTGATTTTACTTTTATTTTGAATTTATTTTGAAGTACTTTTATATATTTTTCCATCATTACAAATATATCTGTCTACAATACTGTTTCTCACAGCTATTATAAGTATTATTTATCAATGTATTTTTTCCCAATGTCTCAGTCAAAGGTGTGGAATATGTAATTGTGGACAGCATAACATAGGGAGGTATTCTTTCTCAGTACCCAGGAGTCCCATTTATTCTGTGTTACTCTTTGTGAAATGATCCTATTGTAACAGAGAACCTGTAAGAATAGTGGGAAACACTATTCAGCAAGTGTGCCCAGAATTTAACTCATGAGGCAGAACTTGGCAGAAAGTAATTTTAAGATCTAAGCTCTCACTGAAGCTGAGCCCTCATCTTGGCACTAGTAATTGATTGTGAAAAGGGTTTTAAATGTTCGTGCAGAAATTAAAGTAAATAAACATCCAATTGAAACATTCTGACAAGCCCATACATATACATGCAGAAGGCTTCACAGAACATGCAGTGACCTGAGTTCATGTAATGCTGGTACCCACTTAAAAAACAACAGTGAGCATTCAACTTGAAATGTGACGTACACCAACTTTTAGTGCTTGTCTTATTATTTATTTATTTTTTACTTTGGTTGCCATTTATCCACCTGCGACAACACTCTGACATTGTAAGTGATGTATCTAGTCACAAAATCACATATTGGTGAAATCTGAGACCTTCTTTTTGAAATTTGATCACAAGTGGTCACAGGAGACATATTTGAGATGCATGTACTGGCGCAAACAGGATCTGAGTGTCTGTGGGGGCAGGGGTGCCTGTGTCTTCCAACTTTCACAGTTAACTTTGCTGTGCGACATATTTTGAAGGTTGAATCTAGTGAATCTAGTGTTTCCTCAACACGTGCTGAACAATAATAATCAAACTTGAAGTAATCTTGAATAATCAAACTTAAAGTCATCCGATTTGGCTTTAACATATGGTGGAACAATGTAGCCACTGAAAACACATTGGCCCATATCCAAGAGTGCAGTGGGCCCAGTCTGGATGGAAATGGGCTACTGCTTCCTTCCTGTGATTCTCTTAGCTTCCTGTGCAGGAGTAGGTATCAGAATCAGAATCAGAATCAGAATGAGCTTTATTGGCCAAGTTTACACATACAAGGAATTTGTTGTAGTGACAGAAGCTCCACAGTGCAACAGAAAGACAGTAACAGGACAGGACACAGGTAATAAAACAAAATAACAAGAAATAGCCAATAACCAATGTACAAAGCAGCAAAAAAAAAAAAAAAAATACACAATATATAATATATAATATAGGCGACTATGTATGTACAGGTCAAGTATGTGCAAATTAGGAATGAGAAAAATAAAAGTAAAATAAGTGAGTGTGGTGAATGGAGATTGGGCTGAATATAAATATAAAGATTGGGCTGAATTTGTACATCAGTAAGAGCAGGCAGGTCTTGGTCTTATTCATCTGTTACATTGCATTGGCCAGTCTCAAGTATTATTAACCCACTGTTTGCCCATTCAATGTGTCATTTCCCAAACCCATTGTCTCTCTACTTTCTCATTTCTTCAATCTCAAATATAATAATGGCAAAAAGCCAATAGATTAAAAAGAACCTTTTTTTTGTGCAGATACATTGTTTTCTTTATCACCTTTCCAGTGATAGTTCACCCAAAATTAAAATTCATCAATAGTCATCCTTTAATCACCCATATGTTTTTCCAGACTCTTTTAAATATATAAAGATATTTTTAAGGAAACCATTCCAAAGTCCATTCCACCAAAACGTTTAAGCTTCATAACGTTCATAAAGACATTGTAAAAGCAATCCATATGTCAAACAGTTGAATAAGAGACATGATTGCTTCATATGAGAAACAGATTGAATTTATGGAGACTGAAATCGAACTGTTATTTACAAATAGACACTAAACAATGCACATACAGTATATTAGGGGCTTTTGCACCCGAGGAACCTTTTCATAGTTCCTAGAACTATTGGCGGAAGTACCCGCTTTTTGGTGTGTTCGCACTGCAGGAAGTAGGAACGGATTTAGTTCTATTGAGTCCATTTGGAGGAACTAAATTAGCTCCCACTTCAGAGTAGGGTCTAAAACAGTTCTATAGGAACTACCAGTGACGTAAGTGTACGCTGATTGGTATAGGTCAGGTAATATCAGTTTGCAGTCTGTATCTTTAAGCCTGGAGTCTTTGAAATGTTTGAGGCCCATCTGGAGCTGTAATTCAGCTGCTGTCAGATCATAATGTGAACCATGACACTCCAAACCTCCTCAGCAGACCCAGCTCTTGCACCATAGCAATGGTTTCTTCTGTAGATTCCTCAAAACATCAATGCTTAGCATTCCATGCAAAATTATGAGAGCGTTTTTATAAAATAGTTTGGCCTACTACAATATAACCACGATTTACTGCTTTTCAAATAATAACATGCTTTTAGCTGTATCAGAGCGTAAACAAGTGTGGATTAAGAGCTGAGGCAAAAAGTTTTGAATTAAAGGCACAGTGTTCAAGCCATATTAGAACTATCATAGTTACAAGATGGTTCTACCCTAAGTTTCAGAAATAATTTCTACAGCAACAGTTGTAAATACAAAAATGAATCCAAGTGTGACCTTGTTTGTAATGACAGCAAAATTCACATTCTCTTGTAAAATCAAAGAAAGCGCAACAAGTAACATTGGCTATTGTAAAGTGGCACAATAGAAATGTGTGTAGAGGTTGCTACTGTTAGCAACAATTTTGGTTGTTTTTACATGATGTCACAATCAAATGGGAGCTATAATTATGTGTTTGACAGATATGAAAGGACAAGTTGGAAGCTCGTAATTACAGTAATTCTGACATGGCACAGGTCAAATGCACCATAATATTTAGCTAGCCAGAATCATTTTATTGACACCAGTGCCAAACACTCTTACACTTTCATCTCTTGAGATAGAAAGAGACTTCTTGTGTTGTTATTGTGCATTGTTATCTGACTGTAAAGCAGATACACCTGCCTTTAACTTTTGCATTAAAATTTAATGGGGTATTTTACTTTGTTGCTGTTTAATGAAAAGGTGAATTAAAATCACAAGTTTGAAATAATCAATTTGGTCAAACATCTCAACACATGAGTGGCTAGTGCTGCAAGAGTAAAACATCTTGCGAATACTTTACTAGATCAGAATAACGTTTTACCAGGCCTGCAGTTTCTGCGTTCCTATTATATGAATTGCTTTAGAAGACCATTCACTCTCTAGAATGAGTAATTGCTTAATTGCTTCTTTCTTACCCCTTTTCCACCAAGGTCCCAGTGCTGGTTCGGAGCCAGAGCCTAGTTTCAAACCGGTTCTTTGTTTTTCGACATCCAAAGCACCAGCTCCGAACCAGGAAAAGTGGTTCGTAAGTAGCACCAAAACATTGCTGGGCTAGAAGAAAGAACCGCTTGCGTCAGGAGCTGGGGGCGGGGTTACCGTGACCAACAAGACGAACAGAAACTTGGACCGCCATATTTGAAATAGCAGCTAAACGCTAACACGTTTGATTCGCCGTGTTTGGATGCCGATGTAGGTTCGCAAAGCCATGAACATCAATAGCAACGCAACGTCCGCCATTGCTGATAGTTTGTTTAGGCTTGTTCGGGATGGATCGGCGCTGTGCGGACCGGTCGGTGCAGGCATATCGGGGTGCTGCGGGAGCGACTGGAAAGCAGACGGCTCTTTATGCTTTTGGATTGCTCTCGCGGTGCTTTAGTGTGTTGTGTGCCGATCAATCGATCTGCGTGGCGCTGATGCTTTGTACAGATGCCTGTTGTGCCGCGCTAGTGATCCGAAACATGAAACGTATTCAGTGACGTAAGACCTGGCTCTGTATTGGCTCTCTAACCTGTGGAAAAGCAACCGGTTCTTAAAAGGCTCGCCAGTCGAACCAACTAAGAACCGGCAATAGCACTGGCTCTGAACTAGCACCTGGAACTGCTTTGGTGGAAAAGGGGTATCTGAGTATGTTGAGATCCTGACATTTTTAA
This sequence comes from Barbus barbus, assembly GCF_936440315.1. NCBI lineage: Eukaryota > Metazoa > Chordata > Actinopteri > Cypriniformes > Cyprinidae > Barbus > Barbus barbus. The sequence goes on along the minus strand of NC_136735.1, from coordinate 19,215,631 downwards.
CAGATGAAACATATTTCTCTGTGTCTGCATCACTCTGTGCATAACTGAATGCCAGTGTCAGACTCTGGCCTCAGGACGCTCTCTGAAAAACCTCTTAGTAAATAGAGTACTTGTCCTCTCTGTTTTTATTGAGTTATCCAGAAATAACAAACATTTGTTCACCTGAATGCTAAAGTAATAAAGGTAATAATGACTGAATTGTTTCACACTTTTGAAATGGACCGCACTTGAACTGCATTTCCCAAATTACATTGAAATTGGAAACCCAGTTTTTGTCATTGTCTCCAATGTGCGATCTCATATGTTCCAGGTCTTTCAGTATTAACACGCTAAACAAAAGTAAGAGGCCTGTACTCTCTTAGAAGAAAATTATACCTTTAAGGGACATCACTGTACCTTATTTACCCCTGAAAGGTTCATTGTTGTGTCTTGAGGATACATTTAACTACTCTAACGTACTAATATGCACCTTTTAAGGAGTAGATAAAGTAAAAAGTACAGTATAAAGTCCCACGTCAAGCTGCTGTGGGACTTTTTTTTTTTTACATTTTTCTGTCACACCATAGGACGCATTGATACGTCAACTACCCATATATATATGATTTATATTATATATATATAAGTGCTTTTACTCTTCCTTCAACTTTTTGGTGAGGGTATTGTGGGAAATGTAGGCTTTTCTTCAGTCAGACCCTTTTTGTCTATGCCCACAAAGAGAGCTTGTGTAGCTAAAATCTGTGAAGTGTTGGGATGAATGTTATCGCTGAACCAGTCAATCCAAAGAAGTGAAAAGAGGCTTTCACTCGCATAAATGAAGTGAAACCAGAGATACAGCCTTTGGTGGTGAATGTCCTAGGTTTTCTGTGGACTAAATTTATTTTATTCAGAAGAGTTTTTCAGTTGAAAGAATAGAAAGAGTGTACAGAAGACTTTGCCCCACTGTCTAATACACAGTGCACAAATATAGTGTGTGCATACAATGGCTCATTTTCTATGTGGGCTGTTGAATCTGCATTGTTTCCACTGAAGATCCTACTGAAGACCCATGTGGGGAGAAATAGAAGATAACAATGAAATGCTAGAGATGCTTGAGCCATTTACTTCATAACATGTCCATATGTAATTAACAAATATCCATTTATAGAGTTTGAAATATTGCTCTGAACTTTCATAAGTGGATTGTTGTGTGTGCAACTGATGATTGAATCAGCGTAAACAGATTTGCAATTTATTAGGCCTATTATGACCACCAATCTGACCACACTGTTGACCATGTTTCTCAAAAATGCAATTTACTCACTGGAAAACATTAAAATACTGATTACACATGATGCTATTTTGTTATTTGGAGCTGCATTGTCAAGTCAAGTCACCTTTATTTATATAGCGCTTTTAACAATGTAAATTGTGTCAAAGCAACTGCACAATATCAAAAAAGGAAAATAGTGTGTCAATAATGTAAAATTTAAAGATTAAAAAAAAGATTTTCAGTTAAAGGAATTTCATGATTGAATTCATTGATGTCATCATCCAGCTCAGTTTAGTTTAAATAGTGTCTTTGCAATCAGGTCGACGATATCGCTGGAAATGTAGTGTCCCCAACTAAGCAAGCCAGAGGCGACAGCGGCAAGATTCAAGATTCAAGATTTTTATTCGTCACATACACAATTATACAGAGTATAACCAGCAGTGAAATGTAAGTCAGGTCCGCTCCAAGGACAGTGCAATTGTATAGACAAATATTAAGAAAAAGAAAAGTAGAAAAAAAATAAATAAAAATAAAATAAAAGATAAAAAAATATAAATATAAATGTGCAGGACAGTATGTTGTTGACATAAATACTAATATAACAGGAATGTGCAAAAGAATATGCAAAAATGTTGTACAGGGTATTTAAATAGCATATGAGGTAGAAAAAATTATGAATAGCTTATTGATATAGTGATGTTAACATGGAGTCAAGTGATGTTATGACACAGAGTTAGAGTTTAGGAGCCTGATGGCCTGGGGGAAGAAGCTCCTCCTAAGTCTCTCAGTGTTTGCCATCAGGCTACGGAAGCGCTTACCAGATGGAAGCAAAGTGAATAGTCGGTTACCAGGGTGATTTGAGTCCTTGATAATTTTGACAGCTCTACTTTTGCAGCGTTTGAGGTAGATGTCCTGCAGAGAGGGGAGAGCAGACCCTGAGATGCGCTCAGCTAAGCGCACAACTCTCTGTAGTGCTTTGCAGCCCTGATTGGAGCTGTTTCCATACCACACTGAGATGCAATCAATATACATAGTCAATATACTTTCTATGGTCCCTGAATAGAAAGTTTTCAGGATTGCTGGTGAGACCCTGAATTTCCTCAGCTGTCGCAGATGGTACAGTCTTTGCCTGGCTTTCTTAACCTGTGTTTGGATGTGTGTAGTCCAGGGGGCTGTTCCATAAAGAAAAGCGGGGATTAAAGTCCAAAACCTGACTTGAAATAACCTAACAAATCAATCGGGACTAAAGCGGTTCCATAAACGACAATTCAAGTTCACGCAATCTGACTAATGCTATCCAGGTTCAGTGAGTCAGGATAATGTGACGTACACGCTTATTCTGAAGCAGCCCTTAATGTCGATCATGGATCAATCGAGCCACCATAGCAAACAGCGAATATTTGTGCTGTTTAACGCATTTGAAACATTGTGTTTTCCTCAGTGCATAACTGATACGTCACAGGTATATTTTTTACATCTGTAAATGTCAGAAAGCCATGCAAATATATCCATTTAGCTGTCAGGAGTGGGCAAGGCTTATGCGAGAGAACGAGCGCTGCGGCGCGCATGCGCGCTACACAGACAGAGCAGAATAGAATACTAGCGCAAGAATTCTGAATAAAAAAATACATTATGCTAAAATATTTGTTGTTGGACATTAAATGTGACACATAGAATTTTAATTTCCTACATATAAGTGTATTTTTATGATAGCAGCAACTGTTAATCACTAGCTCAAATGAGTTAAATGTGTGTTCCTCTTATCAGTTAAAATGTACTCTGATTTCTATTATAAATTTACATTTTTAATTCAGTGATTTTTAACTTTTGATTGTGTTTTTATGCTTTAATGCTTTAAAGAGCCATTTTAGATTGTAATGTTTTAATGTTCTAATAACCATAAAAGGTACAGCTGTCATAAAATCAGAGAGAAAGGCTGCATGGCTAGAAACTTCTGATCAACTGAATGCACAAGTAGCAAATATGTTAAAATGTCATTCGCCTACATTTTGGGCACAATACATTAAATACAGTTGGTTGTAGCCTATTTTTTATTTATTTCATTATTCAAGGTGTATTTTCTGTATACTTTTATTTTTGGACCGATAATAAATTCAACTGATTGTATGTGAGAGAGTCAGTGGTAATATCGATGCGTTCCTATTGGTCAGTGTTAGAGGAGCTCAGCTTAGCCTGACAGTTAGCCTGCTCCGGTCCAGGTTAGTTTGCCAGCATAAGTTGCCACAGTGACTGAGCTTGAGCTATGGTAATTTTGCTTTCAGAAACCAAATCAAGTGAAAATAAGTCAGAATTACTGAAATAAGCCTGGCATATTTGGTAAACTTGTTTTATGGAACAGGCCCCAAGTCAGGTTCTCAGAGATGTTTACACCGAGGTACTTGAAGCTACTCACCCTCTCCACAGGGGTCCTACTGATCATAAGAGGAGTGTAGGGCTGCTGCTGTTTCTTCCTAAAGTCCATGATCAGCTCTTTAGTTTTGCTCACATTCAGAGAGATACAGTTGTCCTGGCACCATGATGTGAGTCTCTCTACCTCATCCAAGTATGCGGTCTCATCGTTGTTGGAGATGAGGCCCAGAACCACAGTATCATCAACGAATTTGATAATAGATGTGGAGCTGTGAGAGGACAAGCAGTCATGTGTGTAGAGAGAGTAGAGCAGGGGACTCAGGACACAGCCCTGTGGGGCTCCTACGTTCAGGGTGATGGAGTTTGAGGTGAACTGGCCAACTTTCACCACTTGAGGTCTGCCGGTGAGGAAGTCTTGAATCCAGTCACAGAGTGAGGAGTTTAGGCCGAGGTCTGTGAGTTTAGATGCCAGCTTGATGGGGACTATAGTGTTGAAAGCTGAGCTATAGTCAATGAATAGCAACCTTACACAATTCCCATTGTTGCTGTCCAAGTGTGTGAGGGAAGAGTGGAGGACGTGAGAGATGGCATCGTCCGTAGATCTGTTTGGGCGATAGGCAAACTGAAGAGGGTCCAAAGTATCAGGGATGGAGGAGCAGATGTGGCTCTTTACAAGTCTCTCAAAAACCTTCATGACTAGGGCAACTGGGCGATAGTCATTCAGGTAAGAGGGTTTATTGTTCTTAGGCACAGGGATTATTACGGATTTTTTAAATGAGGTGGGAACCACAGAGGTAGCAAGGGACTCATTAAAGATAGACGTGAACAGGTCCGGCTGCTTTCCTGACGTTCACTTTCTTTAGCGCCCTCCGAACCTCATCCTCTGACACGGTGATTACAGGATCATTGCTGCTCTGCCTGCTGCTTCCTGACGCGCTGGACGGCAGAGACGCGCTGCCGCCGTTGCAATCGAAGCGGCCGAAGAAGGTGTTTAACTCGTTGGCCAGCAACGGATCTGCTCTCACCTCCGCGGAGGATTCGTTTCCGAAGGCACAGATGGACAGTCCCTGCCACATCTGTCGAGAGTCATTGAGCTGGAAATGAGACTCAATTCTCTCTCTGTATCTGTGTTTAGCGGCTCTTACTCTTGGAGAGCATAGCACGATGCTTTGTACTCGCTCATATTCCCGGTCAGAAGAGCCTCATTGTAAGCGGCAGTGCGTGTGTTAACCGCAGCACGGATTGTACTGTCCACCCACGGTTTCTGGTTGGAGAATGTCCTTATCGTTATTATTTCTGTAGCTTGCTCGGTTAGCGTGTTTACAAAGTTTAATGCTACATCCATGAACTCGCTGATGTCAGAAGAACTCGCCCGGAACATGTCCCAGTCGACGTAATCAAGAGCCGCCTGCAGCAAAGCCTCTGAGTGGGAGGACCAGCGCGTCACTACTCTCTGCACCGGAGGATCCTGAACAAGCCTTTGTTTGTATTCCGGTGTGAGAAAAATGGCGGCATGGTCCGATTTGCCAAAAGCCGGAAGTGAGCGGGCTTTGTAGGCATTCTTGAACTGAGTGTAGCAATGATCCAGTGTGTTTGGTCCTCTAGTTGGACAGGATACATGTTGCTGAAAGTTCGGCATGACGCGTCTGAGGTTAGCTTTGTTAAAGTCCCCCGCGATAATAAAGGCAGTGTCAGGATGTTTGTTAATGTAGCCGCTGAGCACATCGTGAAGTTTAGACAAAGCCAAGCCGGTGTCCGCCTGTGGTGGAATGTACACAGCAGTAACAATGATCGATGAAAACTCCCGGGGCAGATAAAATGGGCAGCAAATAATGGAAAGATGTTCCAGATGAGGCGAGCAGGAACGCGACAGAATGGAGATATTCCTAGGATCACACCATTTCTTGTTAATCATGAAACACACTCCTCCACCCCTGGATTTACCGGCCTCTGCTCTTCTGTCCGTCCGAAAAACAGAGAAGTTATCATTTGGCATTACAGCAGTGTCCGGGACCATGGACGAAAGCCACGTTTCTGACAAACAAAGGATGTTACAGTCCCTTATGTCCCGTTGCAAACTAATCCTGGCTCTAAGATCGTCCATCTTATTCTCCAAGGAATGGACATTTGCGAGCAGATTGCTCGGAAGGGGAGGGCTGTGAGCCCTTTTCCTGAGTCTATCTCGAATCCCAGTGCGTTTCCTGCGGTGTTTCTTGATCCTTCGCCTCGGGGGGTTATTGTTCATCTCTGCGTTCCGAAGAATCTCCAGAGGCCATGCTGGATTCCTGGATAAAGTGTCCTGAAACAGGTTGGTGTAGCGGTTTCCAATGTCCAAAAGTGTTTCTTTGTTATAGGTGATCAGTGCCGACGTGAGATGTGTAAAAAGAGAAAGTAAGGCTAAGTAAAAAAGTACATAAAAACACAATCTTAGCGTAGCGACCTGGACGGCATCCGAACAAAGCGGCACCACCTTGGATAACAGGCAAGGAACCAAAACTCCATCGGTGACAGAATGGAGAAAAAAACCTTGGGAGAAACCTGGCTCAGTCGGGGGGCCAGTTCTCCTCTGGCCAAACGAACCAGCAGTTCAATTCCAACTGCAGCAAAGTCAGATTGTAAGGGCTCAACTGGTTCCAGTGGTCTTAATTCTCTTGGTGGATTTAAACTGACAGAGTGTGTCTGCCTCCCGAACAGTGTTAGGTAGATTGTTCCAGAGTTTGGGTGCTAAATAGGAAAAGGATCTGCCGCCCGCAGTCGATTTTGATAATCTAGGTATTATCAAATAGCCAGAGTTTTGAGAACGTAGCAGACGTGGAGGACTATAATGTGATAAGAGCTCGCTCAAGTACTGAGGAGCTAAGCCATTCAGGACTTTATAAGTAATTAACAAGATTTTAAAATCTATACGATGTTTGATGGGGAGCCAATGCAGTATTGACAGAACCAGGCTAATATGGTCTTACTTCCTGCTTCTAGTAAGGACTCTAGCTGCTGCATTTTGGACCAGCTGTAGTTTGTTGATCAAGCGTGCGGAAACAACTACCCAATAAAGCATTACAATAGTCTAACCTTGAGGTCATAAACGCATGAATTAGTATTTCTGCATTTGACGTTGAGAGCATAGGTCACAATTTAGATATGTTTTTGAGTTGGAAAAACGCACCTAGGTTCCTAACTGATGAAGAAGAATTGGCAGAGCAGCCGTCAAGTGTTAGATAGTGTTCTAGGATATTACATGTGGGGGTTTTTAGGTCTGATAATTAACACCTCTGTTTTTTCAGAATTTAGCAGTAAGAAGTTACTCGTCATCCAGTTTTTTATATTAACTATGTTATCATAGTCGATATAACCGACTATGTACACAGCAGTAACAATGCTACTAAACATAGCCGTTAGTTTATCAGTTTGGTGTGTTTCACTGGGCCGCGAAGAAATATAGAGCTGAGTATCATCAGCATAACCGTGAAAGCTAACACCATGTCTCCTGATAATATCTCCCAAGGGTAACATGTAAAGCGGGAAAAGTAACTACCCTAGTACTGAGCCTTGATGTACTCCATACTGCACTTGTGATCGATATGATACCTCTTCATTCACTGCTACGTACTGATGGCGGTCAGATAAGTACAATTTGAACCATGCTAATGCACTTCCACAAATGCCAACCAAGGTTTCTACACCCAGCTGCCCTGCTGCACGGAAGAAGCCATTACTCACCGTGACTGATGAATGATACCAACTTAACTTACCACTTACCACTGTTGTTTGATGAACTCGTGAAAAACGGAGCGAGAAAAAAGAAAACAATAATAGGCACGAATAGAAACGAGAATAACAAGCTAACCAGCTGATGCGCTGCACTCGCGGTTTTAAAAAGCAAATTAGTTAGATTAGTTTGATAGATAATACCAGAAATATGGTGGGAATTAAGTTATATATTATCACTTTAAACAACAGAGAGTGAACGTAAGGTAAAGATTCAATAAAACAGCGGAGCTACAAACGCAAACCTCTCAGCAGCACAACAGACAGGGACAGACTAAAGCAATCGGCAAGATTGCATAAGAGGGGGAATCAATTAACGCACATTGCAGATTTGTAATGTGAAATTCAGTATATTGCAAATCCATGAATAAATTTCTGTTGGTTTACAGGTTGCTTGTTGGTGCCCCAAAAGCTAGATCATTGCCCGGGCAGAAGTCAACAATTACGGGAGGCATGTATAGCTGTGACATAAATTCTCTCAGTCCGTCATGCCAACGAGTGATGTTTGACAATGAAGGTAAACTCAAACACATGAAAGTAAGACACATTATAATGAGTTACTGCATGTGTTAAGTGAGCATGTTTATTGTGCATGTAGAAAACCCGCTAGCTGAAAATAAGCAAAACCAGTGGATGGGAGTTACTGTACAGAGCCAGGGACCTGGAGGAAAGATATTGGTAAGAGAGACAGCGTGTGTTTGTGTGTGTGTGTGTGTGTGTGTGCGTGCGTTTTTGTGACAAATGAGGACATAAATGACACAGGTATGACACAGGTATTACAAGGTGAAGGTGACTTTTCAGGACATTGCCCCATGTCCCCACTTTTCAAAACGCTTATAAATCATACAGAGTGAGTTTTTTTTGGGAAAGTGGAAATGAGGGCTATGAGGGCTAAATTTAGGTGTAGGGCAATAGCACATACAGTTTTTACAGTATAAAAACCATTACGCCTATGGGATGTCCCCACTTTTCACAAAAACAAACGTGTGTGTGTGTCTGTATCTGTGTGAGTGTGTGCATGCGTGCATGCTTAAATTATGGATGCACCGTTATTAAAATTATTGCCAGCACTAATCGGTAAATGGTGCAGAACGTTAAAATGATACACTATTAATTTAAATGAGTAAAATTAAAATAGTGTTGTCAAATTGATTCATCGTGATTAATCGCATGCAAAATAAAAGTCTGTGTTTACATAATATATGTGCGTGTACTGTATATATTTATATGTATATATAAATACACACACATAGGCTACATGTATATACTTCAGAAATATTATAGGTATATATATATATATACAGTGCCCTCCAAAAGTATTGGAACAGTAAAGGCAAAATTGCTCTGTTGGCTGTGGAGTCAAGACATTTACAAATATGATTAAAAGATGAATATGAAACAAAACTACAGAATGTCACATTTTATTATTAGCCGTTTCAACACATACATGTTTTACCAAAAAAAAAAATCCCACTCATTGATGTGAGCATAAGTATTGGGACAATTGAACATAAGGCAGATATAAAAGATTAAAAGCTATTATTTAGTTGCAGATCCCTTGCGCACAATCACAGCAGTGAGTCTGTGACCCATAGACATCACCAGACTCTTGGTCTCATCCTTTGGGCTTTTCCCAGCCTTTAATGCAGCCAATTCCAATTGTTGCCTGTTTTGGGGAGTTTCTACCTTTACTCTCCTCTTCAGCTGGTGAAATTCATGTTCAATCGGATTTAAATCTGGAGATTGACTTGGGCAATGTAAGACTTTCCATTTCTTTGCCCTTGTAAATTCCTTGACTGAACTGGCAGTGTGTTTTGGGTCATTGTCCTGATGCAATATGAAGCACTTCCCAATGAATCTGGTGGCATTTTCTTGAATATGGGTAGGCAAGATGGTTTTGTACCCTTCCAAATTCATTCTGCTACTGTTATCATACATTACTATAGAAATCAAGAGTATTATCATACTCTTGATTTCTTCATGCCCTTTATTTTTGCTATAGCTCTGATTGACTTCCTCCTTTCTTTTAGCATCCAAATTGCTTGCTTTTCTCTCAAAGTCAGCTCCCTCATCTTCATCCTGGTTTGTGTGTGTCATCATCGAATGCAAGATTCAGAATACAGACGTAATGGATATAACTAATACGACACATTCCCTGCTTTTAATATCTGAAGAATTAATGCAACAGGACACAGCTGATCACTTAGAAAGACCTGTGAGGCAACTGTTCCAATACTTATGCTCACATCAGATAGAGGGATGAAACTCTAAAAGGGCTGTTCTTTTTATTTGGTAAAACATCTGTGTGTTGAATCACCCAATAATAAAATGTGACATTCTGTAGTCTTGTCTCATATTCATCTTTTAATCATATTTGTAAATGTCTTGACTCCACAGCCAACAGAGCAATTTTGTCTTTACTGTTCCAATAATTTTGGAGGGCACTGTATATATATATATATATATACACAGGTCCTTTTCAAAAAATTAGCATATTGTGATAAAGTTCATTATTTTCTGTAATGTACTGATAAACATTAGACTTTCATATATTTTAGATTCATTACAACACAACTGAAGTATTTCAAGCCTTTTATTGTTTTAATATTGATGATTTTGGCATACAGCTCATGAAAACCCAAAATTGCTATCTCAAAAAATTAGCATATCATGAAAAGGTTCTCTAAACGAGCTATTAACCTAATCATCTGAATCAACTAATTAACTCTAAACACCTGCAAAAGATTCCTGAGGCTTTTAAAAACTCCCAGCCTGGTTCATTACTCAAAACCGCAATCATGGGTAAGACTGCCGACCTGACTGCTGTCCAGAAGGCCATCATTGACACCCTCAAGCAAGAGGGTAAGACACAGAAAGAAATTTCTGAACGAATAGGCTGTTTCCAGAGTGCTGTATCAAGGCACCTCAGTGGGAAGTCTGTGGGAAGGAAAAAGTGTGGCAGAAAACGCAGCACAACGAGAAGAGGTGACCGGACCCTGAGGAAGATTGTGGAGAAGGACCGATTCCAGACCTTGGGGGACCTGCGGAAGCAGTGGACTGAGTCTGGAGTAGAAACATCCAGAGCCACCGTGTACAGGCGTGTGCAGGAAATGGGCTACAGGTGCCGCATTCCCCAGGTCAAGCCACTTTTGAACCAGAAACAGCGGCAGAAGCGCCTGACCTGGGCTACAGAGAAGCAGCACTGGACTGTTGCTCAGTGGTCCAAAGTACTTTTTTCGGATGAAAGCAAATTTTGCATGTCATTCGGAAATCAAGGTGCCAGAGTCTGGAGGAAGACTGGGGAGAGGGAAATGCCAAAATGCCTGAAGTCCAGTGTCAAGTACCCACAGTCAGTGATGCTGGTGTTGGTCCACTGTGTTTTATCAAGGGCAGGGTCAATGCAGCTAGCTATCAGGAGATTTTGGAGCACTTCATGCTTCCATCTGCTGAAAAGCTTTATGGAGATGATTTCATTTTTCAGCACGACCTGGCACCTGCTCACAGTGCCAAAACCACTGGTAAATGGTTTACTGACCATGGTATTACTGTGCTCAATTGGCCTGCCAACTCTCCTGACCTGAACCCCATAGAGAATCTGTGGGATATTGTGAAGAGAAAGTTGAGAGACGCAAGACCCAACACTCTGGATGAGCTTAAGGCCGCTATCGAAGCATCCTGGGCCTCCATAACACCTCAGCAGTGCCACAGGCTGATTGCCTCCATGCTACGCCGCATTAAAGCAGTCATTTCTGCAAAAGGATTCCCGACCAAGTATTGAGTGCATAATTACACTCAATATTATACATAATTATTTGAAGGTTGACTTTTTTTTTTTGTATTAAAAACACTTTTCTTTTATTGGTCGGATGAAATATGCTAATTTTTTGAGATAGCAATTTTGGGTTTTCATGAGCTGTATGCCAAAATCATCAATATTAAAACAATAAAAGGCTTGAACTACTTCAGTTGTGTTGTAATGAATCTAAAATATATGAAAGTCTAATGTTCATCAGTACATTACAGAAAATAATGAACTTTATCACAATATGCTAATTTTTTGAAAAGGACCTGTATATGATTTATATTATAAATGTAAATATTACATACACTTCTTAAGTATATTCAGTTATGTGTGTATATTAATAAATTCATATAAATACAGTACAGACACATATATTTGGATATATGATTAATCGCGGTTAATTAAAATGAAAAAAATAACAACTGAAATCATTCATGTTAAACGTTACAAGTGAATTTAGGAATTACAATGTACAGTATAAAAATAGATATTCATTTTGAGATTTGCTAAAGATGACAGCCAACATAATCTAAATGTAAAAATAAGGGGGAAAATGTTTTAAGGTCAGTATTAAAAATGTTTTATTCAGCAAGGACAAATTAAATTGATCAAAAGTTACAGAAGCTTTTTTATTTCAAATAAATGCTGTTCTTTTGATATTTAGTAAACTTAGATACATTTGAAAATATATTACAATAGAATAATGTTATTTTAGATTGGAATAATGTTTTGCAATATTTTACTCTATTTTTGATCAAATATGCGACCTTGGTAAAGAAAAGAGAGTTACAAAAAAAACCCCATAAAGAAATCTTACCAACCCCAAACATTTTAGTAGTATATACAGTGGTGTGAAAAAGTGTTTCCCTTCCTGATTTTTTTGCATGTTTGTCACACTTTAATATTTCAGATCATCAAACAAATTTAAATATTAATCAAAGATAACACAACATGCAGTTTAATGAAGGTTTTTTATTATGAAGGGAAAACAAAATCCAAACCCACATGGCCCTGTGTGAAAAAGTGCTTGCCCCCAAAACCTAATAACTGGTTGGGCCACCCTTAGCAGCAACAACTGCAAGCAAGCGTTTGTGATAACTTGCAATGAGTCTGTTACAGCGCTGTGGAGGAATTTTGGCCCACTCATCTTGGCAGAATTGTTGTAATTCAGCGACATTGGAGGGTTTGAGCATGAACCTCCTTTTTAAATCCTATTGAATCTCCTTTTTAATCCTATTGAATCTCAATAGGATTCAGGTCAGGACTTTGACTAGGCCACTCCAAAGTCTTCATTTTGTTTTTCTTCAGCCATTCAGAGGTGGATTTGCTGGTGTGTTTTGGATAATTGTCCTGCTGCAGAACCCAAGTTCGCTTCAGCTTGAGGTCACGAACAGATGGCCGGACATTGTCCTTCAGGATTTTTTGGTAGACAGCTGAATTCATGGTTCCATTTATCACAGCAAGTCTTCCAGGTCCTGAAGCAGCAAAACAGCCCCAGACCATTACACTACCATCACCATATTTTACTGTTGGTATGATGTTACTTTTACGCCAGTTGTTACAGGACACACACCTTCCAAAAAGTTAAACTTTTGTCTCGTCAGTCCACAGAGTATTTTCCCAAAAGTCTTGGGGATCATCAAGATGTTTTCTGGCAAAACTGAGACGAGCCTTTGTTCTTTTTGCTCAGCAGCGGTTTTCGTCTTGGAACTCTGCCATGCAGGCCATTTATGCCCAGTCTCTTTCTTATGGTGGAGTCATGAACACTGACCTTAACTGAGACAAGTGAGGCCTGCAGTTCTTTAGATGTTGTTGTGGGATGTTTTGTGACCTCTTGGTTGAGTCGTCGCTGTGCTCTTGGGGTAATTTTAGTCGGCCGGCCACTCCTGGGAAGGTTCACCACTGTTCCATGTTTTCACCATTTGTGGATAATGGCTCTCACTGTGGTTCGCTGGAGTCCCAAAGCTTTAGAAATGGCTTTATAACCTTTTCCAGACTGATAGATCTCAATTACTTTCTTTCTCATTTGTTCCTGAATTTCTTTAGATCTCAACATGATGTGTAGCTTTTGAGGATCTTTTTGTCTACTTCACTTTGTCAGGCAGGTCCTATATAAGTGATTTCTTGATTGCGAACAGGTGTGGCAGTAATCAGGCCTGGGTGTGGCTAGAGAAACTGAACTCAGGTGTGATAAACCACAGTTATGTTGTAACGGGGGTGGATTTAGTTTTCCCTTCATAAAAAAACCCTTCATTTAAAAACTGCATGTTGTGTTTACTTGTGTTATCTTTGATTAATATTTAAATTTGTTTGATGATCTGAAACATTAAAGTGTGACAAACATGCAAAAAAATAAAAAATCAGGAAGGGGGCCAACACTTTTTCACACCACTGTAGCTGAAATATCCTTTTTGTAACAGTGCAAAAAAGTTTTATTTATTAGTATTTTTTATTATTTATCGTGATTATTGCTTTAGTTGTTTATTTATTTATTACAGTTTTATGCTATTTATTTCACTGATTTACATCAAACTCCTGCTGTCTCTCAACAGGTCTGTGCGCATCGCTACCAGCGACGCTTATTTGTGGACACACCTCAGGAGCTTCGTGACGTGACGGGGCGTTGCTATGTACTAAGTGGGGACCTAACAATTAATGATGGCGCTGATGAAGATGGAGGGGACTGGATGTTCTGTAATGGGAGAAACAGAGGACACGAGCGCTTTGGATCATGCCAGCAAGGTCTCTCTGCCACATTCACAAAGGATTATCACTACCTGGTGTTTGGAGCACCGGGTGCTTACAACTGGAAAGGTATTGGAGGACAAGTTGAATTAGAGTGCTTGTATGTATGTTTGTGTTGAAGTACAGGTAAACCTAAGCAATGTCCACTGTCAAATAAGTTGAATAATTCCCCACATCGCGCATTTTTGCACCTTCACAACATGTTAATTTTATTTATCAGTTCATTGCATCTGACATATTGTATTTTATCCCCCCTTTTGAAACTTCTTTCTGACATCTTTGCTTTATCTCTTCACTCATTCACGTTCTCCATCCTCAACCCTTCACCCTTTTCCTTTCCTTTTCACTCACTCCTCCGCTGGGTGGATGTCAGGAGTGGTGCGGATGGAGCAGAAGAACAGCTCTCTGTGGGAAAAGGATATCTTTGATGACGGCCCATATGAAGTTGGAGACGAGGGCCGACTTGATCCAGACCTGGTGCCTGTCCCTGCTAACAGTTATTTAGGTGAGTCCATCATCACATGACATTCCATTCATCATCCATATCACTCGATCCTTGCTCCATTATGTGACTCAGTCTCGCTAAAGAATTCTGGTGTGTTTAGGAGGATGTATAAACGTTTCCAGCACAGTTAGGATGCAATGCATAGAAATAGATTGCTTTTCCTATCTTTTGTTTGGTTTTAATCCATTTTAGGTCTGGTTGGTTGTTTGTGCATTATTTGGTGCACATCTTGTTTGTGTAAATGTAGGTGTGCTGTTCATGACTAGCATATCCAGTAGCCATCCTGATCAGTTTGTGTATCAGTCACCTCCCCTTCAGGTGGCCAAGGAGAACGTTTACGATGTGGCCTCCAATAGCTATTTAGGTTTGTGGGATTTCATGGACGCCAACTTGACCAATTATTTGCGTTCAACCTTCATCCTATACATTGTGTCCTTTTTGTGAACACATGTTGTTGCTGCATTATTGTTTTGAAGCTGTCTTTGTGTTGGCATCCACATTGCATGAGCAAAACTATGACATAATATGAGTGTCCAAGTCAGTCAGAATCATGCATGTTGGCGTTGATGTTGTTCATGGGTTTATCATTGCATGTTCCATCATCACTAAAAGATTTTCAGTATTCTTTTGGTTAACTAATCTTTATCAAATGTCTTAATTGGTTGGATCTGTCACAGGTTTCTCTCTGGACTCTGGAAAAATGCTGACCAAGAGAGGTCAGTTGACTATAGTTGCTGGGGCTCCAAGAGCCAATCACAGTGGGGCAGTTGTGCTATTAAAGAAGGACGAAGTTAAATCATCCATGTTGATAGCTGAATACATCCTGGAGGGTGCCGGACTTGCCTCTTCCTTTGGTTATGATCTTGCAGTGCTTGACATTAATGGAGATGGGTAAGATACAGTACAACAGATTTATATATTATATTATATTATATTATATTATATTATATTATATTATATTATAAAAACTTATTATTTCTAAAATAGTCTCATTAAGCATGTTTTGCATGTGTGTTTTATTTGTTGTAGATCAGTGTTACTTTAGTAGTATTTATATATTTTTATAGTATTTATTCTTAAATGAGCTTTTTCATTTATTTTTGTTGTAGTTTTAGTAATTTGATACTTCAAATTAACGTATTTTAGAGGTAACATTTCACAATTTTGAGGTTTTTATCTAAGGTTTATTTTTATTTTATTTGATTCATCTAATGGTTTTTGTATTTTATTTAATTTTTTAAATTGTATTATTGTAGCTTTATTTCGAATTAATATATATTTTTTTTAAATATATATATATTTTTTTATTTATCAATAGCAACACTAGATGTATAATTATTCTGTACTGATTATTAAAACAGGTGGCAGGACATTGTAGTCGGAGCACCTCAGTACTTTATTAAGGACGGTGATATCGGAGGGGCCATCTATGTTTATCTTAACGAGGAAGGGGCTTGGGACAAGATCACCCCCAAGAGAATTGAGGGAGCTGCTTATTCCATGTTTGGTTTGGCTGTGGAAAACATGGGAGATGTGAACCTGGATGGTTATCACGGTATGTGTTTAATATATAGTCGCTTCTATGAATACAGCTAATGCAAAACATCCAGAACCAACAGATTCAAGAGAAGAAAGGATGATCATTAACATTAAAACATTTCTATGTTAATGGTGATAACCACAATAATCTTAGGATGAAATATGTAACTAATTTTCTTAATGTAATCCTGCTGTTTTTCAGATGTTGCAGTTGGTGCCCCATATGACAGTAATGGAGCTGGAAACGTATATATCTTCCATGGTTCACCTCAAGGCCTTAAAAAAGCCCAGGTATAGCCATATATTCACTTTTCTTTCAGTATTCACTCATTGATTTTTCAATAATAAATTCAATAATTTCAGGTTCTTGGAGGACAAGATCACAATGTGAAACTCTTTGGATACTCTCTTGCTGGGAACATGGATTTAGACAGAAATAATTACCCTGATCTGGCTATCGGCTCTCTCTCTGATTCAGTGCTTGTGTACAGGTGCGATCATATTGATAGACAGTCTATAATGATTATTAAGGTCTTTTTATAAACAATTTCATTTCATAAAATTTTTACTAACATGTATTTTCATATCTCCTCGTTTTATTATCATTATCATTTATTATTTATCTTCATTTAGCAATATGGATGAATGATTAAATGCATTAATTATGGGTCTTACACTATAGGGCACGGTCAGTTATCAGCATTGAAAAGACTGTCACCACCACTCCAAAGGAGCTAGACCTCACTCAGAAAAACTGTGGAGACACTATATGGTGAGAAAACTGTAATCAAAACAAGCAATTCTTATTAAATGAGTAAATAGCCAGTAAGCCCCATCTAAAAGCAAGGTTTTATTGTGTTTTTTAGCCTTGATGTGAAAGCCTGTTTCAAATTTTCAGTCAAACCCAAAACCTACAATCCTACTCTGAGTAAGTACATGTTTCTAGTTTACCTTCACAGGTAAATTACCACTCAGTAATTGTTTGTCTCTGTTGTGCAGAATCTTATCTCTGTAAACAAATGGCAACATTTTGTTATTGCTTCGTTTGACCTTGCCTTTTTTGTTTTTTAGAGGTGAAATACACTATCAAGGTTGAATCTGAAAGGAAGAAACTTAATCTTCCTTCTAGAGTCATCTTCAACCCGCGCTCAGCCAATGAGTTTGAAAGCACAGGAGTCGTAGAGCTCAAGGGTCAGGGCACAGAAAGCTGCGTTACCAGAGGCCTCAAACTGCAGGTACAGCAGTTCCCATTTAGAGGGGAAAATTACAACTACCGAGTAACATGATGTTAAAGTAACAACTTTAAATTGAGGACTTCAGAATAACCTTACAGGGGGAACTGTGACAATAAATCAACAGGGATAGTAAGGAATGGCTTTACCTTGATGCAGTAAAAAAGGAAGTACTGCCATCTAGTGGTGATTTAGTTATGGAATGGCATTATGCTGCAAACAATGTCAAATGTTAATGTCTTTTAATAATGCAATTATATTATGTACAAAGGAAAGCCTAAGAGACAAACTGAGAGGTATCCCGATTGAAGTCTCTGTGGAGATTCTGAACCCATCCACACGTAGGAAGAGACAGAGCGCTCTCCCTAACCTGCTTCCCATCTTGGACTCTAACCAAGAAGCCACCACTGTTACCAAGGTATCATCATCTACCATGACCATATTTATAATATATACTGCTGCTCAAAAGTTTGGGATCAGTAAGATTTTTTATGTTTTTTAAGGGAGTCTCTTCTGCTCGTCAAGGCTGTATTTATTCGATCAAAAATACAGAAAAAAAACTGTAATATTTTTAAAATCTTATTGCAATTTAAAATATTGGTTTCCTATTTTAATATACTTTAAAATATCATTTATTTCTGTGACGCAACACTGAATTTTCAGTATCATTACTCCAGACTTCTGTGTCACATGATCCTTCAGAAATCATTCTAATATGCTGATTTATTATGAGTGTTGAAACTGTTGTGCTGCTTCATATTATTTTTTGGAGCATGTGATCCTTTTTTCTTTGATTCTTTGATGAATACAAAGTTATACAAAGAATACAAAGAGCAGCATTTGTTCAAAATAGAAATCTTTTCTAACAATATAAGCCTTTACTATGACTTTTTATTCATTTAACACATCCCTCCTGAATAAAAGCATTAATTTCTTAAAAAAAAAAAAAGAAATAAAAAAATGTACTGACCCCAAACTTTTGAATAGCTTTGTATATTGTAACACAATTTTTTTTTTTTTTTTTTTTTAAATAAATGCTGTTTTTTTTACTTTTTATTAATCAGAGAATCCTAAAAAAAATATCACAGGTCCCCCCAAAAATATGAAGCAGCACAACAGTTTCCAACACTGATTATAAATCAGCATATTAGAATGATTTCTGAAGGATCATGTGACAATGAAGACTGGAGTAATGATGCTGAAAATTCAGATTGATCACAAGAATAAATTATATATTAAAGTATATTAAAATAGAAAAATGTTATTTTAAATTGCAATAATATTTCACAAAATAACAGTTTTTTTTCTGTATTTTTTATCAAATAGATACAGCCTTGATGAGCAGAAGAAACATCTTGAAAAAAACATTAAAAATCTTACTGATCCCAAACTTTTGAGCGGCAGTGTGCGATATACACCGTCATTCAAAAGTTTGGGGTTGGTACGATTTTCTTTAATGTTTTTGAAAGAAAACTCTTATTCTCACCAATGCTGAAATGATTTGATCAGATATACAGTAAAAACAATAATATTGCGAAATATTTTTACAGTTTAAATAACTTGTCTATATGAATTTGTTTTAAAATGTAATTTATACCTGTGATGCAAAGCTGCATTTTTAGGTTCACTTGATCCTTCAGAAATCATTCTAATACGCTGATTTGCTGCTCAAGAAATGTTTCTGATTATTATGAAGACAGTTGTGTTTTCATAATATCAATGTTCAATTTTTTTTGTAACAAAGCAAAAGTGATCTTAATATATATTTTGTTCAATCTAATATATCCTTTCTGAATCCTTAAATTGGATTTAATTATTATCCCTTAAATTGGAATTGGATTTATTATCATCAGTCAAAATATTATCATAGCATTTTGAATATCATCATATGTATGTTGATTTTCATATTTATAGTGTACATTTTATTTCAATTTTCTGTTTGTTACTCTTAAATCTTTTCTTTTTTAAATGGTTAGTTTTAAACTAACTTGACTTTTTTATACTTGAAGAACTGAAGTAAACCAGTACCAAACACATCTACAGATCTCATTCAGTATTAAATGTTATTCTGAATTATATTGGCTTTCAGGTTCAATTTATAAAGGAAGGATGTGGCGCTGATCTTGTCTGTCAAAGTGACCTGCAACTCCAGTATAAATTCCACACCAGGGAACAAAACCGAGAAATCTTTCATCCATTACCTGAGTGGGTTTTTATTTATTTATGTTTTTTAATGAAATGACTACCAGATCATTTTATCATGTTTTTAATATGTTGGAATTTCGGAAAGCATGCTCCCTCATGTCTTTTTTAAAGTGACATTTAAATGCACTGTTTAAGAAAAATATGTTATATTTGTATATTAAATATATGTATTTATAATATAAATTATATAATTATGTACATTTCAATACATGTAAATATTTTCAAATTATATACATGCATGTGTGTGTATACATAATAATATACACAGTATGACATCAAATGACATCAGTTGTGTTCAAATGAATGAGCAAACAAACTTCAAAACAAATGGCAAAGTAAAGTGTCACAAAGAAGGATTCATTTGAATCTCTCTGTTTCTCCTTACAGGCAAAACGGAGTTCCCATCCTGTCTCTTAGTGATCAGAAGGACATTGCCTTGGAGATCAAGGTGGTGAACCAGGGTGAAGATGCATATGAAGCACAGCTATCTTCCTCGTTCCCCAAATCCCTCTCTTATTCTGCCGTTCGCACTAAATCTGGTGTAAGTTCAGCTGCTAGGTGTCTAACTTATGACCAACTTATTTATTGTTCATTATTTTTATTATCATTAATATTTTTTACTAAGAATTTGTTTTGAAGTGCTCCTAAATCTTTGCAGGATAAACCAGTCAACTGTCTAGCCAATCAGAATGGGTCACAAGCTGATTGTGATCTCGGAAATCCATTCAAAAAAGATGCTGAGGTGAATATTTAAATGATATAAGACATAATAGTTTTTTTATTTGTATTTTATGTTATTATAATAGAAAAGCTTTTGACTTACATGTGAAAAAAAAAAAAAAAATTTTCAGACGACTTTTTACATCATTCTGAACACTGGAGGAATTTCTTTGGATACCACTGAAATTGAAATTGACCTTAAACTCAAAACGTGAGTAGCAACATAACTCTTGCCAAAGACACAGTATCAAAACTTAGTATTTTCTTTTGTTTTTAGCATAGATTCATATTTGCATTTTTCTTTTTGCTGATTGCAGGACAAGTGATCAGAAGCAGTTACAAGCAATCAAAGCCAAAGCCATTGTTAAGATCCAGCTGCTGTTGTCCCTCTTAGGGTAGGTTATCATTTCTCATCTTCTGATGATGATAATATGAGTGTCCTTTATTTGTATCTTCATGTACTGTCATCATGTACCATCTCCAGCATTGCTAAGCCATCTCAGGTCTACTTTACTGGAGAAGTTAAAGGAGAGAGCGCAATGAAGTTGACAACTGATGTCGGCAGTCCAATTGACTATGAATTCAGGGTGACTAATAGATTTCCTTACATAAAACTTAATTTTGTATATAAAGCATACATTTTGTACATTTTCAATACCTCCTTTAGTTTGTTTAGAAAATATTTCTTTATTTGCATACAAACCATCTTACATGTCACAGTATTTAGAGTTTTTTTTTTTTTTTTTTTTTTAAATATATTGATTTACAGGTTACAAATTTGGGCAAACCCCTTAAATCATTCGGCACGGCTTCTATGATTATTCAATGGCCTAAGCATAACTCTCAGGGCAAGTGGCTGCTGTACCTCATGAAGATGACCCCAACCGGTTTAGACAGCTTCACCTGCTCCAATCAAGATGAGGTCAACAAACTCAGTTTGAAGGTAGTTCTAAAATCTTAATTACTGTCAATTTTTTTTTTACTAAAACACTGCATCCATGTTGAAATGAACTGATTATTTGTTCTGTCTTACGGTTATCCAGGAGCCTTCGGTGTCACGAACTAAACGTGAAATTGGGGAAACTCCTGCAAAAGAGGGAACAGCCTCTCATTTTACCGACAAGAGGAAATACACAGTTTTGGTAAAGTCAACCAAACATGAAGAATACAATGCATTTAGACTAATAGACAATTTTTTTTACATCACTCTACACTAAATACCCCAAAAATTAGTTATAACTTAGCAAATATTTGAAAAAGAAAAAACTAAAATGTCACAGTGACAGAAGTATTCAGACCCTCAAAACATTAATTAAAAGCATTTTAGCTTAAGGCTACAAAAATGAAGTATTTTTGAATGCCCTGTATGTGTGTCCTTGAGCTGATAGTCAGCGTCCTGTTTCTGATCACTGTCTTCTTGTTGTGTTTTTAGTCATGTGAGGATGGGGCGGAGTGTATAACGTTCAGATGTCCTCTAACGGGAATGGACAGCAATGCTGTCATCAGCCTGAGAGCTTATCTTTGGAACTCTACCTTCTTGGAGGTGAGTGTGGCAGTTCGTTTTTTGTGACCCTCATTTTTGTTTTTTAAATGGCATAAACTATTAAATGTTTTATTAATAATAAATTATTATTACTTATTAACAAAACTGCTCCACTGCTTATTGATATATAAAAAAGTTGTGTCAAGGTAAAAATGTCATGTGGTAGGATTAATAATTCATGAAATCCATAAAAAATACTTTTTACTTTGCAAACTATATTTAAAAACCTTTTAATCATCATATGAGATGTGTTCACTCATGTATTCAAGAGGATTTTTTTCTTATTATTTTTCATATTTCATGATGGCATTACATTTTTCTTGTATATCATCATATGAAACCTACGGAGACCCTAAGAGCTCATGGTGGTGGAAAGATTTCGGGGTGGGTGAAAAAAATTTGGGGTGAGAGGAAAAAATATTTTTTGCGAGAGAACGCAAAGTTTTGCGAGGGAACGCAAACATCTTTGCGAGAGAACGCAAAAGTTTTGCGAATATTAAATATTAAAATATTTTTTCCTCCCACCCCGAATTTTTGTTACCCACGCCGAAATCTTTCCACCACCATGAGCTCTTAGGGGCTCCGTAGAAACCAACATCAAATATTTCATCCAACATCAAATATTTTATCCAACAGATAAAATATTTCTGGTGTTTTAAACTAGATCATACTCCTTTTAAAATATTTTTTTATTTTTCTTTATCATCGACACTATATGTCATTAAACTATCAATAAACTATTTCTTACAGGACTATGCAAAATTGAACTACATTGATATTATTGTCAAGGCATCACTTGATTTCAAGACCTCAGCTACAAATATACAGCTGAAAAATGAACCAGCACTGGTGAGGACATTTTCAGCTTTTATCCATATATACTTCTCATTCCATGTTTTGATCAATTTGTCTTTTCTGTTAAACTGACTTTATATGTAGGTCTGAAAACTCATCTTGAGGTGATAAATGCATTTTAAAAAAAGACAATTTGTCAATCTGTTACAGGCACGCGTTACCGTGTTTCCAGAGCGCAAAGTTGCGCAGTACGGCGGTATGCCCTGGTGGGTCATACTGGTGGCCATTTTACTCGGACTCCTTTTGCTGGGCCTTTTGGTCTTCTTGCTTTGGAAGGTAAGATGATATGACTAAACTCGCAACCAGACCCATTTAGGACTACCAAACCTTGTGTTTACTGTCACTTGTATTGAACACTGAAAACAGATTTTCAACATATTGTACTATTCACATGACATTAAGTATTTAAAACACAAACCTTTACCCCTTTTAGTGTGGTTTTTTCGGCAAAAGCGGCAAAGAACCTGAAAAAGAGAGGCTGACTTCAGATGCGTAAACAGAGAACAAGAACCTCTCTCTTAGGGTAAAAGATCTCACAGATCGAGTTGGCCTGTGTGCTCAGAGCTAGCATGAAGAGTTAGCCTATGCTAACCCACTTTAGCCTGAAGCACGTGCCTAGATGTGGGGTAACGGTGGAAGTTTCCATGGCTTTCATTGCTCAGGCATAAGCTAAATGCTATGAGGAATGCAAACTAATCATGCGTGAAGTTGTTGGAAAAGGGTTTAGGCCTATACTTGTTTGCATTGACTCCAGTGCGTGTGACTGGGTATGACTGAATGTCTGAATCTCTAAAGCTCTTTAGATGTGGCTTGATTTGGGAACTTGCGCATTTCTCTGGCCTGCTTGGGATCTCTCTCGCTTTCAGCGCATACGGTTCTTTCTACAGCCAGATTCTTGCTTATATCTTCTTTAAAACATTGAATGTTTTGTTCTTTCCTCATGCTAGGCATGCTGCACACACTGCAAACATCACTACGTTTTTGTTTTTTGCACGTTTTTCTGTATAAAGATGCTTTTTAGCATTGTTAGCATTATCTTGTGCTAATTGTATTTTTTTCTGAACAGTGTGGATTTTTCAAACGTTCCAAGTATGATAACAGCGTCCCCAGTTATAATGCTGTGCGGATAAAGAGGGAAGAGAGGGGAAAAGAGCCGGGGAAGGAGGAAATAGATCCTCCAGAGAAGAAACAATGGATGACTTCTTGGAAGGACAATGAGAGCTACTCATAGCTAAATGCTAATCTAATCAAAGACTCCCTTCCTAAGGCCTTTAATGTTTACTTTTGCACACACTGAACTTTTCTTACTGTTACTATTCCATCAAAACGTAAAAGGAAACATTTGAGCTTGATAGAGATTGTATTACAAAATGTTGTAATTTTTTGATAAAAAATAGGTTTACTTGAGTTTGAGTTTTGTTTTACATTGAAATTTGCTTCCATGTTCCACCCCATTTTCAAATCACAGTTCACTTCTCATGCATACAGTAATGTATATACATTTAATGTATTTATTCTCAGCAGAGGTTTCTGTTGTACAAAGGCCAAAGATTTTTCACTTTTGTTTTGTTTTATGAATGGCTTGCGTGAGTCAGGACTGCTGGGTTCATATTTTTTCTTATCTTGATAGCCAGCTAAAACAACTTGGATGAATGTAAATATTTGTGTCTTTGGTTTTTTTTCTATTTGTTGCTTAATTGTTAAAACCAGTCAGGTACATATTTTATTTTCATGGGTGTTTTTTTTCACTGTACTTAAACTACTACAACTGGGACTGATTTTATTAAGAGCTACTTTGTTATGAACAGTTTGATATATTATCGGTTGACTGCCACAATCCATTGTAAGACCAGATTCTAAAAGTTTATTTTAGTTTTTGAAGGTCATTTGAAAATATCTTTGTATAAATGTGAAGTTGCTTTTATTTTTAAGAGCACCTTTTGGCAATGCAAATGCTCAAATAATGAAAAGTATTAATTCTGTATTAATTTGTAAATTGACTTGTTGAATGGACAGTGGTGATGTCTGAATTTTATCCACTTAAATGTATTAGCTCACACAAAATTGACACTGAAGTAATGAAACTGATTGTTAGATATTTGGTATTCATTTTCCAAATAAAGATCTGCTGGACCTAAATTGATATAAGACGTGCAATGTTTCAAATTGTTTTGGTGGTTTTGTCAGCTGTAAATCTGATTAATCTTTGAATATACCTTTAAAAGAAAGACAGACGTGAGATGGTGCTGCGGACAGAAAAAAAGACATAGAGGTTGACAACGTATTCAGATTAATTGATGGAATATAGAGACACATAATGGGTCTGATAGAACAGATACCTGAACAGAACATATACAGACTGTATACAGACAACTGAAGATAGAGCTCCACAGCAGACAGTGGCTCTAATACTTAGACTAGCGACATGAGCGCAGGATTAGTGATTGGCATGAATAGCACCGCTGTGCTGATATACAGGCACAGAAACTGATGCAGGTGACGCAGACTCATGCTGAGGCATTCATCCAGACTTAGTGAATGCCCTCCAGTCTCTGTCTTACCAAGTCACCAATACCACAAGCTCAAGCTAGTGAAACATGTTCTGCTTTTATCAGAAACTCAACTTTTTAATTTTCTCATAAAATAGTGACTCTTAGATAATAGTGAATATTAAATAAAGGGGGAAAGGGGAAGTGGTGTGTGGCGAAGTATGGTGACCCATACTCGGAATTTGTGCTCTGCATTTAACCCATCCAAGTGTACACACACAGCAGTGAACATACACCCGGAGCAGTGGGCAGCCAATGGCACCTGGGGAGCAGTTGGGGGTTTGGTGCCTTGCTCAAGGGTCTCACCTCAGTCGTAGTATTGAGGGTGGAGAGTGTTGGTTATTCACTCCCCCACCGGACCTGAGACTCGAACCCATGACCTTCAGGTTACAAGTCCAACTCTCTATCCATTAGGCCACAACTGCATGGCACAGGTGTAGTGTTGAGTACACAAAACTCAAAATGTTGCGTTTTGTGCCTATTACGTAGAGACAAGCAATACACTATGTATGTATATATGGACTAGAGGCTATTACATGCATACAGTACATATGGACGGACACACGCACACGCACGCACACACACACACACACACAGGTTTTCCTATCATAATGGTGACATTCCACAGACGCAATGGTTTTTATACTGTACAAACTGTATTTACTATCCCTTTACACTAAAAAATGTAAGCTGTGAACAGATTATTGGAGTGCATTTTACAAGAAAATACTATTTCAGTCTTTTTGTACTTAAAATTTGGACATTTAATTGTGTAATTCATATGCAATGCATGTAATTGTAATTAATTGTGAAATAATTTAATCTTTGTCATTACATTTAAAACAGCATACTTTGCCAAATTAATTTAGCTACAAACATGCCTTCTTCAAATTCAAATTTCAAATTCAAATTTTATTTGTCACATACATATACATACGTAGTACGACATGTAGTGAAATGTATTGTACGACTGTCCAACAAATTGTCCAACAAAATTAGAAAAACCTCAAGTTTACAAAAATACAAATAGAAAAAGTACAGTAAACATATATACAGAATAAACTAGCAATAAAATAAAATAACAAATAGATATGAGAATAAAAAATAGAATATGATTCTATATAGATTCTATAAAAAGTAAAGTGTATGTCAGTGATAAAGTGTCCGTGTGCTGTGCTGTGCAGTGCAGTAAAGTGTATAAGTGAGTAAAAGGATACTAAAGACAAAGACAAATGGTATGTAAGTCCCACTCATTTATCCTTTCGTAACCTTCTACAAATTAGTGCAGATTGTACTTGAAAAATGTGCAAAGTGGAAGTGTGGGGTGATGTGATTAGAGTGGAGAGTGGTTTAGACTCCGAATGGCCTGCGGGAAGAAGCTCCTCCTCATTCTCTCTGTGTTCGCCTTCATGGAGCGGAAGCGTCTCCCTGAACGCAGCAGAGAAAAGAGTCCATTGTTGGGATGGCTGAGGTCCTTCACTATCTTCCTGGCCCTGGTCAGGCACCGCTTGCTGTAGATGTCCTGCAGGTTAGGGAGCTCGGTGTGAATGGTACGTTCCGCTGAACGCACCACCCTCTGGAGGGCTCGTCTGTCCTGCATAGTGCAGTTCCCGAACCAGGAAGTGATGCTGCCCGTCAGGACGCTCTCGATGGTGCAGGTGTAAAAAGTCTTAAGCACCCGAGAGGGAAGTCTAAAGTCCTTTAAGCGTCTCAGATGGTACAGACGCTGCCTGGCCTTCTTCACCAGGGTGCTGGTATGACAGGACCAAGTCAAGTCCTGCGTGATGTGAACACCCAGGTATCTGAAGCTGTCCACTCTCTCCACTGGAGTCCCGCTGATCGTGATCGGCTGGTACGACCGCTCCTGCTTCGTACTGAAGTCCACTATCAGCTCCTTAGTTTTGCTGATGTTCAGGTGTAGACTATT
This sequence comes from Barbus barbus, assembly GCF_936440315.1. NCBI lineage: Eukaryota > Metazoa > Chordata > Actinopteri > Cypriniformes > Cyprinidae > Barbus > Barbus barbus. The sequence goes on along the minus strand of NC_136735.1, from coordinate 19,188,625 downwards.
CACCTGGCACCAACTCTCCAGGTTCTTAATCTCCTGTATGTAGGCCGTCTCGTCGTTGTCTGAGATCAGGCCCAACACAACAGTGTCATCAGCAAACTTAATGATGGTGGTGGAGTTGGAAGTGGCCACACAGTCATAAGTGTACAGTGAGTACAGCAGGGGGCTCAGAACACAACCTTGAGGGGCTCCAGTGCTTAGGGTGATGGAGGATGAGGTGTGTTTACCCATCCGTACGGCTTGCTGTCTGTCCTTCAGGAAGCTGGAGATCCATTGGCACAAGGATGTGCTGAGACCAAGGACCTCCAACTTGGAGGTGAGTGTGGAGGGAATTATGGTGTTAAACGCTGAACTGTAGTCCACAAACAGCATTTTTACATAATTCCCTTTTCTGCAGTCCAGGTGACTTGTTGTGGTGTGGAGGAGGTGTGAGATGGCATCCTCCGTGGAGCGGTTATGTCTGTATGCAAACTGTAGTGGATCCAGTGTGTCTGGTAGTGATGCAATGATGAAGTCTCTGACCAGTCTCTCAAAGCACTTCATCACCACTGATGTGAGGGCTACAGGGCGATAGTCGTTTAGGCAGGTGGGCTGCGGTTTCTTGGGGACAGGAACAATGGTGGACTGCTTAAAGCATGAGGGGACTATGGACTGTTCCAGGGAGAGGTTGAAGATCTCGGTGAACACCGGTGCTAGCTGGTCAGCGCAGGCCTTCAGAACCCGACCTGTGATGCCATCTGGTCCTGCTGCCTTCCTGATGTTCACTCTCTTGAATGCCCTCCTCACGTCATGCTCCGTGATGGTGAATACGTTGTCCTCACCGGCTTCCTCAGCGTGCATGCAGTTAGCACTGCTAGCGCCGTTAGCGAGATTAGCTGCAGCCTCGAAGCGAGCATAAAAAGTGTTCAGCTCGTCAGCCAGAGAGGCGTCCGCATTCCCCGATCTGGAGGGTGGTGTTTTATAGTCCGTGATGGTTCTAAGTCCCTGCCACAGGCTCCTAGAGTCGCCATGTTGGAATTGCGACTCTAGTTTCCTCCCGTAGCGCTGCTTCGCCTCCTTCACCGATCTGCGCACGCTGTAAGATGCAGCCTTGTAATCATCCATGTTCCCGGTGATGAGCCCTGTGTTGTAGGCAGCGGAGCGGGATCTCAGGGCGTCGCGGATGGTTTTATCCACCCACGGCTTCTGGTTGGGAAACGTCCTGATGATGGTTTTCTGCACCGTATCATCCATTAGTTTCTCTATAAATCCCACAACCGCTTCCGTAAACAAGCTGACGTCATCAGAGCTGCGCCGGAACATGTCCCAGTCTGCGTCATCTAGCGCGTCCTGCAGAGCGGCCACCGATTGGTCCGTCCAGCGTTGGACCTCCCTCTGCACCGGGGCTTCCTGTTTCAGCCTCTGTTTGTAAACAGGCATGAGGAAGATGGCGGCGTGGTCCGATTTCCCAAACGGTGGTTGTGACTGTGCCTTGTAGCCGTTCTTATATGGGGTGTAACAGTGATCTAATGTCCTTTCGCCCCTGGTGGGGCAGCTGATGTGCTGATGGAAGTTCGGCAGTGCACGCTTGAGGTTGGCACTGTTGAAATCTCCCAAAACAATGAATGCGGCGTCCCGGTGCTGTGTCTGGTGAAGGTGTAGTGTTTCATGTAAATCCCATATCGCAGTGTCCGTGTCCGCTTGAGGTGGAATATAAACGGCACTGACGATGACCGAGCTAAATTCCCGAGGGAGATAAAAAGGGCGACATTTGATGGTCAGAAGTTCAAGATTCGGTGTGCAGGAGCGTGAGAGGGGAACAATGCTCGCGCTGTCACACCAGTGTTCGTTCACCATCAGACATACTCCACCTCCCCTAGTCTTCCCCGAGTCCAGCGTTCTGTCCATGCGGTAAACCGAGAAGAACTCGGCCGGCTGGATGGCGTGGTCTGGTACCGCTGGGTTCAGCCATGTCTCGGTGAAGCAGAGAAGGTTGCAGTCCCGAATGTCCCTCTGGAACCTGACTCTTGCCCTGAGGTCATCGAGTTTGTTATCCAGCGACTGGACATTGGCGAGCAGGACACTTGGTAAGGGAGCGCGGTGTGCGCGAGCCCTCAGCCTGTTCCTGACGCCGGCTCGTTTCCCTCGAGGACGCCGGTACGGGTCGGGTTCTTTGTTCCTCCTCAGGATCTCGCTTGGCCAGGATGGGTCCGGGTTCAAAATCGGCGAAAGGTTAGTGCATTGTGCACCAATAGAAATAAGAGTGGCCCTGTCGTATGTAAGAATGGCCATCTTACAAAAAGAAACCGGTGTTTAAAGTTCTTCAAAGTTTGTGGGTTGAAAACCTGGTTTATTTATAAACTGAAGGGTTACCGGGATCCTATATCAATAGGGCCTGTACCAACCTGCATAAGATAAAGTCTCAAATAATAATAAGGCTACTAAGCCAACAAAGCATTTTCATATGTCGATATGAAATCACACATAAAATGTAGGTAGATCGCTAAGATGACAAGTCAAGTCACTATTATTTGTATAGCGCTTTTAACAATGACAGTGATGCAAAATGTTGGGTGCATCATCAGAATGAATGCAAAATCAATTTGTCAGGTGTACTTTGAAAGATCATTTAATTGTCAGTTCATGAAATATTTTTGAAGCTACATGTGTCATGAGGTACAAACAAATGTCCTAAAATTAAACAGAATTTCATTAAAAAAGACAAAAATAAATTTAAATATGTAGTTGTAAAATATTTATTTATTAATACACATTTAAAATCATCATCATCATTTGTGACAGAAGAATGAATTGCTCTCCTCTCCGCAGTAAAATGTACATCACTAAGAGTTATGTACAGTGGACATTAAAAAAAGCAAAAGAAAAATTATGATTCTTTCCAAAAAAAAAAGAAAAGAAGTCTGTCTAGGGTGGTGAAGTGCTCACTTAAAAGTGCACACTAGAAGAGGGAGCCAAAGCTTACCTGGAGTGCTCTATTAACCCTGGGAATGTGTGTATTTGAGAGATTCACACGTGGATTGTTAGTTAACTTTTGGCTAAAGTGCAGAGTGTGCACTAGCAGCTTGGCTCATGATAATTTAGCGTTAATTCTTAAAAAAAAGAAAAAAAGATTGACGATCTCAACATCTTTACTGACTGCTAGAAATTCAACATCGGCGCCCTTTTAGTACCATGTACAGCTTCCCAAAACACAACACTCAAGCAAATCAGTTAAAGGCAATGACATATCCTTTCTGGATAATTAGATTAAGTTCCCATGTTCTGAAATTGCCATTATGCATGTTGAATGTCAGTGTGACGGACAGGAATCGATTCTTTAAATCCTGGGTCGTGTCAAAAAGAGACATTAATAACAAGCTTATCAAAGACACATTTACAGTCAATAATGTGTTGCGTCAGGCTTTACTGGCAGAAAACCTCTGTGTTCACCCATGCTGTTACTTTATGAACGGTCTACAAATCATCTGTGTGTGAGGCAGTCTACTCAATTTCTATCAGCACACATTATCATTACTTGGGACGGTGAACGCACACGTTTGCGGTCCTTGACTTTGTTACTACCTCAGCAGGCTGATTCAAGGTTTGTTGGTTGGCTGCTTTTATTCTTGGCCTCTTTTTCTCTCCCCCTTTCTTTTTCTTTTTTTACTTGCTGCTTTTCGAGTTTTTCCTGAGCCTTCTTCATGTCTTTTAGTCTCCTCTTAATAGTGGAGCGATCTCTTTGACTAGAAACGCCAAGCTCCTGGAAGACAACACATATTTCAGTGGAATATTATTTAAATTAATACTACAATCAGAAAATAATCAAAATACACAAGGACCCACCTTAAGTTTACTGCTGTCCATGCACAAGAGATGTTGGCCATCCACACCTTTCGCAGTAAACTCTGCTGTATACTGTTCCATATTCATGCCCATCAACCAGTGACAGACCTGCTGATTGGTCCACTCGGAAAGGGGGCAGTTCTGCCACAGGTATTGCTTCACCGCTGGAAGCGGGCCATCATCAAGAGTCTGAAAATAAGAGAATTATATACTGTATTTATGTTTGAACTGGAAACATGAGAAGAGTCATAAGGTGTGGAAGACTGCAATACACCTTTCTGCCATGCACAAAACGAATGCTAACCTATATATGTTTGGCATATTTCAAGCAAACTTTCTTTTAATTTTGTGTGCCTGAATTAAAAGTGTCTGTTTACAGATCAACAGACTCCTACCAGGGTAGAGAGAATCTAGAGCACACTTATGACATCAGGTCAGAAGCAGTGGAAGACATCAAGAACCAAGACAGACTGAAATGAGATGTTCTGGAATATTTTGTTGCAGCTCTTTTCAATAAAATGTAGTGACCAGGGGCGGCAAAGCTCAAAAAAGCATTACCGATCAATTACAATCTTTACGAATTTTCTGAAATTATCAGTACATCAAAGGGATAGTTCACTCAAAAATGAAAATTCGGTCATTAATTACTCACCCTCATGTTGTTACAAACCCATAAGATCTTCATTCATCTTCTGAATACAAATAAATATATTTTTGATGAAATCCAAGAGCTTTCTGACCCTCGATAGAGAGCAAAGCAATTGGCACGTTCAAGGCCCAGAAAGGTAGTAAGGACATGGTTGAAATAGTCTAGGTGACATCAGTGGTTCAACTGTAATTTTATGAAGCTACGAGAATACTTTTTGAACACTGAAAACAAAAATAATGACTTTATTAAATTTATTCTCTTCCCTGTCAGTCTTAAAAAAGATAGGGTCAAATAAAGATAAAGATAGGGTCAAATAAAGATAAAGATAGGGTCAAAGCAGCTTAATAGTATTAAATAGGAAAAATAGTGTGTAATAATACAAAAGCACAACAGTTAACACTCTATTTTAGTTAAAGGCAGTTCATCATTGATTCAGTTATGTCATCATCCAGCTCAGTTCAGAAAGTTCCTCTGCTCATTCCTCTGCTTGTAAACAAGTGCAGCGCATGTGTGTTTTCTACGTCAGAATGCTGAATCCTGTATCAGTAGCACCACATGCATGGTACTCTCGTGAATGGTGGCAAAGACTGACAGAAAAGAAGAAATTGTTGAATAAAGTCATTATTTTTGTTCTTTCTGGGCCTTGAACTCGTCAGTTGCATTGCTGTCTATGGAGGGTCTGAAAGCTCTCAGATTTCACCAAAAATATCTTAATTTGTGTTCCAAAGATGAACGAAGGTCTTATAGGGTTGGAACAACATGAGCGTGAGTAATTAATGACAGAATTTTCATTTTTGGGTGAAACTATCCCTTTATGCATTTAGCAGATCCCTTTTTGCCAAATTGACTAATAACAGAGGAACAATCAATCTGTCAATAACTTATTTTTATTTATTCATTAATTATGACAAAACAAAATGTTTTGTTGAGATTGACTTTGCACTTTAATGTAATTTCATATATAGTGGGTTTTAAACATTTGAATTATATACAATTGAATTATATACAATTTTATCACAGAGGTGATAAAATTGGGTATTTACCAGCCACTATTTCTGGAAGGTGAGAAATGTTGTTTCTCACATAAAACTAGAGTATTGTATGGCTTCAGAAGGCTTGTAATATAGTGTGTGAGTCATAAACTATTTTATGAGACTTTCAGTGTGCTTTTTTTGACCATTTTGGAGTTGGGCATTTCATAAAATGCTTCCATTTTATAGAAAAGAGCAGTACGACCATTTTTCAGAACGCTTCCTTTTGTGTTCCCCTGAAGAATGTACAGTACGTCATACAGTTTTGTAAAGACATGAGGAGGTATTACTAATTGTTGTTTTCTTTTTTTTATGAATTATTCCTGTAATACTGAGCCACTGATACATGCAACGCAACTTGTAAAATAATGTTACCTGTGGCAACATCTTACCAACAGGGCATAGGAAGACTGTTGCAATCATTTGGGAAATTCCACATATACCACGTACATAAAAATGACACTGGAGAACTCACTCACAACCACACCCATATACTCCACATGGATAACAGAATTTACTGCGGAAAGATCCTAACCATAGGTAGGAAGCACAGAATGAACAGAGGGGAGAAACCTGCTATCCTGTGCCTTACTATGCACAGATGGAAGAGCCAAAAAGTCACATTTACTGTTGCATCCTGATGAAATTTCACAAGTGAAATCCATGCAAAAAGTTCACACATATTCATCACATTGACCAACAGAAAGCTGTTTGGTTTGAAAGTGACTCGCTGAAATTTGACTAATGTGACTGTACCTGTATACTGCAGGCCTGAGCCATGCAATAATAGTGAAACTGAACGACATGCGTGCTGAACTATCACCTCTTTTTCTCAAAGCTATGAGTATAATCTCATTCTTTCCATTCCTCCCTCATGACGCACACATTCCCCCGGCGATACTTGCTCTCCTCTTTAAAACACCACACAAACGTTCAAGTTCAGGGCTGATCAAATATACACATGTGATGATTGCTAAGCATTAACTACAGGAAAAGCTCATGCAGTGGTGACCCCACGGCCTCTCACCTCGCAGGAGGAGAAGGTATGTGTGTGCGAGCGCCCAAGGAGACGGGGCTCTTTGAGTAACCCCGCCAACACAGAGCGAGGACTACCTGCGATCGAATCATCCGTAACAGACAAGCTCTGTAATAAGTAGGACACGGGGACATACACATGTAAACATACACATACAGACAGATAAACAATTACTTACAAACAGTTTCCACATGTACGGTATTTACAGGATGGGATGCTAATTGGCATGCACTTTTAAAGCAGATAATGCTAACGGCGTAAGGGCCACTATGTGAATAATATCAATACAAATATCTAACCAGTTCCTCAACGTTCAAGCTAAAAAACCCTTTAAACGACAGAATTTCAGTGTAATTGGGTCAATGACAAACAAGATAACGAAAACTTAAAAAAAGTAGTTTATGTGCAAAGTTCACAGAAATTTATGTATGTAAATTTATATGAGATCAATGTTGTAAAAAAAAAGAAAAAGAAAGAAGAAAAATTTAATTGACTCAATTTGTAAATTACCCTAAACACATTTATTTATTGTATTTGGCGCTTCAATTGATTATTTTTTTTTTCCTCTTGAATGCTTGTTTGAACTAAATGTGGTGAAATGTAGTGGTGACACGCGGTGATATTACCTTCAGAGTCTGGAAAACTGTACCAGTGGAGAACAATTCCAGAAACCAAAACCAGTAGAAACACAAAACTACATTGTATTACTTGTAAGAGCTGGCAATGGAGCGTTATCACACACTACATCTACTATCATACATCCCTATCATGTGTTAGTGAAACTAATGAATGTCTAAACCTGAATTAAATCAAGTAATTAAAGTATTAAAACCATCAAGAACTATGATTCCCTAGGGTACGTTCTCAGACACAAAACTACGTCTAGTCACTAAATTAAGACAGTTCATGGCAATGTTCCATTAGGAAAAAGGATTGGGCTTTATCAGTGTGGGCCAAAGGGTATATTGAGAAAGAATGCATTTACTACAATGGAGCATTTCATCTTTCAACAAAGCCACACCAAAAACTAGTCCACTAAGGTTAGTAGCGACTGTATTACTGTCCTCACACAAAATATACATTAGCTGGAGTACCAATTGAATACCGTACCAAATCTAAGGAGTGAGAGAGAAGAGATGGCCAGGAGAGGTTGGTCTGTTTTAAAGGAGATTCCAAAAAAGCACATTCTGCATAAGCAAAATGACATACAGTAGAGTCCAATGTGATGATCATGTTAATCAGCAAAATTCAAGAACGTTCAAAAAGAAGCAAGAACATCTGACCTTTTGTACAAAGGAGTTGTAGTGACAATAGTGTAGACTCTTAAACATTTCTTATTCATTCGTTTTTTAACAAATTCCTAAAACTTTGTTTATTGCCTTCCTAAAATGAGATTTTAAATAGCAGATATTCAATATGGTTTCAGACTTTTGTTCAGTAACTCGCTTTTCAAAACAAAATGAGTACAGTACAGCCTTCAGAATATGTCTAATTACAAAACTTCACTTCCTGTTAGGATCAAAGGCTGAACACAATGAGACTGCTTAAATATTAACTTTAAATGACATCCTGGAATGCAACCTTGCAAACTGAATTGATTTTAAATGGCTTAAGCTGAATTAATCACATAAAATGCATGCATTAAATCACTGACAACATAACTTTATTCATTTCTCTCTTATTCAAGACAGTTATGAAAATAAGACATCTGGACCCTACTCACTTTGTTTGCACGATCCTCTATGTATGCCTCTGAAGGAGTACGAGGCAGACTGCCACTGGATGCCGAACGCTCTTTCTCTCTCTCTCTATCTTTTTCCTTCTCTTTGTCCCCAAACCAGGAAAATGGCATGCAGGAAGGGATGGAAGAGATGGAGCCAGAGGGGGAAACATTGCTGCTGGACTCATCCAGTAACTCTCCTGATCCCCTGAGTTTGGACGACAAAGAATCAGATCGATAGAACTGATCGATATCAGAGAAGACCTGCTGCACATTTTAAAATGATTCGAAACTATTTAACTTCAGCTAATGTAGTAGGTTAATATTAGGAGATTTAATATTCCCACCTGCTCCCTACAGATCCTCTCAGTGTGATGCTCTCCCGTTTTTTTCCTTTGCCTCCGGATCTGCGGATACCACTACAGGGCAACACAAAAGAAAGCAGAAGAACAGTTTAAATTTCAGAATTCAAATTTCTACTTGATTCGGGAAAGACAGATATCTGTCTGTCAAGATTACATTTTAATAATATATACTAAATTATAACATGCATAATTATAAAATTATGCACATGCATGTTTTAGAGTAAACAACACCCAGGGATAAAAACTGTGATAATTCAAGTTCTCCCTGTGCCCTTCCAAACTACGATGGCTTTCTTTATTTTATGGGGAAAAAAAAGAACATATTTTTCGTTTTTTTCATATTCTGAAAGTCAATGGGCTCCAAAACTTTCAAGCTCCAAAAAAAGGACATAAAAGTAGGGAGAAATTAATCTTTACGAAATGTCCTAAAAAGACGGCAGTGTCACTTTGTATAATGAACATATCAAAAAGCCTTTCACTTTGAAATGAAAACTGTTATCAAAGCATGAAAATGCATCAGAAATGATAACACAAAGCTTAAATGTCAACTAAAGGCCAATTCTCACCGGACCGACAAATGCCAACAGACACTTTGTCAGGTTTTGTCTGATCAGACCCCCGTTGGCATCTGTTGAATATCTCGTTTTTGCTGATTGAGCATGCTAAATTGACTCTAGTCCGGTCTTGGAATGTCTAAGTAACATACTGCAATCTGATGATTGTCTGAGTTGGTCTGCGTCTGTCGGTGCACAGTGAATTGGCCTTAATGTGATACCTCATTGGAACTCATATGACTTATTATCAAATACAATGATGTTTTATAATCTCTGAATTTACCATTCGAGTCATATGGATTTAATTCTTTCTAGCCTTTGGAGAGCCTGAAAGTTTTGGTCCAATTAACTTTCATAATAAATGGACAAAAAAAGCTGAAACTTTCTTTAAAATATCTTCTTTTATGTTCTACAGAAGAAAGAAAGCCATACAATTTGAAATGACACAAGGGTGAATAAATGGTGAACTTGCAGTTTTTTTATTTGTCCCATTAATTCTTTTCTACAAGTGGTTCATCTACGTCTATTGTAACGTCCTATTTGTAATTTTGGCACACAAGAAGAAGTTGTTGGCCAGGCCTTACCTGAAATCTGGGAATCGTCTTTTGGTCTTTCGTGTTGGTGAACCATCACTCTCTTCATCTGAAAAACAAAAGAACAATTCAATATCTTTTATATTTTCTCATAGTCTTCAGACTGATATTGAGCTTAAGCAGATAACCAGTGGAAGCAGGAGATATAAATAAAAAGTACTCTAAGAAATCAGCTGTACCTCTGCTCGCTCTGCTTTTGCTGCGCTCCTTGCCTTTGCTCCTCCTGTTTCTCAGGTTGAGGAACATACTAGAGGAGGACTGTGAGGAGGATGGGGACTGGGGAGTGGAGGAGTCTTTAGGTGGAGACAAGCTGGCTTGTGTGCTGCTGCTTCCTTGGGGAGTTTGGCTCTGCATAAATACATCACCTCTGCCTTCAGTTCTTGGTTCATGTGTTTGGTCTTGACCAAACTGTATAGATGGAACAGGTATGGCTAGGCTCTCGAGGTAAGACCGCCTTCTTTCACTGTTTGTTCTTTCCTGTTTGTTGTCTTGGAACACAGATTCCTAAAAAATTAATCAAAATTGTTAATCAAAACATAAAGGATGAAGGTAATATATTAAACAGAGGCTGTGTGTAAATACAACTAACAACTAACGTCACTTACAGAACCTTACATTTGTTTAGCATGCAATCATACACCCAGTGAAGACTCATCACAAAAGACCCATAAGACCAGTAGAGTGAAATATAAATATAAAACTTTTTTTTATAAAATTTTTTCAAAGTGTTAATATAGGCTTTTCTCAACACATCAATGAAAATCCAACAACTTAACTGAGTAATATGATTTTGCAAATTTTGATGGAAACAAAACTTTGTTTGGGCCTCTTCATATTTTCCTTCTGTCAAATAATAAACTATTTAAAAATATTATACGCTATGTTTGTCGGTAGGGGACAATCTTAAAATGTCAAACCTGTTACCATAATTATGTGTGGTACATAACTGAAAAATGTATTTGTATTCTCCTTTTAAGAAGCTGCTTGTAGTCGAACTGGAAAAAACTTTTGTTTTGTATAGTAAACCATAAGCAAAAAAGAGAGAAAAAAAAAACAGGACAGATCACACTGTTGTTTTTCCCAAAACAAAAAGTCTGATGCATCAGCATGTCAAGAAAGTGTGAGACTTTCTGAGTGAGACTATACTAATAGCAAGAAAGAGGCAGAGATTCTTCAGGAGCACCTAGTTTAAACTGACAATGTCCTGCAGTGAAACTCTGTGAGGTATTTTTGAATGTTTGTGGTTCAACGCACCTGTGATTGGCTTGGTGCCTGTGAGCCTTTTGCTGACTCTCTGAGTTTACTTTGGGAGGGCCGTTTGCGCTGAGATCCCTGTGCCAGCTTGGCTTTGGCTCTGTATACACTGCAGTCCAGGCGAGCTGTCTGAGGAATATCTCCCCAATCTGCATCTGAGGACAAACAGACATACACCAACATCCCAAAACCAGAAGAACCTACTTTAACAGATTAAACTGTTTCTGAACAAAATAATTATTAATAAAAGTTGTTACAATCTGTCCAAATAAACTAAGGTAAGATATTACAGCTAGTCCTATATATTTGACCAGCTTTTATACAGAATAAATGATTGGCCGAGCTCTTCTGTACCAGAGTGAAGGTCATCTGTAGATAGTCCATTTCTTTCAGAGGAACCGGAGGTTGGACTGCTAGGTTGACTCTCTCCTGCAGGGCTGCAAGACTCTTCTGGCTGGTCTGATCCAGTAAGGCCCTTCAGACAAGCTATCTGAGAAATGCAGAGAGGTATTATGTGCATATAAAAGTCACAAGACTATCCGGTTATCTTTGTTTCTATGATGACTAAATGTTATGTATTTGGCAGATGCTTTTATCCAAAGCAACATACATTGCATTCAAGTCACTTTTTTCAGATTACAGCTTTTGCTTTCCCTGGGATTTGAACCCATAACCTTCGCATTGCTAGTGCCATACTAGGATAAGCATAAGGTAGAAAAGGCTCTATATTTTTCTGCTATGATTTTACATGGATAACTAATATATGTTCAATAAATTTGTTTAATAGCTTAATCATCACGTGCAACACCAACTCTAACAGCCGCAACCAACCCTAAACATAAAGGCCGCAACAAATGATAAATCAAGAAAAATGTTTAGAGTGAAAATTCAGTGTGATATACTGTATATGCAGCTGCTGATTTTTGCTAATGAGGTGTTCTAATATCTGCGGGTAAAGCTGCCCAAGCAATAACATCAACGCTTGTGGTCATAAGACCAGAGCTGCTTCTGTATTTTGTTAAGCAAGTGAACTTGTCCCAATACCCACCCTTGCAGTCTCACACTACAGAAAGTAAGTGCACAAGACTGTCTCAGGTCTGAAAAATGGCAAAACTCGGCACACACAAAATTCACACAATCTCTAATACTAGGATAGAACCAGTAAATAGCAGAGGAAGAATCCAGAATCAGCTCTCTTGCCTCTGTACTCTTATTTTTGGTTTGTTGGCTAAACACCAAAGGGATTACAAAAATATTTAATGCAGTGTGAAACATGTAAATGCTTTCTGTGACAAGTGGGTGTCAGAAACAAAAAGTTGCATAGAGTTCTGTGTACTGTAGTAACCGAGGCATTTCTGCTTTTCTGACCACTTTTTTGTGCCGAACACTCTGGAAGTTACAGAACAGGTTAACTGAAACATTTATAGCACGTTCAATCATTCGAGTGAAGCCACATCACAAAATATTAACAAGACCAGAAAGATGTTCATATTTGTAACCTCACTTTATTCAAAATGAGAGAGTACCACGAACAGGCTGCAGTTTTACCTTATGTTGTAATTGCCTCACAGTGCTCTTGTACTCTCTCTCGCTTTGCTCCAGTTTTCTCATCAGCTCCGCCTCTTTCCTTGCATATTCAGCTTGTCTACAAGTCAAGAACAGCCCCACCATTAACAAAACATGAAAATTCACTTATTTTATTTTTCTCAATTCTATTGTCTCATGTGTTTCTCTATGGAGCATTAGAATTTCTAATAATAGGCTACACCTTGATACAGGCTTTCACAAATCAGTACATTTCTAAGAACGCCTGATCAAACTTCCCAGAAAGATTGTGCTATGACAACACATTACATGCTCAAACACACCTCTGTTCATGCTCCTGTAGAAGCGTCATGCTCTTATTGTATTTGAGCTTCAGGGAATCATGTTGACTCTGGGCTTCATTAAAACGCTGGTTGATGGCTTTGCAGAGGGCCTGAGCATCAAGCCAGTATTTTTCCAACTTTTCAATGCGCTCCTTGCTCTCTTCCACACTTCTTTCAAGAGCTGCACCTCGAGTCTCCCAAGACTTACGTTCGGCTTCGCTCATTTGCAGCTTTAAAATTGCAAACACACAAAAAGTTACATAAATCTGCAGGTAAGACAAGTTAATGAATAAGAAATTAGCATTTTTATAAGCATCCTACCTTCTCTCTCAACTGATTGAGTTCTGTTACTGTGACACTGTGTTTTATCTGCAGCTATAAGAGAGAATTAAAAGTGAGAAAGAAGCATTTCACAATGAATAAGTTACAGTATGTGTAAATTCACATTATACCTCTTTGAATTCTTGTTTTAGCTCAGTAGGATCGATATCTTCAGGTAGCTCAATGCCTTGGCTCCTCAGTTGTGAAAACACTTTTTGTGCCAAGTCATCTGATGCATCCTCCGCCCCCTGCTTCTTTCCGGTCTCTTTCTGTTTATCCTGTATCAGTCATAATATGGGCCCAACAATGATTACTGACTCATTTATTCATGACATCAAGCTTATCTTTATATATTCAAATACCTGTTGCACAACACTCTTTTCAGCCAGTGGTTCAATTTCCTGTTGATCGTGATATTGGTCATGGATTTGAGAAATCTGTTTTTCATCATGTAGCAGATGGTTTTGGGGTTCATGGTGGTCTTCATCTTTTGGCTCCTGGTTTTCAGGGCTTGTCTCGTGTTGTAGAGTCTCGCTGATCAGACGGGCCACTTCGCTCTCCACTCCTGGTTTCTCCCGGCCAATGAGAAACCTGCATTGAGGACATAAAATTCCTTCATGCAGTTCTAGGACTATCACCATTGCTGCTATTATACTGACTACGAGATTAGATTTGTCCTGGTGAATCATTACCAGACATTTCCTCCTTAATATGCGATGCATGTTCATAACTTACATAATAGAGGGAAAATCCCTTTAGAGCAACATGGAGTGAGCTACTTTGATCAAGGACACAAGGGTGTGAGTTCACAGCTTGTTCCTGGTAGGGTTTGAACCCACAACCTTAAGATACAACTGCACACAGGTCACTTTGTGTTCAGCTTGTTTTGTCGATACTCACTTTACCAGACCTTTGGTGTTCTTCAATGTGGTAGCAGCAAAGAGTTGAGTGACACCAACCAGACTGATTCCATCTACCTCCACAATCTGATCATTTACCCGAATTCTGTTTAGACAAAACACCAATGCTTGTTTTATTTGGAAGCAGAATAATCCGAATCTGTTACTCACATTGTTCGCTATCACACAGAGAAGGTTTTATTCTGGATTTCAAAAGACAAGTTCTTACCGTCCATCCCGGTGAGCTGCACCTCCTTCAGTGATGGTCTTCACAAAAATTCCCAGCTTCTCCAGTCCTTGATCTGCCCCAACTCCCATACCAATTATACTGATTCCCAGGCCATCATTTCCTACACAACAAAACAGGCATCTCAAATACAGTTAATTGACTTTCTCAGGAATTTCATACCAGGGGAAATACATTTTGTGATAAAAGTTTAAAAGAAACCTTTCTGAATATCTATAGGCAAGACATCCATCTTTTCCACCCTCTTTTCCAGCTCGTACTCAGCAGATGCAGACACTGGGTCCACATCATCATTTCTGCGATCATAATCTTCATTAGAGAAGGTAAAGTACACCTGGAGAAGAGGAAATACATTAAATAACACACCTGTGCACAAAGGCCATCACCTTGCATAGCTGAATCTGTGATTTATTAATTTCACAGTTAATGCTGAAGTAAAATAATGTTCTGATAAGACAAAGTCCACCCAGATCATTTCTGAAAAAATTAGTCATTCAGACTCATTCAAATCTTCCCGTTTATGACTGCCCACATTTACATGTTACCTACTTAGTATTTAGCAACTTGACATATCCTGATGAATAAGGACTCAGGCATTTAAGATCAAAACACACATTAAAACATCATAAAAGCTGTCTATATGACTTCCAACTATATTCCAAGTCTTCTGAAGAGATACAATTTCTTTGTGTGAGGAATAGACTGAAATTTTATTTATTACTCCCTGATTATTTTTTTTCAGTGAGCTTTAACAGCTAACAACAGGATTATTCATTCATTAAGATGAACTCAAGAAATGGGGCTGACTAATCTGTGAACAAATCATTCAGACCAGTTTTGTGAACCAGCTAATTTATTGAAAAGATCAGTCAAGCATCCTTTGCATTCTTTTTCAAGCTTGAAAGCACCAGTATCTATTCTTTGAATCACAAGAAAAAAGAGTGACCAATACAATTCTTCATTTAATACATGCTACAAATAATGCAACAAAAGTGCAAAATAATTAATTTGCAGTATTAAAACGTACTTGTGAAATTTTACAGGCAAAGAAAATCCATTATCACTATGCATAAAGCACAGTTTTAATATTTGCTAAAATGGTGAATTTGCATGTTCAAAGTTTAACTTAACTGTCTTCTGATGCATTTCACCTGCAGAATTTCACCATACAAAGGTAAAAGTGAGCGCACCCTAACAAAGGTGCTAGCTAAATTCCATGCCCACAGCATTTTGTCATTGGCTTATTTAGGCTGACACAGGCAGTTAAAAAGCAGGTCAGTCAATGGTATGCATTCCTAATACTGGCACCAGACTTGGACTGAGTACAGCAGTAGAATTAAACAGAAGGAAAACACTGTCTCAAAATCAATTAGACATGGCAAAGTAACAGTATTTCCCCCCCTATTTGTCTTATATTTTCTATTTTTCTTTTTGCTTTCTCCATCAATACTTCCCCTTCATGTTTTTTCTCCACTACAGTCCCATTTTTCCTTCCTTCATTTATTCTCTCTCTGCTTTCTTTTGTCTAGCGACTCTAGTTGTCATGGAGTAAGCGGGCACCTTAGAAACACAATGTCCTTTTCTTCCCAAACATGCTCAAGCACAGTGTCTCTTTCTGTCTCACTCCCTCCCTATCTCACTCCTTTAAGCTGTGGCTTTTTAGCAAGAACACAGGACTAATTCTTCCTGGGACTGAGAGAGTCTGTCAGTGAACTATGACTTACAATAAGGAAAAAAACAACAGATGTCACAGCGTTCAGGTCAAGCGTCAAACCTGAATCCCACAGTTGGAATAACATAACAGCGCCATGACCAACAAATATTAAGATGATTAAGAATTAAATACTAAACTGTTCCTATAAAGAAATATATCCTTTGACAGCATTAAAACAAACTTGGTTGTTAGTTGGTGTGCAATAAGAACACCAGCAAAAATAATTAAGAAATCCTGGCCTTTAGTAATTTAATGGGATTTAAAACTTTAAATTTTGAATGGAATTAATGGAAGCCAACAGTGACCAATGACTTCTACTGTATGGACAAAAATGTTCATATCATGTTTTGTGTTCCACAGAATACAGTAAGTCATACAGGCTTGGAATGACATGAGGGTAAGCAAATGGCAGAATTATCTTTTTGAAGGGTGATTTAAAAAAACAAAAAAGCATTTTTGGGTTAAAGATGGATTTTTAAGCCACTATATTTTGTCTAGAAGAGAAAAAATACTTTATGAGCTAATATTCAAAGCCCATTGTCTTATCAAAATTCAAAAGATGTCCAACACAAATATCTGTTGAAAGGAAATCCTCATTCACAACCTATATGAGACAGGCAACTCACTTCCTGCTGATCCTATATATGGAAAACAGGATGAGTAAACACAAGAGCTCCACAAATACAGAAACAGGCGCATCCTGAGGGTTGAGGAAACAAAAATGTAGAAACTAAACATGTAGGAATACTATAATATGTTTACAATGGGAGACCCAAGCTTCCTGATTTAGAGAGAAAATGCATCAGTGTAAGACAAATGTTAATTACCACTCGCTCATCCCACTTCTATAAATACACAGCAAACAAACTGATACTGACCTGCTCTACATGTTCGAGAAGGACACACCAATGAGGAAGGGATGTTAGGGAGAGTGACGCATTAAACATTGAGCTATGGTATTCTGATTAGGTATGTGTTCTGACCCAGACTATAAATCCATGGCGTCTTCTGTCTGCCAGGCTCTGAAGAAATACATGACCTGGTTTCCAAACTTAAGAGGTCTTTTAAGAGTGCTGAGAACAACTGCAAGGTCCACAGGGAATGAAACACCCTTACACACAAACACACACAGCCTCTAGTTATTGACTGGTTTTGGGCAGTTAAAAAGGTGGACTTTTGCCACCTACTGTAACACACTTAATGTATCTTTCTTTATTTCCTTTTGATCAATTGTTTAGTATATTAGATTTATACTCCGATTAATATGCAAAGGCAAGAGCTTCCACAGCACTGAATTGGTACAGAAAGATGATGAGATGATTTATATTCATATCCAATCACACAGACAAAGACAAGAACACCTTCCCTTCCCTTAACAGGATACTTTTAAAACACTCCACGCTCAAGAGGTCCCAAAGTCAGACACATGAATGACAGCACAATGCACTTTCTGTTTGATGCAACCCAGTGCCTGGTCTCTGACAGATGAAGCAAGATCAAAGAGTTGTGTGTTTTGCTTTGATCTGTTATGACAAAAATGTGAAAATCTGTACTGACTAGCATTAGTCTCTTGTAGCCATTGACAAGTAAAATGACCAATCACAGTTTGTTTTGTATTTATGTGCTTTTGGGGGCAGATTTATGTTAACAAATACACATGAGAAAAAAACTAATGACTCAAATAAATAAATAAATAAATTAGAAGAACACAAGAAATTAGCAAAACGTGTGTGTATGTATATATATATATATATATATATATATATATATATATATATATATATATATATATATATATATATATATAACTTTGTGTTTAAGATTTACACAAAAAAAGTCTCTCCAAAAGTTTCTCTAAAAAAATTTATTCACAGACATGTACAAATACTACTGTTGATTTCTGGTTTCCTTGCTATAAAGTTAAAAAAAGGTGCAAAATACATATATCACAATTAAATAAGCATTACAAACATATCTGCAGATGGCATTAGAAAACCTGTTTTCCCTTTGAATAAAAAAAAATGAATGAAGCACTTTTCCACTGTGTGGTACGACTCGGCTCGGCAAGGTTCAGAACGGCACGGCACAGCTCAGTTCGGCTTGGTTTGTATTTCCACTGCAGTTTAGTACCCCTTTTGTCGCTATAGTTGCGCCACCTCTTCTGCCGTGACTCCTGAAAAACGTTTTAATTCCGTGTCGCTCCATCACGCTCTGGCTGGATGCGCTCCTCGGCTATCAATGAGAGGAACGTCTGTACTTCCTCAACAGACAACGAAACAGTCATTCTTTGGTTATTAAAAGAAAGGTGCGCTCATTCAAAACAGTTGCGTTCGATCCTTCACTGGCTATGCCGTTTTAAATCTAACGGGTCTGTCGTGTCTTGTGCCGCAAGTTCAATGAAGCAGGCAATGGCGATTTTCGCTTGGATTTCGGTTCGCTTGGAACCTCGGCCGAGGTGGTACTAAAAAAAGTACCAGGTACCAGGTACTATACCCAGTGGAAAACCCCCCAAAAGTGGAGAAGCACCATTAGATACTAATGTGTATTCAAAGCGCTTTACAATGGGATCAGGGGTCTCTCCTGAACCACCAGCATCCACCTAGATGGTGTGACGGTAGTCAATATGCTCTAACAGCTATAGGTGGGGAGAAGAAAGTAAAGTGATTGAGTCAATTCAACAGGCAAAACTGATAAGTGCCAAGGAGTGAACTTGGCAAGAACACCACAGTTCCATTCATACACTTTACGAGAAGTTATTTATTTTCTTACTCTGCTGGCTGTTATTTTTCTTCATTTTAAGCATAAACTCACTTAACATTTTTTTAAAAGAAGATTTAGCTTACATTATTTGGGTTTTCAAGTAAACGTCTCTTGATTTACGAATGTTTAGTTATTTGTACTGGAAAACAAGACAAAAAATACTGATGTGCCAGAGATTTTATACCAGAGATTTTATACTAACCTGGTAAACTTGGGCAAATCCAGTGATTAGTTCATTAGTTCTTAAAAACGGTCATTGTACCAAACAATGAATTGTGTTAGAAACCCAATTTTTGTATCGTGTTTGAGTGCAGTGTGGATCTGATGGTGTCAGTGGGTCTGTGATCTACATTCTGAGACTGGACTCAATATTACAATTAGTTGTATGCTAACCGATGATGCAAAAGGCAGTTTCTATAAACGGTTTTAGTGAGACTTGAGTGATCGCTTTAACATAAATTTTCTATTTGAGAAAATCTTGTTTATCTGTTACATGAAATTTCAAAGTGTGAGAGTCATATTAACTAAGACCAGAGGTAAAGCCCTAAGATATGGAACTAAATGACATTTCTCTGTAAACAACAACAAAAAAACCTGTCAGAAGATGAGACATAGGATATTACATGCCTGAAGTAATGCAAGCTCAGACAGCACCTTGGTTGAGAGCTGTTATCTTAAATGTTCTGGGTAGAAGGTATTTTACACTGTAGCAGGAACCCTGACAAAGTTACAATTCGTAAGAATCAATAAGATAGTGAAACAAGTCTCAGACAAGTATAATGTCTGAGATATAATGTCTATAAGCTGCGATAGTACACACTTTATGAAAGTAAGAGCTGAGGTGCTGACTGAATTGAGCCACGGGCATCTGTTAAAGGTGCAAACACAGATTTGGGTCACTGTCGGTAGGCTAATTCCTTCAGGCTCTAACGAAAACCTTCCAAACCATTTCAGAGGGACCAACAAATAAATGCTGAAGCTGAATAAAAAAATACACTGAAGTAGTAAGTATAAATATAAATACAGAGTTTCTCCTAAATATAAAGTAATTTTGGGTGAGACATACCTTGATTGGTGCTATAGAGAACTTAATCTTTCTCTTTGGAGTGAGGTCTTCCTCATCAGAGAGTCCTGATAGTTCCTCAAATTCCTGGAATTCCTCCTTCACTTGACATTCCAAATCGGTTCTGTTGTCCTTGTCATCAACAAAGGCAGCATTCTCAATTCCACAAATTAAAGACCTCTTCCCCACTGATCCCTGATCATCTTGCTGTTGCCTCTCTTTTGCTGTTAAGACATCTTCCATCTCTCGTTCATCATCGTCCTCCTCTAAAGCTTCAACAGCTTCCTCTACTCCTTCATCCTCTTCCTCTCCTTCTCTCTGTTCATCCTGCTGTTCCCCATCTTCAACATTGCTAGCTCTCTGCTCACTCTCCCTCATAACAGTCTCCAATACTGCCTCCTCTTCAGTTCGGTCTGTCTTTAGTTCTACTTCCTCATTGTCTTTTTTCTCCTTCTCCTCGTCTTCCTTATCCATTATGTTCTCCTCAAGAAACTTTCCCTCCCCTCTATGGTCATCCTCTCTTCCAGTCTGTACAGATTCCTCACACGCCCTCCATTCCTCCCCATGTTCCCTAATGCTCTGTTTTGATTCCTTCCCAAGGAATGTTAATTGGAGCTCCTCGCTGCTGGTTAACACCCTCTCAGAATTGCGATTTGGGGATTGGTTCTCCTTTCCAGCCTCTTCAAAAACATCATCCTCAACCTGTTCCTCCTCATTGCCCTCGCTTTCAGATGATTCGGTCTTAACCACCACCAGCTCAGCTCTGACTGTGGACAAACCAGCAACCTTCTCCGTGTTCTTGCCTTCACCTTG
Source organism: Barbus barbus (assembly GCF_936440315.1). Lineage (NCBI taxonomy): Eukaryota > Metazoa > Chordata > Actinopteri > Cypriniformes > Cyprinidae > Barbus > Barbus barbus. The sequence goes on along the minus strand of NC_136735.1, from coordinate 19,167,919 downwards.
CTGCTCTTGAAGTGCAGGATCCTCAGCTACTTGACTACTGGTACTCCTTGCAGACAAGTGGTGGATCTTTTCGCTTGTATACACAAGAGTGAGTTCTGTATCTTCTGAGGACTTAATATGTTCTTCAGCTGTGGAACTAGTGTTATGTAATATCTTCTCCGTACAGACGCCATTCAAAGGGGTACTGTGTGAATCTGAACCATTTAACTTGGGCAAACATGTTTCAGCAGGAGAATCAGCCCACAGTGAATAAGAGGTAGGGGAACTACAGCTGTCTGGTGATGAAGGGGGATCCGAATGGTCGCTAGCAGCAGAGAGTGACTGGGAATGACTAATGGGACTATGGGATTCTGTGGAAGGAGCAGCTGACAGGGACTCACTATCACTGTCCAACATAAAACTCTCCAGACGTCTGGATATTGGCCCGGCATTCATTGACACACTCAGCTTATGTGGTGGTGTCTCAATTTCACTTCTTCCCTTTTCCTTGTCCTCCCTTTCGTTTCCCTGTTTCTCTAGCTCTTTAGGTTTGTCATTTCTCTCTCCAGTAACTGACGCTTTCCTGTCTTGTCTCTCCACTAGCTGAGGCCAGATAACTTTTGGAGAGCCAGATCTCTCCGTTGGAGACTGATCTTTAAGGCCACCCTCAAACAGCTTCCTGGTCATTGAGAACTTCTCAGCCAGTGCTGCCTTGTCAATGGAAACATCCTCTGTTTTCCATGCTTCAAAGGAGGCTGAATCTAGACTGCTAATACTACTCAGACTGGACCTGTAAGGGGTGGAATCCAGTGGAAATTTGGGTGACGTGGGTTTGCTGATATTGGGACTGTCTTGACTCTGTTTTCCATCCATTTGCAAGAATATATTTTTTATTTTGTTCACTTTGTTGCCCGACGGTCTGCCTCGGGAGTCACTGCCTCCATTGGAGAAGGGTGAAGTCGAGCTGATTGATGCGCTCCCATCAAATGAGCATTTGATGGAATGGAAGTCTGATTTATAAGCATTCCTGTGTGGAGATGCACTTCTCAGTGCTCGTTCACTTTTGTTTTCACTTTTAATCATGATCACAGATGAAAAGAACAGATTTGAAGGTCTCAGTAAGTAAAACAGATAAAACTGGGTCTAAAAAAAGCAGCGTATATCCAGGAGCATGGTACGTCCTCATTCACACTGGCTGAGATTGCAGATACAGACGGTGCCGAGTGACTGACGGAGTGCCAACCGCTCTTACCTACAGGAAAGAGAAATGAAGACACCTGTCAGTATGCAATTCACAGCAACTATTTATCTGACAACACTCTTTTGCACTGTAAATGCATACACGTACATACACACGTGTGTGAGTGTGTATGTTACATTTAACTTTAAACATCCCAGAAACTGTAAAATATCCCATTATTAATAATCTTATAAAATAGTTTGTTATTTTGAAATGTACTGACAGCACATATGGACAATGCAAGGCCTCTCCAGCAATTTTGCCCTTTAATAACATGACAGAGAACACTGTCATCCTCACAAACACCACCAGGGTAACGCCACAATATTAACACTGGATAAATAACATGAAATATAACATAAACACACTGTGTAATATAACAATAAGAAACTTATAATTAGTATTAAATAGTACATTTTTAAATAAAATCCAAACAAATGTAGGTTAATGGTTCATGCAAGAATTCTGATAATTCCCTTTTCCTCATAAATTATCAAGACTAAACTCATTTTAGGGTTTTAGTGTAAATATTCGTCCTTAAATTGTGCATACTGTTTTTTATTATAGAAGAACATATTTTAAAGCAGTAATATTTGCCTTACCGTTAATCAATTTTCAGGTCTATATTGTAGTCCAACATTACTTTTTAAATTAGCATTTTTTACAGGTAGCAGCAGGTGCTCAAGTACAGCCTATGACCATATTTACACCCCTTCTTTTTGACAGTCGATCTTTTCACATTGACTGCTGTAACCGACTTCAATCCCAATGAAGCCTGACTGACTAGTTGAAGTTTCTGTAAGGAAGTTTATCTTTCCATTTTCGAAAACAACACGACCGGAAAAACGAGTTTAAACCTACCTGAACCTCATTCATTGCGACTTACGGAAGATGTGAGAAACCATGACCAAACAACCACAAACTTTTTAGACTATTCGTCGTCATTCCTTTCTCCGAAGACTACATGTCTTTCTCCTTGCGTGTAACCAGCTCAACAAACCTTATCCCCACATGCGCGCTCCTCCTTCAGCGCCATACCCGCTGCTCGCGAGTCAGGCAAGCGCGCGCACAAAGGGGCACAGAGAGAGAGAGAGAGAGAGAGAGAGAGAGAGAGAGAGAGGGGACTTGGACAACCGTGGGAAAGTCAGTAATCTCATCCATAAAGGAACAGCTAAATTCATAGAAGGACTATGGGCTAATGTAGCCTATTATAGACATTACGTGGGCCTGTTTGAATAATGACCAAAATATGCTACATTTCCCAAAATATGTGATTCGAATAGGACAGATTCTAATATTATCCCCAAAGCTTTCCTGAGTGAAGAAAAATGTTTTAAAACATCTTAGTCATTTGTCTAAACACAGTTTTACCCTTTTTGGATATTAACTAGCCTAACTAGATAAATAAATACATTTAAGATCTCAAATCATCCATGCAATGAAACAGTTACAATGTTCCATACACCAGCATTTTGGGCCACATAGCTGCCATATCTGAGTTTAATCTCCCTGACAATTACAAGTAGGTCACCATCTTAGTGCTTCTGAGATGAGTCGAGTGAAGCACAGGACAAAAGAAAAGAAAAGCAGCTGAAAGTAAAGGAGCAATGCATGCAGATAAATCCCATTTACAAATCCAATCTGAGCATAATGCAAGAGAAAGGAGAACAAGGCAAAAGCAATGTTCACTACTGACACTGTAAACTGCAGATATCATAAAGATTTATGATAAACCATTTTGCTCTAGACATTTTGTCTCCTGTTTGTCTTGGTGTGGACTGTGTTGTAAATCTCAGTGTAGCGTGTGACCATATGAAGCCTCTAACAGATGGCATTTTGTAGCTCCATATTGAAAGTAGATTATCTCTGCTGAGCCGCTGGTCAGAATGACAATCAGCATAACCGAAGCATGCAGTTCCATTTAAAACTGATTGACTGATGTATAATAAAAAAATATTCCAGCAACTGCAGGGTGCACTTGTGTTTTTTTGCTAAGCAATATAAATTGGAATTAAATGCTTTCTGAGATTGTGCTGCAGGTCTAAATAGCTTACACTGTTTTGCCATGTTCCTCTGAAATAACAACAACCCACTGATCTGAGAAAATGGCAGTTTTCTAATTAGATGTGTCACGAGGTTCATTCTTAGAGATCTCTTTTGTGCTTTCCTAACCATCAGCATCAATGAGAAAACTATCTAAGCCCACAGTTATGTAACAAAAGGCATTCCTTTAAAAAAAGGCAGAAGAAAGAGTTTTGGCAGGCATAGAAAGCAGAAACACTTACCATATCTTTGATATTCCCTTTTCAGTGAAAAAAAAGAAGCTTAACATGTAAATCCAGATTTGATGAAAGAAACAGCCTGTCGTTTCACTATGTCATGACCTGTGTTTTGTTTCTGTTTGTGGAAAGTTGTGATATGACACATCATTGTCGAAGTCCTTTTTTGCTCGGCCCGGGTTTGTTACATGGCCTGAATTTGGTGCTGTTTTCCCCAGGTGGCCTCAGGACCTAGATTTATAAAAATATCACCCAATCATAGAGGCAGCAAGGATGAGAGAATAAGAGAGAGATCTGAGAAAATTAGCTAGAAGTGGAATGCAATACAGTTCATGAATTTATATAGAAATTATTAACTGTTGCATGTATATTCACAATAAAAGAATCCTGTTTGAGGCAAATTAGAGATGATTAAAAAAACAAAAAAAAAAAAAAAAAAAAAAACACTCATGCACAGAGCCATGAGTGATTCAGTTTAATTCAGGGAGACTTTATGTTTTGGTGAAAATAAGATTTAAATATTCCTGGAAAAAAAGACACTTAAGCACTCATTAAATCATTATTTATTTTATTTATTTTTTTCAACAGTGAAGTGTTGCTTATTGTACTTGTGAGCATATGTCAATGGCTGTAAGAGTTTCTCTGACCTCATTATGGATATAAATAAACCCTGGTCTTGGACTGAAGTTTCACTAGGAATTCTTTTATAAACCTTTCCGATCTAACACTAGGCTTTATCTCTGTATAGAAAACACACAATGAAATTTCAAAATATTTATTGAGACAATTATTTGCAATATATATGCTATGGGGGTGTTAGTTAATGAATACATTGAGATATCATTTATAATTAACCATGGAATCTCACATTTCCATACTCTCAGCTCCATGGATCAGATATACAGTATATGAAGGACTTTATAGCATACAGAGATCTGAGGGGTGATGGCACTACAGAGACACAGATGGTGATCTATTTACAACTCTTAATTTAGAACTTAAAGTTTCCCACGTGTTTTGGAGTGCTACACTTTTTTCATAATTAATCATGCTCATAACACTGATAACAATGAAGACTCCTACTTAAACCTAAATTTAGTCTTTTATTTATAAAACACTTACTTGTTGAATGATATCTTAGAAGGTTTTAGAAAACCAAGACAAAATATCAGAAATGAGACAGGGTTGATCAGCCAAAACATAAATGAGATTTTGTGAGCTAAACATGGGGGAAAATGTGTATATTTTATTCATACAACTGAGATATGTGTTTACTAAGAGGCTTAATTGTGTTGTAAAAGCTCTTTGACTCAGAAAAATACATTGTAAATCTCCATATATATTGTAAAGTTCATCTGAGCTTATTGCTTTTGACCCCTGTCAAGTTTTAAGGCCCAAGCCAGAGGCATGTTCACAGATGAAGACTTGATAAAACAGTTTTTCATCTCAGGCTGACATACAGGGCTCTTGGAAAGTTACTGGCAGGTACAGTGGGATTCCATTTGTGAATTATATTATTTACTGGCTCAGTCACCTCATGTAATAACAACTGAGAAGATGATTAAACAGCCTGTAATAATGATAATCGCACCATCACCCATCAAACAATGAGTGTACCTATTTACATAGTTACCACCACAGGCTTTGGTTTATGGTTGTCTTAATTGCCATATAATTCTTGTATAGCCTAAGTATAGCTGCAAGCATGGGCAACTGTAGGCCCTAGATGGGTTCAGGCGCTTATATGAATCAGTGTTTCCCCTGCCATTATCTTAGCCCGCCCTCCCAACGGCACCCCCCGCCCCCCCTTGAAGGTCAAGTTCATTTGATTTAATTGTATATTCTCTATAGCACCAGATCACAACAGAAGTCATTTAAAGTCACCTTTCCAATAGAACAGGTCTCTATACCTTGTTATTTTATTAAACAAACTAAATAGCCTTCATTCATTCATTCATTCATTCATTCAGGGGCGTGTTTAGTGTTTTGGGGGCCCTCAGCAAGTGTTCCCGGAGGGGCCCCCCTCGGTGGATTTTGCGATCGATTCTGGGGTAGGGATGGGTATCGTTTACATTTTATCGATACTGATACGATACTTATCAATACAGTTATCCTTACTACTCTCTATAATTTGGTGCAAAAATAAATGATGTAAAAAGATGTTGAAAATTTCAAGTTATTTTATTACTGCAGTTTACAAATGCCTCCAAGCAAACAGAAAAAGGCACATAAAGCACATTTTTTAAATAAAAAGGCCCTTCAAAAAGATAGAGAGAGAGATTCCTCAGCATACCATAGCACAACATATTTGAACATCGTGTCCATAGGAGCACAACAGAATGTAATAGAGAACTCTGGCGTCTCTAGCTATTTTTATTAAAGAAAATTTAAGTATTGACTTTCTCAGGGAACGGGCGTGATTTCTCCTAACAGAGAGAGTCCTTCTATGTTTTAGGATTCTTTTTAACATGTAGACTTATTTATAGTGATTCTCCAATCAGGATTTTTACAGACGTTCATTCAGGTCCTGAGTTTCATTTTTGAAAATGGGTTGAATTCCCCTTTTAGATGACTCTTGTGGGAGGGAGGATTTTTTTATTATTATTTGAGTGGTGGAGGGGGGGATTTTTAGATCCCCCCCAAAAAAAAAATAATTAAAAAAATTAAATGTTTGATATGTATTTTTGTTTTTACAATGGGGCAATTGTTGAGAGTGCACATTGGAGAGTTGCTGAATAGTTTAAATACTGGCAAACTTTAAAAAGAAATGCAAATGATAAACTTTGGTGATGATGCATGTACTGTGACAATTCCTGTGTCAATCGTGCAGTGTGCATCTCGTTTATAGTGCAGACGCGATGTGCTGATATGAAGCCATCTGAGAGGGAAAGACAGAGAGCTCGCGGAGAACTCATGCTGTTTGTAAAATTACGCCTCACAGAAAGTTTTCAAATTATTTTATAAGTTATTTAATAAAGAAATATGAATTGTACCTAACCTTCAGCATTATAAAAAAGGTAAGTTATTTAATGCTCAATCTCGTGTTGTTTGATGTTTTAAATGCCACTAAGAGTATAGTTTTTAGATGGTTTCTATTATGACTCCTAATTTAGGAGGTTTGCGATGATAACATAACGTCAGAAAAACCCTTCGGTCCCGGATATATTCATGTATATTTGACCTTGTTTTACTCTATTGCTATACTAATTTTGAGTTATTATGACTCTAGAGTAACAAAGGTTCAAGTGTCTAGTTTCAAACAATACCAGATTTTTAAATATAGACCTTGGTTCAAGAGCTTTTTTATTTGGTTATATCGTTTTTCACAAAATGCTCAAAAATAGGGGCGCAGGTTAACAGGTAAAAAAACAGACTTCAATATGATTTCCTAAAAGGATAAAATAAAATAACGTTTTGGACAGATGTAACATTTGACATAAAGCACCTGTAATGTCAGCCATCTTCAGAGTATAGGATGAGCACTGTTGAGCACAAAAGAAGATATGAACCCAACAGTTGACGTCAGCCATTGACTTCCATTGATATATATTTGTATTATGGAAGTCATTGGCTACCGTCAACTGTTTGGTTACCAACATTTTCATACTCAACAGAAGAAAGGATCTCATGCAGGTTTGTAACAACTTGAGAGTGAGTAAATAAGGACATCATTTTCATAACAGTCTCTTAAAGGCATTCTGAAACAAAATTGCCTTTAAAGTTGACCAAAGGAAGTTCTCAGCAATGCATATTACTAATCAAAAATTAAGTTTTGATATATTTATGGTATGACATTTACAAAATATCTTCACGGAACATGATCTTTACTTAATGTACTAATGATTTTTGGCATAAAAGAAAAATCAATAATTTTGACCCATACTTTTTGGCTATTGCCATAAATATATACCCGCGAAGACTAGTTTTGTGGTCCAGGGTCACATGATGGAGACCTGGTAAAACGTTTCTGAAACAATTTTAATATGACCTTCATGTAATAAAAAAATCGAAGAAACAACGCATACAGAAGTCAAGTCAAATACTCCATATATGGTTCTGTAGGCTACATTTCTTGGTCGACAGCTTCCTCTAGTGCGAGAGACAGAAACATCCTCCGGCACGACAACATCAGCGGCATCTAGGCAGCAGTCTCTGAAACAACAGAGTAGCGTCGCGACTCTTGCTCCTGCTGCCCTGGACTCCAAGGTTGGACACCCGAAAAACACACCCTCTCTGTGTTTTGCTATAATATTGCTTTTTAATGACTTGCTGGTAGGGCTAAGCGGTCGGATGGTTTATTGGGTTTTGCGAATGCATGATGTGCGGTGTTTGAGTTTTATTTCCAGTAAGGATGTAATACAGAACATGGCGCTGATGAAACTGATAGGGTCTGTTGTGGAAACAACATTTATGTCCTTTTATTCTCCATTGCCATCTTTACTCTTTGCCATCAGACAGCACGCGCTTTCATGATGCGGCATCTGTACATGCATGCCATTATTACATAACCATGTTATATTTGTTCAGAATTATGTCAATATCTGAATGATTGTGGATTATTACTGAAATGGAGATCATATAAGAAGAAATACTGAAATAAAATATTTTGTCGTTTAATTTCGGCTATATGTCAAGTTGTGCCGCATACGGCAGGTGGCCCGAGCTGCTTTATTGTAACTGTGAAAAAAACAAGGACAGGCGTTCAAGGATACTGTGACATTAGCAGATTTATTTAACATATTAATGAATTTAAATGAGCGATTTTGTAATTTATATTTTGTAAATTATTTTAGAGGTCATTGCTGTAGGCTGCTAACAACACTAACTCTCTACATTAGATTCCTTTAAATGACAAATGACTAATTTATATAACCATCATAATTTTGAACCCCATCCATGATAACCTGAACAGAGATTTATTATCTACTGTTATGATGAGGTAGCCTGTCATATGAATACGTGTTTACTTTTAGCATGACAGTGAAATTAACTATTAATTTCATCAAAATTGATTTGACATATTGTAAATAAATTAAGAAGAACTGACAATTATAAAGTATATTGAGCTATTGGTTGTCGCTGTACATCTGAGCGCAATTAGACCATAAATAACTTATTTGTATGATGAATTATTTAGTCTCCTTTTTCCTGTTGTAGGCAGACTGTAACCCAGTGAGAGCGCAGTGATGGGTAAGGAGAAGCTCCATATCAACATCGTGGTCATTGGCCATGTGGATTCAGGGAAGTCCACCACCACCGGCCACCTAATTTACAAGTGCGGAGGCATCGACAAGAGGACCATTGAAAAGTTTGAGAAGGAAGCTGCCGAGGTATAGCAGTCCATATATGCAAGACTAAACAAATTTAGCTACAATTTGTTGCAGTGTTATTATTAATGCATAAAATTATTCAAAGAGATCCACTGTATGAAAGAAGACCTACTTAAGCAATATCAAACAAGCAAGAGTGCTGAGCTACTGGGTATCAGCACAAATCACTGATTGTGCGTTTGCTTTATAAATGGTTCTATAAATTAAGTTAATAACAAAGAAATTGTTCGCCCAAAATTTTCAGAGAATGTACTCACCCCCAAGCCATTCTCATTCTGATGGCACTCATTCACTGCAGGGGATCCATTGGTGAGCAGGTCATGCAATGCTAAATTTCTGAAGAAACAAACCCATCTATATATAGGGTGACCATACGTGCCATTTTTCCTGGACGCATCCTGGCCAGGATTTCTATATTGCCTAAAATATCTAGGATTTGGCTTTGTCTGCGTGTGCAGACCGATCGGTGTATGACATCGGTTCCGTGAGGTACTTTGAGTCAAAGCAATATAGAAATCCTGACCAGGATGCGTCCAGGAAAAATGGCACGTGTAGTCAGCCTATCTATATATTGGATGGACTTAGGGTGAGTAAATGTTTAGTTTTGGGTGAATTATTCCTTTAAATGGATAGTTTCACAAAGATTTATAGTCTGTCATCATTTAATCACTGATGACAGACTATAAATCATATATATTGTGTATGCATTTTTGCTTTACCTACTAAAGTAGTATCAAACTTTCATGCCACTTTCAAATACCAATGAAGTAATACATATAATGACATAATTTGTGCTGTAACACTAAATATCAAATACTGTTGGAACGCTGCTTGGTCAAACAAATTTGAGGACTGAAAATAACCTTTACATAATGCAGAGTATCTTATGTGACAGAGGCCATTTGTTTAAGAAATTCAGTTGCAGGTTTTTCTCTAAACAGATATATGTTCTTTACCTTTCATAGATGGGAAAAGGCTCTTTTAAGTACGCTTGGGTCCTGGACAAGCTAAAAGCTGAGAGAGAGCGAGGCATCACCATCGATATCTCCCTGTGGAAGTTTGAGACCAGCAAGTACTATGTCACCATCATTGATGCTCCAGGACACAGAGACTTTATTAAGAACATGATCACTGGTACTTCACAGGTTTGTATGTAATCACATATAACAACGCCAACCAGAAAGTTGCTCTTTATTCATTAAAGTATTTTCATAATCTTAAACATTGAATTTCTTCCGATACAGGCAGACTGTGCTGTGTTGATTGTGGCAGCTGGCGTTGGAGAATTTGAGGCTGGTATCTCAAAGAATGGCCAAACTCGGGAGCACGCTTTGCTGGCATACACCCTGGGTGTCAAACAACTGATCGTGGGTGTCAACAAGATGGACTCAACGGAACCCAATTACAGCCAGAAGCGCTACGAAGAGATTGTGAAGGAAGTCAGCACTTATATCAAGAAAATCGGCTACAACCCCGATACAGTGGCCTTTGTTCCAATCTCTGGATGGAATGGAGATAACATGCTGGAGGCCAGCCCAAATGTTAGTGTCATATTGACTACAGTTTTATTAATAGACTCAATAATTCTAGATATTCAAAGAGCATAATTTAGCTTTTTACAAGCCAAACTATTATTCATTAAATTGATGTTATTTGTAGAGATTAAATATGTCCTTTACTGTCTGCTTTGCATTCAGTACTGTACACGTAATTAATGTAATTTATTCCAGTGATTATCAATGTTGAAAACAGCTGTGCTGCTTTATATTTTTATGTAAACTGTGATACATTTTTTTCAGAATTTTTATTATAAATTCCTTTACTGTCAAATTATTTTTCTTTCCAATTTTTTTCTCTCCTTTGTAACACCTAAGAGGTTCCAATACAAACCATTCCAAACTGTTACATGTATTGGCTATAATAATATGTTTTCTCTGTAGATGACCTGGTTCAAGGGCTGGAAGATCACTCGTAAGGATGGGAGTGTTTCTGGGACGACTCTGTTGGAGGCTCTGGATGCCATTCAGCCTCCAACCCGCCCCACTGACAAACCCCTTCGCCTCCCACTGCAGGACGTTTACAAGATTGGAGGTAAGAGGACACCCAAACTGAAGGCGTCTTAATAAGAAACCCACTTGTTTTTCATTTCTTGTAAAGGTGTGTGACCTACAAATGACTTATAGTTGTCTGTGGTATTTTAAGAGATAAAATAACTGAGATTGCAACTGATATTTAGTAAGTTATATACAGTATTTAGTAAAATGTCACTCTTTTACCATTGTTCTCTTTCTGTTACTATTTAGGAATTGGTACTGTGCCTGTGGGACGGGTTGAAACAGGCATTCTGAAACCTGGCCTAGTTGTGACATTTGCCCCTGTGAATGTGACCACTGAGGTGAAATCTGTGGAGATGCATCATGAGGCTCTATCTGAAGCTCTTCCAGGTGATAATGTGGGATTTAATGTGAAGAATGTCTCAGTCAAAGATATCCGACGTGGGAATGTTGCAGGTGACAGCAAGAACGATCCTCCACAGGAGGCAGCGAGTTTCACCGCACAGGTAAAGGTCTTAGTTTGGTGTTTTATTGTGTTATAAAGCCTTCTTACACAATTCATGATCAAAAATATATATTATCTGAATATTCCTGTTAGGATCTTCACTGACATAAATGGTAACCTAAAACTGGTAACATCTAAAATAACTGGTTTTATTCAAGTCAAAATTATGTAATATCTCTGGAATCAAACTAAATACCTTATTTTAGACCAACGAAACTCATTTCTATGGGCTAAATCAGGTAGAAATAACTTTAATAAAATAATTTTAGTGTAATAAAGATTTCTTTGAGACTAGTTTGACTGATTCACATTCTACTTTGGTCAGGTGATCATTCTGAACCATCCAGGTCAGATCAGTGCTGGTTACGCCCCCGTATTGGACTGCCACACCGCTCACATTGCCTGTAAGTTTGCTGAGTTAAAGGAAAAGATTGACCGTCGCTCTGGGAAGAAGCTGGAAGACAATCCCAAGTCCCTGAAGTCTGGGGATGCTGCTATTGTAGATATGGTACCAGGCAAACCCATGTGTGTGGAGAGTTTCTCTGAGTATCCTCCTCTTGGTAAGGGTCATATCTTAATTTGGATTCAAAGTTATGGATTCCTCTAGTATCTTTATTATAAAACGCTTGACTTTATTACCAAATTCACTCCCACTGCAAACATGCCTTAATTTTTCAAGTGCTTTTTACAAGAATATTTAACCATGTTTCAGTGCAGTGGACTTTCTATGGTGGGCATAAATTAGAATAATTAATATTTGCTTAAAGTTTTATTTTTGAGCATTTTGGATTGTATTTGTCTGGACAGTTTGAGGAAAAATACTAAGTGATAAGAAAGAAGAGACGGAAAACAGGAAAAGGCTTTGAACCAAAATGCAAACTTGGCTCATTCAAATAATCTTAATAGGTCTAAAACAGTGAATTTTCATGGGAGAAATTTAGTCATATAAATACGAATCCATGTGGTCAGATTCTACAGTGGGAAATCTTTCTCCCTCAAGTAACGTTTCCAAATGTCAATTAATTTCATCCATGACAATTCACTGGACAGTGATAACTGTAACTGCGCCTGCAAATGTAATGTGAAAGTATACACTGTAAATGTATGTAAAAATACATCAATAAGGTGTATATGAATGCAATAATATGGTAGTAAATCTTTATTTAATAATGGACTTAAAATGAAACAATCAATTTTATGCCAGGGTGTTTCTTGGTCTCTCTCTGTCCACCCTCTCTGTTTCTGGACTCATTATAGACCCTTGATTTATAATAACAACTAACTTTATTTTTTTCGGATGATCTTCATTTCCCAGGACGCTTTGCAGTGCGCGACATGCGTCAAACTGTAGCAGTGGGCGTCATCAAGGGGGTTGAGAAGAAGACCCCGACCTCTGGGAAGGTCACTAAATCTGCCCAAAAGGCCCAGAAGAACAAATGAATGTTGTGCTGGCCTGCGAACACTCGGGTCAGCCACACCATCCCTCCTCTTCTCAACTCCCTAAACAAAGCTTGGTTAATTATCACAATGCATCGCAAAAGCAGAAGAAGGAAAAGTAAAACTTATACCTGTTGACAAAGATTACAATAGTGATAATAAGTATATTTATGTTTAATCGTATGTTATGTTTGAATTTTAAGTCTTTGTTGTGGTAATTGTTCTATTGTTAAATTGTTCTAAGCACTTTAAGCAGATCTGCCTCTAGTGGGAGTGTAGAGTAAGCTTTGTTTATCCTGTAGCTTGTGTGCAATATCTAAACCCTCTTGCTAACATTGCTTGTGTAACCTTGCTTGCAATAGTAGCTAACTGTTCCAGCTTCTAGTCCAATAGCTTTGAGATTTATGTTAGTCTGTTACGTTAGTTTGATGTGTTGTGACATAGCTTTATAATTGAAGTTTATGTCTTTTTAGTGTCTTTTTCTGTGTGCATGAAGCTAAAGAAGCTAGCGCACTTTACTGTCTACTCTGACAGCGCTCTGAACAAGCATGAGCCATCTTGTTTGCACTTGCACTCATGTACTTTAACGGGAATATGATTCTCATTATCTCATGTATGTCGGTTCATAACCAAAAATAAAATACATTTGAACTCTGATGCCTGCTTCTAAATTACTAGCCAAAGAAATAACAAGAAGACATTTTCACAGACATGTTTGATGAAGCTTTTGTATTTAAATCAGATATTTGAGAGCTCTGACACCAATATTCAGGGCTTGTGCACATGCCAACAAATATTAAATTGACTAAAAACAATTAATTGTACAAAAAAATATAATAATTATCAGCAATTATAATAATTTAAAATAACCAACAATAATAAATTATTTTTGTATATATAATTATATAAGTATTATTTATAATACATATGGTATAATAATGTATATTTACAATAATACTTATTAGCAATTATAGTAATTTATAATTAATATTAACAATAATAAATTATATATACATAAATATAAATAAATAAATAAATAAATAAAAGAGTTCAGATGCAAAAGCCTCTAAGTACGTCTGATGACTTTTTTTATTTTTTTTAAATTAGCATTTCTTTCTGGCCACTATGCATAGGTTTCTATGTAAGCATTGGTAATTCTGAATGGGTTGAGGCTGGAATTTAGCGCATTTGAAGTGAAAGTACTTGATGAACATATACTATGTGTGGAGAGCATTCATTCAGTATCGTTATCTCAGTTTTGACCAAGGTGGCTGTTAGAGGCTTTTGCATTGGAACTCTCTCTCTCTCTCTCTATATATATATGATTTATAATGTATATTGTATAATCATGTACATTTACAAAACTAATTAGATTTTAAGTTGGCTGTGTGAAATGTGGTTGCGGTGTGAACAGAGCTAAAAAAAAAGAAAAAAAAAGACAAGTAATAAAAAACAGCAACTGACGTAGTACAGAAACTATGAGGTGCTCCTCTCAACATTTAATCTGCTTTATCAAAACTGTAAAATTTTGTCTGGCACACTTTTTTTTACATAAGGAAAGGAAATTACCTTTTAATACAATATGATAAATTCATAAAGTGTGACATATTTCTACTGTCTTATGTTCTGACACTTTTTTTTTTCTATTTTCTCATGTTGTGAATATGTTGTGAATATCGTGTTGATGAGCTTTTCTGTAATGAGACTGGAGACATGCAGTGTTCATGCAGTCCAATAAATAGTTCATGCCATCTCTGATTTTGATCATTTCAGCAGTTTGATTATTAATCTACCACATTCTATTAGATTTTTTTTTTTAAATGTTACAGTACATTTGAAAAAGAACAATGCATGCAATGAAATGTCATGTACGGTGGCCTATATGAAATCGTAATCGTTTCTTTCAAATAAACCAATAAACTAATAGAACATGTATAAAAATGATCTAAATTTGCTTTGCCCTCATAAAAATACAAAACAATCCAAAATAAAATAAGCTTTCATATTAAAGTTTCATTCCATCAGAGGTGGTTTCTAAGAGTTTGTAACACATTAGAGATTGCGTTATTTTAGTCGAACATGTGGCATGTTCATAGTCTCTTTGCAGCTCGTATTGGGCATATGTCCACTTGCTAGGTTGTGACTATCACCAGCTGTATTACTTGTCCTAAGCAGCTCCTCGGAGTAGGATGCATCAATGGGGGGCTGGGAAAGAAAGTTGAACCCTTTATTACGTGTCTTAGTTGAGATCTCAAGGTCTCTATCGCTGATGAAGAGGTCAGCTTCTCCCCAGCCCCGAACTCCCATCTCAATGCCCCCAGCAGAAGAGTCCTGGCTGCTGCTAACGCTGGTGGAGAAACTAGCCTGACTAGAATGCGTGTCCACACCGAGACTCTCCAGAACAGGCTGCATGAGGTCCTGTACAGAGAGGGACTTCCCTAGTCCTCTGTCCCTGCTGCATTGGCCTTGAATCGGGGCAAGAGGAGAGACTGGAGCAAGAGGGTCCATCTCCTCATCCATGCTTATATGTCTCCTCCAAGAACAGTCCTCTTTAGCATTGGGTCTGGTTTTTTGTTGAAGCTTGCAGCTAATACTAGAGTTAAGCCCAAAGTCCATCCCAACTCCTCTGAAGCAGGATTTGGAGTAGTCGGTGGGGTCCGACCTAGAGGGTCCCATGCTGTGAACATGGCCTGCTTGTGGAGGGACAGAAGAAAGTTGAAGCTTTGAAGAGGCTGGGGATGGAAGAGGTGGGGGTGGTTGCCCGACACATGGAAAGTGGCCTACAGAAGAGTGAAAACTATTGGCGCTGAGGATTTGAGAAGGACTTTCTTGTGGACACTCCATGGATGGGGTTGAAGGAACCTGGAAGGTTGATGGGTTAAAAGGTGAGGCAGAGGCCGGATTGAGGCCAGGAGATGATGTTGTGGAGTTGTTCTGGTTGAGGTTGAGTTCGCTGGGGGCTAATATAAGTTGGAGGGCTCTGGGGTGATTACCACAGATGGACTGGCTGACCTGGGAGGAGCAAGAGAGATCCTTATTGAGGATGGTGCTCGGATAGTCTGAAGTCTCCTCCAACCCAAAAGGAGGAAGAGGGGAGAGAGTGAGGGCAGAGGAAGAACCCTTCTGCAGAACCTGCCGGTAGATGTCCAGCAAGGAGTCCAGCTTAGCTTCAATAGACTGTACCTATAGAGACAGAAAATAGAAATACTGTTTGTTAGAATACGTAGGTTATGTTTAATACAGGAGTAATAAAAACAGTTGAAGGGAAAATAAAGATCTTGATTTGTTTTTTTTTTGCATTTTAATTTAGATTAGTATTTGCTAAGGCCCATTGGTTTAGTATTATGTTTAATATGATCATTTATAAACACTGAGACATGAGACCTTAGAAAAACAAAAAAACTCAAGGTTAATATCATTTCTGAACAGGATATTATATTGTGTGTATTTTCCATTCAAACATGTAAAAATGTAATATATTTGCGTGTATTTAGGAAGCTATGAAAATAGCCTTATCGATGGCCATTTTTATTTCAATAATGTTAAACAAATCCACCACCATCAATTTCACCCCATAAATGTTATTAAACACAATATATTTTTAGAAACAGAAATGACACTCTGGTGGCAATTTACATAACTTAAAAAAAATTAATGTCCATAGCTGGTCCATAAATTAGTGGGAGTAAGAAAAGTGTGTTTTAACTTTATTTTCTAAAAGTCCACAGTGCTAAAATTGCCCATAGTTGACGAAACAAACACCTAAAAACCAGTGCAGTATTCAATGATTCAATCAGATATGAGATGTATTGATGCAGTGTGACATATGAGACATGTATGTAAAACACTGTTTAACCGAGTGTCTCTAAACTCACCTGTCTTTCTACCTTACACACCCTTCCCAGCATGCTCACGTCTTCCAGAATGTCTCCGTCAGATAACAGCTTTTCTCTGACCTTCTTATCCATAGGCATCTGGCCCCTACCAAGAATCTGATCCACCCTAAAAGTGAGAGACAGATGTTGGAAAAAAGACAGGAATGAAATTTGTGAAAGGAAATAAAGATTCACATCCCAATGAGCCGACAGAGAATTGAGAGAAACTATAATGACACTTTAGAAATGGCTACTATTAGCAAAAACCAGATTCAAGATTTCATTTTTTCTTGGACATTGAAATGTGATGAATTCAAAATTATATAGACTTTCTGTTCATTTGTTGTTCGTTTAGACTATGAAGGAAGTCAGGAACGGTGATGTTCTGTTTTAGTCACATGGTGGCACTGGTCTCACTGTATTATAAACCTGGATCATTTGACTCCATAGGCTTCAGTGAAAAAATAATAATATAAAAAAAGATACAGATTTAAAGCGACAAGACCTGCCATGGTTATAAAGAGAAAAATGGCTTGAAAAGAGATACTTGGCATACAACTGTCTGCCTATTTTTTCCTTTTTATATTAGACTACATATCAATTCCCAAGGTTTTATGGGATAGCGAAGTGTCCACTTATTACATACTTCAGAATCTCAGCATATGCATCAATATGTCTTTTGAATATTCTGACTGATCATGAAAACTTGAGTAATTAGACATTCTACACATTTGACATTTTCCCCATATGTAGCAAGGCACACTCTTAAAAATAAAGGTTCTTTATGGAACCATTTAGACAAAAACAAAAGTCCTTCTATGGCATCGTGAAGCACCTTTATTTTTAAGAGTGCAGTACACATATTCAGAGAGGGTTTTGAGTCGAAAATGTACTGTATGTAGGCATTATTAATAATCTAACATAATGATCTGTAATAATGATATATAGCTTCTCAAATACTCCACATCACATTGTCTGGCAGAACCTCAGGGCTTGACCACCAATACCAGTGACCCATATATGACCAAGGAGAAGCACTGCCTCAGGGCCATCAGAACAGATGTGACATGATGACATTAATGTGGTCAACATACCAGTGCGGATATGATATAGAGGTCATGAATGTGGCTGCTAATTATCTTTAAATGTCATTGTTGAGTAAATGTTTTAGTTATGTATTATGCAACATAGACTGATGTTCAAACTTATGTTACACAAGACAAATGTGCTTGATGAATACAATTCTTGATTGCCTGAGCCATTATTAACCTCTGTTGATTGTGCTGCATCTTTAGAAATGCTTGTTGCTGCTCTTTTTAAATATATGAGCATTGAATGTAGGTGGAAGTGTTGATTTATAATGAGTATGTTGCAATGTGTTTTGATTGGCTGTGTATCAGGTATGACCTCTGTTTCTAATGTGCTATTAGCTGTAATTTATATGTAAAGAAAGAATGCCTAGTGATTAGTACACAAACGTGCTTCATTTTGCGCTCATGTGGGTGGTGTGATGCAAAAACCCTTCCTTTTCCTATCATTTCGAGTGGCAAAAAGTACCTGCTGTAAATCAGCTGTAAAAGATAATTTATGTCATTATTTAACTCAAGAGTGTTAATCGATCAACTATAGGCAGTTCAGCAATAGGCACCAGTGTTGTTATTCAACTTGAGTCCAGTTCAAAATCAGAGTTGATATTGCAAGATGCGATTCAGCTGTAAAGTAGCTCTACAGAAAACAATTGTATTTTAAGTTTTGATCTCATCTGATATTAGTCAGTGTGTTTGTATGGATACATTTCTGAAAGCCAAGTGTCTTTCAAACCCCAACTAAGCAAACAAGAAGGTGACAGTGGCAAGGAACCCAAATTTCATCAGGTGTCACAAACGAAGACGAAACATTCTACTAGACTTAGTCTGTGGAACAGTTCTCCTCTAGCTTATATTGCATATATATTTAAACATACCAGCCACTCGCCATTCGCCATACTAGTGGACATTTGTTCTTTGTGATCATTAACAGCAAAGTGCTTTCAGTGGCATCAGAAGTTTCACGTACTAAAGTTTACATGTGTGCATGCTATAAATCTAAATTTTGGGGTTGGTAAGAAGTGTCTTCTGCTCACCAAGTCTGCATTTATTTGCTCAAAAATACAGAATAAACAGTGATATTGTGTTTTTCTGTATTTTAATATATTCTAAAATATAGGCTAATTTATTCCTCTTATGGCAAAGCTGAATTTTCCGAAGACATTTTGTGTAAACGATCACTTTTTTCCAGGATTCTTTGATGAATAGAAATGGAAATCTTTCTACCATTATAAATGTATTTACTGTCACTTTAGACAATTTTATGCATTTTGTGGGAAAAAAAGTATATATTTAAAAAAAAAAAAAAAAAACAGACAAACAAACAAAAAAACATATGCATATGGTGGAAAAACATGTTCGGTTGTCCTACCTGGTTTGCAGACTTTTAATTCGGCAGAGCATGTCCAGATGACCGGCTGAATATTGCTCTATTACATCCTTTACGTCATATGGTCGCAGAGTTTCCTTAAACTTCTTCTTCGCCACATGAAATTTCATGATCCTGCAAAAGCATATGCTAATATTATTCTTCCTTTGAAGTCTTATGAAGCCCAAAACAGATATGTGAGCACTAATATTTAAAGTGCTAATGTGTCTTGCTCTTTCGAGCAAAATACAGTATGAATGATAATATAAAGGACAGTGAACTGATGCTTTTTCAACTAGATTAATGGAACAACAAAAACCTTGACCCAATATATTACAAATCAAATTATTTGCAGTTTACATTTGGGGTGACTCAGAATAACCACAGCAATGTTTCTGAAAGGTGATCAAATGACAGTATAGACAAATCCAACACCCCGAGAAAGTCTGAGCTTGGCGTCACACACACACACACGACAGAGTCCAACCAGACCCCAGCTGAAAGCTACAGGGTTACCACAGCATTTTGCCTACAGCCTGGAATATTCAGTGAAGCAGGCCAGCCTAAAGAAGACTGAGTTCATTTTTCATTCCTCATAATAAAAGAGAAAGTGAGAGGCTGGAAAAGATGATCACATACTGTCAATCTAGCACTCAGCTTTCCACTGACCCACACATACTAGACAAAACAAAAAGAAAAGAGCGTGGTTGATGTGTGAGAAGTGTGAACAGTATGACAGTATTCTTTCGTGATAGTGAAATTAGTGAAATGAGATAATGAGACACTGATTCATCTCATGCTCACAGTGGCTGTGAAAATAATTAAATAAGACTGACAAGCAGACAGTGCCATTTTCATTAAAGGTGATGTTGTTGTGTAATTATGTTAGGTTATAGAGTTTAAGTAAACCTTCTGTAGTTTGATTTCTCAGAAAAATATAAACACTGTGGTTCTGTGGTGCTGTCAGTCAAACAAACATTGCACTCTTTGCTTGAGGCCTGTACCACAAAGCAGGTTCAAGCAGCGAGCAAGGCAATTTCGAGTTTAGTTCAGGCTTACAATGGATTTTATGTAGGCTAGCACACAGGTGAATAGGTAGTTAAGTTTAAAGCTTTGTTGCTTTGAAACATTGCATTATTGTATTTTGCTATATTGAGCCTTATTCTGGTGAGGAAAGTCACTTATTTTGTCAGAATCAGTGGCAAAATCAAGCAACATTAAAGGACTAGTCAACCCTCTACATTGCAAGTAAATCACTCGCATATGCGACTAAATCTTCACTCTGGGTGACAAAATGATGTGTAATATTAACCAATGTCTAATAACTTCTCAGATTTTGCTCGCCAGTGTTTGAGTTGGAGGCTCAGTATAAGTTTAGCACAGATATATTTTCACTCGCCAACATACTGACTCTCCGTCAAGCGATCTGTGATATTTTTCATCTCAATGGGTGCGCAGCGCACCTGTGTTTGTGTATTTGGCGTGCCATAAACTCTAGTGTGAAGACGCACGACTCACAAAGAAAGGCAGAGCAAGAGAGTCTTACATAACATGCAGAATTGATGCGCTACATGTAAACAATATTCTTTGTTGTCCAATAATGGAGTTCTTTTGGAATCTTTTAGCTTTTAAAAGGGTCATATGATGCGATTTCAAGTTTTCCTTTCTCTTTGGAGTGTTATAAGCTGTTGTGCATAGATAAGATCCCTGAAGTTGCAAAGACTAAAGGCTCAAAACCAAAGAGATATTTTTTAAGTTGAGACTCTGCCACACCCACCTAAAATGGCTCATTTAAACATGTCTACGAAAAGGTGTGGGAAGATTTGCAAACATCCACCCAAAAAAAAAAAGCAGAACTATTATTCTCGCTGTAGTATTGTTGCTGCCGCCGGTGCCCATGTCGTGGAGACGCTGTGTTTTGTTGTGAAAGCGAAAGTACTTAGTTTGGGCTTCCAAAAGAGGACACAACTAGAAATCAGTGGTTAAGTTGTATTTCCAACACTGTTCCAGAACAGTTCAACGCAAATATTAGAGTGTGTGCAGCGCATTTTACGGAGGACTATTTCCTGAACCTGACATGTATTTGGCATGTAAAAAGACAGTATAAGTCATTATAATTAGTAATTATGTCCCCACTGGATGCAACATTTATAATAGTTTATAATGGGTTTTATTGTTTTTGTGTCATCGTGCCGGGACATGGCATCATAATAAGGTGAGGGGCGTAACATTTCCGTCTCACGCTTGAGGTATTTGGCCAATCACAACGCACTGGATAGCTGGCCAATCAGGGCACGCCTCGCTTCTCAGAACGATGAGCTTTGTAAAAATCGATGCGTTTCAGAAAGGCAGAGCATAGAGGAGCAACAATAATGTACAGTATGTGGAAAATAACGTGCTTTTTAACCTTAAAATGCATAAACACATTGCATTACACCAAGTACACAAATTAATGTTCTTTTTAGCAACGTCATATGACCCCTTTATATACGGCCAGTTTCTCTTGTAGTGGGTGGAGCTAATGTGCAAGTGACAATCTCATTGGCTGGTGCTCACCTATTATCGTCCCTGTTTTGATTTCAGCCTGATTAATATTCATGAATAAAGCAGCTCATTAATCCTTGGTGTGTTTTATATTGTTCTTATTAGTAGAATTCATATAATAATAATAATAATTATTATTATTATTTCTACTACTATTATTATTATCTTATCAGTATTATTGTTAGTTTTTTCAAATTTATTAACAGGAACACTGAATGACCAAAAAAGCACTACCACTAGTCCTAAGGTCAGTTAAAATAACTAATATGCATTCATACATGGTTAGTACCAAGTTTTAATTCTAATTACTAAAGTTCTATTATTAAATAATACTTGATTATTATATTATAATGCTTGACTGACTGATGTTAAGAGTGTACTTTCAGATATTTAAAAGGCTATGCATATATATATATATATATATATATATATATATATATATAAATGTGTGTGTGTGTGTTTGTAAAATGGCACATCTTGATAGCTCACTCAAAAATGAAAATGTGTGCTCAAAATTTACTCAGGAGTAGATGAGTTTGTTTCTTCATTGGAACAGAATTGGAGAATTTTAGTATTACATCACTTGCTCACTGATGGATCCTCTGCAGTGAATGGGTGCCGTCAGAATGAGAGTCCAAACAGCTGATAAAAACATTACAGTAATCCACAGGACTCCAGTCTATCAATGAACGTCTTGTAAAACGAAAAGCTGCATGTTCGTAAGAAACAAATCCAACATTACTACGTTTTAACTTGCTGTTAAAAGCGGTGCCTCCATCCATTATCTATAATAATGCTTTCTCCAAAGAAATATGCACAGATCAAGGACATTTTACAAGCCAAAAAAGTTATAAACAAATATTTGGGTGGATTTTGATGTTAGAGGACAACAAAGAATGGACTTTTTCACAGGAGGATGTGTTATTATGCATTATGGACTTGTATTTTGACCAGACGCAACAGATTAGAGTTGAAAACATTAATTTGTTTCTTACAAGCACGCAGCTTTTCACTTCACTTAACTGATGGACTGGAGTTGTGTTAAGGACTTCTGTATTACCGCAATGATTTTATCAGCTGTTTGGACTTTCATTCTGACGGCACCCATTCACTGCAAAGAATCCATTGGTGAGCCAGTGATGTTTGCTTCAACTTGTGGACTAATCACAAACTTAAGATCAAACCATGATGAAATAATAAAGAATACTGTGGTATGCTTAGCCAGGTTATGTTTGGGTTTAAAACTAAAACCAATTATATAACCTTGAGTTTGTTCAACTTGTTTTGTGACATATTGTACAGACACCAGTCCAAGAAAGCAACACTGGCTCAACCATTAGCACTGTTTGTGCCACAAAAAAATATATAAATAAATAAAATAAAATACTATATGCTGAAATCTTTAATGAATGTATATCAATAATCACTGATAGCTCATCAAATGCTGAACTTTAATTGTAATGTCTTGGACTTCTGAAATGGTACAGCATTGAGAGAAGTGAACTGAAGTGAAGAATCGCTGCTCTTACCTCACTGCTCTGATGACGGTCTTCAGCGCAGGTGGCAGGTCCTCTGCTGACATGTCACAATGACACCCTTTCTCATCAAAAGCCTCATCAACACCAACGTTAGCCTCACCTATGACAATTTAAAAAAAAGGTCATTAGCACTAAAGCACATAAAGTCAGTCAGAAAGGAGAGATTATGTGAAAGCAATCACCAAATGAAAAGAATTGGGGGAAAACTGAATGATAAGCAAGAAAAAAAGCATTCATTTTTCATAAAAAAATCTTTGGTTCAATCTGGCAAGAGGTCTCCTATTCAAAGCAACATCTGAGACCAACATCAGAGGAAAAATGCAGCAATTGCGAATGAATATAAAGTAATGAAGTAGTGCAGGTCAAACTGAATTGAAACTGAACATGTACTAAAATACATTTCTAAGAACATGCAGAATTTTAAGTCCATCAGAGTGTATACAATAAAAAGTACACTTTCACAAAATCTCTCTTCTTAAAATATATATTTATGTCTGTTTTTCTGAGCTAGCATGTCACATTACATTTTTGTGAATTTTACAACTGGAAGTACTACTTTAAACAACCATCTAAATTGGTAATAGTTCACATTTTCTGTGTAAAAAAGAGGTGAATGTAGACTCAAGTGCATTTCTGCAGCTACTTTATAAAAGGTTATCTATGGCTACAGCTATGATGTAAAGCAGAGACTGTGGAAAGGGAAGTGGTGTGTTGGATGCACAGGATTAATCTTGCCCTATGCTACTTCAAGGTTTCTCACAACCTGACTAGAGAGGCTGCAATAGATCAGTCTAGTGAAAGAGGAAGATATTTACAGCCATAGGGCATCAGTGAGGAAGGAATATACGCTTCTGGCTAAAATCAGAAGGTTTTCAGTTAGTGCTTTGAGGCAAAATAATTATTGACTGTAGAGTTATGCTACTTCTTGAAAAGTTAAATTATTTATAAGATTTACATTTAGTCATTTGGCAGACGCTTTTATCCAAAGCGACTTGGGGAATACAAAAAGCGATTCATCTTGAAGAGGCAATCAGACAGAGGAAGTGCTCGTAACACCAAGTCTCAGTCATTGTTCAAATAAGTACAAGCTAGTAAGGGAGGGGGAGAAAGATAGAGGGAAAGATTAGATTTTTTCCCATAAATTACCACATTCATTAGATGCTCACGGGGCCCTCAAAATTCAGCGAGGCAACACTCTTTAAACACATAATCCAGAGATTAAAACATGTTTGCTAACTGAAATAATACAATAATAATAAAGGAATAATAAAGGAATAGACACTACACGCATGCGCTGATTTGTGACTGCGTGTTTTGAGTTTGCGCTCCATCAAGTTGATTCTTAAAAACAATTTTATACACTATCATTTTCATTTCTATAACGTGTGAATATATCCCCTATAGCATTCTAAGACAAAACCAATCAGAGCGCCTTGTTATCACTAGTTTTATTTTGATTTCTCGAGTCTGCTATTAGCTTATAGCCCGTTAGCATCGGCAGCGTGGCTGCTGCTAATCTCGCTTAGATTGATAATACTCTATTCACACACATTACCATTGTTTCACTGTTACTTGCTTAAATGGCGGATTTGTGTCTACTTTTGAGTGCAGGTGAGGACACATTCGATCTGCATTCGGTGCAGCTGGAGCTGGAGGCCGTGGAGAACCAGATCAGCGACCTGGTGGAGAAGCAGGCCCAGCTGAGAGAGCGTAGAGCCGCGCTGGAAACATCCCGGGCTGATGCTCACGAGTCCGGGGTAAGTATACAGCACGCTGTTAACACTCCCACCACCTCTACTCCGTGTGTACACCCAGGACGCGATCTTCCCAGATGTCCTTCACTCTGGCGCCGGGACGCCACGGACCCTGGGTGCACCAGCAGCGGAAGACGCGAGCCAGGCCCCGGGCCACAACCTCTCCCCCTCCGCCGCCTCCGGTCTTCGACATCTCCACCCAGAACCGCTTCGCTCCCCTCCGCGAGACGGAACGCCACGCTGTGATCGTCGGAGACTCCATCGTTCAGGACGTCCGTGCTACATTAGCTGAAGGTAAAGTGCACACTCACTGTTTCCCCGGTGCTCGTGTTTCTGCGCAGGATACCCGCAATCCTGAAGGGCGACGAGAGCATCGGTGCTGTCGTGCTGCACGCGGGGGTTAACGACACCAAGCTGCGGCAGACGGAGACACTGAAGAGGGACTTCAGGAGCCTGAACGAGACGGTACGCAGCACATCGCCCGCGATGACGATCATCGTGTCAGGACCGCTTCCCACGTATCGACGAGGACACGAAAAGTTCAGTAGACTTTTGGCTTTAAACGAATGGTTATTGTCATGGTGTAAAGAACAGAAACTGCTCTTTGTTAATAATTGGAATCTTTTCTGGGAGCGTCCTAGGCTTTTCCGTGCTGATGGCCTGCACCCCAGCAGAGTCGGAGCGGAACTCCTGTCGGACAACATCTCCAGGACGCTACGCTCCATCTGACTAGTAAGCCAACTCTCAAATAACTGCTATGATGAATTTTGTTCTACCCACTTAAAAGATAGAAGTACTTGCGTTGTCCAATCTATACAGACTGTGTCTGTTCCCCGAATAGCGAGGTCAAAATATAAATTTAATGCAGGATCTAGAAAAAATTTGATCGTAATTAAACCAGAAAAACGCAAAATAAATGAACAAAGATTTTTAAAGCTTGGGCTCCTAAACATTAGATCACTCGTACCCAAAGCAGTTATTGTAAATGAAATGACCACAGATAATAATTTTGATGTACTCTGCCTGACTGAAACCTGGCTTAAACCAAATGAATATTTTGGTCTAAATGAGTCTACTCCACCAAGCTACTGTTATAAACATGAGCCCCGTCAGACTGGTCGTGGTGTGGTAACAATATATAGTTATATTCTCAATGTTACTCAGAAAACAGGATACAGGAGGTTTAACTCATTTGAAATACTTCTGCTTAATGTTACACTGTTAGATATGCAAAAGAAATCTCTCTTATCTCTTGCTCTGGCTACTGTGTATAGACCACCAGGGCCATATACAGATTTCCTAAAATAATTAGCAGATTTCCTCTCAGATCTTTTGGTTAATGTTGATAAAGTGCTAATTGTCAGAGATTTTAACGTTCACGTTGATAATACAAATGATGCATTAGGACTTGCGTTTACTGACCTAATAAACTCTTTTGGAGTCAAGCAAAATGTCACCGGGCCCAATCATCGTTTTAATCATTCGCTAGATTTAATTATATCGCATGAAATTGATCTTACCGATATAGATATCGTACCTCAAAGTGATGATGTTACTGATCATTTCCTTGTATCGTGCATGCTGCGTATTACTGATATTAGTTATATGGCTCTGCGTTATCGTCCAGGCAGAACTATTGTTCCAGCCACCAAAGACAGATTCACAAATAACCTGCCTGATTTATCTCAACTGCTCTGTGTACCCATAAATACACATGAACTAGACAAAATGACTAGCAACATGGGCACTATCTTCTCTAATACATTAGAAGCTGTTGCCCCCCTCAAATTGAAAAAGGTTAGAGAAAAACGTACTGCGCCATGGTACAACAGTTATACCCATTCTCTCAAGAAAGAAACTCGTATTCTTGAGCGCAAATGGAGAAAAACTAAATTAGAAGTTTGTAGAATTGCGTGGAAAAACAGTATGTCCAGCTATAGACAGTCTCTAAAAGCTGCCAGGGCAGAGCATATCCGCAAACGGTAACACTTTAGAATACTGTTTCTTACTTACTGCATAACTAATAAGGAATTATTGAAGAACTAACAGGTAATGATTCATTAACACCTAACTCACTACTGTTAACTACTAAGGAAGATGTGTTAACTAATCAGTATGTAATACAATTTTATGATTGTGTTAAGTAACAATTAGCTAAACAATAACTAATGTATTCTGTCACACCTCCTGAAGAACTACTATTAATTATCTACTAGTTAAGGTTCAATAAAAATAACTATGAAATAACTACAACTGAACAATTATACGCAAATAGTCACTATAATAATCAGGTTGTGGCCCACAAATCAAGTACTTGACCAAAAGTACAGATACCCAATAAAATATTACTCCAGTAAAATTATAAGTAGGCCTATTAATTTTTAAAATTACTTGAGTAAAAGGACACTATAGTACCAACTTTGTTACAGTCCACTACTACTATTATTAGCCTATAATGGAAATGAAATATGCATTTTGTTTGCTGCACACCCAAAAGGACTCATTACTATAATTGTACATAACGAGGGGTGAGAACCAGCAGGGCGTAAGTGACATTTTGGGTGAAATGGATATATTTAATATATACATATATTTTTTATTATAAACGATTGAAATCAGTGCACAAAGTCAGATCAACCTATGGTAAGTTTTTGCTTTGGCCCTCCTGTAAAGTTAGTGAAATGTTACTTAAGCCTTTCTGGTTCTCACCCCTTATGTTTTTGCCTGTATGGTAAATAATTTCCTTATTCTGTAGGAAATCTGCTTTGGAAAGGAACCGCAACTCAACTGTCTTGCCATAACTATCCAACTTACTACAGATACAGTACACTCTGTAAAATGGTGGTTTGTTAATTAATCAATTAATTTATTTTCTGAAACACTGGGATGAAGCTGTTGGGTCATATTTGTTTTTTAGTCTTAGGTAGTTTTTGTGTTGTGTTAATGCCTAGTTAACGGCAGTTTCCCTGAGCCCAGCTCCCGTATAAGTAATTAATTCCTTATTAATTACTAAAGGTTTCGCTATATTTTCACTTTAGAATATGCCTACTCTTGCAGGTTCAAAATAAGTCCTGCATAATTATTTGATAATTATTTATTAATTAATAATGGGCTCCCTATGTTTTCACTTTAGAATACTGTTTCAGGTTCTAAGTAATTCTTGAAGAATTATCTAATAATTATTTATTAATTACTAAAGGTTTCGCTATATTTTCACTTTAGAATAGGCCTACTCTTGCAGGTTCAAAATAAGTCCTGCATAATTATTTGATAATTATTTATTAATTACTAATGGGCTCCCTATGTTTTCACTTTAGAATACTGTTTCAGGTTCTAAGTAATTCTTGCGGAATTATCTAATAATCCTTTATTAATTACTAATGGGTTACCTGTATTTTCACTCACTCAGTCCTTGCCTTACATACAGAAATTGAATTAATAGTAATATGGTATATGCTGAGGAGGCACACATACAGTACTTTATATAAAATATAAAAACTAAGGTAAGTTATCGCATGGCACAGGAGAGGTGGTGGGGTTCCTATCGGATGCTGATTTCTTACAAAACAAACTCAAAACAATTCCCTATATAGGCAAAACCTCTGTAAAATTTATTGCATTTATTAATATTGCATTTTCATACTGCTACTACTGCTAATAACATTTATATGAAAGGGTCACAACTCAATGTAATTGTGTATGACTGTTCATTAGTAGTTACTTCATAATTATTTTTATTGAACCTTAACTAGTAGATAATTAATAGTAGTTCTTCAGGAGGTGTGACAGAATACATTAGTTATTGTTTAGCTAACTGTTACTTAACACAATCATAAAATTGTATTACATACTGATTAGTTAACACATCTTCCTTAGTAGTTAACAGTAGTGCGCTAAGTGTTAATGAATCATTACCTGTTAGTTCTTCAGTTCTTCAGTAGTTATGCAGTAAGTAAGAAACAGTATTCTAAAGTGTTACCCCGCAAACTCATAGATAATAACCAAAACAATCCAAGGTTCTTATTTAGCACAGTGGCTAGATTAACAAATAAACACACGCCATCCGATCTAAATATTCCCTCACAGTTTAATAGTAATGACTTTATGAATTTCTTTACTGATGAAATAGACAACATCAGAAATACAATATCAAATGTAGATTCTACTGCGTCTAGTATTTCAGCTTCATTCATCGCACCCAAAGAAAAACTGCAGTGCTTTACAACTATAGGACAGGAAGAGCTAAATAAACTTATCAGCGCATCTAAACCAACAACGTGTTTATTAGATCCTGTACCCACTAAACTACTGAAAGAGTTGTTACCTGTAGCAGAAGAACCGCTTCTCAATATTATTAACTCATCGTTATCTTTAGGTCAAGTCCCAAAACCATTCAAGCTGGCGGTTATTAAGCCTCTTATTAAGAAACCAAAACTAGATTCTAATGAACTGGCAAATTACAGACCCATTTCAAATCTTCCGTTTATGTCTAAAATTTTAGAAAACGTTGTGTCTGCTCAATTGTGTTCCTACTTGCAAAAAATTATCTGTATGAAGAATTTAAGTCAGGTTTCAGGCCTCACCATAGTACAGAAACTGCACTTGTTAAAATTACAAATGACTTGCTTCTTGCTTCAGACCAAGGCTGCATCTCATTGCTAGTATTACTTGATCTTAGTGCTGCGTTCGACACTATAGACCATGACATACTCATAGAACGATTACAAAACTATACTGGTATTCAAGGGCAGGCTTTAAGATGGTTTAGATCCTACCTGTCCGATCGCTACCACTTTGTTTATTCAAATGGGGAGTCA
This sequence comes from Barbus barbus, assembly GCF_936440315.1. Taxonomy (NCBI): domain Eukaryota; kingdom Metazoa; phylum Chordata; class Actinopteri; order Cypriniformes; family Cyprinidae; genus Barbus; species Barbus barbus. The sequence continues at coordinate 19,138,113 of NC_136735.1, read as the reverse complement.
TCTCATTTATCACCAGTAAAGTATGGAGTACCACAAGGATCTGTCCTAGGTCCTCTGCTATTTTCAATATACATGTTGCCCCTTGGTAATATTATTAGAAAATACGGGATTAGTTTTCATTGTTATGCTGATGATACTCAACTATATATCTCAACAAGACCAGATGAAACTTCTAAACTATCTAAGCTAATAGATATTGTAAAAAATTTAAAAGATTGGATGACCAATAATTTCCTCCTATTAAATTCAGATAAGACTGAGATATTACTTATTGGACCAAAAAACAGTACACAGAATCTCTTGGATTACAATTTGCAACTAGACGGATGTACTGTTACGTCCTCTAAAGTCAAAAATCTGGGTGTTATAGTAGACAGAAACTTGTCCTTTGAAAATCATATTTCCCATGTTACAAAAACAGCATTTTTCCATCTTAGAAACATTGCCAAGCTTCGAAACATGCTACCTGTTTCTGATGCAGAAAAGCTAGTTCATGCATTCATGACCTCTAGACTGGACTATTGTAAAGCACTGCTAGCTGGTTGTCCTGCATCTTCAATAAACAAGCTACAGATAGTCCAAAATGCAGCGGCTAGAGTTCTTACCAGGTCAAGAAAATATGATCATATTACCCCAATATTAAAGTCTCTGCACTGGCTACCTATTAAGTCCGTATCATTTACAAAATATTATTACTTGCCTATAAGGCCCTAAATGGTTTAGCTCCTGCATACCTAACTCGTCTTCTACCACGCTACAATACAACCCGCTCTCTAAGGTCGCAAAACTCTGGACTTTTGGTAGTACCTAGGATAGGAAAGTCCACTAAAGGAGGTAGAGCTTTTTCACATTTGGCTCCTAAACTCTGGAATAGCCTTCCTGATAACGTTCGGGGTTCAGACACACTCTCTCTGTTTAAATCTAGATTAAAGACACATCTCTTTAGCCAAGCATTCACATAATGCATCTTATAATCTTGTACTGCAGTTATATCTGATCAAATGTACATTATTATTATTCTTTAGCTTGGGTTGAACAAATCATTTTTGCTTAGATGGAACAGCACTTACGCTAATTATGTCTCTATTTGTTTCTGTTTCTGATCAACATCCCGTGGTAACTAGGAATTACAGAAGCTTCAGTCTGGATCCAACCCTTAAATGATCTGAGATGACCGAACACATGAGAAAAGATAATGCCAACCCCTCAGAGGACCTCAGAGGATGCCAACGCTCAGACAACATACAGAATTACCAAATTTTGCCATAAGTTAAATATATTAAGGTTCTGCAATATATAAATATATTGTGGAAACTTAATTTCCTGTAGAGCTGCTTTGCAACGATTTGTATCGTAAAAATCTCTATACAAATAAACTTGAACTTGAACTTGGAATAGTTCACTCAAAAATGAAAATGTGCTGAAATTTTACTCACCCTCAGGCCATCCAAGATGTAGATGAATTAGTTTTTTCTAAACAGATTTGGAGAAATTAGGCATTACATCACTTGCTCACCAAATGTCCATCCCCTGTTGTCCTCACATCAAAATCCACAGACATATTCGTTTAGAACTGTTTTGGCCTGTTTTAGCTTGTAAACAGTGCTTGATCTGTGCATATTTCTCTCCTGATTCGTTGCTTTTCAATTACTTTTTCACTGGAGAAAGAAATATTATGGATTGTGGACTGGTATTTTAGTCAGAAGCAACGGTTTAAAGTTAAAATGTTATAATAATGGATTTATTTCTTACAAACACACAGCTTTTCACTTTAACTGATAAACTGGAGTTGTGTGGATTACTTGTGATGTTTTTATCAGCTGTTTTGACTCTCATTCTGATGGCACCCATTCACTGCAGAGGATCCATTGGTGAGCAAGTAAAGTAATGCTAAATGTCTCCAAAACCGTTCCCATGAAAAACAAACTCATCTTGTTCATGACCTGAGGCTGAGTAGATTTTCAGCAAATGTTTATTTTTGGGTTTAATATTCCTTTGAAACAAAATAAATAAACAGTGGCTGAAAAATATAAATAAAATAAGAAAACTCAAATTATTATAATACAATTAGAATTTAATAAAAATAAAAACAATATTTTTGTAGTCATGGAGTATTCATATGGTGAATAAATTGACCTGTGTGTCTGAGTGGGAGAAGACATCCCATCTGCAGATGGCGATATGACGTATGGTGCCAGTAAGATTACTCATACATACTGTACAAAGTCAGGCACAAAAGGAACTGAATTATGGTTATATTCACATATAAACCTTGTTAAATTTTGTTACTGTGTTACGTGCATGTTTGTTTGATTCATATAATGATCATGAAGCAGAAGTTAAACTTCTGAAGATGTTGCTGGGAATCAGAGAAGGGGATTCTCAGACATATTAGACTGCACATACTTGTAGCCTTTTGTTGTGGGTCTCCTGCTTGTTTCATGAAAGTGCTTCACCTCTTAGACACAGAGGCACATTAAGACACTTAAAGTTGGGTGATAATTTTTCATTAACCTTACCATTTGACAAAATGCTTCTGATTTTATAATGTAGCCTATATGATATCTATTGTCTTTCCCACAGGATAAAGACTTCAGATTACATCTAAATCATACCACAGAGCAGTTGATTCTGCTTTGGTTTCATTTGTAAGTATTTACATTGGTGAATCACAGACAAAGTAACTGACAATATTGTATTACTGAACTTTTGTATAAAACAATATCACATTTGAAGTCCTCTGCTGCCCTCCTGCTATTGGTTCAATGAACAGAAATTCATTAAACCCAATCCTAATCATATCACCACATGGTACGCTTACACACTGATAATCTGCTATAAAAAAAAATAAAAAATAAAAAAAAGGAAAGATAGAAAAAGGAAAGAAGGAATGAAAGAAAGAAACACATCCTAGTTTAGTCAATTGCCTTTGGGACCCAATCAGGAAAATATGGACTCGCAATGATCTCAATCAGATGGACAAACTATTATTTTAAAAACAACCAAAAATTATGATAATTATAATCATAATTATTATAATCATGCCAGTCATCATTAGCTCTCTAGTGTGTCACTATGGCTGGCCATAATTATATTGGTAATCTGTTGAAATTCTTTTTTTAAATCGGAGCAGTCACAAGAAAAAATAAAAGATTCCCCAGGTTATGTTCAGATTTTGAATTTCATTATGTCTTAATTCATTATGAATTTAATTATATCTCTTCACTACATAGTCATTGTAGAATAAAAAGTATTGAGCTAAATTCTCATTTCAGTGCAATTAAATCACACAGCGGTTATTCTCCAATCAGAGTGTTGTTCACCTTCAGGGGTGGAGCGTGATTGGCTCTTGAGACGGAGGGAGGGTCTGAATCGGGTGCGGTCATTAAAACTCCAACTCTTCTGGACCTTGGCAGGACTCGATCCATCAGTGCTGATCTCAGCTCCAGGCGAACGTCTGTCTGTAACAGATGTCTGCCTGCTTTTAATGCTCTGTCCACGTGGGCTTGCCATTCTTACCCGGTCCTTAAAACTCAGTTTCTGACTGAGAGGGGAAAAAAGAGAGAGAATAAGAGAGTGGAAGAAATAACAGCACTTTCCTTCCTGCCATGAGCCATGGCAATGACCATCAAAGAGCAGCATGAAGTACAAAAAGTGCAGAGGCCAAGTCATTTTGTATTAGTTCTGCATTGCTTGCTTAGCCCCCCATAGTATTAAAAGTGCAGTCAAACAAACACTCTAAACAATCATTATGAAAGAGCCCTTCAGGTATAATATGCCAAGACAAAATCTAATGTAAGAAGAAAGACTCTAGAGGAGCATCAAGAAAACAGGGATACATTTTTTTCAGTTAATTTTCCATGAAATCTACAGTTTTTCATGCATGACTATTAACATGGCAAATGGTCATTTTTAAATGGTCTATTTGATAGCTTTGCTAATTTCAGTTATTAAAATCTCTAGCAATGAATATTTAGTCACATATGAATTCAGAGATATTCACAGTTCACTGACGCAGAGTCCATATCAAGACTTTAAAGGTCAAGTTTAAATTAAATCTCATTTATAGCGAAATGTCAAAATTTGCAGGAAAAAAGGTGAATTGTCTATTGTCAATAGTGTAGCAATGCATAAAGCACTGCTCACAAAGCAGTTTTTTGTTGGTCAATCTAATGAAATTGCGTGACCAACTTAAATTCAATGTAAAGTCTGTGTGGAATTTATTTTGCCATCATCAGAAACTTGCTAACATGCAGATTTCTATTGAAATGATTGGATTTCGAACACAAAACTGCATCGAGCAACAGTAAATGTGACCACACTTTTGGGGTCAGATTTACTAACAGCTTGCACCAGCGCAAACAGATGAGTGTTCTATACAACACTCATGAGAAATCATTATCTGTATTCAGTTTAAGAGAAAATACAATGCAGTCCTCTCTATTTCAGAGAAAACAATAGGACAGACAGCTGAACATGAGTCAGAGAAAAGAGCAGCGGCCACTCAAAAATGCAGCACTGCAGCGAGTCATCCACTTCTGCTCAATAATGTCACATTAGCAACCATACTAATTATGGTATCATTGGCTCTTGGTCATTGATGAGTACTGCATCATAAATGAGTGGATGGATGGTCGTTTCACACAAACAACTGATCAGAACCCACAGAAGGACCATATCCAAACACCTCTTTGAAATATTCACTCTCAGACAATTGTTACAGACAAATAGATGAACTGAATTTATTTGTTCTGCACTTAATAAATTCATAATGATGTGGAAATGATTTTGTCTGGCCTTGTTCATACTGGCCACACTATTATGGCTCAATCTGAAGTTCTATCTTAGTAATTATGCAAATAAAACCACTAGTTCTTCCTGTTATCTGGACTCATGAGAATGATGCATTAGTAGTCTGACTTGACTTTTCTAATTATTTCTCTCTCTAATTGAAGTCAAGGCCCCCAATAATCACATTTGTCTGGTAAGTGACAAAACATGAAAACATGAATAAATCTCAATTATTTGCTATCGCATATTCCATTACACCTGTTTAATGTATACATGACTGATGAAAATTAGAGTGCACTTCATAACAGATGGCCGTAAACAGTCCCAGACATCAGAGGGAAGATGATGTTAGCCGAACTACTAATCAAACATAGAAGCCTGTTTCCTTCTCAAAATAAAATGTAAAAAAGTAAGCATGAGATGACGATTCAAATAAGAAATCAAGTCTCGATTGTGATAAAATCACATCGTGAGATATAAAGTTGCAAATGCAAGAAACAAAGCCATAAGTGAAAGTTACCTGAATAAAATCAAATTGCAAATCGCACCGTATAAGATATAAAGTCACAACTTCACAAAATGAAAGTTACACAGTTACATGGAATATATTATATATTAAGTCACATTACAAAATATGATGTAACATTTTGAGATTTAAAAGATATGAACTCACAAATATTAGAAATATAGTTGGAATTACAATAAATAAAGCCTCGTTTTTAGGATAGAAAGTAACATTGTGAGACAAAGTCGCAATTACCTTTTTATTTTTTATTCCAAGGAAGAAACAGGCTTCCATAGTCAAACGAGGTTTAACACAAGCATAACAACAGCAATGTTTCAAATTCTATCTCAGTTGTTAATTATTTATAGTATACAGTATATAAGATATGGAACAATACAAACCTTGTAGATGACTCTCCTTGATCCTTCCTTTGGGTGGTGTAGAAAGAGAAATACATAAAAGTGAGTTTTTTTCAGCTGAGTCTTCAGCTGACAATTAACTACATATCACAAGAGTTTGATTCACTGGATCCAGTTTATCGTAAAACACTTCATGCATCCTAATGCATCAAAAGCAACAGCCAGTGGATAAATGCAACAATTAGCATATACATGCATATCAAAACATGCAGTATATTGCATGACATTCCAAAGCTCAAGCAAACAAATGTGCCATATTTGAAGCCCTACTAAACGACTAGTTTATTCTCTGTGTATTTATAGTAATGCTTTTTAGCAGGTCTATTTACATTTCATGGTCCTTTGTGATATAAGTGCATATATGAATGACAAGCCAAAGGCGCTGAAGTCTTTTTCTTAATCAGTTAGACAATTTGACTGCTGCTAATGCTATTTACCAAGACGTAGGACTGTTCATGCACTTCTCCTATAATTGGGCCATTATAACAGAATGTGGGCATAAATGCGAAATGGAGAGAAACATTACTGTCCATTCGTATCATTTTTTCCCTTTCACTTTGAGAGAAAGACTGCAATCGGGTGATTTCATGGACAGCTAGCCCTACATTAGACCTGCTTTTGTCTGTAACAATGGTTCCTGGTTTATAATGATTTTTGTGGATGACTATGAACATATCAGAAAAATCTGAAATGGACAGTGTACTTTTTTGTATGTTGTAATGAAGAGGACGTGAAAAGAAGAATGGAACGTGAAGGAGGCAGGCACAATTATGTTACATGGGGAATCAAACAAATAGAGGGAAAGAGGAAAGTTTTCCTCTGTGGAAATATAATGAATGAAGCGAGGGAACAGACAGGAAATGCTGCCAGGGATTTGTACCTACTTTGTAGGACTGCAGGTATGCAGCGCCTTCAAATGAGGTTTCCAGGTAGCAACGGAAACCGAGTTCTCATCAGCCGCATAGCTACGCCACACACACTACATGCAAAAATATATAAAACCAAAAGAACAAGGGATAAAGGAAGAAGAGGAAAAACACAGAAGAAGAACAAGGCCATAGAAGAGAAAGAGAAGAAAAAACAAAAGAAAAAAGAAAAAAGCAGATTAGTAAAAAAAAACTACACAGGTTTTTTTTCGGTCAGAGCAGGCATCCATACATGCCTCAGGACAGGGACTGTAGACTCATAGTAACGCCAAGTGGCCTCAAGGTAAGGACGACTACCATCGGTGGAGTAATATCGCCACGCAGCCTTATTCAGGGTTAGGGAGAGTAAAACATTGTAAGCAGAAATATAAAGCACGTACACGCACGCACACACACACACGCGCGCACACACACACACACACACACACACACACACACACACACAGACACACACACACACACACACACACTTGTTTCCTGTCCTTGTTTCCTGTGATTATTAGTTCATTCTGTTCAGGTGTGTTTGTCTCATTAGTGCATGTATTTAAGTTCCTGCTTGTTGAGTTTCGTGTTGTCTGGTCTACTCGTTACTCCCCAGTGTTGGATGTCTGTGTCTTGCCCTGCCCTGTCTTGCCCTGCCCTGTCTTGCCCTGCCTTGATGTCTCCAGTAAAGGACTATTATTTGAAGTTATATCCTCGTCTGCGTGTTCCTGTGTCCTCCCTCGTGTGTGCACCGTAACAGAAGACCAGACCTTCAAACAGTTAGCAGCGCCCCTTCACCTCGTTTTATTTTCCGTTTTTGAAAAGTTTTTATTTTTGTTCCTGTTTTGTCTGTCCCTCGCGGCATGGAAGTCGCCGCTCGTCATCCTGCCTTAGCCTGCGTCAAGTGGGAGTTCGGAGTGATCGCCGCGAGTCCGCTGGCCGCGAGCCCTCCAGTCTGCCGATCGTGGCTCCCAACCTCGCCGCTCTCCCAAGCCCGCCGTTCGCGGGAATTCACGCCGCCGTCCGCGGGGAAAGCCAACCCGCCGTCGGCGGCTCCCCCTATTCACGCCACTTCCCGCGGCTCACCCAGGCCCGCCGGTCCGCCTCTGACTCAATGCCCGCCGGTCCGCCTCTGACTCAATGCCCGCCGGTCCGCCTCTGACTCAATGCCCGCCGTTCCGCCTCTGACTCAATGCCCGCCGGTCCGCCGTTGACTCAATGCCCGCCGGATTGCCGCTGACTCAAGCCCACCGGATTGCCGCTGACTCAAGCCTGCCGGCCGCCACCTCTGACCCTATCCCCGTGGATCAAGTCCACACGTCACGGCCAGGAGTGCCATGTGTATGTCTAGTTGTGCCCACAGGAACATTTTAATCTTACCATGTCTTGTCTTGTCCATGGAGACTCGTCTGGGGCAGGCGGCTCCTTGAGTTGTGACCATGGAGGCCAGTCCCAGCCGCTTGCCCCCCCTGTCGCAGAAGTGGAAGAGGTTGCTGAGGGACCCTGTGAGGGCCCCTGACTCCTCGTCATGCCCAGAGGAAGCTTCAGCTTCCTAGCCAGCCCAGGAGGGCTTCTGGTTCCTGTGGGATGTCCTGTCCTGTTTGTCTGACCCTGGAGGGTTTCCTGTCTTGTCTTATTTGTCTAGCCCCGGAGGGCTCCTGATAACCCCTGGATTCCTCAAGGAAATTTTTTTGGGGGGGGGGGGGGGGTAAGAGGGATACGGCTGTAGGGGCCGGGCCGGGCCGAGGGGTCCGAGGCCAAGGCCCCGAAGACCATCTGCCATGGCCTCCTGAGCTCCCAGCTCCTCCGTCTGTTCCACTCTGGAGGTCCCCGTCCTGTGTTCCTGTCCTTGTCTGTCCTGAGGGGTCTCCAGAGTGCCCACCCCCCCCTCCCCGATGGAACTGTTAAGGCTCGGGACGAGCCTTTCGGGAGGGGGGAGTAATGTCAGGGTTCTGTCATGTCTGTCATGTGTTCCCGCCTCATGTTTCCTTACTTGGTTTGTTTCCTGTCCTTGTTTCATGTGATTATTAGTTCATTCTGTTCAGGTGTGTTTGTCTCATTAGTGCGTGTATTTAAGTTCCTGCTTGTTGAGTTTCATGTTGTCTGGTCTACTCGTTACTCCCCGGTGTTGGATGTCTGTGTCTTGTCTTGCCCTGCCTTGTCTTGCCCTGCCTTGATGTCTCCAGTAAAGGACTATTATTTGAAGTTATATCCTCGTCTGCGTGTTCCTGTGTCCTCCCTCATGTGTGCATCGTGACAAATACAACCCAGCGCTGGGTAAAATATGGACGAACCCAGCGATTGGGTTGTTTAGACCCAGCGGTTGAGTTACAGCCCAGAAGGTTGGGTTAAACATTTAACCCAACTGTTGGTTAAAAACAACCAAGCATGTGTTCTGTCCAATATTTACCCTGCACTAGGTTGTATTTAACCCAGCATTTTTTAGAGTGTATAGGTGTAATGGTTTTTCTACTGTACAAACTGTATTTTCTTTTCCCTTACCCTAAACCTACACCTCAGATAAAACGCTATTTTAGATTTTCAAAACACTTCATTCTGTATGATTTATAAGCTGTTTTCCTCATGGGGTCCCCCAAAAAAGTCCCCACAAGGTCAAAATTTACTGGTATTACTGTACTTGTGGGGACATTTGGCCCTCATAATGTAGGGAGTACCAGTTGTACACACACACACACACACACTTGCATATGTGGTTTACAGGGACTATCTATAGGCGTAACACACAGGTTTCCATGTTTTATGAGGACAATCCCCCAATTCATTTTGCAACAAACTCTTAATTGCTGGTATCAAAACCAAATCTGTCCATATTAAAACCAGCATGTCCAAGCAAATAAAGTGTCTTTGCTGTGAAGTGAACCATATTTGTCAGTTAGGCAAGACTATCTGCAGTCTCACCCATTTCATAAAAGATTTATCAGGCAACAAAGACCATTGTGGTGCATTCAGACACAAATAACAGTTATATAAAAATATATAAGACCATTAGCAAACAGTACTCTACTCAGAGGCATGACATTTAGCATAATCTCTGTCATAAAAATGACACCATAAACCAAATTCTATTGTACAGGATTGTGTAATATCCCCAAATGTGAGGGCAGATATAATGACTCTGGTGTCTGACCTGTATGAGGCAGGCAGCAGGGTTCCTTCTCTTCTCAAAGTGCTTCTGTCTGTGCTGTTCTTGAACCTTCAGGGCAAAACCGGAACCCAAAATACCCTGCAATGCAAGCAAAGTAGAACCATGTCACTAATGCTATAGTTTAGATTGGCACAGTATGACTGTAGGAAACACACTCATGCTAGCAACACTTTGTAAAAGCACTTTCCACTATCAACAAGCAACATTTTATTATATTTTATGTTCACATTAACATACAATGTATGTATTAACATATGTTACACTGAAGTCTTACAAAGTTTGTCTCAGAAAGCTTTAATTGAACTAATATGAGTGGTCAAACTCAGCTCCCTCAATGTTTGTCATTTCATGATAAAAAAGAGGAAGTCCAAAGGGGTGAGCTGTTTAATTCGAAATTAGAACATCAATTTCCACTATTTCCATCAACTCATTTAGGCTGATTTGTAAATTTGGCTTCAAACCTTGTTGCTCTGACAGGGTAATCAGCCAAACTGCCTTTGCATTTCACAAAGACACCAAATAAAATTCTGGTTTAGGAAAATTTTGCAGCCAATAACAAGATTTCATTGTGTACAGAAGGTTGAAAACCAAGAAGAACATCAGCGACTGTCTCGATTAAGCAAATGCTTTATGCAAATGATTTTCTTTAATGGTGTTGTATCTGGAGAAGTGACAAGATAAACAAACACTGGATTAATACTGTAGGTAGTGTAAGGAAACAAGGCATGAGAATGGTTTACCGCAGGCAGAGTGAAGAAGGAGATCCCAAGCAGGGCAAATCCAGCAGATAGCATTCGTCCAGTCCAGGTTTTAGGAGTCTTATCTCCATAACCTATAGTAGTGAGGGTGATCTAATTAAAAAAAAAAACAAGAGGGTCAATAGAGAATGTTTGACTTTGTATCTGTGAACTACAACTTATTATAAAAGAAAATAATAATTTATGACAAAGTCCTTTAGGACTCAGATGTAAAATTGTTTACAATAGTGCAAACAAAATTAAATTTCTATATTTTTTTTGTATTTACATTTTTAAATTTGATTCTAATACATTTATTAACATTACCACAAACTGCATAGGCCAAACATTATTCAACATTATAAATATGACGTAAACTGAACAAAAACAATTCTTCTTTCTGAATGTCTCTTTAAAAATTCATGCTCTAGCTAGACAATTATTATCATGGTCGACATAAACCATGTTTATCTTCACTGAAAGTGAGCTGTGTTTAGTGACGTTTGGGTTATTTTTCTTTTTACCTTGTGAAATTTTGTTTATGGTTTTTGAGGATGATATCAAGCAGCTTGCCCATTTGGCATCTGGCTAAATTGGCTAGCTTTTACCTATTGACAGACTGAATTTGCGTGACCTCATTGTGACCTTATCAGAACAGATGTGCTAGATCATTTTTTTATACTTCTGTATGTTTTTATCTCTTTACTTATGCATATACGTGTATTTGTCTTTTTCTTCTGGGTTGAAACAACATGTATGAGCCTGAAATCTATTCTCAAGGGCATCCTAGCGAGACCAGAGACGGCGTTTGTCATTTGTGCCATCATGATTATCTCCATGGAAATGGAATCTAATGGGCCTCCGTATAACCTTTATGAAAAAGGTTTCAATTTCCCAAACAAGGTGGAAGGAAATGATCAAAAGGCTGAAAAGTGTGAGCCTGAAATTATTAATGAAATTTGATATCAATGATCATATTAAACTGAACCGTCTTGCAGTTTTCCAGTAATGTTGGACATTAGCAAGAGCGGCCAAAATTACCCAGGAATAATTGTATAAGAGTCACAGAAGTGCTACGTATCTGGCACCACAACAACTTTTTTTGTAAAGCTCTGTATAGATCAGAATATTACTCTGGTGAAATGCACCACTGTGAAGAGATGTGGGGTGTGGAGACTCACCGTGCCCCACCACAATGCATCCGCATATGTGGCAAAGTCTTTATTGAATTCCTTTTCCACCAGATAAACCAGGAAAGAGGAAAAGATGAGCACAAGGAACCCAATGTACCAGGCAGTGACCAATTCCTGTTAGACAGAGAAGCAGATACCGACATTTAGAGGATACCAGGATGATACTTACAAAAGTACAAAAAGTACTTCAGAATATGATACAGTAGTTTTTGCTCATAAAACAAAGCATGCATTTAAAGTAACTCAAAAGCAAATAATTCTTATTCTTATTACCTTGCTGTGTGCATAAACTACAGATCCCAGAAGCTTCCAAGTTCCTCCACGGCGGTCCATGCGCACCATTCGCAGGATCTGTAAGAACCGTAAGCTTCGCAGTGCAGATGTTGCAAAAATGTTGCTTTGACTCCCAGCCGAAACCACCGCAACAGAAGCAATAAGCACTATAATGTCTGACGGTTGGGTAAAAGAACAAAAAATTATGTCAGAAAACATTTGAGATGAGTAGCATATTACAGGAAATATAATTTGCCATGTGTGTTTTAAAGGCATTTACAAATCTAAAATATTTATTTAGTTAGTTACAAGGTCCTCTGGACAGTTTAATTCTGAGAGGTCAAATGTTTTTGCATTTGGCAACATACCAGTTTCATTTTTCTCATCTTGTTGGCAGGTCAATTGTTTTTATGTTATAATGCACTATTTTTCGTAATAGATAATAAAAGAGATAATAAAATAAATAAGCAGTAATAAGAAATAAGTGTATTAGGGTGTATAATAGAAAGCTGGCCATTATACCAAATGGGTGATCAGGGCTCAGAAAGCATCCTTTTAAGGAGATTTAAAGAGCTAAACCTTCTCATTAAGACAAAGCTGTCTGTTTTAAAATATGAGGTTCTTAAAAAAAAAAAATTAAATGCACTTTTTTTTTTTCTTCTTTTCGGTATAATCTTTGAAAGTGGCACTTGATTTCCTCGGTGACCTGTCCTTGTAATAATTACTGTAAATCCCATTGGACAGAAGGATCCAACAAATACAGGTTCTTTTCAAAAAATTAGCATATTGTGATAAAGTTCATTATTTTCTGTAATGTACTGATAAACATTCAACTTTCATATATTTTAGATTCATTACAACACAACTGAAGTAGTTCAAGCCTTTTATTGTTTTAATATTGATGATTTTGGCATACAGCTCATGAAAACCCAAAATTCCTATCTCAAAAAATTAGCATATCATGAAAAGGTTCTCTAAACGAGCTATTAACCTAATCATCTGAATCAACTAATTAACTCTAAACACCTGCAAAAGATTCCTGAGGCTTTTAAAAACTCCCAGCCTGGTTCATCACTCAAAACCGCAATCATGGGTAAGACTGCCGACCTGACTGCTGTCCAGAAGGCCATCATTGACACCCTCAAGCAAGAGGGTAAGACACAGAAAGAAATTTCTGAACGAATAGGCTGTTCCCAGAGTGCTGTATCAAGGCACCTCAGTGGGAAGTCTGTGGGAAGGAAAAAGTGTGGCAGAAAACGCAGCACAACGAGAAGAGGTGACCGGACCCTGAGGAAGATTGTGGAGAAGGACCGATTCCAGACCTTGGGGGACCTGCGGAAGCAGTGGACTGAGTCTGGAGTAGAAACATCCAGAGCCACCGTGTACAGGCGTGTGCAGGAAATGGGCTACAGGTGCCGCATTCCCCAGGTCAAGCCACTTTTGAACCAGAAACAGCGGCAGAAGCGCCTGACCTGGGCTACAGAGAAGCAGCACTGGATTGTTGCTCAGTGGTCCAAAGTACTTTTTTCGGATGAAAGCAAATTTTGCATGTCATTCGGAAATCAAGGTGCCAGAGTCTGGAGGAAGACTGGGGAGAGGGAAATGCCAAAATGCCTGAAGTCCAGTGTCAAGTACCCACAGTCAGTGATGCTGGTGTTGGTCCACTGTGTTTTATCAAGGGCAGGGTCAATGCAGCTAGCTATCAGGAGATTTTGGAGCACTTCATGCTTCCATCTGCTGAAAAGCTTTATGGAGATGAAGATTTCATTTTTCAGCACGACCTGGCACCTGCTCACAGTGCCAAAACCACTGGTAAATGGTTTACTGACCATGGTATTACTGTGCTCAATTGGCCTGCCAACTCTCCTGACCTGAACCCCATAGAGAATCTGTGGGATATTGTGAAGAGAAAGTTGAGAGACGCAAGACCCAACACTCTGGGTGAGCTTAAGGCCGCTATCGAAGCATCCTGGGCCTCCATAACACCTCAGCAGTGCCACAGGCTGATTGCCTCCATGCCACGCCGCATTGAAGCAGTCATTTCTGCAAAAGGATGCCTGACCAAGTATTGAGTGCATAACTGAACATAATTATTTGAACGTTGACTTTTTTTGTATTAAAAACACTTTTCTTTTATTGGTCGGCTGAAATATGCTAATTTTTTGAGATAGGAATTTTGGGTTTTCATGAGCTGTATGCCAAAATCATCAATATTAAAACCATAAAAGGCTTGAACTACTTCAGTTGTGTTGTAATGAATCTAAAATATATGAAAGTCTAATGTTTATCAGTACATTACAGAAAATAATTAACTTTATCACAATATGCTAATTTTTTGAAAAGGACCTGTAATAAATCTCAACCTTTTTTGGACTTTTTAGGCCACCTATTATATTTCATCCAGCATTTCATCTGAAATTATATGAAGAGTTGCTTTTCCCACAATGTTTTTTTTAATAACAAAAATTGTGAGAATAGTGAATTAATTGACTAATGATTCACTTTCCAGAAGTTTCAAGAATCGCATGTTCTGGAGAAACATGGTGGAGAAAAAAGATTTCAGATTACATCTTAATTTTGCATCCAAAATAAAAGTTTTTGTTTCATAATATATGTGTGTGTACTGTGTATATTTATTATATATATATAAAGACACACACATACAGCATATATTTTGAAAATAATTACCTGCATTTACATGTATATATTTATATTCATATAATTTATATTATATATATAAATATATTTAATATATAAACATAACATATTTTTCTTAAATATATACATGTGTGTGTATTTATATATACAAACTAAATAGACACATTACACACACATATATTATGTACACAAAAACTTTTATTTTGGATGCAATTAATAATAAGTAATTAGTTTTCTGAGGTCTCCTATAGTGGACTCAGACTCCGTGGTCGACAACACCACTGAATATCAATGAAAGTATGTCTTTTGTTTATAATACGTAAAATGTCTCATTAACCTGAAATTTATTTACAAATCTAGTTTAACTCAGGTAAATAAGAATGACATCTCTTCAGCTCAAACTAGACAAATGACGTCTCAAATGAGAGTTCACAGAGGAACAAAGCCATTTTGTTCATTTAAATTGCAGTATTGAAAAGAGTGACTTGCAAACTGTTATTTTGCCCATATTCTGTGGGAAAAGAGTATTGAGGGAGGGGAAAAGAGAGAAAGAGACAGAAAGAACAAGCGAAGGACACGGGAAGTTCACACAGAAACCACATCCACTTGGAGAAGCGACATCAAACCCTCAAAAAATACAAACAACTCCAAGGCACTACTAAAACTGCAATAATATTTTCTTTCTCTTTCTGATCCTCCCTCTAATTTCTCATATACTTTGTAGTCGATGAACTCAAACTTTCCAGAGAAAGGGCCTTCATGCTCAGCTACTCTACTGCTCTGTGCTGCAGTCTGTCGTTATAAGTCAAATCAACACATTACATGTGTTCTTAAAGTCTTTGGGGAGTCTCAAGCTGGAAGAGAAAATGCTTATTTAGGTGTAGAAGTGCACTCTGGATCTATAAATTATGACTCCGTTATCCAGCACAGCAGAGAGATGACTCATGAACTCAATGAAAAATACATCAGGCCACATGAAAGAGACCACAATTCTGCCCTGTTGACAATTAAAAAATAATGATGAAGTATTATGGAATTTTGGGTCCAAAAGCCTGAAACCTCTAGTTTCAATGCTTTTATTGGACATTTGTCTAACATAACAATTTCAAAGTCCTACTTTTTATGTAACCAGTATTAAGTCGCTGGGGTATATTTGTAGCAATAGCCAAAAATACATTGTATGGGTCAAAATTATCAATTTTTCTTTTCTGCCAAAAATCATTTGGATATTAAGTAAAGATCATGTTACATGAAGATATTTTGTAAATTTCTTACCGTAAATATATAAAAACTTTTGATTAGTAATATGCACTGCCAAGAACTTCATTTGGACAACTTTAAAGGCAATTTTCTCAATATTTGGATTTTTTTGCACCCTCAGATTCCAGATTTTCAACGAGTTTTATCTCGACCAAATATTGTCTGATCCTAACAAACCATACATCAATGGAAAGCTTATTTATTCAGCTTTCATATGATGTATAAATCTCAATTTCAAAAAATTGACACTTAAGACTGGTTTTGTGGTCCAGGGTTACATATATCAAACTTCCTGAATGAGAAATATAGCTATACAATGCAGTATAGAAATGTAACATGACAACTTACTTGACAAGTTAATGCAAGCGAAATAAATCTGAAATATATGGTTTTTTTTTTTCTTTGTGCAGTATGTGATGAACTAACAGCCAGGGGATACCCATTCTTGGTGTTGATATAAACTGCTGGAGGGTACAACAAAATCCCATGCATCATCATCTGAACACCATTCTTTCTTTGACAAGGTTCATTCATCAGTTTAACACTCAAATGCTATTTAATGGTGGCTAAACATGGTATATGATGCATGAATGCAGTATTTCCTAAGACATGTTGCAGCTAGTCCGATG
This sequence comes from Barbus barbus, assembly GCF_936440315.1. NCBI lineage: Eukaryota > Metazoa > Chordata > Actinopteri > Cypriniformes > Cyprinidae > Barbus > Barbus barbus. The sequence goes on along the minus strand of NC_136735.1, from coordinate 19,121,574 downwards.
TTTGCAACACTATTTACCCTCAGGTCCTGTAGGACCTCTGGGTACATAAACATTCACTCATAATGAGTTTTAAATGATCTAAAATCAATAACCTGTTATTAATTCTTAGTGCATTCTGTTTCCATTAACATCATATTGATGAAAGGGGGCTGTAAATGTGTGTGTGTGTGTGTGGTATAAAGTGTCTTCAGCCAGAAAGAAAAGGACATAATTCTACGTTCACATGCTATAAAACCACCTTCACAAGGTTCAGAAATGATTTTAAACATTTCTACGTTCAAACTTGTTTCAAGAAGTAGCCTAATGGTTATATGATGATGTTTCACATGGATTTGGATATTGAATGCCTAAAGACCAACCATTAATCAAATTGCTATCACCACATTATTTTATATTATAAGTGGGTATTTTTCAGGTTTAAATTTTTCAGATTTTAGTTGCTGTCTACTTCAGTTCTAGTGCACTAGCATGGGAGTCAAAATCATTTCATTACTGAGACATTTGCTCCCTATAAATTCCCAGAATGCCTGCCTAACAAACTGTGAAAAATAATAAATCCAAATGGTCGAGGATGAGTACAAGTGTGAATATATGAAATAAGTATGAATCTTATTTTCTGTTTTTAAAGAGATTATGATCTCACTAGGGATTAGAGTTATTTTAATTAACTCTAATCCCTAGTGTGCATCAAACCGCACCAATTTCATAATGACACTGTATGGATGCACCGAAGATGCACAATGGTGAGCTACATAAAAATATATTTTTTAAATAGCTATAATTTAATGCACAAACTTGTACAGTAATTGAGTCATCAGTGTACCTGATGTTTGGGATCAAGACCTTTGTTAGTGAGTGGGTTTGTGTTCACAATATACTAGCAAATGGGAATAGGGCTCAGATCAAGGCATGGCTTAATAGAATCTCAAAGGACATTTGGTCTGCACACACAGACACATTATTCCCATTATTAATGACGTTCATTATCCCCTTTTAGATCGATAAGGCCAGGGCTAAGTGTTAGCACTTAAGAACAGACACCACAAACACCTACACACACTTAAACAAAGTAAGACATTATTAATAGCAAAGCCAGTAATGAGCTCACACAGTATAACAGCAGTCTGGAGAACATTAGACAGGTTGAGGGGTCACTGAATGAGAGCTGTTTGCTGAAGTGGATTTGGTATTTTTTGGCAGCCACAACTGGAGGATGCTGGGTAAAAGGTTTGGGGTCAGTGGGTAAATGCAGTAAGGTTATTTTATAAGCATAAGACACTTCCTTAATGGTGATCTACAGTTATGAGGCTGTTGCCTTGGTTACATAGGAATAAACATAATTTGTGTCATCATGGAAGGATGAAAGCTGACTAGTGCAATTCATTTGTGAGGGAGGAAAGTGTTAGTGTTACTAATAGCTGCCAATGCATATGACTAGCATGACTGTGTGAACTGGGGCTGGGAATATACACCTACTGTAGCATAGATCAGATATGTGTACTGGACCGTCCAACGTTTGGGGTAAGAATTTTTTTTGAAAGAAATCTTTATGTTCACCAATTCTGTATTTATTTGATCAAATATACATAAAAAATTGTGCAATATTTTTACAATTTTAAACAACTGATTTCTATGTGTACATATTTTAAAATGCAAAACTGAATTTTCAGCAGCTATTTTTCTGGTCCACAGTGTCACATGATCCTTCAGATTTCATCCTAATATGCTGATTTGCTGCTAAAGAAACATTTTTTGTAACATTGCAAATGCCTTTACTGTCACTTTTTTTTCATCAATTTAATGCTTCTTTTCTGAATATAAGTATGTGCCTTAGAAATACCACTAACTGAATACTGTAGGGTCACCAAATATTTGCTTTTATATGTCCATAATCAGTGATGATGTGGTTGTTTGTTTCTTTAACACGTGTCAAATTCAATTAAATCAGCTTTGGTGAGCAAATAAAATGTTGGTACTCTTTTATTTATATTGTGTAGTACAGAAAACCTTGTGACTCCAGAACATATTTCCTCCAACTTTGGAATGTTCCTTGCAGAGCAAGTCACAAGAAGAAAAAAATGAGGAATAAATTCCCAATATGACTTCACATTTTTGTCACAAATGCAATTTCTTTAAAATCTCATCTACTGCTGTGAGTGAAATGCTGGCCTGTGCTGTTTATGACAAAAAGTGTATATATATTTTTAAATAATGACATTTACAGTTTCATGGAGGTAAGAAATGTTTATGGCTAGTAAATCTGATCAAATCTCTTAACTAGGTTTGAATAGGTTAAATGACAGTGAATATGGATCTCACTCTATCACCTCATTTAGAAATGAGAAAAGTCTGGAAAACCTGAACTTAAACAATGAAAGCTTCATGATTTCATGGAGAGAAACTCTGCACATTGATTGAAGGCTCACCTATAACACAGAATGGCTTCCTTGCGAAGCGAAGTCGTCCCTGCCATCCTCTGTACCGGCAACAACAACCAGCAGACCATATTCGAATGATGTACTCAAGCCCAAACACCACAATCATCACAAACTCCTACAAAGGCAAAGAAAAACATTTGAAGTTTATTTGTGTGGGACTGCACTTGTATCATCTGTGCTTGTGAAAATGATAAGGGAAAGGAAAGGGAAGTGGTGTGTGGCCAAGTACGGTGACCCATACTCGGAGTTTGTGCTCTGCATTTAACCCATCCAAGTGTACACACAGTAGTGAACATACACCTGGAGCAGTGGACAGCCAATGCTGCGGCGCCCGGGGAGCAGTTGGGGATTCGGTGCCTTGCTCAAGGGTCTCACCTCAGTCATGGTATTGAGGGTGGAGAGAGTGTTGGTTATTCACTCCCCCACCGGACCATATACTGTGTATTTAGTGCTACTGCGAATCCTTAGTTTGCCAAACTACAGGCTACTTTAACTTAAAGAACTAAACTACAGTGCAGTCTAAATGTTTTCAAAAATTATTTACTCAGAGCATAATTTATCTGGCCAAAAGAACTGTAATTTAAATAAATAAAAAGTGGAAAAAACATGAACAGCAACATTCACTGTATATATCTTATTATTTAGAAAATTATTCATTTTAAATTAAGCACACTGGAAAAAAAATATCAGTAGAAAAACAGAACTTTTCTGCCAGTACATTGTTTTCAAATATATTTTTAATATGCTTTCAAATATACAAAAAATAGCCAAAAATATCTTTACTAAAATGTGTTTCAAAATTTACATAAATATGTATTTTGGAAAATATATTTTAAATGTATATAAATATATATTTTTAAAAGCATTGAAAATATATATTTTGACATCTTTATATTTCAATGCAAGAAAATGCATTTTCTTGTCCCAAAATACATAAATACCTGTATATTTTGGCATATGAAGGTTGAAACTAAATGTACTTCCTGTTTCAAAGATACAGTATATTTCATTGAGCTTCACTGTTCACAACATATATTTAGCATATATTTCAAATATGTTTTAGCCACATAAAATGAGGTCTTTACAAATATTTCCTTTAACCCTAAAACACAAAGCAATGTAATAAATACTACAAAATACACGTATACCTCAATACAAAAAATCAATACAGAAAATTCCAGATTAATGCGGTACTTTGTACAATTTAGGTGGTTGTGTCAGATTAATGCTTAATTTTGCCCACAGTGAAGCATTTTTGCCTATTATAAAGCATATACAAGCATATACACATATACAAACGTGCAAACACAATAATGCAGCAGATGTTGACTGGTAACCTTATATGGAGTTTCTGACTCAATTCACTAAGGTAAAAGCCATTTTAAAAGACCTCTATTTTGTTGACTTGCATCCTGTATTATCAATTTAAGAGCAGTAGTACGACTGGATAAAAGATCTTCCATTATGATCATATAAGTACTGCCTACAGATCATGAACATCATTCAGATCATGTTTGGTGTCAGCTGAGTCAATAAAACAAATCAGGTCAATTTGTATGGCCATCATTACCAGTACACAAACCAGCAGGCTTCCAGGAACAGAAAACCAGCATAACATGAGCCTTTGATCAAGGGTTCCTATCTCTCACCTGTAGCTGGCTTTTGTCAGGGCTTTGTAATCAAATAACTATTGACAATATTCCATCATGCTGCATTAAAGGGATGAAGTAAACCACAAGGTCTAAAAGTGGGGCATATTTGCTTGCGCTTAAATTGTGATTTACAGATTTGGCTAGCTTGACGTGTTGTACAGTACTATTAAAATTTCACCATATTTGCTTTTAAATATGTGTGGAGACTCATCATATATTTCATTTGGACAAGATAGCAGCTGAATTTGGTGGAGAGCAGAGGCAATTTACTTTAGAGATGTAGAGAATATTGCCTATATCTCCTGTGCCAGGATCCAACTTTTTTCTGCTTTTAATTACAGAAACAGTGAAAATAGCGTAGAAGCATATACTATATTAATAAATGTAGGATGTAGCATTACATAACGTTTAAGGCATACAACTAGCTACGGTATTAGAGTACAGTTAACACAGAGTTCATGTGATGTTTTTCTTTAAACTTCTTAGCATGTTCTCATGCTTTATCCTGTTTGGATTTTGTTTCGACACTGTAGTTCAGCTCTTACCAAGATCAGGAGACTATGAGAGGCCATTTCCTGGTGATCTGGAATGGTTGAGAAGACAGACAGCACCAAGCAGCCAAACACCAGGACAAACCTGTCAAAAAAAAAAAAAAAAACTTTATTGAAAGATTTTGTCACACATGCAAAAAGAATAAAGAAATACAAATAAAGAAAAAAAAATTCTTGTATTTACGGTTCAACGTCATATTCAACTGATGTTGATAGAATAAGGCACTGATTAAAAAAAACTTTCCTTCAAATATTACAAACTCTATACCATAAAGTTAATTTCCCATCAACATTATGAAGTATGGAATAAGGGAAACCGCTGTTCAGAGAACAACTGTGTCTGGAAATTTGCATTATTGACCCCTTCAAATAAGGGGTGGGGGACATCTGTATTTGATCATTGGACTTCTGCGTCAGCCGCCTGATCTCTCTCCCCCTCTCTTCCATTAGCTTTATCTCTCTTGCTCCATGTAGTCTGGTTCCCACTGTTTCTTTTTCTCAACTACTTCTACATCCATTTCCCTGCAAATTCTCATGCCTACATTCTTCTCTTTCCCTCTTTGTGTCTTGCTGCTATTTTCTCCCACATTTTGTAGAAAGGTGAAGAGACACTGAGGACATTTCTGAACAAAAATAAAATGCAATAAAAAAAACACTTATATAAACCTAAATACCTAAAGTAGAAGTATTAGTGAGACAAAACACTCAAACTTTGGTAAAACCCGTCTTCTAAAGCCATGTAACATTACACTAAGCTTCACAGCTCAAAGGCCCATGGAACACATTCCTATGACCTAATGCAAGTGGACAGAACTGAATAGATCAGAGAAAATACAACCTTGACTGACCCTTTGACTTGATGATGAACAGTTTTTGCAGCAGTGTGCTGTTATCAAAGAGCTTTGTACCCAAGAGCATTGATTCAACAATCATTATTTTTACAAATATGTACTGCCCTCTTTTCTATAAAAACAGCTCTATTTTGCGAAATTATTATTAGAGTTAATTAAGCACCATCTTCATCAAAAATTTTGCCAGTGTATGACTGAAAATTGGAGCTCTTGAGACTCCTTTCGAGTGCCATGTGGTTGAGCTGGACTCTGTCTAAACTGACCTGAGTAAACTAGAAGAGGCTGTCATTTAAAACTGTATGAGAAGGGGCTTGTAAAAAGGTTAAAGGCTTCATGCAGCATTGGTGCAGCATTTGTGTGAAAGCAGTGGGCGTGATGGGGCGCCTCACCCTTTGACCTTCCCTCCACTCGGAAACAGCGGCCGAGTTCCTCTACAGAGAACACAGAGCAGAGGGCAGGGGCAGTGTTTTCCATAGGCTGTCATATGGCAATGCCATTGCTGAATGTCTGTATTTGCTCATAATTCCAGGCCTTTCCTGAACAATGTAACTAAAAAATATTGCATGTGCTGTGATTTGGCCGTAGGCATGAGGCTGAAAGTAATCACAGACACGCTTAAAGACATCACATTTAAAAGTTTGATATTGCTTTTATACCACACTGTAAAAAAAAAGAAAAAAGAAGAAAAGTTGAGCAAACTTAAAAGTTTAAGGCAACCAGCTTCAGCAGATTTTTCTCAATTTATTTTTGTAGGAGATTTTTGAGTTCTCTCAACTTTTAAGTTTTATAAACTTAAAACAACAAGTTGAGAAGGATCTGCTAAAAATCTGCTAAAGCTGGTTGCCTTAAATGTTTAAGTTCTCTCAACTTTTGATTTTTTTACAGCACTGTAAAAAAAAAAAAAGAAAAAAAAAAAAGAAAGTTGAGCAAACTTAAAAAGTTTAAGGCAACCAGCTTCAGCAGATTTTTGAGTTTTCTCAACTTATTTTAAGTTTATACAACAAGTTGAGAAAACTCAAAAATCTGCTGAAGCTGGTTGTTGTTAACTAAAACAATTAAAACCATTAATTAAAATTAAATACAAATGTTGCCAGCAATTGCCTTGAGGGCAGTGTGCGGACATATAGAGCTTTTGCACTGTGGAATTTCCTAAGTTTGAATCCTGGCTCGTGGACCTTTCCTGATCCCGCCCCCTCTACTTCCCACATCGCTTACTGTAACTACACTGTCCTTTCGAAACAAAGGCAAAAAAGAGAAATTAAGTAGAAATTAAATAAAATATAAACATCAGATGAAAAACTTATAAAACTTTAATGAAAATCAGAAATGTTGCCTTGGCATCTAACTGAAATAAAATAAGCTTAAGTGGAAGTATTAAAATATGAAGTACTTAATATAATATTAATATAAAGCTAAATAGAATTTAAAAAATAAATATAAAAATGACAAAAACACACAACAAAATTACTAAAACAAAATAAATGAAAATTGAAACTCAATAAAAACTAAAAAAATAAAAACTAATTTAAAATATGAATCTGCTATGAAACTATAACATAACACTTATTTGCACAATACAATTTAAGTAAGAGAAACAATATTGGCATGTGCTTTGTCTGTTTTTACTCTAGTTTCTAGTTTCACAGCAACAGTAAGGTGGTGTATTCAGTTCATGAATGAATATGCATTTTTGAGTGAAATGGTTGAGTGAATTATTCAGTGACTCGCTCGCTTGTTTCATTCAACAAAAATATATTTTTGAATAAATCAGCTTTGATTCAGTGACTCTACTGAAGGAGTAACTGAAAAATCCCTACTTACAAAACACAGATTGATAGTTTGTCTGGAACTCACCAACACAGAAGCAGAGTGATACAAGCATTAAAAAGTCCTAGTGCTGTTCAATTCGACCAGTCAGAATCGAGTACAGCAAGTAACTCTGGTATAATTCCCAATAAAACCTTGAGAGTGGAAACTAAATAAATAAATGAAATAAAAATTGCAGGGTGACATTTGCAAGAACCACCTATACTGGATGGATGGTTGAAATGAAGTAGCGGAGAAAGTAGACTGCAATAGTACAATTATCTGTCAAGCAGCCAGTGCCTGTCTGTTCTTTAGGGCTGTATTATTTAAAGAGAGCTCTTCTACACTCCTGCCTCTTGTCAGCTCACTCAGACAGGACTATTTCAGAGCAGCACCCAGGGCTAAAACGCTCTTTTTTTTCCAGAGGAAAAAGGAAAAAGAACAAGTCAAGTCAAGTCACCTTTATTTATATAGCGCTTTTAACAATGTAAATTGTGTCAAAGCAACGGCACAATATAAAAAAAGGAAAATAGTGTGTCAATAATGTAAAATGAAAAGATAAAAAAAAGATTTTCAGTGCATGGAACTGAAGTAGCTCCCCTCATCAATCATCTGTTAGCCCTAGCTAATTACACAACCCTGCTCTCTTACCTTGTTCTTTTGTACCTGCGTGTCATTTCCTGCCCTGGTGGGTGGCAGTTGGTGTCTGTGGAGTGTCACGGCCTTTGATGTTGAAAGAGAGGATCTTAACATTTACATGCAGACCACAGTAAACACACACACTTTGGGTCTCTGAAGTGGCACTTAATAGACATCGTTTTGCATAATCAAATTGATTTGTTTTGAAGGTGAGTGCCAGGGACGAGTGACTAATGAACCAAATCTCCCTCTCTCAAACAGATATGTATCACGCCATATCATTATTTCTTATTTGATGTTCAAAACAGCAGATGGAATACTGAAGTTATATTTCTCCCATTCCCTGTCATTATAATCTATATCACTAAACATAGTATTATACATAGTTCATAATCAAGTCCCCTACGAATGAGCATGTCTATGCAAATAGCAATGTAGTAGTGAACTCACAACAAGGTGCTGTAAAAAGTGTCTACATGTCTTACAATCACATAGAATTACATGCAAAGTAGTGGAAAAGAGAGACAAATCCGGTGTGTGTGCATTAAAGCTTTTTCTTCACTAATGTTCTGTCTAGTGGTCGCTCTAAGCGCATGTGTGAGCCTCAGAAACAGAAAAGACCCAGCAATCCTGCAAAAACTACTGCTGTGTGAGCTGTCCGTGGTGCTGCATGCAATTATAAAAGCTGCACAGAAGATCTGTAACGAATCTTGATGCACAGACAGTGATCACCAAAATCCTCTCAAAGCTGTACTGGCCCCAAGAAAGTTAAAGAGCTGACATCTGTATTTAACTGACCCATATCAGTAAAACACAGTATGTATGACTCTCACCTCAACAAGAGTAACCTTGTAACCTTAAGTTGTTGCCACCAAACAACATCTCTGACTTACTTGAATGTAAAACAAAATATGTTTTAATCAGATCTTCTCAACCAGGGGTCTGGGGTCCATTAGAGGTCCCAGCAAACTTCTAAACAAGGCCCTTAAGATGATTTAAATTTATGTAGAATAAGACAAAACACGCACAGCCTAAATACCTCAATACAATTTATGGAAAACCTGAATACAAAATATGAGAATCCTATTTGTAAACTGTAAGTGATTTGTAGATCCATGAGCATTTGTATAATGAATAAATGTTTTGATATTTTTATAGTTAAAAATATTTGAACGATATATTTTCTACTACATATTTAAAATAATTTAACCTTTATATTTTCTAGCTCTTTTTTTTTTGTTGTTTTTTTTAATCTTTTTTTTTTTTTAATCAGGTAGAAAACGTACATAATAGGTTTTTAAAAACCTGTATCCTTCATTTTTATCCAGTCAAGAGTTGTGTAAACTGAGTGGCTAAACACGGGATCACTGAAAATCATTCCACTCTTAAAAATTCTGGAATCCTGAATTTATACTTATTTTAATTATAATTAATTGCAATTATTTAAATTACTTATCTATGGGCATGTTGATTTAGATTCGGACTGTAAATATACAAGTGTGACCTACAAGACCTTCAAGGAACAAAATTTCCCAACTTGTCCAAATGCAATACAAGTTATGTTTAGATGCAAACTACTTTTACCAGTAACCTTGCAACCTTACAAGCAGTGCTCCCCAAACAAAAAATTCTCCAGACTTGACCAATTGTAAAAGCAATTTAGAATCTTGCATGGCGTCTCTGTTTCAGAGACAGAAGGACTGTCCTAACATAAACAAGCTAAAGAGTGAGTGCGTACAGGGAGGGATTGTATATCATGCTTTTCAAAAACACAAATATACAGCAATGCGAGCTGTCCATTAAAGCAAGTGCAGCACATTGTACTACACCACAAAGCTTAATTTCCAAGCAACAAAACAAACAATCACCACATAACCCATCAATTAGTCCATATACAGTCTCTCTTTAGATTCACATGCCTACTATTCGCTTTTCAACCATGTCTTTACTTCAGTCTCTGTCTGAACTATGCTAGCAGTAACAGGCTGTTGTCAGCACATCTCATCATGTGAAGCACACTGCTGCAGTGTCATTGGCTCGTTGTCAGCGTTACAGCTACTGCTGAGCTGATGGTTTTCTCCTACTGAGAGAACAGTTATCTCTTCTCTCTTAATATTCTTTATGAAGAAAGTTATTTTCAAACTGATGTTTTGTCGCATTTGAAGACAATGCCATCAAGGATAGGAATCAATGCAGGGAATGTTTGATCCTGCATTCAGCCCAACCAGGACTTAATCCCACAAGAAATATGCTCATAGCATTAATTTGTCACTATTGCATAACCAGAAGTTCATCCACCTAGAAAAGAATACATTAGACATCCTTACAGCTCAAATTATGAATGGGGTTTCACTGAATAATTCATGCAAGTGCTTAAACAAAAATACTGCCGTGGCTTCACATTTATGCTGTTAAATCCTCCTGAATCCTGGTACGGTTGTCAGTGTAAGAGCCTTACTGTAACTGTGAAAAGTTGTGGCATTCAGCATTATGAAGCAAATGCTAGATAGAGCTTAACTGTTATTGACCCACATGGAAATAAAACGTTGATATATAATTTTCACGTTTCTATAAATTGTATGTTAATATATGCTTTTGCAATACATGTCTATCTTTCATATTTACTTATATTTTTTGATATATATTGTTATATGTCAAATATCATATAATATCAAATAATATAAAAATGTACTGACAGGCATTTGACAGGTTTCATATATGTTTTACTTCACATGACAATATATTTCATACATGGAAATGTAAAACGTACAGTACATATATTACATCTGTGTATGGGCGAAACCAAAGCCAAAGCATTAACATCATGTTTGATCTTTCTTCTCTTAACTCTGAGACCATGTCTGCACTGTAAACATTTTTTGTTGTTGATGTAATTTTTTACAGAAAAAGACTGTAAAAATGTTGCAGTAAAAGCCTGCTAATTGGTTTAACAAAAACATACCTTACATATAAGTTAATAAAATTACATATACAGTACAGTACAGTAAATGTTATATTATTTAGTTAATGTTTATTGCATTTTTTTTTATACCATGTGTGTTACCCTGTTGGCATTTTGTGTGTATGACCCAATGCACAGTCTATACGAGCACTGTTCACTTTTTATGGACAGACCACTTACAGTTTCATCATAAATTTGCTCATTACCAGTGCACTGTTACTAAAGACTGTTACTAAAACCAGCACTGATAACCCTCCATTGTATTGTACAGTCTCCCATGAGAGACTGCTGGCGGGATGTCTGGGTTTTCTGCGTCAACTGATGTGTGAAAAAAGCGAAGGGATAAAAGAGTTGCCTACCCTTTGATGACAACAACTGACAGACAAAATTGCTTTTTAGCATACAGCACTAGCCTAAGTAACTTACAGTAAACTGTGCATGTAAATGCAGTTGCATCATAATAGAAGGATGGTTTAGCAAGTCTGTATTTACAGATTGTAATGTTTAGCGGCACACTGAGATAAGCTGTGCCAAAGGCTAATCTTCATAGTATCAAAGCACTATGCTTTATCTTAGTACACCAACTCTAAGCGACTGTTGGGTTTACCAGGCAGATGCTTACAGTGAACAGAAGAGATTTGTATCAGTGTACACAGTTTTGGTCAGTGTGGTTGGAAGACAACATCTGATATGCTGCTATGCAAGAAATTATAAATGTCCACATGACTTTTGCTCTTATTCATAGTCTGGAGGAGTCGATGCTAGAAGTCAGAGCCAGTCTACAGATTTTAGGTAATTGGAGTTGAAAGATTTCACCGAAAAGTCTGAGGATTTAAAACATATTTTAGAAACATTGTTTTCATCTGTCATGCATCTTCTAGCAATGAGGCACATGTTTCTGCATGACTTTGTTGTGTCTGGAATTATTTGAAAGTTTGGTAGAGTGTGATTCTCAATCTTTAGTGTATGAAGCTCAGTTTTTCAAGTCAGCAAACGTATGATGCCAAGTAATTTAAAATCTGTTCAGATAATAGTCATGTAGTGCATTTCAGCCTTTACTCAATGCTAGTGTGCTTACAAATGTTTGTGCGTGTACATGAGTTTTGATAATCCATCCATCCATCCATCTTCTTCCGCTTATCCGGGGCCGGGTCGCGGGGGCAGCAGTCTAAGCAGAGATGCCCAGACTTCCCTCTCCCTAGACACTTCCTCCAGCTCTTCCGGGGGGACACCGAGGTGTTCCCAGGCCAGCCGGGAGACATAGTCTCTCCAGCGTGTCCTAGGTCTTCCCCGGGGTCTCCTCCCAGTGGGACGCGCCCGGAACACCTTCCCGGGAAGGCGTCCAGGAGGCATCCGGAACAGATGCCCGAGCCACCTCAGCTGACCCCTCTCAATGTGAAGGAGCAGCGGCTCTACTCTGAGCTCCTCCCGAGTGACCGAGCTTCTCACCCTATCTCTAAGGGATCGCCCAGCCACCCTGCGGAGAAAGCTCATTTCAGCCGCCTGTATCCGGGATCTTGTCCTTTCGGTCATGACCCAAAGCTCATGACCATAGGTGAGAGTAGGAACGTAGATTGACCGGTAAATCGAGAGCTTCGCTTTGCGGCTCAGCTCTTTCTTCACCACGACAGACCGGTACATCGACCGCATTACTGCAGAAGATGCACCGATCCGTCTGTCAATCTCCCGTTCCATCCTTCCCTCACTCGTGAACAAAACCCCAAGATACTTAAACTCCTCCACTTGAGGCAGGAACTCTCCACCAACCTGAAGTGGGCAAACCACCCTTTTCCGACTGAGGACCATGGCCTCGGATTTGGAGGTGCTGATTCTCATCCCAGCCGCTTCACACTCGGCTGCAAACCGTCCCAGTGCCTGCTGAAGGTCCTGGCTTGATGAAGCCAACACGACAACGTCATCTGCAAAAAGCAGAGACGAAATCGTGTGGTCACCAAACCTGACACCCTCCGGCCCCCGGCTGCGCCTAGAAATTCTGTCCATAAAACTTATGATGTCGACCCGATTTTTGATAATTTAATATTAAAATATGCAATACCACCAGCCTGCATGGCTAATTGTGAAAACTATGACAGATCTGTGTTATACAAACAAATACGTACTTTATTAATCCCATGACGACAATTGCAGATTTATGTGATGGCTTATATAAAACTCAACTCTTGCCTGACTTCAGGGTCAAAGTCCTGAAGGGCTATGCAGTTATAGAGTTAGAATTTAATCCAAACTAATGATGAACACTGAGCGAAATGTAGTTCATGAACTGTGCTTAATGCAACACCACCTGAAATGTGCTTCTAAAGAGGAGGAAATTAACTGAAAGGAAGTTAATGTAGAAAGTTATGCATGGTCGCACACACTGCTTAAAAATGCTTAAAAATTTAAACCCAGGGTCTTTGTAAAAAATGTGCCTGTGGTGATATGTCTGCGAAATGCTATTACATTGCTTCTTGCACATTTAGCAGCAGTTTGATAATGAAATGTCCAATAAGTAGCAGTAAAAAGTTAATGCTCTTTAGCCTTTGAAAATAGTACCAGGCAGCTACTCTTAACTCTACCCTAAATCTAACTTACTGTATGCGTTAATGAAAGCAAACACACAAAAAAAACACAATTCCTGAAGCAACCATGCCATTTTATTTTGCTTATAAGCCGCTGAGCTCTTTTATTGTGACTCGCATTTGAACGCTTCACATTGCAAGTTCTGTGCTGTACCAGGTGAGCTACTGAGCAAGTTTACAACAACATATAGAGCCACTTTTGTGATGCAGATGTAAAGCTGTATTAGTGTACAAATCATGCACTATGATAAAAATGTTTCATAGGTCATAACTTTGTATTGTGCAAGCTTTGTATTGTGTCTTTATTAATCGATTATGAACTTCCCCATAATCATAATTTTTTGACAAGGAACAAAGGTTAGTGTTTTACTGTCACTATAGTGTTCATTTCAGCTGGAAAATGCAGTGAATTGTATGAATATGTAGGTAGAGGCATGTTTTTGCAATAAGCCTAGGTTTTTTGCATATTTTTTGAAGATTCAGTTTTTATTAATTGTACCTGCATGAATAGTGACAGCACAAACTTCAAGAGGTCTCCTCCACAGAAGAGCAAAACATGACAGAATTTAAATTTGTGGGTGAAGTGTTCCTTTCATAAACCACCATCCGGTTTAAAAGTGCCTATCAAGGTGAAGATTTTAACTCACTGAAAATGAAGTGCAGCAAAGAGGACTTTCCAAAATGTACAAACATTATATATAAAAAAGCTCATACATCAGATTCAATCATAAAACCCACTCCTGCTGCCTGGCTTCTCTTTCATCTTAATATAAACTGTTTTTCTGTGCTTCTTAGGAGAAACTGTGATTGTTTAGCCATGTTGAGAGAACAGCAGCCCCTGCAGATTCTGTGCCTGAAATAAAGCCCTGGCATAGTAATTGAGGAACTGCAGGGGTCCAGATGCTGAAAGGGCTAGAGGATTACTGCAGTGCTTGTTCCACTTATAAACCAGCTGCTTCAGAATTTAACAACTCAATCTGTACAAATTGGTTAGTATGTGCTAAAACAGTTTAAGGAGGTTTATGTTTCCAAATGACTGAAAGCCCAACAGAAAATAATTATGTCACAGCAGAGTCCCTTTAAACATTAAACTCTTCTTTTATTTTATTCGTTCACATTAAATTCTCCCCATATCCCAAATTATCTCTTTGCCTTGCCTTTGCATTTCGACACCTAACTAGCATTACCCCATCAACCTCCCACCATCTTTCCTTGTATCCCTCCAGCATGATACCTCTGACAAACCACAATTAAAGAATAACAGATGGATTGCATGCGTCAGCCGTCTAATGATATTTAGCAAGGCAGCACACTAGGAGTGAGAGGAACAGCTGGGCACACTAAATAACATTATAATCCTACTAAGTGTGTAGAATAACTTCTGTAAATGCTCCGTCATGACAGTTTGCTCACAGACCACTGAGAGCAAAGTAATCTGGTTAACAGCACAAATAAACATGAGACAAGTATGTTTCATTCTTTTTTTAAACATACAAGATCATATCTGTTTGTATGATAAAACTGCTGAAAATGTGATATGAAATGATACAATTATGCCATATTAAACATTTTAAAAGCGGCACATCTTCTTTAACAGCTTTGTAAAGTGATGATCATTTTTGCCCTTTTGGCTAACGGACACATACAGCCAGACTCACAGATAAAACTGAGAAGCAATTTACTATATAAGGATCTTGGATATTGTTGATATATATGAGCCAAAATATGAGGTCGCACAATAGTCTATTATCACTTCTAATGTTTGATGAACTGTTCCAAGAAAATCAATACGTAATATAAATGTCCCACATCCATCAAACACTTTTAAACACTACACTGAATCCAGCCTTGATTGCAATAGAACGATTTTAGAAGGTTATGGATAAAATCCTTTTCCCCAATTTCACACTTAATTATATAAGATAGGTAGGGTGGGCTTATTATGTGTCAATAACCTATGAAAAAAAAATGCCATAGTCACAACATTGCCTAGACTTATCACGATTGATGATCTATCTATCTATCTATCTATCTATCTATCTATCTATCTATCTATCTATCTATCTATCTATCTATCTATCTATCTATCTATCTATCTATCTATCTATCTATCTATCTATCTATCTATCTATCTATCTATCTATCTATCTATCGTTACAATAGAAAACAGTTATTTTAAATTGTTATAATATTTTAAAATATTACAGTTTTTACTGTATTTTTAAACAAATAAATGCAGCCTTGGTATGCAGAAGAGACAATCAAAAGCATTTAAGAAATCCTAAACACCACAAACGTTTGAATGGTAGTGTATATAGGCTACATACAGTATATATATATATATTCAGAAAAGAGCTCTGACAATTCAAACACTGGTGACATACAGAAGATATAAAAGTACACTGAAATAGAATTGTTCCCAATCTGGGGAGTCATAAAATTCAGTCCTTACACCAGGCTAAAGCAACATCTTGGTCAATGGTGTAAAGGTCTCTTAAACTGTTGCCATAACCAGTTACGGTACACAGGCTATAGTACTCAACATGTTTAATTTTATGCACCTAAATTAATGAAATTGCAGGAAATTGGTTTAAATGTTAGCATGAGATATTAAGCAAATACATATGCTTACGCAGACTTGAAACTCTGAAAAAATACTGGATTGGATTCTACAGCCATCTGGCAGTAAAGGCACAGACTCTACGCCCAGACACTTGCAAACTGTGTTAAGTCTGTCACCCCACTTTAAACAGCAACCATTCATCAGACCTGTTTATATGTGAAGGTAAATCTCATCTGATTGATCGCGGCCTTCTCTTTCTGCCTCTCCACAAACGGGTATTAATGACAGAGGGTCACACGGTAATGAGACACCCAGACACCTTCTTCTACTCTCATAATGATGTCGGTTCCTCTCTCAGGGGACGGGGTCTGTGTTGTTCTCTCTGCAGGCTTGTATCCAGGGAAATACATTTTTACGGGCCGCACAGCCTTAGTGAAAGATGATAATGGCTTTTAAAATTCCTGACATTTACCACAGTTTTCAATTATAAATCTTTTATCTGGTTCAGTGACATAATAGAGTGTCTGTGAGGATGAAATAAATAAAAAAAAACAATTAGTTTGGACATGTAAGAAGTTCTTAGAAATGTACTTTTTGTATCCGTGTTTTGCTAAATGTTTACATAATTTTTAGGAAAAGATTCAATTGAAAAAAGTTTGTTTAAAATCCAAAAATATCATGTGTGTAACCATCCAAACACTAAAATATTTATTTACACCACATATGAATGTACAAATTTGATTTATTTATAAACTTTTGTCTAAAAAAAAATATTATTAATAATCATAATACTATGTAAATAAATATATATATATATATATATATTTTTTTTTTTACAAATTATTAAATTGCCCCAAATGATCAATTTATAATTATCATTACATTTTGAGTTTTACATGATGAGTCATTTCTGTTTTTGCAATAGTCTGAATGTTTGGAAAAAAATTAAAATAATTTAATTTGGCAGACAAACGTTTTTCAAATATTATTAAACTGTGAAACAATGATTATTTAAAAAAATATATTAGCCTATGCCAAACTACTTAACAATGTTGTCTTTTCAGCTCTATAGTAAGTAAGAATTGCAGTTATATATTGTCGTGTCATTGATCCATCTATGAAGTTAACACACTCTCTCATGCTTGTGACACTTTTTTAAGGAAATTGAAATTGCTTTTAGTGGTTTAAAATCAACTTATAAAGCTGATACCATACCACAACTCAATATAATATACAAACAATATACTTTAATTTGCATTATTGTTGAACATTGCCACTGGTTAGCTGGATATAGTGTAAAAAAAGAAAAAGGTCTTTTTGTATCTATAACACAGTGGTGAGAGCTCAAGGACTGAAGGAGTTTGTTTACTAGATTGTGAATATACTAGGTTTAAGATGGAGATGATATTCCTGTACGTCATGCAGATATGGATAGGGAGTTATAGTTCCTGTAAGGCATGCAGGGTCATCAAGGAGGTCTGCAACTTTATTATTCAGTCTATCACTACATGTCTGAAATGCAAATCTGTTTGTGTTTATCTTTGTGTACGTGTGTCAGTGTGAGTTATGAAACCATGACCTGCGTGGGATCAGGATTCCAGTGAGATTTTGTTTAAATACACATGTATGTGTAGAATTAGCCCACAAGTGCACGCTTCCATCTCTGTTATAGCTGTTCTATGCATTTCATGCTCTTAACCCTGAGAAAGCCACCTGGGTGCTTGTTTAGAGTAATGTTCAGTTACAATATTTGAATCAAACCAATGCCAAATGAGAGTGGAATCAATCCAGAAATGGAAAGTGCCTGCAGCCAACAATCTCTCTGAGAACAGAGGTAACATTGCAACAAAGCACAGATCAGATTCAAAAAGAAAATGTTTTAGCTGTAATGCCCTTGTATAATGCATTGTTATTGAGCTGCTCTCTGACCATCTGCTTCTATTCTATTCTATTCTATTCAGGTTTAATTCCCCACCGGTATATAAAAACAGGTACACACACACAAACATGTTGGTTTTTGTGGTTTATGGGGACTCTCCATAGGTGTAATGGTTTTTATACTGAACAAACTGTGTGTGCTATTGCCCTACACCAACCCTACACCTAAACTTAGCCCTCACAGGAGACTTTGTGCATTTTTAGATTTTCAAAAAAACACAATTTAGTATATTTTTTAAGCCTTTTGAATTACGGGGACATAGGCAGTGTCCTCATAAACCACCTTCATATTGTAATACCTCTGTCATACCCATGTCATTATACAAATTTGTGCCCTCATAAACCACATAAACATGCACACACACACACATACATATTTCCAATCACAAAGTTTTGAACAACAGTTTATAGTTACTAAAAATGTATCATATTTCAGGGAAAGATCAGAAAAAAAAAAATCTGTTGAACCGCGAAAGGAGATGTAAGAGGTATTAATCTGGGCTTTACCTCTATAGAGTCTATCTGTACCTTTTTTCTTGTCTAAATCTTGATGATGATGAAGAACGTGTCTGATGGCACAGCTTCATATAGAACACATTCTGTCATGAATTAATCAAAGACAGAGATTCTGAAATGGCTTCTCATTTAAACAGAGCTCTTTCATTCTGGCTCAGCTACTGTATCTCAGAAGCAAGATCAGAAGCAGTGTGGAGTTTAGCGCTGCCATAGACAAACTGATTGAGGACCTTTAATGGAAGTCCTGAGTAAAACTTTTTAGTGTTCATTTCTCTCCAGGACCAGCTGTATATGTGGTTCGAAATGTGCTAAAAATTTTAATTTTTTTAAATGCTTTTAGACATAACAATATACAGTATATATGAGGGGTGTAACGATACACAAATCTGATGGTTCGGTACGCACCTCGGTTTTAATGTCACTGTTTGGTATGATTTCGGTACAGCAGGGGGAAAAACTAAACTTTTTATTTTTAAATAAACAGTGGTTTACTGAACAAGTTGCTCTTTCTTTAAACACATTCAGTTATAGTTTACATTTTCTTAGTGATACAAATCTACCTCAGCTTATGCTTAAAACTATAGGGAGCCCTTTTACATTATAAGGTAACAATTAGGCCTAACAGTTTAACCCAAACTTAAATTTACTTACTATTTATTTTTAATATGATTTTAGTAAAATATAATGAATATATGGTGTAATATTTCACAAAATGCTACTCTCTAGACTTTATTTCTCTAGTGAACTAGTGAGCTGTGAACACTGCTGACTTGCTGAGGCAAATGAACGTTTTGCTGACGTCTTTCCATGGTTGAAACACTGATTGAGCAATTACATGAGGCATGAGATGTTCAGTCATGTTCAAACTAGTAGTACAGAGAAAGGAACGATTGCGTTCACTCACGCTCCACTCTGCACAAGCCTGCGGCGCGTCACGGCTCAGACACGAGAACCGGAGCTGATCATGGCCGCGCTGGTTTGCTTGTGTTGGATTTATACCAGCACGTTTCTGAACTGTCCCAGAAGCGGCTCTACAAGGTGTTTATACAGCGATCTGTCATGTCACATCAAAGACTGTCAAAACAGTCTACAAATTTGTGCCCTCATAAACCACATAAACATGCACACACACACACACACACACACACACACACACACACACATACATAATTCCAATCACAAAGTTTTGAACAACAGTTTATAGTTACTAAAAATGTATAGACAAAATGGCGCCGCTGATGGCAGCTATTGTGCGTTGCTCCTCAGTGTTTGTATTGTTTTTGTTTGTTTTTCCTGTTTTTTGTTTTTCAAATAAGATCAGCTTTACCAGGGATGATCTGCTGAACATTCGGCAGAACACACCACAAAATCTTCTACCGGTTTTTGATTTTTCGGACGTTTTGCTGGACATTGTAGTTGGCGGAGCCATAGCTCTGGTCAAACGCTACAGGAGGCGCAGACGGGGAAAGCGAGCCGGCGCGCTCGTGAAACTTCGTCAGCGCGGATTTAGAACGGCGTTACCTAGCATCCATCTGGCGAATCTCCGCTCTCTACCCAACAAAACGGACGAACTCCTTCTGCTCTCCCGGACAAACAAGGACTTTTCTAACTCTGCTGCTCTATGTTTCACGGAAACCTGGTTGAATGGCGACATACCGGACAGCGCGATCCATCTGCCTAATTACCAGCTGATAAGAGCAGATCGGGACACAGAATCAACGGGGAAATCGTGCGGCGGCGGGACATGCTTTTACATCAATGAGAGGTGGTGTACAGATGTAACTGTGTTAAAGAAGATGTGCTGTTCAGATCTAGAAACGCTCTTCATTAACTGCAAGCCGTTCTATTCGCCGCGGGAGTTCTGCTCGTTCATTCTCGTGAGTGTTTACATTCCACCGCAAGCGCACGTGAGCACAGCTCTACAGAAACTCGCTGATCTGATCACAGAGAGTGAACAACAACACCCGGACTCTGTTTTAATCATTCTCGGGGACTTTAATAAAGCAAATCTCTCCCGTGAACTGCCAAAATACAGACAGCATGTTATATGTCCCACCAGAGACAGTAATATATTGGATCACTGTTACACAACAATAAAGGACGCATATCACTCGGTTCCACGAGCAGCTTTAGGACTCTCTGATCACTGTTTGGTTCATCTTATTCCATCCTACAGGCAGAAACTTAAGTCTGCGAAGCCTGTATTAAGATCTGTTAAAAGATGGACTAACGAAACGGAGCGGGATCTACAAGCCTGTTTCGACCTCACTGATTGGTCTGTTTTTGAAGCTGCGGCAAATGACCTGGACGAGCTCACAGAGACTGTAACATCTTATATCAGTTTCTGTGAGGACATGTGCATTCCTACCAGGACTCATCTATTCTACAACAATGACAAACCATGGTTCACTGCCAAACTCAGACAGCTCCGTCAGGCCAAAGAAGATGCTCACAGAAAGGGGGACAAAGTCTTGTACAAACAGGCCAAATACACACTGGAAAAGGAGATCAGAGTGGCAAAGAGGAATTATTCTGACAAGCTCAGGAACAAATTCTCTTCCAGCGATCCGGCTTCAGTGTGGCTAGGATTAAAGGACATCACCAGCTACAAAACACCACCCCCCAGCACTCTGGAGAATCAACACCTGGCAGACGACTTAAACGAGTTCTTTTGTCGTTTTGAACGATCACCCCACACCCGCCCAGAACACCCCTCCACACAACCATTCACACCTCCAGCAACCCCTCTCTCCCCCACACCTACAATTCAAATCAGCGAAGATGATGTGTGCCAGGTCTTCAGGAAGAACAAAAGAAGGAAAGCACCTGGTCCAGATGGTGTGTCACCAGCCTGCCTAAAAATCTGTGCTGAGCAGCTGGCCCCCATCTTCACACAGATCTTCAATAGATCACTGGAGCTGTGTGAAGTCCCCTCATGCTTCAAACGCTCCACCATCATCCCCGTCCCAAAGAAACACAAAATTACTGGACTTAATGACTACAGACCTGTGGCACTAACGTCTGTAGCCATGAAATCATTCGAAAGACTGGTTCTGGCTCATCTGAAGGACATCACTGGACCCTTACTGGACCCCCTGCAGTTTGCCTACAGAGCAAACAGGTCTGTGGATGATGCAGTCAACATGGGACTGCACTTCATCCTGCAGCATCTGGACAGACCAGGGACTTATGTGAGGATCCTGTTTGTGGACTTCAGCTCTGCTTTTAACACCATTATCCCGGAAACCCTTCAAAATAAACTAACTCAGCTCTCCGTCCCCACCTCCGTCTGCCAGTGGATCAACAGCTTCCTGACAGACAGACAGCAGTTAGTAAAGCTTGGCAAATTCACATCCAGCACTCGAACCATCAGCACTGGAGCTCCTCAGAGCTGCGTACTCTCCCCACTGCTCTTCTCCCTCTACACCAACGACTGCACATCTAAAGACCCCTCTGTCAAGCTCCTGAAGTTCGCAGACGACACCACACTGATCGGCCTCATCCAGGACGGTGACGAGTCTGCTTACAGACAGGAGGTTAAGGAGCTGGCTGTCTGGTGCAGTCTCAACAACCTGGAGCTTAACACGCTCAAAACGGTGGAGATGATCGTGGACTTCAGGAGAAACCCCCCTGCTCTCCCCCCACTCACCATCATGAACAGCACCGTGACTGCAGTGGAGTCATTCAGATTCCTGGGCACCACCATCTCTCAGGACCTGAAGTGGGATATTCACATTGACTCCATTGTCAGGAAGGCCCAGCAGAGGTTGTACTTTCTTCGCCAGCTGAGGAAGTTCAACCTGCCACAGGACTTACTGAAACAGTTCTACTCTGCCATCATTGAATCCATCCTCTGCACCTCAATAACTGTCTGGTTCAGCTCAGCTACCAAATCTGACCTCAGAAGACTACGGAGGGTAGTCCGGACTGCTGAGCGAATCATTGGTACAACCCTCCCCACTCTCCAAGAACTGTACTTATCCAGAGTGAGCAAAAAGGCTGGTAAAATCACTCTGGACCCCTCACATCCAGCACACAACCTCTTTGAACTTTTACCATCTGGTCGACGCTACAGAGCTCTGAGCACCAGAACGACCAGACACAGGAACAGTTTCTTCCCTCAGTCAATACATCTCATGAACACTCAATAAATAAACGTAGAACACACAACTAATACATTATCCATTCACCACACTCACTTATTTTATTTTCTCATTTCTAATTTGCACATACTTGACCTGTACATACATAGTCGCCTATATTATATATTATATATTATATATTGTGTATTTTTTATTTTTTTTTGCTGCTTTGTACATTGGTCATTGGCTATTTCCTGTTATTTTGTTTCATTACCTGTGTCCTGTCCTGTTACTGTCCTTCTGTTGCACTGTGGAGCTTCTGTCACTATAACAAATTCCTTGTATGTGTAAACATACTTGGCCAATAAAGCTCATTCTGATTCTGATTCTGAAAACGCCATTTATTATTTGAATTTCCTGAAAAATAAAAAAATACTGTATTCGTTCTGATCTGAAAGACTACCGTTACACACCTAGTATATAAGTATTTATTTATTATATTTTGTATTTATTTGTTTTTTATTATTTTATTTTTTGTGTGTGTGTTTGTGGACAAAATGAGTAAATTTAAAGCCTTTTTCTGAACGATCAGTGTAGTACTTCACTCTCTGAATGCTGATGATCTGATCTCTGCACTAAACAAACCACTGAAGTGTTTCAACTGGGAGACTGAACATTCCTATTCATACTAATCTGCTTTTGCTTCAAGATATGTTTATTTAGCAAGAGTAAACACAATTTTATAAAACACATGCACACACATTTAAGT
This sequence comes from Barbus barbus, assembly GCF_936440315.1. NCBI lineage: Eukaryota > Metazoa > Chordata > Actinopteri > Cypriniformes > Cyprinidae > Barbus > Barbus barbus. The sequence continues at coordinate 19,098,228 of NC_136735.1, read as the reverse complement.
AGAGCAGTCAGCAGTTCTCAGGGGAGCAAGCTGGAGCACAGCCAGATGCAAAGAAATCAGTAAAAACAAAGAAATGAAATATAGAGTGAACTATAATATAGGTGAGACACCTAATTCACAACAGAAAAATAATGCAGGTGGTAAATGAAATATAATTTCATTTTATATTGATTATGGCAGCAGCTATTCATCAAATGAAGATCAAATAATTGAGCACAACTATTCATACCATATATAATTAATATTGTTATGTACATGTTAACAATATCTATATGATGATTTTTATATATTGTTATATGTAGCATATATGTCAACAATATATATATACATACATACATATATAAGCAATTTTACTAAAACAACATACAATATATACAAAATATTCTGTGTTTATATATGCTTTGTAATAATTCCTTATATTTACTTGTACAACCCGAATTTCGGAAACGTTGGGATGTTTTTTTAAATTTGAATAAAATTAAAACTAAAAAAATTTCAAATAACATGAGCCAATATGTGATTCACAATAGAACATAGAGAACATAACAAATGTTTAAACGGAGAAATTTGACACTTTTATCCACTAAATGAGCTCATTTCAAATTTGATGCCTGCTACACTTTTTGTAGTATTCTATATATAGTCTAAAAGTCTTCGATAAATATGTGCATTAACCAAAATAGATTCTCATCAATGCTATATGATATAACGGACCTCCTCAGTCCAAAGCTATTTAGCCTGGCATGACAGCATGAGATGATGGATGGTCTATTGGGCTATGATAAATGAACTATACAGACCCTCTGAGGATTCACAGAAAAGGCAGTAGCTACTTTCTGTGTGAGTCATACACACTCATCCAGTACAGTTGCTTATGGACTCATCTATTTTATGATTGATCACGGCAGCAGACAGCAAATGACGCCAGATTAAGGATCAATAAAGCTCCTGACACTGATCAATCATGAGATTTCACAGCTGATTTAATCTCCCTGGTTGCCAGCAAAGAGCTAAACATTGTGATGGAGACACATAATAATAAACATGAGAATGAATGAATTGTGAAAGGTTATTTATAATTAGAAGGCTCCCATAATGAACAGATACTTCTGATAGCCTGTCTTGTTGCAATTTGTGAATGTTCCATTTGACGTCAATGCTTAACAAGGAAACATATCTAAGGAAAGAATAATTTGAATCACATATTTGTCATATAAACAATATTCTTTTAGCTGGCCTTCCTGAAAAAAACAAGGTTAATGGATGTAAACTGATGTCACATCAGTCGAGTTTGTGAGTTTGACACATGTTCATTAAAGCTAATAAATGGTACAATCAGCACATCATTAGGAGCGTTGCAGTTTTAAACATTATAATTAAAATATTTCAGCACTGAGATTAAATTATTCATTTTAACAATATAAGAGATAATTAAATAATAAGAGAAAAAAATTAGCAGCACAATAAACATAAAAATGAGCTCATTTGCCATTAACACAAATTTCTTTCTCATGCAAGGAAGGAGATGAGCTAAAGGAAGTAAAGGATATTGTCTAGAGCCAATCTTGCACTGATATAAAATTAGTTATTAATAAAACAAAACAAATGTGAGAAACACTGAAACAGCAAAGCTCCATTTACTCCAAGAGTAAATTATTAGTGTTTTTATTACTTCACTGGCAGTTCTGACCTGCAATTGTTACCATAAAGAGTTAACTCTACCTGATTTAACCCATAAGATTTTGTTGGTACACACTAATGCATTTAAGTTGATTCAACGATGTTCAATAATATTTTTTGATTCTTAAATTTCGGATTTTAAAATATTGCATTCAAATACAAATACTACTAAATAAAAAAGGGAAGCTTAACAAAAACATGAACGTAAATTATTTCAATCAGTCAACATATGAGCCTTCGTGAAGTTTGTTGTTGAATACTGGGCCAAGCTGACTGGAAGTATTTTCCTTGTGCAGTTAAAAGAGTGGAAAAGTTTTATAGAAGATATGTTGGAAGATTCTTGATGGTCTCACAGACCCCTTGACAAATGAATGTTTGTCTTTAATACAGCTACTTAAGGTTCTTGCCAACACTTGCACTATGGCAGCTGCCTTTTTAAGAGACTAAAACTAGTTTTTATATTGGACTGTGGAAAACTTCTTAGATGTGAAAGATTATTTCCAGATAGACAAACAAAAACACTTTTTCCCTTAAAATAATAACTGAAGTGAAATATTAGATGTTTAATAATTATCTTGAGGACAGGTAAACATTCTAAAGGGTTTGCCTACTTCTATTAGGGGTTATTAATATTACTAATGTTATTAATAATACTGATTTTGCCATTAATATTTAGTAGTCATTTCTATCAGTGTAAAGAAAAAATACTTGGCAATACCAGATATGTGCCATGCCAGAGTAAACCTATTCATCCCAAAGTAGTCTTGTGTTTATCTTACAATAACAATAGAAATGAGACTTTATGAATTCAAAATAGGCCCACTGCTAACAAGAACCAGCCAAAGTCTGGGTGGAAAGATGATATAAATTCTAAAATGAAATTGACTAATCTAGGCACTTGGTCGAAAGCCCACCGGTCGGAACGTAGTAAAGACATTTTCCATCTCATGATAGAAGAGCCAGATGTGCTCACATAAGTCATTCCACACATCTTCAGTTCATTTACAAATCTTATCATAATGGAGACAGGGCCAATCATAATTCAAACACACTCATATCTGCTCACGGAGGAAAGCAAAACACTCTATCCTGCCAAAATGGTGTGGTCCTAAAAGAGACTGCTAAGCAATACTGAAACGAATAAAAACTGTCCGTATCTTGTGACAGGAAAGAAAATAATTGGGAAAATCTGAGAATAATATCGCAACTATTTCATATATTTTCCTCGGTTATTAGGTCTCTAACCTAAAGACGCTGAGATTACAGAGGCATGATAAAAGAAAGTCTGAGAGTGAACATTATGAACGAAGAATGGATGAGCAGACAGACAAAGACGGAGCCAAACAGACAAACATAATAAAAATCCAGGAAACTAAAAAGGTACAATTACACTTCAGTCTGAATGAAAAACAGATGTGGCTAGTATTTACCTGATCCTGTGCTTTATCCTTAGCTATAGATCAAAATTAAACTACAGAAATCAAACTATTTTTTCAAATGCAGCAATGGTAGATAAGATATATATTATGATAGGATGTAATTAAAGTGAATGACAAGTTAATTCATCTTGCTAACTTTCAACAGGGTCAGGACTGCAAAGACAAAGTGAAAACTGTCACCTCCAAAGCTTCTTTCACTAAGAAAAAGCTATTTTCATTCCTAGCTGATTAGAATGAATGAGTGTGCATTTATGTATATGTAGGTCATTTCTATTACTCAGTACCTTTTAATCTCTGTAACTTAAAAAAATGCTTGTGTTGTAGTTTTAAGTTAGTATAATATACAAGAATATGTCAGACTAAAGTTAGCTATTGCTCAGTCAGGTTTGAGAGAGAGTTAAAGTTATAACTAACATGATTGAAAGTAAAAATGAGGACAGGGAAATTAAATTATTACCAGTTCAAATTATTTTAAAACATGTTTTTCTACAACTATGGAAATTAGAAAACAAAAACAAACTAATTTTAGATAAATTGTTTTTGAATCAAAAAACAGTCCAGCTCCCAGGTACTTGGCAACATCTGCTCTTCTCAAATTACATTATTAAAAATTCACTTCACTGTGATATTCACATGCTCACTGAATTGAATAATGTGAAAACTAACTTCAATAATATCCATAAAAGTGACTTTATCCAGTATATATTACAGCATATATGATGATGAATGGGAAGTGTACTTAATAACAGGAATTAAACATATACTGTCTGCAAGTGTGGACATTACTTATCGGACTTAACTTTTTTTCTGGACGCAAATTTGCTTTCTGCAGCATTTCTGACTTTTCTTTATGTCTTACATTTAACTTTCTTTCATTTTAGTAATGCTATGGAAATGGCACACCCTCACACTGTGGATAAAGACTATATTAGTGACTATAGTGACAGTGATTATAAGCAAGCTGAGAGAGACATTCATCCTTGCTACAACAGATGCAGTGATAGGACTTTTCACTTTTCCATATACCACTAAAACATTTATGAAACATAATGGGCTGTATGAAACAAACACACCCTCTTCCAGCAGAAATGAATGGATGTCCTTTGATAGTGTTTTAGCAGCTGTCTAATCCTTTTCACATTCTCTCTCACTTTGACTCTCTCCTTCCCTTCCCTGTTTTCTCTTTTTAATCTCTTACTGTTCCCCTTCTCTAATCTTTCATAGAGGTTGCGTTATATGCGTTTAGAAATTTTGATAGATCGAGCATCGTTAGAGACCTTTGTTGAAGATGAAGAGTGTAATTTCTGCAGAATTCAAACAAAACCGTGACTGTTTTACACACACTGCTTGTGTATTGTGAATTTTGAATCTTAAATGCATTTGCTGGATGTACACAGCTAAAGTTAGGCTGTAAACAAACTACACCACAGTTGCATGACTTCAGTGTCACAACCACTAAGCTTTAATGTGGAGTTCACACTGCACGATTTTCAAAGTTGTCAGATCACTATTGTTTTCACACTGCACAACTATCTGGGGTAGCTTTCAGTCGCTGTTGTGTTCACATTGCACGATGGGTTACACACTGCATGACTTTACAATAGGAAGAATCGCTGACAACTCAGTCTGGTCCGCAAATTACGCTTCACAACCAAACCAAATGCACGCGAGAACTGAATAACGCAAGATCACATGTGAGATCAGAGTTCTCGAGCAAGATGTTATTAAAATGGTACAGCTCAGAAGAAACATCAAATAGACATGGGTGCTCCTGCCAAAGTTCAACTAAACTTTCCTCCCTTTCTTGGGTCCAAATAGACAGAGAAGGAGCCTTTCTCATAACCGAAGCCATGCTTGCTGATATTGTCGTCTATAACTCCTCCTCGAACTACTTGCTGCCCTGTATCTTGCGTTCTCATTGGCTGTAGGTCATCGCCGATGTATTTTTTCCGTCAGGACTCATTTCACACAGCAGGATTTTGAATCGCCAACAGGTCTAGATATTTAGCATGCCAAATATTTCACGGGCATCGGTGACGCAACCTGTCAGTGAGTGAAAATTGGGGCTAAAATCATGCAGTGTGAACTCGGCATAGCATGTTTGGCATCATAATGTTTTTAAGTTAGTATAATATATGATTTAGACACTTTTTTCAAGACATGTAAAAGCTTAAAAAATCTTTAGTGAGCTATTAGTGATGCATTTTATATTGTAGAATAAAAATATCTTGAGTTTGTGTTAAACACAGGCCTTATTTCAGGCATTTAAACAAAAACACATTCAAAAAGTCTATTGATTTCAACACAGTGGAACCAGAAGTCCAAAAATCCAACAATGTTTCTAAGTTTTAATTTAGTTTGACTCTATTGACCCTGATCCAGTATTTTCAGGCTGTTCTGGATGTTCAAACCAACAGAGTGATGAAGCCACAAAGCCATATAGTTTCCACTTCTAGGGGAATAGCTTTGGTAGGGGAGTTTTGGGAAGCAATGTAAAGTTACAACAATTCTAAAAAAAACAACAAACAAGATTTAATTTGCACACAAATATTATATTTAGCAGGTTTAGCAGGTAATCAAGTATAAATGTGTTTTTGTGTGTATTTGTCAAACATCTGTCTCCAACCAGCCTGTTTCTGTAAGATCCATTCTGCAAGATCTAAAGGTAAAGCTGCTGTGAAGTGTCTGTGGATGCATCTGCAAGATTTCATTGTCAAATTAGCCAGCTGAATACATATTACACATTCTTCTGCTGTTCTTGAGCTCTATTCCTGTTAACCCTCCAGTTGTGTTGATGGGGTCAATTCAAAGGCAAACTCGATTTTCAAGCTGCTTGAAATTGGTTAAACTATTTATTTATTACATTCCATTTGGGGTCACGAATGTGTGTGCAAAGTTTCAACACAGATGTGTTTTTTTTAAAAGGCTTTACAACTTTTGCTACGAGCCTACGACATAGAATTGTTTTCCATGTTATTTGTTAAAAATCAACACTTTGAAAAACACTAAAATGTCAGGTAGAAAACAGAAACACTTTATTGTAACTTCAAACACTAAAATATGAAATATTTAAAAAGTTATGAAATTTAAGACCCAGTGTTTACTTGAAATTGAGATTCGTCTTCTGAATCTTGCAAGGAAAATTCACAGTTTCTTTATCTAGTTGAGTTTCATAGTCCAAAAAACTGTCAAAGAAGGCAGAGGAAATACAGATAGCAATAAATAGGCCTACTACACCCCCCATAGTTTCAATTTTTGGCAATTTGCTAAACCAAAGTATCTAATCCCCAACACAATAGCTATACTCACTTTTTGAACACATCAGGTGGGTTAAACTAAACTGAAGCCCACCTTACTCATCTCTGTATAAACTCTCACTGACATATCTACTCAGAAATGATTACTAACAGGCAGTTTTAATCTTTAATAAACATGATGGATGGTTTGGTGAAAAATTGTATGTTTGTAACACTACAAGACAGAAAGGCAGTTTCTCAGGAGCCTCAAGCTAAGAAAGAATACTCAGCCGTCTGTTCAACCATCATCAATTATTTATCAGAGGAAATTGAAAAAGGCTGTCTTTAAACATTATAGCAAAACCATGTAGTTTTCAAATAAGTCTGAAGGATCTGAATGGATCAGATGTGTTTAATTAGGGTTGAAGCTAAACTCTGCAGGGCTCCGGCCCTCTAGGAATTGAGTTTGACACCCCTGTTTTAAATGCATACACTACCAATTAAAAAATGTGTGGTTTTAAGACGTTACAACATGGCTGCATTTATTAGCTCAAAACCATTATATTGTGAACTATTATTACAATTTCAAATAACTGTTTTGTATGTAAATATATTTCAAATGTAATTTATTCCTGTGATGTAAAGCTACATTTTCAGCAGCTATTACTCTAGCCTTCAGTGTCACACGATTCTTCAGAGATCAGTCTAATGTGCTGATTTGATGCTCAAGAAACATTTCTTAGTGTGTAGAGTAAGCGCAACCAGTACATTCCTTAAAATGTCTCCACTTGTCATACAGGTCACACTTTTTATAGTTTTCAAAAACTGAACAAGGATACGACTCAAAATGTAATAAAACAGTGTGTCTGTGTGTGTGTGTGCACACCCCATACGTCAGGTCTGGTGGATACACATTATACAGCAGAGCTTTAACTGCAAGGTTCTCCATGGCAACAGAAAGCCCAGCACCTGCTACATTGCAGATCTGAGTATTTTTGAGCACCTCTACACCAGCAGCATCTTCTCAGTGTTTAATGTGGAAATGATAGTAAGCCATTAATACGTCCATTTGAACCCTGACACAGAACTGATCTTAGAACAGCATGAATCTTTGTCTGCTACAAACAAACACACTGGAAACCTATATAGTATGATGTGCCTCAGTTTTGGATGGTCCACAAAACAGGTCCAAATGATACATTTAGAAATACTCTCATGAACACATTAAAGTGAGTATACAAAAAAAAGTAAGTTAACTGGTTTTATTCAAGTCATCAATATTATTTAATTTCATTGAACCAACCTAAATACATCAATTTAAACCAACAAAGGGATACCTATTCTGGGAATTAAATCAAAGACCTTTTTGAATGAATAAACGGCATGCTCTTCTAAGAGCTAAAAAAGAACTAAAAAGTATATGGTATCAGATGTGAAGGATTGCTGTATGTATGTGTATGTGTACAGTAAGTGTGTATATTTAGGGGGTTGTTTTAGAGGAGGTTAGCTACTGTTGAGTGAGTGCACCCCGTTTGAACTCCCGCAGAGACTCTTAACACAGATGTAAAGGTCACAATGGGGTCTACGAAAACCTGAACTCTGCCCATCTGTCACAGACGCTCTCTCTAGCTTTCATCTTTTTCGCCACTTCTTTTTCCTCTTTCCTCTGTCTGTCACAATCATTATCTCCCTGCTTCCACTTTTTTTATTGTTCCTCTATTTAAAGAAACCCTTGTTCATATCTGTCCTCCTGTGGTGCAGATCTAGCCCTTAGATTTATGTTTTACCAAGACTCCAATTATTAAAAAAAAAAAAGAAAAGAAAGGAAATCCAAAATCCACCACAAAATCTACACTGAAAAACAATCATGGCATTTATACAAAGTGCATTTTTATATTTATCTAATTGAAAATTTGATTTCCACAAATACAACTCCCCATGGAAAAAATAGAGAAATAAAGAAAGGAATAAAAAGAAAAAAATTATATTCTATTATAGTAAATATTTCTATTATAGTATTTTAGTATTTTGCCTGGCACCAGAGTGTTGATTACTGTTTTATATAACAGAAAATATGATGCATATTTTAAAAAGACATCACAATAAACATTATAGTCTTCAAAAGTTGTCTTAACTTCAATTAAACTATAATAAACATTAACTAACAAAACGTTTTTAGTTGTATCTTACCTGAACATTGTACTTATATTATAGCTAATTTTGTTTATGGTGAAATTAATTTTAAATTAAGAAAAACAAAAGTAATTGACCAACATTAAGTATTTTGGCTAATGTCTAAAGAAAATATATTATTTAAGTATGGTATATGGTCTTTACAACAAATTATCTTTGTATGAATATTTTTTGTCTTTGTTAATATTTTTGATTAATATTAAATATTTTTGATTAATATTAAATCAAAATTTAAGGTTTTAACCAAACATAAACACAATTTGAGGAAAACTAATGAATTTAGCTGTAAAAAAAATTCATTTTTTTTTTAAGTTGGTACCAAGTATCTTTTTTTCAATTTATGGTAAATGTGTAGTAGACAAAAAAGAGAAGAGTTACACAAGTGAGCCAGAGGGATCAACATCTCTGCGAAAATCTGGCCTGGGAGAGATGCGACAGACATCTGTTGCTCCGTCCTCTCACACATGCATGCTCTCGGCTTCCTCTTTTCCTGCACACCTCTCTTTCTTTCACCAATTTCTCATTCCTCCTGCTGTTCCTCTCGGGCCACTGGCTGGTGTTCTGAGAATTTTAATCTGAAGATATGGCCTCTCAATGTCCCAAAAATAATATACCCTGATTGCATCTACGTGTGTGTGTGTGTGTATACACTAAAAAAGTTACCTAAAAATGGTGACATATAAATAAACTGGTTTAAATCAAAAACATTATTTAACATTGCTGAACCAATACACAGTATGTACATCAATTGATACCCACAAACAAATTTTTTTGTGGGTTAAATGGGGTAGAAATAACACTTTAAAGTTATCAACTGCAGGTTGACTTTTTACAGTGATGCACTTTTTGTTGTGTTGAATTCCTTGTCAGTTGTAAAGGGAGTGATTTACCTGTCTACAGTGTTACCCTTTTTACAAATAATCTTAGTTCAGGGGTAGTGAAAATGGCTAAAACACAGAAATAGTTTTGGAACAGCTTGAGGGTGAGTACATTTTAATTTTTGGGTGAACAATCTCTTTAAAGGGAATGAGGCAGAGGTGGAGTCTTTTAAGTGATTTGGAGTCCACTTCACCAGCAGTCCGGATTGGACTGGATAATTGTGAGAGCATTTTGCAGGAAATGTTCTTCTGCCCTGTGATGACCTGCATGCTTTTATACACTATGATTTGGTCTGGAAGAAACAACTGCCAATTTCTCTTGCCTGAACAAACTGGTGGAGGACCAGTCCTATTATGTGACTTGACCTGGACAAAATAGTGTTACAAAGAAAAAATTGGATAAAAAGAAACAAGTACAGGAAGATACCGTCAATATAGTAAAATCTTTGTTTGATTTTACTTTGTGTTTGCAAATAGAGCAATATTGGTTATTTTATTTAATTTTTTTTATGTATGAAATCTGTTACCAAATATATCAATGTCAATATTGCCAATATCAATTCCTTTATTATTATTATTATTATTATTATTTTAAATTTTTTAAGATAAAATGGGTAGTTTTAAAGCTGACAAGGCATTATTCCTGTTAAATAAATCACCAAGAACTGTTTTGAATGTGTAATATATTTTTAACATTTAACATTTTCTATCTACTTCTTATTCTTTATATTATTTATTATAAAAAATAAACTACAAAAAACTAAAAGACTAATCTGCTACTTAACTTTCTTGTTCTTAAAACTCTTCTTTGACAACAAAGACAAGTGAAAGGGAAAGGTGAGGCAATAGTTTTTGGAGTCAAAATTCATGCAGAAGCAAAACCCTACGAACTGACAAAAGATCCAGTCAAAGAGTTCCAGGTGCACCATTCAAAGAGCAGATTGCACATACATTATGCACTCTTCTTGGTCTGTTTGTAAGGCATTTCAAACCCCTTACATAGCAATGTTGTATTATTCTGTCATTTGAGAAACAACCTAATTTAGAATATACAGTAGTTACATCCACGACTAAAGTGGATAACCACATCCGAAACTCCAATAACATGGAGACATTGTTTAATTTCTGTAATCCAAGACTGCTTAATAAACAGCCTTAGAAATTAAACAAATACTCCCAGAATCAACCCTGTTTTCTTTCAACCCTTACACAGAAAGCACATTAAAACAGACTGGGAAGGTTTATGGTGTTTGCTAATAGAACAAGGTTTAATGTAAATTATTTATTTAGTGACTATATGATCCAAGAAAAAAAAAAAATCAGATTTGCATGACCGTCTGCATTTAGATGATGCCAAAGCTCACATAGTTTGGCCTAAAAGTATGTAAGATTAGCATTAGCAACACTCAAGCACAGTACTTTAATATCTACTTTAATAATTAAAGTAAACTTTCATGGACATTAAATCCAAATAAAGCACTTAATTTCCTCCTGATGCTGATCAGAGCAAAATAAGCACAGATCATTCACTGCATTGTTCTTCCAGTGGTGATTTGTGCCAAAGCTTTGTCACTCTCATCTGTTTCAGACATATATATATACTGTATACTAGGTCACTGTGTGTGTGTGTGTGTGTAAGGGTCTAGACGCAGCAGCATTGCTAAAAAGTGACGGTCCATAAAGGCTTTGGAAAACCTAAACCCTTCAAAGTTTTCCATTAATAAAATTCCTCAGAATTAAGGAGGGGAAAAAAATGTCCTTGTCTGTTAAAGCACTTTTTTCCTTTTTAAACATAATGTGATTAGCAGAGTAAAGGGAAAAGACTTTCATTTAAAAAAGAAAGAAAAGGAAAATTAAATGCAAAGTAATAATGAAAGCCAAAATTAAAATCCCGAGTGCTGTGGAAAAGACCATATGTTGTCCTTCTAATTAAATTTCATTAGAAGATGTTGTGTATGGCACTGAAATTTAGCACTTTCTTCTAAATATTTCCACAAAAAGACTAATGAGTAATTGTAGCTGTTACATAAAACTGTAATTTTAGGCTAGTGAATTAACAATGAACAGGGAAAATTGATAACGTGTGCTTTCAAGTCCATTTTAGCAGTTACACTGAATCTACAACGCCACTGCACACAGAAAATACCTTATAAACCAGCACTTCTCACATCTTACAATGAAATCCTGCAGAACATCCACAACTCAGAATAATTTAGTTTACTTTTAATTTATGTATTTTTTATCGCTTCCTACAGAAAGCAAATAAGAGCACATGATCTTTGACCTTTTAATCACTTGACAGCCTACTCTTTAATAAAAATTTTTTTACTTTTTAATGTAAGTACATTGTAGTTAAAGTGGAGGACAATGAACAAAGCCTTTATTTATAAAGTGATGAATTTACATACTGAGTTGTTCAGTGACAACAGTCCAAAGTTTTCAGTCACTGGAAAGGTACAGTAAAGGATGCAAATCAACTAAATTACTAATTATACCATCAAATTAATATTAAATTCATAACACGAAAAGAAAAGCTGTTATATGGCTACTGTAATGCATGCAAATATAAGAATTTCCCTAATTTAATGATAACAGGTATGAGAGACTTTCAATAACAAGACTCATTCAGCAGCTTCTGTAATTTATCAATCAGTAAAATCCCTTCCTCTATAAATCAGTTTTGTGGAGACACACACACACACTCACACTCACAGTCATCATCGTAAATGTCTGTTGCCTGGAATGAATGTCTACTGGCAGCAGGTGTTCATTCTAATAGGAAATACGACCTATACCCAACCACCCACAAAAAACTCACACTCACTGCCATGCATACTTGGGCATGAAAAGACTGTCAGGTTCACTCAGATCACTCTGGGAGCAATACAATAATACAGGCATGTGCTAAAGAAAATACGATAACAGAATTTTGTGCTTTAACATTTTCCTTTTCTTTATCTCTCATGTCACCACATGGGATGAAGTGGCCTTTCTGAACTGCTTGTGTATTAGTCTGAAGAGCTCTTCCTGTACGACTGCCTGGGGACAGCAGCTGTTGGTCCCAGAACACATGGACTAACAGTGGAGACCTGTGTGTGTGTGTGTACAGCATTTGTTAGGTCGGCTTTGTCCGTGAACAATTGGTATGTGCCATTCCTTGTCCTCAAACTAACCCAGCACTAATTGGGATTAACATGTGTCTACACTGAAATACCAGAGGACATAAACACACATAAAACACACTCTCACAATCCAAGTGAGACAGTATATAGTATATGTTTCGATGCCAAATTATTTGGATATCTTGTGGCGAAAAAGTCTTTCAAGCAGGAAACATCTCAGAAAGCTCAAGACCACGTATTTTGCCCTCCAGTCAGCACTTAAACATTAATGTGCTTAACATTTAATACTACTCTCTTTATTTTGATATTTTATTGATCACAAATCAAAATGAATACAAATTTGCATTGTATACAATAAATCCATTTTCATAATGAAAACAGTGAATAACACTATTTTGTTCAGATTCTATATTTTATGGTATATATACTATATACTACATTATTAGTATATAGTAGACTATATACTACATTATTTTTACTATACTACATTAGAAATACATTAATACTACATTAGTATTACTATATACTACATTACACACACACACATCATTTTAATATTATATATTTTTTTTCATTTAACATTGTCTATGTTTGAGAAATGATTCTGGCACCGTGTTGGTTTGTTCTTCAGAAAATCTGATCGCTGATGCAAAACTAGTCCCTTGCCACATGCTCGTGAATGCAGACAGAACAGACAGAGAGAAACAGGACACAATGGTAATTTACCTGGGTAAAGATGTAATTATCCTTCCGCTCTACGGAATTTCTGAATGATAATCAGTGCTAATGGTGCTGATGTAAATGAACATTGGGGAGAAATGACATAACATGAAAATTACAAACCACATAGTCAACAAATTAAAAATATCCTGACGATGATATTTCGATATTTGCTTTGTTTGGAGCTGTGAAAGGGCAGAAAAAAGAGGTGGCACATAAACTGACTGATTAAAGGAGAGGAAGAAAGAGAGAAACACACATAGAGAGAGAGAGAGAGCAAAAGAGCAGTACAGACACAGTTGTTCTGCCGATTGCGTCATTACAGTTTATTTAGTATCTCCACAGGCGAGAGGGCAGAGAGGAAGGAGACACGCACATACTGTACAGGCACAACACATGATCAGTGGGGCTGGGAAATCTGAGGACCACAGTGTGACTGTATGACTTTATGTGTTAAATCCAATTGCAATATAAGCACAGTGGACATGATTAAAGTGAATGAGGCCAATTCATAACATAATAATAGTCACCATTTCAAAAGTAATTACCAGATGTTAACAATGTTATCATGATTTCTGGGTGGGAAAAAAATAAATCAGTGTAAAGTTATATCCAATTTCATACCATAAAAGCAACACCATAAACCTTAAAACCCTAAAATGACTAAAAAACAATTATTTAAAAACTTTTCAAAGAAAAATCAGTGCAACCCTCCCTCCCCTTGCTTCTAAGTGCCTCACTTTTTGCTGTTTTTATAGAAAAGGAGGGCCAAGAAATAGTTTTTGGTGATAATCAACATTATGCCACAAATGCTTTTTCTTGAGCTTGTATTGGACCTGGAATATTTCTTTAACCAGCCGTAAACCTCACATCAAAGTGAATATATTGTTAAGGAGACATACCTCCTCACAGATCACATCTAAACAAAGACTGTCAGACACCAGACAAGTCGTCTAATGACCGCAGGGATTAGAAGAGAAAAAAACAGGGAAGGAAAGAGCCGAGGAAATGAGTGAAATTTCCATGCGAGCCATTGCTTTCACCCAAACAGAAGGGCCATTAGGAAAATCTAATGGATAAATCCGGTACTGGCTCTCCCTGTCTGTCGTTGCACTATTCTATAATTCTATTCTATGTACTATTCTATTCTATATTCTATATAAGACTGTTATTCAGTAAAATTAGACACATTCATTAGGCACATTCACTCATAGCATAATGGTTCCTATGTCTTTGCGCTTTTGTCCTGTTTTGAACTTTTAGTCTGTACTCTGTTCCTATTTCCTCTTTCAGATTTCCCTTACTGTCACTTCATTGTTTTCACCTGTTTATTGTTAGTCTATTACCCTGTGTGTTGGTGTATCAGTAGTGTGATTAGTTTTTACCTTATGTTCCTAATTAGTTTCATTGGTATTGTTAAATATGGTTTCTTTATTTCTAACTAAACATCTGCAATAGGATCCTGCTCTCCTTCATGTCTATGATCGCCTGTGTTGCTCATAGTATCATATGGTTTTATTTTCTGAATGCTAGCTCTAATAAAAGCATATGTTTGTGTGGGGGCTCAGTGTGAGTAATAGTCTTTATTACATATATGTCCCCAGCCCCATGGACGGAGTTCTAGAGGAAAAATAAATATCTTGATAAACTAGAAGCAATTTTTAAAAAATCTGATGGTAAATTTTCCACTGAAGTAAAGGTTGTTATAATAGATGGTTAATGTTAAAGTTTGAAGATGTGCAAGTTGCAATTGTTATTCAGCTCCAGGAAAACCCAAAACAAGTCTGCTTCTTCAGGACTTTCTTAAGACTGATTTGACTAGTATTGACATGTCATTCAGGCAGCCCACCAACTAGTCAATTCTGAAAATATGTCATACTGAGAAATTATACTTAAATGGTTGGTTCACCAAAAAATGAAAATTCTGTCATCATTTACTCCCACTCATGTCATTTCAAATCTGAATGATTGTCTGTCTTCTGTGAAACACAAAAGAAGATAATTATCCCTTTAAGTATGGTTGTCAACATATTACTCAAAGTATCTAGCCAAAAACATACTGCGAAATTAAAGCGTTCACATTTAACTGTACTTGAGACTTGGACCAATGACCATATTTTTGTAAAATTACAGATGAAATGAATGTTACTGGCTTTAAAATTTCAGTCAGAAGAGTAATTTGGATTTACTGAACCCTAAAAAACCCTAAAACAATCTTAATGGAGTGAAATCGCTCTAGCCTGCATAGACAATCGAGTAAAGCATGTGTCTTTTATTTGATCAGCACACTGATCAGATAATCAGTAAAGGTAAGACTATTCTCGTTAGTACTTAAATCATGTATTTTGTTGCAGTATCAAGTGACCAGTAACTCCAAATATGTCTCTTTACACCGATCTTACAGTTCCTCATCATCTGTCTGTAGAGAAAACATTTCTGAAAGGCAGAGCACATTTTATGATAGACATGTTAATGCAATTTCAGAGAGTTTGAGATTAATTTGCCATGTAAATATAGTAACACTTGAACGACAATGTCTGAAACCTATGTGTTAAACGCTAATTCAAGAATAACACATTTTTAATGAAAAAGAAAGGGGGTGGGGGGAGGAATCATGTTGCAAAAAGTTCAGAGGGGTTTCATTTAATTACCTAGGAAGACAAACAGCTGGTTCAGAGCACAGCGACAAGATGATTTTGTACAACATTGTTGACGTAGTTCAATAAAGGATAGACTAATACAGCTGTTCACTTTGATGTCCTAAATCCAGAAACAGAATTAGCTTTTTCAAGCCATGGCTCTATGGATTTTTTTATATATATAGCAAAATAATATTGGTTGTTAGGATTATTTCAAGATTTTTTCATGTGCTATACATAAATTACACACTTAAAAGTCAAGTTGCCACAAAAGTGACTACAACTACCACAAGGAAATTAAACTATATTAACATAATTAAAATGTTAAAAATGTATAACATTAAAAATGACAACATATTTTTGAGTTTATTTTTTATTACAAAAAAGTACCAAAGGAGAGTCTTCAATTATTGTCTAGACAAAAAGGAACCACAAGACTTATATTTTACAACCTACAAACTTGTTTGAAGTATTGACTGTGTAATGTTACAGAACAAAATGTGAAAGTCTCTTCAAGTAATGTTAACCACAGACATTTATTCATAAAATCAAAAACAGCTATTCTAAAAATCCAAAGGATATTCTGGAAGCAAATTATCCTTCCGTATTGGCCTACAAATTGACGTCATGACTGAATAGAATATAATATAATAATAAAAAAAAAAAAAAAAAACTTTCCCTCTATCTTTCTCTCCACCTACTAGCTTGTACTTATTTGAACAATGACTGAGACTTGGTGTTACGAGCACTTCCTCTGTCTGATTGCCTCTTCAAGATTAATCGCTTTTTGTATTCCCCAATTGTAAGTCGCTTTGCCAAATGACTAAATGATGAAATGATAAATGATAAAAGGCAGAGAATATACAGAGAATATAATTTAAAAGGCAGTCAGGAATGACATCCATAAAGACACTACAGAGGTCATTTCCCCCACAGATATCAGGTGACTAACACATTTGCAACACCAGCATTCAATCAATCCAAAAAAGTGAGCCGAGAGAACTTAAACATATGCGAGGCAGTTGTGTGTTATTGCACATGTTTGTTGTGCATCTCTCCTACCTACTGATTCACTACGCGCGCTAATACAGTGGCTAATGAGGGGCTATTACAGTGGCCAAAAATAGGCAGAGGACGCAAGACCAGAGTCTACCATTTAGACTCTCCTAATAAAAATATATGGACTGTACTGAGGCCACATTCAGAGAGAGAGAAAGAGGCTTCTGAAGACTCAGGGAGAAAGAGAGAAAGAGAAAAGTGATGGAAATAGAGGCAAATAGAAGATGACAGAGAGAGACAGCCTGCCTTCTCCTAATCCTCTTTAGATGTATTTTCCATAGGAACTGTAAAGCTATTAGGATGTATGTGTGTCGTCTACATTTCCACTGGACAAATCTGGTATGTGTGTGTCTGACAATTTCTTTTACAGTAAGTAGCATTGAACCACTGTTGTTCTGCAAATTCTTGCAGCCAAAATACTGTCATTTCAATAGGAATCCATGCAATGGGGATGGAATTTGGTTGAGGACAAACATTTCCTCCCTCAGATTTCGCAGCTGGTTCAAGTTGGTAAAGCAGATTCACCTCATTTACCAACCACAAGCTGCGCTTCACACATCATACTATTTACAAAAGACAATGTACTTTTTGACAGTGATTGTACTTCTATATATAATGACTACTGTTCTGACTGGCTAACCATCAGTGTTCATCAGAGCAAGGCAGGCTGCTAAATATTACATATTGAGATGTCATATGTTTATCTTCTGATAGGGATGATGCACAGTCTTTATGGCAAAATAAAAACCGAGGGTGATATTGTGACAGCCTAAAAGGGTTTATTTTGCCATGATGGCAGGCTAACTGTACATTATCCTGCTAATTACACGGCTAGTTAGCAAGTAAATAAATAAAGGGCCATGGAATGTTGATCTGATTTGAAATTATTGTTTTATGTGAGAAGAAAAAGATCCTAAAGTGCTGTGAGAAACTAGTACAGTGTAGAAGATAGGTTGCAAAAGATGATCAGAATCTATTATTCCAGAAAGATGTACAATAAAACATTATAAACATGATGCATTTTTAAGAATTATCTGTTTTCGCAGCTTAATTCAAAAAATAAAAAAAACCTTTGTATTTATTACACATCATAAATTTTACATTTAAAAAGAAATGAGTCTGTCACCTTTAAATAAACAACATTTAGTTGGTCACCGCAACATTATGAAATGCAGTTTCTCAAACAACTGCCTACTGGTCTTGCATAACTTTGGTTGTATAGTCTTCAGATGGCAAGGTGCTGCTTACAAGGTTCACATAATAAATATGACTACTTCTGAAACATAAATAGAGCTGCCTGAGTCTAATCTTCAGCGGTGATGATTATACAGACAGCAGACCACGGACACACACTGACACTCACACACAGACACAAACACAACTAAGATTCGCTCTGGTCTGAATGACACCTTTATGCACTGAAGGGAAGGTAGGAGTGCAGCGTCTCACACACACAGACTCTGTGTCTGGAGTTGATTTATTTCAGGCCATTGCTTTCTAAACAGGACATGCATACGCTGCTTATTATACTTCGCTCTAAATGCTCTTGTAGGTGGATCGTTCCACAAATAACTGCCTGCTTGTGTTTCACGGCTGAGACAAAAATCTGCTGAGCCGTAAACTGTTGTTTTATACACTACATTATTCTGATGTCCATATGATGAGACTTGGTCACACTGATTGATGACATTTGGTGAACTACAATGGGGCTTTTGGCTTACTTGCGTCTCCTGCTGCCATTTTCAAACAAGTGTGGGATGATATTTTTTCCTTAATTTCTTTCTTTTTTTTTTTTTAAATGGAAAACAAGTGCTACCAAGATTAGTTACAGTGTGTAAACTTTTATGACCACTCTAAAAGCTAACCAAGGTGGAGGGTTACAGCCTGTCGGAGACAATTTTCCACTTACGGACAAGTGGGGGTGAGAGCATGTGTGTGTAGTTTAATGCGGTACGGTTGTTGTTCAAAGTTATCCTTCTCTGTGACGTTATCATACAAGAGGAAAAAGAGAAAGGGGGATGGAGAGAAAGAAAGGCAATGAAAAGACTAAGTTAGAAAACTTGCTTTGCATGGAAAAATCCTGGAATTTCGTCTGCAACACATTGGGCCTCATTTTTGTAACAAATGTACAGAAACAGAAAATTGGGCGTATGGCCCTTTCTACGCAGATCTTGGAATTGATCAATATTGACGTGAACGGTGGATATGATCAAATCTCACATCAAGTCTCAGCTCAGGTACGCAAGTTTTTGAGTTTGCCTGAACTTGAGTGCAGCAAAGTAAATCTGGCGGAGAATAGTATAATGATAGCATTTAGATTATTTTCCTGACTGACAACTGAAGCTCATCATTATGGCAAAATAAAAACCTAGGATGATCTTGTGACATCCTAAAAGGGTTTATTTTCTCATGACAGGCTAACTGTACATCATCCTGCTAATTACACGGCTGGTTAGCAAGTAAATAAATAAAGGGCCATGGAATGTTGATCTGATTTGAAATTATTGTTTTATGTGAGAAGAAAAAGATCACAAAGTGCTGTGAGAAACTAGTACAGGGTAAAAGACAGGTTGCAAAAGACAGAATCTGGTATTCCGGAAAGACATTTACTAAAATTATAAACATGGTGTGTTTTTGAATGATCTGTTTTTGCAGTTTAATGTAAAAAAAGAAAAAGAAGAAAGAATAAAATAAAACAAATAAATAAACATTGTAATGCTGTAAAATGATTAATTGCGATTAATCATTTGACAGCACTAAAATATTGGTTTTATTTGAACTAGAGATTGTATTTTATTACACATCGTAATTTTCCTTAGCCAGATCATTAACCAGTAAGGTTAGAATGTAAAATTAAAATTTGAATACATGGGTGCCTGTGACCCATTAAAAAATTGCACAATAGCTTTTTGTTTGTTTGTTTTTTTAATGGGTGTTTTTGAAGTAAGAACAATTTCACTCTTTCTGGCCAGTTACGTTTCTCCGTAAACTCTGATTTTCTTCACATTTATCAACGTACGATCATTCGTACGATGGGATTGGTGGCATACAAATGTTTCATGAATCATACATGAACCCTGTTGTGAGTTGATTTGTGCTCTCAGATCTGCGCTCGTTTCTACATTAGACTGATACATGAGACCCTTCACTATACTGGTTTTATATTACACTACAATGAGGCTGTACCTTTCAAAATTGCAACTGTTACCTTAAACGGGTATTTCTACTTGATTTAACCCATAAAAATTAGTTTTGTTGGTATAAATGAGTTGACTCTGTGATGTTAAATAACATTTTGGAATTGAATAAATCAGATAGTATGGTACACTTATTTACTATTAACTTTTCCCTCAATAAATTCCTAATTTGTTGCTTATTAATAGTTAGTAAGGTAGTTGTTAAGTTTAGGTATTGCTGAGATTAGGGATATAGAATAAGGTCATGTAGAATAAGGCATTAACATGTGCTTAATTTGTACTAATATTCTAGTAATATTCATGCTAATAAGCAACTAGTTAAGAGACCCTAAAATAAAGTGTTACCGATAATATATTACCACTTTTAGGAAAAGGTGTATCAGTCAGCAGTTTATCCAGAACTTTTCTCTGTTGGCTGCTATTATGAATAATTTCCCTTTAATATTCTTCTTCTTGATCTCCCAGGTGATTCAATGGTATAAGTGAGGCCCAAGTCAAAGGCTATTTGCTTCTCTTATAGAAAAAGAGAGGAGACAGAAAAGAAGAATGAGCAGCAGTGATATTTACTGATGTGCCGAGTGATGGAAGTGGCTGGTTGGAAACAAATATTTCAAAGCAGCGATTGGCAAGGGAGAGATAAATGAATAAGATGAATGAGAGAGACATGAAGGTTCTGGAAGGTAAATGCATCAGAAACCCTGAAGATATTGCTTTTTATTTGCTACATCTGTTAAAAACAGCTTGTGCCATCAACTTGCTGCAGTCAAACTAATCCAGAGTGCAATATAAGAGCTTTTTTAAAGGTCAAAACACACTGTGAGATTTTCTTTGTAAAAAGCTTTGCAAACTTGTCAGAGCTGCTATTTTTATGACTCCTGTTTGGTATTCCTGAGCTGATTTGTAGGCAATGTGTCCTGGTTACTAAATTTAAAAAATACAACCAATTAGATAGTTTTGTGGAAGAATTAATAACAGGAGTTACTTATTAGCAACCTAACTATATTTGCAAAAGCAAAACTATTTTACTTTGTGTTCAAAAACATGCAGGCGGTACTTCAGATTTAAATTGCTCTAATGATAGAAACATTTCTGATTTAATCTGGTTAATTATAATGAATTGAAATATGATTACTTGCATAATTTCAATTTCAATTTTTTAAATAATAGTACAAAAATAATAAATCAAATTTAAAGTCCTAATAAATATTTTTGTTAAAAATCAAGATAAAATAAAATTTATAAAAAAAACTAAAGGAATTAAAACAGTGAAGCAATCAATCAATCAATCAAACAAACAAACAATATATAAATAATGTTAAAAAAAATCTAAAATCTAATTAAAGTTCAAACAAATACAGTTTTCTCTTTAAGCTTGAAGTCAGCATGACATGAAAATCTATTTCCTAATACTTTCTAAATGTTTTAAACACTCTAAAAACTGTTTGTTTATTTGCTCAAGCCAAATGTGTGGGTAAGGAAGCTGGGTTGATTTGACCCAATTTGGGTTGATAATCCTTCATAATCTGTACTACACACTTTACGCAAGTTTCAACCATTCTCTGAGTGACATTACCACTTTCACTATCAATGTTCAATAGAAAAAAAGTCATCAAAGCAAAAACTATCAAACTACCTGAGGAATGTGTTTCTTTTATGACTGGAGGGTTTTTTGGAGTGTTTTCTCTCACACCAAAATCACTCGGTGACCAACGACTTGAGACTGGAAACTGCAAAAGCCAGAATGGCACTAGAGAAGAGTGATTAAAAAGTTTTAAACCTGTTGATTTGCTAATTCACAAGTGTTTATTACAAGACTTTGACCATATAAATGGAATAAAAATAAATGGTCAAATTTCGTGTAAAACAATATTATTCAACAATCTTCACTGAGCTTTTAAAAAGCAATTTCAATACATTGTATAAGCTGTATAACTGCTATTCTTTTCTGCTCTGTTTCTCACTCATATGTACATAATGTTTTTTTTTTTTTTTTACTTAATTTACAAATAAAAATTAATTCTACTTTCTTACAATTGGATTCAAGCTCACATTCACTTGATTTGCCTCCGTCCAGTCAACAACTGATGGACAAAAGCAAGACCACTTTTCTGTCATTATGCCCAACATCAAATGTGTGAAAGCTTCCTGCAGAACACAGCTCATAAAAAGCTTTTCTGGATTTTTCTGCATTGCTATCCAGGATGGTGCAGAAGTGAATGAGAAATCCTTCTTTCAACACTTATAACCTCTGACATCTGCTGCAGGCCCAGTTCATTTATATGCAAAAAAATATTGCCCAAAAACTAGTGCAAAAAGAGAAAGTACAGTCTTGGCTTTTTCTCCTTTTCAGTTGCTCAGTGCTAAACATGGTGTGCAAAGATACGAAAACTTCACACACACACACACACACACAAACGCACACACAAATAGATGCTCGCAAGCAAGCACATGCACACTTTAGAGGCTTAAACTTCACAAATCCCTGAGTGCAGGCAGAAGAATACTTTCCTTGCTTTTCCTTTCTATTAAATCACAGAGAAAAAGGTCACAACATTAATACCGTCATAACAACAGCGCTGACGGCATATTGTTCCACACATACCCACTAAAGTTATCAGGTGCTTCCAGGGCCCAACATTTCATCTTTAGAAAGAATGTATTTCATAAGACTCTCATTGAGAGCCACAGCAAATGGGAAGCATCATTATGCAAAAACACCAATGAAGAGAGGAGATACCAAGTGGAACATTTGTCTTCCAGACTGATCCCAGACCAGTGTCTCTGCGCTGCTTATTTGCTTTAAGTGTTATATGTATTTTTTTACACTGTTCCCAATACAGCAATTAGGATGATGATGAGTCAAAATTCTGTTAAATGAAGTTTGTTTATGTTTTGTCAGCCTAATGTAGCTCTGTGACTAAAGGGATATTAAAGAAAGAAGGGAGAATGAGAGAGAGAGACAGAAAGCTGGGCGAACTGGCTTTGAAAACAGTTACCAGCCCAAGGCCACAACGCACAAAAACACAAACAAACACACAAGACACAGAGCTCACCTTCAACATAATCATTTCTCGCTGTGTATAAGTGTATGTGATCTGACATGGCAGCACAAAAAGAACAAGGGTGGTAGCAGTCTGCCACGGCCCCTCTATGCGCCTGCTGGATAATTTGGGCACCTGCTGTGCCACAACCCTGGCATGTACAGATGTCCTCTAATATGAGCCCACCTACTGGAGCTTCCCCTGATTCCCTAATCACACTGAACTGCAGAGGAAGACATAATGAGCAGTAATATCTGTCAGAAACATTAGCTGATCTAAAATAAGATGCTATTAACAGAGCTGATTTCCAAAAGTGCCTGAGTGCAAATAATACTACACAGTCGATCAGAGAAAATAAATTCCGATAGACTCATTTCAACAAGCCAACAGAAGCTTGAGCCATCCTTACTATAAAGTTAATTCTACAACAGCAATTGTTCCTAATTATCATATGTTTGCAAGTTCAGTGTTCACCATACTAGAAAGATCAAAATCCACCCATTAAGACGAAGTGAACTAATAGATGCAAACTGCAACAGTAACAGCTCCTTCTAACCCATTTTCACTCATTTTGGCAAATAACACTGCACAATGCTGATAATAGCAGTACACAGCGATGGTATAAGTGATCAGAAATAAAACAACTTTGCTATAGAATGTTATAAAGCATAACTCAATGTGACAATTTTCCCTTAAAATTCATAATATATTTGGTTATTCACAAAACAATTATAAGTCAAACACAACAAAAACTATCTGTTAAATTATCTTTTTTTTTCAAGCCCTCCTATCGAATCATAATATTGAGGCTTTTACTTGCTTACTGATTTGTAATATTCATATATACATACACATGCACACACAGATAGATAGACAGACAGACAGACAGACAGACAGACAGACAGACAGACAGACAGACAGACAGACAGACAGACAGACAGATAGATAGATAGATAGATAGATAGATAGATAGATAGATAGATAGATAGATAGATAGATAGATAGATAGATAGATAGATAGATAGATAGATAGATGCATCATCCAAAACTAAATGTAAAGTAGTTGTATTGTAGTAAGCTGACAGTAAAATATACCAAAGACTAAGTATATAATAAACCTTTTTTATTATACATACTTACATAAACCAGAAATCTAAACTAAGTAATGAACTATTCATATACATACTTATATAAACCAGAAATGTTTCCATTCCAGGATGGTGGATCTGTTGACATATCTGGAGCAACTGAATACCTACATATAATGTATAATCTATGTATTAACATCTATGATTCTAATTCCCTATCTACAGTGAAGACTAAAAGGATGCTGTTATAATCCAAAGACCTAAATACCACAAGTGCTTGCAGTGTAAATTTTGTAGTTTGCAGCATCACATCGCTCACTTGCAGACCCTGTGTAAGGTTTGCAACTGTTATAAAACATTCTTTACCACAACCACCTGCCTGAAAGGGTAAAAGCCCCTCCTGATCTGGCAGTATGAAAAGAATGGGCATCCATTGTACAAGTGAGTGCTGGCATGGGCTTTAATGTTTAATCTGGCTATTCTGTCAAGGCTATCCTGTTTTTCTCCCAGAGCCTCATATTGTGCTGTTGGTTGTCTGATGCCTCATCTGGCAGAGTCTGCAACAGGCCAAGATTAGTGAAAAGCTTATAATTAAATGCACCAAGTATCGCTGTAAACAGCATGTCTCCTGCAAGACAAAAAAAGCCACCTTGCACGCCTGTCACGACTGTGCTGTAATGCTGCTGAACGACTACAATAGCAGCAAGATTCTAAGCAAACTTCTGAAAATTCTGTCATCGTTTACTCAGCTTATGCTATTCCAAACTTATGCGATTTTCCTTCTTTCACAAAACACAAGCTTTTGTGTTTTGTGAAAGAAGGAAAATCGCATAAGAAGAATATTTGAAGAATGTTTCACATGTTTTTGTCAGTACACTGAAAAAAATGGCCTGGTTAAATGAAATTACTGACTATTAATAATATCAAACCTCAAAGCTTCTTGCATTTCATGTGTCCTTTCTGAAGCATAGAACTTACGGATCCCACTGAGTATTATTGTCTAGACCAAAAAAGCAGAAACATTCTATAGATATCTTCCATTGTATTCCACATAAGAAGGCAAATTATACAGGTTTGGAATTACATAGAATGAGTATTTGATGAAAGAATCTTCATTTTAGATAAACTACTCCTTTAACCCATTGGAAGGAATTAAGTTTTTTTGCTAAAATGTTGTCCTGCATTACAGTAGGCAGGAGGAATAGAGGTAATTTCCTCCGTATAATCATTAAAATTGGCAATATCCAATTTAATCCATGACGGAGCCCCTGTGAGGAAACCTGGGGATCTTTTAACCATAAAACAAAATTACTGTTGACCATGACATGCCACAGCTGAAGAAACTTCAAATCCCCTCAGGCCATTTATAACCTTAGATGTATGCATTTAATAACATCATGCAACAACACAATTGTTATTTTGAATAGTTAATTCTCTTAAGCATGGCCACTAGTCTCATATTTTAACTAATTACAGTTTCCTGATATGCTGCGTTCTGCTGCCAGAGCGTGTGAGAACGTGTCAGAACGTGTCAGAGCGTCTGTGTAAGAGTGTGTCAGCTGCACCAGCAGCTACTGAGGATTTCCCATTAAAAAATGGATTAAGTTTTCATTCCTGTATATCACAAAACCTCTTACACACACACACACACACACACACACACACACACACGTGTCCAGTGTCTCCCTAGAGAGATTTTTAGATCTGTTAGAAGCGAACAGGTGCACCATGACCAACAGCCAACAGACCCCAGCATAACATGTATCTCATGAATCTCATGAAAATAATTGCTAGTACACAGTTCTCAATACTCTTGAATAGGTCTCTTTTCAAAACTCTTCACACATTTCCCCTCACCGATTTTTAGCTTGGCACAGCAGTCAACTGAATATCCAAAATGTACTAAAACTACAAAAACACTTCATATGCTTCAGATCAACTTCCATAACACTCACAAAGCTTTTCACCACCCAATAAACACACTTTGTTACTCATAAAACAGTGACCTAAAAAACAAACATGTGACACTATACAATGTTTTCTTAAATGATTCCCAGTAAAATTTCTTCACAAAACAAGAATGCTGGCTCGGTACTGTTTAGAGTTCAATACAAGATATGCTACATGGTCCATGTGTTAATTACAAAATAAAATTATTTCCCCTTTTGTATAGATGCTAATGATACTGAAAGACTAACATCTGTGTAGGTCTTCAGCTACATCTGTTTTGATAGTAATTCATTTTTTAGATTTTGAATATATTTAAATATGATATTACTGTACAAATACAGCAACATATTGTCCTACTCAGCTTTTTGCTAAGTTAAACAGTTTTGAAAAAAGTGTGTAAACGTGCAAATTTGGTCTGGCCAAGTAACGATAAATGATCCACAGTTTAGCCCACATAAACTGCTGTTGTGCTCACTATATGAAGAGTTTTGAAAAGTATTGAGAAATTGTTTTTAGCAATAAAATGTAATGTAATTTTTGACAAAAAGAGCACATATTCTCTACAATTCACAGTAAAAAAAAAATCTCTGTGCACTAAAATAGATTCACTTCAGGAGAATTTTCTGATGTTTTGACCCAAGAGTTGAAAGTATTTTAGCAGATGAGCTCAGACAATGTAGTTCCTGAGTGCCTGCAGACATGAGCGTGAGACAGACTATAGTAAAGCGCACTGGTAGTGGATGAAAGAGTGCCTTGTGGCACAAGGAATGGAGTAGACTAAGTATTTGTGTGTGTCTGTGTGTGTGTTAAAGTGGAATGCTATTGTGCGAAAGTGGAGGAAGAATATGTTGACTTGTCCATATAGATGTGTGGGTGTTGCATAATACAAATCCATTTTGTTACAGCAGGATGTGCCTTCAGTGTGCGAGGGAGAAAAGAGAAATAAAGGCAGATTGTTTTGTGAGTTTGTGTGTTTTACTACCGATAGCATTTCTGTCTGCATTTTCAGTGCTCAGTAAGATTGCTGTGAATGGTTTATTTGACATAAATTCCAATCCTGCACAGAGGCAAAGAAAATCAGCTTTGCTGTACCTCCAAAAAACCATACATCTAAATAAGAGTGATCTGCCTGTGTAGAGTGGCCCTCTATTTTTTATTTATTTTTTTAGCTGTTTACAGAAGAAAAAAAATCGTTCTATATTTACACACATAAAAACTTACAAAGTGAAAATAGCATATCCGTGGTGTAAAACAAGGTTATAAAAAAAAGAATACACCCCAAAGATTTTATACATGGTCCCTCGAGTGTTAATAGTTTAAACTGACACCCAAATCAGGATTTTTAGTCCTTGTATTTAAACTGAGAACTAAATAAAAACAAAATAAAACTTCTGATCAGTACATCAAAGACAACCTGTAATGTTACTGGTCTTTTAATGGAACTGCTAAACTATTGGAAAATTGCAGTTATTAAGGTGACATCTCAAGTTTTTCTGACAATACAGGCCCATTGTCTGATGTACACTATATTGCCAAAAGTATTGGGTCACCCCCTTCTAATGAACAGGTTTGACTACTTTAGTCATTTCTATGAGTACAAATCTTAATGTTTAAGCATATAATGATATTCTAGGGAATTGTGTGCTTCTAATTTTATAGCAACAGTTTGGAGAGGACCTATTCTAACATGACAGTGTCTCTGTGTATAAGGCACGGTTCAAAAAGACATGATTGATTCAGTCAGTGTGGAAGAACTTGACTGGTCTGCAGAAAGCCAAGTCCTAATCCCAGCTGAACACCTCTGGTGTGACTTTAAATGCAGAGCCAAAAACTCATCACCAAACACCAATGACTTGTACACAAGGGTACTCTCATTTTAGACACGTCCAAAACTGTTGCGACAGAGATGGAAATACAATTTTTAAATACATGAATTATGTTTCCATCTTTGTTGCCACAGTTTTGTTAGTGCCCTTTTCTGTTCTAAAGAAGGGGGTGTCCCAATACTTTTGTCCTTATAGTGTCTATACAAGTCATTGGTGTTTGGTGATGAGTTTTTGGCTCAAGGCCTGCTTTTAAAGTCACACCAGAGGTGTTCAGCTGTGATTAGGACTTGGATTTCTGCAGACCAGTCAAGTTCCCTTTCGAGGAAACTTCGAACTGCGTCCTGTAGGGGTCGCTATGGGGAATGCCTCGGCGTGACCGGTGTCTTGAAGCATATATCTAATCACAACAATAACATTGGCCGGCGACAGCCTATGACGTTACTACCTGCGCGGCCACAGTATAAAGGGGCGCCGGGAAAATACGTCATCCTCTGCTTCGTTTTCACTGACCGTTTGTTTATGATAGCAGAAGCTAAGCACGACTAGGAGTGCACGTTCTCTCGTACGGTTCTCGTTTGTTCTGATACCTGCAGTCTCACACGGCTCGCGGGTTGTGTGTGTGTGTGTGGTGAAGGGCAAGCGCGTTCAGCTCTTGAGGGAGTTGAATGCACTCATGTGCTCATCGTGATGCATTCGCGGGACTACTGAGAGGGAAGGTGAGCGCTTGACTTTTTACCCAATTTGTAATACCCATGTCTGCATGAGTGTGTTCGCCTCTCGCTGGAAAAGCGACGCATTGTTGGCGGCGGCTCCGTTCTCGCATGATTCCAGAGGTAATCCAGCGCGTGGGCGGAGCATGTTTAGCTCCCGTAGGAACTGAATACATACTGCGCGTTGCGAGTGTGGTGAGGATTATCTGCCCATTGCCCACGATTCGCAGTTCATGGGCAGAACAGGGAAAGGACCTGATGGGAAATCTTCCCTATCAGTAACTTCCCTATCAGTAAGGAATTACGATGTGGGTATATGTCTGCAGTTATTGGACAGATGATTTATAACATGTTCTAACCACATTATACTGCACTCCGGGAGCCCTCTCGATCCTGTGGATATGGTCTCACCTGTCAGTACTAGATCCAGCCTGGATGATGGCCTACATCTTCGGCCTCATGCTTGCTGGATCATGCAGCCAAGTCGCTAGGTTTCTGCGGGAGCCTCCTTGTCCTTCAGGTCCCAGTATAGTGTTGCAACCCAGGACTTGTGGGTCCTCCATTCAGGCTGAGCCTTTTTTGGATATTATTGCTTCGATTATTGCATTGATTATGTGCTCCCTGACCTCCTGGCTGGGTGTTTGCTTCGAGAAGATGCCCCGGCCAGGATGCGCTACTCGTGTCTCGCATCGAGAGGCTTCCTGAGATTTGAGTCACACTGTCCTTACGGTCAAACCAGTGAATCGCCCCTCCGTGGAGTCGGCTTGAGTATACTCTTTACAAGTGAGAGGTGTTTCTGCAGAAACCCTTCCTGATTGCTTAAGCTCTGAGGAGCGATAGCTCTTCAGACATGTATGGTTTTTGGCTAACCCGTTGGTCTATGCTCTCTATCAAGATGGAGAGCGTAGAACTACGTTCGCCTACTAACAGATGACAGTCTCCCTTTGGGTGCTGCTGGACTGTCCTTTTATTCTGGCACTGCCTTTTGGTTGAGCTAGGGCAGGGGTTTTCAACCTGTGGGGGGCGCCAACACCTGTCAAGGGGGGCGCGAGCATCAATTAATTCAGAGACATTGCCTTGAAGATTTACGAATACGAGCTTTCAAATCTTCAGCCATCCGCTAGGGGGCAATCAGACTCCCGCTGTTAGGCGACAGTGAGAATGGTGTAAAATAATTTACGGTTAGTCATGTCAGAAATCCAACCATTGGCATGTTGTTATCTCAGAAACGGGTTCAGCCAACACACTGAATCAGGTAAGCTGGTTATATGTGTATGTTTCTTGGTTATATGTGTAAGCTGGTTATATGTGTATGCTACGCACTGGAAATGCAGCAAACAATATGTGAATGATGTTCGCGCACTTTGGGCTCGCGTGGGGGGGGGTGGTGTTGGGGGGGCGCGAGTGAAATTAGACAAACTTGGGGGGCGCATGTCCTAAAAGGTTGAAAACCCCTGAGCTAGGGTGTGCTCCCCTCATTGTGAGAGTTAGCTATGCACCTAATGTTCCCAGTTTGTGTTGTAGGCGCTCTGAACATGGCAGTGCTCCAAAACCTCACTGTGGGAGGTTCTTTATGAGCTCTGTGGCAGTGACACCAGGAAGTTGGCCGCTTCCGGCCTCCCAGTTGGGTTACCCTGTTGGTCAGGCCTTGCAATGCTCTCCTCACCTAGAGGTTACTTTTGAGCTTGCCACTCCCGGTCGAGGGTCTGAGGACTCCTCTCACTGGGTCCTGTTCCCCCTATATCTCCGTTGAGCAGCAATTTCAGGTTGTTAGGCTGCTCTCTGCCTCCCTGTCAGGTTGCTGTCCTTGTTGGTTCAGCTCAGCAGTGCTCCCCTCACCCTAGAGGGTCACCTATGGGCATGCCGCTCCCAAAACTGAGCGTCTGAGTCCCTCTCCTATTTTGAGAGTTAGGCCTCCGCTCTCTAGAGCTTCGGTTAGCAGTCATACCAGGTTGTTGGGCCACCTTCTGCCTCCCTGGTAGGCTGTTCTTTGGTCGAGCTAGCATTGCTCCCCTCACCATAGAGGGTTACCTATGAGCATGCTGCTCCCTTCTGAGCATCTGAGTTCCCTCTCATACTGAGAGTTAGGTTCTCCACTCCCCGGAGCTCTGTGATTCAGTGGCCTCAGGTTGTTAGGCCCCTCTTTGCCTCCCTGTTAGGTTGTTCTCCTTGTTGGTCGAGCTAGCATTGCTCCCCTCACTATAGAGGGACACCTATGAGCATGCCGCTCCCTTCTGAATCGTCTGAGTTTCATCTCATTCTGAGAGTATGGTTCTCCGCTCCACAGAGCTCTGTGATTCACTGTTGTTCGAGCTAGCAGTGCTCCCCTCACTATAGACGGTCACCTATGAGCATGTCGCTCCCTCCTGAGCATCTGAGTTCCCTCTCATTCTGAAAGTTAGGTTCTCCGCTCCCCGGCGCTCTGTGATTCAGCGGCCTCAGGTTGTTAGGCCTCTCTATGCTTCCCTGTTAGGTTGCTCTGCTTGTTGGTCGAGCTAGCATTGCTCCCCTCACCATAAAGGGTCACCTATGAGCATGCTGCTCCCTTCAGAGGATCTGAGTTTCTCTCTCATCCTGAGAATTGGATTCTCTGCTCTGTGGGATCCACCGTGCAGTCATGCCATTGGGTCAGGACTGCCCTTCCCCTTAGGCTGATCTCATGGTGTGTTCGGCAGTGCTCCCCTCACTCCGAGGGTCTCTTACGAGCATGCTAACCCTCCCTGAGTGTCTGAGTTCCCTCTCATACTGAGAGTTGAGTTCTCCACTCCCCAGAGCTCTGTGAGTCAGCAACTTCAGGTTGTTAGGCCTCTCTCTGCCTCCCTGTTAAGTTGCTCTCCTTGTTGGTCGAGCTAGCATTGCTCCCCTTAACTTAGAGGGTCACCTATGAGCATGCCGCTCCCTTCTGAGCGTCTGAGTTCCCTCTCATGCTGAGAGTTAAGTTATCCACTCTCCAGAGCTCTGCCTTGGTAGAGCTAGCATTGCTCCCCTCACTATAGAGGGTCACCTATGAGCATGCAGCTCCCTCCCGAGCGCTCCTTGTTGGTCGAGCTGGCATTGCTCCCCTCAACTTAGAGGGTCACCTATGAGCATGCCGCTCCCTTCTGAGCATCTGAGTTCCCTCTCATGCTGAGAGTTAAGTTCTCCGCTCTCCAGAGCTCTGCCATGGTAGAGCTAGCTTTGCTCCCCTCAGCATGGAGGGTCACCTATGAGCATGCTACTCCCTCCAGAGCATCTGAAAAGAAGGTGTTTACAAATCCATGTTATGGTAAGTGCGCACGCTAGTCTCTGTGCACTTTCTGAAAGCCATGTTGTGGTAAGATCGCACACCAAGTGTTTTGCAGTCTTTCTAAAATCTAAGGTATGGGTTACGCGCTGCGGCTTCGTACCCATTCTTTGAGTCTGTCAGGCCCCAGTTTCACCTTGGGCCCCACTCTACCTATGTATGTGCTGAGTTCCCTCTCATGCTGAGAGTTAAGTTCTCCGCTCTCCAGAGTTCTAAAGCCATGGTAGAGCTAGAATTGCTCCCCTCACTATAGAGGGTCACCTTTGAGCATGCTGCTCCCTCCCAAGCATCTGAAAAGAATTCAGCTCTGTGAGTCAGCAACTTCAGGTTGTTAAGCTTCTCTCTGCTTCCCTGTTAAGTTGCTCTCCTTGTTGGTAGAGCTAGCTTTGCTCCCCTCAGCATAGAGGGTCACCTATGAGCATGCTGCTCCCTCCCGAGAATATTTCAAATCCATGATATGGTAAGTGCGCACGCTAGTCTCTGTGCACTTTTTGAAAGCCCCGTTGTGGTAAGATCGCACACCAAGTGTTTTGTGGTCTTTCTAAAATCCTGTACGGTATGGGTTACGCACTGTGGCTTCGTCCCCATTCTTTTAGTCGGTCAGGCTCCGGTTTCACCTTGGGCCCCACTCTACCTATGTATCCCCAGTGATACTACTTGAACAGGGTGTTGCTACCAAGGATCTGTTGAGACAGTTCCTTCAGCAAGCTCTTGCAGAGCAAGCAGTAGCCCCTGGGTGACAGGCCAAGACTTAGTTACTATCCTAAGCGCTTGGTCGTATCCCCTTAAAGGAAATTCTTTGAGAATCAGTATGTGTGGGTGAGGAGAGTATAAGGTTCATTCTAAGATTCGCAAGCTCCTGCAAGCTTAAAGACTATATTTCTCAGCACAAAATAGGATTTACAATCACCATTGTACAGTCTGTATTACACCAGTACATTATATAGGCTAATCATTTGTACAGAGAGAAACATATGACGTCCATATAGTGATTGAATGCGAGATATATGCATATTTTTCATTCCAATATATTGTAAGCAATTGCAAACTCTTTTTCCACCAAAAAAATTTTATGATTTCATTTTATGATTAATTCCCATCATCTTTCTTACACTTACACAAGCTATTTGAATGTTAGAATTAATCATTTTTACAGCCTAATTTTAATGAGAAGTCTTTTACTGGAAAGGAAAGTTTGAATTCTGTAAGTTACAGTATACCTTTGTAGTACAATGGAATCTTTTATATGAAAATATCAAGGGAATTTTGATTTGTCATGATAGGACCCCTTTAAATGCATCATCCAAGGATGACTCTGCATATCTAGTTCACATGGCGAATGAAAGACTCCATTCATCCCATCAAAGAAACCATCTTTGACTGAACTACTATCATTAATGCTTCAGCTGAAAGACTGTGCAGCATTCCTCAGGGCATAGTTTACAGTAAAGCACTGAAAATGATACATGTACTACTGTATTACTTGTCATACCAGTAACATTTTGTTATATTCAGTGATTGATGATCATGCATCTGTCTTCATATCAGGCTTGGAAATATTTGTGTGTGTACATACTGTATGAGTCTACACTGTGTGAGCAGCTGAGAGGGCTCAAGATGGCCACAGATGTTATGACTGCCTTAGGATCTCTATCTCCCTTTGTCTCTCCATTCTTAACAGACAGCCACACAGTAGCACAATTAGAGACAGCATATTACCCAATGACATGTGCACACACACAGACACATACAGCACACGCACAGACACACGTGTTTCACTGTCATGGTGGGGACTTTCCATTCATTTCTGTTGTTTTCAAATTTGCATAAAATAATTAATATAATAATTGTTATTGTTATATAGTGCCTTTGTCAAATCACTTTACATTATCATCTTTACAATAAATCAGTAAATAACAGACATTAGACACAAAAACAAAAAGGAGGTAGAAAGACTGAGGAAAAAACTGATTAGGTCCAACAACTTGAAACTGATTTGATTATGGTGAGCAGAACTGTAAATTCTAAAGCCATGTTGCATGAGGAAGCATGTAAAATTTAAAAAGACGTGGACCCAACACAGAACCCTGAGGAACACCATGTGAGACAGGGGTAATAGATTTGTATTTCTGTTTAGAAATACACGAATAACTGCCCTTCAAATATGATGTTAGCCAGTAATATGCAGACAGAGGCAAAAGCAGAACTGAGATCCAAGAGAAGAAGAAGAATGTTAAGTTCACCTGTGTCAGCTAAAGTTATGAGGTCAGTATGTAGGGTTATTTTATTTAGTTATTTTAATTAAGCCATTTTTGTTGTGGGAACTGTTGGCTAAACCCAGCTTAGATACTCAACATATTTCAATTTAAACGTCTCAGGTTACGTATGTAACCATGGTTCCCTGAAGGGAACGAGACACTGCGTCGAAACGCATATGGGAACGCCTTCAGCATGACCAGGCTCTGAATATGATGTGTAATCAGTCAAACAAGGGCGAGGCGTCACGGGCGGGGTGACGTCACGACCAGGAAGCATATAAGCACGTGCGGCGGAGCCGGCTTCAGCTTCAAGTCATGAAGCAAGCGCTGGCAGGGATGCCGGAAGTGTGGCAACGTGACGCAGCGTCTCGTTCCCTTGAGGGAACCATGGTTACATACGTAACCTGAGACGTTCCCTTCCAGGAACTTCGAGCTGCGTCGAAACTCATATAGGAACGAGATACCAACGCCGCCAGACTGACAAGTCCCTGCCTGGTGTCAGGACGAAAGGACAGAGGAGCCGGGAGTGGCTCGGATGTCAAGGTCATAGAACCTAACGAAAGTCAGGGGCGTGGACCACCCAGCTGCGTTGCAGATGTCCTGCATGGAACACCTGCCCAGAAGGCCTTGGAGGCCGCCACACCTCGGGTTGAGTGCGCTCTGACTCCCACCGGCGGGGGGAGCTCAGAGGCCTCGTATGCCAAAGCCATGGCACCCACAATCCACCTACTAAGAGGAGGGCTTCGTAGCAGGAAGACCCCTCTTAGGCGGACCATAGCACACGGGCAGCTGGTCCGATTTTCTCCACAGGGAGGACCTGTGGATGTATGCGTCTAGTGCTCGCACTGGACACATACGATTGTGCTTCTCCTGGTCTGGCTCCCCGAAGGGAGGAGGACAGAAGGCCTGCAGTACGACCGGCTGTGGAACGACCGATGGGACCTTCGGAACATACCCCACGCGGGGGTAGAGGAATACTTTCGCCGAACCGGGCGCAAAGTGAATAGAGGCCATAGTCAGGGCCTGAAGG
This sequence comes from Barbus barbus, assembly GCF_936440315.1. Lineage (NCBI taxonomy): Eukaryota > Metazoa > Chordata > Actinopteri > Cypriniformes > Cyprinidae > Barbus > Barbus barbus. Next base: position 19,062,879 of record NC_136735.1, on the reverse strand, counting down.
TCACTCACCCTCCTCAGAGAGATGATAGCCAATAAGAAAACGGTCTTGATAGTGAGGAGTCTCTCAGTTATCTCCTGAATGGGCTCGAAAGGTGCATTGCACAGAGCCTCCAGAACCACAGCCAGATCCCACGTAGGGACGAGATCGTACCGGAGGCCTCAGCCTCAACGCACCGCGGAGGAAACGTGTAACCAGGGGGTGTCTACCCACTGACTGGCCACCGGTAAGGGCGTGGTATGACGAAATAGCTGCCACGTAGACCTTAACAGTGTAATGGGTTACCCCTGCGGAGAACCGGGCCTGCAGGAACTCCAGTACTGCACCAACGGGGCAGTTGACTGGGTCGAGCTGGCGGTCCCCGCACCAAGAAGTGAAGAGCCTCCACTTCAAGGCGTACAGTTTCCTCGTAGAGGGAGCTCTGGATTGGAGGATGGTCTCGACAACCTCGGTTGACAGACCGGAAGCTATGAGCTGTGCCCCCTCAGGGGTCACACCAACAGCTTCCATCACTCCGGGCGAGGGTGCACCTCGGTGCCCCCGGCCTGTGAGAGGAGGTCCCTCCTGACGGGCACTTCCCGCGGAGTGCCGTCGAGGAAAGATATCAGGTCCGAGAACCATACTCGGCCCGGCCAGAACGGTGCTACTAACAGTAGACTGACCTCGTCCTGGCGCACTCTCGCCAGAACTCCAGGGAGCAGAGCGATCGGGGGGAAGGCGTACAGACGGAGCCTCGGCCACGTCTGTACCATAGCGTCCAGTCCCAGAGGAGCTGGAGGGGTCAGCGAGAACCAGAGAGGACATTGTGCTGACTCTTGAGTCGCAAAGAGGTCCACCTGGGCCTGGCCGAAAATACCCCAAATCTGCTTCACCACCTCGGGGTGAAGCCTCCATTCCCCGGGCCTCAGCCTCTGCCTCGACAGGATGTCCGCTCCCACATTGAGATGCCCAGGTATGTGCATAGCTCTCAGAGATAAGAGCTTGCCCTGGGACCACACAAGGATCTGGTGTGCCAGCTTGTACAAGGGGCGCGACCGCAGACCTCCTTGGTGGTTGATGTAAGAGACCACTGCCGTGCTGTCGGTGTGCACCAGCACGTGGGGATCTCTCAGGTCTGGGAGGAAGTGCTTGAGTGCACGGAACACCGCTAACATCTCTAGCCGATTGATATGCCACGTCAGGTGGCAACCTCTCCACAGACCGCGGGCAGGGTGGCCACTCATGACCGCACCCCAACCGGTGAGGGAAGCGTCCGTCGCTAGCGAGACGCGGCGACAAGGAGCTCCCAACACCGGGCCCTGGGACAAGAACCAAGGATTCCTCCACATGTCGAAGGCACGGACACAACGGCGTGACACTTTGACAGCGCGGAGTGAGTTTCCCCTCAGTGAGACCCCCTTGGTCTTGAGCCACCACTGTAGGGGTCTCATGTACAGCAGGCCAGAAGGTATCACGCTGTACGCAGCTGCCATGAGCCCCAGCAGTCTCTGAAACTGCTTGACAGTGAGTGACTGGCCTTCTCGCACTCTCCTGACTGTAGTAAGGATCGACTCGATCCGAGCAGGGGACAATCGTGCCTGCATCGTGGTCGAATCCCACACCACGCCTAGATAAGTGATTCTCAGAACCGGAGAAAGCACACTTTTCTTGGCGTTCAGTCTCAACCCCAGTTCTTTCATGTGGGCGAGAACGACATCTCGATGCCGAACCGCCAACCGCTCTGATTGAGCGAGGATCAACCAATCGTCGATATAATTGAGTATGCGGATGCCCTGAAGCCGCAACGGGGCCAGTGCCGCATCCACACACTTGGTGAAAGTGCGGGGTGAAAGTGCTAGGCCGAAGGGAAGAACCCGATATTGGTACGCTTTGCCCCCAAAGGCGAACCTCAGGAACTTCCTGTGAGAAGGAAGGATGGAAACATGGAAATATGCGTCTTTGAGATCTATCGTGACAAACCAGTCCTCGGACCTGATTGAGTCACGACCTGCTTGATAGTAAGCATCCTGAACTTCAGCTTTCTGACTGAGCGGTTCAGTAGACGCAGATCCAGTATGGGCCTCAGCCCTCCATCCTTCTTCGGAACAATGAAGTACCGGCTGTAGAAACCGGACTGGGTCTCGTGAGGAGGAACCAACTCGATGGCTTCCTTCCTCAGCAGAGTACCAACTTCCTGTTCCAAAACCAGAGCCTGCCGGGGGCGGACCGCAGTCATAACAACCCCGCAGAACGGCGGGGGTGGCCCGCCGAACTGAATACGATAGCCTCTCGCTACGGTCTGCAGGACCCAAGGAGACACATTCGGCAGCCGCTGCCAGGCTGTCAAATGCTCTACTAAGGGAATCAGTCTCTCGAGACTGACCTCTGGTGCAGCCAGACCGCTGTCTCGAAGCGGCGCACCGGAAGGAGGCACGTGGCCTGGCTGCTGGGGCGAGTTTCTCGGCTCCGCGCTGCCGGGCGGACAAACCTGAGAAATATACTCGCTGGGACCGGCTGTGCCCTGGAACAGCGGCAGGGTCAGCAGACAAGTCCCTGGAGGGCACCGAGGGGAGACGGTCACCGTGTGCCGCGGTGTAAGCCGCTCCACCCCAGTAGGGGTCGTCCTCCGTAGTCCTGGGGCTCACCCGTCAGGACCTCTGAACGAACCAGACCCTGCAACCATGTTAACCAGACTTACCTCTGGGTTCAGAGAAGCGGCCAGACCGCTGTCTCGATGCGGCGCACCGGAATGAGACGCGTAATCTGGCGGCTGAGGCGAGTTTCTCGGCTCCGCGCTGCCGGGCGGACAAACCTGAGAAATATACTCGCTGGGACCGGCTGTGCCCTGGAACAGCGGCAGGGTCAGCAGACAAGTCCCTGGAGGGCACCGAGGTGAAGTGGTCACCGAGTGCCGCGGTGCAAGCCACTCCACACCAGTAGGGGTCGCCCTCCGCGGTCCTGGGGATCGCCCGTCAGGACCTTTTGCGCGAGGAGCTGGTATGCAGAGGAGGCTGCGCCCGCCCAGCAGCCACCTGAGTTTAGAGAGCGCGCATACCCTCTGCCCACCAAAGATGTTGTAAGCAGAGCAGGAGCCTTCAAAGGCGATGCCGTAGAGGGAGACAGATAGCTCGCAAGCGTCTGTTCAACCCGCGGCATCGCCGCATCGCCGCATACCCGCGCTCTTTCAGTTCCCGCGGGAACGAATGGCCGGGACGAAAAGATTTCACCCGCGATCTCGACACCTCGGTGAGGAGATCGGGGAAAACGGAAGGCTCCTGTGTAGAAGTAGCTCTCTGGGGCGAGAGAGGCGGCGAAACCTCGTCAACGCTCGTCACATCAACCTCCTCGGAGGACGCAGCGTCAAGCCCTCGTCTCGGGGGAAGAGAAGAGACCGCTTCCGAACCAAGAGACGGGGCGCCAGATCAGGCACGGGAGGAGATAGGGACATGCCCGTCTGACTCTCGCCAGCCAGATCAGCCTTTTTCTCTTTTTTTTTTTTTCTCTCTGCAAGCCCCGCGAGCGCAGCCGCCGCTCTGCCTTTTTTTCTCTCTGATTTAAAGGCAGAAGCGGGACCGGCTTTATTCATTTTATGCTAGTGCAAACACTGCAGCTTACAAAGCTCATAGTTATATCATATTGGGGTGACAGAGGCGGCGAAACCTCGTGAACGCTCGTCACATCAACCTCCTCAGAGGAAGAGAGACGAAGCATTGAGCCCTCGTCTCGGGGGAAGAGACAGCTTCCACACCGAGAGACGGGGCGCCAGATCTGGCGGATACGGGAGGAGATAAGGACATGCTCGTCTCACACTCGCCAGCCAGATCAGCCTGCGAGCCCCACGAGTGCACCGCCGCTCTGGACCGGCACCGCGTGGGGAGCTCGCGAAGGCTCCCTTCTCGAAGAGAGCCCTCCGGGTGCGGAGACCGATTCTGCGTGCTCCGCACCCAGGCAGACCACGCAAAAATCGTGTGTGTCCTCGCTCGTGATATAGCGAGGGCAAGGATGCACACACGACTCAAAACGTGGTCTGAAAGCTTCACCCCTTAGCTTGCCCTTGGCTTTGGCATGATACTGAATGCTTTCCACTTAAAACTAGGACAAACAACAGTAAATAAGACTGACACACACAGAGCGCTTCGCTGAATGACAAAAAGCTGAAGCCGGCTCCGCCGCACGTTTGACTGATTACACATCATATTCAGAGCCTGGTCACGCTGAAGGCGTTCCCATATGCGTTTCGACGCAGCTCGAAGTTCCTGGAAGGGAACTGCATATGCTGTAGATTTTATGAGGTCAGTATGTAGGGTTATTTTATTTAGTTATTTTAATTAAGCCATTTTTGTTGTGGGGACTGTTGGCTAAACCCAGCTTAGATACTCAACATATTTCAATTTAAACTGCATATGCTGTAGTCTTAAATCTACAATAATATGACATAAACATCAGGACTGTGATAGACATGACAATATTAATTGACAGCAAACTTTATTTATTCTAGGCTTTTTGTTTTAAATAATATAAGTATGGAGGTGCTACTAACCTTCTAGACAAAACTGAATTATTCCTAGTGCTGCCATTTCATGATGTTATATAAAAATGCAAGTATACTCCAAAATGTTCTCTACATTTGACAGCAAAAGCAATTGCTTTGTAATTGCACTTGTCAGATACACCTCCAGGCACCAAACAAAACATGTACTTATGCTTTTTTCGCATTTGGATAATGATACTAAAACTCTGTGACAAATTTAAAGAACACTGTAAAGGCAAACGAACACACACAGACACACAGACACAGACACAGACACAGACACACACACACACACACACACACACACATTCACACTGAATCCTGTAAGACAAGTCTGCTTATTAAATAAGCCAAAAAACAGACAAACACATACACACACTCATAGTTTTTCACAATGGCCTTTTTTTAAATGAAAGCACTTTTTTTCACTTCATATCCCATTTGATTAGGCTTGATTTTCTTTTCACTAGTAATAACTCAATTATCAGAGGCGAGTTTGTGACATTGAGGCTGTTTTTTAACATATACAGTATTCTCTATAGCCTCTCTCCTTCACATACAGATACAACATGCAATTTCCCCATTTACGAGACATTTTAAACCACATCCCATAGCGCATTTACATAACAGCCCATTCAAATGCAGTGACAGCCAAAATCTGAGTGACATTTTCAAAACTGTCGCCTCATAACAAACAATCACGAATAATAGAGGGTTGCTAAGCACACATACACACACCCTCCGACACTCATAGACATAAAACACATGCTCAAATATATGCACCAGATGCAATTTTGCACTGATGGAAAGGGATAAGAAAAGCCATCATAGACTGATAATAAGGTGTGGTTATGGTCTCATAGCTACCAGATGACTGAGTCATGTTGAAATGTTTTGGAGGGGAAAGACTGTAAAATGATTAAAAAATAAATAAATCAAAAGTAAATAAGTGGGAAGCAGAAAAAGAAAGAGGGAGGCATATACAAAGGCAGATATAAAGAAAATATAAATGGGATGCTTTATCATCTCTCAAAAACAAGCTGCATCCTGTTAGCATAAGACTAATGTTTTGAACTGAAGTGAAATGGAAAGAGTTAAGGGACCCCCAATTTAAAAAGAAATAAATACAAATACAAATATTACATCAGCACAGTTTTGAAGACAAAAACATACTTTATACATAATTTATTGCAGTGAATCAATTTTGGTTCCAAGTTATATAAATATATATTTATTACCGCCTGAACAAAGTTCAAAACAGAAAGTTCAGAACAGAAAGTTCAAAACACACCCAAGTGTGCTGATCCTTGTCTTAACCATCAAAATAATAAAGTTACAAATAAGTTTTTATTTATGATTGTTCACACTCTTAAATTCCTATAAATATCTGTGTTTTCAGCTTTGTGCTGAACACTCAAGTTAACAAGCAGCTATTTTTTTAGTGTGAAGTATGCAAAAGCCCTGTTCACACTGCCAGAGACTTTGTCGCTGCATGTTGCCAGTGGTTAACGTTATTAGTGGCTGATCCTACAACTGGTTGCTAGTAACATTTATAAATTACATTCATGAATGTTATTCCATTGTTGAAATCCATTGTTGAATTTCTTTTCGCTAAATAAATTTTCTATGAGGTAAAAATTGTATATATTCCCTATGATTTCTTCATGTATTCATTGTTCCCTTTCAGTCGCTCACGTTCGACGTAACGTCGACGTGACGACGTAATTGGGATCACTTCAGTGAGCCCTATCAACTTCGAGTATCTACAGAACAAGCCAATGAACGTTGGCGTGCGTGAACGCGTCACGCGCCCCCGCCCCGCCGCGCGGGTATAAACAGGAAGCGGGCACACGCACACATTGTCTTTCACTTCGGAGCTGAGCTTTTGCTTTCACTTCCGAACTCTACAGGAAAAGACTGCCTTTGAGAACAAGAAGAAGACTCTCCTTGTGTTGGTGTGACGGCGCGATCAGCGGTGGCCGCGAGCATTGCAGCTCACAACTGCTGTTTTCACAGCACTATTGTTCTGTGTCTGTGTGTGTGTGTGTGTCGGTTCGGTGGGCGTTTCCCCGTGTGTTCATTCACACCGCGGCTACCCCTGGGTGCCTCAGCACTGAGAGAGTTAATTTTCTATTTTTTTGTTTTCACTAAAAGAGCAACACAAGCGTGTCCCTGCGCCTTTTTCAAGATATCATTCCGCTTGTGCGTTTCTGGATGCCATCGTTCCCTGGCGCCAGCAGATGGCCACAGTAGTTGCCTCTCGTGTTTGGGCCTTCAACACGCTGAGGCAGCTTTTGTGGATAGTTCGTGTTCCCATTGCGGGAATATGACTATCTCAGCGCTTAGATCGAGACTCGCTTACCTCAAGGGAGGTGCAGTCCCCTCGCCTATGCCCCGATCTAGTGTTTATTCTGCCCCGCAGAATAGACCTACTTCGGTGCATGACCAGGGTGATCTGAGGATTACCGTGAGGGCTTCCCCGTCGAGTCAACCTCCGCGGGCCCCTCACAAGCGCTGCTGCCATTGGAGTCCCTTAGCGAACGTCTTGGTCCTTCTCCGGAACGACCAGCCGTTTCCTTTGGGGCTCCTCCTGACGACCAGATGTCGATCGCAGCATTACTCCGACGACTCGGCTGCGTTACCCCACTCGGGGGGTGTGGCGTTGTCCGAGACTGATCCAGAATGGGCGGCTATGCTTTCCCGGGCCGCCGAGAGGGTTGGGCTTGCGTGGAACCCTCCACCACATCCCGAACCTTCTCGGTTGGACGATTGGTTTCTCGGGGCGGGCCGTGCTGGTTCTCAGTGCGCCGCCCCGGTACCTTTCTTTCCGGAAGTGCATAAGTAGCTTTCTAGGATGTGGAAGGCACCGTATAGTGCCCGAAGCCGTTCTAGTGGCTCCTCCCCCCTCGCCACCCTCGACGGTGGGGCAGCTAAGGGGTATGTTGATGTCCCCCCAGTGGAGCGGGCCGTCGCGATGCAACTGTATCCGGCGTCCGCTTCCTCTTGGCGGGGTAATCCACGCCTCCCGTCCAAGGCCTGTAGGTTCTCGTCCGGTCTAACGGCGAGGGCTTACTAGGCCTGTGGACAGGCTGCTTCCGCCCTCCATGCCATGGCGCTCTTGCAGGTCCACCAGGCCCAGGCGCTCATGGACATGAACGAGGGTGGTTCTGACCCAGAGCTCCTTCGGGAGCTCCGTGTGGCAACCGACCTCGCCCTCCGGGCGACGAAGGAAACCGCACGTTCAGTCGGTCAGGCGATGTCCACCTTGGTGGTCCAGGAGCGCCACCTTTGGCTCAACCTGGCGGATATGAGTGACACCGATAAATATCGGTTCCTGGATGCCCCTCTTTCCCAGGTTGGGTTGTTCGGCGACGCGGTCGAGAGCTTTGCCCAGCAGTTCTCGGCCGCACAGAAGCAGACGGAGGCCATCCGGCACATCCTGCCCCGGCGGACCGCTGCTGCTCCCACCCGTCCGCCGGCCGCAGATTCTCCGTCTACTCGTCGCCGAGGTCGGCCTTCTGCGGCGTCCTCCGCTCCCGCTAAGCCCCAGCAGCAGCAACCATCCAGGCCTCAGCGCGGAGCAAGCCGTAGAAAGCCGACCCCGCCCGTCCAGGCCGCTGCCAAGCCAGGAGGCAAGCAACGGTGCAAACGACCCTGAGACGGGCGGCCCAGAGGTGGATCAAGTTGCTCTTCAGGAGATGGCGAAGGCGCCACTCCTTCCCCCGGTGGAGGGCCGGGTGGAGAATCTTTTGTTTCCTTTTCTTTTTGTTCCGCCACATTTTCAAAGAAAGAGCAATTTCTGAAACCTCTGGGCCCCAAGAGGGCGCGCTTGGCAGTCGACGACGCCGCCATGCCTTGTCACTCCCGAGCCCCTCTCTCATCGCCAGCAGGCAGCAGTGGCTGTGTCCTGGACGCACTGACGCCTCCGCACACTCACTCTGCCCTTCGACGGAAGCAGGTATGTGCTGCACCACACACTCAGACCCCACTTCGGGCCGCTGTGCCGTCCAAGTCGGGTCCCTGCATTCCCTGTGCTCAGGGCAGAGATCGCAGTCCTACTGGCGAAGGACGCGATCGAGCCGGTCCCTCCAGCCGATATGAAGACCGGCTTCTACAGCCCGTACTTCATTGTACCCAAGAAAGGTGGTGGATTACGGCCAATCTTGGACCTGCGCGCCCTGAACCGGTCCCTTCACAGGCTACCGTTCAAGATGCTTACGCAGAAACGCATTTTTCTGTTCGTTGACTGGTGCTCCTCTCACGAGGAGAACCCCCGATCTTGCTCGATCAGAGCCGTGCTTTCCTTCCTGCAAGATGGGCTGGAGCGAAGGCTGTCTCCCTCCACCCTTAAAGTGTATGTTGCCGCTATTGCCGCACATCACGATGCTGTTGATGGTAAGTCTTTGGGGAAGCACGACCTGATCGTCAGGTTCCTGAGGGGAGCGAGGAGACTGAATCCTCCTCGCCCACTCTCTATACCCTCTTGGGATTTGTCTCTGGTCCTTTCGGCACTTCAGAGACCACCCTTTGAGCCTCTGCAATCAGCTGAGTTAAAAATTCTGTCCTGTAAGACAGTACTCCTGGTTGCATTGGCCTCTATCAAGAGGGTAGGGGACCTGCATGCATTTTCGGTCGACGAATCGTGCCTAGAATTCGGCCCGGGTAACTGTCACGTCATCCTGAGACCCCGGCCCAGATACGTGCCCAAGGTTCCTACCACTCCCTTCCGGGACCAGGTAGTGAACCTGCAAGCACTGCCTTCGGAGGAGGCAGACCCAGCCCTGGCTTTTCTCTGTCCCGTTCGCGCTCTGCGTCTGTACGTGGACAGAACGCAAAGCCTCAGGACCTCAGATCAGCTCTTCGTCTGTTACGGAGGCCAGCAGAAAGGGAAGGCTGTCTCCAAGCAGAGGATGGCCCACTGGATAGTGGATGCCATCGCCTTGGCTTACGAAGTCCAAGGCGTGCCCTGCCCGCCTGGGTTGAAAGCCCACTCCACTAGGGGTGTCCCTTCTTCCTGGGCGCTGGCACACGGCGCCTCGCTGACAGACATCTGTAGAGCTGCGGGCTGGGCGACACCTAACATGTTCGCTAGGTTTTATAGCTTACGTGTTGAGCCTGTTTCTTCCTGTGTGCTCGCTTCTTCTAGCCGGTAACACCGAAGCTCCCGCTTTAGTGTCGGCTTGCTGCGCCACTCCCTTCCTAGGAACGGATACGTGCGCTTTTTACTCCAGTCGAGTTCCCCACTTGGCGAACCCTGTGAGTTCCTCCGCACCCCTTCGGCAGTCGGACGTTGCGGAGCGTCCGACGCCAGGCCTAGTGCTCGTATGCTTGTGTAACTTGTGCTAGGCTGGGTTCCATATGTGCGTTCCCTGCGGCGATCCCATATGTGTATTCTTCCACGACCAGCTCCCTGCGGTGAGCCCGTGTCTTCCCTTGGCACAGTCTGCTCTGCCGTCACTGTCCGGTGTGTCTCCCCCTTCGGGTGGAGCCACCCCAGTGACATTCCAAGATTCAAGATTCAAGAGTTTTATTTGTCACATACACAATTATACAGAGTATAACCAGCAGTGAAATGTAGGTCAGGTCCGCTCCAAGGACAATGCAATTATAAAGTATACAAATATTAAGAGAAGAAAAGTAGAAAAAAATAAAATAAAATAAAAGAATAAAATAAAAAGATAGATAAAAAATATAAATATAAATGTGCAGGTCAGTATGTTGTTGACTTAAATAGTACTAAGAGGAATGTGCAAAATAATGTGCAAAAAAGTTGTACAGGGTATATAATAGCAGCAATATGAGGTAGAGAAAAATTATGAATAGCTTATTGATATGGTGATATTTACATGGAGTCAAGTGATGTTATGACACAGAGTTAGAGTTTAGGAGCCTGATGGCCTGGGGGAAGAAGCTCCTCCTAAGTCTCTCAGTTTTTGCCATCAGGCTACGGAAGCGCTTACCAGATGGAAGCAAAGTGAATAGCTGGTTACCAGGGTGATTTGAGTCCTTGATTATTTTGACAGCTCTATTTTTGCAGCGTTTGAGGTAGATGTCCTGCAGAGAGGGGAGAGCAGACCCTGAGATGCGCTCAGCTAAGCGCACAACTCTCTATAGTGCTTTGCAGTCCTGATTGGAGCTGTTTCCATACCACACTGAGATGCACTGAGTCAATACACTTTCTATGGTCCCTGAATAGAAAGTTTTCAGGATTGCTGGTGAGACCCTGAATTTCCTCAGCTGTCGCAGATGGTACAGTCTTTGCCTGGCTTTCTTTACCTGTGTTTGGATGTGTGTAGTCCAAGTCAGGTTCTCGGAGATGTTTACACCGAGGTACTTGAAGCTGCTCACCCTCTCCACAGGGGTCCCACTGATCATAAGAGGAGTGTAGGGCTGCTGCTGTCTCTTCCTAAAGTCCATGATCAGCTCTTTAGTTTTGCTCACATTCAGAGAGAGACAGTTGTCCTGGCACCATGATGTGAGTCTCTCTACCTCGTCCAAGTATGCGGTCTCATCGTTGTTGGAGATGAGGCCCAGAACCACAGTATCATCAGCGAATTTGACAATAGATGTGGAGCTGTGAGAGGACACGCAGTCATGCGTGTAGAGAGAGTAGAGCAGGGGACTCAGGACACAGCCCTGTGGGGCTCCTACGTTGAGGGTGATGGAGTTTGAGGTGAACTGGCCAACTTTCACCACTTGAGGTCTGCCGGTGAGGAAGTCTTGAATCCAGTCACAGAGTGAGGAGTTTAGGCCGAGGTCTGTGAGTTTAGATGCCAGCTTGATGGGGACTATAGTGTTGAAAGCTGAGCTATAGTCAATGAATAGCAGCCTTACATAATTTCCATTGTTGCTATCCAAGTGTGTGAGGGAAGAGTGGAGAACGTGAGAAATGGCATCGTCCGTGGATCTGTTTGGGCGATGAAGAGGGTCCAGAGTATCAGGGATGGAGGAGCAAATGTGGCTCTTTACAAGTCTCTCAAAAACCTTCATGACTATAGATGTGAGGGCAACTGGGCGATAGTCATTCAGGCAAGAGGGTTTATTGTTCTTTGGCACAGGGATAATGATGGATTTTTTGAATGAGGTGGGAACCACGGCGGTAGCAAGGGACTCATTAAAGATAGAAGTGAGCAAACCAGCGAGCTGATCGGCGCAGGACCTCAGAACACGGCCGGTTATCCCATCAGGTCCGGCTGCTTTCCTGACGTTCACTTTCTTTAGCGCCCTCCGAACCTCATCCTCCGACACGGTGATTACAGGATCATCGCTGCTCTGCCTGTTGCTTCCAGACGCGCTGGTCGGCAGAAACGCGCCGCCGCCGTTGCCATCGAAGCGGCCGTAGAAGATGTTTAACTCGTCGGCCAGCAACGGATCTGCTCTCACCGCCGCGGAGGATTTGTTTCCGAAGTCACAGATGGTCCTCAGTCCCTGCCACATCCGTCGAGAGTCGTAGAGCTGGAAATGAGACTCAATTCTCTCTCTGTATCTGTGTTTGGCGGCTCTTACTGCGCGTCGGAGAGCATAGCACGATGCTTTGTACTCGCTCGTATTCCCAGACAGAAGAGCCTCATTGTAAGCGGCGGTGCGTGTGTTAACCGCGGCACGGATTGTTCTGTCCACCCACGGTTTCTGATTGGAGAATGTCCTTATCGTTATTGTTTCTGTAGCTTGCTCGGTTAGCGTGTTTACGAAGCTTAATGTTACATCCGTGAACTCGCTGACGTCAGAAGAACTCGCCCGGAACATGTCCCAGTCGACGTCATCAAGCGCCGCCTGCAGCATAGTCTCTGAGTGGGAGGACCAGCGCGTCACTACTCTCTGCACCGGAGGTTCCTGAACGAGCCTTTGTTTGTATCTCGGTGTTAGAAAGATGGCGGCATGGTCCGATTTGCCAAAAGCCGGTAGTGAGCGGGCTTTGTAGGCATCCTTGAACTGAGTGTAGCAATGATCCAGTGTGTTTGGTCCTCTAGTTGGACAGGATACATGCTGATAAAAGTTCGGCATGACCTGCTTGAGGTTGGCTTTGTTAAAGTCCCCCGCGATGATGAAGGCAGCGTCAGGATGTTTGTTAATGTGGCCGCTGAGCACATCGTGAAGCTTAGACAAAGCCAAGCCAGTGTCCGCCTGTGGTGGAATGTACACAGCAGTAACAATGATCGATGAAAACTCCCGGGGCAGATAAAATGGGCGGCAGATAATGGAAAGATGTTCCAGATGAGGCGAGCAGGAACGCGACAGAATGGAGATATTCCTGGGGTCACACCATTTCTTGTTGATCATGAAACATACTCCTCCACCCCTGGATTTACCGGCCTCTGCTGTTCTGTCCGTCCGAAAGACAGAGAAGTTATCACTCGGCATTACAGCAGTGTCCGGGACCGAGGACGAAAGCCACGTTTCTGACAAACAAAGGATGTTACAGTCCCTAATGTCCCGTTGGAAACTAATCCTGGCTCTAAGATCGTCCATCTTATTCTCCAAGGATTGGACATTAGCGAGGAGAATGCTTGGGAGAGGAGGACTGTGAGCCCTTTTCCTGAGTCTGACTCGAATTCCAGCGCGCTTCCCGCGGTGTTTCTTGATCCGTCGCCTCGGGGGGGTGTTGTTTATCTCCGCGTTCCGAAGAATCTCCAGAGGCCACGCAGGATTCGTGGATAAAGTGTCCTGAAACAGGTTGGTGTAGCGGTTTCCAATGTCCATTACATAAGTGTTTCTATGTTGTAGGTGATCAGTGCCGACGTGAGATGTGTAAAAAGAGAAAGTAAAACTAAGTAAAAAAGAAAGTAGAAGCAAATTCTCAGTGGAGCGAACCTAACGGCGTCCGAACACAGCGGCGCCATCTTGGTATCTTGGTATCCATATGTTGCACTGCCCCCTCGGCCAGTCCATATGTGTATTCTCCACATGTTACCTCCCTTCGGGCAGGATATGGCTCCGCAGCGTCCTTTCCCCATGGAAAGGTACGCTTTCCCAGTGTTATTAAGAGTTCACTGTGTGGGGTGTAATGGAACAGCAGTTGAACTCCCTCTACGCAGGTCTTCCGCTCCAGCAGTTGGGGGGCTGAGAGTCTTGCGTAGGGCGCTGGAAGTGGCAGCAACTGTGGCGTTTTCCATGGGATCCCAATTACGTCGTCACGTCGACGTTACGTCGAACGTGAGCGACTGAAAGGGAACGTCTCGGTTACTGATGTAACCCTCGTTCCCTGAAGGAGGGAACAGGAGACGTAACGTCCCGTCGCCACTGTTGCTGACCATCGCTGCATGGCCATCACAAATCTCGGCTCCTCAGCGAAAAACAATGTGTGCGGGCGCCCGCTTCCTGTTTATACCCGCGTGGCGGGGCAGGGGCGCGTTCACGCACGCCAACGTTCATTGGCTTGTTCTGTAGATACTCGAAGTTGATAGGGCTCTCTGAAGTGATCCCAATTACGTCGTCACGTCGACGTTACGTCTCCCGTTCTCTCCTTCAGGGAACGAGGGTTACATCAGTAACTGAGACGATTTATCCTTTCATTCATGTTTTCATTCATTCCATTCCATTCTATCATTCATGTACAGTAATAGCGGAGCATTACCCTGTGTGTGTATGTGAGTGTTTTCATTCAGTGGTAGAGGGAACAGGGTGTCCGTTCCGGTCAGTGCATGATGATTTGTTTCTTAGGACAGTTGCGATTCTCTCTCATCAAGCTCTGCCTGCCAGCTGCTGATATAAGCACAATGTAAAGGAACAGATCTAGAACGATTAGCCCATCAGCTCTCAGCATCAGGGCTGAAAGCACAGAAACACATTGAGGAAATTTCCTTCTTCAGTTCAGTTCCTGGTTTCCAGTTAAATCAGTTCTTGAGAGACAATCATGCATTCCCTCACACACATGCACATAAACAAGTGGACACCTGCACATACACACATCCACATCAGACATTAAAAGTGGAGTGCATGACTAAATGAGTAAATGTTCTATTTTTATATTGGAAAATTCTATCAAAATCCCCGGTCACTAAGTGGTATTTAAATTTTTTGATTAAAGTTTTCTGCAGTTTATATTTTATTGAGCGCTGCATATAAACATGAACATTAATCAAGTAAAAGCACACACTAGAGTGCTGCACTGAATATCAACACAGATGCAGCCATAAGCACAAAGTTGTCATGCTGATCTAACACTATGATACTTTGCTGCAGTATAACACAGCAGATACTATGAAGAAAACATTAATATAGAATAGCATACATTTTAGACAAAAGTTGTTGTGTCCAACAATTGTTATTACAAGGAACAGCAGTCCTGGAAAGCAATTTGTACAAACAAATTTGGACCCAGTGTTCAGATTGGGTAGGGGCGTCTACAGGAGGATCCAGTCATAGTTGTAGAATTTAAAATGTAATTTATTCCTGTGATGCAAAGCTGAATTTTCAGCACTCATTACTCCAGTCTTCAGTGTCAGACAATCCTTCTAATATGGATTTGCTACTGCTTTGCTAAACATTTCTCAATATTATCAATTTTGACAATTAATGTTAATGACTGCTTGACATTTTTTGACATTGATAATAAGAACCATTATTAATAACTGAGCACCATAACTAAACAGAAAATTAGAATGATTTCTGAAGGATCATGTGACACTGAGCTTTAACATCACAGGAATAAATATCTTATAATAGAAAACAGTTAATTAAAATTGTAACGTTATTTCAATATTACAGCTTTTACTGTATTTTTGATCAAATAAATGCAGCCTTGGTGAAGAGAAAAGGCTATTAAAAAGATTTACAGATCTTAGCTATTCCTAACTTTTGACTGGTAGTTTATATACATATAATCAGTGTGCAACATAACGGAATACATGTAACGCCGTTACGTAATCAGGATACAAAAATCTAGTAACTGTAATTCGCTACAGTTACATCAAAAAACAAAGCATTCAGATTACAGTTACATTTTGTAAAAAGTGTGAATACTATCAAGATTACAGTTGATTCATTTAAAATGAATTATTCCCCATTCAGGTAAGCGCTGCAATAAAACTCACACTAAATCATTCATTCATACCAAATCAAGCATCCTTTAATTTATAAACTTTAGTTTATATTTTAGCATCATTTTGATCTTTCATTAGGCAGAAGACTCTCTGCCATAGCAGTCCCACATGACCAGGAAGGTACCTAATATCAGCGTAAAGGTGGGTTAACTACTCTAGGAAGGAGAAAGATCATCACATAGTGATTGCTTGCATGCGTGTTTTTGTCTCAAACAGCTACCCCTTCACTGCAGACTAGCTGAAGGCTAAATCCTCAATTGGAGTCTTTCTCTCTATGGATCTCAGCATTTTTGGACAGAATTTGGGATATTTAAATATTAAAATTAAATCTGGCATAATTTAGTTTAGAATTCAGCTGAAATGTTTGTGTATGTTACTGACAAGCTGTTACTTACAAATATATATTCTTATGGTAGAGTAAAAAAGGTTTAAAAATGTAGGTTACAAATAAATTGACACTAATGCGGAATTTTCTCCTCTATCTCTGTCTTAATATACTGTTGGAACCTGGGATCTCCACTGAAGGACTAAGGAAATTTGTGTTTGTGGACACGCATACAGACCAGGGAACATTCTGTCAGTCAAGTTCTGACCAGAATCCAGTCTTCAGAGAAGTTCATTTATTCCCAAAGGTGGACAAAACATTGTGTTGGCTTTTAAAAGGCTATTTTGATAATGACTCCTATGCTGTGGAAAAGATGGAGGAGTACAGACATTGATAATAAGAAATGTTTTTTGAGCATCAAAGAGACTTCTTTCAAAATACGTTAGGCCACCAGTGTACATCAATCCAGCAAAGTTTGGAAAAAAGTGAAATGATTATGAAGGTTATGTTACTTAATGAGATGAAAATGACTGTTTTGTCCTGTGTTGGACATTTCCTTTTTAACTGCCTAAAATTGTATTTATATTCTGCAGTTCTATGAATGTAATTGTTGATATTTCATCATAAATATTTTGACAATAAGCTAAACAACCAATGACTTTTCCATTAATTTTGTCAAATGCAAACATTTTTGTTTAGAGTTTCATGTGTTTTTTTTTAACATAATGTATGTAGTGAAGGACAGCACATAATATGTTAAATTATACATGTTTACACATCTTTGTGATAACCTTTCTGACACATTTACTGTGTTAAAATCATCAACACAATGAATGAGTAAAAATTAACACAAAAAACATTGTCCCAGAACTAACCCGTTAATGTGTTAAAATTGAACACAGGTTGTCATTTTTAACGCATCTTTTTTCTATATAAATGTATACAGGCTGTAATATCTAGATGGTGAAATTATATGAGTTTAATGGTTTCAAATAGGCTTTACTATAGTTTTATTAGTTAATTTAAAATTTATAATTAAATAAAAGTACTTTATTTTTTTTCCAAAAGGAATCCAAAAATCTGATTGCATTACTTTCATATTGTGGTACTTGGATTATGTTAATGAAAACTTTTTTAATGAAGTAATTTGTAACTGCCACGGAATACATTTTAAAAGTAACCCTCCCAAACCTGTTAACCACTACATTATACCTGAAAAAACTGATGGACCTTTTGATACTGATTTCTTTTCAGCATCATTATAATACAGACTTAAACGATGGCGGACCATTGTCAGAAAGCACAGATCACCCTCACTCTTTCTTTCACACTCATACTGTCACGGTTCGTGGTTGTAGAAATCGGAGCGCTCGACAAAGAATAACAAAAGAGATTTTATTTAGCATCAACACACATTTAACCATTATGAACTTAAGATCCGACAAACATAAAGGCAGAACTGAGGACTTATAAAGGGAGAGGAACAAACGAGGAAACAAGATGATTAATCAAACACAGGTGATGGGGATCATTAATTAACAGAACTAGGACAGGAACTAAAACAGGAAGAACCAAATAAGGTAGGAACAGAACAAAACCAAAACTGACATGTTACAGTATCCCCCCCCCCCCCCCCCCCCGGAAGGTGCGTCCCGCACCGTAACATCGGGGAGGGGGGGCAGGCGTCCTGGAGGCTGGAGCAGGACCAGGACAGGACAGGGAAGCCTCCAGGACGGATCAGGAGCCTTGGGAGACCATGGCAGGACTGGAGACTCGGGAGTCCATGGTGGATCCGGAGCCTTGGGAGGCCATGGCGGATCTGGAGACTCGGGAGTCCATGGTGGATCCGGAGCCTTAGGAGGCCATGATGGATCTGGGTCCTCGGACGACCGTGGCGGATCTGGGTCCTCGGGCAGCCGTGGCGGATCGGGGTCCTCGGGCGGCCTTGGCGGATCGGGATCCTTTGTGGCATTGGCCTTTGGCCTGGCCACACAAACTGAGGCTATATGGCCCCCCCCCCAAAATTTATTTGGGAACGTTCCCCTCAGGCGGCCATATTGGAGGAGAGGGCTCTTGGGGGTGCTCTGGAGGAGCGGGCACATGAGGGCGCTCTGGAGGAGCGGGCACTTGAGGGCGCTCTGGAGGAGCGGGCACTTGAGGGCGCTCTGGAGGAGCGGGCACTTGAGGGCGCTCTTGCAGCGCGGATTCAAAGGGGCGCTCTTGTAGCGCGGACATTAGAGGGCGCACGGGAGGCGCGGGGCTGGACGGGACCAGCGGGAACTCAGGTGGGCTGGACGGGACCAGCGGGAACTCAGGCGGGCTGGACGGGACCAGCGGGAACTCAGGCGGGCTGGACGGGACCAGCGGGAACTCAGGCGGGCTGGACGGGACCAGCGGGAACTCAGGCGGGCTGGACGGGACCAGCGGGAACTCAGGCGGGCTGGACGGGACCCTCTTGCGAGGTGCAGGGATAGGAGGGCACAGACGAGGAGCAGGCACAGGATGGCACTGGCGAGGAGCAGGCACTGGAGGGAATGACATGCCCTCGAACTCAATTAAAATTCCCACCGGCACCTGTTTTTCCTCCCTCGGTGGTTCGGGGTGAACCGTTATTGGCGGCGGAACCCTTTTCATCGCGGCCGGCGCAACGTTCATCGTCCTTTGCGGCGGAATCCTCCTCGCCGCGGGAGGAACATTCATCGCCGTGTACGGCGGGATCCTCTTCTTCGCGGACGGCTCAACGTTCATCGCCCCTTGCGGCGGAATCCTCCTCGCCGCGGGCGGAACATTCATCGCCGTCTCAGGCGGAACGAATCTCTCTTGGTCGGTGGGTTTGGGCGAGCGGCGAATGGCGACCCGTTCTCCCCAAAACGGGTGGCCTGGGTAAGCCGCGACAGGCAGCCCAACATCCCACGCAGAACGGGCAGGGGCGAGCCGCGAACGGCGGCGAGAACCCCCGCAAACGACGGGAACAAGCTCCAATATTCCGAGCGTTGATCTCGTCTTCGGTTGTTGGTCGGATCTTCTGTCACGGTTCGTGGTTGTAGAAATCGGAGCGCTCGACAAAGAATAACAAGAGATTTTATTTAGCATCAACACACATTTAACCATTATGAACTTAAGATCTGAAAAACATAAAGGCAGAACTGAGGACTTATAAAGGGAGAGGAACAAACGAGGAAACAAGATGATTAATCAAACACAGGTGATGGGGATCATTAATTAACAGAACTAGGACAGGAACTAAAACAGGAAGAACCAAATAAGGTAGGAACAGAACAAAACCAAAACTGACATGTTACACATACATTATTCACATAAATAATTGTTGTGCTAAATTAGAGCAACACAGAAACTGCAGACCTCAGGAAAGAGTGGACAGATAATCCTACATATACCAAGAAAGGAGTCAAAAAAGGAAGATGCAGATGAAAAGTGAAAGGAGAGGCTAAGAAGTAAATGCAAAACAGACTTTAATCATGAAATAAAAGCAGAGAAAGAGAAATAAAGACGGGTGGTAAAGCCACTGTGAGATTTATTCAGAGATGTGAAAGAGAAAAATAAACTGCAAAAGATAAAGGGCAAAGCTGTGGCGAGTCCTGTAGTGCTGGAGTTGCCCCTGCAGCTGCTGTCACATGATCACATGTTTGGCCTCCGGCCGATGACGAGGTCAGGAATATTTTTTATCTCTGCCAGTCTCATGCCATCCTCCCAGTACCCCTCTCTCTCTTTCCCTAAACACACACCATCTCCGTCTCTCTCGCCCGCCACCCACTCTGGCTGGGTGTCTCTCTGTAATTAGGGCTCTAATGAAAGCTCCTTGTTAACAGTGGCTGCTGATTTGCTGTGGCGATCTCTGAATCAGTGTCTTGACACACTAGTACTTTAACAACTGCACCTTCATTAATCTCAGTGGTCATGTGGTATAGAATATGCAAACGCTGCAACAATTATTTGAGGAAATCAATAATAGTAAATAATGACAACAATTGACAATGATTGTCCACATCTTTCATCAGTTATGACAGTTAAAAGTAGAAAAGAATAAGCATTTACATATATTACTTTTATTTGTACAGTAAAATAACCATTATGTCTTTGGAATGTCCCCATACTGATAGGAATAGCAGTGTGCATGTGTGTATGTAGGAGAAAGTAGCAGGGAGGGGTATGTGTAGCCACCAGTTCTTCAAATTATTTAGAAGCATTTCTTTGTTCTAGTTTCCACCCAATCATGAAGAAATAAGTTACCCCCAGCAACTCTGTTGTAACACATTTTATAAAATTATTTTCTCATCTGAAACCACAACTTGATGAAAAACAAGCCCGCAACAACGTAAAGACTTCAACAGAGGGAGAGAGGGCTTCATAAAAAGTGGAATTAGAGGACATAAACAACCTCAAAAACAAAGTGCTTAATTTCTCAAACTAGTGGGTGTCAATTTTTGTGTGGCAAGTCTAATTTTGTTGCTTGTTTCTTTCTTAAAGTAATAGTTTATCCAAAAATGAAAATTTTTGTTTTTGAATTTGGAGAAATGTAGCAATACATCTCTTGCTTGCCAATGGATCCTCTGCAGTGAATGGGTGCCGTCAGAATGAGAGTCCAAACAGCTGATAAAAACATCACAATAATCCAAAAAGAAATCCACATGACTCCAGTCCATCAATTAACATCTTGTGAAGTAAAAAGTAATAAGTAAACAACTGCTTACGCGTCCTCTGTCCAAAATACTGCTTTCTCCAGTGAAAAATTAATCTCATCAGAAATATAAGCACTGTTTACAAGTGAAAACAGTCCAAAACAGTTTTAAACAAATATGTTTGAGGTGGACTTCTTCACTGCCATTCACTACAGAGGATCCATTAGTGAGTAAGTGCTTGTAATGCTAAACTTCTTCAAATCTGTTCAGATGAAGAAACAAACTCATCTACATCTTGGATGGCCTGAGGGTGAGTACGTTTTCAGTAAATTTCTATTTTGGTCTAAACTGTTCATTCTGGATATTTTGCTTGTCGTTGTCAAGAATTTACCCAGAAATTGTATTAGCTGGTCAGAACAGGTCTGATCTCGTAAAGACAAAAGCCAGAAAGCTTTATGAGCACAGCCGCTAAAAACATTAGCATTGCTAACTCTCTGAATTAGCCCTTCCAGGAGATTTTAGGAATGCAAAATTGTGTGACTCTGTATGATATCCAAATACAACAGGTGTGTATGAAACAGACAGAGAGATAGCAAGAAAGATTAAGGGAGAGCACGTGTGGTTTTGAGAGGCCTGGAACATACCTTAACCCATATGTTTTCATGCTGACATTATTAATGGCCAAACAAATGGTGAGCTCTAACAGTACAACAGAATATAGGGAACATTTATTTCACATCAAGGTCTACGAAGACAAACAAATAAAGTCAAGTGATTCACAAGAGACACCTAAACTACAAGCCAAATGTAGTAAAACAGTTAATGTGTCTCAAATTTAATTACAGTGACTCTTTTAGAAACATAATGGTGCAATAAAGGACCAAGTTGTTTGTGAGACAACAGAAACTACCCTGTTAGGAGTGATTGAGGCACTCTATGAAAAACACATTATTTGTAGCCAACGGAGTACCAACAGGGTCATACACCTTTATTTTTTTGAAAGGTCACAAGTGGCTTTTTTTGTTTGTTTTTGTTTTGAATTAATTAATGCTTTTGTGCAAACTTTACCAAGGTACAAAATGTAGCAGTGGAAATTTTTTGCAGTGTTATCATTTTATGTTCTTTTCATTTGTTTAGAGCTGTGAGCATGTTCAAGGAACAAAGAATCAAGGTGACGTGAAACATGAGGTTAATGTTACTCCTATAACAAGCATTTACAAAGCATGTTCTGACATGCAATTACATAAAAAACCATGAGAGCGCACGCAGGGATGTAAGAGGTAATTAAATATTAATCCAAACAGCACAAGTGACGCTGAAATCACCTAGAAAATAGAGTACAACCATGTATGCACATGGTGAGTTTTAAATTTAGATTTTAAGGTCAGAATATCTGGGTGAAAAGATGGATGAAACTAATCGCTGAATAAAAAACACTTAATTTTTTATCTATATATGGTAACAAAAGTGGTCTAAACCTACAGACACACCACAGGTGTATGACGCCAGGGTTGTCAAGACACTAAACCATGGTTGCTTTAAAAGCTATTTCCCATGGAGAGACATGGAGTGAGAATAAAAAGCATTTTATTCATTAGGCTTCAAATTGCCTCTTGGCTGTTTGTCTGTGATTACACCCTGTTGTCAGCAGCTGTTTGGCCATGGATAGCACAAAAATAAAAGAGAGAGAGAGAGAGAGAGATCTGTACTTGTCATCTTTTCTGTCGTGCAAGAACAAAATCTGTGTGAACCTAAAATTGAAGGATGAAGCCAAGTGATGATAAATGACAATTATTCAAAAGGAGACAAAACTGAAAGGAGAATGTTCATTTATTTATATCAATTACAATAAACAACTAATTACCTTACTTCTGCAAAAATTCCACCACTCAAACTCCACCTCTACACTATTTCTATTAAAATAGACATCTTTAGTGTTGTCAAGTAAATAACTAAAACTAGAACAAGTCGAACATATCCTGATTTATAAGTCAAGAACATCAGCAACAATTAACTAAATAGTTCACTACATACAGTGTGGCTAAAAGTAAGACTTTTAAGTAAGACATACTCTACAGTATGTGGAGACTTCGGAGAAATGATTCAAAGCACAATTGAAAGATTAATTTAAATGAATTGTTCCACTACACTCTCAGAATAAAAAGGCACAAAGCTGTCAGTACTTTAAAGCTACATATTAGTACTTTTAAAGTGGTACCTTTTAAAGGGTACCACTCTAATTACAGTTTTATAACTTTTTTTTTTCTGCGAGTTTAGATTGACTTTCTGATGCTGAATATGAGAGGGAGGAAATTTTAGAAAAGCCTACATCTTACCATTACAGCTTTAAAACCAACAACATAGCATAGTGTCATGCTATATAACACCATTAATTTTTGGAAAACATAGCTTGTAACTGGAAAGGCTACATTATTTTCTTTTGTGCAAGACAGATATGTCTCTGATTAGATTGTAAAGGATGTTGCTACAGGCACTTTTTCAAATGAGCAGCTTGACCGATGTTTCAAAAAAGGAAAAAAGCTCTTTGCGATGGTACGAGCACTTTTATGCTTTTAATTATCACCATGATTTCTCACAATCTCTTTTTGAAATGGTTCTGTTTCCCCTGCTATTTCTCTGACCACTTTGAAACAAAAGTCACAAAACATTTTCTGTGAGTGATGATCATACTGGAGCCATGCAAACTCTTGAATCCAAGAAGTTTTGCAATATCTTTCTGCACTTTTGCTTGAAAGTTCATTGACTGACACAGATCAATGATCCTCTGAATTTTCTTTTTTATCAGAGTTGGTACTTGACAGAGATGATGATTGTTTAAAAAAGTTTATTTTTTTTCCATTTTGACATGTTTTTCACAGGTGAAAAGCTATTTTTACTTTCTCTGTACGTATTTTTGGCGTACAAACACAGCGAAACATTTACTTCCCTTCTGAAACTTTTGTGCACTGTCTCATTTTAACGCAACAAATGATGTGATAGACTACTCCTCACTGAACATGCAGGTAAATAGACACTACGTGCTATATTTTTAAAATTGTAAATTTATATTGTCACAAATTTATAATCACTCACAAATTAATATTTTTGGTTGCAGATGCAACCATTTTAGGCTCAGTCTGGAGCCCTGCTGTTTTAACTACATTCAATTAGTGGTTTATTAATAAAACTTAATGTCAAGTCCTTCATTTGCAACCCAAAACTGCTGTTCATCCTCTTTCCTATAACTGTATCTCCAAACGAGTGGCTTTCCAGTGTTTGATTGAAAGGGCTAAGGTTACATTAGAATGCAACGTTGTATGAAAATAATCCGATTTAGAGTGCTAAAGCTCATGGAAGAACTTGCCATGCAGAAGCATGCAATGGAGGAGGGTGGCGGATGACTCTTAGCATATATGTATATGCAATCCTGAACACAACATCCTCTTTAGAAAGACATTACATTTCCATATTCAGGAAGAGATTCTAGCATGCTAGCCAAAACAATGACATACTATCTTCCTGTAAAGTGACAAAGAGAATTTTCTGATTTCCCCAATGGTCTTAACATGAGCTGGAGTGGATTAAGCTATAGTCTGGAATGAAACTGAAGAAGCACCTGTTGATGCAGGTGGAACAGAGGGTGTTGAATGATTCACTGACTGCTATGAGATTGATTCCTGATCGATTCCTAAGGTCGCTTGCTGCCTTTATCAGTAGGTCTACTTGGACAGAGGCTCCCAGCAAAAAACCGTCCCATATTTTGATGCTCTTTTTTTTAATACTGTCATGGATATAGGCTATAATTATAACAGCAAAAGGCAAAAGAAAATCTGAACTGCCATCAGTGACAACAGGAATTCAGTTCTGAGGTTTTGTCTATTTCTGCAACCAGCAAGAGACAACAGAGATCTTTGCGTAAAGTGAAACTCCACTACATTCTTTCTTTTTTGATTTCAGTAGCACAACCAGTTGACACATTTCAGTTGTAAAACTGTCAGTTGTTCTTTTTAAGTAAATTAAGTCAGATTAATTCATCAAATCATTGAACATTAATTCACTGATCATAAACCTGTTACTGGCCTACAGTCCACAAAATTGTACCATTTTGCAACTGAGTTTGCCTGTCCGAGTTAGACCCAGTGGATGTTCACACAGAACACAGAATTATTAGTCTTTCACAGTTACATTTTATAATTTCGTTGGTGTAGTGTCATGTTTAAAGTAGTTCAACTTTAACATGAGTCTCAAAATGTTTTGGTCTGTTTCATTCAGTGGTGCTCCATCTAGCCATCTTTGATTACAAGTATCTTTACAAACTCTTTACTTATTTCATACTGTGTGCTCCCAGGAGTGTGGTTCAGATTTATTATAGTTAACTAAGACTAAAACCCTAAATAATAATAATATTAATCATCATCATCATCATCATCTTCATCATAATAGTTTGTATTTGTAATTGTATATTATTGCATTGTATTGTATTTTATGTAATTGTTATATTATTATTATTATTATTACTATTATAAAATAAAATAAAGTTGATTTAATATCAGCTAGTTGCCCAGGCAACATGTTTCACTTTTAACTTGATGTACTAAAATAACTCAAACTGAAATGGAAATAAAAATTATATAGATATATTTAAAAAATAATAACAACAACAACAATAATAATAATAATAATAATAATAACACAACTTAAACTACAATTAAAACAGAAAACATAGAAATAAACACTAATTCAAAATATTATAATAATAAAAACTATAAAAGTACTTCAGTGATACTAAAATAACACTGGTGTGTTTTACCGAGGTGCATATTAATGTGTATAATTTATTACACATGCATACATAAGCATGAATGCACACACATATATAAAGACATTTATAGTCTGCCTCACTGCCAACCATTTCTGTAACTGCATTTCCCAGAGTTTACAAAGAAAAGTGGACTGTAAAACGCAATGGGGAGGACCCAGACCAATTCCAGCTTGTACTAGTATCTATGAAGAACACTTTATATGACAGTAGTGGGGTAAAAGCCACAATTTCTTTTGTAAATGGAGCCGTGGCATTTCAGTGGCAATTAAGGGCTCACTCACAACCCAAATCTTTCAGATTGCATGTGTGTGGCAGAAGTAGCTGACGCCTGGGCCTGTCGCATGCCATGACTTATGTAGACTGAGGGTTTGAAGATAATTTACACTGACCTGGGAACAGTCAAGGCTGAGGAGAGAGGGGCACAAGGAGGAACAGCATGGGGGAGGGTGCAAGAAGTGGGGATATGAATGTGGATGAGGAGCTGCCCATGTGGAGATATGGAGAATTTGACATGTGACATGGGAGCAGTAAAAGCACATAACTTAAAGAAAACACTGAACAAAACAAGTGTGAATGCTTATTCAGTCACACACAATGCACATTGTTTTATAATACAATTACCAATATGAATTTCCCATAACTTTATTCTTTAATAAAATTCTTTTCATTAAAAAAAGAATGAAAAGACTATCAAACTGAGTTTGGTTTGCTGATATAAGCAAACATGGCACAGCACCAGGGGCTCATGGAGGGCAAACCTTATTTGAGGTTATCTATAAATATAATCTATACATATTATTAATAATTTTGCTCTTCAAATTTTGGGGAATATTTTCCATTACTTACAAAAGACCAGGATCAACAATCCCTCACAATTCTCTTAGAGGACAAAATAACAGCTTATAGATAATTAAACTGATATACATAAATTGTAAAATCATCAACAAAAGATTGTAAGGGCTGTCTCAGGGATTTACTAGCCTATAAAGTCAGAATATTAAACACATGGCAGTATTGAAAGACCCACACACAAGTGTTGTCTTCAGTTACCCAGCACACTAACAGCAGCTGCATGTTGCTCTGTGAGCAGGTTCAAATGGACCATTAAAAACACGCGGGCACACACACACACACACACACACACACACACACATTTTGTCTTTGTAACTGATTTTGCGATAAAGTAACTGAAGTGGTGTGTGTGCATGTTTGAAGGTATGTGTGTGGTTGAGGGAACGTCACTGGACGTTGATTGCTCATGACAGGCCAGTTGGCAGAGTGGCCGCTGCTCTACAACCACCACACTGGAGTTTCTAGAGACCTACTGAGTCCAGTTTAGGCTAAATACACAAAGACGTTGACAGATACTGTCAACTACAAAGAAAAGGAAAATTTGTTTCAATATAGTTTATTTAAAGTTTAAGCCTAAGCCGACTGTATTAGATTTAAGGCATACATTTTATGTGTATTATTTCATATATTTTCTATTCAGGGTTAGAAATTTGTTCTATTCGCATTAATCACAAATTATTTCAAATCTTTTAAACCATTTTCAAGAAAAGAGATGATAACGTGAAAACCCCCATTCGGAATTGGTTATATGTTTATGAAGTACGAAACTGGTCTATGGTACTCCGCCACTTTAAAGGGATAGTTTTGAAAATTCTGTCATTAATTATTCACCCTCATTTCATGGTAGGTCTTGTGAACCCGTGTCGAAGACTGACATGGAAGAGAAGAAATTGTTGAATAAAGTCATTGTTTTTGTTTTCTTTGTACAAAAAGTATTTTCGTAGCTTCAAAAAAATCAAGGTTGAACCACTGATGTCACATGGATTGTGACAGAAAGCTCTCAGATTTCATGAAAAATATCTTAATTTGTGTTAAGAAGATGAACGAAGTTCATTCTACAGAAATTTTATTTTTGAGTGAACTATCCCTTTAAGAAAAATACTCAATGGTGCTGACTAATGAATTTGCACATGGTTTCTCTGTAAGCCAATTAAAAACACCAGACCAACATTTAAATGTTACAAACTTGATTTTAACCACAAGGGGGTTTTTAATAATAAACATAATTGGGTTTTTGGGGAGTCGCACAACATGACATTTTACAACCTAAACTAACCTTGACTTGTCATAAAACATAAAATTATTTGCTAATTTAAGAAGCTCACTGACCTAGACACACAGTCATGACAGTATGCAGTAGCCCCTGTAAATGATATCATCCCATTTTATTTTTTTTCCCAGCATGTTTCTGCAAGCAAAGAGCCTTCAGGCGAACCTATGGCTTCTGTATAACTCTGCATAGATATAGTGATAGAAGAAAGTATTATAAGATGAATTACACACAAACTTTAAGTGTGCTTGAAGTCCACTCTTAAGGAAAATTTAATTGAACGTGACATACATGAATTGTATGCACTGCAGTCTTGGAATGGTTAACTTGGAATGGTCCCCTTTTCCATTCAATACACACACACACACACACTACAATACAAGTTAGGAACTCGTAGGAAATTTTCCGTACTTCCAGGAGGACAAATAAGATCAAGTTTTGGTTGGCACATTGTGTAGCGTATTACAGAAACATGCTAAGGCCTGTTCTTTCTCACTGGTTAAGAGCAAGAGAAGAGGGCAAAGAAGGATTAGATCAGACCCGAGAATCGCTCTGGGAACTATAACTGACTTCTAAGACTGCTCCAGTCTCACAGAGAAAGGCCTTAAATATGAGCTGCCCTCTGACTTCAAACTTCATACTTGCAAATAAATCTAAAGAAAGACAAGAGGTCAATTAAGGCCCACTATCTGGGAACCTGGGCATATTTCAGAGACAATCTGAATGAATTTAATGCATATTTCATCATAAAAAACAAATAAAACATTTTGGCCTCTAAACCATTATCAACCAAATATTTATGAAGACCATTCTGAGCACATAATACAAAAAAGTCATTTTGAATTAGACATACATTAGACATATGCCAAATCATTTTTTCCATCTATAGCCTAAATGTATATGAGATATATATTTGGGCCACAAGTAGCATGGGCATTAAGGTGAATGAAAACAGTGAGTTAATGCTGGGTTGTTTATTTTAGAAGGTATCGGGGGTTGGGTTGGAACTAGTGGAAACGACAGGCCAAAGCTGGTAAGAGAGGTTCTTTCATTTGGAAACATGCAAACAAGGCTTTCACTCTGTCTCTTATTTCACACTCACACCCAATACACACACACACACACACACACACACAAACACACATACATACACTAAAGGATTCATTCAACTGCATGCTTTAAATCTTTTGCTTTTAAATCAATGCTTTAAATTAAATTATTATAAAATGATAAGTGACAAAAGTTAGTGGTCAATATATCATTTATTTTATATATATATATATATATATATATATATTCTCCTCATAAAATGTTTAAACCCAGCAATACATGTCAAAACAGTGTGTTTGTTTGTAAATATGAATTCCATATCAAAAATGAAAAATCTAATATGGAATGACACACTATATGCAGTGATATAATGTTTTTAAACAAGCATGTGTCATATCTAGCACACTAGGTGTTATTTAACTGTGGGCTGTTTAGAGCACACAGAAAAACAGGGGACATTTGAACAGAAATCTCTATGGAAGGATTTTCCGACTATTAAGACTATTTTCAAAAGGAATTGCAAATTGTATTTTCAATTGCGTTTTCCACATGTGGGCGCATAAATTGTGACATAACCCAAATGCAATTGCAAATCTTGCATTACAGTTTGAATTTTCGCTTTCGCAAACGCACAGTGACTGCCACATTTCAAATGAAAAAGCAAAGGCCATTTGGAACTGTATTTCCCATGTCTTACTGTCATATTTAAATAGCAATATTATTAATACCACATGCGTCGTGCATGTAACCTGCCAAAACTCAAATGAAATCGCAATTCCTTTCGCATTTGAATTTCCTATGTCTTCACGGAAAGCTGTCAATCAATGTGAGTGGGCGGGACTATACTAGGGGGTGTGTTTGTATTGGGAGGTGACGTCACTCACAGACGACCGTGCCGAATGCTTTGATCAATGCAGGTAATCGGTAAAGGCTCATGCCTGTGTGAACGAACAGAAACCTTCCTGGAACAATACATTATTTTTTTATAATAATAATAATTATAATAATCTTTTTTTTTACCCCAAATGCAGCAATTATACCCTGCTAACAGTGGGAGCAACAACGGTACACACAATAGGTCAATATTCACTATTAACCAAATGCTTTTCACCTGTCTCGACATCACTCACTGTTTCTCTCATTCCGATTGATGCAAATGAGTAAACGGCATGCAAACATACAATTCCCTGCATTTTCCAGCTGAAATGAACACTAGTGGCAGTAAAACACCAACAATGTTTATTCCTTTTTACAAAAAAATATGATTATAGCGACAGATTTTCAGTTAAAGGTGCAGTATGTAATATTGACAGCTAGCGGTTGAAATGGGTACAGCAGTCCAAATTCAAAATATTGACATTTTAACTGACATTTTAGGTCGAGTAGTCTGTAAGTTGATGAGTTGATTTATCCACATTTTACATTCCTCTGGTCAAAGAGTTTTTAGTTGGATGCAAGGCTTTTAAGTCATGTAGGATTTTAAGTCATGTGCTGGCTTACATGGCTGCAATACGCAGTGTTTTCAGCCAACTGGCATCCTGGGCTGGTGAAATACTATTGGCGAAATACTAGTGGGTGAAATCACACTGTCCAAAAAAACAAAAACAGACATTCCAACACAGAACTTACATTTCAAAGAAAACTGGCTGTAGCAATGTTTCTCTGAGAAACAATATATGAATTTAGAATGTTTCCTCAATTGGAAACATATTATGGTATTTCTTATGCTTTAGTATGGGCAAAAAATTACATACAGCACCCTTTATAAAGACTTATTCTCATGTGTTCCATGCACAATACTATTTTATGACCTAAAAACACTTTTACGATTGCACATGATTTGTAAATGAATACTTTTTGACATCTGCATCTCATAATCAGTTCCTTATGTATGACTTTTTTGACAGTAAACTTGCTCAGTAGCTCACCTGGTACAGTGATATGGTGTGATGTGGAGCACTCAGGTACAAGTCCAGTAAAACATGACAAAAGAGTCCTGACAAAAGAGCTCAAAGACTTATAGGAGCAAGGTGGCACGGTTGCTTTAGCAAACGACTCATTATCTCACGTTTGCTTTTGTTAACATTATTGATGAGGGGTATCAATAATGATAGGGTACATTATTTTCAAATGCAATCAACCGTATACCAGCACTTACTGGACATTTCATATCTAAACTGCCAGAATCACAAACTTGCTTTAAACATCACTCATTAGACATTTTACTATGTTTGCAAGTTTCAAGAAACATTATGCATTATGATTCCTCTCAACTAACTTCAGCTGTTCCGAAAGTATCTGTTTCCAAAATGCAGTTCCTCTTCTCAGCTCAAATACTACCTACACCTGCAGGTGCGTTAGGGTTTCGTTGTGGGGACAACCCAGTGACTCATAAAGAACACAGAAACTCCAGAAATCATCATTTACTAAAATCATGATCTTTCTAAACATAGAGATGACTCAATATGACTTTGTTTGCGTACTAAGAGGAAGTTCCTCATAAGATGGAGAAGTACAGTTTGACTTTTATCTGATATCAGTAGAGTTGTGTCTGCAAGTGTTCAAGCAGCAGAGAGCGGTTTCACAATGTGACCGGCAGCTTCCTGTTGCTGATGAGTGTACATGGGGGCACGTGTCTGTTTGTAAGACATTGCAATGTCTTCTAAAACCTAAAAGCTTCTAAAATGTCTGTCAATGTATTCACAGTGTTCAATGTGAAACTGAAAGTCTGATGACCAAAATACCTTACCTTTCATCTTACAAAACTCTCTATTACTCACAACTCTTTCACTGACTATGAGTTTGACTGTCTGAGACTCTCTTTCCTGTATCTTATAAGAAAAGTGAACCCACTAAAGATGCTTTCACACATTCTTTTTGGCAGCAGAATAAAAGTCAAAATGAAACCAAATGTTTACTTGTACAAACATGTTTCTGCTCTTAGCAGTTTGATGCCACAGTCAATCAAATCTATTAAATAATGGTAACCAATAATCATTTAGGAATTGTTTTAGCAAACTCATATCCATACTACAACACCCACATTTTATGTTTCAATCCATTTGTGCCCTATTAGTTCTAATTGAATACCGTATCACTCTAAAATATACAATGTTATGGATGTAAAACTGATTGTGAATTGCAAACATGTTGACTTAAAAAAGATAATTAAAACAAACAACAACAAAACATTTGAAAATTGTCTCTAGTCCATTAAATAAATGTCACTGGGGTTCAGTGTTGTTTTGGACCCCATTGGCTTTCATTGAAAGAGTAAAAACATATCTTGGTAATACACTTAAGTATAGGGAGCAATTCTCACTATTAACTAGTTGCTTATAAACATGTATATTACTAGCCTATTGGCTGTTTATTATAAAGCACATATTCTGCATGACCATATTCTATATCCCTAATCCTACCCAATACCTAAACTTAACATTTAACTTACTTACTATTAATAAGCCGCAAACTAGGAGTTTATTGAGGTAGAAGTCACAATTAATAGTTAGTTAATAGTGAGAACTGGACCTTAAAATAAAGTGTGACCCATATCTTCTTTTATGTTTGTGTTTAGGGTGAAATATGTCTTTAAGTTTTAAGTTTGCATTACTTTCCTTGAAAACAGCTGTACAGAGGAACAGGTGACGCGGTGATCTGCATATGAGTAAATTTGTGGTATATGTGTGTGTGTGTGTGGGAAGAGTATGGTAAAATGTTACAGCAAAAAAAGAGCAACATAGCCACTATAAGGTGAATGACAACTCTGCTTACAAATGTCAGATATGACAGTGTTAGGTATCACACTCCAGTGTCTCTTTGACTTAATTCAAATTCTGAAATGGCCTTAAGAGCCACTAGTGCAGTGCAAGAGTGAAAACCAAGAAGGTTAACAGCCTCTAAAACATTTGTCAAAGGTCTCCAAACAATGGGAAAATACCACTCCATAAACTAGCCAAATGCAATTCCTATGTCTACTGACTCTTTCTGCTCCAGCAGCTGTCAATCACCTTCAAGTGTCACACTTTTATGAGGCTTCGAGGCCAGCATCTGCTGAAAAGCATCAGGGCAGAGGGAAGTGGAAGTTGACAATGCTGGGAAGTTTGGGGTTTTAATGATTTCATTAGGATGTAATATTTTTCAACACCAAGTTGCATTTGTGTAACAGAGCTTGTGATGAAGGTTGGCAAGAATGACTTCTTCTAAATTTTTCCATTTAAGGTGAAATAAAAACAACAGTGTAGTATTACAATGATACAATTCTTACTATCTGAAATGCACCTTTAAGCCAAGTCATAGTGTATATAAGGTGCGTATATGACAGTACAGAAGAGATTCATTCTCCTCAAATTAATTATTTTTAATTCTTTGAGTCCCCCTCCCATCTCTCTCTCTCTCTCTCTCTCTCTCTCTCTCTCAGTGATACATTTGAAGGGATAAAACACAGTTAATCCAGTGAGCTTCGAATGCACCACTGTGTGTTGTCTCTTTAAATTGAAGGAAAGGTTTCGGGAAGAAATAATTTATTCAGCAGTGTGGCTTCTGCTCAACATGCTGTACTGAATTATTTCTGTAATTTGTGTACAGTTAATTAACATTCATATTCACCCTGGATAAATGAAGACCATCCTCCAGCCATTTTAAATGGCAAAAAAATATTTCATGTTCTTTACATATTGACCTGATTTTGTAATTTACACAAAATTGCAGCCAACCTTCAGAAACGTGTAAGACCAAATGAACAAATCACTTCATTCACCAATAGGTAGGGTGATGTTTTTAACATGTTGTTTGTGCAATTAGTAGGAAAAAAGCAAACTCATGGCAACAAGAAAACAACAGGTCTCAGAAAACTAAAACTTCAGCAGATCCGACATAAAATAATATCATAAGATACTAAAATGTAATAATAATGTAATAAGAAGAAGAAAAAGAAGAAGAAGAATAGAATTACTGTTTGCAACCAGAATTCTGGAAATGTTGGGACATTTTTTAAATTTGAATAAAATGAAAACTAAAAGACTTTCGAATCACATGAGCAATATTTTATTGACAATAGAACATAGAGAACATAACAAATGTTTAAACAGAGAAAGTTTACACTTTTATCCACTAAATGAGCTCATTTCAAAATTGATGCCTGCTACAGATCTAAAAAAAAATTGGCACAGGGGCAACAAAGGGCTGAAAAAGCAAGACATTTTGAAAAGATTCAGCTGGGAGAACATCTAGCAACTAATTAAGTTAACTAACATCAGGTCTGTAACATGATTAGCTATAAAATGGATGTCTTAGAGAGGCAGAGTCTCTAAGAAGTAAAGATGTAAAAAGATTGTGGATGACTTTAAAAACAACGTTCCTCAACGTCAAATTGCAAAGGCTTTGCAAATCTTATCATCTACAGTGCATAACATCAACAAAAGATTCAGAGAAACTGGAGAAATCTCTGTGTGTAAGGGACAAGGCCGAAGACCTTTGTTGGATGCCCTTTGGCCCTCAGGTGACACTGCATCACTCATCGGCATGATTTTGTCATTGACATTACTAAATGGGCCCAGGAATACTTCCAGAAACCACTGTTGCTAAACACAATCCGCCGTGCCATCTGCAGATGCCAACTAAAGCTTTATCATGCATAAAGGAAGCCATATGTGAACATGGTCCAGAAACGCTGTTGTGTCCTGTGGGCCAAGGCTCATTTAAAATGGACTGTTTCAAAGTGAAAAAAGGGTTCTATGGTCAGACGAGTCCAAATTTGACATTCTTGTTGGAAATCACAGGCACCGTGTCCTCCAGGCTAAGCAGGAGGAAGACCTTCCAGCGTGTTATCAGCATTCAGTTAAAAATCCAGCATCTCTGATGGTATGGGAGTGCATAAGTGCATACGGTATGAGCAGCTTGCATGTTTTGGAAGGCACTATGAATGCTGAAAGGTATATAGAGATTTTAGAGCAGGGGTGGGCAAACTTTTTGACTCGAGGGCCACATCAAATTTTCCACATTAAGTGAGGGGCCGCATAATATGTTTATAACAAATGAAGCTTTGATTTTTTTAAATTGACACTCACTTACTACTGTACTATGTATACTTGTACATACATGGCAGTTCTTTTCTTGTACCATCTCTACCTATTTTTATGAGTACTTTATGACACACAGATGTTGCATTGGTGTACAAGTCTATGTATAAGACACATTTTATCATTTCATTCAGAAATAATGTAAAATAAACTAAACGTTTACAAACATTAGAAACATGTATTTATATTCCCTACACTCCACAAAAAGTCCTGTAAATTTAGCAGTGTTCAGAATAGAAAAAAGAACGAAAACATAAGTAAAAAACAAACACAAATTATAGTGGCATTCACCATAAAGATATATTATAAACGCCCAGCCTTAAATATTTAAAGCGAAACTGAAACTAGCGGCGTGGTTGCTGAAATATGCACAATTTAAACTCACTTGCCTTTTCTCATTTATCACCAATCCTAATGTGCCCGCTTTGCCCTTTGCGCTTTGCGCTTGACCTTGATTGCTTTATATACATCACCTTGGAAATTACAGCACGTTTCAGATAAAAAAACGCGATTTGTAGTCCAGAAAAAAACAGTACTATATCCATTTTCATAAAAATGTGTGTGGGAAACAGAAGAAGAAATCATATCTTTGCAAGATAAAATGACAAATTATTTCCATGTTTTCCCCAAATGACAGTACCCATGAGCAGGAGGATAACACTGGCATTTGTTTTGATACTGGATATAGTCTTTTAAGCATTTTTAAAACAGTTCAAATACAAGGCATTTTTCAAAACAAATGAACACTTTCACATTTTTAAAACATGTATATAGCTATTTTGACTTTTAATTTTGTATTCGCTGTGCAGCTTGAACGCGGCGTCCGTCAAAAAAGACTAGGCGCCTCTCTTTAGTGAAGCCGCACTGAAACGTGCCGCGGATCGACTGGAGTGGGCGGCTGGGCGCGATCGGTGGCCGCGTCGGAGCGGCGGCATGTTGTAAATCAGGGGTTTTATACTGCACTACAGGCTACAGCGCCATCTATTAAATTTTACTGATATTGCATATTGGAACAACTGCCTCACAGACTAGATGAAAACGCCCGTAGTTTGCCCACCTCTGCAGATTCTTATCATTTTTTTTTTTAAATCCCTCGCGGGCCGCCACAGGAGTGATAGCGGGCCGCAAGATGGCCCGTGGGCCGTAGTTTGGACACCCCTGTTTTAGAGCAACATATGCTCCCCTGCATCTATTTCAGGGAAGGCCTTGTGTATTTCAGCAGGAAAATGCAAAACCACATACTACAGCTATTACAACAGCATGGCTTCGTAGTAGAAGAGTCTGGGTGCTGAATTGGCCTGCCTGCAGTCCAGATCTTTCACCTATAGAGAACATTTGGTGCATCATTAAATGAAAAATACGTCAAAGATGACAACAAACTCTTCAACAGCTGGAAACCTATATCAGGCAAGAATGGGACCAAATTCCAGCTCCAAAACGCCAGAAACTCATAACCTCGATGCCCAGACGTCTTCAAACTGTTTTGAAAAGAGGAGATACTACATCATGGTAAACATAGTAAACATGCCCCCATCCCAATTATTTTGAGACCTGTAACAGGTATCAAATTGAGCTAATTTTGAGCATAAAATGTTTAAATTTCTCAGTTTAAACATTTGTTATGTTTTTATTATAAAATAGGCCTATTGGCTCATGTGATTTGAAATTATTTTCGTTTTCATTTTATTTAAAAAACGTCCCAACATTTCCAGAATTTGGGTTGTAACAATAATTAATAATACTCTCATATTCATGATGTAGTCCGATACATTAATCCTTAGCGTAAACAGCAATGACCCTGCAAGACTTGCCTCTCTCATAAACTCTCATAACACAACAACACTCTTTCTTATTATGCTCATTATCTGAAGAACGCAGTGTTTAGGCTTGCAAAGAACACTCGGCGAGGAATTAATTGTATTGAGACTTGCCCATTCCTTGTGGAACATACAACAACAGACTAGAGAAAACATAACCTGTCTCAACTCCACAGTCATATAAACGGATCACCTGAGGATAAATAATGCAAGACTATAAGCATAAAATCTAATTGACAATTTCATGGGAGAATTCATAAACAAGTGCAAAAATAAACAAAGTGTTGAAGGAATGAAAATAAGTGTAAGATAAAGTGTAAGATAATATGTGCAGGTGTTGAAGCCTGTCCTTCTCTTAAGAAGGCTATGCATGAACACAAGATTTGCACAAAACCAATGACATAGAAAATTACTTCACATGGATGAGCAATTTGATTTCTTTAGAAGAAGAAATGGTAGATCACATAATTTGACTGGCCATGACATTAGCCTTGGTCACTTCGCATCTGTTTTTACCTGACAGAAATGAAGATTCAAAAGCCTAACTTGTCCCACACCCTTTTGGGATTTCAAAGAACAGTTCACACAAAAATGTAGGGGGAAAAAATATTTATTTACCCTATAGGTCACTCATTCCAAACCTGTTTTGACCTTTAATGTCTTCTGAAGTAACACCTGAAAGATTTGCGTGAGGAATGGTCCATAATTTAGGTTGTTATGCATTGATTATCTTCTAATCTAAATTAGCGTGTTTAATGCACACAGACTTGGAATATAACAAACAGGACCACTTTCACAATACTGGAAGCTCCAGTCCCCAATTCACTGTAACTGAGTGGAAAAGAGCAACTAGGACATACTGCAAAACTTCCCTCTTTGTGTTACAGTGATGAAAGTCAGCCATGGGTTTGGAGTAGCATTACAAGAATACGCCTAAAAAAATTAATTTCAAAGACCTATTTAAATTTCAAATTTGTTTCTATTTGTCTCTGTTTTTGCCTGCTTTGTGTGTTCATAGTATAAAGTTTAACACAAATGAGAAGCTCTTGGAAATCTTTCAGGGCTTCCCCATCCTGATCAGTCTTACGCTGAATGAATATTTACCATGTCAGTTTCTTTCACTCCACAACAATCCCTGCTTTAATTGAAAATTCAAGACCAAATACCAAAAGAACAATACAACCCTCTTGATGCTGTGATGTTTTGTGTGTAGCTGAACATTCAGCTGTTATCATGACTCCCAGAATAAAAACAACTAAGTTAAAGTCGAATATCACATTCCACCTAAATTAATAATCTGCTATTTCTACTATATCTACATTCCACATCTAGAGACTTTGCATTTAGATGAAACGTACATCGGTTTTATATATTGCTTTAAGCGCCAATATTCCAGGGATGTTTCCATTCATACTTGGCAATAGTGGCACAATCTTCAAAGCAACAGGTTCACGTTTTCTAGCTGTAAAACTTTGAGAAATTGAGCATCGCTTTCAGTATCACACGGGCGGACTGTGAATGTATAAAGGCGGCACTTACACAAAAGCGTGGTAGATAAATGCCCAGGATCTTGGTCTCTCCAGCACGTTGTACAGGTAGTTCTGAATCCTCCGGTAGCGCGCGTTTCTCCGGCCGCTTTGCGCGCCGTAAACCAGAGGCTTCCCGAGCAGACTCAGCCGAGCGCCCTGCTTCCCCCGCTCTCTTTCCGTGGCTGATGCACCTGTGCCGGCATGAGATGCGGACAACAGTCCATCTCCCGGCCGTGAACAATTGTTCTTCATCCTATTACCACATTCCACATTATGCAATCCGTAACTTTCGGCGTGGTGGCCCGGAGAGCTGTTCATCCAGAGGCCGGAGCCGGCCTCATCTCCGCTGTGGTTGCGGGGCATGGCATCACCAACGCGGACCCAAACACGCGTGGCATGCGTACTGTTATATCTCTGGTAGATGCGACGGGAGAGCCAAGAAACTACCAACGATAAATGTCAAAAAGATTCAAAATATACAGTTTACCTCCGGTCGTGACGCGCGAACGGCACTTTCTTCGCTCCTGGTATGGACACACGTCAGTAAATGGGAGGTGTATAAAGTCACTGCTGGAGCTGACCCACGAGAAGAGCCCGTCAAAGTGACTTTATATGACTGCAGTTGAGTCTTGCGTGTGCAGCTCGTGTTACTCCAGCGCGCGCTTCTGGTGTCGCTGCACTCACACGCTTGGCGTTACTGCGCACAGGAAATCAACAGTGCCATTATTGCGCGCTCTCTCATGCTGTAGCACATATAAAGCGTTTCCGTAATATTCATGTGAATGCTCCTAGTCAGCACTCGCTATGAGTCTCACACTTCTCGTAATAATTCAATAAACACCGATGTAGACATGAGAAGTTCTGTGTCATAGCCTATATATTCTTTGTCGCTTACCCGACTGGTAAGCTGACGGTTGAGCATTCACGTGTTTACATAGTAAAATGTTTATTTGCATAACAACTAGTTCTTGAAATCGTATTTCCTAAAGTTAAACTGATACAGTGCGATTCCCCAGTGACAGCCCACGAGGTTTCCTTTCAGGAATCACCGTGTTAAAAAACAAAACGCATTAAGTTTTCATTATTAAGAGGAGCTAGTCAAGGCTTTAACCTCTCAAATGATGCCAAATCAAACTGTTGAACGGCGTTTTTATGTACATGTTACACATTTCATCGTTTTCACAAAACATTAATTCTATTGCAAAACACAGTTTCAGAAGAGAAATCGAGTTCGCTTGAGGAGGTAACCATAGTAACAGTGTATTCATGTCGCTTTCCGGATTCGCTACATTTGGAAAACAACAACAACAACAATAATAGCCTAATCTAATAAATATGATAAAAAACAGTTCAATATTTGCGCGAGAGCTCAAAAAATTGGGCCCATGATTTATCGATCCCTAGCAACAAAAATGAGCAATTAGCATAATTCGCACTCTGAATAAATTGGAAATAGATTATATTAGAATTTTATCTCTAATAAAAGTTTCATTTCAAATAAAGACATTTTCCCTTTTATCAAGAGCCTCGTACGTAGTATAACAACTGTCAGGCAGCCCATGAGACTAAACCCAAAATAAAAACCACACGAACACTGTTTTCTGTGTGGGCATGGTCGCAGTTAAACTCTGATCTGTATCATAACGATCCATCTGTGAGAAGAAGAAATATCGGACAACATGCTTATTCATCTTTTTATCTTCGGGAACTCCGACATCGTTAGTATGCAAAAGAGCAATTTAAGTCTATTTGATTGTCAAATTAGACACTCTTAAGTTTAACGGTCACTGATGCAAGAGACTGCAGTGCAGGGCAGGCTTCAGTCATTGGCTTCAGTCATGAATCCCAGACAGCAGTAACTGATTGGGAAACGGTGGCTTTGTGTTCTTCCCTTGACCACTGTGCTTTTTTTTTAGTGAGCATTGTGTACTGCGCCAGTAGTCAACATCTTTACTGGATTTGTTCAGTGTCCGTATAAATAATTAACCAGTAGAGATGGCAAATTCAGTTGTTCAGATTTGTTTTCCACCATTTTTGAAATACCAAAAACCATTTAGCATTGTTTCAGGACTCAGCATCACAATAGCACCTACATTTGTCTGAAAAGTGATGATTTACACGTGGCTCATCATGGGCTGCATCCATTTGCTTCTCAACCTTGTATCCATGACTCAGAATCCAGCATGAATGTAAACAGTATGCGACGGAGTTCCAATCGTCTACATTAGAGGCATAATTACCCTCAGACTCACATTCATTCTAGCTGATCAAGGGCTAAGAATAGATACACTTCACCATCTGCATGCTACAGGGCTGGTGTTAATGAGACTTACTCTCTTATGCGTTTTATATGGTCAGAAACTTGAGAAAATTATCCAGTAAAGCCCACAATGGAAATCACTTCTGCTTGCCATGACCTCTGTTGCTGCAACCAGCACCAGCACCATCACTTGCCATCCATCAGTCATGAGTGGAGCACTGGGGTCATTGGCTGAACACAGGGACATGTATCAGGCTAATTGCTGTGACGCGAGCTGGGGGGGACGTGCAATTTTGTGACTCTGCAATAGACGACTACAGTACACAGGTTAAGTGAATTGCACATAGTTAGCTACTTTTTGTTTTAGGCAGAGTTTGTTGGTTATATTTGGTGGTAAGTAGCTTACGTTAATGAGGTCTGGTTACTTGTATCTCTGTAGTAGACTGACATAGATCATACTGGTTCTTGAATTTAGAATGAATCAATTGATAAACGCACCAATTTACTCTGAAATCTGCGGTCTAAAATTATGGTAACCCAAATGTTTCGTAATTGCCTAATTCTTCTTTGACTGCAAGGTTAGGTCTGAGCATGGCAAAGCAAGTGAGCCCTGACTGGATGCTGAGAGTGCTGCTGAGTTCATGAGTCTCCACTGTGTGTGTGAATCTCTGAAGAAGACTCTAACAATCGTCTGCCCTCTGCTGCTGAGAGTAAGGATAACTCTCACGACGCCATTCAGTCGGCATTGGGATGGCAATAGAGCAGATCGAGGCACGTTGTCACAAATGATATATATTTCAGTGACTATAAAGTTTTGAGTCAAAAGTGCTATTACAGTGTTTTCTCAAGCAGCGGTTTTGTATGTTGATGTTTCACAAAGACCCCATTCAAACCACTTAGAGTATTTACTTTATTCCATACTGAATCCAGTATGATAGTACAAGTCACATATCTGTGAGGCCAAGTTGTCCCATTTGTTTGAATGTTTAAATCTGAAACAATTACAATACTTGTTAGCCCAAACAATTATCTGAAATATTTTAATATTATTTGTGACCCTGGACCACAAAACCAGTCATAAGGGTCAATTTTTGGAAATTGAGATTTATAAGATTTATAAATAAGCTTTCTATTGATGTATGGTTTGTTAGGATAGGATATTATTTGGCCGAGGTACAACTATTTGAAAATCTGGAATTTGAGGGTGCAAGAAATCAAAATATTGAGAAAATTGCCCTTGAAGCTGTGCAAATGAAGCAAATAGGGCTCGCTCCAGCCCACAAGATCCAGGGGGCGTGGTTGGATCCACATCTAGGGGGTGGAGATTGGTAGGTTTAGGGGTGGAGATGGGTGGGTTTAGGGATCAGGGGGTGGAGATGGGTAGGTTTAGGTATATGTAAGGTATATCCAACCACGCCCAGATTTTTTTTAGTGGTACAAAAATCTTATGCTGCTTGATATTGTTTGAAATTAACTGGCGTTTCTTAAAATAATATTTTAATGTATTAATTAAAAACACACTGGTTTGTAGAGGAAATAGTTTAACCTTTTACTGCCATGGTTTGTAGAGGAAGAAGTTACTTATTTTGGCTATAAATACGCTTACATTTTTGCAAAATTAGGTGGATAATATAAAAATGAATGACAGATTCTTAACAACATGTCTCATTATTGGGCAAGATGTGTGACAACTAGCTGGACTGCCACATGTATTAGCTTCTCATAATGCTGCTGTAAGTTGGATGATGTCCTGCATGAGACTTTAATTCCTCTGTATTTTTGTTTTCTTTCCACTCACATAGCCTACACTGCAGTTATACTTATAGTATTATTGTGATAAATTATAAATATTTAGTGTTTTTGCTGTTGTTGCACTTATGAACCGTGAAGATAAACGTGATTGGTGGAAAATAGATGGAAACTTCCTGTGGTCCTCAGAACGGTCATGAATGGGGTCATATACAAGACAGATTGCATACAGATGTTATTGCTCCTAAAACAAATCCGGGTACTGGCCAGAGCCAACATGATAGAAAAGCACTATTAGATGATTAAATAGAAATGTCGGTAGTACAGGTGCTGGTCATAAAATTAGAATATCATGAAAAAGTTGATTTATTTCAGTAATACCATTCAAAAAGTGAAACTTGTATATTAGATTAATTCATTACACACAGACTGATATATTTCAAATGTTTATTTCCTTTAATTTTGACGATTATAATTGACAACTAATGAAAGTCCCAAATTCAGTATCTCAGAAAATTAGAATATCAATTAAGACCAATGCAAAAAAAAATATTTTTAGAAATGTTGGCCAACTGAAAAGTATGAACATGAAAAGTATGAGCATGTACAGCACTCAATATTTAGTTGGGGCTCCTTTGGCCTGGATTACTGCAGCAATGCGGCGTGGCATGGAGTCGATCAGTCTGTGGCACTGCTCAGGTGTTATGAGAGCCCATGTTGCTCCGATAGTGGGCTTCAGCTCTTCTGAATTGTTGGGTCTGGCGTAT
The DNA here is from genome assembly GCF_936440315.1 of Barbus barbus. Classification (NCBI taxonomy): domain Eukaryota; kingdom Metazoa; phylum Chordata; class Actinopteri; order Cypriniformes; family Cyprinidae; genus Barbus; species Barbus barbus. Next base: position 19,020,169 of record NC_136735.1, on the reverse strand, counting down.
TGCATCTTCCTCTTCACAATACCCCATAGGTTTTCTATGGGGTTAAGGTCAGGCGAGTTTGCTGGCCAATCAAGAACTGGGATACCATGGTCCTTAAACCAGGTACTGGTAGCTTTGGCAGTGTGTGCAGGTGCCAAGTCCTGTTGGAAAATGAAATCTGCATCTCCATAAAGTTGGTCAGCAGCAGGAAGCATGAAGTGCTCTAAAACTTCCTGGTAGACGGCTGCGTTGACCTTGGACCTCAGAAAACACAATGGACCAACACCAGCAGATGACATGGCACCCCAAACCATCAATGACTGTGGAAACTTTACACTGGACCTCAAGCAACGTGGCTTATGTGCCTCTCCTCTCTTCCTCCAGACTCTGGGACCATGATTTCCAAAGGAAATGCAAAATTTACTTTCATCAGAGAACATAACTTTGGACCACTCAGCAGCAGTCCAGGCAAGACGCTTCTGACGCTGTCTCTTGTTCAAGAGTGGCTTGACACAAGGAATGCGACAGCTGAAACCCATGTCTTGCATACGTCTGTGCGTGGTGGTTCTTGAATCACTGACTGCAGCTGCAGTCCACTCTTTGTGAATCTCCCCCACATTTTTGAATGGGTTTTGTTTCACAATCCTCTCCAGGGTGCGGTTATCCCTATTGCTTGTACAATTTTTTCTACCACATCTTGTCCTTCCCTTCGCCTCTCTATTAATGTGCTTGGACACAGAGCTTTGTGAACAGCCAGCCTCTTTAGCAATGACCTTTTGTGTCTTGCCCTCCTTGTGCAAGGTGTCAATGGTCGTCTTTTGGACAACTGTCAAGTCAGCAGTCTTCCCCATGATTGTGTAGCCTGCAGAACTAGACTGAGAGACCATTTAAAGACTTTTGCAGGTGTTTTGAGTTAATTAGCTGATTAGAGTGTGGCACCAGGTGTCTTCAATATTGAACATTTTCACAATATTAAAATTTTCTGAGATACTGAATTTGGGACTTTCATTAGTTGTCAATTATAATCATCAAAATTAAAGGAAATAAACATTTGACATATATCAGTCTGTGTGTAATGAATTAATCTAATATACAAGTTTCACTTTTTGAATGGTATTACTGAAATAAATCAACTTTTTCATGATATTCTAATTTTATGACCAGCACCTGTATAAGTGCAGGTCAAAAGCAGTGATTACTTTTATTTATTTTCAAACTTAAGTCTGTTTGTCTAACCCCTGTTGATAAATAATACGTTTCATGAACAAGAAAAGAACAAACACTGGGTTGAAATTTCTTTTACACACTTTTTTTATTATTTGGAAATAATAAAAATGAACTTTTTTTCATTTTTTGAAATATAAAACATCGTATGAGCCACACCTGTATACAAACAGAAATGTTGTAGTGAATACTTTTTCTTTTTCATCATCTCAGTGGAACACATACTAGAAGTTGTAAACAGTCAGCATTGTTTTTCTCCTCTACCCAAGAATACTGATCAAGTAAAAGAAACACCTGTCTCTCATGAAGAAAAACAATCTAAATTTTCTGATAGCAGAGGTGAAGAATTTGGCTCGAAAGCACAGAGAAAATGACAATCTGGCTACAGCTTTAGAGCGGAGTGGCCCTCTAAAAGTGACAGTGAGAGCTCTAGATTTGGACCCATATGATAAGAAAGGTGTCCGCTCAGCGGTCCCTCGTATTGGGATGGTTGTTCTCAAAAGTAAGCCTTGGCAAATATGGCTTAACCACATGGTCATCTCATATTTACAACACATGCGCTAATAAGTCTCTGTGCATCTACATTTATATTTAATATGGATACTGTTATGTATGTATGATATATTTTTGACATTTCCCGTTTTGATATCGGTATACTCTTGACTAACTTGATGGGATGTATACACATTTTATAGGTTAATTTCTGTGGTTTTGAGGTAAATTATGATACAGTAAAATCTGTAAAACATGAGGGAGGTTAGTTTTTGTTCAGTGTTACAGTACAGCACATTTTCCCCTTAGGGATATAAAAGACTAAAAAGCATTAATCAAAAACTTGGGGGAAAAAAAGAAGAATGGAAAGAAAAAATGTTGCAACATTCAGCACCGAATGGAGGACATGAACTAGTTTTTTAGCTGATCTGAAAAATCAGAGTGAAAGCAAATGGCTTCTTTTTCTTGTTTTATCTCTTGAAGATATTCAAGTACAAGCAAACTGTACAGGTACATGCAACATACACGCTGGCCTACAGTATGTTGAACTAACACATATCTATTTCTGTTACTTTTTAACATTTGTGTAGTCTGTTTCACAAAAATGTGCATGCAGCTGGGAACTGATCCGTGTCATGCTGCTCCGCCGCACTGGAGGGAGGGGCCAGTGGCCTAACAGATGATTGGTATTTATGCTTGTGATGGCAAAATCGGATTGGTCACTTCAACATTTACAGAGACACACAAGAGGAATTTGCATTTGCATTACTCTTTTCTCTGTTTTATGTAAAGTACACAAAGTGGAAATGAAATGAACAAGCTAGTTGGCTTGATTTAACTTTTTTTATGTATATATATATTTTTTTTATTTAAAAAGCAAGCTTTTGTGCTTGCATTTTTAATTCAAAATAAAGACCTCTGTGCAAGGGCTCGGGCCAATCGTGTGACCTCAGAGTGGTACAGTGTAAGTTTAAAGTGGCTCTTGCTATACCACATATATTAAAAAGAGAAATGTACGTCTACACAAACACTTAGCATCAAACGAAGTTAAAAAGTTTGTTTAGTGTCTGAAAAACTCTATGTATCAAGATTTACTCAACAGATGAAAACATAATTGTATAGATTTCCTTTACCAAAGAGCCGAAATTGGAAAATGTGCAAGTACACAAATATGTTTATCTTGGTACATAGTGTTTTTCTAAATGAACTAAATCTCTACTTTTCAATAGCATTTAATGACAAGTGTAAACATCAAATAATCAATTCACTGAATAAGATGATGTATTGCAACGTACTGTAGGATAATGTAATAGTTTCAGTTAATAAAAGTAAATAAAAATGTGCAAAGAAATGTGTGCATTTCCAGATACGTTGTCTTCAATTTCAATTTAGCATTTCCTGTCATTTTCACAGTACACTGGACAACACAAACCTGTTGTTTTTCATAAAACGTGCTAGAGATGTTAAAAAAGAAGCTAAATAAATGACGAGAGCGGCCTCCGTTAGCTGTCACATACGTTGAAAACAGAGGAACTTTTTTGGAGGAAATGGACCATGGCTTTGGGTCCTCCAGGTTTAGGCACCAAGAAAGGCCCTGCCCTTCCAGACAACCTCCCCAGGGAACGCCCTACGTCTTTCAAGTTCCTGACCTTTCACTTTTAGTACAAACAGGGTCTAGATAGGGCCTCGACCGAGGCCCCACAATCCCTTGGTCAGAGGTCACCTTTGTGTTTGGGTTGATACATTCTGATGCTCTGTTAAAAACTAGCTTACGTACATTTTGATGAAGACTTGACTGAATATCACCCTGCTTTCTATGTTGCCCTAAAGCGGTGCTTCCCGCATGCTAGTGTAGACAGCCCTAAGTCTCACGTGACAAACAGTGAGAGAAACAAACGATTTCGTTTAGGACAAACTAATTTGGCAGAACACGGGCTACCCACAAAGAGGAAAACAAAAACAAAGTCAGGAGTGATTGTCAGATTTTAACAAAGCTTTGTGTTATTTCATCGCATTTTCTGCCTGGCTCTTATTGTTGTCCTGTTGTCTCTCAGACTGTGCTTTATGTTATTAGTCCACTACGATCGAACCCCCGCAGATGCCGGCGGATGACTGTCCAGGGATGACTGAGAAGCACGTCGAGTTAGAGAGGCAAGAGTTGGGTCGACTAGGGAAGAAGGCGGGAAAAGTTTGTACCAGCCAATCACGTTGCTGGAGAGGTCCAGCTCCTCTAGTAGGATTTGTGCAACTCCCATGAAGGATTTGTGGTCCATTCGCCCATAATCTCCCCAGACAATTACCTAATAGGATGAAAATCAACAGATTCATCAGTGTATGGCTCTCTCAGGTCACATAAATTGTCAATCACAAAGTTAATAATATCTAATCTCACAAGTGTGATCCATTTAAACTAGACACGCAGCCCTTCAAATGACATTTTCTCATAGAAGTCTCGTTCGACTGCCTCATCAGCCGCGAAATGAAACGACCTGTTGAAAAAGACGAATAAACCACATGACTCACTTGTAACACTTTACCCTGTGGACTTTCTTCAAACTGCAGCGTTTGCTGGTACAGCGGGTCGAGTGTCTTGCGTGCAATTTTTGTCTTCTTCTTAGCTTCATAAGCCCCATTGTGTAGAAGATAGACTTTGACATATGGAGCTATGTAAAGAATGAATCAAATTAGGCATATATTAACAGTGCATACTGACATTAATATCACTAGCTCTGATAAATCGGAGTGCTTTTTGTATCAGCTAGAACTGTTTGATGAGTTATATTATGGCTGAGTAATGTGAGACATCTGGAGTTTGAATCATAAGCAGCGGGTTCAGAATAGAGCAGAAGTGACTCACCGGGGAGTGATTTGCACCCTGGTTTTTGGATGAGACCTCGTGCTCTTATCACCTCCACCTCCAGCTGGCCTTTCTTATTCACCATGCCTATCTGAATGTCACCTGAACATCACAGAATACGCAAATAGAATGATTTATTTAGATGGTACATTTGCTTAATGGACTTACTCAAATAATTCATGCAAAAAGCATTACCGACATACTGCGGTTTCCATAAGCAGTTATATTTGGTATTTTGTACTGAAATACATAATTGAATTAGGGCTGTATATTTCATGTATTTAGTACAATTGCAAGTTCAATAATAATAATATTTAGTGCTGTCAAGCGATTAATTGCGATTAAATCGCATCCAAAATAAAAGTTTTTCTTTACATAATATATGTGTGTAAACTTCGTATATTTATTATGTTTATTAAGAATATAAATATGTAAATGTATATAAATATTTACTGTATGTGTGTGTATTTATATATACATAATAAATATACACAGTACACACATATATTATGTAAACCAAAATGTTTATTTTGGATGCGATTAATCGCGATTAATCTTTTGATAGCATTAATAATATTACAACATTGGATTGTAGGCCACTGATAGGCTTATGTTCTAAATTATTTCCTTTTCTCAACAAATATGTATATACATTATGCAATTAAATCATTAATTTAATGAAACTATTTAAATTAACCACAATCAATTGCATATACAATAATGTATATAAACAAATACAAATTGTAAACAACTTGGGATAAGGATAATATGCTACAAGGGAGAAAGATAAAAAAAAAAAAAAAAATCAAAAACTTACCAAATAAACAAAACTTACCAATTGCTGGTGTGGCAAGGGTTTGTCGACCAACTAGTTGAGCAGGGCCCAGTCCATCCAGGAAGTCACTGAACTGAGTCTCGACTCGAACTGCTGGGAAGATTGGACTGACCAAGACAAACATTGATATGAAATTCTGCAGGTGTTGTTCTTTCTGATTTATAGTAGGTTCATTTAAAATCTAGTAATTGGATCTGAAAGTTTTGCAGATAAAATTCAGTATTTAATCAGTCTTGTTTTAATGATCATTGTACCTAAAGTATTGTAGGTTTATATGCAAGTATGTTGTTCCCACAAACTGAAGAGTTTTTTTTTTAGGCATAATGGCAATGCCTGACTGACGGTTGTCAAGGTAACCAGAACGACACTTAAGGAAGCTGCTATTTCTAGACAATAATAACCTTGGTTTAAGATGGGGAATTTCGGAAGAGAAAAAAATATGGCAAAATGTCAAATTATGCTGGATCGGTGTATTTAGAGAAACAGGAAATTGCTCCAACTGACCCATGCTTTGAGACAGACATGTACAGTACATACAAGAACTCACTATTGTTATGAAATGATAAGAACAAATGTTTCCATGTTGTTTTAGAAAATATGTAACAGGTGTTTGGAAAAGTGCTTCACCAATGCAGTGCAATATACAAAAAAAAAAACATTCAAGTCCTGCATATACTGTATTTAGAAGTATGCAAAATTTGATAAAATTGTAATAAAGCAGAAGGAAACTCACCTGCCCTCAGAGTTGTAGCTGTTCGTGCTTCCGTTGTTAGATTCACGGCTGGGTTGACGACTCATATTCCTCTGCAATTCCACAGCCATTCCCGTCTCCTGACTGCGCTGGATCGTCCCTTGACTGCCCTTTGACTTCTTGTTAGATGCCTCTGAAGATGGACAGATTTCACAAACAATCAGGAAAAGAGACTTTTAAGAGAAATCTGTATCATTCATTTCGAGAAAAAAGAGAACTCTGTATCTCTCCTCTGTGATTTTCTGTGATAAAGTTTTAAAGAGTTGGATCAGTGTCCTCTCTAAACAATACTGGTCAAGCTGAACACTATCTCTTTACTATACTACATCCTTTTTGATGTTAAAAGCAGACAGCGAAATAATTTGACAGTGCTTGTAGCTCCCACTGGGATAGACGCTAACCGAACTGCGTTAACCACCCCTCTTTATCTCTTTTAAAAACAAGGGCATGTCTCCTCAAATCCCTTTTTGTCTGCTTACATAAAACAGAGAGAACAAAATGCAGTTGCCCCGGAGGTCTTAGACTCCTCTAATGTGCTTTCAAGACTTTTTCAAAAGGAACAAGCTCTATGGCACTGACATGAGTCGCCTGATGAAAAATCTTATTATATCAAACAATGCGTGCTGACACAATGCAGTGAGTGCTGACATCTGAAAGCACTAAAATGGCCACAGGTGCCCCTTTGAACAGACCCTGTTCATGTTTGATGAGGACAAACCATAGCTAAAGCATACACTTGAACTCATAGCTGGATACTAATCAACACAAATGCTGAATTTGGAACAGCTTACTATCATACTACTCTTACTATTTTTACCATATTGTTATATGGCAGTAAGAGTAGTATGCTAGTATGCAGTTCTGAATTCAGCATGAGTGAAAAAGGAAAGGTAGGCATAAATGCACTTCCATAAACATTGAGTGCCCTCTTGTGTTGTCTGGTGAAAACACTTAATATAGAAATCTTGAAAATATTTAAATGAACTGGTTTCCAAGGCTCACTGGACAAAACATGCCTATTCTATCATTTCTGCAAAATACACAGTAGAAGTAGTTACTAGTGAGGAACCATGAAAAAAGTTCTTATTAATCAATAATATATGCCTGTAATCATAATCAGTTTGAAAAGAAATAATCGTTGGTGTTTTACAGTCACTATTGTTCATTTCAGCTGGAACTGCAGTGAATTGTATGTATAGGGATGTTTCTGGAGACAAAAATGTAGGTAGAGGCTAACTGTTTAAATGAGAATATGTTGGGTTTAAATCAAGTCTAAATATGACTAAATCAGCCTGACTACATTGGGTTAGATCAATATAAAGGAATTTTTAAGGGTCAGACCATTTAGAAACTCTTAAGGTTACAACTGTCTGTTTACAGTGTAATTATTGTGTTTAAAAAACAAAAGAATAATATTTCATTTTTAAATGGGAATAAAAACAATGACTGGTTTGCAATCAAATATAACATGAAACAACACTCACAGTGAATTTAATTTCTGTAATATGAAACATTTTTGTTTGAATTAAAATATTCAGCAAAAAAATAAAATGATTTTATTCATTAAAATTGAAATGTATTGTATATGTGTTGGGGAAAGTTACTTTTAAAAGTAATGCATTACAATATTGCGTTACTCCCTAAAAATGTAACTAATTACGTTACTTAGTTACTTTTTATGGAAAATAATGTGTTACGTTACTTTTGCGTTACTTTTTAAATCTGGGCTGGGCTTGCGTGTTTGTTTTAATTTGAATATAAAAAAGTTATATTTTTGGTGAATGTAAAAGCTCTTTCACACCAAAAGTGAAATGAATAAGCCTCAGACTGAAGGAAAAAAATTCACCGTTTGTACAGTAGAACGCAGAAGAAGAAAGTTCAACACACTTAAGCAATAAAAAAGAAGAATGTTTATCTCGAGTAATTTTTGCTTATTAGTATGGTTGACTTCATTCATCGAAAGTGAGCAGCAAAGACATTGCTTAATAAAATGGGATTAAATACATCAAGGATTTAGTTTTTTTTAACATTTAATTATTGCAGGTTTGCGTCATATTCTGAGTTGCGTCAAATTTTGAGGAATACTAATTAAAGCATGTTCACATTTATTCTAGAACTACTGTAACATCTTACTCCTGATTTCTCCCAGCATGCAGATACAAGAGCTGTCAGTCAAAAAAATGGGGGGGGGGGTTACTGGCCTTACTTATTTGAAAAAGTAACTCAGATATTTTCTTTTAAATTAAAAGTAATGCGTTACTTGAAAAAAAGTAATCTGATTACATAAACTCGCGTTACTCGTAATGCGTTACCCCCAACACTGTATATTTCTTTTGTTAACTCATAATGCCCAACTGGCCCTGGTTACATCAGCAGAAAGGAGTAACAGTGACTAACCCGTTTGACTGATCTGGGAGGTGCTTCGGCTGCGACGGTTTCCCACGATAGCCACGAATCGAGCATTGAGGCTGGAGCGGCGCTTTTTCGTTCCGGTTCCAACTGTTCCCAGGGCAGTGTCAGACTGGCTGCCGTCTGTTCGCTCCGGCGTGTTGATGTCACCGCTAACGCTTGTGCTCTTTAGCATGCTTCGACCAGATGAGGCTCTGACTTGTCGACTGTAAGCGAGAGAAAGCGAGTAAAAAGAGAGTTGAGACAAATTAGTTGATACAGTAGGCTATATAAAGGTAATAGACATTAACTGACACTAAACAGACACTGTTGAAAATTATATTCAAAATGCTTTATTATTTTATAGGTGTATTTACAACACAGTCTACCAACTATATCACTGATTCTAACCTTAGCACAAAATAAAAGCTATTTTTGTCCAATCAAATGATTTTGCACAAACCAGTATGGAACATAAAATACATAACATTCATGTTTTCAGCTAGCTTCTCTATATGAAACTAGCCTGAACCATGACTCCCGCAGTAGTCAAGACACCAGTTAAAGACTTGCTTTGATTTGCTACTTGCTAATTGGTTCCAGGAAGAACAGAGAGGTTCAGGATCAGGAAGTAAAAATCCCATTGATGTTCTCCATCGGGGATTTGACTTATTGTGAGCTATGATGTTGTTATACGATTTTGCTGAAGCCATCAAACTGCATTCAAATTATTTTTTATATCATCATGATCAACAGTGTATTCCTGGTGGAAAACTACATTACCCATGATTCTGCAGAGACATCTCCACCATTCAGAGAATTGCAACAAGCAGATCCCTTCAAAATAACAGTGGCCGCTTATTCCCATGAAGCACTTGTAAACTACTTAAATGTTTGTAGCACATGGTGACTAAAAGCCTTAAAAGTGTACTTTTTCATGGTCATTTCATGATTTACACCAGAGTTAACATAATTGTATTAATTAAACAGCAACATGTTATGTTGAGTTATTCAAACTGTCTATATTATGACACAGCAGAACACTTCGACAGTGCAACCATGTCCTCTGCTGTCCCCTGGGGGTTTGGAGGAGCTGCCGTGTTTCTGCACCCACTGATGGAGTCAAGGTACTGCAGGACTGTCCAGCTGCACTCTCTTCATCATCTCTACACCCTAACCCCATCTCTGAGGAGACACAGGGTGGGGATAGGAAGTAAGGAGGTGGGTCTCTCTTCCACAGGCTGGAGGGTAGTGACAGAGGGGTGAGCAGACAGGGGTCTGGGTTTGGGATCCAATGCTGGCTCAGTATTCAAGCATGGGAGGTATGAGGTGAGGCATGCAAAGAGGGCTCTAATACACACAGTACAATACACAGGACACACATTTACACAGACAGAGTAGCATGTGAAATAAGCAGAATACAAACAAATGAATTCAAAAAGCATGCACAACAAACCTCTCAAATTACACGTAGGGTAAATGATTATTTTTAAGACAGCAGAGGAGAATATTCCAATGCAATATGAATACCCGAAGCCTCTTTTTGGTAAAATTAAGATATGTTAAATATAAAATGAATACTTTCTCATTTTTTTCAACATCTATATTTTAGTTTACAATTCATAATGACTGTATAGGGAAACTGAATATACAAAAGTACATTTACGTTTTTCACTATTTTTAACCACATTTTGCCTTTACGAGCTCATTTTATAGGTTGTGAGAAATGAATATAAACAAATATTTCATAGTCAATTTATATATCAAAAATTGCATGCATTATAATTGCAAAAGAATTAGCTTCATAAAGTAGTTTTAGACAGCGTTTATTGTGTCACACTAGCAACTTCCCAAAATGATTTTATGTCAATTTTCTATGTTTGTTTGAACCAAGCAGACTTCATTCAAATTGATAACTAGTGTGTGGCTTCAAATTGATCAGAAACGTTGAAGATATAATTGGTTAGTAAAGCCCAAATATATCAGAAAAGAGAGAGGAAAAGAAAAGATGCTCATAGAGTGTCTGATTTTCTATCCTAATTAAGGCATTTGGTAATATTTATTGATTGTGTTTAACCACTTTGGGCATACAATTTCTAGAGCCTCTATAGTCAAGTACAGTCATTTTTATTTGTATACAGAACTGTTCACAATTGATGTGGTTTCATAGCAACTTTAAAGGAAATTATAATGTATTAAACTGTGGAAAGGAAAAAAAAATAGTTGTGGAGGGGAGAAAAAGACTCAAGAGGAACCAGACTCAGCTAGAGGAGCATATACTAAATCATGTACATATACTACATATTATCTAGTCACTTAGAATGTGTAATACAAGTTATGTAATTTTTTTTCTTCATAATTTTTTCATAATTTTGAATTCAAGGATTATTGAATTAATTTTTAATAATTAGTATGATAACTAACATCATTCTTTTTCTTTTCATTTTACATTTACATTTATGCAGTTTATCTTTTTTAGCATTATTTACTTTTATTTATTTTTTCAAGTGGTGTACTGTAATTGCATTAAAGGTTTACTTTTTTAATCAATTCATGCATTCTCTAGGAATAAAACCCCTAAACTTGTCGTTGTTAATGATATGTTCTACTGTTTATGCTTCAGGAATGCTATTTTTCTTCTTACCGTTGTCATTGGCTCATTTCTATGTAAATTAGTCTTATTATAGAATATGCAATGTTCACAAAAGTGTTATTAAGGTTTAACTATTACCAAACATGGTGTGCAGGTGGTAAATAGAATTTCATTTAAGAGAGATGTTGTATAAATTTTCTAGCGATCATGGCAGCAGTAATTCATCAAATGAGGATCAAATGTTGAAGAAGAACTGGGCATTTGTCCAGATGTGTGGTGAGGCTGAGCATGCTTTTGCATTTTAAAGAGCCAACTATGAAGGGATCATGCACTCTCAGTGAAGTATGACAGATGGCCTGCAAGATGAGGAAGCTTGTAAAGCAAATTTCTATGTGCTGTTACTGGATTTGCAAAGTTCTGTTATCAAATTATTAGATGGTAAAACAATGCAGAATGCATGTAAATAAACAGTGCTATCAGCAGAAATAAGATTATAAGAGTGCTAATTTTTTACCCGCTTTTTATTGTTTTTTTCTGATATGAGGTAAGGATAAAATTTTATTCGGTGGTGGATATGGTGAAGATTTGGGCAGGGGGAGCTGGTCCATGTTACCTCACATCTCCAGCCACTGTATGACGTCTGCGTTTAAGCTCCTCAGAGAAACGTCTCTTTCCTAGACTCCTCCTGTCGTCTGTTCCATTCACCCCCCATGAAATCCTTCTCTCCTTCTTTTCATCTCCTTTACAACTCTCCAACGACTTTGACCTTTGACCCCCAATGCATTATGCATGCATGCAATAGAGCACAAGCCATAATAGCAAAGAAAGTAAATCATGCAGAAAATAAAAATTTAACAAGCCATGCACAAGAAAGACAGCTAGGAGCATGCAAATGTTAAAGACACGCCTAATAACAAACAAAGAAATATCACAATCTGAGGACACACATCATTTTTTGTGACCTGAATTAATATTATGATTGTTGTAGAGCAGGGCTGTCCAAACTCGGTCCTGGAGGGCTGGTGTCCTGCAGAGTTTAGCTCCAACTTGCCTCAAACACACCTGCATGGAAGTTTTCTGGAAGCTGGTTCAGGTGTGTTTAATTAGGGTTGGAGCTAAACTCTGCAGGACACCGGCCCTCCAGGACCGAGTTTGGACAGCCCTGTTGTAGAGGAAGATAAATAAGTGATGGAACAGAATATGATTTTCTTTCAGAGAAAGGAAAATTAGCAGAGTGCTAAAGAGAAAGAAAGACTAAAAAGTACAAAAACTATTTTTCATTGACTTTCATGGCCTATACACACATATACATTTGTGCATTCTGATCTAAATTCTGTCTTCACAGACCTAGGCTGAATATAACAATTGTGTGTGTAGGGTCCAAAATAAACCCAAAATCAATACAACATTTGAACCCCAACTGGCAATTAAGAGTGAAGCAAAAAAAAAAAAAAAAATTTAGTAATCTATTACATTACTATTTTTGATTATTTTAAGATTTTTTTTTTTTTTACCTACGCCTTTTATCACATTGACTTCAATATGAAAATCTTGTATCCATATTTATATTTAAATACAAAGAGAAAGAAAATGTATTCCATTATTTGTTATCAATAACATGAAGTGTAAGAAACATTACATAAAGTCAGGCTTTCCCAAACTGGGCGTTGTGAAGGAAGTGCAACAGTTTTGTAATAAATTGATGCTAATAAAGCTAATATTTAGTCAAATCTTAAAAATATAAAATTTAATAGATAAAAGGGAAGAATTGTGGAGAATCAGTGAATTATGAATAATGTACTGCATTTTTTAAATATTAAGTAATCATGTAATCAATAAAAAATAACAGTAATCTGATTATGAGTATTTTAAATTGTAACATAATCTAATTACAACTATTTTTGGAACCTGCAAAAACATTTTAGACATCCTAGATAAACCTCTAGTCATTGGAAGACATTTTTTTGATGATTTATAATTCTGATTTGTGTAGCTTAATATCAGAGAGGCTCACACTATCATTTTTTACAACCACGTATTATGTTGCATTTTCTAATAAAGTTAACAGCGACTGCCAATTTATACTTCTATATTTAAACAGTTTAACATACTTGTCGAGTGTTACATTTGGATCCCGTGTGTTTCTTAATAGGCTAACCTGATTCTCCCATGTGGTCTCTCAGACTGAATGGACATGTAGCTGGTGGCGCTCAGCCTTGAGGCACTGCTGGCACGGGAGATTGCTGATGCATCGCTCATGTCACTGTCTGATGACCTCGCAGACATGTTATCACAACTCCTCCTCTGATCCTTATACATCTAAACCATCAAGAAAAAAAAATCTTTAATAGGAATTAAAAACCTGGCATACATAACAGTACTGCCAGACACATGAATTGGAGACCTGAAAAGCAGTTTAACACTCACATCTCTCCTGTTTTTGAGCTCTGCCTCTGGGTCGTGACCAGAGCTGGCAGAAGAGCCTGGCCGATAGGAATGTACTCTCATTTGCAACTGACGAGCCCGCTCTTCCACTGCCAGTGCTACATCAAGACAGAAAAGGGAAAAAAGCAGGGGAACAGGGGACAAAATAATCTCATTTAAAGTAGCCCAAAAAGAGTGTTAATTAAAAGTTAAATAAGAACATTTGGACAACAGTCGACATCTCTGCCTGTTAACATTGTTACTTTCGATGGAAATGAATATTAAATCTTCCCTGCTTGAAAATCCAGCTTAAAGTGATACAAAAATTTCAAATAGATTATCACCATACTTCTCCAGTTGACTGATTACACTACAGTTGTTTTGTATAACAAGTTTTATGAAATGTTTAAATATGTAAACGGACATTATCTATTTAAATATGCACTTATTTGCATATTTTCCAGAACAGAACATTTGAACATTGGATGAAGCCAGCTTCAAGATTCCATTGTTGACATATTAAAGGTTTTTACAAAAAGGAATTTTGTATTTCTATATTTACGTCTCTATAAATCTGAAAATACAGTCTACAGCCAGAGAACAAAAAAAAACGTATTCGGTTACTAACGTAACCTCGGGTTCCCCGAGATATGGGAAGGAGTACTGCGTCGCTAGACACTATGGGGAAAAACTCCTTTTTCTCTGAGGACTGAAGACTTTTTCAGTCACGCAGTGTGACTGCACGGCCATTGGTTCGTGCAGTGATATAAAAACGAACCAATGGCTCGTCATGGCGGCAAAGCCCACCAGAGCCCGCCAGAAGGGGTGGGGCCATCTGGCGATATAAGCGGGCGCTTCACCATAGGAAATCAGGCCAATTCGACTGAGTAGTGCAGCTGAATGGCATGGTACGGTACGCAGTACTCATTCCCATATCTCAGGGAACCGAAGTTACATTAGTAACTGAGTACGTTCCCTATCGATACTTCACTCGTACTGCGTCGCTAGACGCTATGGGGAACAAATACAATCCTGCCATGCCATGAAGAGGAACGACTGACATAAACTGGCCTTGAGCAATAAGGCTCAGAGGGACCAATTATGAGCAGGAAGAATCCTGCAGGAGGCAAGAGGACTGAACTCCTAGATCATCGTTCCAACAGTCATAAGTACAGCCTCAGCACTAGCAATAGGGCCAAGAGCGTTCTTGAAGAATCAGGCAATCCCTGAAAATTGACCGCTTAAACAGGCATGTGTCACTTAAGCAGATAGAACCCGGGCCTGTAAGGCCGGAACATCCAAGTTGTAGAACCTGGCAAAAGTGGACGGCGAGGCCCAGCCGGCCGCTGCACAAATGTCTGCCATGGAAACACCACTAGACCACGCCCAGAAAGAGGCCACGCCTCTAGTGGAATGGGCTCTCACTCCAATGGGGCTCTGTAATGCTGTCTGAGGAGTATGCTAGTGCAATAGCGTCAACTAACCAACGAGATATCCTCTGCTTTGTGACCGGAGACCCTTTGGTGTGACCGCCAAAGCAGACAAAGTGTTGATCCGATTGCCTAAAGGGCGCGGAGCGCTCCATGTAAGTTCGCAATGCCCTTACCGGGCAGAGAAGGTTAAACTCCTGGTCCTCCTCAGAAGGGGGGAGCGCAGAGAGTATAATAACTTTGTAGTGGCTCAAAGGGGGCGCCTTTGAGAGCTCTCCGGACCGTGGGCAGGTCCCATGTAGGGACTGTGAGGGGTCGGGGCAGATGGAGCCTCCTAGAACCCTTCAGGAAACGGACAACCAAGTTGTTCCGGTCCACCGACTGTCCGGCTATAGGAGTGTGAGAAGCTGCTATAGCTGCCACATAGACTTTGAGCATGGAAAGGGAGCAGCCCTTATCCAACAGCTCTTGTAAATAGCTGCTATGTCACATGTCGTCGGTTCCTCGCCGTGGGCTTCACAGCAGACGGAGAAAACCGACCACTTAAGGCGTCTCGTAGACGGGCTCTAGCCTGCGAGATGTTATTTAGGACAATCTCAGGGAGATCTATTGATTCCCATCGAGAGCCCATAGATGCAGGGCCCACAGCTCGGGCTGGGGGTGCCAGATCATTCTGTTCGCCTGAGAGAGGAGGTCCCGTCTCAGGGGAATGGGCCACGGAGCCGCTATTAGCAGCTGAGATAGCTCTGAGATCCAATGATTGTTCTTCCAGAGTGGGGCCACCAGAAGCACTTTGTGCTTGTGTTCCCTGATTTGAGGAGTCGGAGCGATCGGGGGAAAAGCAGACAGTAGGAGGTTGGGCCATTCGTGGGCCAATGCGTCCTCGCTCTTCGAAAAGTAAGTTTGGCAGTGAGAGTTGTCTTTGGAGGTGAAGAAGTCGACCTCTGCCCTGCCAAAGATCTGCCAGATTTTGTAAACCGTCTTTGGGTGGAGCATCCACTCCTCTGAAGGGACATTGTTCCGAGAGAGCATATCTGCTCCTTGGTTCAGTACGCCGGGCACATGAGCTGCTCTCAATGAACGCAGGTTGAGATGCGCCCATACCAAGAGGCGCTTTACCATCTCGAAAAGGCGTTTCGAGGTGAGCCCGCCCTGGCGATTTATGTATGACACAACTGTCATGCTGTCTGAATGGACTAGCACGTGGTGTTCCTTCAGGACTGGCCGAAGGATCTGAAGAGCTCGACATACTGTCGTCATTTCGAGGCAGTTGATGTGCAACTGGCCTTCCACGTTCGTCAAACTCTAGATATCGCAGAATGTTAACACAAATTGATGATATTCACAGCATTAAACTACTTGACACAAGCTGATTGGTTCATGTTGCAGCCAATAAGCTTGCTACTTTACACTGAAATAGCTGGTTAGCACTCACTAGAGCATTTTGCAGCGCTTACAGAGTTACTCTGAAACCCTCCACCTTACCCAGCTCCACCTGTATAGATCTGCCACGGGTTATTATATATGCTACTTGTGCAGCAGCAGCAATAATTACCATGCTAAAATCTTCTGAAAGTTATCATGGTAGTACTAATGATTTTAAAGATATGTATTGTAATTGAAATCCACAATTACAATATATAATAAAATAAACACTTAATTGTATATATTAGCTGTTTTATTTCCACTAGCAGGGTTCCTACACATTTTCCATTTCAAAATTCCATACTTTTCCAGACTCAAATTTCCAAACCTCTTGGTAGATTTTCAGACCATATTTAACATAAATTGTTCATAGAACATTATTTTCAGCTTTATATTTGGTATATTGTAGTCATCTGTACATATTTTTATTTTCTCAGGGTTTTTTTTTTCATTGATTTTCTGTATGTGACAACATACAGAGTCCCTAATATAAAATATATATATATATATATAAAAAAAAAGACTTTTACATGAACACAAGAAACTTCTTTGTGCCTTCGAGAAACTACAGATGACATGTGCATGGGAATGTTTTGCATGCTTACGCATTACAATTTCTAGTTTTATTTAACCTATTTCCTTTGTGTATCACTGTCATCTTACTATGAATAAAATGAGAGCATGGATGCACATGAATTAACAGAGATCTACAAATCACTTGTTAAATATCTTTGCAGAAAAGATGCATGAACTACAACTACATCTTGCACAAACTTGTCATACATATTATGTATAAGCGATATATTTATGGTCCTTCACAGAGCGTGTCACATGTGAGCGATAATCACGTGCACCGACATGCGGTTAGATCATTCTTTTCTCTTTACTGTTATCATTGGCATCTTGCCAAAGTGTCTAATTCTAGCATTTGGTAATATTTCTATTCAAAATCGCAATTCCTTGATTTCTAAAAAATGAAATCGTGACAAAACATTAAATTAGAATTAATCGATAAAATCGGGAAAATCACCCACCCTACTTCTAACCTGCATTTTGCATAATGAAAAAGCGCACTTTGAATTGATTTAGTTATATTTGGCGATCACTAAAGAATGACTAAACAGCTGTCATGAAACCTCACTTCTTGTACGATAAATTTATTTTCATTCAGATTTCATTCAATTCAGAATTTTCTATTATAGAAAAAACTAAATGGGGCAAAAATCTGGAAACACAAATATTTTTCCATACTCTGCTTTCTTTTTCCATACTTTTCCAGACCTGGAAAATACTTAAATCAAATTCCTCACTTTTCCATACTTTTTCAAACCCCGTAGGAACCCTGCACTAGTCTGAAAGATGTTATGGAAGCAAAAAAGCCCAAAATCACAAAATTGACCAGAGTTTTGCCTGTAGTGTTTCTATGTAAGCTGGTATCTACATATTGGAACAATGGTAGCTGGTTTCTAACAGGTCCAAGCTAATCATCAGTTTGTTCACACTGGTAAATCATCTCTGACCAGCAACAAACCATCTAAAGATGGTCAGCCAGTTTTTGGAACAAAGAGGCTGTTTGACAAGCAAACTTGGATTAGTTACAGTATACCACTGAGTAAAAACTGATATTATTCAGTGATCAATTCTAAGGCAAAATGCAGAGAATGGAGTTAGGTTTCTCCTCAGGTTTACTGTTGACATGGTCTTCATGAAGATGGGGTTGAAGGAATGAGAAATGGCATGAGAAGAGACAGAAAGGAGTAAGGTAGAGCATTTTAGGTTACTGCTGTCTGAGTTTGTGAGTATTTAGAAAGAGAGAGAGAGAGAGCAAGAGAGAGAGAGAGAGAGAGAGAATTGCTTACCTTGCTCTATACTGCTGCTCTTTGCAGGGAGTTGTGGCAGCTGTCTGCCCCTGCGCCCTAATGACGTGGTCCCTGCCGGGGAATAATGTCCACCATGCTGAAGTTCTCTGAGAAGAGGCAGATTTTGTCAAAATAATAATAATAATAAAAAAAACTTTGTAGGAAAGTAGAAAAATTACTGATTACTACTTTCCATCAGATGAACAATTTTAAAATGTGATTAAAATATATTTCATTCTACTACCAGTGTTGGGGAGTAACTAGTTACATGTAACAGAATAAGGTCATTTAATTACAAAATTAATGTAACCGTTCAAAAATTCCAAAATGAACATTACTTTAATAAAGTAATTGAAATAGTTGATTTTGAAACTTGTTAGATTTTAAATAGGGTAACTTGTAATGTGTAAGCTATTACATTTCCAAAGTAACCTTCCCAACACTGTCTACTACACTATGTACTGTAGTCACAGAAATACAAGAAAGCTGATTTGAGATTCGTAGGTGAAATTAGTCATTTTTTGTATTGTTGACTTTATACGATTAAGACATCACAATAAGCAGCAGTGCACAAACTATAGGCAGCTACAGGTACAGCCAAGTTCTGAGGGGCTCCCAGCATGCACCTGTCAGCTCGTGGGGAGTTAGGGCAGGAACCCCCTAAGCTGGTCTGGCCAAAGGGCCTGAGGGGAGGCTCTCTCCTCCTCCTGCCACCCCTGAGGATAGAGGTGGGCTGAAGTCTAAACACAGCCACAGCAAAAAAAGGGCAAGGGCAAAAAGAAAAAAGAAAATCATGTAGTGAAATATAAAAATCAGGCAGCAAAAAAAAAAAAAAAAAACTGAAATGGGTAAACCAATAACAAACAAAGGTACAAATAGTAAATAAGCATAAATTGATGTAGAAAACTAATAGAGATAAGTGATAAAGAGATGTTCAAAGGTTTATTATGAGATCTCACCTGTCGCCATCAATGGTTTTCTTGTTAGCTGTCTGACAGCTTGGCCTATCCAAATTGCCAGAATGCCTGTGAGATGGAAAATGACTGATCCAGAAAACAAACAGAGTGGAAGCAAAAAACAAAAACAAAAGGAGGAATGTAGGAAGCTAAATGGAAGGATATCATGGAGTTCAAGGCCAGGATGGTGCTTCTCTGATTTAATTGAAACTGTTTACAGAAAAAGATGCTAAAGAACACTACTGTTTAAAAATTTGGAGTTGGTAAGGTTGTAAAAAATATTAGTACACTAATATTACATAGATATTTGTTACATAATCCTTCAGAAATCATTATAATATTCAGATTTTCTGCTCAAAAACTGTATTAATTAATTAATTTATTATTTATTTTTGTAAATTTCTTTACTGTTTGAACCCAAAATTTTTTTATATTTTTGAGATATTAGACACTGCAGAGTAAGAATAGTGTAATTGTAGATACAGATTTCCCCGTTTCCACATACCTTTCTCTTTCAGGTGAGTGGAAGTTTGATTCTGGTCTCAAACAATTCGTACTGGCACTTCTTACTCTGTCTAATGAAGGCTGAAGATCACTGTAAATAAATAAATAAAGAACGAAAACCGTATTAAATCAATGGATATATACATTATTACCCATCAATGTACAGTAGGGAGTGTGTCCTTTTTATAGCATTTTGTAGTGTGTTTTGAATGTACTTTTGAAACCCTTAAAACCATAAAACGAGTCTAAACAGTTTATTGTTTAATTTTATGACCGGATGGGACCATTTTAAAATGTTCTCATCTGTTCTCTTCCTCTACGTACATAAATATTAAACTGAAAAAATGGTAACCTAAAGATGACAAAATTAACTGGTTAAAGCTGAATCTATAAACCCGATTCCAAAAAAGTTGGGACACTGTACAAATTGTGAATAAAAACAGAATGCAATGATGTGGACGTTTCAAATTTCAATATTTTATTCAGAATACAACATAGATGACATATCAAATGTTTAAACTGAGAAAATGTATCATTTTAAGGGAAAAATAAGTTTATTTTAAATTTCATGGCATCAACACATCTCAAAAAAGTTGGGACAAGGCCATGTTTACCACTGTGTGGCATCCCCTCTTATTTTTATAACAGTCTGCAAACGTCTGGGGACTGAGGAGACAAGTTGCTCAAGTTTAGGAATAGGAATGTTGTCCCATTCTTGTCTAATACAGGCTTTTAGTTGCTAACTGTCTTACTCTTTATGATGCACCAAATGTTTTCTATGGGTGAAAGATCTGGACTGCAGGCTGGCCATTTCAGTACCCGGATCCTCCTTCTACGCAGCCATGATGTTGTAATTGATGCAGTATGTGGTCTGGCATTGTCATGTTGGAAAATGCAAGGTCTTCCCTGAAAGAGACAACGTCTGGATGGGAGCATATGTTGTTCTAGAACTTGGATATACCTTTCAGCATTGATGGTGCCTTTCCAGATGTGTAAGCTGCCCATGCCACACGCACTCATGCAACCCAATACCATCAGAGATGCAGGCTTCTGAACTGAGCGCTGATAACAACTTGGGTTGTCCTTGTCCTCTTTAGTCCGGATGACATGGCATCCCAGTTTTCCAAAAAGAACTTCAAATTTTGATTCGTCTGACCACAGAACAGTTTTCCACTTTGCCACAGTCCATTTTAAATAAGCCTTGGCCCAGAGAAAACGCCTGCGCTTCTGGATCATGTTTAGATATGGCTTCTTTTTTGACCTATAGAGTTTTAGGCGGCAATGGCGAATGGCACGGTGGATTGTGTTCACCGACAATGTTTTCTGGAAGTATTCCTGAGCCCATGTTATGATTTCCATTACAGTAGCATTCCTGTATGTGATGCAGTGCCGTCTAAGGGCCCGAAGATCACGGGCATCCAGTATGGTTTTCCGTCCTTGACCCTTACGCACAGAGATTGTTTCAGATTCTCTGAATCTTTGGATGATATTATGCACTGTAGATGATGATAACTTCAAACTCTTTGCATTTTTTATCCGAGAAACTTCTTTCTGATTTTGCTCCACTATTTTTCGCCGCAGCATTGGGGGAATTGGTGATCCTCTTGCCATCTTGACTTCTGAGAGACACTGCCGCTCTGAGAGGCTCTTTTTATACCCAATCATGTTGCCAATTGACCTAATAAGTTGCAAATTGGTCCTCCAGCTGTTCCTTATATGTACATTTAACTTTTCCGGCCTCTTATTGGTACCTGTCCCAACTTTTTTGGAATGTGTAGCTCTCATGAAATCCAAAATGAGCCAATATTTGGCATGACATTTCAAAATGTCTCACTTTCACATTTGATATGTTATCTATATTCTATTGTGAATAAAATATAAGTTTATGAGATTTGTAAATTATTGCATTCCTTTTTTATTCGTAATTTGTACAGTGTCCCAACTTTTTTGGAATCGGGTTTGTACATTAATTTTGTACCAACAAAACTACTTTGTATGGGTTAAAATCTTTCGCATTATATTTTATATGGATTTTTTGATTCTCTGACTATTAACATAGTAGAGGGGCTGCCATCAGTATTATACATATATGGCATAGTATTACTATTGTAATAGTTGCTTGTTGCTTTGATTTCTCAGGCATGTATAGGCTACTTGCTGCTTTTCCAGCACAAAAGATTTGAATCGCTCACTGCACCTTCTCACTTGCTATTGATTGTTATCTGGTTTGGATTTGGGCCCCTTACCCAGTGCTGACCTCATCTGTGAACCTGAGAACACGCTGTGGAATGGCACTAAGAGGGATAACACCATCCCTCTCTGTTTGCCGCGATGGTTTGTTCTTTAAGCATGCAGGGAGGGTAGAGCTTAGCATGGGAAGAAACAAAGAAATAAACAAAAGCATGCATAACAGACATAAAAAGAAAGCAAAATTCAACTAAAAATGAAGTAAAAGTAGAAAGGGGCTTTTTAAATGTGAACATCACAAGAAGGGAAACTACTAATGCTCTCAGTTGAATAAATAGATCCGGAAGCCATCTCTTTGATTGGGGTTGCCAACTTCAGAAGAAGACAATAAGAAACACTCTTAGGATCTTTATAGGAAAATACGAGACAGCATAAGGTGTCATGCTGGTGTGTACAAGAGTGTCTGCAGCTATGTCTTGAGACTGCTTGACTGAATTAAATGCTAAAATTAATCTGCAATATAATCACTTATTGATATACATGCCAGATGTAAAATTTAATTTATCTGAATGTCATACTGAAGAATCACACATGCAACTCCGATCCCCTTACTTATGGGACAATTCTGCATTATATAGAATGGTTGGCAGAATGAGTTATTGTTGTCTGTGTTAGGTTCTGCTATTTTTCCTGAATATCATAATTTTGACTGTTGATTGTTTTAGTTCCAAACAAATTAACACAAGAGTATCTCGTTCTTGAATGATTCAGCATTTTTGAACAAATCGGATGAGTCAATGTTTCAATGACCCTTTCATAAAGACAGTATGTTTATTAAAAGAAAGCTGCAGCAATTTCGCAGACTTGCTTTGAATGGTTGGTGGACAATTAATAAATGCACATTATATTATTACAAAATGCAACTGCTTTTAAGGGAAAACATGGTAAACTACAGTACAGAGATAAAACACAATAGAAAGGGAGGGGTCTGTAATGACTGAAACAGCACACACATTTACAGCAAGGGTCTGAAAGGTTTCACTAACAGTATGGGAATCTGCTCAATAGCTTACCTGTAAATATCTTTATGTATACCATTCACTAACAAAGGCATCTTTGGGGGAAGTGTGTTACAGTGCCTAGCTAATTTCCTAATTACAATAGCACAAACAAGCAGGCATCAAAAAGAACAAAAAAACAAAAACAGGAAACCATTACTCAAGCAAACACAGAAACCTTTTCAATCGTTTAACATGGCAGGCATAGACAACAGATGAAAAATGAATGTAAATAGAGATTTCATGAACTCAAATATGCTTGAATCAGACACAAAATAAAAAAAGTCTTGCTCTGTATTCTCTTTTTATATTTATGTCATCACCATAAGATTTGTATGCTCTAAAATTGTCAAGAAACATAGAAAAGCAAGGCATCCTGGGATACAGGTAACTCAAAGTGGCAGCTCTGGATTTTTACCTGTTTGTATGCAGGCACTCAGCACTCCCACCTCGGATTGATCTGTGCATCTCCAGGACCTCGCTGAGTTTGGCATGGTGATGGTGACACATTGACAGTTTGACAACCAAACATAAAAGAAAAGTAAGAGGATGGTGAGGAAAAAGAAAAGAAAGAAAACGGAATATGTGTAGAAAATGATAGACATGTATTTAGCAATATTTGTACTATTATTAATGGGAATGGACTAAAAACTATGACTGTTAGTCATATTAGTAGTATTAGTATTTAGTAGAGCAACAGCATAAAACATTTTGTTGACACAACATGAAAATCACATCAAACTTTGTTCTAAAGCATCAAATGTTCCTGATGCTATTTATCATTAAGAGTAAAAAGAGCTAGGTGTGAATACAAACATACAGTTCACTATAGCTAAAGCATACGATTATGTAAAGTGCTACAGTGTTTTTCCACAAATACACACACATTTTATATATTCTTTTGGAGCATTAAACACTAGAATACCTGTCCTCTGAATATTCATAGTCAGAATCTCCGGAGCGATGTTCCTGGTGGGAGTTGTGATAGTGAGCGGGAGAGTAGGAATGATGGCGGTTTTTGTGGATCTCATCCAGACTCCTGAGAAAAGGATGAAGAGTGATGAGTCGTACATCACACATAAATCACCATCTATAGGGCAAGACACTTCACACAACTGCATCACCTATATCAGCATTACATTCAAATGTGTGCAAATGTGTGTCTGATGAAAGAGATTTTGCATGAACAGTTTTGCACACAAAAATTATTCTTGTAGCTTTATAAAATTACGGTTGAACCACTGATGTCACATGCACTGTTTTACCATGTCTTTACTCCCTGGCAGTTGCATTGCTGTTTATGCAGAGTCAGAAAGCTCTTGGATTTCATCAAAAATGTCTTAATTTGTGTTCCCGAAAATAAAGAAAGGTTTGGGTTTGGAACAAAATGAGGTTGAGTAATTAATGACTGAATTTTATTTTATATTTTTTGGTAAACTATCCCTTTAAGCCAATTTTTAGCAATAGTTGGGTTTTTAATAGTGAATGTTTATTCATGTGTGTGTAAATTAGCTGATAAAAAAGGAGTTATTAATCAGCAACTGCTTATAAGAAAAAATACAGAAAGAAACAAACAGACTTTCAATAGTAAAATAATAATAATAATCGATAATTATTATATATGATTTCAATATAATTCTAATATAAAATAATGTATAATAATAAATGCAAAGTAAATGAAAACAAATATAAAAGTGACTTTAAATGACAAATTATGAATTAATTAATTA
Organism: Barbus barbus; assembly: GCF_936440315.1. Taxonomy (NCBI): domain Eukaryota; kingdom Metazoa; phylum Chordata; class Actinopteri; order Cypriniformes; family Cyprinidae; genus Barbus; species Barbus barbus. Next base: position 18,995,477 of record NC_136735.1, on the reverse strand, counting down.
TTATTATTATTATATGATACTATATTTAATTAAATCTTTGTTAAATTGTTGCTATGATTGGTCAGTTAGGTTGTGGTATCCAGTTGATGTGGCTCACCTCTGCATAGGGACGTGTGCAGGTCGAGAGCGGGCTCTGCATTGGTCTTCTCTGTGTGGGGATACTGACCGCGAGCGATGCTGTATGGCCACCTGTCTCTCAGGTACGGTCAGTGTGCTTGACCTCTCCCTGTCTCTGGAGTTCCTCTCTGCTGCTTTAATACAAGTACATTCTGTGTCATGGACTTGTTCCAGCCAAAAAAATACAGGGAGATTGGAGAGTGACAATAACACACCAACAATCACATTTCTAAAACTACTACAACAATTCATGCCAAGGGATTGTGCTGAAGTACCAGCACAACTGCTACTGCTCTACACATGCTAGAAAGATAACAAGCAAAAAAGAAAGAAAGAAAAATAAAATCTGCTCTGTATGATTTGTCTGATTTGTCTGATTTTGTCCACTTTCATGTATTTATTTGCCTGATTTGTCTGATTTTGTCCACTTTCATGTATTTATTTGCATGATCAATAGGCGTCACGTTTTACATTTTACTTTTATTTAATTCGCTTGGCAGAACAAACCTAAGCATGAACTGTACATGATGCATGAGTTTAGTGAAAGACAAGAAAGTCTCTAAAAAGATGGCAAGTCTTGTGTGACTGTTGAAATGTATAAAGCCTTTAAATTGTGTTATGGTAAAAATATGATGTGGGATTTTTTTTCAGTGCTATCAATGGGAGTTTTCCCTTCCATCTTATATTATTTCCACCACCATGTGGCATCATAAAAATGGCTTCTTTTTATCCAGTTTTTTGTTCTGTTGTGGTATTTCTTAACACAGTGATTAGAAACTAGTTAAATAGCAAAAACATTGCTTGATGCTTGATGCACAACTGTACTAATGTCAAGCAAACAACACCACAAAAGCAATCTGTATCAACATTATAAATTAATTTTCTAAAGTACAACTGTAAACAACTACAGATGATGCTACATCTGATCAAGCATTTGCTGGTTTCATCATAATTCGAAACGAAGCATTGAATAGCATATAAAACACATACAGATTCCATTACTGTCAGAGAATCACAGTCACCTACACCTTCATTAGCCAGATCCCAATCACCTGAGTACTGATTCCCCGCACCTGTCACCGGCTAATGAACAGCACTATATCCACTCACCACAAGCACTCCTTCCTCGTCCGGTCTACCGTTCACTACCCGAACCTAGCCTGACTACTAACCTTGTGTTACTTACCTGCAGACCTCCAGATTCCCCCTGTTCCAAGTCTCCACCGCTCCTAGTCTCCACCGCTCCTGTTCTCCACCGCTCCTGGCTCTTCCTGGTCCTGTTCCTCCCCGCGGCAGTGCGCACCGCCGACTTCCCTTCCTGGATCCTGTTCCCGCTCCTCCACTCAGCATTCACCCTTGCACCTTTTCCAATAAACCTTGTATTGACCTTACTCCTCCGTGTCTCCTAGCCTGTTCGTGACAGAAGACCGGACCAAATTACAGCACCGCGTGTCATGGAGTCCCGGCCACCCACGGCCGTCGACACGCTGGAGGAGTTGGTCAATACTCTCTGGGCTTCCCTTCTTCCGCCACCTGTCCCACCACCTGCCTCTGAGAGTCCCGTGGCCATTCCATCCAAGTACGCGGGTGATGCGGCGGGGTGTGGCGGATTCCTACTTCAAGTGTCCTTGTATATCGCGGCACAACCCCGTAAGTTCACCACTGAGAGATCGAAGGTGGCTTTTCTTACCTCCCTCCTGTCCGGCAAGGCGTTGCTATGGGCGCAGGCTATCTGGGACGCGCAGAGCACCATCATCAACTCCTACGAAGCGTTCACCAGCCACTTCAAGGAGGTCTTCGGAGTCGCCGCGGGACGCATCTCTGTGCAGGATCGTCTTCTACGCCAAGGAGAGGCGTCCGTGGATGACTACACCTTGGAGTTTCGCACTCTAGCGGCCACAAGCGGCTGGAACGAAGCAGCTTTACTGAGTGCCTACCGCCTCGGCTTGAATCCCCGCCTGCGCGCCCAGATGGCCATCTACGATGACAGCGTTGGACTAGAAACCTTCATGCAACGCGCCTCTCGCATCTCTCAACGCCTCACTGCCTGCCTCGAGGATGAGTCCGCCCCCCCGTCAGCTTCACCCGCTGCAAGCTCCCCAGTACCAGAACCCATGCTCGTAGACACCGCCCGCCTCTCCCGCACGGAACGTGCGCGCCGCCTCGCGGCCAACCTATGCCTCTACTGTGCGAAACCAGGACACTTCATCCGGGAATGCCCCGTTCGACCTCCACGCCCCGCGGTGAGTACCCTTCAAATCGAACCTGATATCTCCTCATTATCACTGATGCCAGTACAACTCCTCACCCCAGACTCCTCTCTTACAGTCTCCGCCCTGGTCGACTCGGGCTCCTCGGGGAACTTCATTTCCCAAGCCCTACTAACCCACCTCAATCTCCCCGGAGGCGGCAACCCCAGGAGCTCCGAGTCGAGACCATCCAGGGAAAACCGGTGGGGCGTGGTAGAGTGAGGTATCGCTCTCCTCCCGTGACACTCAGGGTCGGCTGTCTACACGAGGAGTCCATCACCTTTCTGGTACTGGAGGGGCCCACGGTGGATATCATCCTGGGACGCCCATGGCTCAATCTCCATTCTCCAGTAGTCAGATGGGATCCATGCGAAGTCACTCGCTGGAGCGAGTTCTGTTCCCAGTCCTGCCTTCAGTCAGTACAGAAGATCCCCAGGAACCCCGCCCCCCTGACAGTCTGTTCCACTCTGGTAGAAAGTCCTGAGCCCCAGGTGAAGTGTACCGTCCCATCTGACTACCAGGCGTTCCAGGATGTATTCAGCAAACAGGCAGCCACTCGCCTACCACCGCACCGGCCATGGGACTGTGCCATTGACCTGCTGCCTGGAGCGAAACTTCCTAAGGGTAAGGTCTACCCCCTGTCCATCCCGGAGCGCAAGGCAATGGAGGAGTACATCAAGGAGGCTCTTCAACAAGGCTTTATCCGGCAATCAACATCCCCCGCCGCCTCGAGCTTCTTCTTCGTGGGCAAAAAGGACGGAGGCTTGAGGCCCTGTATAGATTACCGCACACTCAACGATCAGACAGTCAAGCTCCCGTACCCACTTCCCCTGGTCCCGGCCGCCCTCGAGGAACTCCGTGGGGCCCGCATCTTCTCCAAGTTGGACCTGCGAAGCGCGTACAACCTCGTGAGGATCAGGGCGGGCGATGAGTGGAAGACGGCGTTCCACACTCCATCTGGGCACTACGAGTACCGGGTTATGCCGTACGGCCTCTCCAACTCACCGTCCGTCTTTCAAGGCTTCATGAACGAGGTGTTCCGGGAGTTCCTCCACCAATTCGTGATCGTCTACATAGACGATATCCTGATTTACTCCCGGAACCTGGCCGAACATCGCCACCACGTTGAGCAGGTCCTTCAGCGGCTCAGAGAGCACCGGCTCTACCTAAAACTGGAGAAGTGCGAGTTCCATCGCTCCACGGTACAGTTCCTCGGCTATACCATCAGTCCCGAAGGAATCCAGATGGACCAGGGGAAGGTCCAAGCTATCCTGGACTGGCCTGTACCACAAACGGTCAAGGAACTACAGCGCTTTCTGGGCTTCGCCAACTTTTACCGACGGTTCATATGTCAATTCAGTCGACTTTCATCACCCCTCACCTCCATGCTCCGTGGTAAGCCCAAGTCTCTGTCCTGGAGCCCCGAAGCCCACGAAGCGTTCCAACAGCTCAAGGAAGCCTTCAGCACGGCCCCTATCCTACGCCACCCGGATCCCCAGATCCCCTTCGTCGTGGAAGTCGACGCCTCCACCACGGGAGTCGGGGCCGTGCTGTCCCAACACCACGACGAGCCTCCCAGCCTCCATCCTTGCGCTTACTTCTCGCGGAAGCTGTCCCCTGCGGAGGTAAACTACGACATTGGCAATCGAGAACTGCTAGCCATCAAACTAGCCCTGGAGGAGTGGCGTCACTGGCTGGAGGGAGCCGCCTGCCCCTTCACTGTCATCACGGACCATAAAAACCTCCAGTATCTAAGAGACGCCAAACGCTTAAACCCCCGTCAAGCACGCTGGGCCCTCTTCTTCACTCGGTTCTCCTTCACGATCACCTACCGCCCCGGAATCCGCAACACCAAGCCCGATGCTCTCTCCCGCTTGCATGCCCCAGAAACACCCACAGACCCCGAGCCTATTCTCCCTCCAGACCTCATAGTTAGCCCCATCCAGTGGGAACTTAACGACAACATCCGTGACGCCACCCTCACCGAACCCGCTCCGCAGGGAGGCCCAGAAGGGAAAACTTATGTACCCCGCTCCCAACGCCTCACCCTTCTGGGCTCAGTTCACGAAGTACCGGGCTCTGGACACCCAGGCAGCCAGCGAACCCTCTCACTTCTCCAAGCTCGGTACTGGTGGCCCGGTATGACCGCGGATGTCATTAGGTACGTCCGAGGTTGCTCAGTCTGTGCCATGTCCCAGTCTCCTCGCCATCTGCCCGCAGGCAAACTGGTTCCCCTGCCCATTCCCCAGAGGCCCTGGTCCCATCTCGGTGTGGACTTCGTCACCGACCTCCCTGAGTCTGAGGGCCACACCTGTGTCCTAGTTGTGGTTGACCGTTTCTCCAAGGCCTGCAAACTCATCCCCCTCAGGGGCTTGCCCACGGCATTGGAGACCGCCGAATGCCTATTCCACCATGTGTTCCGCAACTTCGGCCTACCGGAAGACATTGTGTCGGACCGTGGCCCTCAGTTTGTGTCCCGGGTCTGGAGATCCTTCTTCCGCCTCTTGGGAATCACTGTCAGCCTGTCCTCAGGCTATCACCCCCAAACCAACGGCCAGACTGAGCGTAAGATCCAGGAGCTCGGACGCTACCTCCGGTCATACTGCTCCCCCGATCAGCACAGCTGGAGCCGTTTTCTCCCCTGGGCCGAGTATGCACAGAACTCCCTTCGTCAATCCACCACCGGCCTCACCCCGTTCCAGTGCATGCTCGGCTACCAACCCCCGCTATTCCCCTGGACGGAGGAACCAGCGGAAGTTCCAGCTGTGGACCACTGGTTCCGAGAGAGTGAGAGGGTTTGGGACTCAGCCCATATCCATCTCCAGCGGGCAGTGCGGAGACATAAACGCTTTGCGGAGATCCGAACCCCCCCAATACCAGCCAGGAGATCGGGTCTGGCTGTCGACCAAGGATATCCGTCTCTGCCTGCCCTGCAAGAAGCTGAGTCCCCGCTTCATTGGTCCATTTAAGATCCAGAGGCAGGTGAACGACGTCACCTATGAGCTTCAGCTCCCCCCCAGGTATCGCATCCACCCCACCTTCCACGTCTCACTACTCAAACCCTTCTCCCCCTCTACCCCAGGAACCACCGGACCGGACACGCCCCCTCCTCCGGAGATGATAGATGGCGCTGAGGTCTACCGGGTCCGCAACATCCTGGACTCGCGGCGACGGGGCGCCCGGCTCGAGTACCTGGTGGACTGGGAGGGGTATGGCCCAGAGGAAAGATCCTGGGTGGCCAGGAACGACATCCTCGACCCCTTGCTCCTCGAAGAGTTCCACCGCAACCACCCTAGTCGTCCCGCACCCAGAGGCCGAGGCCGCCCCCGTCGCCGTGGTAGGGAGTCAGGAGCCGCCCCTGGAGGGGGGGGTAATGTCAGAGAATCACAGTCACCTGCACCTTCATTAGCCAGATCCCAATCACCTGAGTACTGATTCCCCGCACCTGTCACCGGCTAATGAACAGCACTATATCCACTCACCACAAGCACTCCTTCCTCGTCCGGTCTACCGTTCACTACCCGAACCTAGCCTGACTACTAACCTTGTGTTACTTACCTGCAGACCTCCAGATTCCCCCTGTTCCAAGTCTCCACCGCTCCTAGTCTCCACCGCTCCTAGTCTCCACCGCTCCTGTTCTCCACCGCTCCTGGCTCTTCCTGGTCCTGTTCCTCCCCGCGGCAGTGCGCACCGCCGACTTCCCTTCCTGGATCCTGTTCCCGCTCCTCCACTCAGCATTCACCCTTGCACCTTTCCCAATAAACCTTGTATTGACCTTACTCCTCCGTGTCTCCTAGCCTGTTCGTGACAATTACAATTCACTCACGAAAATATCTATAAAGTGAATTTATTTTAGCACAATTTAGAACTTGAGAATCACACTGATTTGCAATAAGGAAATTAGGCTTTTTGTAAAAGAAATCTGACTTGCAGTTACATTAAAAAGTAGATTTGGGAAGGAAGTGAATTGTCCCCCAATCAATGTTGAAAGGATTTAAAATGTGCCTAAATTAAGCATTAAGCACTACAGGGTTTCTGAGAATTCATGGCTCATGCATCTAAAGAACTTTTTATGATTGCTCATCAAAGCACTAACTCTGAACAAGTGCAAGTTTTCCTAAATGAATAAACAGAATATACATGGAAAGCACTCCAATATCCCCCACAACCCCCCCAATGTACAAATGAATCCTAAATGAATTCTGAGTTCTTTTATGTGAAAGTAATATAAATATCAAAATATGTCACATTATCAAAATTTAACAATCAAACAGATTGTCCAGACAACAATCCTTAGATTTTATCTTGGATATCCAATATAAATAGAGTTTAAAGGGTTAGTTCACCCAAAAATGAAAATTAGCCTGTGTTTTACTCACCCTCGAGGCATCCTAGGTGTATATGCCTTTCTTCTTTCAGACGAATACAATCGGATTTATATAAAAAATTGTCCTGGCCCCTCCAAGCGTTATCATTGCAGTGGGTGGGTGTTTTTTTTTCAACAGTCCACAAGACGTCAAATAAAGCATGTGCATCCATAATAAAACGTGCCTCACACAGCTCCGAAGCCTGACTAAAGGCCTCCTGTAGCGAATCCATGTGTTTTTGTAAGAAAAATATCCATATTTCAAATGTAATAAACACTCCTCTCTCACTTCATCTAACTGTGGTATGCGGAAGCCACACTGGTGGATGACATACACTCTAAAAAAAACGCTTCTTGGCTTGTAATCATAAGGGAACCACTTTTGGTGCTATATAGCACCATACATTTAAAGGTGCTATACAGCACCTTTGTCAAATGGTTCTATGTAGAACCATAAGAGGTGCCATATTGCATTGTATTTCTTCAACAAAATAATTTAAAGGGGCTTAACAGGTTCTTTGTGCGGCAGTGGTGCCATATAGCACCTTAATCACCCCAAAGAACACTGAAGAATCATACAGGAGCTTAACAGGTTCTGTATATGGTAGCGGTGCTACATAGCCCCTCAGTCATCCAAAGAACTGGTGAAAACCTCTGAAGTACCAATATTTGCTGCTATACCGCACCAAAAGTGGTTTCCCTATGATTACGAGCCAAAGAACCACGTTTAGTGCTATATAGCACCGTTTTTTTTAGAGTGTAGAATGTTGGCGTAGCGTGATCAGTGACGTTTGAAAAATGTTACGTTTTAAAAATGTATATTTTTCTTACAAAAACGCATTCATTCGCTACAGGAGTCCATTATTCAGGCCCCAGAGCCGTGTGAGGCACGTTTTTATTATGGATGCACATGCTTTATTTGACGTCTTGTGGACTGTGGAAAAAAAACACCCACGCACTGCAATGATAAAGCTTGGAAGAGCCAGTACAATTTTTTATATAAATCCGATTGGATTCGTCTGAAAGAAGAAAGTCATATACACCTAATACCTTGAGGGTGAGTAAAACACAGGCTAATTTTCAATAGACAAAACACAGGCTAATTTTCAATATTGGGTGAACTAACCCTTTAAGAGTATACCATGTTTACTGCAGGTCTGACAACTTGTAGTACTCTTATGTTCAAAATAGTCATGGAACAATGTATAAAAATAAAGAAAAAATGTAAGAATCAAAATATCAGCCACAGCGTATTTATCTTTTACTCTCTAAATTCTACAGCAAGCTTTTCTACAGGCATGCAACAGATGTAACATCCATTGTCATAAGACCCATATTAATCCTGTTACATGCTGTAATTCACTGTTATAATTACTTTATAACCTCTAGCTACTCCAGCTTGACAACAAAATTAAACAGGTCTTATGAAGGTGATAAAAGTGTGCTTTATATATTGTGGAGTCATTCCTCCATGCACAGAATTCATGTGAAGTGTTTCTGTGGTTCAGCTGAACACTCTACAGCCCAGCACAGGGGGAGAAAGACTCGATTCTGTTTTTCTCAAAATAACACAACCTTCTTTTATGATATATGATTCTATTCTAAGCATATACACACTGTTTGATCTTATGCTTTCATCTTTGTGCCAATTAAGAAGAAATTCATTTGAATTTGAGGTGCTTGTATACAACTAAAAGGCTCGGAGGAACAGTAAAAAAACAACAGCTGTAAACTCTACAGTAATAATATGTGACATTAACTTTCTTTCTCACCCTGTGTTGAGTTTCTACTCTTCAGAGTAATGATTGCCCTCACCCACCTGAGGACACTACCGTTATACCATCATCATAATCTGTTTCAATGATGCGATGAGATCCTGAGACACACACACACACACACATACACAGCATACAGTTCAACTGCTGAACATAAAGTACAACAAATATTATAACTGCACTGCAACCTGCATTCAAAGCAATTCAGTTTTACCTTTTTTTTTCCTTCACCCTCTTCTCAGCACAAACTGGGGTATGAATAATTAATATGGTTGCATTGTTTGATCATTTGCTTGCTTTATTTATACTGTAGCTGTTGATTTTGTTCTCATGTGTAGTAACTTCTGACTTCTGTCTCTGCTCCTCTGCTTTAAATTATCAGTATTAATCTAATCAACAATATTAGTGACGGAAATGTTCATTAACAACGTCTCTTTTGATTTTGAAAACAATAAAGACAAGGTGTATAATATACATACATACATATATATATATATATATATATTTAATTAAGATAACTAATTAACTAATATAAGGCAAGATGTACAGTATTTTTTAATGAAGAAAATATAGAAATTATATGATTTTTTCAAATAATGCAATCAGTTAATAATAATCATGCACTGAACAATAAACATCAGTAAACTGAAGCACTTAAATTACTCACCTAAACACTTATCTGTATTACAAAATAAAACTACATGGGAAAATATAAAACATGAAAAATTTAAAACTGAATAATAAATTATTCACAGCATTGCATCACAATAGTGATTATAATGTTATTTTAGGAGCTCAAGTGTTCATAAATAAATACACTTTTGAATATTTGGTTTGATTTGATTCTAGTAAAGTAAAATATTTTGTCTTAAATTTTAAATTAGTACAATTAATTTAACATGATGAAATAAACTCAAATATTTAGTTTTTTTGTCAAAAGACAAAACCTATGAATTAAACTAAGAGTTTAAAAAAAATTAACAGTTGATTGTCTATATCAAGTGGTTTTGTCTCATCAGTTTTTTTTTTTGTTTTTTTTTTTTCAGATGTTGTTAAAAGTTTAGGACAACAAGTACTTTGCTCTTCATGACATTTACATTTCTCACAGAAAACACGAAATGAAGCACATAATACTGACCTATTTAAAACCATGTAAATAAAGGAAACAATTTGCATCACTTAATTTTAACTTTCAACTGAGGACGTCATCTGTAAAACATACTTCCCTGAACAGGTAATTGTGTCCATAATGATTTAAAGTAATCTAAGATATTGTAAGTCATTTACAATAAAAGCATTTACAAGAAAAGCAAAAAAAGCAATGCAAAATGTTGCCTTCCTTTCTTTTTATGCACACACACACACACACACACACACTATTAGCACACATACACCAGCTTATACTTACTTTGCAGTTTTTTACTAGGACTGTCTCCATGAACATGTCTGCGAGGGAGGCAGGGGGACGGCTGGGGCAATGGTAGGGAAGACACATCATGGGTCTGCAATTTGTACCAGTGTGGCTGGTCATCCAATAAAGCTGTTTCCAGCTCGATCAGAATCTGGTCAAAACGAAAGCCAGAAAAGGGGAATTTGAACCATGAAAGAATAACTGTTTGGAGGCCAAAATAACTCAAAGGACTACCAGATACACTTTACACCTGAGAAAAAACACTTGTCTGCTTCAGAGCAATTGCACACCAGGGGCATGTATAAATTAGCATACATACAAAATGGACTTCAAAGAGCATATTACTATGCTCCCACCGATAGGGATTTAGTTAAAATTATATATATATTTCAGGTGGTTTGAAAAACTATTCTTATGCATACCAGAGTCAAGAAAATGGAACAAAAGTACATATTATGTGTTGTTTTGAAGCTAGATATAGATACACTGACATACTAATTTAAGCACACACACCTCTCCCAGAAATTCACTCTCTTCCTCCTGGACTCTGGGCTGGTCCCAAACAGTGATCTCCAGCATGCGCTCTCTGAAGTCTCTGCGGTGGACGTGAGAATACAGGAACGTCTGGTTCCACTTTGGCTCTGCGCTCTTCTTCACCGTTTTCGTCCGTCTCTTGCTCTTGTCACTATGTAGACGAATGTAGTGTGCTTATAAGAGTGTGTGCAGTCTGCAAAATTTTGCAAATTTCTCCAAAAAATCAGCACAAATAGTCTGTAGATTCCATTTCCGTCTGCTTATTATTTAATCTTTTGGCATGGAACGCATTTCAGATACTCAGCAATACCCAAAATGGAAAATGCAAGTCAGATCTTACAGTAGAGAGCTAGTGCATGGACAAATATATCATCAAAGATAAAAAAAATAAAAAATAGTTATAAAAAATAAAAAATTTTGAGGCCACATATCTGCACTGCCATTCAAAAGTTTACAGTCTCATAGTTTAGTGCTTTTAAAGTCTCTTCTCTTCTGAGCAAAAATACAGTAAAAACAATAATATTGTTAAATATTATTACTATTATTAATACATTTGAAATATTTTACCTTCTATCAGGAAGAAAATACATTTTGACGTAGGGATTTCTGGGTCGTCCGTCTGGTCGAGGGGCCAGTTCTCGTGCTTGTAGGACATTGACAATAAGCTGATGGCCCACTTTATCATACCATAATTTCACCTTGATAAAAAAATAATGATAATAATGAATAAAAAATATCACTTTCTCAAAGTTCTCAAAGTGTTGGCAATACATTTTTTTATAACTCAGCTAACAGATAAAACATGTCAACCCTGTCACACACCACATTCCTTTTCAGGTGAGAAAATAGGTCTAAATATTTTTTCTGCAAAGTGTCCCCCCCCTCCATGCTTACCGACAGCTGGCCTGGAATTACCAGAGGGAGGTCTCTCAACATCCCAGGACTAGTCGGTGACATTACAGAGATGGATGGACGGTCCATCTTTTGGGATTCATCTATAGAACTCGAACCAGCTGTAAGTTCAAAAAGTTGACATAATAGGTGTACAGCTGTGCTGTATTGCATTGGTGAAATGTACTTAATTTTGCTTTTGTCATCATTTACTCAACCTCATATTGTTCCGAACCTGTATGAGTTTCTTACTTATGTAGAACATAAAATAAGATATTCTGAAGAATGCTGGTAATCAAACAATTGACGGTCTCCATTGACTTCCATGGTATTTCTCTCCCTACCATGGAAGTCAATGGGATCCAACAATTGTTTGGTTCTTTAAAATATCTTCTTTTGTGTTCAACAAACAGGTTTGGATTGACACGAGGGTGAGTAAATGATGACAAAATGTTCATTTTTGGGTGAACTATTCCTTTAATGTTTTTGAAAATAATTATTTTGATGTGATTAACACGGTCCTTGTGTCAAACAATAAAAGTCAATAGTGACTTGTTTTGATGCATTTTAACCACATGGAAAAAAGCAGCTTGGACGAAATATCTCCTTTTATGCTCCACATAACAAGCCATACAGGTTTGAAATGACACGAGTGCGAATAAATGATGACAGAATTTTCACTTTATGGTGAACTATCTTTTTAAACTAAAGTCACAAAACCTACTTGATTCTAGAGGAGGATGTGATGTTCCTGGAAGTCTTGGTGTATCTCTGCAGGAAACAGAAAATTGAAGCACAGGAGAAAAGAATGTCAGTTGACAGATCATTAGCTTCTTTCTCAGTCAGTTTTTCCACACACATACACACAAACTTGACTGCACATTCCCTCTTGAGACGTCTTAGCAAAACTGTCCAGACACAGGAAAGAGTAGGGAACCGAAGGACCGCTCTAATTCAATGGCTGAACAGTTTTAAGGGTGAGAGGAGGGTCTGGAGCATGTAGGGTGACAATGGGGACACTGGGAAGAAGAACACTCTCAGATACTACTTTACTTACTGATATGCTCTATAGACCTTTTTCAAGAAGTTTTTGGACACAATTCGCTGAATACATCTTTAACATGCAGCAGGAAGAAAAATCACTGAAGTCACTCATACATCCAAAGGTGTGTTTTCTTTATTTAATTTCTAAACTAGCTGCTCATTTTTGTGGTTTGTTTAGCTTACCCAATTGGTCTGGAAACAACTATTTCCACTTGAGGTGCTGACTGGGACTCTAGAATAATATTGTACACTTCCTTTTTAGTTGCTCCAGGCAATGCCTTTCCATTCCACTGTAACACCTCATCGCCTGAAATCAAAAAAAGAAACCATTTAGCACTTGGTGGTCTGTCCTGAATAGACAGACTGACTGAATGATGAGCTGTGAAAAATTACACGTAGATATGCACCCAAACATATCAATGCAGATCTAGCAGAAGACATCCATAAAGCTAAGGTCAAAATAAAATTTTAAAATACTGCAACTTTCTTACAAAATTAGCCAGTCAAAATTTCATAATTATTACCTGCTCGTAAATGGCCTACAATGTCAGCCAAACTTCCTTTCTTTACTTTGGTGATAAAGGCCCCCAGTCTCCCTGACTCTGTCATTTTTCCACCAACCACCTGGACAGGACAGACGAGTCGAGTCAAGTAAAGTCACCTTTATTTTTATAGCACTTTATACAATAGAGATTGTTTCAAAACAGCTTTATAGTATTAAACAGGAAAGCAACAGAATCAATGATGCAAATCCAAAATTCTGCCATAAAGCAGCTCTAGGAAGACAAAATTGTCATTATTTAGTACAGTTTTGATTCAGATCAGTTCAGTAACTGTGTAAAGTTCATTCGCAATGAAACTAGTTCAACTACTGAGAACTGCAGTGTTGTTATTCAGCTCGAGTCATTTCAAGTTTTGTTCTCATCCAATTGCCACAGTGCTATCTAAGCAAGCCAGAAGATGACAGTGGCAATGAACCCAAACTCCATCAGGTGACAGAAATCGAGAAAAAAAAACCTTGAGAGAAACCAGTTCTCCCCTGGTCTAAGTGAATGAACACAATGCCACAGTGAACCATATTTACTCACAGTGTGCAATAACAAACTAGGTACTGTTCTTCAGCATCTTTACAGAGACATTTTGTGGAGCATGGTGCTAGCAACACTAAAATACATAATTTGAAAGCTCTGCAAGTCACTTTGGATAAAATGTCTGTCAAATGCATAAATGCAGCAGGGTAAAGAAGCATCCAATAAGTAACTAGGATGACAAAACAAACAAAAAGCATGTCTGATTACGAGTATGTCTGATTACTGACTAAATCAAAAACATATATTTTATGGTTTTAGTTGTAAATGCCAAGTTCTGTCATGAAAATCTAGGTGGTGCAGGCTGGTGGGTCGTTAATGCAAACTGATTATATTATTCACAGTGTTAAATTACTTGGCACAGACTGATTGGTTCATGTTGAATACACAGCCAATGAGCTTACTGCTTTACATTTAAATGGCTGGTTAGCACTCACTAGAGCATTTTGCAGCGTGCTTTCAGAGTTACTCTGAAACCCTCCACCTTCCCCAGCTCCACCTGTATAGATCTGCTACAGGGTATTATATATGCTATTTGTGCAGCAGCAGTATGTCTTAAATACTCACAGCACCGTATTGGTGTGTTTATTGGCTGTAGCAAGTTACTGTACTTGCTTTGCAGCAGCAGCAATAATCTACAACATCAATAGCCAACAGCAGCAGCAGTTCAGCAGCAGCAGCGTAGCAGATCTATTCTGCCAAGACCAAATACATTAACATTGTCATAATCATTACCATGCTAAAATCTTCCAAGAGTTGTCATGATAGAACTATAACAAAAAAGGCATCTAGCAGACCATTTAAGGTGAAGTCACATTTAGCGTTGCAAAATTTAGCAAGTGAAATCCAGTCATTTTAATGGGAATCAGTGCAATGAAGAACTTCGCCTGATGGACTTTTAGTGGCAAAGAAATTTCCCTATGCCAAATTTGCTTTGGGTTCAAGTTTTTGAACTCTGACCCAAATTTGCAGCATTGCAGACTGAAAGCAAGCCTCTCTTAGGTAGTGACTTCTGTGTGGGTGGAGATTCATAACTTAGCAAGGTGAATGCATACCTTGACTCTAGGGGTCAAACAACTAAAAATCAAGTCAGAAATCTTGGGGTGATTCTGGAGACAGACCTTAGTTTCAGTAGTCATGTCAAAGCAGTAACTAAATCAGCATACTATCATCTCAAAAACATTGCAAGAATTAGATGTTTTGTTTCCAGGCAAGACTTGGAGAAACTTGTTCATGCCTTTATCACCAGCAGGGTGGATTACTGTAATGGTCTCCTCACCGGCCTTCCCAAGAAGACCATTAGACAACTGCAGCTCATCCAGAACGCTGCTGCCAGGATTCTGACTAGAACCAGAAAATCTGAGCATATCACACCAGTCCTCAGGTCCTTACACTGGCTTCCAGTTACATTTAGGATTGATTTTAAAGTACTTTTACTTGTTTATAAGTCACTCAATGGCCCAGGACCTAAATATATTGCTGATATGCTCACTGAATATAAACCAAACAGACCACTCAGATCATTAGGATCGAGTCAGTTAGAAATACCAAGGGTTCACACAAAACAAGGGGAGTCTGCTTTTAGCTATTATGCGGCCCACAGTTGGAACCAGCTTCCAGAAGAGATGTGCTAAAACATTTAAATCCAGACTCAAAACTCATCTGTTTAACTGCATTTGTTGAATGAGCACTGTGCTATATGTCCGAACTGACTGCAATGAATTTTATGTATAATCATTTTCTTTAAATTTATTTTAAATCAATTTCTATATCATTTTAAAATTCCTTGTTTTTATTATTTTTATTTCCATGTTTTTATTGATTTTTAATGTCTATTTCACTTTCTTTTATGTAAAGCACTTTGAATTACCACTGTGTATGAAATGTGCTATATAAATAAACTTGCCTTACCTTGCCTTGCCTAGCAATAAAGCAAAACTGAAGCTCCACAGTGGACAAGGTCCTCATTCTGGAAGTGACTACTCAGCCGGTTCTGCATATTATTACACTACAATTATATATATATATATATATATATATAAAAAGCTGTAAGGAAAGCTGTTATTTAGGCCTGGTTTGTTTGCTAGCTGGCAAAATAGCTTTGGATGTTTATTTCTTCATCATTATTCCCATATTATTAGCTATATTTTGTTAAATCTGGTCCTGCTTTCACCTGTAAGATTTCAATTCAGTAAATGGGACATCCCTTTAAGTGCAATACATGGACAGAGATGTGATTAGCTACTGTAAACTGCCATTGACAAGCTCACCTTCAGACCCAGCAGGGAACCGGCTTCTCGTGGCATAGTGGAGCGCTTACTTAGAGTGATGCGGCCAATCAAATGATCTCCCTCTTTGGATGGCTGCCAGCTCACTGGATGCTGTGAAGAAGCAAATAATGCTTTTTTAGTCCCATTATAGCTGAACACACATGCTGACATGACATTTACATGTGAACATGCAATTCAGTGAGTTCAGCTACAGAAACGCTGTAATCAAACAACTGCTGTTTCTGCTATTATCCATTGCCAGTGATACATGACTGCAATACAGAACCAGCCCAAAGCATAAGCGAACTAATTAACTGAAGTGTATTTAAATGTCTGAAACCTAAAATAAACTGTACAGTCATGAAATATGAAAGGCACAGAGCACATCTTTCTCTGGCTCAGCGCCAGCCAAAGCGCGGCGCGTCAAAGGGTTAAAATTGATCGCGTTTTGGGGGTGGAGGGGGCACAAATTAAACATGGGGGTTTTGCGGCACAAATCAGAGGTGCGTTTCTCAAAACCATTGTTAGCTAACTATGGTCGTTATTTCCATTGAACTCTATTTGTAACGACAGAACTTGCGACCATAGTTGCTTTTGGGAAATGCACCCCTGGTCAGATCAGTAAAAATAACATTCCTGGGTATATATTTTTTTAATAAAAATAAGCTTCTGTTTCATAAACTGATAACAGCTTAGCATTATTTACCTCAGCCATACATTTTGCTTCTTTGCTATTATATTCCAATATCATTATGCCTCAGCTAGATATAAATTTAGAGTTGTTGTTTGTACAGATGTTGTGTTTAATATTTATTATAAAAAGTATGACTTGTAATAAACGTACAACTTCGATTAATATTTATGTTGTTAAAATAACATTTTTGTTCTGTAAATGCATTGTCTGCTGGTTTATTTAGCTGCTTTTCAGCACAATAAGTATGCCACTTAATACTTTAACCACCGGTTTCTTGTTTCACAGACAAGGCTTAAGACAAGTCCTAGACTAAAATGTAAATCTGAGCTATTTCAACTGAAAGAAACTTGCACTGATTGATCTTAAAACATGTCAGTGCCTTTGTTTTGTCTTATGATGAACACCTGTAATGCTTTTTTTTCTAAGGCATGTTTATAAAAATCACTTAAATGTCCTAATTGAACTATGGCTTAATCCTGGTTTAGTCTATAAGCCCTGTCTGTGAACCCGGGCCTAAGACTTTGAATGTTAAAGTGAAAATTAACACCTGAACACTGTTGTAAGTTTGCAACTGTTACAATTAAAAATCACAGAAGGGTAAAAACATGCAGGCAGACAATGGTATGATGTAAGCAACACAGCTACAACAAACAAAACTGATAATGGGTGTGTTAGATTTATAGTATGTGAATAATCAAGCTTTGACAATAACCAGTCATAATGGCGGCACCGAGGGGCCCCCAAATAAAATTCTGCTTAGGGCCCCATAAAGGCTTGGGCCAGCCATGCTGCAATATATGATTGAAATACAATTGAAATACTTACATGCCACACAGTTGGGTCCAGAGGATGACAGTCCCAGTCACCTGCAGAATAGAAATTGACATTATGAACACAGCAATTCATCCAAAATAAAATTGTAGATGCCTGATGACACTTGAAATGAAGGACTGTTTAAAAAAAACTGTGCAGTTTCTAGATGGAAACCACTTTGTGAAAGTGTTATTTTAGTATCGCTGATATTTTAATATTGTAGCCTAATATAGTTTTTGTTAATATTTTAAATTAGACTTTATTTAATTTACTTAATTTAGTTTTTTTAGTTAAAATTTTACTTTTTTTTGTAATCATGTCTGTGTAGTTAATATTAAGTTTATTTAGTTTTAGTTAATTTAATAACTTAATAAAAAATGACAAATGTTGGCAACTAGCTGAAATAAAATTAGTTTTCATGTTTTTAATATTTTATTTCATTTAATAAAACAAAATGTTTATTTTATTTTAAAGTTCCAATTTCACGTGTATTACACTTCTAGAGCAAATTTATGTGCATATATAAAATACAATGTACAAAGGAGGATTTTATTCATCTCAGCCTGTCAATCATTTTGGCCGATGATTGAATAAATGCTTTAAATGCGTTAAGAATAATCAACTGTGTCAAACATTTAATCGCATGCGTAATTTTGACAGGTCTAATCAATACATGTGGCTGTTTAATGAGGCCCAGAATTTGACATTTACCTTACAGGAAGAGGGAATTCTCTCACTTGATAAACTGTGTATAATAATAGTCTCATACAAGCTAGACTTACACTTGAGAAGAAAACTAATGCTATAAATTAATAGAGAGTTCATTTAACTTAAGGGGAGTATACCACAAAGTATATTTGCCTTCAGCAACAAAGGTGGGACATGTTTAAAGTGCCAAAAACCAAACAAGGTAATATATAGCCAAGTATAAAATTTTACAGTCTCATTTGATCATCTTACATTACATTCATAAAACTGTCTTACAACTGTAATGTATAGTGCCCAAGAAAACCCTCTGCACATACTGAATGAAGCATGAGCTATTCCCTCCTCAGTCAATGACATTATAAGCTTCTGTCCAGTATTTGTTTGTCCTAGTTATCAGGAATCAATCACATTAGATCTATATCTGCCATTACAAACCCAACTGCCAATGCCAAAGATGGTGCTACAGTAAAAAAAAAAAAAAAATGGTGAGTTAACAATGGTAACATCTAAACTAACCGGTTTTACTTGAGTCAAAAATTAATTAATTAATTAACATCAAACTAATTGCATTAATTTATACAACCAAAAATCATGTAGAAACACCTCTTTGAAGTAACAATGCAGGTTACCACTTTTTGCAGTGAATATTCATATTATCCTAAAAAGGCAAAACCTAACTTTTTAAGACGATGTGAATAACTTGATATGAGCTAGGGCTACATGATAATGGTTAACTGATAATCATGATTGTTTTGCTCTAAAATTATAATCACGATTGTTCTTAGTTGAGAAATTGTGTTTTACATTTCATCATAATTATTGTACTTTCATGTACCCAAATATTAAGAGAATTTCAACTCATGTGAAGGGTCCATTCTACCTCATCAAGTTTCCGAAATCATTATATTTATCATATAAATTAACACTGAAAACTGGAAAAACCTTAAGAAACTTCTCTCAAAAGCTAATATAGTAAAATTCTGAATATTGATTTCAATAATTATTTAAATTAGGTTAACATTTTCGTAAATATAAATACTAAATCATACTAAATTTTAATACACCTGCACAACTACAATCACAAGCAATATGGTCAAGATTCAAGTTCATTCTTATTAAGGAAAGACCGATGTCAAATTAAAGAAGAACTTTTTCAGGATAAATAACCAGCAGACAACTATTGGCATCAAATCAATAAATTCAATCCCAAAAAAATTGGATTCTATTTGATCTCATCTCCAGTGTTGGTGCAATCACTGTCTTTTGCATTTTTAGGACAGCATAGGAGGAGGTGACGGGGTGTGATAGAGTGAAGATGGGAGGATGGGATTGGGAAATGATCCGAGTCAGATGCATATTGGAACATGTTTGCTATCAGGCCGTGGCTCTGACAGGGGACATTATGTTTGAACATGGTAACTTCAGGGTGTTTTTCAACTTCAACATAAAATAGCCTCTTTTAAAACACATAAACAATTACAATATCATTTAAGTCTCAAATTATGTACTGTGTTTGAAAGCATTCTGGGTTGAAAATGACAATGAATTTTGGAATAAAATGTCAAACTTCTTTGTCGTCCTAAGACTAATTTCAAAGCAAGCTTTTCTGGATCTAAACACACACATATAAATCACATTTTCACAATTTTTACATAATTTGAGAAAATCGGAGCTTGATTAAATACAATCGCATCATGCCAGGGACTTTCAAAATTCTGCAGCCTGCAGCTGAGAGTAATGGAAAGAGCCTAAACGTAATCATGCTCTGAACTGGAATAGGTTACCCAAGAATGAATATGAAAAAGGTATCCAAATGGAACATGCCGCATCCCAGGACTGATGAAAGCCAGCCAGTCAGTCACTCAGCGGTTTTATGTGAGAGAGCTGCTGACCTAATTCCCAAATCTGGTGCCCTAAAAATGTTCCAAATAAACAAACGGAGCTTCACTGCATGAATCAGCAGGGTTTGTTTCACAGACCTCAGACTCAGGACTGATCATCATGGTTGAACAGCTTCAATGACGTAACATGTAACATGATGCTATCTATGGCTTTGATGTGAGAATTATGCAGAAGTAACAGTTATAAACTTTGAGAGCAATATATATATATATATATATATATATAAAATATATTCATGCCATTATTAAAAACTGACTATAACTTTGGGAGTTGACTGGAACTGATCAAAGCTAAAGTGCAAGTGCCTGTCCACACACTCACACATACATTCACATCACCCTAGCTGGCCATGCATTTCACACTAAATGCAAAACAGAACTGTTTAAGATGTTAATTATTTGCATTCATCGAAGCCGAACAAATGAAAGTTGCACTTTTAAGATTAAATCCATAAAGTGTGGGGTAGTAGTTTTACTCTTGAATTATTCCTGATTTGCATTTTCTCTGTGTTTTAAGGCACTTTGAGAAATAGTGAATCTGTTTTGTGTGTGTGTGAGCAGAATAAAGAGCACTGTATGATTTTCTTTAATGTTTTTGAAAGAAATCTCTTCAGCTCAATCAAGGCTGCATTCATTTGATCAAAAATATAGTAAAAACAACGGTAATGTGAAACATTTTTTTACAATTTAAAAGAACTGTTTTCTAGTTGAATGTTAAATGCTAATTATTCCTGTTATGCAAAATTTTTTAATGATTTTGAGAGAAACCTCTTTAGCTCAACTAAGGCTGTATGTATTTTTCAAAAGACTACAGAGAACGGTTCAGACTGCTGAACGGATTATTGGTAAACCCTCTGCCCACCCTTCAAGCACTGTGTACATCCAGAGTGAGGAAAAGGGCTCAGAAAATCACTCTAGATCCCTCACATCCAAGTCATCCCCTTTTTGAACTTTTGTCATCTGGCCGGCGCTACAGAGCCCCAATTACCAGGACAGCCAGGCACAAGAACAGTTTCTTCCCCCAGGCAATCCAATTTATGAACAGTTAAATGCCCCCCCCCCCCCCCACCACCACATTATGCAATAACCTTATAACCACCTCCATCCTAGGACATCCCTCCTTCTATTCTGTTCCATTCTATCATCTATAGCACAACTGTACATACAATTTATTTATGTTTCAAATTATTTTCTTTTTCATTTTTTTGTTTATTTATATTTACATATGTGTATTTTTTATTCTCATATTATTTTTATTGTCTGTGTGTCGTTGTTGTCTCTGTGAACTGGAAGCTTATGACACTAAACCAAATTCCTTGTATGCTCAAGCATATTTGGCAATAAAAGCTCTTTCGGATTCTGATTCTGATGTATTTGATCAAAAATACAGTAAAAAGTGATATTGTTATATATTATTGCAATTTAAAAGAACTGTTTTCTAACTGAAAATATTTTATAATGTAAATTATTCCTATGATGCAAAGCTGAATTTTCCACATCATTAGTCCAGCCGCAGTGTCACATGATCCGTCAGAAATCATTCTAATATGCTGATTTGCTGTTCAAGAAACATTTCTTATTATTCATATTCATATCTTTTCATATTTTTTGTGGAAACGGTGATACTTTTTTTTCAGGAATGTATACAAAGTTCAAAAGAAACAGAAATAGAAAGTTTGATAGAATAGAAATATAGACTCAAATTTTTGTAACATTATAAATGTCTTTACTGTCAGTTTTGACCAATATAATGAATTATTGGTGAATACAAGTATTCGTTTTCAAAAAAAAAAAAAAGAATCTTACTGACCACAACATTTTGAATAGCAGTGTATGCACTTTATTTGGACTAATATTGAATTAGTTAACTGGACTGTTCATTTGTTTTTAGTATTACATTTAAGAAAATCAACTTTCATAATCAAAGACAGTTTTTCATTTTAGTTTAAAACACCTGCTACTATAATAACCTTGTGTAATAAAATAGTGTCAGCACCCATGTCCCAGTGTCCCACACCAAACACAGACTAATACACACACCATCAATCTGTTTACACTTACTGCTGCCATGATCACTAAAAAAATATACAATTTAATTTTTATTTTTTTACTTAGCACCACATTTACCGCTGTATTGGGTATTTAAATAAGAGTGTTTAGTGAATTTGTGACTATTTGACAATAAAATTAGATACATAAAAATCCCCTACCTTTTTCACTAACACTTTCGATCTCCACGTCCTCACAACTGGTGTATTCAGGCGTGGAGCCGCCCTCTTCTTCCGAGCTACTGATGGACATCTGCCTTTTGTTGAGGCCTCGTTTGGGTCTATAGGCTCTAGGTGGAGGTGGCCGTAACGAATCAGATTGGTCCGAGCTAAGAGAAGAATCTTTACGCATGATTTCTGCAGCCTTTTCCCGCTTAGCCCTGTGCAGAAAAGCTGCGGACCCAGGTTCCAGATGCCCCTTTGGGCCCCAGTCCTGTCCGTCCCTGAGGTCTGGGGGCCCAGTAGGGCCCTTTTGAGGGCCACCGTGGCCCTGTTTAGCGAGGGATCCTTGTCCCCCAATGCCACCCCCCACGGTCCTGTCCACAGAATAAGCTCGATGGTTTTCTATAAGGGCCTTGCGGTCTTCGTTGTTTGCCACTCGTTGCCTGCTCATGCGATTTCCAGCTGCCTCACCCCCATCTTGCATTAATCCAACTTCGTTGATGGCTAGGTCGCTGTGATGGCGCTCCTGACGCATCTTGGACACTTTGGCATGCATACGCATTTCCTGTTCCTCCTTCTGCGGTTTGACAGGGTAGCGTGCGAGGTTCGGGTCACTGCGGTACCGAGTCTGGTACTCTTCCTCTCGTCTTTGACGCTCTCGCTCTTCCTCTTCCTGTCTCCTTCGCCGCTCGGGATGGGTGGGCTCATCTTCTGGGTATTCCTGCGAGTGGCCTTTCTCCAGTCGTCTGCTGTCACGCTTCTCACCTGGAGCTCGGTCTTCAGAGGCCTGTGATGACAACCGGCCTGGGCCTCGCCTTCTCTCTCCACGTCCCATCACCTTTCCATTCTGCTCGTGCAGGGACACGGGTCTCTTCCTATTATTCATTAGACAGAAGTTGAAAAGACTGTGAGATACAATATAGCATTTGGAATTTCCAAGTGCTGCATCCAGTTTGCATTTACAACTAATTTACAAATATAAATAACTGCTACAATAGGCAGGAGCTGCAGTCCACATACTGCCAGCTGAAAACAGGTCAGTATAAACAGATTTTGTTGAAATGTCCAGCTTAAAACAGAACAAATTGTATATTGACAGTAGGGATATGTAACACCACATATTTTGAAAATTCAGTTCTGGGAACCCAATGACTATTCGGCTATTCGACTATTTGGTCTTAACAAAGCCCTCTACAATTTGTATTGCTTCACATAACCCTGGAACTATGAAGAATTTGACCTGCCATCTTAAAACATGGCAATAAGGTCCAATCAACAAACATTAGTTGCCCCACTTAATATTAGGTGGCCTTAACTACTATGTACTTACATTTAAATTAATCATTTGGTAGAATGCACTTATTGAATACATACATGTTTTTACATTGTACTTAAAATTTAAAAATACACGCATTTAATTACATCTGCAATTAATTTCTGTAATTACATTCATAATTACACTGTTAACCCATCTCTTACACCTTAACCCACCCTTAAACGTACTCATGCCACCAAACCTAACGTAACATTACCCGTATACCACCTCAATAGCAGCAAAATTGTTTTGCAATTAATTCAATATGAACTCAATAAGTACACTGTATTCATTTTTTGATGTAAGTACATAGTAGTTAAGGCCACCTAATATAAAGTAGGAGCACATTAGTTAATGCATTTGGTATGAACTAAAAACAAACCACACCAATTGACAATATAACACATTTTGAAGCTTTATTATTCTGAGATAATCTTAATAAATATACTATTGTTCATTGTTAATTAATGTTTGTTCATAATACAATTAAATGTAAATTTTGTTATTATTCGCTCTTTTAAATATGAATGAAGATATTCTTGTTATTTTTGGCCATTATTTTAAAGTTCACACAACCATGCATTCTTCAGAAACTACAATGACATTGTAAGAGTAATCTGTATGAATCTATATAGAAGCTCAAATGTGCTTGCTTGACACAATAACTTTGGGGGTTGCTGTTTTGCTGTGTCATGCAAACATGTTTGAGCTTCTTGTGCGTCAAGCAAGAACAGTTGAGCTTGTTTCCTGTATTTGATGTGTGACGTATGTGCAGTGACCAGTGTTTAAATGTTAGTAAAAGCCTTAATTAAATCTATTAATCATATAAAGCAATTATGTTGTTTATATTTTCATTTGTGTTCCAAAGATAAACAAAACTCAAAGATTTTTGGAATGACACAAGGGTGAGTAAATAATGACAGTTTTTTTAGTGAAATGTAACTTAAATTTATACACTTTAAAATGGTAAAAATGTGCTATTAGTGTATGCGAATTAAAAATGTATTGTTCATTAACTAATGTTAAGAAATTGAACCTTAATGTAAAGTGGAATATGGATACAAATCAGGGGTGAATCATGTAAGGCTGCAGGAATGGTCATTTTATTATGGTTTTACCCTGCAGCAATAGAAAAAAATAAAAAAATAATAATATATATATATATATATATATATATATATATATATATATATATATATATATATATATATATATATATATATATATATATATATATCCTAGTTGATCTCACGCAAAAGCCAACAAGACAACCTTTATGAACCATCCTTAGTTGACACAATATACAAAAGCTTATTTCAGTTGCCACCCATAAATTTGTACTTCTGCATTGCATACTTTGCAGGCTTTGAGAAATATAATTTAGGATTGGCATGTGTGTAAATTGTAAAATTGAAAAAAAAATTGTAAATTGTTTTTTTGGCCTACTTGTCTCGTGGTGGTTCACTGCGGGAGCGTGAAGCGGGCATCGTATCTGCTCCCTTGTTGGGGTCACCAGCACCAGCTCTGAGTGGCAGAGTGTCGTTAGCGACCGGAGCCTGTGATCTGGAGCGCAACTTCCTGTCCTTCTCCAACTGAGGGACACTGAGGGGAGCGCCCACACTAAGAGGCCTCCCCCCAGGCCCTGATGAAAACCATTCTCCTGATTTAGTTAAGATTTCCTGCTGTTTCCTGCACAGGTTACATACCCACATCACCTGCGTAGACAAATACAAGAGTTATTAAGGTAGGCAGAGATTGGTGATCATTGTAAATGAACAAGATGTACAGAATAGCTAATATATCAGTATTCAGAATACTTGAATTACATTGTTTTACAGTATTTAAAAAAGTGAGACAGACAGAGAGACAGACAGACATATATAAACATAAAATACATAACAGTAGATACAGTGCATCCACATATCCACACACTATCACATTCGTTAGCTATATTTAGCTGATACAATTTTAATCTAGCAATTTCTCTGAGCAATAGTCAAGGAATATGAACTGACAATGTTTAGCAGGTATAAATATGAGCTGCAATATTACATAATCAAGTCAACCACTCTAAATCATGTTCAATAAGGTACAAAAGAGGTTATTTTCAAGTCAGTCAGTCTACTTCTTTACAGTTTCCTACACCTGCTGGATTTTTGCACTAATTTCTGTTGGCAGCAATATTTTGAAAAGTCATTCAGAGGTTGTAGATCTAGTATACACAGTACAAGCCTTGAAAGCTGATGGTACCTAAAAACCCCATAAACAGATTGAAAAGCACAGTTTTCAACTTAGTTCTTAATGAAACAGGAAGTTGGGATGAAAGGATATTTACTAACAAACATAATCTGAAAGCTAAAAAGCTTGAAATCTCTGAATTTATGGCATCTTTAATGACCTGAAAGATTGTGCGATTTAATATCTGGAGGTCTACTAAGAGCACAAATGTATTTATCAAGAAAAGAAAACTGTCATGTCGTTTCAAATTCATAACATATGACTTCTGTTCATTTTTGGGACACAACTGAAGATATTTTTAATATTCTCTCATTTTTTATATCCATTGAAAGTCACATTTACACATTGAAAAGTATTGAGAAATGCACATAGCATATTAAATATGGCAACCACATTTGCTTGACGTATAAGAACAAACCTCATTGGTTCTTGCAAAAAATTGTACGTGCTTGCATGACACAAGAGAACTGACTTCACAGGTTTTCATACTGCAAGCAAGCATGTTTCACCTTACATTTACCATATTTGATGTTCTCGATTTATGTGCATTGATCAGTTATACCTGAAAGAATGCCTAAATTAAACCTATTCATATAAAACAATTGTGTCTCTTCTGAAAACTTACCACTTGATTCATAAGGATTACTTTTACAATCTATTTATGAACTTTTTTAAGTGTCAAAATTTTGGTTGTGTGGACTTTCAGTGAAATCTGTCAGGTTTCAATAAAAATATCTCAATTTATGTTTTGAAGATGAACAAAAGTCTTATGGGTTTGGTGAGTAAACTAATGCTCACCAATATTTCATCAGATCATCTTGCAAGTAAACTGAGGGGTTTCTTCTCTATAGCTTTTGTGAGAGCTCTTTTGACTTGGCCATATTTGCCACTCAACTTTAGCAAACGCATATGTATATTATGTATCTTACAATTTAAGCTAATTCAGTTTTGTTATAGAGTTTCCTAAATGCTCAATTGTGTTTTAACACAACTTTGTACCATACCACAGAAATAAGTGATTTAAAAACAGCAATGGTGAATAAGTTTGACATAGCTCTATTACAAAATAAATAAATCATATAACTCAAAAATATTACATATTTACATTATCACTTTTAATGTGCTGTTAAGCTATTATAGATGCAATAGAAAACTCAGAAAAGCTTACATTTAAAAAGTATAACAATATATCAGGGTTTGAATAATTTTGATTGAATGTGTGTATATTTGAATAGGAAGTAACAGAAATCAGAAACAATCAGTACCATGGTTTTACTGTGCATTTGTTAGCATGCTAATTAAATACAACTGCTAGAATACCAATACTAAACAAATATAAATAAGAAGAAATCAAATTAAATCAAAAGTATATATGTTAGAATGGAGGTTAACTGTCTTCAGAATTAACAGAAATCAGCCATCCTTTTTCTTCATCTGGCTAGATTTTTGCATTGAAAATGCACAAGTTATTATATCATCAGCCTCATATTTGTCAATCTGCTTCCTTCCATCTCTTTCCTTTTCCCCAATGAAGCCCTATTATTGAGCCCTGTAATGGTTCATTCATGAGATGGATGGCTGAGGCTGCCTAAAATACCTCCGCCGACACCATATTTCTTCACTTCCTCTACCCATATTTCTCGACACTCTCTCTCTTACACTCTCTCCCTCTCATTTTTTTTTAGCTGCCAGCTAGACAGGCCTGATCTGACATGATTAGCGGGAATGCTAAATCAAATGAACAGCTCTTGCCTTGACAACAAGTTCATGGCTTTAAAAGCACAGAGGTCCAATCTATCGATCTAGCGTTAGGCTCTTAAAGCACCCTTAGATTGACAGTAAATCCACTCCTATTGTAATACATGAAGCCTGTCTTGGCAGCAGGAAACATTTTGTTAAGAAGGACCTTATTTTTTTTTACTGATCTCAGTGATTCTACAAGGAAGCCAGAGGTCTGTGCGATATAGAACTGTGTAAAACATGCACACCCTGCAACCAACACTGCATGTTTTATCGATTGGATGAATGGTGTGAGAACGGAAAAACAGACATCCCCCGAAAAGCCTGTAACGTTAGTCATCTTTAGCGCCTGATGATCAGTCGCAAAGCGGTTATGAAAGCAAGAGCTTATATGATGCACAAAAACAGAATATTTCGTAACAGATGCAGCTAAAAATGCCTCATAGCTCTGCAACGTTACAACAGATGTTTGATATTTCATACAGGAATCAAGTGATTGACTTCTAATGGTGACAAACTAACTATTTCATGCTACTCACATGGTGGCGTCCTCCTAGATAATGGATCCCCTCTCACAGGGTCAACCTTCAACTCCATGAACATCCAGAATAAATTTCTCTGAAGAATCGCCAGTGCGAAATGTCTTTCCGACAAATGTGTCGCATTTCGGTGTTGACCTGAACTTAAAGAGGAGAGAGGCTGTTCTAGGACGGGATGGATATGAGGGAGAGTGAGAGAGAAGGGATGAGAGAGCATCATGGCCTGATTGGATCCAGTTGGCACAGCTCCAGCGTAATCTGAGGTAAATCAGATGTGCAGAGGCCCACAGCTGTGAGCCAGCCAGAGAAACACTCTCAGGAAGGATTAGCAATCCCTGCTAATCCCACCGTGCTATTGCTAGCCTTTCCCATTATTCAATCCAGTGACGAGACAATGCTGCCCACATTTGTCCCTTCAGAGCCACTGGGAAACTACCACTGCAACACTGATCTTGAAAAGATGGACCACAGACCTTTAGTCTGTCTCAACAAAAAAATCCGACATGTTTTTATTGATAATCAGAAAGTAATTCACACATATAGGTGAAAACTGGTTTTGCCAATCATGTTTAGATGGGTTTGAGTAGGAACTAAGAAAATCAACACCTAATAATAATTTTGAATATGCTTCGTAAAAGACGTAGATGGCTAGATGGCAAGATTACTCATCACTAATTTTGTGCAGTCGAGGATGGGTAAAATAATCCAAGGCTTTAATCCTTGAATTAAATCGAATTCGAGCCGTACGCACAATGGAAGATTCACTTTCTCGCTGATTCATTTTTTATTTTTTTCTCCAAAGGCCAGTTCACAACAATATCCAGGGCAGCTAAAGCCATTAAAGCTTCTCATATTGCAAAGGCTTGATTCTAGGGCCCCTTTCCCAACTAGAGAACTAAAGAGAAAAGGGAGATAAAACATTTCAAAATGTAGGCCACTAAGACCTGGCCATTGTTATGAGACAGAGAGAGAGAGAGAGAGAGAGAGAGAGAGAGAGAAAGAGAGAGATTACATCTGAGAGAGGGCAGGAACAGTGGTTTCACTGTATTCCTGAATAGCATGAATAGGATTTTCTTGTGCAGGGAGATCACTAGTAGCTAAGTATTAGAAGACCCAATAAAAATCAGAGAGTATAAACAAGTTTAATTTAATTTAACTGCAGACCTGAGGTCAGCACATATGGAAAGAGAGATACGGAAGAGGAATGTTGTGTGTGTGTGTGTACATTTATATGGGTGTAAATACAATCTCTACTATTCTCTAAGCATAAGTGTGCCACCCACCCCCTGCTTTGGTGAATACTGTTCTCCATGGTAACCAAATCAGAGAAAGGAGAGGAGACGTACAGATGACAGTGTGAGTCTCCAGTACATAAAGTCATGAATATCACAATTATTTACCCTTATTATTTCCTAATGACTAGTTAGAAACTAAGCACTTTTTTATTTAAAAGTCAATGAAATTGTTGCAGTTGTTTATTTTTATTCATGTAATATAGTTAAGTATATAGTAATATAGTAATATTAAGTATATAGTAATATAGTTAGGTTTGATTCATTTGTGTGAATCAGTACAAACTATCTATGTCAATGATGAGTCTGATTCAATAGCAGTTATACCTCAAAAATTCCTTTTGTGGGATTTTCCATATATTTTAATCCATATATTAAAATATTAAAAAGTAAAAAAAAAAAATAGAAAAAAATATCTAATAAAATCTGCAATTACAAGAATTTTAAGAAGTCTCTTATTTAAATGTACATAAACTCTTTTTAAAAAATTAAATGTTTTGAGTAAGTAAATTATAAAAAGGCATTTTTATTTAAACGTCTGTAAAAACATTGTTGCTAAGAATAATTAATTATATTATATTATCCGTCAAAAATATTAAATGAAGTCTTTATGCTGCATTTTACATATATTAAATAGTAAATAGACAAATACGGCTAATAAAACTTGGAAGTATGAGCATGTTAAGATATTTTAATGTTGTCTCTTATGTAAACACTGTTAAGTTTGATTCATTAAATCATTGAGTCTGTAAATCAGTTCAAACTGTTTGTGTAAGTTAATTCAAAACTTGATTCAATTCAATGTCTAATTTGCATTATAGTGATAGTAAAAGTAAAAAAGGTATATAGACAAATCTGGCTCATAAAACTTGTGAGCATGAGCAAATTAAGATATTTTAAAAGCTTCTCTTATTTAAACTTTGTTAAGTTTGATATCATTTACATAAATCAGTGTTTGTCTCAGTGAATTTAGTGATTCATTTGCATCAATCAAAAATGTTAAATGTCCTTATGTGGCTTTTTTCATATATTAGTATACATTTATTGATATATGTTAAAACTTATCCAAGATAGATTTTTTGTTCAATTGCACAGCCCTAAAAGTGAGCAAATAAAAACATGAATACGTAAATACAATGATATGACTAGCTGTTAAGAACAAAAGCAGTGACATAGGTTTGATGCTAAAGAGAATTGAATTCAGGTGGGACAGAGAGGAATAAGGCAGTCTATTGCATCTGCAGTGGTCTGGGGAAAAGGACTGGGGCTCAACTGTGCTACTTCAGAAGAAATGGGTTATGAAAAATAACTGCCTTCCTCTCAAAAACTGACAGATATGCTGACACAGTCTCCACTGCACACCCCAAAGAGAAAACTTGCTCATACATCACACAAACACACACACACACACATGCACAGCTTGGATCCAATAAAGCACTCAAAGGAATTTTAATATTAAAGCAGACACCTGTGACAGGCTGCTTAGGCTGTCAGTACTAATTTAAAGGGGCCATATCATGAGAAACCAAATTGTTCCTTGATCTTTAGAAAAATACTGTAGCATAATTCCCAATATTTACAATGCCCTATTCTGTTTCAGAAAATATACCATCTTTGCACTAGCTGCCGGCCTGCCGCACATCAATCCACAGAACAGACTCCTTAAGGACATTCACATTTGCTTGGCTAGCTCTACTACTGGAGGACTGAAAGGAGGAATAGCATGTGCGCACATCAGCATTTATGCACGCCGTGTAAACAGAACAGGGATAAATACAGTCCCAAGCCTGCTTCTGGTCAGAAGGGATGTGTTACACTGGTAAATAAAACTCATTCCTTTCCCTAACAACATGGCTAATGGCTAAGCTAAGCAGTTTCTGCGCTAAAAGGCTTTTAGGAAGAGATTGTTTCTTTATCTTGTTAGCGGGCCACAAGCATGTTTCTCATGAATCATCTTTGCATTAGCTTTCCAAAACATTTCCGCTAGCGAGTAATTTTAGCATACTGTATATAATTCAGGTAGAGTCCAATCTGCTCTGTGATGAATCACATCTTGATGGCTAAAGCCCACAGTATACTTTAGTTTTTTTACACATACATGCTAGGGTATGTATACAGTGTGCATGATGGAAATTTCACCTTCTGCATACACTGTAAAAAAAAAAAAAAAAAACAATTTCGAAGTTGTAAACAAAACAGATAATGTTAGTATGTTTCACAAGAAAATACTATTTCAGTCTATCTACCTCAAAATGTCATGTTTCATTGCATGTGTAAATTGAGGTTTCTTTGTTATTTTCTATTTACTAGAAATGAAAATTGTTTGGAAGTCAATCGTACACTTTTTTTTCACTGTAGTACGCACATATATGGGCTGTTTTATTTTAAATGTGCTTACATCAATCTTTTTTTGTGTGTGTGTGAGACCGCAACTGCTGAGTGCAAAACATTTTTATCAGTCATAACTTGTAGTAGGGCTGCACAATTTGGGGATTTGGGGCACAATTTGGCTTTTTTTCTGATAAAAATTGTGATTGATCATAAGCTGCTCGCGTGTCAACAAACACAGTGCCGCACTTCACTCTGAAACACGTAGTGCATATACTTATTTAATTATATCATAGGTTTGTAATTTGATCATCTAAACCAGATTTGTTTTTATTTCTATTACCTAAACATTTTAATGTGCGTGTATCGATCACCTGTGTTAATGTATGCTATCAAATGAAGAATATGCATTTGGTTGTACACATATGATAAGTGTACAAGTACAAAACGAAGCATACTTTGGGCTTACAGTTGTAAAGACTCTGCCTATATGAAAGCTGAGCTCTTTACCAAATTGATTAATTACAACCACACGCAACATTCAGAGGTATATGCTAAAAAGGCAAGAAAGGAATTATATTTGTATGTTAGCAGCATAAACTCAGTACCGTTACCAGTCATTCAGAAAGAGACAACAAGCACAAACACAGCAGTAAACACAGACGCCTGACAGGAAACACGTCACACACATAAAAACGCACAAATCGCAAGTGCCCACTGGAGTGCAGGGTAAGTATTTTTCTCTGAGTGCTTTCATCAATACTAACAAAGTGAATTGCGACTATAACATTACGTGCTAAAACCTTGACGTTTAGCCTTGAACTTTCACCCCGTGGCATGCCTATTGCAGTCCCAGGGCACAAGCAGGTGCAGTGAACATGCACAGATAAGCATTCTCTCATCACTGGTAGCACTTTAAGTGAAAGGGAATCCATTCCATGTTCAGAACGTCACTGCTGAAAATCATATAAGCGCAGTTTACATAATGATTAAGTTAAACCCATTTGACTAAAGAGCAACCAGTTGTGAGACATCAATATTCCAACAAATCCAAATACCCTATTCCCCTAACCCCTTGCTGTGGCAACGACTTCGGCATCCCTGGCGGTAGCAACAAGGAAGGGAGGGGGATGGGGTTCAGCCAACACATGCTAGTTTCCTATTAGCTGGCTCTCATGAGGAAAGAATTGGCGTTGCCCATGCAGAATCTACAATACTCAGAATGTCTTACCCTCTCTTTCCCTATGAGACACTTTGCATGAACAGAAGACAAATAATGGGTGCAATATTAGTTAAATTTAGTTTGTGCTCAATATAGCAGAAAAATCAACTGAATTTTACAACACAATGCCATGTCAATGCCAGTACACTGAAAATAATGTTTGGAAAAGTTGTAAAAATTTTATAATAAAAACCTTTTAATAGTTTAACTGTAAGTTACCCTACCATATACCACAAAATATGATCAAATTTATGTTTTTTTTTTACAAGTAAGAAGTATGAATTACTGAATAATTTACTGTAAAAAACAGCAAAAGGACATCCCAGATGTCTATGCATGACACATCACATATGGTTATATTTTATTTAACCCTCATGTTGTGTTTTAGTCATTTTGACCCAAGGAGGGATTTTGACCAATTTGAGGATATCCTTTTTTAGTGAAAATGCTAATATTATCACATTGGACTAAAGATTACTGACTTTGCTTCCACAGGTTATAAAAAAAAAAAAAAACAAATCCCCATCTTGTTACACTTGTGGTGTTCCTAGTCAAAAATGACCAACCTACAAAAAAACTGCTTATATATCTCTTGCTATATTATGCTATATTAATCACCAAATCTTCGATTAAACCTTTTCATGAACTTTTTATTTCAATTAGTACAGGTTTTATGTACTTGATTATGTTATATGTACATGTTCTTTTTTTAAGTGATTGATCATAAACTTCAATAATCTTAGTTTATGTAACTCTATGTGAAAAGTTTCACTTTTTGAGTAAAAAAAAAGTATTATTTGTGGATCATTTTGACAATTTTCACTCAAAAATTGAGGTGCACAAGAGGGGCCAAGATTTGGTAATAATAATATAGAATAATAAGAAATTTACAAGCAATTTCTCTGTAGACCAGTCATTTTTTATTTGTTATCAGTTATGTACATCATGTTATTTTTTGTTGCATATTCTGTTATTAGGTAAACATTTTTGCATTGTTAGTGTTATTATAGTCTATTATAGTCCACTTACGACAAACTCTGAGTCATGATGATTCATCAGGCTTCCTATTGTACCACCTGTATTATTAATTTGGTGGTCTTCAGTACATTTTAAGATAGTTCAAGTATCTATATTAACATTATATCACTCACTGTCATAAGCTGTAAAACATACAGGCACCAATATACCATCCCACAATAACTGAAATATGGTCATAGTGTTTTTACGGTGAATTTCTGGCATCCACAGCTGCCAGGTTTTTTCTTTTTTTTTGGAGCAAATTAACTTGCTTTTTTACTGAAGGTTTTGCAATAGATTTAAATCACTTTCTCACATACATACACAGCTTCTTATATTAGCAACAGAAATGGAATTAATCCATTCAATCCCGTGATTGTGCACATTCAGACGTAACACAGTTTCCTCAAATCGCATTAGCAGAGCACACAGCAAATAGAAAAGAAAGACTCTAACCACTTTATCCTCCTTGAGTCATGCAGTCCAGGAAGCAGAGAGTGAAAGACAAGCAAACAGAGGTAGTGGGGGAAAGGAGGAGGGTTGGAGGTGGAGGAGAAAAAGTGTGAAATTAAAATTGAAAATAAATGGTGAGAAATGGAAAGAAAGAGTGTGTGAAAAAGAGATGGGGAGAGGGAAGAGTGGGAGGAAAAAGTGTTAGTGAAGAGTTTTCTCTTGTGCGTCAAAACAAACATATGCATAGAGAGTGACAAGGGCAATTAGATGCTTTAAATAATGCTTTAATAATAGTCATTTTAATACATGTTTAATACATGTAACACTGAACTGTGGGTGATCAAAGGTTTGTTTTCTATACATAACAACAGACATGTCCAACAATGGTCATGTATGGCTCTCTGGTAGAGATGAAATGTGAGAACAGAATTGACACCTCTAGACATGTTCTCCACTCATACCCAACGGAGAGCATCACAAAACACAGATGAGGTGTCCAAGCAGCCTCACAGGATGCTTGTTCAACACCGTGAGGCCTCGCTGAATCTGTGCCTCTGCATCATATTTCTTAGACAAATTGTGTTTGATTTAGGAGGTCTGTACATGCCTTTGTCTCTGTAATGCCCCCAACAGGGAAACACAAGAACTACAGCTGTGCTCTGTTGCAGCCTTGACCTTTCAAGGTATTGATTGATTCTGGGTGCTGGCTAGGAGAATTTGACACCAATTGATCTTTACCATGAGAATTATCAAAAGGAAAACAGAAAAAAAAATTCTCAGAAGAAAATCTTAATCTTGACCATTAAGAGGATATGACATTTTTGATTAGCATAAAAGTGAGTCTGAGTGATCAAGGCTGGGGCAGAAACCCTTGACAGGATGGAAAGCACATAAAAACTCTGGCAAACACACTTAGGGATACTCTAGGGATAGTCTCCTCATTAGCTGCGTGTTCATGTCCCGTTTTGCAAATGGTTAGTGATTTTTGTATTGCTGGCCATGTGCTTGTGTTTTTGTTTTGTGTGAGCACATGGCTTCGCTTGTCTTGTTTGGTTCAATGTGCCATGTGCTCTCATGTCAATTGTCTGGACCCCACCCACCTTGTTTCCTGATTATTGGTTAATTTGCCCCACCTGTGTTTACTCGTTACCCTCCTCATTTGCTCCCTTTATAATCTCCTTGTGTTTGCAGTCCAAAAGCCTTGCCGGTTTTTTGTTGTTTATTTAATTTTTATTATTAATAAAGCCCTATTTCCTCCTGCAAGTGAGTCCTCGCTCTATTCCTTCAACCACACCTGACAGAATCATGAAAATTAACAGATTTTTATGCACCAACACGTTATATCTGCACGCCGAATCACTCTGTCGTGCTTGTAAAAATTTTAAATAGTTTGGCATATTATTTTTCTGTATCTTTCCAATGATAGTTCAACTAAAAATGTTAATTTTGTCATCAATTACTCGCTCTCAAGTTGTTCCAAACTCATAAGTTTCTTTTCTAATTACATAATAATTAGATAATTAATAAATTAGATTAGATGATAAATAAAACAAACAATATTTTACAATAAACAATATTTTTTTTTTAAATCAGAGATTTCTGTCCCTCCATTGCAAGTCAGTTCCATCAAAATGTTCATATATTGTCAACAGTACGAGAACTGGAAGCACAGGAATCTCTCAGGTTTCATAAAAAAAAAAGAAAAATACATAATTTGTGTTTAGAAAATGTTATGGGTTTGGAACTACATGAGGGTAAGTAATAACATCATTTTCATTTTTGGGTGAGCTAACCCTATACAATTTAGTGCTAGATGATTATCTAAATCTTAAAATAGACAGATACAAATAAGCATCTAATATCAGCTTAAAATCACCAATACAGACTAATTATTAATAAGATACCAATAAATTGTGCACCCCTAATGTAAACACCATTATAGGGTTGAGCTGCCATAATATGCTTTATGTCATATTAACAGTAAATACAGAAAACTGCTTTTAGAGCCCCACTGTTACTATTCCTTATTGAAAACTTTGAAATGGTCTATATATGACAGTAGGGGACCTCACCCAGCTGGGCAGGACGGAACTAAGGCAGATTGTTCCTCAGCATGCCCAGTGAGATGAGTCCATTCTCAGGTAAGACACTCTAGAGGAGGGGGGCGTCTTTAGAGACAGCAGGCAAGGATGAGATCCTAAAATAGACCCTTGCATGTTGTGCTGCTGGAAACAGTCCCACACATTACCCTGCTGGTTCTTAGCAAAATCAATGAAGATTTCACTCAAAGAAGAGCCTTTATAAAGCTCAGAGGAGCTGTGGGTGGTTTGGATTCGCAGTCCAAATCTGCAGACTTGTGCGGATAGGAGAAACTGAGATTAACTGTTCGGATTCTGGATTTGGACTCTGTAATCGCTCTGAATTGTATGGTTTATACAGATTCAGCAAATTCCACATCAGGGAATCAACCAAACAACTGTTATGTAGTTACAAACAGAAAAGAGCTCTCAAGCAAACAAGATAAAACAAATGAAATGGAACTGACAACATGGAGTATGAGTGGAAAAAAGCAATGAATGTCTCTCAGTGGGTTCTTACGTTATTTGAGCGCAGCGACACTCTTCCCCCACAGCGGGCGCAGAACTTGGTCTGGCAGTAGGAACACAGATGCCCACAGCCATCTGCAAACTTGGTCTTACGGCAGATGCCACAGGTAGGTGCATCATCTTTATGGACAGCCTGCTGTCGTTTCGTTTCTGCCCCAATCTTCCTCACCTGCTCCTTATAACTCTCAAACTGCTGGTGCAGTGTCCTGACAGAAAATTAAAGAGGGAGAAAGAAAGAGAGAAAGGAGAAGCATTTGTTAGTTTGTTTGTATTGTTAGAAAAACTGTTATCTTCCAACTATTGCAGACGATCAACTAAAATCGTTATTTTATGTACAACATCATATTATATCCAAAATGTGTCTTATAGTTAGGTGTCTTATCAAAATTAAATCTTTCATACTTCATCTGAATTGTAACCTAACTCCACTTTGTTTGTCTTCCCCTTCATTGGAATAAAAATAAACTGTTAATGAATTGCCAATGAGGTGCTGCTGTCTGCTTTAAAAAGATGGGGCTTCGTTACAGAAACATTTCTCAAAGGAACATCACATTAGTATAACAGTTCTCTTATAGCAAGTGGTTAGCAGCTCTAATGACCACGGTAAAGACATTAAGCCATTTAAAATAGATTCCCCTGAAAAAAAAGACACAGATCATTGTAAATTGTGAATTCATTGCATGGATTTCTTTGTAAAAGTTGCCTCCAACACTATAAGCTGACAGGTAACCAAAAACGTTGATCCTCAGCTTCTACCCAATATCTCCCAGTTTTGTTCAACCCCATTAAATGTATTTTGGTTACACTGCAGTAAAAATCATTCTTCAAGAAAACAAAATTGCAAAAGCAAGTGCAAAGCATCACCTCTCTTTGTGGCGAACAGCCATGATCTGCAATTTCCTTTCAAAATCCCAAACCTGCATAAAACAGCGACTCCAAAATCCACTGAAACTCTTTAACAAAAGCACACTTCCCACGTCTTCTTGTCTCCATGACTGTAAATGCTAGCGTTCTCTCTTGCTTGACCACATTTGCAGTTTCCCTTCTGGAATCAGACAGCAGACTGCAGTCCCAGGTATCTGGATGGAATTTGTGACTTTCGGGAGTCTTGGCCAGTGATGCTATATTACGCAGTCAGGATGAAGCGTTACGTGGGAAGTCGAAGGCGTGGCGACAAGGATGAATCATTGGCAGAGGAATCAAAGAAAAGAAAAGTGACCTCTTTAAGGTTATGCGTGGATGTGCTTAAGGAGATTTATGGACATTGTATGCGCATTTATACACACATATTGAATCAGGTTTGGCAAAAGATCTTCTAAATGAGACAAAAATGTGTATGGGTTTCCAGAAGAATGAAGATTACAAACATGAAGTTATTTTTCAGAAAAGCAACACAAACACTTATGGGTAAACTTCTTATTAGAGTTACATTTGAAGATGATGACCCCAGAGAATGCTGCTGAGGTAGAGAGAGTTGAGTCTTTTGGGTCAATGCTCTCAGCTGGGAACAGCTGTCATGGTAGCAAGGGACCAGGTCTCCAGCCATCATGGAAGCACAAGTAAGCCAGCTCTACACTAAATCTATCTATCTATCTATCTATCTATCTATCTATCTATCTATCTATCTATCTATCTATCTATCTATCTATCTATCTATCTATCTATCTATCATTTATACATAAATACATATATATATATATATATATATATGTGTGTATATAAAATAACTGCATAACATAAGTTACTTCTCATAGTCACCCTTTGTGTTCCAGGAAAGAAGAAAGAAAGAAAGTCACAAGTTTTAAATAACATGAGGGTGAGTAACTAATGATGAGATTTTTTTTTTTTTTTTTTTTTTGAAGACGCTCAAGTGTAAACATTAAAGATTGGAACTAGGGCCTATAGACTGGAACTATAGAACTAAGAACCATAAATCCTAATATAAATGTACAAACTAATTTTTAGGTTTAAATTAGATTCTGAATTGTTCTGTGTTTCAAAGTTCAAAGTTAAAAAGGTTGCTGATATGGCTAAATCTAGATCCACCAATATAGAGCACATGGCTGGTCAATGGACCAAAATAGAAACACCAATACAAGTAGACATTAATAGATTTCTGTTAGAACAGACTGAGGTTAGCTCTGAGGGTTGAACTGTGGTATTTCTACGCCTTCGCAAAAGGCTAAACAAGTACTAAAATTGCAGCTTAAAGGGATAGTTCATCCAAAAATGAAAACTGACCCCCAAGTTGTCCCAAACTTATATGAGTTTCTTTCTTCTGCTGACCACAAAAACATAGGCTTAACCGTAACCTAAAATAGGTTAACCAAACAATTGGTCCATTTTCCATATTATGGAAAAAATGCTATAGAATTAATGGGTAAATTATGTAAGTGGTGAGAGAATTTTCATTTTTGGGTGAAATATCCCTTTAACTCTACGGTAGCCTCTGATGATATCACTGTGAGGTATACATAAACTTTGTAACTTGTAACTTAGCTGTGCGAAATCCCAGGAGCAGACCAAAAAAGATGATGTATTTGGGACTCCAAAAGACAAGAACACTCTTTTAAGACATCAGGAAACTTTTGAGAACTTTGAGCTTTCCTTCAACTTTGTTGTGTGACAGAAAATTCCTTGTGGGATCAGAGAACACAAGGATGACCTAATTCTGCCAAGAAAGTAAGACACAACATAGGGACACTCAAAATCTTGACTAAAATATAGTAAACTTTTGTTTGTATGTATGATGAAATCAGATTTAACCACTACACTGAAAACATTAATGATTATAAAACTTTTAGTTCCAGTGCTCAAATTCGATTCGCCAAGAGTGCTAGGATACAGTCCATGTATTATTATTCTAATAGACTTTTCATTGTTTGTATCAATCCACTTCTGTTTTACATGTTCCAGATAGACACTGAATCGTTCTGTCTACTGACTCATTCAAAACTCTGATTCATTCAGGAATAGAACTACAGTGTGAACTGTGTGGATTGACATTGTTTGGAACTATGTTTTCTGGTGAATGAAAAATAGACACACTACAGTAATTGGAATTTTGTGTCTATATAACTTACACAATATTAACTTCTTTAACCGTTGTATATAAGCAATATCATACTCATAATATTGTGAAGCTATTCCTTGTAGTATTATATAATTAAATGGAAAAAAGGCTAAGAGTAATTTGTATAGCTGTGAAAAGGAAATTCCCCTCTAGTTTTTGTGTATTCTCTGTACAGATCCTCATTGCTCTAGTTTTTATGATCCATGCATGGCCTTAAAATGCCCCACAGACACAAGATGTCCCTCTCTCTCTCTCTTTTTCTTTTTCTCAGACATGGCCTGGATAGTAATTATCACCCATTGATTACATCAGAAGAGTAGGTGTGAGCAAGACAGCAAGGATGGATGGACAGATGGTAGGAAGAGGAAGAGAGACAAGAAGGGCAACACAGAAAAGGGTGGAGAGCAGAGAAAAGGGACTATTTCCATCTCACTTGCTGATTCTCGTCTGCCACCTTGACTGGGTGTGTCTCTCTCTCTCTCACTCTTTTTGATTTTTCACAAATTAATTGAAAGTGTCTAGTTGAATCAGAAAAATGACCACAAAAACATGACTCAACCCCCATACAGAGGACATTTAGGCTTTCAGTGAATTTATAAATTACTATGAACTTGGAAAATACAATTTGTAGAGTGATCAGTATAATTAAGCAAAACTACATTTAATAAATACAATCTTAAAATATAAATATTGTAAGATTCATTATAACTGCCTATAAGCGAAGTTCATTCATAAAAGTAAAATCTATATTTTCACCCACCATTGCATCGATTTGAAACTAGATACAGAGCAGTGGAAAGAAAGAGAAGTATCGTAGCTCATAGGTTAAAATCTATTCTTATCCATCATAGGGGAGTAAAAACGTAACTAATTAAATCGCACATGTTGTTCTGAAATTAATCGCGATTAATCATGATTAATCCCACCTAACATTAAAGTTTTTACATATACTGTTAGTTTGCAATAATTTCACATTCAATCTTCAAATTAATGTACAAACAACATAAAGTATATTTCTAATATTTGTTTAATGGCATCTATTTTAACTGAAGGCGAGTATTACTGATAATCAATACTACTACCATTGTCTAGCCATTCAACATTACAGTATAACTGAGAGCTAGCAATTTTAACTTTTATTAGATTTAAAAAAAAAAACTTCTAATTTAAGTGAACTTAAAACAATCTTCACATAAACCCATAATAAATGTCATATTTTCCTGTGCCCTTCAGCAAGTTGGAAATATACAGAAACTGAATAAATTGAATTATCAAACACTAGGGAATTCTATATTAAATATAGATTAATTCTTAAAGCTTAAAAGCTATAAAAGTTATTGATTTCATCTTTTTTCTTTTGTTCTTTGATTAACAGACATCACAGCAGCTGGGTTATTAGGTTATTTGGCTGCTATTACTTTAACATTTAAATATTTTTAACGCCGTTAAACTGAAATGAATCACCAGCGTTAACGTGCTAATTTTGACATTTTTTATATTGTGGTCATACTTTTACATAAACCTTGCAGAATCTATCAATAAGAATAAAATCATTAAAAATTCATGTTTTTTTATTTAGTTTTTTGTTTTAGTTTTTAATCACTAAAATAACCCAGTTCAGTAGTTTACATATAATTGATTCTTTAAACTTTGAGTCCTTTGTTTGTCCTGAGACCCTGAACCCTTTCCAACAATGAATGATGAATTTAATATACATCTTTTCACACAGTGGACTCACAAAAGCGGCAAACATTCACTTTTTCTCACAAGGTAACACAATCCATTTAGAGTCAGGAGTTTTAAGCTTGTTCAGGGCACTAAACAAAAACAACATGCAATTTTTTTATTAATTATTACAAAATATTTTACAAATTCTGCAGGCTGTACTGTATACAAAAGCCATTAAGCCACATTTGGAGCCATATCGAGCGATCAGAAAATCATTGGGAGTCTTTTTGACTT
Organism: Barbus barbus; assembly: GCF_936440315.1. NCBI lineage: Eukaryota > Metazoa > Chordata > Actinopteri > Cypriniformes > Cyprinidae > Barbus > Barbus barbus. Next base: position 18,953,621 of record NC_136735.1, on the reverse strand, counting down.
GGGCCTGCATGCAACCACCCAGAACACCCTAAAATCTTCACAGCAATGTACTAAAAACAACTGAGAATACTGTAAGCAATGCCCTAGAAATTATGTAAATACAAACAGCTCACCTTTGGTCAGTTTGGTCTGCCAGGTTTCATCTGAGGGAACAGTCAGAAACCTTATCACAAAGAAAGCCCTGTAAGGGGGGTCCATTGATTTTTAGAGACAATGATATAATAGTAAACAACCACTTTTAACACCCTAGCAACCCCATAGCAATGAACAAATGCAGTAACCTTTTGCGCAGGCTATTCTTTCTAGAAAATTTTGCACAAAATAGGAAAATATTTTAACCACCTCTGAAACTGTCTAAATTGACAGTAATCCATATTATAAAAATCCACTGTATCCATTGTTGTCTCATGTTATTAATAATTATGCCAATGATGTGTGATACCTGTACTGGGAATAAAAATGTCCAGCATCTTCTACATTGCTGTACTTTGCTGATAGTGAAGCTGTTGCTGTTGGGAAGTTTTATGTATTTATAGACTAAGTGCCTTTAGTGCTTTTTGTAATGGACCCTATGCCTACTCTCTTATTGTCTCTCACTAACCCTCCCTTAATTTTTTCGATATTCACTGACAAGACTTCCGATTTTCAGAGTTATTTGAAAACTATTCAAATAGTGTATATAGTTATTTGTATGTTATTTGTAAATAGTATGTGTACTGTGCTAAACTCTTAGGCTACTAGTATTTTCACCAACAAAAAAAAGGTTTTAAGTCCATTTTTCATTTTAATTATCGTTATCTTTTGCTGTAGTGTGTCAGTAGGAAATATCAGTTTACACTTTCAAACATTCCATTTGCCATCAATTGTAATAATCCAGTGACATTTTTGTCTGCACAAGGAATCTGTCTGGAATGACATAAAGAAACAGAATAAACTGAGACAGACTAAATCCAGAAGAACTGTGGCAACATCTCCAACTCTGTGTGTGTGTGTGTGTGTGTGTATGTAAAACTCATAAATATGCCAATATATGCATTGCATTCACTGACGCATTGATGTGATGCCATGAGTGATTGGATTGGTCAACACTGCATTGGTGAACTGGGGATTTCTCTGACTAGTCGGTCACACACACACACACACAGACACACACACATAAAGAATTCCCGGGCAACCCATGCAGAACGCTTGTTTATTAAATTTTCATGTTGTTGAGTGCTAAAAAGGCAACTTTTCTATTGCTTTTTCACACACACACACTCACTCACACGCACACTCATTTACACGCACACACACACACTCACTCACTCACTCACTCTCTCACACACGCACACACTCACTCTCTCACACACACACACACACTCTCACACACACTCTTTCCACATCATGTAAGAGGATGCCCTGTTTTTATAGTCACAGTATTAACAAGAATTTCATGATAACCTATGCTAAAACGTTCAAGACCATGAACTACAGCCAATAACACTACTGAATCACTTGGCAATTAGGTGTCTCAAAGAAGGTCAAATGTTCTTAGCATTTTTGTGCAAACATGAAATGGCTGCTGCCTGGCTGTAATTATTAACCTATCAACACAGTGCTTAGTCAGAAAAGTTTAGAGTTAGAAGAACAGATGAGCCTATTCACATCTCAAAGTAAATAGTATTATAATGCTCTGAGCCAACTCACACAATTAAATCTAAGAATTCATGAGGGAAGGTAAAAAATAAACAGCTTTAAAATAGGCATGGAACATCAACAGAAGCCCATGACGAGCTCAATTTTTAAATATTTCAGCAAGGACTTCCAAGTGAGCTATTTTCAGCTTCAATTCATAATTTAATGCTCACGTTTTTCCTCCCAGAAACCTTGAAACCTTCCTCATACTAAGAAAAAAGGAAAGAAACAAGATAAGATGATCCGATGTTTGTCTTTTCAACAAATCGATCTTAGTAAGACACATTATCTTTTTATAAGGACTTTCTTCCGCAGCCAAGCTACTGTTCTGAGGGAGCCTAGCAAGAATCTGTCCTTAACAACTGAACCAGTTTCATAAGTCTAGAAGGAAAAATGGCTGCCATTCTTACACTCTCAGCTTTATTACAGTGGAAAGAAACAACAAGGACTAGCACATTTTGCTACAATTATGCAAATTAAACATACAGTTTATGTGGAATCTAAAAAACCATTGGCTTGTGATATGTAGGTTTTGTATTGTCAGACTGCTCAAGATTAAAATGTGCTCTTCTCCCTACTACCGATTCAATTGTTTATTTTGTGTACATTAGGCCATGTCATATTCATTTTATATTTGTACATCACCATCTTCATCTTTTATACAAAGCCCTGTTTTTCTGCTTTACTTGTTGCCTTTGTTGTAATGGGTTGATCTGGCCTACCTATGACCTCTGTTGTGGTCTGTTATGGCTGCAATTATTCTTCATTGTATCTGATCCTAACCTTTGAATGATCCTAAAGCCTATTTTTTTTGGATTCTGTGAATGGAGCACAGGTGGAATTTATTCCCTTCGTTTTGGTTTTGCAGAGCCCACAAACTCACAGGGTTTAGAAGCAAGACACTGTTCTGGACGAGGTGTTCAAAGGAGAACAGCTCTCCAAGTAAGAGCTACAGAACATTTCCAATAAGTTCTGCTATGTCTCCATGATTTCATGATTTTGGTTTTTCCAAATAAATACAAAACTTAGGCTCACTGGAAAAACATGCCTGTGCCGACATTTCTGAAAAAAATATATTATGTTGCTTCTTGCATCATTTGCGACACTTTCAAATCGAAATGCTCAGTAAGTGGCACTAAGATTGCATGTAATTTTCTCAGGAGAACGTGAACGCCTTGGTGTTTTATTGTGTTGCTTATTGTACATATTGTAGCAGTTTGTAAACTAATTGTCTGTTGGTTGGTGCTAAAAGGTTACTCTTCCATTGAGTTGTATATACCATACCACCTACACTAAACCTAACCGATAAAGTTAACAGAAGCAAATGTAAGATAACTAATTTGCTGAAGAAACTGTGCTATTTTAGCTTGTTTCTACAGGTCTTTGAGCCCTTTTATCGTGACTTATGTTTCACGGGACTCCTGAACACTCCATATTGCAAGTGCAGCACTTTACCAGGTGAGCTACTAAGCAAGTTTACAACACCGGAAAAGCCAAAAAAATGGAGCTCGTTATGTGATGCAACCGTCAAAATGCATTATGCTTATAAATTATGCAGTATTTTTTTCAGTCGTAACATTGTATTGTGTAAGGAACCATGCAAAAATAAGTCTTTATTAATCAATAATCTGCCCCTGCAATCATGTTGTCAAGTTGTTGGTGTTTTACTGCCTCTAGTGTTCATTTCAGCTGGAAACTGCAGTTAATTATATTTACAGAAATATAGTTCTTTGTAGATTTGCCAAAAGCATTGGTAGATGCACATTTTCCAATGTGCCTAAGTTTAAGAAATTTTCAGTTTCAGTGGGTTCAGTTCTTTTAAAGGAGGAAGTTCCGAGAACCTAATCTCTAAAGGAGCTCTGAAGAGGAAGTAGAATTTTGTCTGTAGAGGTCTGAGTTGGAACAGATTTGAAGTGAAATAGATGTCTGGGATACTTTCATTTTAGTTGTGCTTGTGATTAAGCTTTCAGTGTTTTTATCTTAACTCTGCATATTCATATACAAATGTGTGTGATCATGTAGCATGTGATGGCACATATACGTGACCTGAACAGGTGCTGCATTCACACATCACCTCTCAATGATTAGCTCTGACCTGTTGTCAAGGCTGCCTGAAACAGTATGAGCAGCTTGATTACAGCATTTTATCTGTCCCAGCTGGCCTGTTCTCAGCTAAGATTGAGATAACCCTAGTCACCGATCAAAAAATATACCAATATAATATCTCAGACCAGCATTTAATCAAATGCTCACGCTGACAACAACAAACGAAAGCCAAAAAGAAAATAGATCAATAAATCAATCAATAAAAACACTAAATGTTAACTATCATCTAACACATAAATCACATTTCTCTACTAAATATCAATGGGCATAATGGGTTTAACTGGTTAAAATTAAGCATAATTGAGAAAATATGTGTGCTCTGTGTCATCTGTAAGTGATGCTGTGTCACAAGTTGTGCTACATTTGATGAAAAACATTGAAAAAGTAGATAGTATGTGGACTCTTAATGGCCTCATGGGATAGTAAAGTGTCAATTGAATACACACATCAAAATCGGGGTGCTTTTCCCCTACTGTTTTTTAAAATACTATGTATTCGAATATAGTACTCTTTTGGCATACTATAGTACGCAACTAGGTATATTTGGATGCAGCGTGACTACTAAGATTTAAATATGTAAAACAATATGGCCCTGAGGGTGATTTTAACCTATTGTGAACTACTTTAATTTTGAATTTTACTTTGGTTTTTTAACACACTTTAGTGTACATACTGTTAATTTAGCATACTTCTGTTCATATATTGAGTAATGTGGGTGACAGTTACCGGTAGCCAGTGTCATCCATAGTAATTTTTCCCATTCTATAGAAGTAAGTGATTGGTTCCCAACATTCTTCGAAATATCTTCTTTTGTGTTTAGCAGAAGAAACTCATATAGTTTGGAACAACTTAAGGGTAAATGATGACAGAATTTTCATTTTTGGGTGAACACCACATTTTAAAGAGCACAGGATTCATGAAGATTAAAGTAAATCTTCATATTTTTCACATCTGTCTGTCTTCTGTGAGCTTAAGAGTGGGTGACATATGGACAAACAGATATTGAGACAAACGTTCATTATGAACTATGCTGCTCCTCTCAGCACATTCACTACACAAGTATTGAAATACCCCACTGCCACACATTTCTAGATGTAGCTGTTGAGTCGTGATGTAGTGGCTCCTATGACTCAATCATCGCTATAGATTACCATTTCCGTTGCAGATTAGTCGTCATAGGAAAAAATTACATAACCTCGCCTCAATTTTCTATCACGTCATTTCCGTCTGAAGAGTAACTGTGAGGGAATACGCGAAACGCAAGAGCCATCACTAGCCCTCGACGTCAGGTCCTTCTTCAAATCATTCATGGAGAGGGTGCTTGTCACATGAGAAGAAATTGGATTTTAGATCTCGAAACACGATAGTGGCTACAGTCACAACTTATAGTAGAATCCATGTACCTTAAAGATACACATTTGTAGTTTGTAGTCGTCCTCGCATGCATCGGCTGAGCCACTCGCGAGCCAATCACGAACCACACCCCGGTTGTAAAGCGGCGAAAGACTTAATTTCTTTCCCAGATAGTGGATATCTTATATTGTCCACAGACACAAAACAGCTGTTTTAGCTTCCCTGTTGTTCAAACTAGACGTGTTTTCTTTCTTCACACACAAGCCTAACACAATAGCCTTTCGCCAAGTTATCATTCGCTCTGTGTTTCCCCATATAAAAGAGTGTTTGGGCGCTTGCTTGAAGAGCACCTTGTGTTGCCCCCGGAGGTGCATCGGGTGGAGTGGGGTGGCACGCAAAGTATGATTCATCCTCGCGCTCTGTCACGCCCCATCTCCCCGTCTGCTTTCCATGGTGCACCTGTAACTCCCTGACCTCAAATCTAGCTCATTTCTCCTCACACACTGTCGTTAAAACCTAGTTATGCAAAGCTCATCTGTTACATGAACTCCTGCTTTCTGTAGAGGCCACTGCAACCAGACGCTTTTATCCAGCAAAGGATACTTGAAGACTCACGCGTTCGTAAACTGCAAAATCACTACGATTTTAGGGAGACATTAATCACACGTTATGGGTAGTGAAAGGTCATGAAGCTGTGACTCAAAGGAAAGTGAAAGTGTCGAAAACGTCTGTGGATGCACAAAGGAAATCGTCCAGCTCTTACTTTAGCATGGCTTGTTCCTTCTCCTCTTCCTCCCTTTGCCGAACCATCACTGCCATGATGACTTCCCTTTCCTCCTCCGTGAGGTGACTCAAGTCCGGCATATCAGGCATGGAAGCCGGCACGGTGGGTGGGCGAGGGCCGCTTTGGGGCCCTACCGAGGCGGACATCTTTTGCCCGGCTCCCAGGCGTATCTATTGGCAGTTTTCCGAGCGCTGGAGCCACACCTCACGACATGGTCCACGGATAGAGCAGCGGTCTTTGAGAATAGTGCAAATCGCGCATGGTTTCAGGCACCCACAACTGTGCTTTTGTTTCTCTTCGTGTGTTTTTTTTTCCAACCCACCCCTCCTCTTTTCTCGCTACCCCCACCCCCCGCCTCTCCCCTCCACCTCCAGTTACGGGAAGCCCATCGTCTCTACGCCCGGAGACGACGCTAGCAGATCTGTGATTTCCCCCTTAACTGAACCGGGGGCTCGGTATTGGGCGACGGCAAAGGCGGAGTCCGTCTCTCGCCCACCGATCTCTCTCTCTCTCTCTCTCTCTCTCTCTCTCTCTCTCTCTCTCTCTCTCTCTCTCTCTCTCTCTCTCTCTCTCTTTCGTCTCTCTCAGATTAAAAAAGAAGAGTCAATGGAAATGCAGATCCGCGAGTGCGTCTACCACTCTAACCGACCGTGCGCTTACTCATATGTGAAATGGGCAAAAAGGCATCTGTATGAGAGTCACCCCCTTTCCTTTTTCATATCGGTGTGTGTGCTCGACCGCGTCTCTGTATTTTTAGGAGTAGCCTATCCGGTAATAGTTCGGTGCGCGCTCTCGTCAGGCTATTTTTAGAATCGCTCCCGTGCACCTCTTAAATACAATCAATTCGTCTGTTTTGTCTGACCGAGGGATGTCTGTAATGGAATTATCTGCAAAAGTCTCAAGTGTGCATGACATAAATCATCTCTAGACATCTTTAAAAATACAGTAGGCTACTGGAGCCCAGATGGCCTGTATAACTGTTAAATTGATACATAGTCGAGTTGAAACTAGAATTTGAGCGCTGATCTATAATAGAGATATAATAATCATTATATATAGATTAGTGGTTGTGAGAATAAAAAGAAAATCAAACAGTAATACAGTTTATACTATTAGTTATTTCGTAAAATGGAGATGATTTACATTGTACTTGTTTTCAGAACCCTGGACAGCGACATGTGACGCAGAACAGTCACTCATTTCACTACACTGTAAAAGCGAGCTACCTTATTTAACCCATAAAAACTAGTTTTGTTGGTATAAATTAATATATTTGTAATGATTCAGTGATTGACTTAAAAAAAAATGTTAATTTAGATGTTACTATTTTAGTTTACCAATGTCTTTTTTTTTTTAGCATGGACAAACACGATCCGCTAAAAATTAAGTCAGTAAAGCCAAACTCCAGACTTCAAAAGTAAATTTTTTTGTGACATGAAATTTTTTTAGCAACTTTGTAGCTACTTTCTGTGATGCCATTGTTTGTTTATGCCACGGGTTTATTGTCCCAGGTTCGAGGTATTAGCCTACCCCATTAATGAGGCATGACCATTTTTCAAGGGCTACAATTTTGTGCTATAACAAGTAATTTATATTTCTCTTAATAATATACTGACTGATGCATCGTCATATTGTACATTCTGGACTCTTATCCAAAACTCCAACTTAGTTGTAAATGCAGACTATTCTTAAGGTGGCCAATTTCCTTAATCTTCCCCTAATTATTTAAGAGTAACCTTACTCTTACTCAATATAAACAAAGATATAAAGATAACTTGACTTTTTTCCATGGAAAATTAAAGGAGAAATCTTTGTAGAATCTTTACATAGCCCTTTTTCATACAAAAAAAGACAGTTCATAGTTACCACATCTGTAGACCAAAAGACTACCAAAGATCTGGATGGTTCTTCAAATCCTTACCCAGCATGTCAGTGCACTGGGCCAGGTTTGACATCACTGATGACACGTCGTTGATTTTCACATGGTGCGGTAAACGCACATGATGCAGCAGTTTTAATATATAGAATGGAGAATGCTATTTGAGAACTGTCATGAAAGAAAAAAGTTTTCCATGAATAACAACTCATATTTCAGTCTCAGTCACAGAGCGCTATAGACTTTAAAAAAATAGTGCACATAGTATGGACATTTCAGGGTGGGAAATTAACTCGCGTCACCTGCCAAGTTCAGGTAGGTTATTTTTTATCTAGTATTAGTTATTTAATTATTACAATGGCAGATTATTTTTCTCAGATTTACCTTTTTATTATTTTAATATGTTCCATGAGGTTCATTTATAATGCTAATAAAGTCTGCACACAAAAAAGTCAATAAACAGCCACTGTTATGATTAACCAATGTCAGTATTGCGCTTAAATAAATAGTTTTTGAAAACAGCACAATTATGAAACTGTTTATTAAACATGCAGCTGCCGTTACCATAGATGCGTTCAGTACCATAGATGGTATAGATGGTTGTTTCACTTTCAACAAAAGTTTCTTGCATACTCTTCATTACACTGTGCACACACTCATGCACAAAACAATCTGCAGCCAAATGCTCTGAACAAACATATAATCCTGACGCGATGCAGGACGCCATTAAAAATAAACCATCCACTTGTCCCTGGCACTGATGTCCTTCTGAAGTCTGTACAGAGATGTAAATATGCTGTTTAAACAGGACATGTCAAAGCGAATATTCTTTTACTCTTCCATTTTTCCTGTTGATTAGAGTAGCTCAAGTTTAGTTTGAGCAAACTCTGAGTTTTCACAATCAAGAATGTGGATTAGTTTTAAATGGGTTTCATCGCCATAGTAAGTTATGCAACACGGCTACCCTGCTCCAGAGGTTTTATTCGGAGTTAGAAATCACAACCCCAAACTGGACCAATCAGCTCTGAGCAAAGTGACATATCTCATGCAATAAAGCCACTCCCCCTGTATCTCTTGCTTCAAATTAAAGCAGTTTACAGTGAAAACATTTTTAGAGGCAACATTTCCTGTCTTTTGCTGCTAATTATTTGGTATATTCTTATTATATTAATTACAATTATTTATGATACATTTCATTTATTCAAATAATTAATTAACTGGCAATTACACACTTTCAGGTGCTCCAGAATTTATAACGTTAGATCAGGAGTGGGGAACATTGATCCTGGAGGGCCACTCTCCTGCAGAGTTTAGATCCAACCCTGAAAATCCCTGGGAAAAAATACCTAAATGCATCCTGAAGACCTTGATTAGCTGCTTCAGGTGTGTTTGATTAGGGTTGGCAGCGCTAAACTCTGCAGGGACACCGGCCCTCCAGGATCAACGTTCCCTACCCCTGCGTTAGATAGAGCGTTGTGAACCTACTGAACCTGATCTATCCCGGTTGGATTTGTTTGGTACTCTGAAACCCAACCAGCTTCATGCAACAGGTCACTCGAAGCAGTCTTTTTTCTTTTCTTTTAAAATTGAATCACTCAACATTGTACACCCCAGAGGGTGAAGACAAGAAAAAAAGATTACAATGAAGAAAATTAAATAAAGACATGGAAATGCTTACACTTGTAGACTTAACAGTTAGTTAAACAAATGCTTTATGTAGTCTATAACGAGGAGGACATTTTAAGCGGTGAAACTTGCAGGATGTTGAGGAATACAGATGTTTCAGAAACTCTTTGGTATTCGACTCGATTACGCTTTGAGGATTGCAACAAAAGCATAAAACACACATGATAGTGCTTAAAAGACTCAAATATGAAAAATTCACACACACACGGCAGGAGGGAAAAACATACCCAGATAACTGTTATGGTGTATAAGAAAGAGTGCAAGGCTGACAACTTTTGCTATACATAGCTACTTTACATTTGCTAAGTATAGCAGGTGCATGTTAGTATAAGGAATACAATCGTATCGTGTCTACTTCTTTATTAGAATGCAAATTCGTTTTAAACTAACATAGCCTAGCTTTGGGAAAAGATGGATATTAGCTTATTATTCTTCACAAGGTGTCACTCTCTTCTATACTGCTCAAATGAAATATTGCATCCGAATAGCAAAATAAACAGACTGCATAAATGCAGCAGTTATATACACTTAAGTGCACTTCTAAATGACTACAAGAACTAGCGCAGTGTAGCAACCCCAGAATAATAATAATAAAAAAAAAAAAGTTATCACAGGCCCTCTGTTAATGGGACACTGCGTTACAGGAGAATATACCCCGAAGCTAGTTGTCAAAGCTAGCTTGTACTCCATTTAACATTTTTAAAGATAGACTTTTTTTTTCTGTTCATAATAAATTTACAAACCGTGGTTGCCAGGAGATTACTGTGGCAAAAATACAAGACAATTTTAAAATTACGAGATTATATTTTGATGACTGTATATTGTAGTTTATAACACAATATGAGAAAATTCGTAGCGCTCCAAATAGGAAAAAATAAATCCTTTTACTGCAGGTGCGTAGAGCCAAAGGAATAATTGAAAATGAACAAGGTAGCAAACAAGCACACTGAATCCAATTCAGGCTGAAAAAGTCTAGCAAAACAATTTTTTTTTTTTTTTGCATTTTTTATTCATTTCACCTGTTGGAGCTGTATACTTCAAATATTCTATGGTGCTGTGGGTTTGTAAACCTTTTTTACTGAATCTATTTCCCAAATTGGCATGCAAGTCACTGAAGCAGACCTGGAGACCACTAAAGGACATAACGTATGTTTAGGGTTACTTTAAGTCATCATTTAAAAAATCAGTTTTTGACATACATACATGTATAAAGTAAAAACAACCACCAAGACTTTAGAAGACAGACATGCATTCTAAGTTGTGGACTTGACACATAACGCAAAAATGCATCCATCTGCGATGAAATACCACAATGGCCAAGTTTCCTATAAAAATGTAGCCAATTTGAAAGAAAAAATAGACATTGACATTTAACTGTAGACATACAAAATCTAATTTTCATATTACATTCAGGTAAGTGCTCTTTAGATTCAAAAAAAAATTTCCAGACGGATTTTATTGCAGTCTTCTGGATGTCGTGCTGCAATACCGTTGCGAAGAAGCATTTCGGTGTATGGTGGCCAGAAAGTATCATCAGTAGTCACATAAGGGTCATGAGGAGTTTCTAATGTTTTATTGGTCAATCTCTGCAATAAAAAAATAAATGTGCATGATTAAATGTGTTAATAAATAGGGTTAGTAAAAAAGCCCTTTGTATCAGGAAACTATTTATTTTCCACTCTATTATTTCAAATTTTCCTCCACATAAGATGATTAAAAGCATAAAGTAACAATATAAAAAGATGGGTATCTGAACATACCTCGATAATCTCACTCAGTGAAATCAGGTTAATCTCTGCATCATATGCAGCAGCCTGAAAAATCCAAATCCAATATTCATAAGCAACAACCTAAAAAAAATCCAAATCCAATATTCTGTGATCTAATTGCGAGGGTGAAGGTGGCACCTACTCTTTTTTTCTTTGTGCCGTTTCCTTGGGGATCGGGAAGTGGGAAGTGCTCAGCTAACATGTCACTCAGCATTTCCATGAGACTGCTGTGATAGTCCTTCAGATTGTTAATTTTTCTCTTCATATCCTGCAAAACACTGCAAAATAAATTAATAAATAAAAATAAAATAATAGTAATAATGTACAAAACAGCTTTGGATTAAAAATGTACTACACAATACCGGTCTAATTAATTTTTAAAAAATGTATTACAATTTAAAATATATTTATTGTCATGCTTTTGGTGTTCATTTATTAAAGGTGCTCGGTTATTAATAATTGTGCTTATTATAAATCTTGAAAAGAGTTTTGTGATGCATATTTTTCAGGATTATCTGACTAATATAAAATGCAAAAAACAGCATTTCTTTGAATTGGAACTTTTTTAACAGTTTTGATAAATTTAATGCATCCTTGCTGAATAAAAATATTACTATTTTAAATCTAACCCACAGTTTCTACAAAAATATGAAGTGAGCTTGTGCTCTATTCTAACATGATGTTACTCTAGGCTTGGCATCATAAACACCAAACAGAAAGTGCCATTAATTCTTACATTCGTTGTAACCAAATGAATGAACATTCCTAAAAATAATTATCTTTCTGTATTTCACAGATAAAAATGTACAGGTTTGGAATGGCATGATGATAAGTACATAAATTATGACCATTTTTAATTCTTGGGTAAATATCCTTTCAAGCAGATGTAAAAATTAGATTTTTAACCCTGGCATAAAACTAAAAACCTGTGCTCGGATTTCTCGTTTTCACGTTGCAATCTGGTGATTTTCTCACACACTGCATTCAACGCTTCTTTCTTCTCTGCTTGCCATGTCTGCTCCCTGAAAAACATTTTCAGAGAGATCACACAGTTAATAAATGTTGTTTATATTATACCTGAATGAATTTTGTGATATAAATCAAAGTCTTAATAAGAAAAAGTTCATTTAAACATAATCTTATATGAGTTATTATCATTAACTAAAACCATAAAAAGAAAAATGTCTTTACTTGAAATGAAGCAAATGTTAAACAAAATATATACTTAAAAAAAAAAAAAAAAAAAAAAAACACTTTATAAAAAAAAACTTTTCAGCTAGTTGCCAAGGCTTCGTTTCACAGACAGGGCTTAGGCTAAGCCAGGATTAGGTCATAGTTCAATTTAAGACATTTAAGCAATTTTATAATCGTGCCTTAGATAAAAAAAAACATTAAGATGTCCATCTTGAGACAAGACAAAGGCACTGATATACTTTAAGATCAGTCAGTGCAAGTTTCTTTCAGTTGAAAGAGCTCAGATTTACAATTTAGTCTGGGACTAGTCTTAAGCCTTGTCTGTGAAACTGGGGGTTAAAATTCTAACAATAATATTATATCAAATATACTAAGAGAACAAAAACCACTTAAACGCACTGCACCTTTTCAAAATCTTTTTCTGAGCATCCAGCTTTGCTTGTGAGCATGACAGGACCATTTTAAGTTGATTGTTGAGTCTTTGCAACTGTGAGGGAAAATGATATGAAAACTTGTAACTGCATTTACATTTTGATACACTCACTGCCAATTGAGTGTTATTAAAGTGACAACTTACTTCTTCTTTACCAACCGCTAATAAGACTTCAGGACTTCTTGTCAGCACTAGTAGGAAAAAAAAAAACATAAGCGGTCTTCACAAACTATGCAATTAAAATATGTAATCTTGAATACTGAATAAAACCCTTTTTTTTTTTTTTAATCTTTTTTCTTTCATCTAAATTTAAATAGTACATAAAACAATAGATAATAGCTTACATTTTGGTTCCATTTCTTGCCATTGCTCTAGCTCAGATGTTATTGCAATCAGGCGATTCACTGCCTAGCCACCAAAAAAAAAAGGTGATTTGAGTAATTTGTGAATATTTTTGTCTGAACCGAAAAGCAACGTTAATATGCACAGCTAATTTTTAAACTCAAAAGTAGTGAAAGGAGAAGGACAAACCTCATTTGACTGATCATCATTAGCCTCTGTATCTGCCAGAATTATCTCATTTTGAAGCTGAAAGATATAATAAGTGCTTACTGTATGTTGACATGGCAGTTGCATCCCAGCTGCATTTCGTCTGCAGCTGCTGTCTAAAAAGATTCACAACATCAAAGAGCTAAATGTAAGCAGGCGAACCTGTATTAAGTGAAGCCCCAGGCAAAATTTATCATTGAGGCCCTTCTAAAAGATTTGTTTTGTTTTGTTAAAATATCTTCATTACCTAGAGCAGCGGTTCTCAATTCCCCTCGCTCTGCATATTTTGCATGTCTCTCTTTGTTAACAAACCTGATTCAGATCATCAGCTTGTTAGAAGAGAGCTACGTGCATGAACTGTGTTCCTATTGACATGGTCCCTACACAGTGACCATTGCTCCCTACTCCCTGAGCAGGGGAAATCCGTTGAAGTTTACTTCACTTCGGAACATTCATTCACGGATTTGCACTACGCCACCACCTGCAGCGTCTTCACACACTGAGGAAACTTACTAGAGAAGCGTGAAGTGTGACATACCTCTGTAAATAAATACAATTTAAATTCACGTCTTGCACGCTTCAATGCCCTTTCAATGGAATGTATACGTTCGCTTCGAACTGGAATCATGGCGGAATATCCTGTGATGTCTTCACAGGGCACTTACGCTCGAATAGAACAAGAGGACTGGAATTGAGAACCGCTGACCTAGAGATATAATTATACAACATACAAAATGTAGTCAAAACACATCTAACAGAACATCATTTCTTGTTTTCATTTTATTTTTACACGTTAAAGTGCTTATTTTTAATTAAAAATTTCTTTATGATCAAAAATAGAATACAATACAATCTTCGAAATACAGTGCAATCTTCATATTTAGAAATACATGGCAAGCATCTTAAATTAATCTTTATTTTATTATACTATTTACACTGAGCGAAAACAGCGTATTTTCTTAAGTGCAAATAACCATATTCTATTTACACTGTAAAAACAGCAGTATTTTATTCTCAATAAATGCAAATAGTAGTTAGATGCGATTTATACTTAGTGCAAATAGTGGCAGATATCAGCACTAGTCTTGTATTGTAATACTTTATAAAACACTGCAATTTTAAAAGTTGTCATTTATTAAAATTGTTAAATGGATGCTGCCCTATTGGGACAATAAAGTCCTCACTACACCAATCCCTAACCCTACCGATAAACACCCGTGAGGCACTTTATTTTCCACTTTCGAATATTTCCTATTTTTTTCTTAACGATGGATTCTATTTACACTAAGTAAAAAAAATCAGTATTTTATAAGCGATATGCTATGTACACTAAGTGCAAATAGCTATAGATGCTTTTTACATTATATTAAAATAGCAGGATTTTCTGCTATTTATACTTCTTAATGCAAATAGTGTCAATTATCTGCACCTCAGTATTGTCTGCCAACAAGGCGGGCTATTTGAACAGTTTAAATAGACACTTTCCTTGGTGATAAAAGAATGTTAAAGGAACATTTCATTTGATCATTTTGGGAACGTTGTGGAAATGTTACTATGAACATTCTGAAATAATAACATTATAACAATAACAAGTAATAACATTTAAAATTAAAATGTTAAAACATTTCATTAACGTATAAATAACGTTTTTGTGCCAAGGTTTTGAGAAGATTATTAAAGAGCAGATAACTTCGAGAGAACCCTTCCAGAATGTCAAGGCCCCTGTAAGCTGTGCGCCCTTTAGATCTGTAAAGAATTGTGTACTTCTATAACAAATCATTTGTATGCTTCACCCTAATCTGACAACTGAGCACTTGTCTGAAAACAAACCCATGGCACGTTACCTTCTGTAGCAGTCCAAACTGCTCCTCGCACTCCTCTAACAACACTGCTTTTGCAGCAGCCTCTGAAAACTGCTCCATTTCTCTTTGCAATGATGGTGCTGGAATCTACAGGTGTGAAAAAGCCAAACAAACAATAAGAACCAAACAGAAGAGCAGAAAACCGGTGAAAACTCCAGCCAGATACACACTTGTACTGAAAAGGTGAATGTACTACAGAGAACTGACACGTTAGCAGCGTAACGTTAGCTAAGTTAGCTTGCTATTTCAAATGACTAACGCTTCAGTTTTGTAAAGTACAAAAGCTTACGTATATTTTGTGGCGATAACACACAGTAAACCCAAATTACACAGTCACTATGGTACTTTCCATCTATAGCT
This sequence comes from Barbus barbus, assembly GCF_936440315.1. Lineage (NCBI taxonomy): Eukaryota > Metazoa > Chordata > Actinopteri > Cypriniformes > Cyprinidae > Barbus > Barbus barbus. The sequence continues at coordinate 18,937,972 of NC_136735.1, read as the reverse complement.
TTTCCTTTAAGTGAATGCTACACCCGAATTCGGCACTAAACACTGTATACGCCAAACAAAAATACCGCCAGCAACGACGTCATGACGCAATGCTGGCGTCGCACGCTGTGGACGTTCAAGTGTTCTGTAACTGCGCCTCTTATGCGCAAATATGAAAAATGTGGCATTTTCATTTAATCCCACTTTTCATTTGTCTCCATATGGGACAGAACATCAATTAATATTTGCCATTAATGTTAAACGAGGCGAGAATTATATAAGAATCATGAACAATCATATAAATATCACAAGACTGCATCAACAGAATTTGAAAACGACACAAAACTCATTTTGCAAAAATACAAATTCTGTGGATTTGAGGTAAGTGTGTTCCCCAATATTTAACTGCAAAATAGACCGTCAGGAAGCACACATGAAAGCAAAAGCCACCAGAATGTTGTCCACCAGAGGGCAGCAGAAGAGCAGAACTTGAGCGAGGGAATTATTCTGATTCTATAAAGAGCTTTATATTCTGCAATATTCTGATTCATTTTACCTTAATATGTCCTGAAAGAATGTAGCTTAGAATAAGACGTAGATTAAGGCTCTGAGAAAAACACACGTTGTGTTTTCTGATTCAATTCAGTCTTAATTCAACTGAGCAAAAACTTTCTGATATATGGGCGTTTAGCCACTTTTGACCCAGTGGACTGAAAAGAAGCCCTATTGGTCTTAAATAAGAAAATAAACTCTCCTAAATAATAAAATGCACTCCCACTAGTTTAATATGTTTAGCCTACTAACAATTTCCAAATATACCGTGTAGGCCTACTTATTTTTTTACGAATATTTTTTTGTAATTTCTTTTTTGAATGCCATGAACTTTTCATAACATTTTAAATTCTAAATTTTAATTATTTATCTTTAATAGCACTTTATGATGGAAATGACGATGAAAACTTTTTCTTTTTTGCCTTTTTTTCTTTTGCCTTGCCACTGATTTACTTGCCACTGATGCTAGAATTTTATAGCCTATTCGTTATTGGAAATAGGCCTACATAAAAAAAAAAAGGAGGAGAAGTCATATTTCCATTCCTCTTTTTCTTCTTGTTCCTCCATTCTTTTTTTTCTTTTTTTCTTCAAGTGTACTATACTTCAAGGCTACACTATACTTTCTGGGAAAATAATAATAATAATAATAATAGCCTAATATAGAAAAAAATTAAGAAAATCTGTCATTTCCAAACAATAAATATGTTTTTATTTTTAACAAAAATTCTAAATTAATGGGTGGTGCTAAAACAACATTGTAAATTCAATATAAATATTTGTTGTCCATTTTAAAATATATATATATTAAATTATGATCGAAATTGCCTTTACACTTCATCTTCCTCTTTAAAAACAACATTAGGAAGCCTTACATTAGACTACTACTACAGTTAGCGTTCAAAGTGTCTGCTGTTGTGTTGGCCTGCTGTTGTTCCTTTTATACATGACACACACCTGCTACTGACAGCACACTCAATGCGTCTTGTTTTTAAAGCTCACACGCTCTTTAGCACATTATCCAGTTTTGGCGTTATTAATCTCCTCAAAGTCAAATAAGCTTAAGGTAAGGAGGCAAAAGAATCAAACATTATAAAAGACCCCCTTTTTAGCAGAGCTGACATGAGGGCCCTGGTTTGAACGCTTAATGAGTGAGTCCCCTCCTGAACATGAAACTCCAACTAAATGAGGACGTATTCTTTAACTGAAAAGTCTCCCCACACAACAAATCATTTAAAATCACCAAAAGGGGGACGAAAGTCAGTGCCTCACAAAAAAAGAGAGAGTTTCATTGTAATTCATTGACTTGTTCAAAACGCCGAGCTAAAAAGGCGAGAATAAAAGAGCGGACATTCATGGGTACAGATGCTTTCTCGAGGAGAGACTCCAATGTATGGCCTTTGTTCGCGCTGCGTTAAACTGTTTAAAAGAGGGGTTAACGCAATCCGTCAAATTGTCTGAAATTGTGTGAAAATTTCAGAAACCATATGGCCTCCAAACGTTCGCGTCTTTTTTATGTGGCTGGACACACTTGTTTCAGTATGGTGAACCGCAGGAGTCCAGCCATGCGCCATTGTCACTTGTCACATCAGGGTGGATGGCTCATTTGTCCTCAGCTTTCATGCTTACGCTGGAAATTACAGCTTCACCCGTGAACAAAAAGGATTATATAGCCCTGGAGAAACTGGACCAAAACTTGGTGTTTTTGTGTCTTTCTTCTCCTTTTTCTCCCTAGCGCCCCAGATTTGTGTTTCTCACATAAATTTCGCCCAGAATGGAAAAACACACGTTGTTGGGTCAAAAGCCAAGTCACACTATTGCAAAGTGAAAGAGAGCGCGGAGTAAGCCAATGGCTCTCTGTTTTCTTCTGCAGAGAGCAAAAACAATAGCGTTAAAGGGCCAAGAATGTTTTTCTTCCATTCTATTTTTTCTTTTTGAGCAAAGAAATCAAGGCAGTTAGAAATTACACACACAAAAAAGGCATTTGAAGCTCTTGGCTGTCGTGCACAAGTTCGTAGCTCTTCTGTCAATTAATGTTTACATGGCAGTTATGCAGCTAATAGCCTATCTGAAAATGTTTACGTTTTTTAAATAATAAAAAAAAATTGTCAGGGCTATGCGTAAAAATATAGTAAATATACTATATAAAACACAATTCTTGTTGTTGTTGTTGTTGTTAATAATAATAGGCTAACAATGTTTTATCAGAATATGATGATTATTGATGTACAGACTGCAATAGCATCATCTTTGTAAAAGGTATAAATGTTTTTATTTTCAAACTCAATACAATAAACGACACATTGGGTATTTGTACAATGGCCTAATTTTGAAAGGCACTATATTGCAAGTAAACTGTACAAAACTTTACAAAAAGCAGTCACTGTCGATTGTGTACAAATTATACGCAATAAATACACATGTAAAAATAGTTTTCTTCTCATTAAGAGTGTATTGCTCTGTTTGTTGCCCTGATTCGTGAAATATTCTCATTAAAGCCATTGCATTGCATACAATATATTATATATAAAAACTTAAGCTGCTAGTTCACATTGAACAAATAAGAGTTAGACTTGCATAGTCTGGCTATAAATTAAACTAATTCAGTTTCAGAAAACACTACAATCATTATGTGCATGCGTGTCTTAAAATATACATTTACAAAGGTTTAAATCAATATACAGTGGTTTATATCAGACGTCGACGTCTATTTCCACGTCCTCGTCCTCGGAGTAGTCTTGACTTGTGTGGTCTGAGAGAGACGACATGGGGGACAGATATAATTTGTGCGCACTCTTGTACTCGTGACCCAGCCGTGGCGAGCACTCAGGCCCCGGATGCCCCGTGGCTCCAACTGCACACCTCTCCAGATCGGCCAGTTTAGCGAATTTATCCAGAGGCACTATACCTGTGGATCTGACCGACTCCACGTCCGCTTTCATCTCCTCCAGGTCTCGCTTTAGTTTTGCCCTTCGATTCTGGAACCAGGTTATAACTTGCGCATTTGTCAGCCCCAGCTGATGGGCAATTTGGTCTCTGTCGGCGGGGGACAAGTATTTCTGATGGAGAAACCTTTTCTCCAGTTCATATAACTGGTGATTAGTGAAGGCCGTCCTAGATTTTCGGCGCTTTTTGGGACTGTCCCTTTGACCAAACTGAGACAACCCATCCCTTCCTGTGGATAAAAGAAAAGGATGCAAAATTAGGTGACACCGACAGTTTATGTTTTTGTAATAATTGTGATTAAAGTTACAGTAGAACAACTTACTAGACTATTGTTAATATACAAATAATAATTGCTAATAAAAAACTGTATTTACTTTATATAACAATTTTAACTTTAATAATGTAGGCTATTCTTTTTGTATTGAAACGTTGATATGGTATGCTATAAAATATTGAAATAGCCTGTCAGTCCAGCTATGATCAAACATAAAGTTAACTTAAACATTTAAATTAAATGTTGAATATTGGCATCAATGGTTCTACGAAGAACCTTTAACATCCATTGATTCTTTCCATTACGCAAACGTTTTTTTTTTTTTTTTACATTTTAAATTTTATAATGTATTCTTTTTGTATTGAAACGTTGATATGGTATGCTATAAAAGATTAAAATATGCCAAATGAGTCAAGCTATGATCAAAAATAAAGTTAAATTAAACATTTAAATTAAATGTTCTTTATTTTTTTTACAGTGGCAATGGTTCTCTTGGTTCTTTGGGGAACCAAGCATGCATGATTCTTCTTTGGCTTTGCTGTAAAAACACTTTTTTAAAAAATAGTGTTTACCTTGAATTGTTACCTGATAACGACATTACCCATAAAATACAGTTTTGTTGGTGTACATTAATGCATTTAGGTTGATAATAGTTTTTAATTTTAATACAACCAGTTACCATTTTATCAGTATTATTTGTACACGAATTGTAATTAAAAATTTGTACACGAATTGTAATTAAAAATTGATTATTTTTACAATCTAAAACTTCATTTACAACCCCTAAACATGTTCTTTTCTTACCTTCTGCTGCTTGGAGTACACCCAATTCGAGACCTTTGAACGTTTTGCTGGCCAGCTCCTGAAGAGCGCACAGAGGCGATGTTTGAATGATGAGAGTCTGCCGTGATACAGCGATGCTCTTCTGGGGTCTCTCTGATGCTGGAAGCCGGTGAATCCTGGGAGTTCGTTTGACAGTCGGTTTGCTGAGGATGTCTGCGATGCTGAAGGGTGTTAAGGGCTTGCTGGAACTCGCGGGAGGTGGAAGGTGGTCCAGGGGGTTCAGCCCATGGCTCTCCATAGCCTCACAGGCTTTGGCAACTTTGGTGGTCATCATCCAAGCAGTTGCAAAGCCGATTTGGTTATAAAATTTCTGTACAAATTTGGCGAGACTTTTAATTACAGTAGGCTATAATGTTGTTTTAAAAATCTACTACTTTCTATCCCGTTTTACAAAAGTATTTTGGCACATGAGTAATAGCCTATAGCTGCACAGCAACAGTGGCAACGTTCAACGAGTTTCTCACATCACTAATGAACAGTTCGCCTCGCGCGTTGACAGCTCTACAGTTCTGTTCTGAGTTCTGGAGACTGAGGACTGTTTAGTGCTCAGTTAATTAACTATGACGGAAAGGCGGAGTCGTATAAAGTGATGAAGGTTTGTGTTTGGTGGCTGTTGCCTATACTGTCCTAAACGACGGCTGATAGGTTAATTCTCAGTTCTGTTTTGTTGAATTGTAATTCCGGCCAAAGCTCTTTAAATGTGAATAACTGGTGATATAACCTACTAAAAATAGCTAAATAAATAAATGCATACATATTTTAAACCAATAATCAATAAACTTTTGAATGATTTCTACATGATTTCATTATTTTCATAGCATGAATTCATTAAAATATATTTCCACAATGCTACATTTGGGAGCAGCCGTGTTAGGCTTATCAAGTGAATTTTTCTTCTCAGACATCATAAGAATCGACATTTTTAAGTGAGGCATTTTCTGAACAATATAAAATGAAGATAGGCTAGGTGAGACTGCGTGTAGTATGAATACATTAATTGTTTATTAAATGTAAAACATAATATGTACATTTGATAGGCCTTCTGAATTAGCTAAATAGCCTACTGGATTTATTTTTTTGGCCGTCTAAGGTTAGGAGCTCATTTGTCCAGAGCGCTAAAATGTCCATATAGGCTATAAAGTAGGCCTACATTAAAACCTTGTTTTCAGATTACGTTAAAAAGTCGTATATTTTAAGACATATTTTCCCAAACAGCACGTAATTTGTTCGTTATTAACTGAAATTATAAAGCGCATCCTTATGAAAACTGTCAGTTTTGAAAGTTCTTAAGTTCCGATCGTAAGATACTACCAAATATGGAAATTGCAATGTCAAGGAACCTAAAGTAATTAAAAGTTTCTGAATTTAATAATAATAATAATAATAATAATAATAATAAAAGTTAATTAAAAATATAGTTGTGGCCATTGTTACCTAAACTTGACTTAACCCATAAACATTTATTTTGTTGGTATAAATTAATGTAATTTGGTTGACATATCAGACATATCAAATAATATTTTGACTTGAATAAAACCAGTTAACTTAGATGTTACCATTTTATGTCATCATTTTTCTGTACAATTTATATATATATATAGCTATTTATATATATATATATATTTTTCTTTTTTTTTTTTTTGCCTAATTTATGCTCATTTTAGAGATTAATAGAAGTGCTCCAATATAAATGCAACACAATAGAGCAAGATAAGTCTAGAGACAATGGTTTTAGTCAAAACACTGTGCACGTATGGCCTATGCAACATGCAGTGTGCAATGCATACAGAATGGAGCAGATTTGGAAGAAAGAAAGACAAAGATGTTGTGGGGTGCACTTATATATTTAGCTTGTTAACTTCATATTTAGCTTTTTATTTTGTCGGGTCTTCTTATGAAATCTTAAATCTTGCAGCCCAGCTCATACTTCCACTATTAAAGGTGAAATTTTAAAAAGCACAAACTTTTGACAACAGACTTGTCTATTTAATTTCAGTGGGTCAGTCACCCAAACAATGCTCTATCATTTTCTCTTTTTTCTTCAAACAGCACACACAGACATACACACTCTATTCTTGCAGGTTGTGTAGGAAACATGAATTAGCCGAGTCAATGTGGTCTGACTGTTGAGTTAATGGCAGTCTTGACCTCTTGCTGCTTTCTTTGTTTAGTGTTTCTCTTAAGGCCAGGTCGTTGAATTAACTGTGGCAGTGAAGTCTATAATACACCTCTATCAGAATAAATAGTATTTTAGTGACATCTGATATTAGCAAATTATAGTATTGTTATAAAAATATATAAATGTAGCTGGACTATATATTAATAGCCTATGCCTAAACTTAAGAATACATAATAGGTGTTTACTTGCATTATTCTAAGGTGGCCGATAGAGCTCAACGCGCTGCAACTCCAGAAAACACGAGATGGGTATAAACGGAGGTCGGAGCCAGCTGCAAATGGGTGGGTTAGCAGCAAGTGGGTGGAGCTTTAGCCGCAAGTGGGCTGTACAAACTTCCAGAGGATTTTGATTGGTTTATTTAGTATCACCTGTGTTGTAGTAGCTATTGGTTTATGCTCCACAGTTGGTGGCGGTAATGTGTAAGTTTTGTTGTGATCCATCAGAAAACAAAGAAGAAAACCGCTTTCACATGTCAGCATGCCGATGAGATGAAGGGGTAAGCTTGTTGCACAGTTTTTAGTTTTGTAAAAAAGCATTATAAGTTCTGAAAAAGACCATTTCATAATGGCGTTTGTACACTGTTATTAGTCTTGATGTATTAAAAAAATAAGGGTAAAGTGTATCCAAATAAATTTCTGTAGTTTTTTTTAGTAGCACACAAATTACAAAATCTGTAACGTGCATGACAAGATCTTTTCTGCATTCCATTTCTACAATTTGCTCTCCAGATGATGGATTCTGAAGACCATAATAAGGTATTGTGGCAGTGTAATTTTTGATTAAGATTTTGATTTGATTAATTTTTGGGCAACTTATTATAGGTAACATGTCTGTGTTTGTAACATACTTTTTTGCATGAGCATGTGTACTACGATTATTTTTTTTATTTTTTTCCCTTTTAGGTCTATCTCAAGATATCTCAAACACCGACAATATTAAGGTTCTGCAAAAAGATGAGGCTATTACTAAACTGCAGAATGTGAGTGCTAGCTCCAGGTGTTGGCAACATCCATTGAGTGCAGAACTACAGGAAAAGGTATCAAGTCAAGCCAGCTTTATAATATTGCACAAAATTTCAGAGCAGCTTTAATGAAAATCATACCGTTATGTCTCATAATTTTACACAGAGCAGTTTAACGGCTGAGACATACAGTTATATACAGTATGTTAATTATATAAATTATCAACCAATTGAGATTTAACAGTAATAATGAAAGGCCTGTAGAAGATAGAATTGTAGTTAATATGAAGAATGTTGTTTTTATGCGTTTTCATTTTTAGGTTTCACGTGTACTGGATGTGGCCATGGATCCTAAGGAGCATATTGTATGCGTTTATGGTGAAACACTTACCCGTGAGGACTTCTTGACATTAGGGCTACAGAATTATGTAGAGGCCATGGTAAGACAATGGAGTAATATGCACTCATGTGTTAGATGTGTAATTTGCATTATCATGGATTTTATTTTTGTGCCTCTTATGCAGATTCTGAATTCCTGTCTAAGGGTTATTGCACAAATTGGGTCCATAAGGGTATTGTATTATTTACTACCAATGCAATACGTATCAACAGTATACTATGTAAATTACAAAACAAACAAAAACATTGTGTAAATACTGTAAAATCAACTTTGTGTTACAGAACATTGACATTTGGGTGACCAGCAGTTACATTTCAGTGACCTGGTTACCACCGCTCTCTGCAAACCCATTGGACCATTTTTCTGTATGTTTTTTTTCTGTGTATATACTTTTTTGTGTCTTTAAAGATTTATAACACTTTGTGTGTGGATAAATTATTCTTTAAAGGTGGACATTTGCAACAAAGATGTCATTTTACTTCCATCTTGGAAACCAGGCCTTTTAACTTGGGAACAAGGCCATTGGATGATTGCTGTAAGTTAATATTTCAAATGAGACCATACTTATGCTTTTAGTGCAAAGGGTTCATGAACTGTATCTGTTTTAGTCCCGGTATGCCATTTCTTGGGATTTCTCAAAAGTGGGGGTGCAGGCTAACAGGTTAAATTATAATTTAAAGTCATTTTTATGTGAACAAAAGTTTTTAACCAATTTTTTCAATCCATTTAAAGTTGTCTTATTGAAAAGTTTGTTGCACAATAATAGGTAAAAGTGTTCTCGGACATTTTTCAGATTATGAAGCCAAAGCAAAGACAACTGTTCTTTCTTGACTCGCTCTGTGGCTCTGGTTTAAGTGATGCTAGATACATTCAATTATACAGGTCCTTCAAATGTTCACAACAGCAGTGTGGTAGTTCTGTTTGAAACCATACTGCTTGTTTGTTTTTGTTCCACTTATAACTTAAGGAATGAATTATTGTTACTATGTTTTAATAAGGTGAACATGAAACTGAATTCCAACTTATTGTACTTTTTTGATGCGAGTTAAACTTGTGTGTGTATATCTATAACATCTATGTGAATATAATATCTATTCTGCTAATATCATTCTGTACATGTGCACTGATCAGTCTCGCACAGCAAGAAAAGTACAACTGGGTCAATTTGGATTTCATGTTGACGTCAAATTGTATGGTAGTTCAGTTTTAGACCATACATTTTTTTTTTTTAATCTTATTTATCTGCCTTGCTAGCACTGGTATTTCCTTAAAGAACAATATTTTTGCTCATCTTTATTCATTGTTCATATACCTCTGTCTTTTTTTTCTTTTTTTTAATTGATAGAGAGCTTTCCCAAAAAATTGGGACACCAGGACTATGGTCGGAGACTGTCCTAAATGACATTACGGTGGGAATTTTTTTTTTTTTGATGTCCCACATGACTATGATCACAGCTTCTGCTGTAATGTATAAAGTTCTTAATTTACAAGTTGGTGTGTGTTTATCATATCAATTAATAATTTATGGTGTGTTTGATTTCATTACTAGGACAATGCAAGACAAAGGCTGTCAAATATTACAAATATTACTTGCTAGTATTACTTGATCTTAGTGCTGCGTTTGACACTATAGACCATGATATACTCATAGATCGACTACAAAACCATATTGGTATTCAAGGGCAGGCTTTAAGGTGGTTTAAATCATACCTGTCCGATCGCTACCACTTTGTTCATTTAAATGGAGAGTCATCACAATTATCACCAGTAAAGTATGGAGTACCACAAGGATCAGTCCTAGGTCCTCTTCTATTTTCAATATACATGTTGCCTCTTGGTAATATTATTAGAAAATACGGGATTAGTTTTCATTGCTATGCTGATGATACTCAACTATATATCTCAACAAGACCAGGTGAAACTTCTAAACTATCTAAGGTAATAGATTGTGTAAAAAAATTAAAAGATTGGATGACCAATAATTTCCTCCTATTAAATTCAGATAAGACAGAGATATTACTTATTGGACCAAAAAACAATACACAGAATCTCTTGGATTACAATTTACAACTAGACGGATGCACTGTCACATCCTCTAAAGTCAAAAATCTGGGTGTTATATTAGACAGCAACTTGTCCTTTAAAAATCATATTTCCCATGTTACAAAAACAGCATTCTTCCATCTTAGAAACATTGCCAAGCTTCGAAACATGCTTCCTGTTTCTGATGCAGAAAAGCTAGTCCATGCATTCATGACCTCTAGACTGGACTATTGTAATGCACTGCTAGCTGGTTGTCCTGCATCTTCAATAAACAAGCTACAGATAGTCCAAAATGCAGCGGCTAGAGTTCTTACCAGATCAAGAAAATATGATCATATTACCCCAATTTTACAGTCTCTGCACTGGCTACCTATTCAGTTCCGTATCATTTACAAAATATTATTACTTGCCTATAAGGCCCTAAATGGTTTAGCTCCTGCGTACCTAACTTGTCTTCTACCACGCTACAATCCAACCCGCTCCTTAAGGTCGCAAAACTCTGGACTTTTGGTAGTGCCTAGGATAGCAAAGTCCACTAAAGGAGGTAGAGCTTTTTCACATTTGGCTCCTAAACTTTGGAATAGCCTTCCTGATAACGTTCGGGGTTGAGACACACTCTCTATGTTTAAATCTAGATTAAAGACACATCTCTTTAGCCAAGCATTCACATAATGCATCTTATAATCTTGTACTGTAGTATATCTGATCAAATGTACATTATTATTATTCTTTAGCTTGGGTTGAACAAATCATTTTTGCTTAGATGGAACAGCAGCTACGCTAATTATGTTTCTATTTGTCTCTGTTTCTGCCACGGGATTAACATCCCGTGGTAATTAGGAATGACAGAAGCTTCAGTCTGGATCCAACCCCTAAATGATCTGAGATGACCGAACACCTGAGAAAAGATAATGCCAACCCCTCAGAGGACCTAAGAGGATGCCAACGCTCAGACAACATACAGAATTACCAAATGACCACTGGAACTAGTTGAGACCTTACAATCTGACTTTGCTGCAGTTAAATTGAACTGCTGGTTTGTTGGCCAGAGGATTTTGATATTGTGCAGTTGCTTTGACACAATTTACATTGTTAAAAGCGCTATATAAATAAAGGTGACTTGACTTGACTCAAATAACTGTGGAGTGTTTGTCTTGATGGCAAGTACATAATATGTAAATGAGGAACATCGAGGTGTAATCAATTGCTGTTACCCATTTAACTTTTTTTGTTTCTTTGCATATTATAGTATGCACTGTATGTTGTTCTGGGACAGAAGTTTGACTTCACTGAAGTATTTTATTTTTTGTAGCTATATGCATTTTAATATAATTGAAAATTATACTAATTCATTACTTTATGTTCACAGCTAAACATGAAGAACATAAGAAAATGGTGGTGTGCCATCTTGCTTGAAAATTTCTCTTTAGAGTAAGTGTGAAAAAAATTAGCTGTACTTTTAACACGTGGTGTTTTTAAGAAACCCTTAAAGAAGTGAAGAAATATTGTTCACTCTGTAAACTGTTTTGGGAAGTCATGGAACAGAATGATTTAGTGACTCGCTCATAACACTATTTCAGTAAAAATATATTCTGCAGACCCTTTGAGTGAAAAGGAGTAGCAAAGTGTTTCAGTGATGATAAAAATCAGCAGGTGTAAACACTACTTGCTCTATCAAACTCCTTTAATATCTGTTCTTAATACTATTAGGGGTTGGCAAGACTTTTGAAATGTTGTTGTATTCATTGGTGAATAAGGTTTTTTTTTTTTTTTTTTATTGGACCATTAATTAGATTTTTTTTTGTATTTACAAAAGTCTTTACTGTAATTTGTGATCAATGTAATGCATCCTTGCATTCAATTAATTTTGATATTGTACTTGTTCTATTGCTTACTTTGTGGAAGACATGGGAGAAAGAGAAAACGAGCTGTTGTAGCTGGTATTGTCAGCTTTTTATATTTTGCTGATTTTTTTTTTTTGTCAAATTAAAAATTAATGGATAATTTTATCACTTTTTAAAATTCTAATCCTCTTTCAGAAGAAGAAGAATGCTCTGCACTCCCTGAAACCTATGGGAAGAAAAAAACTGAACTTGCATATGAAAGTAAGAACTTTGATATGAAACAAAATACATATACTATGCTGGGTTTCAAATTATGTAACTATAATATTGGTCAGCTAATTTTAAATTACTTCATTTTAGCTGACCAAACCCCAGCTGTGCCCTCTGTTTTTAGCAAGGTATGCATAATCAATTGTAATGATGATTTAAAATGTGTATCATAGAACAATTTTAATCCACTTATATTTTTCTTTAAGGGTGAGCTGTTAAAAGATGATGACCCTCCATCATGCTTCATCTTCAAGGTAGTTGAATAATGTTATATAATATGCTTTTTAACTTTTTTTTTTTTTTTTTTACGGCCTGTGCTAACTATTGCTGTCTTTTCAGTTATCCGGAGCGTTGCTGAAGAACATACTTCTTGAAGTTGTTCTTCTAGAAGGAGATGCTGCCTACATGCCCCTGTCATTGGCTTGCTCAAGGTTCAGGGACATAGTTGGGGATGACAATTTCAAGAATCAGGCACACTTCTTATGGCTAGAAAGTAAATATTGACATTAAAAAAATTAAACGCATAAGAACATCATTGATAATGTTAAATGTTATGTTCATTTTTTTTTCCACCTCAGGTGTCACATGCTGGAAAAATAAGTCGTCTCACTACAAACAGCTCTTCTGGAGGATGTACTCAATCTCTACTTGTTTGGAGTGTGGGTTTGAGTACAAATGCTGCACACCTGGTACATTTTGTGTAAATTGGTGATGAATAAACTAGTTGTTTGTCTAAAGGAAAACTAAAAATCAAATTTACTTATGTCATCCCTTGGAGTTTAAAAGTTCTGGACACCATTCACTTGCATGGCATGGACCTACAGAGCTGAGAAATTATTCTTAATGTTTGTAAATGTTTAATGTCAACTATAAACCCTAGTTCTTATTGTTTTTCTTGTGTATCCACCAGGTTATGTTGGGAAGGGAAAGCGAGGCGAGCTCCAGGGCATTTATTCAGAAACCTTCCACCCTGGATTTTGCAGTTTTCACTGCATGCAGATCAGTTCTAATGAGCTGATATAGTGTCCTTACAAATAACAAAAAAAAACTAAAAGTAATAAAATAAAATGAACATTTTTTGCAATCAATTCTGAATGACTTGTACATGATTTTATTCATTGAAAAAATTAATTTATCCACCCTGAGATTTAAATGTAATATATGTGTAACACGTTCAGAAGAACATTAGTCTGCTATTTTAAAAAATTATGCAGTAAAGATGGATGGTAACTTTTTTTTTTTACATTAGCCAAATGTTTTTCATGTATTTACACATTCACTTCACTGAGTCCAGTTGCATCACATTTTAATATGTTCATTTACTTGATACTGTAGAATTGTAGAACATGTAGCTAAAATTCAGAAATGTGCTTGAATAAGGCCTACAGCCTGATGAATTTAAAACACCATCACTTTAAGTATGGTAAAAGGTGTAAAGACGTGACTTCATCATTGACAGTGAGTGGTATTGGACACACATAATAATAACAAAGCTGTAAGAAATCAGACCATGGTGAGGAACCTAATATTTGATCGTTTTATTTTCATTACTGTCACTACTTCCTGCCATACTCATTCACCGCCGTCCTCGGCAATGACAGCTTGGGGATTTCCGCATAAGCTCCTCCCATTTGCGCCGTAAACTCCTCCTACTTGCACATTTCTGAAATCCCTCCCTTGCGGCGTAAGCTCCGCCCACTTGCGGCGTAAGCTCCTCCCACCTGTAGGTCTCCGGGCTGCAGCGATACATACATGGAAAACACACCAAATAGAAAAAGCACCAGTAAATCAAGAAAACATCTTCATCAGTTTGACAGCAGGTGGTGCAAATGCTCACAGCACAACCAAATAAAGAATTCTATTTTCCGCATTTGTGTTCACTGCTGTGTGTGCACTTTGGATTGGTTAAATGCAGAGCACAAATTCCTAGTATGGATAACCATACTTGGATAACCATACTTGGCAACATGTCACGTCACTTTCACTTAATTTTCAGGTGTTTTTTTTCTATTTGCAGCGCGCTGAGCTCTCTCGGCCACCCTGTTATTCAGATTAAAGAATAAAAATGTCAGATTTAGCCTAGCAGTAAATAGAAGAAAACTATACAATGTAATATAAACGAACAGGCTTTACTAGCATTTACTAGCTGTTTCAACCCCCCCCCCCCCCCCCCCCCCCCCCACACACACACACGTCTCTCACCCATTGTCTTAAACTGAACATCACTGAATTTGTTGAATTTAAAACTAGGCTTGATCATTAACTTTGGTTGAAATTTATAGCTACAGAACCCTTATAAAAAGATTAAAAACATGATCTCTATACACTGTACAGTATCTTCAAGGAGAAATGAACAGTGTAGTAATTATAGAAGGAAGATCATCTGCCTATATTTGAGTGCATGTCAGGTCATCTGAAGTTTATTTATAAATCACACATAAAACAGAGTCACACTCTAAAGAGCTGTAGCTGAAGCAAAAATTAAGGCCAAATAAGTAAATAAAAGCAAGTTAAGAGGCAATGAATAGCTGAATAACTAAAAGAATAACTAAAAACACTGATGACTTTGATCTTTTTGGTATGTGAATGTAAGATTATGTGTTTGTCGGAGGGATGGAGGAAGTGGAGGCTGAACAGTATCTAAGTGAAACATGAGTTTGTGGTAATCCACCAAATCCCACACCTTAAAATCAGACCACCTTCAGTGATTATTAAATTACATAAGGATGTGACATTTTTATGTGCATGATCAACATGTATTTTTTGTGTAGAAGTGTTTGATCTCACATGTCAGCAGTTCCTAAGGAACAGCTTGAACCGCTGTAGGTCTGGATGTTGATTTTGGTTGCACATTTTTGATGTATGACAATTTTATACATGGTATATGGTATACAGGTATTTTCTAAGATAAAAATAAAGTCAATTTCTCTCTTGAACTGAAAATATTAATGGATTTATAGCTTTCAAAATGTTTCCCACACTTTCCCAAAAACTGAGATAATACTTTGATTTTCGTTATTTTTGAATATAAAGTTATGTAATTTTCTAGTTATCTTGTTGTGCTGCATGAAATTTGTAGAAAATTAGTTACAACAGAATCAAATTAATCAAATTTCAGTTCTCAGAGTTTCAACAATTTCATCTGAAAAAAAAAATGATACTAATTTTTTTTAAGGTAAGTGGTTGCAAACAATTTATTTTAGCTACATTTAATAAAAACATATGTTGACAGTTAGTCAACTAATTTGTTTATTTAAATGCAGCTCAAATAAATTTATTGCAACCACTTACCTTAAAAAAAATTAGTAAATTCGATGAATAATCCTTTTCAGTGTACATTCAAAGTAGTCTGGAAATTGTTTCTTCAAAAAAAAAAAAAAATAAGATGACAACACTTTTCTGAACAGCTGTCTCTATGCATTGCAGAAAAAGGCTTCCTGATCTATATACAAATACTTAAATGTTGTTGTTATTATTAATTATTATTATTTGTAGTAGAAGAAGTAGCAGAAGCGTATATTTATTTATTTAAGTTTTAAAAATGTATTTATACAACATTTGTTTTGTTTTGGTACCATCACCATCATCATTATTACTAAAGCTAAACACTTTTATAACAACAAATGTTTATGAACAGGATATCCTAAATGTCAGAGATGAATGTTGCTTGACTGCTATGTGAACAAACAGTTCAGGCTTATGTTGAGGGTCACAACTTTCAAATTAGTCACAGTAAAACATAAACCAATGGCAATGTGACAAAATTACACACATCTATTGAATTAAAAAAGAATAAGCTAGTGAAGCACCTAACTCCAGATGAGAATTTAACAGAAAAATGTCAGTTTCCCCTCACATTTTATGACTAAACCAAAGTAATTTACTTTATTATTATCATTATAAACCATTGTCTCCTCTTCACCAGTCTAAATATTTTCAGCTTATGTAAGAATTTCCATTGTGATGAAAAACTGGCTACAAAGACAGTAGCCTATAAAAAAACAGTATAATTTACAACATAAAGACTGTTTAATAAGCTGTTTAAAAACAAATAACAGTGGACTGAGAAACATGAGAGGTTTCTTGACTCAAAATTAAATGGGCATGCACTAGTGCAACATTATGTAGTGACTTCAGGCCTAACAAATAATTAGATTCCAAATCAGTGTAATTAAGAGGTTGAATCACAGAAGAAAGAAAAAAGCTCATTAACAGCGAAAAAGAGATTTTAATAACATTAAATAATGAACTGAAGCAAGGAACATTAATATAATTGAGCATTTCCCCCGAAGGTAATGGTGAATGGGCTGTAAATTAGAAATCTTTTTTTTTTTTTTTTTTTGGTTGAAACAGCAGTCTGAATTATGTGCATGTCTGTTTATTGTTTAGGAGATCGAGCCAGTTTATTCTTATATTAATTAAATAGGCCTATTATTCAAATTTGCTGATGATTTATAGCAAACAAGGTTCAATTGTTATATCAGACAAGGCTTGATTACTATTATTTATTAAAATCTGTTTTTAAACTTATTTGATCATTTACTTTCCTATGCTTCTGAACAAAACCCTTCGTGAACGGTTTCCTGAGCTTTGGTCGTCTGTCCTGAGGATTCACTAACATCAGTCTGCCACCTTCTGGATAACAGAGGAACTTAACGTTGCTTGCAAATTGTCCATGATGCTTCTTAAACTCACTGTATCCCGTGTAACAACACGAACAAGAACGATAAATATAACAGCATAACGATAGACATACCCCCCACCCCTTTAATTGAAATAATACTTAGTTCATTCAACATATGAAAAATTCAGACATGTACACTCCAAAAGAACATTTCTTCACCAGACTCATTTACTTCAGAATCACTGAATTCTTAAAATGCAACATGTATTTCACTGAACGTGAGACTGAAGCTGCACAGCAGTCTGCTGCTCTTTGTCCCTGTGGCAGAACATTTGTTACTCTGTGCCCATGTGGCATTGTACCTGTCTGCTGGTTAGGCCTGATGCCAGCGGACACACTCATTCCCCTTGAAAGCTGTTCACACAGCCTGGCATCAAAAAACCTTCAGTTGTCCCTAAACAACATAAAAACATGAACATATATAAAAATAAAACATCAAACCATATTACACAAATGCAAATAGTTGAATGTAGTAAACAAAACAAAATAGTATAATATGTATATATACATGTGAGCATGTGTATGTGTATGTGTGTGTGTGTGTGTGTGTGTGTTTGCACATGACTAATGGGTGATTTAGCTCAATGACAGGTCAAAGTGTAAAGCCTAAAGTGTTTAATTAACCCAACAATGGAGATTGTGTCGGTGCAGCCCATTCAGCAATGAGTAAGACTTTCCAAGTGTGTGTGTATGTGCATGTTTGTGTGATATACAATGAAGAAAAATTGGTCTACACAGTAAAAAAAGAAGAAGAAAAAAAGATTTTTCTGAAGGAATTTGAAAGATTATTGTAGCATGTTTTACAAGAAAATACTATTTCAGTCTTTCTACTTCTAAGAAATCTCTCTTTCCCCATCTTCTTGTGTATGCAGACCTTTTTTTTTTTTTTTGCAACTTTTGAAAATTCAAAATGTAATTTATTTCAATGTTACTTGCTGTTTCTTTGTAATTACTTGAGATATGTACTAGTAAGTGTTTCAAAGTAAACCCTATCACTGAAAAAAATGGGTCTAGAAACAATTTTCACTCAGAAATTGCTAGTAAATTTCATAATTGTTTACAAAGAAATGTCAAGTATAACACAATGAATTAAACATGAAACTGTGGAGTAGATAGACCAAAATTGATTTTGTATTTTCTTAAAGGAGACATATCATGCCCCTTTTTACAATATGTAATATAAGTCTCAGGTCTCCCCATAATTTATCTGTGAAGTTTCAGCTCAAAAAACCCCACAGATCTTTTATTATATAATTTTTAAAAATGCCTATTTTAAGTGGAAGCAGAAATATGCTGTATTAGAGCATGTGGTTTAAATACAAATGAGCTGCTACTCCCGCCCCTTTTCCAGAATAGAGCTGCGCCATTACAGCTTGTACCTGCTAAAAAAAAACATGTTTTGGTTCTGATGATCATGTTTATTGCTCTGAAATCATGCCTTTTAAACCATATTAGTTGTATAGGTTTTCTGAGCACGGGACTGTTTTCTTAAACCCGCTCCCGCAGAATTTCTTACCAGGACCGCCCGCTCCCGCAAACTGCATGTTCCACTTCCGCCCGCAGCCCGCAATGTTTGTGTCCACTCCCACCCGAGCCCGCAATGTTTGTGTCCACTCCCGCCCGAGCCCGCAATGTTTGTGTCCACTCCCGCCAGCTCCCGCGGACTTTCTCTCAGAGACCAACTGTTAACAAACAGTTTAAGTAAGCAAAATAAGCCAAAGCAAAATATTAAATAATTTTAACTTAAGTACATAGAACTTAGAAAATAGGTGTGCCGTCTCAGGGCAGAGGTGCCAGATCTATGTCCTTGTGCATGCAACTTAAGTTTAACTCTTTCCCATTTTTTTCATTGACAATTGAGAATTGTTTCCAAATGTCTGACTTGCCTTGCCTTGCTTTGCTTTTGTCAAGTAAATAGCCTCTTTAATTTTCTTCTCAAATTAATGTGTTGACTCCTTTTCTATTACACACCAAATCTCACCGTTCCATGCGGGTCTCCCGAGAAATTTTCTGACCGCCCACTCCCATCCACAGCAAAGGTAAAACGAGATTTGCGTTGGGTCCCGCAGGAGCCTAAACCCAATGCAGCCCTCTAGTGCACCAAAGCACATGGACAGAAAGCAGCTGTCACAGGCACCTGAGTAGCTACTAAACTAAGTTCTCATTCACACACAAGTTTACATTTAAAACACACATGAGTTACAAAAACAGTGGATTATGTCTGTGAAGGTAAACAGCTGGGAAATAAATTGCATGTTTATTTTAGATCTGTGTGGCAGCAGATTAAAAGATTAAGGGGCGGTAATATTATAATGAGTTCCCTTTGCAAAGTCACTATAGTGGAGCGAAATCAGACGCGCTCGGTTTTTTTCAGACTCTTGCAGAAAAGTATTACCAAAACAAAAATAACTGGGTTAATATTTTTCACATTTACTTGGTTGGTAGTTGCACCGGAGACCTGAGTATAGCACTTAAAACCTGGAAATATTCATCTGTATTTTTATGATATGTCACCTTTAAAACATACTTCAACAATCTTTTTCATTCATTCATTCATTCATTCATTCATTCATTCATTCATTATTTGTTACTTACAAATATACTTGGAAAAATATTTATACTGGAAAAAAGTTTCTTACATTGTATATTGCTTCATATAAAATACTCATACCAGAAACTCCAGTACATTGTTTAGGTCATGGTAACATAACCTTTTCGAACCATATTTACACTAGTAACATTAATTTGAAAATGCTGTCTAGTAATATGAATTTGATAATATATGTACATATATAAAATGTTCATATATGAATTTATGATTTTCATATGATTTCCATATGTGAAATTGTCATATGAAGTAAAAACATATTAAACAATTTCAAAATTGAACAATTTCATATGCTGTAGATATTTATCCCATACAAATATGTATGTTTATGTATTCATAATATCATACATATCATATGCATTTATCCATCCTAAAACCTGTCAATATATGTTGATATTAAGTAAATATAGACATGTAAAAGATTAATCACAAAAACTTGTAGACCATAAATATTTTTGTATACAGTATATGTGGTTTTTAATATTTTGCATATATAAATAAATATACATTTTGTTGAAATATAAATCATCATATAGATAGATATTTGTCACGTGTCGGTTTCTTTTTAATTCTGTTTTGCCCTTATTTGGTTTTTCCTGTCATTAGTTTAATCACGGTTCATTCAGTTCACCTGTGTTATATTAATTATCTTGTTTCCTCATTTGGTTGGTCCCTTTAAAAGTCCTGAGTTCTCCCCTAGTCTTTGTCTCAGTTTAATGTTGTCAGTGTGTTGAAGCTTATTAAAAGAGTCCTGTTTAATTACGCCTTCGTCGAGCGCTCTTTGTCTACAACCACAGAACCGTAACAATATTATTAATATTTGTAAATATACAAACTATTGGGATTTTATAAATGTATATCTTCATCTACACAGAGAATATATGTATGTGAAAATAATATTACCTTATAGGTAGCATGGCAATATCATTCCTGATATAGGGCAGTGTTTCCAAAACTATTGAAAAAGAAAAAAAATCACCCTTTTCATTTGAAATTGCTCATAATAGATTATCTTAACACATCACTTATATCTGTGTCAGTGTCTGTCAGTAACATAATAGGTAGAATACTGAATCTGAGCAGAACATATTGTGTCTCTAGGATGTCATATGGTCTTCTTGTCAGATCAATGACTGAACCCAGCTTTACGAATCACAGAGCGACAGAGGGAGGGCTGTGGGGATCCGCTGTGAGCCTTTAACATCAATTACACTCAGTTTGATGAATGGGATGGCATTAGAGAAGAGGAATGCTCAGCTGCTCTTTGTATGTGTCGGAGTGAGTGTGTCTTTGTTTTCATTTGTGAAGTCACTTAGCAGCATCCAGCTTGGTGTTTGTGTGTGTATACTGTACAAGAGGAGTATCTGTGTGTGTCCAAGAGGCTTTGGTCACCCCCCTAGCAGTTTGGCCCAAAATGCTTCCACATTGAGCCTGTCAGACACTCATCAATCAGAAGGGTTAGTAAAAGCCATTTAGGCAGTTTAACGAGCCAGCCAATCACACGAGAGTGGGCTCATTAGCATACTCAATTGCCCTCATTTATGCCAGAGGTTTGGCCACATTGTTGGCAGAGTCTGTGAAGTGCTTTAACTTTGTAAGACTGGGATGAAATGTTGGTGTGAATGAACAACATTGCAAAAAGGAATAAAGAACTAAATAAAGAAACTTTAATTCTGTCACCACTCCAGTTAGCTGTTATCACTTTTATCACAGCTCTTTCCATTTTCTATGCTCTTTTTCTTCTTACCACCCTTCCGTCTATTTGAACTTAATTAAAAAATGACATTATGTAATAATAATAATAATAATAATAATAATAGTTGTTATTATTATTATTAATCAGATGAATAGTTACATATTGTTAGAGATGTCTTTGCATTTTACCTTTAAACTAACTTTCATTAAAAACATTAACATTGTTACATTATATAATAATTATTATTGTTATTAAACATTCTCCACATACTCCAGCCCACAACCACAAAACACAAGCCATTATTGATATTATATAAATCAAAGAAAAAGTAATTCCTTTTTTTTTAAGGAAAAGTCTACATATATATGGACCCCTTGTTTTCCATGTAACTTCTACTGCAGTATTTCCATTGACACTTGGTTTAACAGCCTGGTGTTAGTGGACTGGCTCTATAAAACCATTCTTAAACATTTACTCTAATCACTAAAGTAACAAGCTAACAAATCCACCCACTCAGCCAGCTCAGTATATCTCTGCTCTATACACCTGCTTCCTGACTATAACTGCACCGCTGACTTCTCCTCCTCTATGCTCCAAACCACACGCTTTCCCACCCAAATAAGACAGTGATGAATCCAAGGGTTTTTGTTGTCTTGTTTTTATAAACTAGGCCTAAATACCCAGTAACTCTATTCTCCCCGTACAGCTTTCCTGCCTGCTTGATCTATTGTCCTTAAAGAGCCTAGAGCCACAAAGAGAAGCTACACATTAACACAGGCCCTTGTGCTGCTATTGAGTGTAGCAGAGCACAGCTGTCTCACAGTACACTCTACGCTTCTGAAGGGTGAGGGGTGACGGGGGGTTCACTTACACTGAGCGGCCCCCTCTGGAGCACCGATGAAGAGTATTTGGAAGAAATTGAGAGGGATGGCAGAAAAGGCTCTGTATTTCCAGTGATGGAGAGGGTGCTTCGTCACACGCGACGGACAGCTGCAGAGGCCCCTTTCTTGGTCGCTTTGCTAACAGTGCGGCTCGACGTGGCCTCGTGTCTTTGTGACGAGCTGGAATATGTGCGGCATGTTTATAAGTAGAGTTCAAAGGTCTTTAGCATAGTTGGTGTGTGCTTCATGGTGGAAGTTGGGTTATTAAAACCCTTTGGGGTTTTAATAGCATTACCACCCATTGAGATGATGATTATACTGACTTTCAGCTGGGGATTTCAACTGCTTTTCTTTAAAAATGAATTACTATGTGCATTTTTGAATCTTCTTGTTAATATCAAGACTGATAGATTTGTAACGGTGCAATCTGTAAGTTTTTTTTAAATAATGTTTTGTATAATGTTTTATTAATTAACTGCTGCTATTACACACTTGAGCTCTTCTTGTCCTTTGTCTTTTTTTTTTTCTTTTTCTTTTTTGGCTCTGCCTCATACTACACATTTTTGGATTAAATCCCAACAATTTTTTGTGTGGTTGTTGGTTCATGCTGGTAAGCAGCAGGATGGAGGTCATTGTGTGTTCATGCTTGTCACTTGAGGTCCCACTTTTTGCCTTTTACACGGCTCTGCAAAAACAGCAATAAATTGAAGTGCTGTTTTGCATATAATCTTAATATAAAAGCACAGGAAAATAAAATAAAAATTTAATTCTTGTAATTAAGCCTTTTCGATTAAAAACACCTCTACAAAACACCAATTTGTTTCCATTTTTATTGCTGTTAAATATTATCGTTTCTGAAATCTACAGGTTTGATTATTTGTTACTTAATGGAAATATGCACATTAAACCCATTTCTCAATACTAAAAACAAATATGTAAACATTTTTAAGATTCTAGACAGCCTTGTTTTCAAATCTGTAATGAGTCCACTGAAGGCAAGCGTAGTGATGAACCCAAGTGCAGTTTATTCACAATGGTGATTTCCAAAATACAAACATAATCCAAACGAAGACTTGACTTGAACACACTTGACATGAAACAGACTTGGCGTGGCAACAAACAGGAACTGTAACTAACTTCAAAATAAAAGACATGAAAACAAGAAAATGAAACAAAACCCAAAGCAGACCTTACAAAAACAACTTTTCTAATTTAAAAAGAAAAAAGAAAAAAAAGATGGGTATTGGAAATGAACAATGTTCATAACTTTTAGTTTCAAATTAAAATGGATACTTTTGGGGTTGACAGATCTTGGCTAGCTTCAAGGGGTGTAGCCTTGGTCTGAATCTTTGAAGATTAAGTTTTGACTGCTACTCTAGTGATTAAATGTACTGTAATAAAAGAGTCCAGAATTTGAACAGAATTCTTTTCATATTTTATGACTACAAGCATTTCCAGTAGCCAATCATGCTTAGCTTCTCTGTATGCCTGAACATCAAATATTCAAATGCATGAATTATAATTATTTTGCTATTTTAGCAGAGACAGCACATTACCTACACAACTGTGTAAATCAGCGCTATAAAATTCCCAATACAATAAATATGCATATTTGCTTCCAAGACAATTACATATCCTTTGTTAAACCAAGAGCCTTTAGTTAAGTCAGTACAGTCTAATTAATCTTATTCGCAGCATGACACCCCAAGAGAACCGTTCCCCAGCTTCTAATGACTGATGCCTCATCTGCACTGCTCTGACAGAGGTCAGCTTTAAAGCTTTTAGTGGTTAAGACTCTTTTTAAGAAGGAGCAGTCTTGATCCGTGTTAAAGCGCCCATACGAAGAAAAAAAAAAAAAATCCTGGCCACAATATATTTTAAATATATGTTTGTTTGTGTATGTAAAGCTATATATATATATATATATATATATATATATATATATATATATATATATATATATATATATATATATATATATACTGCTCTCCAAAAGTTTGGGAACACCCCTGGCAAAGTGTGGTTTTGGACGATATCAGCATAAATCCTTATCATTTTTTGGTGCAAGTACATTAAAGTAACTGGACATTATCATTGAAGACCAGCAATAAAACATAATAATGGCAATATATACATGTCAAAGTCAGACATGCCCCTTTGCCAGCTGTGATGCCTGGTTACTAGTTTAAACTTGGCCCAGGTTTTTAAAAGATTTTTGGGTCAGCACACCTTAATACTGTAGCTTCAACAATTGATTGTCAATTCAAAGTCAATGTTTGAATAAACTGACTGCTCAGATGCCCAGGTTATGCAGAGCTGTAATAGCTGCTAATGGTGGATATTTTGATGAATCAAAACTTTCATTTTTTCTATGTATAAACTGTTTATGTAATAAAATATGTTTTCGTAGATTGTGTTGTCCCTTATCAGTGCAAAATTATCACAAATCAAAAAGGATTCATGCCAATATTGTCCAAAACCCCACTTTTCTAGGGCGTTTCCAAACTTTTGGAAGGCAGAGTATATATACACTGTATATATATATATATATATATATATATATATATGTGTGTGTGTGTGTATACATACACACACACACACACACACACACACACACATATATATATATATATATATATATATATTTTTTTTTTTTTTTATATACAAACATTTGCAAAAAGTAAATTAGACAATACATTTACATCAATATATTTCCAAACATATTTTAGCTAAACATTTTTGGCCATTTGTTTTATATATATATTTTTGAAAATATATTTTTTTTGCTGTATGTGTAAACCTAATAAAAGTGAATTAGACAGATTACCGATCATGACGTTGAAATGGAGGGCAGGAGAAGAGGGACAGCATGATTTATCATGCAAGGAAAGACAAATTAATAAATAAACACCAGACTCAGCACTGGAGAGGAGCCATTATCAGCCAACAGGAGTTTAAAATGCTTAATGGACTGTGATTAAGAACTCATTTAGCATGAGGCCATGGAGATATTACTGTCCCATTACAGTACCTGTATGTGTGTGTTTTATGAATGCAAGTTCCCTGTGTCAACAGCAATTGGTAAAGTTCACTGTAGCAGTTATATATAGTTATTCATGGATAGTTCACCCATTGTCTCACCCATGATGTTTCAAACCTAATGAAGATACTTTTAAAATGCCTATTTTATTAAAACAGTTCAAACCATCTTCTAAAGAAAGAAATTAATTTGGTTTGGATCCACATGAGGGATAGCAAATGATTACAGTTTTCATTTTCAGTAGGAGCTACATTTATCTGAATTTGCAGCCTGATCTCACACAATTTGCTGCATTTGCATGATATTGTTGACATAGCACCCTCTACAGCTTAAACATCACTACTGTTTTAAATTTCAGCTGATCTTCAACAGAAACTCACAAGCGAGACCGTGCTCTAACTTAAGATATATTAAGTCATGAATCTTTGACAGCTGCTATTTACTCTAAGATTGAAAATGTAAATACGAATATACCAAATGTATTAGATAGTCCTACTGTTTGCATCATGTAGAAAAAATAGCATAGAGCAAATAATATGTAAATGGAGGCAACGTGATATTTGTAGGCTACTAAAGGTAAAAATATAAGAGCAATGCTTCATTTGAATGGCCATCAATGGTGAAACCTGCTTTTTGCCTTGATAATGGCGTAGTTACAACATCTACATTAACACTGTACGTGATTCCAAACATTTGATTGGGGAATTGCCACAGACACTGGCTGTAAACCTTCCATATCATTTAAATGTACAGTGTCAGAAATATAGTTCCATGCAATACAGGTCATTGGAACAGTGTGTCAGACATCACTCTCTGATCTAGAATCAGCTTTTCATATATATTGTAGAGTTTCATCCCAGCATAAGTGAGCAACAGTTGCCTCACAGGTCTTTCTAAGTGATCAGCTGTGTCCTGTTGCATTAATTCTTCAGAAATTAAAAGCAGGGAATGTGTCATATCAGCTATATCCATTGCTTTATGCCTTCTGCTGTCCCAGTACTTATGCTCACCAGGCCCGTCGCGACAAGGCAGGCAAACCAAGCAATTGCTGGTTAAGAATAACGACAACGACTGGTTAAGAATAAAATGCAGCGACAAACTGTGCGAGCGCCCCATTGATAGTGAATGCAGTAAAGTGCAATGACACTGTTATCGGGATCCCCCTCAAGGGGGCCCCCCTCGCTGACAGCAGCCAGCCAACCACGCGATCTCTGCTGCCGGCAAAATACAAAACTTCCTCGGCAGTCATGAAGCGGAATTATGCTTCAGGAAGCCAAAAAAGAAAGAAGAGAAAGGAAGAGGAGGATAAGAAAAAACAAGACAGTGGTAAGTGATAAATTACACACATAAAATAGCTCTACTTGTCTTGTACAAATGGTGCAATTTTGCAGCAGGTAGGCTAGCAGAAATATGTTTATGTATGTTAGCTAAGCTACCTGCCTGACAGCAAATGCTGCTTGTAACGAACAGTTAGAGCAACTTTTTTTTTGAACGGACGGAATATGGTTACATACTGTAATATGTTTTTTAACGGGATAAGGAAGACGCAGATCTGTTCCAGAATCGCTGTTTATCATATTTAATGACATGACATTGCTATAGCTTTGTAATAGGTTTTGATGAAAGTGGCATAGCATGCTATACTAACTATTCCACTGTGATACTCTATTTAGGAAAACCACACAATAAATTCTGTGCATCAAACATTAGCTTGGGATGTTTTTAAGCATTGGTAGTCGACTCACAGCACTACTAATAATTAGTAAACATTTAATTATAATTTCATTGTTTGTTAACAGTAAAAAGTTTATTTATATAGCACATTTCATACACAATGGCAATTCAAAGTGCTTTACATAGAAGAAATTAAAATAATAAAAAGAAATAAGAATAATTAAAACAGTTTAGAAAAATAAAATAAAATACAGTACAGTCGGACGAACAGCTGCACAGTGCTCATTCAGTAAATGCATAGCTAAAGACTAAAGATTAATTAACTGTCAATTTACCTTCTATTAATGATTGTTATTATTATAAAGTGTTACCATCTTTTCTTTCTCCCTCAAGGTGCTTTGCTTAAATTTCTCAGCCCTCAGGCTCTTCCTAAGGATACCTCCACTGATGAAGGTAGAGTGAATTTCTCTCACTGACCTGAGCTGAGCTGTTAAAAGTGACCTCTTTCAATATGCTAACAGTGAAATGGTAATTTCAGATTTTTTTTAATTATTATTTTCCCAGCTACACCATCAACTTCATCCTCAACATCAACAGATGCATCACTTCTCAGTGCTGATGTTTCCTCTTCAGCACAAGGTACCACAAGCTCTATAATTATAGCTGATATCCTGCACAGCTCAGAGTTTAAACTGATAAGTGTGTGCTGTCATATTGTTAGAAAAAAACAGTGCAAATCACTACTGAATTCCCATCAAACTGTGTAAATACTAGTCACTTTTGCCCATGGACATTTCAGAATTTTTTATATACAGTAGTGCCTGTCAAATTTCTAGGTGTCAGACACTCAGTGATGCATTCTGTACCTGAACAGATGGATTATATTAATAAAAAAAACATTATTTTTCCCCAGCTACACCGTCAATAGCATCTCTCACAGTGGAAGATACTGCATCCAGAACAGAAATTGAGTCTGCACCACTTCCCAACACTGAGGTTACCTCTACAGCTCAAGGTACCACAAGCACTGTAATTATAGCTGATGACCCTGCACAGTGGCCAGCAGTCCTGACTGATAGTGTGCGCTGTCAAATTGTTAAAAAAGGACCAGTGCAAGTCACAAACATTGTATTCCCCCAAAATTCTGAGAATCCACCTCGAAGATTTACAAATGACAATTACATGAGAAGCATGAAAAATGGGGAGAAAATTCTCAAAAAATGGCCAAGAAAGGCTCACAGGACTGGCACTTATGTCAATTGAGTGGGATGTTCGCCAGTCTTTGGACATGGAGGACATTGTGATTGCCTTTGCAGAAAACAAGGCTCGCAAACAGCAGTTTTAGATAATTTGCACATGTTTGAGAGAACTGAAAAATGTTAATGTGAGTATGTATGTGTGTGTGTGTTTTTAAGTATGTTGGATTTAGTTATTGTGCACTTTTTTAATGTATATTTGATTTTATGGTACAGTGGTGTTTTTTGCAAATGTTCAATTGTTGAAAATGTTCAAATTTTATGTGATGTTTTATTAACAAATTTCGGGAGGAGCACGCGCAGATAATTAACACGGCCAATTCACCATCAGCAATCACTCAGTCTATCCTATCAGCCGAGAGAGAACTTCTATAAATAGACCAAGCCATCTTACCTTCATTCTCTCTACAGTTTTCAGCATTCGGTTTTGCTCCTTTGCTATCATATCACAGACGCATCTTTTTCTGGAGAATGAAAAACCTGGACCGGAGATTTTCGTATCACATCGCAATCTGCAAGCTCTAGGCTCACTCCCTTTCCGTCAGTCAACACCGCCGAGCACCAGGCTTCATCGCAGCAGGTGCTCTGCTAGACCAGCCACACGCTCTCCACAATGCCGAGGTTAAACCTCGCCTCAACCGACATCCTCGTCTCATTCGGCCATTCCAATATATCCTCCGATTGGAGTCTGTATCTAAGCCCGAAGCAAACGCTGATTTATTCTGACGAATCCTTCTCGCAGAGGGCAAACAAAGCGGATACGTGCGATGCGTTCGTTACACTGCAAATCAGCCAACCTCACTCCTAAATCCACTCCAGGCGCAAAGGCGGCCAATAGATCGAGCAAAGCCCCGATCTCGCCTCACTCTCCACCATCATCGTCCCGTACAAGACCCGGCTCTCCTAGAGCATTGGGTCGCAGTGGCAGGCCTCAAACGAGCAAAACCTCACTCGGCTCTTCTTTTCTCCGCAGTTCTTCCGGCCGCAGTGCCGTATGTAGCCGGACCTCCAGCTCTCGTAGCAGTCAGCGCGAGGCTGCCTCCGGTAGCGGCGCAGGCCATGTTGCAAACAAACGTTTGTGTGAAGGCAAGTCATTTGTTGCTAAAAAATCGTCAAACAATGTGATGACATTATGGACGTGATGTCATTTCAGTAACCATGACGCAACTGCGCAGATCACGTAAGGAAATGATTCATTTTCTGTATTAATTTTCACCAGCATTTTACATGTATTTTAAATTGCACATTACTCCGATAGACGGATAAGGTGTAAAAGATTGTCTGAACTTAATTCTCAGGAAATCATTGTGCCTAAATGAACAATTACAGGTGCAAACTAACAGCTAAGGTGTATCATAAAGAACCATTCATGCCATTATTGAACAATGCAACCCACCTTGCATGTGTCGTGCATACGACTAGGCACCCCTCTTCAAGTCTCTACCAACCGATGTACGGCTTGCCTGGCCAGCTGCTCCAATACTTTCTTCTTTTCATGTGGTTAAGAGGAAAAACATGTACTTTCATAATGTTAAAACTTTTTAAAAAGTTGTTAAAAGCCGCCATATTTTCTCCTGCTACATCTAACCCCTCTTTCTTTTTCTCCAGCTCCCACAGCACACGCTAGCTTGAGTCTGCCTCCGCTAGCTGCACAGGCTCTCCAGCTATTTTTCTCCGAATATCACAAGCCTCCACGGCCTACAGCTGCAGAAGCTGAAACGAGCACAAAGTTGCTCATACTGGCAACACATGCCCTTACATCTCAGTCCTTTCCTCCCGTTACTCCAAATCCTTTTCCTTTTCAGCGGTCTCCAGCTCCCACAGCACACGCTAGCTTGAGTCTGCCTGCGCAGGCTGCACAGGCTCTCCAGCTATTTTTCTCCGAATATCACAAGCCTCCACGGCCTACAACTGCAGAAGCTGAAACAAGCACAAAGTTGCTCATGCTGGCAACACATGCCCTCACATCTCAGTCCTTTCCTCCCGTTACTCCAAATCCTTTTCCTTTTCAGCGGTCTCCAGCTCCCACAGCACACGTTAGCTTGAGTCTGCCTCCGCTAGCTGCGCAGGCCGCACAGGCTCTCCAGCTATATTTTCTCCGAATATCACAAGCCTCCACGGCCTACAGCTGCAGAAGCTGAAACGAGCACAAGTTGCTTATGCTGGCAACACATGCCCTCACATCTCAGTCCTTTCCTCCCGTTACTCCAAATCCTTTTCCTTTTCAGCGGTCTCCAGCTCCCACAGCACACGCTAGCTTGAGTCTGCCTCCGCTAGCTGCGCAGGCTGCACAGGCTCTCCAGCTACTTCTCTCAGAATATCACAAGCCTCCACGGCCTACAGCTGCAGAAGCTGAAACGAGCATAAAGTTGCTTATGCTGCCTCCACGTGCCCCCACATCTCGGGCTTTTCTAATGACCCCTTTTTCTTTTCAGTCGCCTCCAGCTCCCATGGCAGACACTAGCCCAGAGGCCTATTGAAAAGTAAGGCTGCCTCTGCTGCAGGGTTGCGAAATAAATATTTTGAATATTTGTCGAGTTCAAAATAAAAATCCTCATTCGAATACAAACGATGCATTTGAATTTTAGGCGTGTCAGGCAGCCTTATCAGTGGCACACAGAATGCATATCTTGCACATTTTCTAGAGTGACCTTACTTTCAGACTCGCATCTCGCACGAGAGAAGCATGTTTAGAAAGCCATGTAAATGTCTAATTGTCTCTCGTCTCCTTAAATCAAACCATGCATACATGATACTGCTGGTTCACAATTGTTTAAGCAACTTGATTTATATTCGGTTCATAAAGATTATGCACGTTTTCACAGATAGTCATGTTGTTTTATTGCTTTAATAAACGTGCATTAGTAATATTTTGCTCTATGCACCTTCACGTGGCCTAAGGAGAGAAGCCAAAAGCTTTTACCCCTAACCGAAATCATGCCTTTCAAATTTGAATAGAACTCGAATATTGATAATATTTAGGTGGGAAATTCAATTTCGTCTTTCAGCCATTTCTGACAGCCCCACTCTGCCGTCAGGTGTGTCCCATGCTCCTTTCCCCCACAGCTCCCTACTTCTTTCAAATAACATTGTCTTTTTCCAGATCAAGTTCCGGCTCCCCTCGAGATTCAAGACGCAGCAGGCCATCAGCAAGCATGGGTTACGTCCCAGACTCAGCCGCTCCTCACACTGCATTGCCTCTCTCCTCTTCTCAATAAATCACTGCGGCGCCTTCAACTACAGCGCCTCATGCAATGCCGCTGGTTAGCTTCCCAAACTCCTATCCTTCGCACTCCCTTCAATCAATGGCAGGCAGCCCCTGCTACAGACATCCAAGTAGGGCATCATCAGCCGGCAATGCAAGCGTACTGGCCTGCTCCCTCATTTCCTTCTACCTCTTCCTACATGCTTCCCTGAGCACCAAAGGCTAATCCGCGCGTAAGGCTGCCTCCGCAAACGGTTTCGGCCCCTCCCTATCTTCCTTTTAACCCTTCTCTGCAACCTAAACCCCCGTACACTTCATTTACTCATCGCAGTCCCACTACCTACCCCACTGAATGTTGCAGCTCCAGAACCACCCCGTATGCCAATACCATCAAAGTCTCAGATTCTCACAGAAATTCTAAGTGCTGGCTCCGGAGGCGGACCCATCGCCAACTCTCATCCCTATAACACATCCTTCAAACCTCTCCTCGACATGTTACTAAGTTCCTTCCTCCAAGCAGGTTCACCCAGTACCATCCGTTCATATCCAACAGCTGATCCAAGCTCTCGGTCAACGGTCATCGGACGCCTTCAAGAGCTATATCAGGACCAATAATTTTCACAAGGAAGCCATCTAACTCTGATCAGTTTAGTGAAATTTGATACTGCCACTGCAGTGCCCTGCCCATTTAACCCTTTGGGGTCGGCTGTATCGCCGGCGATACGAACTCGGTTTTTTTACGATAAGTGCAAAAGACACTAAAAATGCTCTGTTGATTTTGGTCACACAAATAAGTGTTATACATCAATCAAAACTGTTAAGTGTCTACTTTTTTTTCAGTACACTCACAATTACAACAAAACTTTGTGGTTTTGGGGAAAAAAGAAAACAAACAGGATGCGCTCTCGGTCTTCTCCTTCTCCGCGATATGTTTATAGTAATGCGTCACTAAAATGAAGTGTAACTCAGCTAATACTCAACACAGAAACATGAGAGTTATATCTATAGAAAGCCTAAAGTGTCTGCTTTCAATTGAAGTAAGTGTTGCCGAAAACAAATGTTCTGTGATAAAGTAATCCGTATGAAACCGACACGATGTTCAGTCTGTCCAGTCTAACTCATTATTTCTAATGTGATCCCGCCCCCTCGTGTTCACATGTAAATAACCACGTGACGCGCGCGCGCTTGGAGACGCCCAACAACAAACACACAGTCACGAGACTCCATCTCTGCTGCTGTTTGTTTCTGGAAGAAGACGCGCTGAGTAAAGGCTGGATTTACCTCAGAATGAGAGGAGAGTTACAGAGTCCAGAATACATCGATCGATCTGATAAGTAAGTAAATGCTTCTTTTTTGCATTAGTTAGCGTGTTATTGTGCCAAACCTGAACGCGTTTAATTGGGTTTTCCCCAAACGACAACATGATGAATGCTACACATCTAAGAATGTTTAATGTTCACAAATATATTTAATATCGTCCTAAACAATAACTATTAGTTTCTCAGATATAAAATATCCTTTTTTTAATGGTACAAAGTACATCCTTTTGTAGTTCACAGCATACGTGAGTCTATGGCTGCAGAATCATAACAGCTTCTATAAAATCATGCATACTAGACTATATGACTGCAAAATCATAGTTGTTTTTCCCAAACTGTAATTCCAGACTACAGTGTTTGAATATGATGGACAATTCATTGTATTTCAATTTCGTACGGCACGATGTTGTTTTCATGCCCTATATAAAACAATAATATGAGAGTATATTGTAACATGATGAATGCTACGAGTCTAAGTATGTGTTACAATACATGTTTACAACATGTTTATTATTAGTAGCCTACTCTGTTCAAAAATAGATTTTAATAACGTACTAAACAATAATAATTAGTTTCTCAGATATAAAATTTATTTTTTTGTGTACGATAGTACAAAGCATGCATGAGTCTATGCTCACAAATGTTTTTGGTTGTTTGTATTTTATTGAATCAGGTACCTGAACCACAGATGAATCCTGATGACTTTCTTCAAGATGTTTTCCTCTGAGAGCGCTGTACCAACATCAGATGGTCAACTACACTGATATTCTATGGTAAAACAAGATCCTTGACTACTGATTATGTTTTTTTCTTCTTGAATCCATGGAAATAAGTAAATGTTGTTGAACAGAATCTGTTGCAGGAATGACTCAAAGTCTGTTCACATCTCTGTGGTTAGATCAGTGTGCACAATAATGTGTCTTTGACCTTCATTATGTATGCTTTGATTATACTGTGTTGTAAATAAAATACAAATAATTAAAAAACCCCATTTTTTCAGTCTCCTCACACTCTCTGTCTTACCTGCCTCAGTCACAGTCACACTGATGGGCCATTAGCAGCTTTAGGGGAGGGCCCTTTGTCTCTCAGGTGAGAACCACTTAATATTCAAGGCTATTACCACTCCCTCGCATATACGCTTTCTATCACAAAACATGTCTTTAAAAATTTAAATCAATATATTGTTTTCTGTGAATGAGTAAGCTGAATGATTTTCACATAATTGTGAAGTAAATATTCTAGCCTAGAAGACTGATTACACAAAAGTCTTATTCAGGACGATTTAGTGTGGCTTTTATGCCTTATTTCAGCTACTTTTTTTTCCCCAAAACTTACTAACCACGCATAATATTTTTTTTCTAACAAATGCAAACATGTACATCCACCTTGGTCACATATTATGGTAGCATAGTTTGTGCTGAATACAAAAAAAAATACATGTTAGTCAATAGTATATTATAAGTAGCTGAAATAAGCACAAATATCAGGGCATCTCAACACATCTCAAGGGCCCCGGCTCATTTGATAATGCTGCTGCAGTGCCCCATTCGATTAATGCTGCCGCAGTGCCTCGTTCTATTTTCAGACGCCGCAGCAGCGCCTGCTTCCGCAGAAGCCACATTCCTTTTCAGACGCCGCAGCAGTGCCTGCTTCCGCAGAAACCACATTCTCTTTTCAGATGCCAGAGCAGTGCCTGCTTCCGTAGAAGCCACATTCCCTTTCAGATGAAACAGCAGTGCCCGTTTCTGCAGAAACCACATTCCCTTTCAGATGCCACAGCAGTGCCCGCTTCCGCAGAAGCCACATTCCCCTTTCAGATGCCACAGCAGTGCCCGCTTCCGCAGAAGCCACATTCCCTTTCAGATGCCGCAGCAGTGCCTGCTTCCGCAGAAGCCACACTCTTTTTCAGATGCCGCAGCAGTGCCCGCGTCCGCAGACGCATATTCTTCCAAAGGCTGCAGCAGTGCCCCGCTTGTCCGATACTGCCGCAGCAGTGCCTGCTTCCGCAGAAGCCACATTCCCTTTCAGACGCCGCAGCAGTGCCCGTTTCCGCAGAAGCCAAATTTACTTTTCAGCTGCCGCAGCAGCGCCTGCTTCCGCAGAAGCCACACTCTCTTTCAAAATGCCGCAAGCAGTGCCCTATTCATTCGATACCGCCACAGCAGGGCCCGTTTCAGCAGAAGCCACATTCTCTTTCAGACGCCACAGCAGTGCCCGCTTCCGCGAAAGCCACATTCTCTTTCAGATGCCACAGCAGTGCTTGCTTCCGCTGAAGCCACATTCTCTTTCAGATGCATTCTCTTTCCAGATACGGCAGCAGAGCCGCTTCCACAGAAGCCACATTCTCTTTCAGATGCCACAGCAGCGCCCGCTTCCGCGGAAGCCACATTTTCTTTCAAATACTACAAGTAGCGCCCTATTCATTCGATACCGCCACAGCAGTGCCCGTTTCAGCAGAAGACACATTCCCTTTCAGATGCCGCAGCAGTGCCCGCTTCCGCAGAAGCCACATTCTCTTTTCAAACGCCGCAGCAGTGCCCGTTTCAGCAGAAGACACATTCCCTTTCAGATGCCGCAGCAGTGCCCGCTTCCGCAGAAGCCACATTCTCTTTTCAAACGCCGCAGCAGTGCCTGTTTCCGCAGAAGCCACATTCTCTTTCAGATGCCACAGCAATGCCCGCTTCCGCAGAAGCCGCATTCCTTTTCAGACGCCGCAGCAGTGCCCGTTTCCGCAGAAGCCACATTCTCTTCCAGTTGCATTTTCTTTTCAGATGCCACAGCAGCGCCCGCTTCCGCAAAAGCCACATTCCCTTTCAGATACCACAGCAGTGCCCGCTTCCGCAGAAGCCGCATTCCCTTTCAGACGCCGCAGCAGTGCCCGTTTCCACAGAAGCCACATTCCCTTTCAGTTGCAATCTCTTTCCAGATGCGGCAGCAGAGCCGCTTCCTCAGAAGCCACATTCTCTTTCAGATGCCACCGCAACATTTCCACTCCAAGCGACGTCCAGCGCCTCTCCATCCTGAAGCCTTGCAAATTTCGGGGGGTTATCAACGCCCCACTCCGGCTGCTGTCCCGCGCTAATCGCATCTTGGGGGGAGCGCTCTGGGTCCGGGCTAAATGCCGAGCTCGGACCCCTCTCCCCGGACAGGAGGAGTGCCCCGGGTTCGGGAGTAATTTACAGAGCTCGGAGCCCTCTCCCCGGACAGCACGCCAAATACGCATAAACCTTAACTCTGTTCATTATACGCAAGGGCGAACTCGTGAAGTGATGTTTTATTAACAAATTTCGGGAGGAGCACGCGCAGATAATTAACACGGCCAATTCACCATCAGCAATCACTCAGTCTATCCTATCAGCCGAGAGAGAACTTCTATAAATAGACCAAGCCATCTTACCTTCATTCTCTCTACAGTTTTCAGCATCCCACCTCCACCCCAACTCCTCACCATCAGCCCGCTCCTACCCCAGCGTGGGGAGGAGCTCGGGGGGGAGCGCGCTGGGTCCGGGCTAAATGCCGAGCTCGGACCCCTCTCCCCGGACAGGAGGAGTGCCCCGGGTTCGGGAGTAATTTACAGAGCTCGGAGCCCTCTCCCCGGACAGCACGCCAAATACGCATAAACCTTAACTCTGTTCATTATACGCAAGGGCGAACTCGTGAAGCACTTTATATGCAACAGCAGTATTTGCACTGTAAACCTTTTTTATTTATATAAAGTGTGAGTGAATTTAAACTGTATGGCTATGCTGTGGTTCCTTTGCGTGCGTGTGTGCGTGCGGGGGGCCTCCATGTCCATTTTGCTTGGGGCCCCCAAATTCCTTCAAACGGCCCTGATGCTCACATCAAATAGTGGGATGAACTCTAAAAGTGCTGTTCTTTTTATTTGGTAAAACATGTATGTGTTGAAACGGCTAATAATAAAATGTGACATTTTGTAGTTTTGTCTCATATTCATCTTTTAATCATATTTGCAAATGTCTTGACTCCACAGCCAACAGAGCAATTTTGTCTTTACTGTTCCAATACTTATGGAGGGCACTATATATATATATATATATATATATATATATATATATATATATATATATATATACATACATACTGTGTGTGTGTCAAAATATGTTGCCTTATGTTCCACAGAAGAAAGAGAGTCATTCAGGTTTGGAATGACATGAGGTTGAGCTATTCCTTAAAGCCATTGAAGGCCAACTAATGTTTTAAGGCTTGCAGTGTACTTTCACGTGAGTGCTTGAATAGCAGCGATAATTTGCACAGTAAGACTTTTACAAATGTAAAATTTAGCAATTCAATTACAGTTGATGTGTAGATTTCAGAGTTTGATGACCATGATGAATGCTGGAAATACATGGGATCAGGAGGTTAAATCCCATCACTCTGTCGTCATCATGATGCGTGACCCTTGTATCTGTCGGCTCTATATAGAACAGTAACAGCACCACAAATCACTGGTTCCCTTCCAGGAACTTCGAGCTACGTCCGAAGACGCTATGGGAACGCCATCAGCGTAACCGGCGCTCTGAATATTTTATACAACAGTCTAATGGATGGGCGAGGCGTCACGGGCGGGGTGACGTCACGACCAGGAAGTTATATAAGCACGTGCGGCGGAGCCGGCATCAGCTTTCTGTCATTCAGCAAGCGCTCTGTGTATTGTCAGTCTGATTTGTGTCTTGTGAGTCTTATTTGGTGTTGTCTGTCTTAGAAACCCAAGAGATTATGCCTAAAGCCAAGGCAAAGACTAGGGGCGATCCCAGATCGCGTTTCAGGTTGTGTGTTAGTCCCTGCCCTCGTTACATTACGAGTGGGGACACACACAACCTGTGCGTGGTCTGTTTGGGTGCGGAGCATGCGGCGTTGGCTCTCGAGGGAGCCGATTGCCCGCACTGTGAGCGGCTCCCGCTGCGCACACTCCGCACCCGGAAGGCTCTCTTTGAGAAGGGAGCCTTCGCGAGCCTCCCACGCGGTGCTGGCCCCGCTGCTGCCGAGGCAGAGCGGCTGCTACACTCGTGGGGCTCGCAGGCTGATCTGGCTGGCGGGAGTGAGACGGGCATGTCTCTATCTCCTCCCGTGTCCGCCAGATCTGGTGTCCCGTCTCTCGGGGAAGCGGTTACTTCCCCCAGAGATGAGGACTCAGCGCTTCGTCTATCTTCCTCCGAGGAGGTTGATGTGACGAGCGTTGAAGGGGTTGCGCCGCCTCTCTCGCCCCAATACGAGGAGCTTTTAGAGGTGGTAACTCGGGCAGCGGCCAAGCTTGACATCAGTTGGCCCCCTGAGAAAACAGCTGTGCCGCAGTCCAGCCTCCTGGACGAGCGTTTCCTGCGCTCGCGGCCGCCACCTCTACGCAGGAGCCTTCCTTTTTTCCCCGATCTCCACACCGAGGTGTCGAGATCCTGGGCGAAACCGTATACATCCCGCCCTTTCGTTCCCGCGTCAGATTACTACGGTAATGTGCGGGAATTGGATGGGCGTGGATACAGGGCGATGCCCTGGATTGAGCAGACACTTGCGGGCTATCTGTCTCCTTCCACGGCGTCGTCCTTGAAGGCTCCTACCCTGCCCACTAGGCCTCTGCGCACCACATCATCCCTAGTGGGCAAGGGGTATGCGGCAGCAGGACAGGCTGGTGCGTGTCTGCACACGATGGCTGTGTTGCAGGCGTACCAGGCCGAACTGCTGAAGGAGTTAGATGAGTTCGGGGATATCAGAGCCGACGATATCGCAGAGCTCAGGAGAACCGCCGATTTGTCTCTCCGCGCCACCAAGGAGTCGGCCCGTGCGATCGGCCGCTCCATGGCAGCTATGGTGGCAGCGGAGAGGCATCTGTGGCTGACCCTGTCCGACATCAAGGAGAAGGACAGGGTCTGCCTCCTGGACGCCCCGCTTCAGCCTTCTGGCCTGTTCGGCGACGCTGTGAGCACCGTCGTCGACAGGTTTCAGGAGGCCCACAGGCAAGCGGAGGCGTTTCGGCGGTTCCTTCCCCGCCGCTCTCTAACTCTGGAGGCTGCTGGGCGGGAGCAGCCTCCTCCGCATACCAGCTCCTCGCACAGGGCTGCGCAGAAAGAGAGCGTCGCCTCTCGTGCTCCCCCGAGACGGAGCCGAGGGCAGCGGCGCTCCGCGCCGGGGACTTCAAAGCCCAAGACAGACCTGAGGGATGTCTTGGCGGCCAAGAGGTCCGCGGCAAGGAAGTCCTGATGGGCGAGCCCCAGGACTTCGGAGGACGACCCCTACTGGGGTGGAGCGGCTCACACCGCGGCTCACGGTGACCGTCTCCCCTCGGTGCCCTCCGGGGATTTGTCTGCCAACCCTGCAGTTCCAGGGCACAGCAGGTCCCAGCGAGCGTTATTCTCAGGTTCTACCGCCTGTGACTTCAGCGGGCCTGAGAGACTCTCCTCAGCCGCCAGATTACGCGTCTCCTGTCGGTGCGCCGCAGCAAGACAGCGGTCTGGCCGCTTCTCTAACACCAGAGGTCAGTCTCGAGAGACTGATTCCCTTAGTAGATCGTTTGGCAGCCTGGCAACGGCTGCCGAACGTGTCTCTCTGGGTCCTGCGGACGGTACAGGCTGGCTATTCCATCCAGTTCGATGGGCCACCCCCACGGTTCAACGGGGTTTGTGTGACTACGGTCCGCCCCGAGCAGGCTCTGGTCCTGGAACAGGAAGTCAACACTTTGCTGAAAAAGGAAGCCATAGAGTTGGTTCCACCTCACGAAGTGTACACCGGCTTCTACAGCCGATACTTCATTGTTCCGAAGAGGGACGGAGGGCTGAGGCCCATACTGGACTTGCGTCTCTTGAACCTCTCAGTCAGATCGCTGAAGTTCAAGATGCTGACGGTCAAGCAGATTGTATCCCAAATCAGGTCCGAGGACTGGTTTGTCACGATAGACCTCAAAGACGCCTATTTCCATGTGTCCATCCTTCCCTCTCACAGGAAGTTCCTGAGGTTCGCTTTCGGGGGCAAAGCGTACCAATATCGGGTTCTTCCCTTCGGCCTAGCACTCTCACCCCGCACTTTCACCAAGTGTGTAGATGCGGTCCTGGTCCCGTTGCGACTGCAAGGCATCCGCATACTAAACTATATCGACGATTGGTTGATCCTTGCTCAATCAGAGCAGTTGGCAGCCCGGCATCGAGATGTCGTTCTTGCCCACATGAAGGGTTTGGGGTTAAGACTAAACGCCAAAAAGAGTGTGCTTTCTCCAGCTCAGAGAACCACTTATCTAGGCGTGGTGTGGGATTCGACCACGATGCAGGCTCGTTTGACCCCTGCTCGGATCGAGTCGATCCTCACGGCAGTCAGGAGAGTGCGAGAAGGCCAGCCATTCACTGTCAAGCAGTTTCAGAGGCTGCTTGGGCTCATGGCAGCTGCGTCCAGCGTGATTCCTTCTGGCCTGCTGTACATGAGGCCCCTACAGTGGTGGCTCAAGACCAGGGGGGTCTCCCTGAGGGGAAACTCGCTCCGCGCTGTCAAGGTATCACGGCGCTGCATCCGTGCCTTAGACATGTGGAGAAAACCCTGGTTCTTGTCCCAGGGCCCGGTGCTGGGAGCTCCTTGTCGCCGCGTCTCGCTAGCGACGGACGCTTCCCTCACCGGTTGGGGTGCGGTCATGAGTGGCCACCCTGCCCGCGGTCTGTGGAGTGGTCGCCACCTGACGTGGCATATCAACTGGCTAGAGATCCTAGCTGTGTTCCGTGCTCTCAAGCACTTCCTCCCAGACCTGAGAGATCGCCACGTGCTGGTCCGCACCGACAGCACGGCAGTGGTCTCTTACATCAACCACCAAGGAGGTCTGCGATCGCGCCCCTTGTACAAGCTGGCACACCAGATCCTTGTGTGGTCCCAGGGCAAGCTCCTATCATTGAGAGCTGTGCACATTCCTGGGTATCTCAACATCGGAGCAGACGTCCTGTCGAGACAGGGGCCGAGGCCCGGGGAATGGATGCTTCACCCCCAGGTGGTGAAGCAGATTTGGAAGGTCTTTGGCCAAGCACAGGTGGACCTCTTTGCGACTCGAGAGTCGGCGCAATGTCCCCTTTGGTTCTCTCTAGCTCCTCCAGCGCCTCTGGGACTGGACGCTATGGTACAGACCTGGCCGAGGCTTCGTCTGTACGCCTTCCCCCCGATCGCTCTGCTCCCGGGAGTTTTGGCGAGAGTGCGCCGGGACGCGGTAAGCCTACTGTTAGTAGCGCCGTTCTGGCCGGGCCGAGTATGGTTCTCGGATCTGATTTCCCTCCTCGACGGCACCCCGTGGCCGGTACCGATCAGGAGCGATCTCCTCTCACAGGCCGGGGGCACCCTTGTGCACCCCCGCCCGGAGTGCTGGAGGCTGTGGGTGTGGCCCCTGAGGGGGCACAACTCATAGCTTCCGGTCTGTCAACCGAGGTTGTCGAGACCATCCTCCAATCCAGAGCTCCCTCTACGAGGAAACTGTACGCCTTGAAGTGGAAACTCTTCACTTCATGGTGCGGAGACCGCCAGCTCGACCCAGTCAACTGCCCGATCCGCGCAGTTCTGGAGTTCCTGCAGGCCCGCTTCTCCGCAGGGTTAACCCACTCCACTATTAAGGTCTACGTGGCAGCTATCTCGTCGTACCACGCCCTTATCAGTGGCCAGTCAGTGGGCAGACACCCCCTGGTTACACGTTTCCTCCGCGGTGCGCTGAGGCTGAGGCCGCCTGTACGACCCGTGTCCCCACGTGGGACCTGGCCGTGGTACTAGAGGCTCTGGGCAGAGCACCCTTCGAGCCTCTCGGGGAGATAACTGATAGACTCCTCACGATTAAGACCGTCTTTCTGCTGGCTATCACCTCTCTGAGGAGGGTGAGTGACCTCCAGGCCCTATCTGTGGCCCCTTCGCATATCGACTTTGCGCCCGGTTCGGCGAAAGTCTTCCTCTACCCCCGTACGGGATACATTGCGAAGGTTCTGACGGTCGTACCACAGCCGGTCGTACTCCAGGCCTTTTGTCCTCCTCCCTTCAGGGAGCCCGACCAGGAAAGGCACAACTGTGTGTGTCCAGTGCGAGCACTGGACGCATACATCCACAGAGCTGCCCTGTGGAGAAAAACGGACCAATTGCTCGTGTGCTTTGGTCCACCTAAGAGGGGTCTTCCAGCTTCGAAGCCCACTCTTAGCAGGTGGATAGTGGATGCCATCAATCTGACGTACGAGACCTCTGACCTTCCCCCGCCGTTGGGAGTCAGAGCACACTCGACCCGAGGTGTGGCGGCCTCCAAGGCCTTCTGGGCAGGTGTCTCCATGCAAGACATCTGCAACGCTGCTGGGTGGTCCACGCCCCTGACTTTCGCCAGGTTTTACAACCTCGACATCAGAGCCACTCCAGGCTCCTCCGTCCTTTCAGCCTGACACTAGGCAGGGACTTGTCAGTCTGGCGGCGTTGGTATTGCGTTCCCATAGCGTCTTCGGACGTAGCTCGAAGTTCCTGGAAGGGAACGTACCAGGTTACGTATGTAACCCAGGTTCCCTGAAGGGAACGAGAGCTACGTCCCGAGCCACACTTCCGGCATCCCTGCCAGCGCTTGCTTCATGACCTGAAGCTGATGCCGGCTCCGCCGCACGTGCTTATATAACTTCCTGGTCGTGACGTCACCCCGCCCGTGACGCCTCGCCCATCCATTAGACTGTTGTATAAAATATTCAGAGCGCCGGTTACGCTGATGGCGTTCCCATAGCGTCTTCAGACGTAGCTCTCGTTCCCTTCAGGGAACCTGGGTTACATACGTAACCTGGTACGTTTTCTGTTATCTGGTTGCACTTAGACTAAAAAGATAATAGACTATAACATAGACTATGACTAAATACACAAACAGTTCACTAAAAGTTTATTTACAGCTCAAGTATATAGCCTATATAATACCTCAACATTATCATTCTGACATTGCACACACACACACATAATAGTTTGTGTTACCCATGACAAGCAAGTGTTCACTCGCGCAGTGAAAATCCAGTTAATTTGAACAAAGAGTTTAATCACGGGGGTTGTTAACATGTGACAGTGTCAGTCTCGCATTTTGACCTTTTAAAATGGTGAGAAATGCTTGTAGGAGGAAATTCATTTGACAGCAAGCAGTGGTTGGTTAAACATCACACACTCTCCCTCCTCCTTGTTAAATGTGCAGAATTCAGTCTTTATTCAGTCAAAGATAGCCTGCACTGGAATGAAGGTGGTATAACATTTTAAGGAAAAAACAATACCCGCTCTCATTCCAATTTTAACCAGAGAGCCTTTTTTTTGGTACTCATAAATGGCAGAAGAGGTTTTGATAGAATCTAATGGGAAAAGTAGAGGGGTAAGTAAGCCAAATTTATTATTAGGATTTTATTATTATTATTATTATTATTATTATTATACGTGTTTAATGAATTCTTTAATTTTTGATGCAACCAAGAGTTTTGAGAAGGAGAAAATATTCAAAACATTATAAAATATGATGGTTCCTCTAGATGAAAAGACTATCACA
This sequence comes from Barbus barbus, assembly GCF_936440315.1. Classification (NCBI taxonomy): domain Eukaryota; kingdom Metazoa; phylum Chordata; class Actinopteri; order Cypriniformes; family Cyprinidae; genus Barbus; species Barbus barbus. The sequence continues at coordinate 18,894,817 of NC_136735.1, read as the reverse complement.
ATTCATATCGTGCATATGTTAAATTCTCGTTTACAAGGAGAATTTGGCTGTAAAGTGAAATCATCTCTTTTTTTGTTCTCAAAATGTATTTATTTCGTTCTCGTAATTGTCTGTAAATCTGCTATTTAACTTGTAATCTTTTTAAAAGCGCAACTAATCTAAACTTAATTCATTTGATTTATTTAAAGCATATTTCCAAACTAAAAACTGTGTGTGTGCGCGTGTGTGTAAATGTGTAAGAGTCTCACTATCCTATCTGCATGTAGAATGGTTTATGAACTTGTGTTTTTTCACACTTCTGTGAAGGAAGCCCAGCAAGGCAGCAATATTAGAATGTTTCCTACAGTTTCTATAAATTAATTCATTATATGTTCAAAGGCAGCAGTCCAAAGTATCTTTTATTTGGTATTTTTCCCAACAAACAAACATTAAATAACATGCTTCTTCAAGCTTTAGGGTCATGTTTATAAATGCAAAGCATTTTTAGCAAGCGGCTGTCTAGCTATTTGCAACTCTCTTAAAGAGACAGCAAATGGCAGCAAGATCTTAGAAAATAACGAGTATCTTACATCTTGTCAGGCAGAAAAAAAAAAAATGTTTATCAGTAAATGTGCTGTCATTGTACATTAGGAAGCACCAAACAGCATGGGTCACATTAAAAAAAACTTTCCCATTCATTTTCTGTGAGGGCATTACAAAAAACATTCTTCAATAAAGATAAACCAAAACAACTTAAGAGATCAATCACAGCATAACAACCTTTGACTTGAAGGAAAAAAGAAAAAAGAAAGAAAATTACTCATCCCAACAATTATTGTGAATTAACAATGTAATGACTGTAGAATGACATGTCATTGATCCTGAGCTCTTCGTCTTGAAAGGTTTCCACATTATTGCGGAATTTCTTTATATGAAGAAAAAATGAGGTTTTTACTTCTTCACTGCATCTTGTGAACATCCTGTGCCTGTTGCAGAGAAAGCTCTATTTCTGAGAGCCCTGTGTTCTCTTTCTGTGGCCCACCCATAAAATTTAGAGTAAATTTAATCTCGGACCCTGTTTATAGGTTTTTACTTTAATTTTACTGTTTTTATTTAAAAGAAAATAGTTGCTTTTGAGAATATTATATCAGTTTCCAACTATGTATTATTAATTCATTGTACAATACATATAAAACAAAGTTAAGTTGGTTAGTGAAATATAAAAAAGGAATTAGTGGTTATTATCATTTTTGCTCTTTTTACACATACTTATACACAAGTGACAATCTCTCCCTTCATACTTTGAGGTTTCCACTTCTTCTTAACTGAGAAGTTTTTTTTTTCATTTCAGTGCTTTTCCACTTTTGGCAGGTGATGATAGTGATTTTGTACATGTGCAGGGTAATTGTTGTAACTCAGTTTGCCTGGGCAGTGAACACTCATGCTAGATCTAGTCATGGTTCACTTGCACGCTAATGCAGTCACGTGCTGAATGGATCAGCACCAGAGTCTAATACTTTAGACTCAGTTTACGGTTTATAAACAATATAACATTTGTGCTTAAAGTGTGATTTTCTAATCCAGAGAGAAAATTCTTACTTTATTGTGCATGTTGATTACAGTGTGTATCGAATGAAATATTTCTGTAATCTACTCATTCTTTCTATATAGAGTGGTGTCACTATAAGATTCTTGGCCCTTTGAACAAATTTGTGTTCGACCTCAGCCTTGCTTGCCCCAGGACATAATTGTTGGCCCCTCTAAGCCACTGGGACCTATGCACACAGTTCCCCCTGATCACGATGTCCCTGTGCCTATATAACCAGCAGTGTTGAACACTCAAATTATTAAAGAAAATCTGCTCATATCATTATAGTTTTTTAAGCCAAACCAGCTTTCTTATAAAAGCAACTTCACGTTAGAAACAATGTAATAATGTGATTTATCTAAGTAACAGGCGTCTTAAGAAAAGTTTAAATCCAAAAACAAGAATGTGTGTTATTATAAACAGCTACCTGACTCATGGTTGTCTATCACTTGTTTCTCCAGCATCTAACCTCATCCCTGTTGGCGGTCCTCTCTTCCTTTGGGAGCTCTATGCTGTATGGTTATAACCTGGCGGTTGTTAATTCTCCTGCAGAGGTGAGTGAGACCACAAACACAATTTTTCACATAGCCTCACATAACTCTTTTTTTTATGCAGCTGGATTGAATCACCTACTTGGTGATTCAATCCAGATGATACAAACTCATCTACATATTAGCTAACCTGAAGGTGAGTACATTTTCATTTGCAAATTTTCATTTTGGGGCGAGCTGTTCCTTTAAGTGTGTGATTTAATTTAGTTGAAAATCTTTAGCTAATTGAATCTCATATCGCTGCCTAACATATATTATAACTGTTTAAGAATGACTGGTAATGTCTATTTGTTCTTCACACAGTACATAAAGGACTTTTATAACCAAACCATTGTGAGGCGTAATGGGTCAGGAGTGGATAAAGAGACTCTCACACTTATTTGTTCAGTCACTGTGTCTATATTTGCCATTGGAGGCCTGGTGGGCTCTCTCACAGTGGGAATGCAGGTTACCAGATTTGGGAGGTACAGTCTACAGTTTGTACATGTTTCCCCTCTATTAAACTTAAAAGGAATAGTTTCTGAAATGTCGACTCATTGTATTAGCTGGCCAAAGTTCAATAGCCACTTGAATGTTTTGTGCATCTTTCTAATTTGTAGGAGAGGGACACTGGTACACAGCACAGTTCTGGTGTTTATCGCCGGAGTGCTGATGGGCTTCAGTCAATTATGTGAATCTCCAGAGATGATCATCATTGGGCGCTTCATTATAGGGATACACTCAGGTTATTAGTTTCATTTAATATGGAAGGCCTTAAATGCCAAAAATGACTCACCATGTCATAACATGACTTTCTTTTTTTATCTGGGACATAAAATATATATTTTTTGATGGTTGTTGCCGTTTTTAAATTTTTTTTTATTATAAACAGCGGGATACATTTAGCAATTTTAGTGTAGTCCTTCCTTTCTTAAATATGTCTACTCATATTGGATTGTAATTTTCTCCTTTGGATTTCTTCAGCTGCTGTACTGATATGTGCTTCTCTGTTGTGCTTCTGCAGGGATTTCTCTCAGCGTAGTGCCCATGTATCTGGGAGAAATTGCTCCTAAGGATCTCCGGGGCTTCCTAGGACTTGTGCCCAGCATCTTCATCTGTATAGGAGTGTTTATCGCTCAGATTCTGGGACTCTATGAGATCTTGAGCAAGGTGGTTCCCTTCCATTTTATTTTATAACATTAGATTGTCTTTCTCTGTTATGAACATCACAGATTAATTGCTGTATTCTTAACTTTTGTTGTGCCAACATACTTTAAACAGATCTGTTACTGCTTTACTGTCAGTCTTGTTAAGTCTTCTTATCATTATCATTTAGTTGTTCCACACAGGAAGAGCACTGGCCTCTGTTCCTCTCTCTAGTTGCGGTGCCTACATTCATACAACTCATGTTGTTGCCATGGTTCCCCGAGAGTCCGAGATATCTGTTGATGGAAAAGCGGAACATTCATGCCACTATCACAGGTAAAGACACAGCCAAATCCATATTACAGTCTTTCTTAAGTGGAACACAAAAGATGATTTTGTTTTTCAACAATACCCTAAAGATTATCAGTCAATAGCAAAATTTTGCTTCACACAGAGCAATTGCACAACTTCAGAAGATTTATATATATATACTACTGTATGGACTATTATACTGTTATGGTGCTTTTGTTCTTTGAAAGCCTTTTATCATTCATTGTAATTGTATGGAAAAGAGTGACCACTGAATTCTCTGGTGTGTAAACCAGAGGAATATGTTTAAAATACATTTATTTCATGCTAAGTATCATTCAAATCTATTAACATACTTACTGGCATATTGCTCAAGACTTTACTGATGTAAACATTTTAATTAAACTTTATTTGGAGTACTACTTGTGCACAATGCACATTTCTTAATATTAAGCCTAAAATGTGCTTTAATGTCACTATTAATGAGGATTTTATGATCTTTGAATAATATTAGTCTTTAAATGTGAGATATTTAAAGTGTACCTTATGTGTACTTGCAATATAGTTCCACTTTAGCACAATCAAATACATTCAGTATATCTTTAGTTGGACTTCAGCTCTACTTCTGCACAATTAAAGTGCATTAAAGGGTTACTCCACCCCAAAATGAAAATTTTGTCATTAATCACTTACTCCCATGTCGATTCAAATCCGTAAATGCTTCTTTTGCCTTCGGAACACAATTTAAGTTATTTTGATGAAAACCGGTAGGCTTGTGACTGTCCCATTGACTGCCATATAAATAACACTCTCAAGGCACAGAAAAGTATGAAAGACATCCCAAAAATAGTCCATCTGCCATCAGTGGTTCAACTGTAATGTTATGAAGCTACAAGAATATTTTTTGTACGCAAAGAAAACAAAAATAACGACTTTATTCAACAATTCGTCTCCTCCGAGTCAGCGTAGCACCATTTTGGAGAGTATCCGCCGGACGCAAACTGCGTATGCTGTTCTGTGTCAGCCGCAACACACGAATACGCTGTTTTCGTTCAAATCAATGCATAAATAAACATAGAAGACGTATCCATGTGGTGCAGCTGATACATTTATTATTTATTTTTCACTTGGGAAGTTGAAAAAAAACTTAAAATCTTCCATTAAAAAAATCTAAAAATTCTTCTGAATGTTGGCTGCATTAAGGTTGATTAAATTGTGTTGGAGGGATTAGTGGCCAGACCAGAAGACTCTCATAAGCTGTTATTGTTCATACTGTGATCTCAGGCTTTAGAAGCCGACACTACAAAGGCCCATCGGTCATACAGCAGCTACCAGACAGGAGAACTCACTGACTGCAGCAAAGAATGTGAGACGGGATTAGAGGAGAGTTGCATAAACATTAAATCATTTCTATACAGAATCATTACGGATTTGTGTGATTTAAATGTAAGCACATGTACTTCTTGAAGGATGACTAGATGGATGAGATAATTAATTAAACATTTACATATCTTAGATAAGTAGCGTCAATGTGCTTATGTTGGAACACATAAGAGGAGCCAGAGGAGAAATTCAGCGTTTCCTTTTCCTCCTTCTTTTTGGATCCCTTGTGCTCCCACAAAACACAATGACAAGACAAATGAACACATGGCAACCAAACCATCATCTGCCATGCACTCAAACAGAAAAAAACAACATGCAATCAGAAATGCACAAAGCATGGATGTCCGGATTCCGAGGCTAAAACTGAACCAAGATTAGACCAAAGTGTGTGCAGACATGTCCTGAACACCTAAAACAAAAAGGAAAAGAGCACACGGCTCAGAGAACAACCCCAAATATGTACACTTACACAAGGACAAGACACACAACCCATGATTGTCAGGATCCTGTCACCAAACTAAGAATAAGATCAATGATGGTGACAGGACCCTGACACTATGTGTATTGTGAAAGACACTATATAAATAAAATGGACTATTTTAAATTTTATTATTATTTTAATTTATGAGGGTCTTTGAGAAAAAGAAGTTCACTTTATCATACTTTTTAAAATATGTTTATGTATTACATAATAATATTATTTCAAATAATTTACTTTTAACGTTTTTGATACTAAATGAAAATGTATTATAGTTTACATTTATATAAGATGCAGTTAGCTTGAACTGTATTTTGTAAAATAGTACTTACATGCATTTTATATGTAATTTCAGAATTACTTTTATTGTGTTTAAAAAAAATGGTTAAAGTGCACTGCTAAATTTACTGACAAGCATTTATGTCATTTCTATGGAAACTTGTATGTCATGTATTTAAATATATTTGTAATTACACATCTGTGACCCTGGACCACAAAACCAGTCTTAAGTCGCTGGGGTATATTTGTAGCAATAGCCAAAAATACATTGTATGGGCCAAAATGATTGATTTCTCTTTTATGCCAAAAAATCATTAGGATAGTAAGTAAAGATCATTGTCCATAAGATATTTAGTACATTTCCTACTGTAAATATATCAAAACTTATTTTTTGATTTCATAATATGCATTGCTAAGGACTTATTTGGACAACTTTAAAGGCGATTTTATCAATATTTAGATTTTTTTGCACCCTCAGATTCCAGATTTTCCAATAGTTGTATCTCAGCCAAATATTATCCTATCCTAACAAACCATACATCAATGGAAAGCTTCTTCTCATTATTTCCATGGTTTTGAGTGAGCATAAAACTGTACTGTATATTCAATATTTATATTTTATTTATGTGTATATTTCAGATTATATATAGGCTATACACCAGCCTATATACTTATAATCAATAAATATATTGATCTCTTGTTCTTTTGTCTGTGTGGTTGGAATCATTGCAGGATTCTGCATTGGGCCTAGTGAGGATCTCACTGAACGGGAATTTATCTTAGTCATTTTCATGCCTTCATCTATATCAGACTCTTAAAGGTTGCCCTTTATATTTGTAACGGTCTAAATAGGTCAAATATGTGTTGGCATAAAGGTTTTCAAGAGCGGGTGTGAATAAATATAGATTTAAATTCAAAGAGACAGGATAGTCTGTTGCATGACCTGATGTTTTATTCGGACCCAGAATAAGTAAAGTAAAAGTAAAGTCGTGACGTATTGTCAAGTATGGTGACCCATACTCGAAATTGATGCTCTGCGTTTAACCCATCCAAGTGCACACACACAGCAGTGAGTAGTGAACAAATGCACACACACACACACACACACACACACACCGTGAACACACACCCGGAGCAGTGGGCAGCCATGCTGCAGCGCCCGGGGAGCAGTAGGGGGTTCGGTGCCTTGCTCAAGGGCACCTCAGTCGTGGTATTGAGGGTGGAGAGAGCGCTGGACATTCACTCCCCCCACCTACAATCCCTGTCGGCCGGGGACTCGAACCCGCAACCTTTCGATTATGAGTCCGACTCTCTAACCATTAGGCCACGACTTCCCCACGACTTAAGGCGAGATGAACATGCAGTGTGTGTTTCATTCATACTCGAGGGCCGGAGGGCGCAGAAAGTTGCACCATGAAATTCCTAATATATGAAATGGATGAAAACAGCTGTTTTCACAGAAAACAAAACGACGAGTTTGAGTCCTTTATTGTCGATTGCGACAATATATGGTTTATTTGTGTTTTTCAAGTCATCTCCAGGTAATAAATAAAGTATATGAACAATGCAGTGCTAATTGACATAGCATTCATTACAGTATATAAACTATTCTGCCTCATGGGACAAAAAAGTGTTTGTAGTATATAAACAAATCATTATTACAGGTTATTGTCCAGCAGTGTATTTCTAAGCTATAAAAAAGCTATAAATAAGAGAAAAACTTAAAGTTGCCTATACACTACCAGTCAAAAGTTTTTGAACATTACAATTTTTAATGTTTTTTAAAGAAGTCTCTTCTGCTCAGAAAGCCTGGATTTATTTGATCCAAAGTAGGCCATGCTCTCTGGTCCATGCTCTCCTGGTTTACCATCACCAGAGGTCACCCGTTCACCACATTGACTCTCACACTACACAGCACACTGGACTACAGTTCCCACAATGCATTGCACAGATCACAGCTGTCACCATTCACTCATCACACACACCTGATGCTCATTTCACAATTACGCACTCACTATTTAACCTGGGACTTCCTCTTGCTCTGGGCCGAGTATTGTCTGCATTTAGTGCTCTCCTAGCGCTAGCTGCTTTACCGTGCCTTCTGTGTTTCTGTTCAGTTTCTGTAATTGTTTAGCACTTATCACTCTCCCAGGGATAGCTACTTTACGGAGCCTTTGTCTTAGTCATAGTCTTGCCTTGTTTTCCTGCCGTGTTTGACCCTGCTCGTGTTTCCTGGATTTACCCTTTGCCTCTGCTGTTTGGACTCTGTTCGCTCCCTGTTTGGATTATTGCTCTCGTCTCTGGATTATCTCTCTGCCTTGCCCCTTTGGATACTGTACGCTGATCGTCGACCCACGCTGCCCTTCGGATTGTTCTGTGTCTTGCCTCTGCCATACCTGTCTGCTGTTATTTGACCCTGCCTCTCTTGACCATGTTTACTAATAAAGCCCTGCGAATGGATCCGCACGTCTCACATCTCGTCAACCCTGTAACAGAATACTCGGCCACAAGAGGATCCAGCAGCTTTTCAGAGGATCAGGAGGATGGTATGGACACAGCTTTTCGTTTGCTGCGTTTCAAGCAGGGTACCCGATCGCTGGAGGAGTGTATCGAGGGGTTTTTAAATTTAGCCAATGACTCTGATCTGCCGGACTGTTTTTTAATTGATCTGTTTGGTGATGGCCTTAACTCTCAGAACTAAACTCTTTAAAGAGGGTCCGCGTTCGTCACTCTCGCAGTTCATGGATTATGCCTTGCTGTGTGTGGGCTCTCCGTTCACTGTGGGTGTCGCGGATGAACGTGACACCGCACTCACTCGCGAAATGGTGGTAACAACCACATCCCTTCAGGTCGTCGCTGTCAAGCCAGAGTCTGCTCACGTCGTCGCTGTCAAGCCAGAGTCTGCTCACGTCGTCACTGTCAAGCCAGAGTCTCTTCACGCCTCCGCCGAGCTGCCAGAGGCTGTCACCAGAGATCTAAGGTCAGGCCTTCGAGTTCCCTGGCTGATATCCAGTGTGATGGACCCACCACTGATGTCAGTGCGAGTAGCTGGCATTCCCAGGGCCTCAACCCTGGCTGTTACTGAGACTACTCCCCTGACCTCAGTGCTTCCCGTTATGGTGGTCGCCATTTTGAGTGTGTGGGCTACACACTGTGCTCCTGAGGCCTCTCCTGTCCACGAGTCTGTTCCTGAGGTCTCTACTGTTCACGAGTCTGCTCCAGTGCCTCCAGAGGTGGCGGCTTCCGCTGCAGAACCTCCCGAAGTGGTGGCACTTACTCCCGTATCCCAAGAATCCAGTTCTCATGTCACGGCCAGGAGTGCCGATCCCGAATCCCGAGAATCCAGTTCTCATGTCACGGCCAGGAGTGCCGATCCCGAATCCAATTCTCAAACTACGGCCAGGAGTGCCGATCCCGAATCCAGTTCTCCAGTCACGGCCGGAAGTGCCGATCCAGATCCCTGAGAATCCTGTTCTCCAGTCACGGCCAAGGAGGCCGTCTGCGAATCCTTGTCCTGCCCAGTCACGGCCATGAAGGCCGTTCTTGAACTCACTGTCTACCCTATCACGGCCACGGAGGCCGTCCCTGAACTCACTGTCTGCCCTGTCACGGCCACGGAGGCCGTTCCCGAACTCCCTGTTTACCCTGTCACGGCCATGGAGGCTGTTCCTGAGCTCACTGTCTGCCCTGTCACGGCCATGGAGGCCGTTCCTGAGCTCACTGTCTGCCCTGTCACGGCCATGGAGGCCGTTCCTGAGCTCACTGTCTGCCCTGTCACGGCCATGGAGGCCGTTCCTGAGCTCACGCCCTGTCCTGTCACGGCTAAAGAGGCCATCTGTGAGCTCTCGCCCTGTCCTGTCACGGCCAAAAAGGCCGCCTGTGAACTCACGCCCTGTCCTGTCACGGCCAAAGAGGCCGCCTGTGAACTCACGCCCTGTCCTGTCACGGCCAAAAAGGCCGCCTGTGAACTCACGCCCTGTCCTGTCACGGCCAAAGAGGCCGCCTGTGAACTCACGCCCTGTCCTGTCACGGCCAAAGAGGCCGCCTGTGAACTCACGCCCTGTCCTGTCACGGCCAAAGAGGCCGTCTGTGAGCTCTCGCCCTGTCCTGTCACGGCTAAAAACAGTCTATGAATCCTCGTCCTGCCCTGCCACGCCCTCTGTGATCATGAATGCTCTCCCTGTATTGTCTGTCTCTGCTCTCCCTATGTTGTCTGTCTCTGTTTCCCCCAGATCTCAGACTCTGCCATGGTTTCCTGCCCAGTCTGCTTCCTGGCGAGGGTTTTCTGCTCAGGTCTGGTGGTCCTCTCTCCCGCCGTGGTGGTCTTCTGCCCGGGTCTGTTGGTCGTCTGCCCCGCCGTGGTGGTCTTCTGCTCGGGTCTGGTGGTCGTCTGCTCCGCCATGGGGGTCTTCTGCCCGGGTCTGGTGGTCGTCTGCCCTGCCGTGGTGGTCTTCTGCTCGGGTCTGGTGGTCGTCTGCTCCGCCGTGGTGGTCTTCTGCTCGGGTCTGGTGGTCGTCTGCTCCGTCGTGGTGGTCTTCTGCTCGGGTCTGGTGGTCATCTGCTCCGCCCTGGTGGGTTCCTGCTCTGTCTGCTCCGCCCTGGTGGGCTCTTGCTCTGTCCTGGTCGCCGGTTCCGGCTGGATGTCCTGCTCTGCCCCAATCCCCGGTCTTCCCACTTCCTCAAGGACCTGGCCCTCCGTCCCTCCCCCTGTTCCGCCTCCGCTCCACCGCCCTCCTGGATTATTTAGGAGCGTCTGGAAGCCGCTCCTTGGGGGGGGGCTATGTCACGAATCTGGTCCATGCTCTCCTGGTTTACCACCACCAGAGGTCACCCGTTCACCACATTGTCTCTCACACTACACAGCACACTGGACTATAGTTCCCACAATGCATTGCACAGATCACAGCTGTCACCATTCACTCATCACACACACCTGATGCTCATTTTACAATCACGCACTCATTATTTAACCTGGGACTTCCTCTTGCTCTGGGCCGAGTATTGTCTGCATTTAGTGCTCTCCTAGCGCTAGCTGCTTTACCGTGCCTTCCGTGTTTCTGTTCAGTTTCTGTAATTGTTTAGCACTTATCACTCTCCCAGGGATAGCTACTTTACGGAGCCCTTGTCTTAGTCATAGTCTTGCCTTGTTTTCCTGCCGTGTTTGACCCTGCTCGTGTTTCCTGGATTTACCCTTTGCCTCTGCCGTTTGGACTCTGTTCGCTCCCCGTTTGGATTATTGCTCTCGTCTCTGGATTATCTCTCTGCCTTGCCCCTTTGGATACTGTACGCTGATCGTCGACCCACGCTGCCCTTCGGATTGTTCTGTGTCTTGCCTCTGCCATACCTGTCTGCTGTTATTTGACCCTGCCTCTCTTGACCATGTTTACTAATAAAGCCCTGTGAATGGATCCGCACATCTCACGTCTCGTCAACCCCGTAACAAAAACAGTACAATTTAGAAATATTTTCACTATTTAAAATAACTTTTCTATTTGAATATATTTTAAAATGTAAATTACTCCAGTCACACGATCTTTCAGAAATGATTCTAATATTCAGATTTGCTGCAAAAAAAAAAAACATTTATTATGATGTTGAAGACAGCTGAGTAGAATTTTTTTTTTTTTTTTCAGGTTTCTTTGAATATAAAGTACAGAAGAACAGCATTTATCTGGAATAGAAATATTTTGTAACATTATAAATGTCTTTTATCATCACTTTTGATCAATTTAAACCATCCTTGCTAAATAAAACTCTTAATTTCTTTTCCTAAATAAAATAAAATAATAATACCGACTACGCACTTTTGAATGGTGTAGTGTATAATGTTACAAAAGCTTTTTATTTCAGATAAATGCTGATCTTTGGATCTTTCTATTCATCAAAGAATCCTGAAAAAAATGACTCAACTGTTTTAAATAATAATAATTAACAAATGTTTCTTGAGCAGCACATCAGCATATTAGAATGATTTCTGAAGGATCATGTGACACTGAAGACTGGAGTAAATTGATCACAGAAATAAATTATATTTTCCAATATATTCAAATAGAAAGCAGTTATACATAGTAAAACTGTATTTTGGATTAAATAAATGCAGGCTTGGTGAGCAGAATTTATTAAAGTTTATTAAAAAAACATTTCTGTCCCCCTCACTTCTAAAATGATGGCTAAGCCCCTGCCTAGGCCTACATGAACCTGTTGGATTCAAAGCGTTTTTAATTAAAAAATAATAATAAAAAAAAAAGCAACACTGCTATATGATAAGTTATGTAGCATGTGTTGCTTTTTTTTCAAATTAATTAAAATACATCAAATTAATATGACTTTAATGCTGTTATATGTTTGTTCCTGCACAGCTGGTGTCCCATTTCTCATGACAGGAGAGCTCTTTAAACAATCCCATCGACCTACATTGTAGGAGGATTTTTCAACTGGATATCAAACTTCACTGTGGGATTTGTCTTTCCATTCCTTCAGGTAAATCTGTTTTTGTCAATCCTTGTTGCTGTTTTAAAGGGTAACTAAATCCTAAAACAACTTTTTTGAATTAATGATCTGTAAGACTGTGTCTTTAGTAGTGCTGTGCATTGATTCGAGGAAATGTTTTGACATTTGGTTATAAAATGTTTTAATTTTGTAATATATGGTGTAAAAACGTCTAAGTGCTGCCCTCTTCAGGTTGAACGGTGGCGACTGCAGTTGAATTTTCCTATTGGACGTTGCATACCCCTGTGGCATATGATGGCACTTACTAACCACACCCCTGCACGAGTTCACCACGTCCCCTCTGTCTCCACTGGGCTCTGCCCACTTTTCCAGCATTTTTCAAATATTGCCAGTGGGTGGAGTTAGGCTCTGACCAGGGGTTTAGTTACCCTTGGAGTGTCTATGTACACTAAGTGCAAATAGCCTGCCTTGTTAGCAAAGACTATTTATATTATCTCCACCCACCAACGTGTGATTGGGTTATTCAACATAAAAAAAAGACATTAATTCAGCAGCAGTTTCAGTGGTGTAGATTCAAGATTTTTATTCTTGATATTTTATTATTGTAGATGGTCAGGCATGCACTTTTTGACGCGGTCGACCCGAGTTCGAGCCCCCCTTTTGCCGATTTTTTTTTTTCCCCCTCCCTTTTTAAATCTCATATCGCATCGGAAAGGCATTTATTTTCAATAAAAATTAAGGCAATAATCAAAAAGTTGAAAATAAATGTATCGGGTAGAGTTAGGGTAGGTGTAGGGAGGGCTTTTTCCCAATAAGGTGCCATCCATTTAATGATTTGAATTAAGGGGATACACTGCTGGCCAATAGGGTAAAAAAATTAACTAATAGTTATCACCTTACTTACCTAGTTGATTGATTACATTGATATGCTAGAGAGTACCAGAGGGGACATTGCGCTGTCTCCTGAGTAGCGAAGAGGTCCACCTGAGCCTGGCCAAACACTCTCCAAATCTGCTTCACCACCTCGGTGTGAAGCATCCATTCCCCGGACAAAAGCCCCTGTCTCGACAGGGTGTCTGCTCCCACATTGAGATGCCCAGGGATGTAAACCACTTTCAATGAGAGTAGTTTTCCCTGGGCTCACACAAGGATGTGGTGCGCCAGCCTGTACAGGGGGCGCGACTGCAGACCTCCTTGGTGGTTTATATAAGAGACCACCAATGTATTGTCGGTGCGAACTAACACATGGTGACCACTTAGTGTCTGGGAGAAAGCATTTCAGAGCCTAAAACACGGCCAGCATCTCGAGCCTGTTGATGTGCCAGGCTAGATGACAGCCTCTCCACAGGCCGTGGGCAGGGTGGCCACTCATGATCGTTCCCCAAACGGTGAGGGATCCCTAGGACAAGAACCAAGGTTGTCTCCACATGTCTAAGGCACGTAGGCACCGCCGCGTGACCTTGATCATGCGAAGCGGGTTTCCCCTTGGGGAGAACCCCTTGGTCTTGAGCCACCACTGTAGGGGTCTCATGTACAGCAGGCCAATAGGTATCACGTTGGACGCAGCTGCCATCAGACTCAGCAGTCTCTGAAACTGCTTGACAGTGAGTGACTGGCCTTTCACTCTCCTGAACTCCGTGAGGATCGACTCGATCCGAGCAGGGGACATACGTGCCTGCATCGTGGTCGAATCCCACACCACGCCAAGATAAGTGGTTCTCTGTAATGGAGAAAGAACACTCTTCTTGGCATTCAGTCTTAACCCCAACACTTTCATGTGGGCGAGAACAACATCTCGATGTTGAGCCGCCCTCCGCTCTGACTGAGCGAGAATCAACCAATCGTTGATGTAATTGAGTATGCGGACGCCCCGTAGCCGCAGCAGAGCGAACGCAGCGTCCACGGGGTGAGAGTACTAGGCCGAAAGGAAGTACCCGATATTGGTAAGCTATGCCCCCAAAAGCAAACCTCAGGAACCTCCTGTGAGAGGGAAGGATGGAGACGTGGAAGTATGCGTCCCGTAGATCGATCGCGACAAACCAGTCCTCGGAACTGATTTGAGATGCGACCTGCTTGAGAGTAAGCATCTTGAACTTCAGTCTGGCAACTGAGTGGTTCAGCTGCCTCAGATCTAAAATGGGATGCAACCCTCCATCCTTCTTTGGAACTATGAAGTACCGGCTGTAGAACCCAGACTCTCTTTGGTGAGGAGGAACCACCTCGATGGCTTCCTTCCTTAAGAGAGCGTCTCTTGTTCCATTACCAGAGCCTGCTCGGGGCCCACTAACATGGTATTTACCCCGTTGAATTGAGGCAGACGAGAACCGAACTGGATACTGTAGCCTCTCTCTACAGTGCGCAGGACCCATCGAGACACATTTGGCAGTAGTTTCCACGCTGCGAAATAGTCTACTAAGTCTACGACTGGCCTCTGGTGTAACCTGTCCTGGAACAGCACACCGGCAGCGAACGGCCAAACTAGCTGCTCCAGAGACCCCCGAGGGGGTGGTGAGCATCTCGGCTCCGCCACATTTCCGGGCGGAAGAGACCGAGATATGCGCTCGCTGGAGACCGCTGCGCCCTGGAACACTATATGTGGCAGGGTTAGCAGATCGATCTCCTGAGAGCACTGGGGGAGGACGAGCACCGTACATTGCGGCGATCGTCGCTCTACCCCAGCGGGGGCTGCCCTCATAAGCCTTGGTCCACGACCATCAGGGCTTCTTGGCCGAAGACCTCTTCGTCTGAAGCACGGTCCGCAGATCCTGCTTAGGCTGGGAGGCAGTGTTGGGGAAAGTTACTTTTAAAAGTAATGCATTACAATATTGCGTTACTCCCTAAAAAAGTAACTAATGACGTTACTTAGCTACTTTTTATGGAAAGTAATGCGTTACATTACTTTTGCGTTACTTTTGCATTACTTTTTAAATATGAGCAGGGCTTGATTGTTTTTAATACAAGAAATTACATTAATACAAATGTAAAAGCCCTGTATCTTGTCAAGGAAAAGTAAATTCACGTCTGTAAAGTAAAACTCAGGATAAGAAGGTTTAACACTCTTCGGCAATAAAAAAAACAATGAAGCACAATTGTTAGTTTATCTAAAGTCATTTTTGCTTATTAGTATGGTTGAACTGGATCATCAAAGGTCAGCAGCAAAGACATTGGTTAATAAAATGGGATTAGATACATTTGTGTTGTTTAACACATTTAATTATTGCAGTTTGCGTCATATTCTGAGTTTGCATTTCACTGTTTTAATTCATTTTGATGAATACTAAATCTGTTTTTTGCGAGTGGGATGAATTCATGCACATTCACATTTAGATCTATAGTAACAGCATGCTCACACAGCGCATTGTCAGTCAATAAATGGGGAAAAAGTAACTGTAAGTTACTAAGTAAGTGTCTATTTACACTGTGCAAATATCCCATCTTGTTGGCAAAGCCTATTTACACTAACTCCGCCCACTAACGTGTGATTGGGTTAGTCAACAATAAAAAAAGAAGTTACTTCAACATCAGTTTCAGTGGCGTAGATGGTAAGGCGTATGCTTTTTGACACGATCGACCCGAGTTCGAATCCACCTTTTGCCAAACATTTTTTTTCTCCCTTTTCAAATCTCATATCGCATCAGAAAGGCATTTATTTTCAAGAAAAATGAAGGAAATAATCAAAAAGTTGAAAATAAAGTATCGGCTAGGGTTAGGGTAGGTGTAGGGAGGGCTTTATTGTCCCAATAAGGTGGCATCCATTTAATAAATTTGAATTAAAATTATAATTTGCACTCAGTACGTTATTATTGCGCACTGTTTTATAATGTACTACAATACTGAGGTGCAGATAATTGCCACTATTTGCAATAAGTAGTATAAATAGCAGAAAATCTTGCTATTTTAACATAGTGTAAATAGAATCTATATCTATTTGCACAGTGTAAATAGCATATCGTTAAAAAATATTGCTATTTTCACTTGGTGTAAATAGAATCCATCGCTATTTACACTTAGTGCAAATAGCCGCTGCCAAAAAGTAACTGGCGTTACTTTTTTGAAAAAGTAACTCAGATATTTTCTTGTAAATTAAAAAGTAATGCGTTACTTTACTAGTTACTTGAAAAAAGTAATATTATTACGTAACTCGCGTTACTTGTAATGCGTTACCCCCAACACTACCTCCTGGTGCCTGTCGACAACGGCGTCAACAGCGTCACCGAAGAGGCCGGAAGGCGAGAGCGGGGCGTCCAAGAGGAAGACCCTGTCACGATCCTTAATATCGGACAGGGTCAACCACAGATGCCTCTCCGCCGCCACAAATAAGCGGTTTTGCAGAGTTCACTAATGTCCTCCGCAGAAATTCCCTCGCCCTCATCCAACTCTTTAAGCAGGTCAGTCTGGTATGCCTGCAACACCACCATGGTGTGTAGACATGAACCAACCTGACCCGCTGCTGCGTACCCCTTGTCCACCAGTGCTGATAATGTGCGCAGCGGCTTGGTGGGCAGGGTCGGAGCCTTCAGAGACGATGCCACGTCAGGAGACAGATAGCCCGCAAGCGTCTGTTCCACACGCGGCATTGCTCTGTAACCGCGCTCACTCGTCCTATCACATTACCGTAGTAATCGGACGAGGGGACTAAGAGGCGGGCCGAGAAGGGTTTTCCCCACGACCTCGACACCTCAGACACTCGGCCGGCCAGTTGAGACTCAACTTGGCTACAGCACGAGTGATCACCTCGACAAGCTCCTCATATTGGGGTGACAGAAGGGGTGCAACGTGCTCGGCACTTCCTATGTCACCCTCCTCGGAGGAAGACACGAGAAGCGCCAAGGCCGCTGTCCGAGGGGAAGTATCCGCCAGGCAGGCTTCCAAACTCGGGGAGCGGTCATGGGATCCGGTAGGTGAGGATGGAGATAGAGACTCGCTCGTCTCCAATCCCTCTACCAGATCCCGCTGCGAACCCGAGTGCCGTCTCCGCTCCATGGGGAACGCCAATGAAGGAACCCTCTCCGGAGAAAAGGTCCAGTGGGAGCGAAGCACAAGGAAGGCCCTTGCAGTGCGGGCAATCAGCCCCCTCGAGAGCCGCCTCCACGTGTCTCGCTCCCAGGCAAAGCACACACAAGCCAAGCTGTGTGTATCTCCCACACACAAGTATCGCTTGCAGGGAAGAACACAACTTGTATTACGCCTCGCCCCCAAGCTTGGACTTAAACTGCTTCTTTGACATAATAACAGACAGACAACAGTAAATAGGACTCACAGTACACAGAGCACTTAGCTGAATGACAGAAAGCTGATGCCGGTTCCACCGCACGTGCTTTTATACCAGCTGGTCATTACGTCACCTCACCCGTGACGTCCTTCCCATTCGTTGGACGGATTTCATTAGTATTCAGAGCCGGTTACGCTGGGGGTGTTCCCCAAAGCGTCTCCTGACGCAGCTCGAGTTCCTGAAGAAGAAACTGTGTTTTTGCCTGCAGTGTCTCCCCTTAAAACTATAATGTACACTTAATACGTTATTATTGCGTGCTGTTTTATAATGTACTACACTACCGAGGTGCAGATAATTGCCACTATTTGCAATAAGTAGTATTAATAGCCAAAAATCTTGCTATTTTAACATGGTGATACCATTCATCGCTATTTGCACTTAGTGTAAATAGTATCTATTACTAAGAAAATATGCTCTTTGCACTTGGTGTAAATAGTATCTATCACTAAGAAAATATGCTCTTTGCACTTAGTGTAAATAGTATCTATCACTAAGAAAATATGTTCTTTGCACTTTGCACTACAGTGTAAATAGCATCTATTGCTATTTGCACTTAATGTAAATATACACATTTTTAATGGGGATTTTAGGTTTGTAATAAATTTACATCTTAATTTATGAAAATTATATATCGCCCTATAGGTATCATACAGTGATGGACAGAATTATTGACACCCTTGATAAATGTGAAGAAAAAAGCCTGTAAAAATTAATCTGCATCATTAATCCTTTTGATCTTTTTATAAAAAAAAATCCACAAAAATGTTTTTCTCAAATACACGTTGGACACAATTATTGACACCCCTAGAAATTATTATGAGTTAAATATCTGTGAAGTATATTCCCATACATATTTACAATTTTGAGCACTCCAGGGTGATTATGAACTCCCATTTCCAACTTCAGGGTAATAATTAAGAATTTCCAATCAACATAAAGTGTTACGAAACTGCCTGGAAGAGGATGTGTGTCTATATCGTCCTAATGCACAGTGAGGAGGAGAGTTTGAGTGGCCAAAGACTCTCCAAGGACCACAGCTGGAGAATTGCAGAAAATAGTTGAGTCTCGGGGTCAGAAAACCTTAAAAAAAATTGTCAAACAGCACCTACATCACCACATGTTGTTCGGGAGGGTTTCAAGAAAAATTCTCCTAGCTCATTCAAAAAAAACCTCCAGCATATTCAGTTGTCAGACACGACTGGAACTTCAAATGGCACTGGCTTCTATGGTCAGATGAAACAAAAAAAAAAGATCTTTTTAGCAGCAAACACTCAAGATTTGGTGCATGCACACATGTACAATGAAATATACTGCTGTATTTTTAATGTTGTCAAGTCACCTTTATTTATATAGCGTTTTTAACAATACAGATTGTGTCAAAGCACTTAACATTATCAAATTGGAGGATAGAGTGTCAGTAATGTTGTATAATGATAAGATTAAACACTCAATTTTCAGTTAAAGGCATTTCATTATTGCATTCAGAGATGTCATTGTCTAGCTCAGTTTAGTTTAAAATGAAAATTTAGAGTTGTTAAACTGGTCAATGGAGGTTTCGAAGAGTACTGAATAAAAGTGTGCCGTTAATTGTGGCCAATGTGTATTAGATTAAAATATTTATTTCATAATGATATTTCCTCCCATTTTAAATTCTTATTCTCCAATTAAAGGTTAGATTTTTGTGATTATTTTTTTTTTTTAAATAAAAGATCAAAAGGATTAACAATGCAGATTAATTTTCACAGCCTTCTTTGGTCATATTTACCAAGGGTGCCAATAATTCTGACCACCACTATATATGATAAAATCACTCTTGATATAGGGCCATATATGTCATGTTACATTTCCGTACGTGTTTAATAACAAATTATATTGTCAGCATACTAATTGTTTATTTTCACATTAAATTGGACTTTTAATGTCAGATTTTCGTTGAATTTTCAGATGTCAGCTGGAGCGTTCTGTTATCTGGTGTTCTGTGGTGTGTGTGCGGGGGTGGCAGCCTACGTTTTCATCATCCCTGAAACAAAGAACAAAACCTTTGTTCAAGTTCAAGTTTATTTGCATAGCTCTTTTTACGATACAAATCGTTGCAAAGCAGCTCTACAGGATATTAAGTTTCCACAATATATTTATATATTGCAGAACCTTAATATATTTAACTTATGGCAAAATTTGGTAATTCTGTATGTTGTCTGAGCATTGGCATCCTCTGAGGTCCTCTGAGGGGTTGGCATTATCTTTTCTCAGGTGTTCGGTCAGGGTTGGATCCAGGGTTGTATCCAGACCGAAGTTTCTGTAATTCCTAGTTACCACGGAATGTTAATGACAGATGCGTAGCTGCTGTTCCATGTAAGCAAAAATGATTTGTTCAACCCAAGCTAAAGAATAATAATAATGTACATTTGATCAGATATAACTGCAGTACAAGATTATAAGATGCATTATGTGAATGCTTGGCTAAAGAGATGTGTCTTTAATCTAGATTTAAACAGAGAGTGTGTCTGAACCCTGAATGTTATCAGGAAGGCTATTCCAGAGTTTGGGAGCCAAATGTGAAAAAGCTCTACCTCCTTTAGTGGCCTTTCCTATCCTAGGTACTACCAAAAGTCTACCAAAAAGGTAGAAGACAAGTTAGGTACGCAGGAGCTAAACCATTTAGGGCCTTATAGGCAAGTAATAATATTTTGTAAATGATACGGAACTTAATAGCCAGTGCAGAGACTGTAAAATTGGGGTAATATGATCATATTTTCTTGACCTGGTAAGAACTCTAGCCGCTGCATTTTGGACTATCTGTAGCTTGTTTATTGAAGATGCAGGACAACCACCTTGCAGTGCATTACAATAGTCCAGTCTAGAGGTCATGAATGCATGAACTAGTTTTTCTGCATCAGAAACAGGTAGGATGTTTCAAAGCTTGGCAATGTTTCTAAGATGGAAGAATGCTGTTTTTGTAACATGGGAAATATGATTTTCAAAGGACAAGTTGCTGTCTAATATAACACCCAGATATTTTACTTTAGAGGACGTAACAGTACATCCGTCTAGTTGCAAACTGTAATCCAAGAGATTCTGTGTACTGTTTTATGGTCCAATAAGTAATATCTCTGTCTTATCTGAATTTAATAGGAGGAAACTATTGGTCATCCAATTTTTTACATTTTTACACAATCTATTATCTTAGATAGTTGAGAAGTTTCATCTGGTCTTGTTGAAATATATAGTTGAGTATCATCAGCATAACAATGAAAACTAATCCCGTATTTTCTAATTAAATTACCAAGGGGCAACATGTATATTGAAAATAGCAGAGGACCTAGGACAGATCCTTGTGGTACTCCATACTTTACTGGTGATAAATGAGATGACTCCCCATTTGAATAAACAAAGTGGTAGCGATCGGACAGGTAGGATCTAAACCATCTTAAAGCCTGCCCTTGAATACCAGTATAGTTTTGTAATCGTTCTATGAGTATACCATGGTCTATAGTGTCGAACGCAGCACTAAGATCAAGTAATACTAGCAATGAGATGCAGCCTTGGTCTGAAGCAAAAAGCAAGTCATTTGTAATTTTAACAAGTGCAGTTTCTGTGCTATGGTGAGGCCTGAAACCTGACTGAAATTCTTCATAGAGATAATTTTTTTGCTAGTAGGAACACAATTGAGCAGACACAACTTTTTCTACAATTTTAGACATAAACGGAAGATTTGAAATGGGTCTATAATTTGCCAGTTCATTAGAATCTAGTTGTGGTTTCTTAATAAGAGGCTTAATAACCTCCACCTTGAATAGTTTTGGGACGTGAACTAAAGATAACGATGAGTTAATAATATTGAGAAGCGGTTCTTCTGCTACAGGTAACAACTCTTTCAGTAGTTTAGTGGGTACAGGATCTAATAAACACGTTGTTGGTTTAGATGCACTGATAAGTTTATTTAGCTCTTCCTGTCCTATAATTGTAAAGCACTGCTTGTTTTTCTTTGGGTGCGATGAATGAAGCTGAAATACTAGACGCAGTAGAATCTACATATAATATTGTAAAAAAATTCATAAAGTCATTACTATTAAACTGTGAGGGAATATTTAGATCGGGTGGCGTGTGTTTATTGTTAATCTAGCCACTGTGCTAAATAAGAACCTTGGATTGTTTTGGTTATTATCTATGAGTTTGCGGATATGCTCTGCCCTGGCAGCTTTTAGAGCC
This sequence comes from Barbus barbus, assembly GCF_936440315.1. NCBI lineage: Eukaryota > Metazoa > Chordata > Actinopteri > Cypriniformes > Cyprinidae > Barbus > Barbus barbus. Next base: position 18,873,194 of record NC_136735.1, on the reverse strand, counting down.
TGTCTATAGCTGGACATACTGTTTTTCCATGCAATTCTAAAAACTTCCAAGTTAGTTTTTCTCCATTTGCGCTCAAGATTACGAGTTTCTTTCTTGAGAGAATGAGTATAAGTGTTGTACCATGGCGCAGTACGTTTTTCTCTAACCTTTTTCAATTTGAGGGGGGCAACAGCTTCTAATGAATTAGATAAGATAGTGCCCATGTTGCTAGTCATTTTGTCTAGTTCATGTGTATTTATGGGTACACAGAGCAGTTGAGATAAATCAGGCAGGTTATTTGTGAATCTGTCTTTGGTGGCTGGAACAATAGTTCTGCCTGGACGATAACGCGGAGCCATATAACTAATATCAGTAATACGCAGCATGCACGATACAAGGAAATGATCAGTAACATCATCACTTTGAGGTACGATATCTATATCGGTAAGATCAATTCCATGCAATATAATTAAATTGTCAATATCGCACACCCCTATGTCTCAGTTACCTAAAGTTACTATTTATTGAACTAAATTATTATCGTTTTGCTTGACTCCAAAAGAGTTTATTAGGTCAGTAAACGCAAGTCCTAATGCATCATATGTATTATCAACTTGAATGTTAAAATCTCTGACAATTAGCACTTTATCAACATTGACCAATAGATCTGAGAGGAAATCTGCAAATTCTTTTAGGAAATCTGTATATGGCCCTGGCGGTCTATACACAGTAGCCAGAGCAAGAGATAAGAGAGATTTCTTTTGCATATCTAACAGTGTAACATTAAGCAGAAGTATTTTGAATGAGTTAAACCTCCTGTATCCTGTTTTCTGAGTAACATTGAGAATATAACTATATATTGTTGCCACACCTCCACCACGACCAGTCTGACGGGGCTCATGTTTATAACAGTAGCTTGGTGGAGTAGACTCATTTAGACCAAAATATTAATTTGGTTTAAGCCAGGTTTCAGTCAGGCAGAGTACATCAAAATTATTATCTGTGATCATTTCATTTACAATAACTGCTTTGGGTACGAGTGATCTAATGTTTAGGAGCCCAAGTTTTAAAAAATGTTTTTGTTCATTTATTTTGCGTTTTTCTTGTTTAATCACGATCAGATTTTTTTTAGATCCTGCATTAAATTTATATTTTGATCTCACTATTCAGGGAACAGACACAGTCTGTATAGATTGGACAACGCAAGTACTTCTATCTTTTAAGTGGGTAGAACAAAAGTCATCAGCAGTTATTTGAGAGTTGGCTTACTAGTCAGATGGAGCGTAGCGTCCTGGAGATGTTGTCCGACAGGAGTTCCGCTCCGACTCTGCTGGGGTGCAGGCCATCAGCACAGAAAAGCCTAGTACGCTCCCAGAAAAGTTTCCAATTATTAACAAAGAGCAGTTTCTGTTCTTTACACCATGACAATAACCATTCGTTTAAAGCAAAAAGTCTACTGAACCTTTCGTGTCCTGGTCGATACGTGGGAAGCGGTCCTGACACGATGATCGTCGTCGCGGGCGATATGCTGCGTACCGTCTCGATCAGGCTCCTGAAGTCCCTCTTCAGTGTCTCCGTCTGCCGCAGCTTGGTGTCGTTAACCCCCGCGTGCAGCACGACAGCACCGATGCTCTCGTTGCCCTTCAGGATCACGGGTATCTGCGCAGAAACATCGAGAACACGAGCACTGGGGAAATAGTGAGTGTGAACTTTACCTTCAGCTAACGTAGCACGGACGTGCCGGACGATGGAGTCTCCGACAACCACAGCGTCACCTTCCGTCTCGCGGAGGGGAGCGAAGCGGTTCCGGGTGGAGATCTCAAACACCGGAGGTGGAGAGGTCGTCGCCCGTGGCCTGGCACGCGTCTTCCACTGCTGGTGCATCCAGGGTCCGTGGCGTCCCGGTGCCGGAGTGAAGGACATCTGGGAAGATCGCGTCCTGGGTGCACAGGGTCTGTGCAGAGAAACACACGGAGTAGAGGTGGTGGGAGTGTTAGCAGCGTATACTGTATACTTACCCCGGACTCGTGAGCATCAGTCCGGGATGTTTCCAGTGCGGCTCTCCGCTCTCTCAGCTGGGCCTGCTTCTCCACCAGGTCGCTGATCTGGTTCTCCACGGCCTCCAACTCCAGCTGCACCGAATGCAGATCGAATGTGTCCTCACCTGCACTCAAAAGTAGACACAAATCCGCCATTTAAGCAAGTAACAGTGAAACAATGGTAATGTGTGTGAATAGAGTATTAGCAATCTAAGCGAGATTAGCGGCAGCCACGCTGCCGATGCTAACGGGCTGTAAGCTAATAGCAGACTCGAGAAATCTGAATAAAACTAGTTGATAACAAGGCGCTCTGATTGGTTTTGTCTTAGAATGCTTTAGTGGATATATTCACACGTTATAGAAACGAAAATGATAGTGTATAAAATTGTTTTTAAGATAGAAAATAGATGATAAAGAATCAACTTGATGGAGCTCAAACTCAAAACACGCAGTCACAAATCAGCGCACTTTGTAGAGATCAGTCAGATGTTCGCTTCAAGAAATGCTTGTGAAATTGAAAACCAGCCGCTGGGAATCACCGACCAACTCGGGCTCAAAAAAATGAATGGGTATGGTGCACTGGTGCCTGGAGATGTGGACAGGACAGAGAAATAGTGGTGAAGAAAGAGGGCAGTATTGTTTGTTTGCATGCTGTGTTCTGGTGCTACAAACCACTATTCTGTGCACTGCGAGAATGTGATGTTTTCACGAATCATCTTGTGTCATTAGATCACTTACAAAAGCACTATTAAAGTAGCTCATATGTCAAGTACTAAAGAGCTTTTATTTGCAAGTCTTCTGAAGCCATACAAAAGTTTGTGTAATGAACAGATTAAAAATGGAGCTTATGCACTGGTTGGAAATCAACAACATCTCATGTTATTGCTCGACTAGTAACCAAATGCCAAATCTGTACATAGATGCCATATTTTGAAAGTTTAGAAACTCTCCTGTTCATTTTATGTCATTAATTGCATTTTTCTCAAGAAAGTTTGCAGCACATTCAAATTTAAATTTCCTGAGACCTTCAGTTTTGGTTTGTGCCTCACACAAAGCTTTTATACGCCTTCAGAAGGCTAAGAATATAGAGCACATGTCATGGACTAAAGTACAGTTCAAAAATTTGGTGTTGGTAAGATTTTTTTACGCTTTTGATAGAGGTCTCTTCTGCTTACCAAGGCTGCATTAACTTGACCAAAAATACAGTAAAAAATTAAGTATCATTGCAATTTGAAATAATTGTTCTCTATTTTAACATATTGTAAAATGTAATTTATGGTCAAAAGCTGAATTTTCAGCTACATAATTCCAGTCTTAAGTGTCACGTGATCCTTCAGAAATCATTCTAACATGCTGATTTGCTGCTCAAGAATTTTTTTTTTACTATTATCATCAGTGTTGATTGATAATTCTTTAATGAATAGAATGTTCAAAAGAACAGCATTTATTTGAAATAGATTTTTTTTATAGCATAATAATTGTCTTTACTGTTACTTTTGATCGATTCAATGTGTACTTGTTGAATTAAAGCATAATTCCAAAAAAAAAAAAACCTCTCTGACTCCAAATATTTGAACAGTGGTGCACTTTTGTAGTATAGAAAATTAGAAAATGATAATTGATAAATGCCTTTTTTTTTATCATGACCTCAGGTTGCATTGCAGGTGAACTGTTCCAGTTCTGCAAATCACTAAATAAGAATGCATCGGCTAAATGACAAATAACCAAAGAAGTGCTTCTTATATGGTTTATACTCAAAGAAAAAGAGGATTTTAGTTCCTCCTACCTGTTGAAATCTGTGACCTGTCATATATAACATGGCTAAAAGTATCTTTATCGTTGTTGTTGTTGTTGTTGAAGTTGAAGTTTAGTGAACTGTCCCTTCAGTAGTTTTATTTGCAGCCTTATGAAAGCTATAACGTGGCCAAAGTATCCTAATGGATTGTATTTTCCTTAAGCCATATTGTTTATACAGTTGTCTCCCTTATTTATGTAAGGGAGTATGTTCTTGGCTACATTAGTAGTTTTATTCCAGTATATAAGTTTATTTGCCTTTATGAGGTACACATAATTATAGTAAATAAACTTGAAATTATTAAATAAATATGTTAGCAAAATAATGATAACCAAACTATGACAAAGCAATGTGTTGTATATGTGAAATGTGTTGTAAGATATTGTTCAACAACAAGACAATATGTTGTTTTCAAGTATAAATACAACAACTTTTTGTCATGTCATGTGACTGACTTTATTAATATGTAGTATGTGTATTGGTGGAAGACATTCAGTCTGACATGTGCAGGAAAAAAACAGCAGAGGGCGCACCAGGACATAAAAATGACCACAATTTTCTAAAACATTTTCTGTATGATATAGGACAGGGGTCTTCAATGTGATGGTCCCCATGTGAAGAACCCCTTTCTAAAAAATAAAGGCAGCTGTCCTATATATTTCCATGTATTAAGATGAATAAATACTGTCTGAGAAAAGGTGTCCATCTGTAAATACAGTACAACATGTTGTCTGTAAAATTAAATAATTAAATGGACTAAAACCAAATGAAATTATAACAAATATTTTCGGGAAAATGTTATCTAAAATATAACTGAGCAAAATAAATAAATAATTGAGCAAAATGTACAGTTGTAATATGAAGAAATTTTCTGTTTTGCTTTTTCACTGGTGTTTAGTTGCACATTTCATTATTAAGAAACTTAACAGAAATGATACTGGTATTTTTTTTTTTTTGCCAGGACATTATTCATTTTTCTATGGATTTTTATTTTTATTTTTCATATAGCATAGATGTATAAATCTGAAGCTAAACACATACATCAGCAGTTTAAAAACCATAATCTTAAACCGGTTTATACACTTTTTAAGGCCCCCAAAAAAACTGTTGCTTATCCAAGGAATAGGACTGTAATTGTTTGCCTCACCTTTTTTTATTTCTTCAATTTTTAAATCTAACTCAGTCTTTACAAAGCAAGCTTCATCATCACATTTTCCAGGACCTCAGATGACAGTAATGGTAAACTTGATCTCCTTTTACCATTGGCTTCACTCTGAGAGTGGGGTGGAGTATCCAATCACATGGCCTGCTGGGCTTTGAGTGACAGAGCGGCAGATACAGAGAGTGTTTGATCGATTAACACTCCTCTCAGTTCCACCAGAGACATGCAAGCACACACTGTCACTGACAGATTGTGTCGAGTGTCCACTGGGCCCTTATCACTTACATCAATCCATCTGCGCACACACACACACACACACACACACACACACACACCATCTCCCCAAATCCCCCACCCATCCACTGTCAAGAGTACCAGCACATACCAGTCAGGTGCTTTCAACACTCGAAAAACTTTCCATGGAATTCCAGCTCTGTCTTATCTCTCCTGTATGGCACAGCATGTTTTTCATACCTGTCTAAGCTTCCTGCGACTCCAGACATTTCATCCACAGGAAACCCTGGAGAGCCAAGTCTTATTTTTCATACAGTTAGGTATTTTTGCTGGGAAAAAATCTGATTACTGCACACAGAAGAATATGTTCTGTTATTTAAGGATTATGCCGTTTCTCTGATAAAGTCAAACGATTATCAGTATGTAACAAAGTTCGTAGATCGGGAAGAAGGAGGCAGGAACCGGCAAACATTTAAGAATTTAATAAACAAAAATAAACAAACACAAAAGTAAAGCGGCAGCCCCTCATGGACGACTGCCGCACACAAAACACAAAATAAAGTCCAGGCCTGGTCCTCTCTCGTCTCGCCGCGGCATATCTGGGGTAAGGACAGCCGAGGCCAGAGAAAAGGAGATGGAAGGATGAGGAGAGACAGCGACGAGAGAGGGGAGGGAGGAAAAAAAATACTACCACTAAAGATAACCTCCGACGGATCGTTGCTGAAAACCTAAAACAAGATCCCAGAAGAATCAGCCGACTGGCCAGCTTTACGCCAGGCTATTTATAACGCAGCCTTAGAGCCGTTCGGCCAATTAAGGAAACATCACCAGGACTGGTTCTACTGTAACTCAGCTGAGATACAGTTACTCCTGAAAACAAAGCATGAAGCCCACAAAGCTCTCCTGTCCTGCCCTGGATCTCCCACCCTTATAACCTCCTTTACTGCTGCAAGAGCAGAAACCCAGTGAGCCCTCCGGACTATGGAGAACACCTGGTGGGTGCAAAAGGCGCAATAAATCCAGAACCTGGCAGACTGCAATAACACTCAAGGCTTTTAAGATGCCTTAAAAGCATTGTACGGCCCCAGGAAACCGGCAATCGCCCCAGTCCGATCAGCTGGCGGGTCCACGCTCTTCGAGGACCACCACGAGATTCTTGCCCGTTGGGCAAATCATTTTGAGACCCACATATCCTCGATAATCTGCCAGACCTGCCACCAACCATGCACCTGGACACCCCACCACTTTACTCTGAACTCCGGCAAGCCATTGCAGGGCTGAAGAACAACAAGTGCGCTGGACCCGACAGAATCCCGGCAGAGGTTTTCAAACACGGAGGATACATCCTCACGCGCCGTCTGCACCTCCTGATCCAAAACATCTGGGAACATGGGACCCTCCCACAGGACTGGAAGGATGCTAACATCGTGGTCATTTACAAGCAGAAAGGAGACAGAGCAGTCTGCGGTAAGAGCCGCGGGATATCTCTCCTCTCCATCGCAGGGAAAGTCCTGGCCAAGATCATGCTCAGCAGATTAGTTGAGCACATCTAGGAAGCTGTGCTTCCGGAAACTCAATGTGGCTTCTGGAAGTCCAGATCCACGACAGACATGGTTTTTGTCTTGAGGCAGCTACTGGAGAGGAGCTGAGAAAAGCACAAAGACCTTTACGTAGCCTTCACCGACCTCAGCAAATCTTTTGACACCATCAACCGTGAGCTGCTCTGGAAACACCTCTCCAAACTTGGAGTTCCACCCAAGTTTCTCAGCATCCTACAGCAGCTGCATGATGGGATGCAAGCCAGAGTGCTCATGGGAGAACTCCTGTCTGAGTCTTTCGAGGTAAACATTGGGGTGAAGCAAGGCTGTGTCTTGGCTGCAGGGCTCTTTAACATCCTACTCTCTGCCATCACCTGCCTCTTCCATCGTGTCATGGGGCATGAAGACGGTGTCCATGTGGAATACCGACTTGATGGTAGCGTCTTCAACATCCGTCGACTCCAGGCCCCCACAAAGACAAAGACCCGCCAAATCTTTGAGCTTCAGTATGCGGATGACTGTGCTGTCTTAGCCCACAGCCCGGATTCTATGCAGCACGCCCTTAACACAATATCCAGTCTGTACCAATCTTTTGGCCTACAGGTTAACACTCAAAAAACCGAGGTCATGTCCCATCTCTCCACCCCTGCCCCCACACCCCCCAGTTTATTTACCATAAATGGTGTTCCACTTAAAACAGTGGACCACTTCACCTACCTAGGCTCCACTTTGTCCTCATGCTGCTCCCTTGACACAGAAATACACACCCGGATAAATAAAGCCTCATCATCTTTTGGACGCCTACACAGCCGGGTTTTTGAAAACTGTAACCTGAAGGTCAGTACCAAGGTTACTGTTTACAACGCGGTATGTCTCTCCACTCTGCTTTATGGGGCTGAGTCATGGACTCCATACCGCCAGCACATCACCAACCTTCCATATCCGCTGCTTACAGAAGATCCTCAACTTGTCCTGGAAAGATCGAATCCCCCACACAGTCATCCTCAGCAACACTGACTCAATCTGCATGGAAGCAGCAGTGGCCAAAAAATATCTGCGTTGGCTAGGGCACACCATACACATGCCTGAACACCGCCTGCCACACCAAGTCCTCTATAGTCAACTAATGAGCGCAAAGTGCTCCGCTGGAGGGCAAAAGCGGCATTTTAAGGACTACACCAGAGACCTCCTAAAGCAAGTGAACATTCCCCTTACGCAGCTCGAATCTCTGGCACTCGACAGGTCAGTCTGGCAGGTCACCTGTGCCACTGCAGTCTCTCAAATACACCAAACCAACCAAGAACGACAATCTGAGAAACGCATCAAGAGACACCAGTGGGTGGCTGGTACCCCCCTGGTATCTGGTTTCCCCTGCTCCATCTGCGGAAGAGTGTGCGGCTCAAGGATCGGACTCGACGCCCACGTGAAGTGGCACCAGCGGCAACGTCAGTGAACCCACCCCCCTCCCACCCCATCCCTGGAGCAAGCGTCATCATCGCACATGATGGACAGCTAAGCATGTGTGTGTGTGTGTATACATGCAAGCATTCTTAGGTGATTAACACATCGACAGTCTCAAACTGGTGCTACAGAGCGACTGTGCATGTGTACAGATAACGGCGATGATGGACGCCTGAAGAGGGACAGAAATGCCCCTGGAATGTACCAGTGTTCTAGTGTGGCCATCAGAATGTTCTTGAAAGCATTCAAGACTATTGTGATCCGACCCAGCACAAACAAAAAAAGATTGTATTGTATATTTACATGTAAATGGTATACTAAACTGTGGAGGCTGCAGGGTTGTGTGCCATTCAGACATGAATTTGAGAATTACTTTTAAAATCTATGCAATTCTTGAATTTAAAATGAACGTGTAACTGCAATTTGAATTTGATTGGAAGGAAAGAGAATTAAAAAAAAAACCTGAAATTCAAAATGTTATCCAGTAAAGCAAAGGTTTTTTAGAGGCAAGAATCTAGTTTGAGAGTTAAAAAGTCTTCATGTTTAAAGGTTTGTTGGCCTTAAAGTGAAAATGGAAATTTTCTCATAATTTTCTCATCCTCATGCCATCCCAAGTGTATACTGGACTTTCTTTGTTCAAATGAACAGAGATTTTTAGAAAAAAATAATCCATAGCCCTCAAAGTTGACGCTTAAAAATGAGAAGCAAAGCCATTGATTCACTAGAAGATGTTGCTTCATCAACATTACCGTCATGTTCGTTTTGCGTGGTTTTTGCAGTGTCAGCTTTGAAGGACCCATGCACTTGCATTATATGATAGACTCACAGAAATTGATTTTTTTCTAGAAATCTCCATTTTTATTCATATGAAGAATAAAAGTAATATACATTATGGACATCATAAAGGTGAGTAGGCCTAAATAAATTGAAATTTTAAATGTACCTTTAAAGGAAGAGTTCACCGAAAAATCTCATGGTGCTGTTTATTTATTCACTCTCAGTAAACAGTAAAGAGGATTTTTGGCTGCACCCATGGTTCTTGCCAATTCAAAATATATAAGTCAATTTGTGTATGAGCTTTAGGAGATTCGTAATTTTATAGAAATTACAGGTGTGGTCTGTTCGAGATGAAGAATTTAAAGTATGGAGTGTAGATGGGGTCAGAGGAACATGGTTCTAGGGTTTGTGATCCTCTAACAATCTTGTGGTTGTCCCCCACCCAGATGGGGGTCACAGCGCAAGATGGGGTCACATTTAACCCTCTTGCCACACACACACACACACTCATGTATAGTTTCACCTCTGTGACAGACAGATGATTAGTTCTCCAGGCTGGCTGTGGGAGAGAGGAGTCCTGTTTCCATGATGCAATAGCTGACTTTTACAGTGACTTTTACAATTGTAGAGAGACTGGTGTACCATGGGATATCTGGAGGACTTGGGATGCCAGCAAACTAATGTCTTACCAAATACCAACCAAAACCACCAGGTAAGATTTATCATGTCAGATCTCTGCGTATTTCACTCTACAAACATTTCTGTCTGTCTTTAACAAGAGTCGCTGTATAAAAATCTGAACAATAAAGAATGTTTTCTTTATCTATAAAAGCATATGTAAGACTATGAATGAATCATGACATTCCAAGTATTACTAATGTTGGACTATCATGGAGTCTTTTAGAGTTGGTTTATAAATGTTTAGTTTCCATGGACACCCAAATATGACGAGGGATCCCCTTTTTTAAAGGCAGCCTTTATATTCTCAATCCATTTGTATATAAAATGTAATCTTTCTAAATAGAAATACTTGCAAAATATTATGTGGAAAATATTCACTGTCTGTTGAGTTGACATCTATTTTCAATCCTCTGGGGATCCACCTGGGTAATGTCAAATTTTAAAATGAAATAATTTGTTAAAATGTATAATAGTTATATTTAATGCTGTCAAATGATTAATCGCGATTAATCCCATCCAAAATAAAAGTTTTTGTTTGCATAATATATGTGTGTGCACTGTGTATATTTATTATGTATATATAAATACACACACAAACAAAAACTTTTATTTTGAATGAGATCAATTGTTTGACAGCACTATATACTTATAATGTATTATTATTAGTAGTAGTATATTAAAAAATATATATGCCCAAATTAATCTGCTACATGCAAAATCCAAATTTGACACAGACGGACATTCCGAGAATACATACTAAGTTTTATAAAACTATGCCAATGAGGAGCTCTACTGAAAAAAACAAACAAACACTATAACTCTGCAATTATGTATGATGCAATATGTTGAAAATTGGTATGCATCTTCTTTGGAGGATGTCCTCCCATAGGACTCGGCTAAAACATGGCCGCCAATCAAATTACAGTGCCTTATAAAGGCAAATCTGAATGACTTAGCTACTGTTATTTAAATGGCCACATTGTATGTGTACCAATTGTTGTGAATATTGGTCAAAAGGCGGTGCTATTTTTGCTGATAATTCTACAAACCTGCTGATAGAATGAAAGTGATATAAGCCATTTGTCAGATTTTCACCAAACTTTGCACAACAGCTCTCGACAATGCTGGCAAAATGATATCTAAAGGAGGTTGATATATCAAACCGTTTAGCACAGGGGTTCTCAAATCTGGCCATAGAGGTCCACTTTCCAGCAGAGTTTAGCACTTACCTGTAGCTTTCTAGTGCCTAATATGTCTAGCTATATATTGTTGAAACTTATGTCAAACATGCTTAGTTTCATACATTTCTGATTCTCGGAGGGATAACAATAAATTCTAAACTGTCAGCCATTTCAAAGGAAAGATGCAGGGTGTAATACTAATGATGGATAAAAGAAACCTTTTAAATCTCTAGGATAAGAAAATCTTTTAAAGTTTCCTGTCAGTTTTCATCAGTATGAATGATAAATAAATGCTTAAAACCAGTCATGGTGAACTGGTAATATAGTTTTATATAATTACCAAGAAATCTGTGAAATACATTATTAGAAGTTATTAGAACTTTTATACATCCTAGTAGTTAAATATCCCAGACATGACTGAATATATTGCTGTCCATTAAAAAAGGTCTCCCTTAAGATAATATATGCTATAAAATTGTCTCTATAAAAAGACAGTTATTAATTACTTAATATTATGGTAAGACTATAACCTCACTTTGAAGCACCTGCAGCCGGAGAATAATTTGTACAAATATATGATTATAGATAATAATATTAATATTATGATTATATGATTAAAATCCTTTTTACAGCCTAAAATAGCATGCAAGCATAACGCAACAATCAGCTTCTGCTTGTTGACCTGTGACATCCTATGATGTGCAACTGTAAATTTAAATGTATAATGTGAGTCCACATTATCTCCTGATCACATATAATTTCCATTTGGAAGTCAGTTTTGTCTGCTTTTGACACCAGTGTGTTGCTGTAACCGGTTTCATCAAACCCTAACTGTCAGTCAAGTTTCAAGATCACATTAAAAAAAAATCACATAATAAGATACATTTAAATTGGATCGCTTTTATTATTCATGTACCTAAATTTTAGTGTTTACAATTATTATTAGTGATGTAATAATAATATTAATCATTCTTATTCATTTATTTAAATGGAAAATAACCTTGTGGATTTAGACCGCAATTTGGAAACCTTTGTTTAAGGGAGCAAACAAAGGATTTGAGGACAGTAAGGTTCATGCAGTGAGGGTGAGGTTAAGGTTGAAGAGACAGAGGCTGCAGCAGGCTAAACCTCAGCATGGTAAAATAATTAGGCCTGGCTTTGATGGGGACTAAACAAACATTACCACTCTCAACACTGCACCTTTTTCCCCTCTCCTCCTCTACGCGATGAGTTCCCTCTGAAATGCTGGCCAGCCGACTCCTTTTCTGCTTTCTCGCTTTGTTTTGTATGCAAGTACACACACTCTCTCTCACACACACACACATACACACACACACACACACACACACACATGTTGGTTTTTGTGGTTTATGGGGACTCTCCATAGGCGTAATGGTTTTTATACTGAACAAACTGTGTGTGCCATTGCCCTACACCAACCCTACACCTAAACTTAGCCCTCACAGGAGACTTTGTGCATTTTTAGATTTTCAAAAAAACACCATTTAGTATGTTTTTTAAAGCCTTTTGAATTACGGGGACATAGGCAGTGTCCTCATAAACCACCTTCATATTGTAATACCTCTGTCATACCCATGTCATTATACAAATTTGTGTCCTCATAAACCACATAAACATGCACACACACACACACACATACATGTTCTTTCTTGCTCTTTTGCACTGTAGAATCTCTGGAGATGTGTTGCAACTTTTCTGGAGAAGCAGGTGAGTCAGAACGCATTTTGCAGCTTCTCTGATCTGTGTTTCAAATTTGGAATTGACATATGAGATAAATAGTCCACACTGCATTGCCAGCAAAATAAAATCTTGACATTTTAAAACAAACAGGGGGGTTATAAACCTTTATTATTTCTGATTCCTTGGCATTTTAGCAGCTGAAGTTGATCTAATGAGGTACCTCAAATCCTCAAGCAAATGTTTAGAGTTTTGTGAACATTACATACAGTCTTCAGTTGAATTAGTATTCAGCTATCACTGAATGTTTCTAGTCCATTGGAACACAAGTCTACAGAGATCAGCAGAGCTCTGATTCAAATTTCCTATCAATCACCATATGTCTCTCACCACTGGGAGTATTCTGACCACAAAAAAAGAGAGGCATTTTAAAGTCCAAGTATTAGGGTCAAAAGCAAACCATTTCATCTTTGGCTTTTACATCTTTTTTGGGGGATGAAAGATGATATAGCAGGTAGTGACAGGCTAGCAGTGACCCTCTCCAGAGTGAATTCCGTTGTGGGAGGTAACACCCCCATGTAGCCCCTAGGAAGATTTCGGCCCTCTCTCTCATTCTAACTTTGGATGGACAACAGTAGAGAATTATACATTTATATTCAGACCATATATATAAGCCTTCCCAGGTTTTAAGCAAATGGGATTTCCACCACCATATCCGAACTAAAGAAAACTCTTTCTGGAGGGGTTTTCAAAGAAGTTGAAAGCTTGGAAACATAATCGCAGTAGAGAGTCCGATCGATGATGCACCTGGGACAAAAATGTTTAGGATTTAAAAAATAATTTCTATCTCATCTTTCAGAGGCCTAAAGCTGTTTTAGGTACAGAGGGAGAGAGAGCGAAAAAGGTTGGAAAAGCAGAGATGGGAGGAGATGAAGAGCAAAAAGTAAAAGGGAGAGGACAAGTGAAATAAGGCAGAGAGGGATAGACAAGCGGGGATGTGAAGAGAGAAATGGAGAGGAGAGAGCTGGGGAAAGAGGGAAAGAGCAGAAACGAGGCAGAAAAGGAGAGTCCCTGAGGTCCATTGAATTTCCTCTCTTTCTTCTCGTTCCTTTCTCAAGCCTCTTTCCCTCCCAGATCTACACAGCTGTTTGGACACCAGGGGCCACTTTTCTGCACCCAGATGAAAAAGAGAAAGACTCAAAGCAAACTTGCAGGTAGGCCTGCAAAAGTAATCTCTCTCTCCAGCCCAGAACAGAAAAACAGAAGAAAGGGGGAGAACGAGGCACAAAAGTGTGTGTTTGCTTTAGTGTGTGAGTGTGTTAGGTGTGTGCATAAGGAGATCACATGCACGCCCAATACCAGGAATGATACCTGTTTTTATTGACTTTGTTAAACTGTTCTCAATGCTACTTCCTATGTGTTTACAAGACAGTAAATCAGATCTCATTCAGAGGAATAGAGCACTCATGTCAAGGGAAAAATCCCTTGATGGAAAGGAGAGTAAAAGCCGAGAACAGGAGCATCCTCGACTTGAACTATCCACTACCCTGGCCTGACTAAAAGATGCTGCCAACACTTGCCAGTGAGTTTTGGCTTGGTAGTCTTAAGGTGTTAAGGGTTAATTATGACTTAACAATGAACAACAGGCATATGTTAATATAATGATCGGCTGACTGTACATTATCTGGCTTAGCACACAGCTAATCATCGATTAAATAAACACATGGTGAAAAAACATAGATTTGAGATTACATTATTTAATCCTTTTATATTATTTTAAAAAGTTCTGCTAAAAAATATTACAAGGTCAATGTTGCAACAGTATTACAGTATGTCTATTATTTAAAAAAAAAAGATTTATATTTGGTGGGGTTTTTTTGCCTTTATGATTTAGGACAGTTTAAATCTTACGCGAAGCGAAGAGGGGTGCGGGATTGAGAAAGGTCTGCAAACCAAGATTAAAACTCGGGAAGCCCATAGCGAAATGGTGCTATACATCGGCACTGCCCACGAGGCTATAGGTGCCGACACAATATGTCTATTGTTAAAGGAATAAAAAAAAATTTAAATATTGCTTTGTGAAAAGGTGAAATGGTCATCTCATCTGAATCAGGAGAGAAATACACACAGATTAAGCACTGTTTACAAGTGAAAACAGTCCTAAAAATATGTTGATGGATTTTGATGTGAGAGGACAACAGCAGATTGACTTTTTCAATAGAGGAAGTGCCTGTAAATTTTCAGCAAATTTTCATTTTTGGATCAATTATTCCTTTAATAGCCAACTGAAGTCCTCAGATGTCATCTTCAATAGAATCTTCAAATGAGAAGGAAGATACCAGTTTGCTGCATTTAATTTTTTTATGAACAAATGTCATACAAGAGACAAGAAAGTAATGCTGGTTACCCAGAGCGGTGTGATATGCAGTGTTGTCTTGGATGACACTGACTGCTGGGTGCCGTGACTGACCAATCAGAATCAAGTTTTGCCGTCAAATGGAGTTTTTGTTATAACAAATGTTAACGTGAAACCTACGGAAGTTCTAAACGGCCATGCATTATTATAATTTTTCTGTCTTGTTTTCTCGTTATCACAACTTAATTTTCTTGTGATCTCGACATAACGAAAGTTGTTTTGTCGTTATCACGACTTAATTTTCTCGTGATCTCGACATAACGAAAGTTGTTTTGTCATTATCACAACGTAATTTTCTCGTGATCTCGACATAACGAAAGTTTTGTCGTTATCACGACGTAATTTTCTCGTGATCTCGACATAACGAAAGTTGTTTTGTCCTTATCACGACGTAATTTTCTCGTGATCTCGACATAAAGAAAGTTGTTTTGTCATTATCACAACGTAATTTTCTCGTGATCTCGACATAACGAAAGTTGTTTTGTCATTATCACAACGTAATTTTCTCGTGATCTCGACATAACGAAAGTTGTTTTGTCGTTATCACGGCGTAATTTTCTCGTGATCTCGACATAACGAAAGTTGTTTTGTCATTATCACGACGTAATTTTCTCGTGATCTCGACATAACGAAAGTTGTTTTGTCATTATCACGACGTAATTTTCTCGTGATCTCGACATAACGGAAGTTGTTTTGTCGTTATCACGACTTAATTTTCTCGTGATCTCGACATAACGAAAGTTGTTTTGTCATTATCACAACGTAATTTTCTCGTGATCTCGACATAACGAAAGTTGTTTTGTCATTATCACAACGTAATTTTCTCGTGATCTCGACATAAAGAAAGTTGTTTTGTCGTTATCACGACGTAATTTTCTCGTGATCTCGACATAACGAAAGTTGTTTTGTCATTATCACGACGTAATTTTCTCGTGATCTCGACATAACGAAAGTTGTTTTGTCATTATCACGACGTAATTTTCTCGTGATCTCGACATAACGAAAGTTGTTTTGTCATTATCACGACTTAATTTTCTCGTGATCTCGACATAACGAAAGTTGTTTTGTCGTTATCACGACTTAATTTTCTCGTGATCTCAACATAACGAAAGTTGTTGATCTCAACGTAAAAACCGCTTTCTCACGACGTAATTGTAGCTATCGTGAGAAAATCAGGGTCGCTATATTGTCTTCAACGATAAAGTTGCAGACCCGACAGCCTCCTTCTCAAGTGTCGAACACTTATGTGTAAGTCGTCAATCACTGACAGACACAGAGCTATTTCAGTTTGAGTGAGTCCCTGATCAAAGTAAAAGTGAATTCGATCATCCATGATGCTGCGATGATGCTGCTTCTATAGCATTTTCTCATGCCGAATACACAGAGAAAATTAAGTCGTGATAACGAGAAAACAACTTTCGTTATGTTGAGATCACGAGAAAATTAAGTCGTGATAACGACAAAACAACTTTCGTTATGTCGAGATCATGAGAAAATTAAGTCGTGATCACGAGAAAACAAGACAGAAAAATTATAATAATGCATGGCCGCTTAGAACTTCCGTAGAAACCGGACTTGCAGTTATGCTTTCTTTATTGCAATATATATAAGTGAAATGCCTTCTTGAATGAAAAGAAAAGTAGAGTGTGACTGTTAAATTGTTTTTGTTTGAAATTAAGGGACTGAAAAGATTAGATTTTTGCCCAAATGCCAAAAGTTGTATTTTAGCAATTTTGGTTCCATGATCCTGAAGTCAACAGGTTTTCTAAATGGGTTTTTGGTTAAAGGCTAATGTCTGTGGTGAACACAAGATAAATATATTTTCACATTTTATTCTGTGACAAAATACCTCACTTGTGATTTTTTTAAAAGCTTTCACTTGTCTTGAAAAATGTGATTGATAAGTGGTTAAAGAGGACTACAGAGGTTGTCAGGGACAATAAACATGATCACACTAAACAGATAAACTCATCTTCTCACTTGTTGCTTTCACTGCCTCATTGTGTTTATACTTGTGCTCTTGCAAACTATTAATCAAACTATGGGCCTATTCTTAAATAAAGACTGACAGAGTTGTTGAAATAGTTTGTTTATAGCACTTTTTTAACTTTTGTACTTCTGGAAATTGTATTTAGGCTTCAAAATGTTGTGCTCATTTGTGAAGATTATCATGATGAACAAAACTTGTAAGAAACATAAACGTTTATTGGTCACAGAGCTTAGATTTGCTTGTGCTAAAACCATTAACACGTCTGCTACAGTACAATCACAGCTGAATCCAGTGTTTAGAACAGTCTCTGACAGCATGTATCATCCACAAGCGTGTATAGTGATTGGTGTTACTGGATGACACCTGTGATCTACTGCCAACTTTGTTTCCACTTTCAGGCACATTCCGTTTTATTTTCCTCTATGGTGTCTACCTTTCCCCCACTCTCTCTCTGTCTCTCGTTCTCTCTCTCTGTCTCACAGTCGTGTGTATTTTTGTGCTTGGCATCAATTGGAGTGAATAATACTTTACTTAATGGAGTGGGCACATATTAGCTGCCTCAGACATTTACTCATTCCCCTCTTCCTCTAAGAATAACCTGAGATTCCCGGGCCAGAGTTCTTGTTTCACTCTGTCTCTCACTTTTATTTTCCTGCGGCTATTTAGAAATACAGGGACAATGTTTGGAAGAGCATCAACCACTCAATGACCAGACGTCAGATGGCAGACCAGGACCAGAACTGGTTCAGCAAGAGGAGTAATACAACTATGAAATAAAGAAAGTCTATGGGAAGAAAACTAATTTGGATTAAAACATGGCTGTGATATTAAAATGCACACTTGGGTTTCCTCAAACTTGACAAAAGCATGACTCTTGGTTAACCACTGCTGAATTATTTTGGCTGTTTGACCACAGAGTTAGAGTGAGGGAGAACAAGAAAGAAAACAAGCTCCTCACCCTGAACATATTACATTGTTGTAGATGGTGTTTAAAAGCTATGAAATAAGACAGGGTCAAATAAAGGAGACACTGTGTTCTGTCATATATACAAATTATGGATTCCAGTTTAACAATTAGAAGGAGGCAGTTATGTCCAGTAAAAGTGACTGACAATAAAATAAACATACTGTACTGTGTGTGGATAAGAATAGGCCTACAAGTCATGTGTTAAGGTGAGGTCTCAAAAGCCAAGAAAACACAGAGAATGTTAAAACAATTGTGAATAGTGAGTCAAGTCAGTGAATGTACTGCAGAATAAATCTGATTGTGGAAAGAAGTCTTATGAGGTGACTTTTCCCACAATATATCATTATTTTGTGGAAAAACAATATATACAATTTGTAATATACTGAAATAGGAAACGAGTGAAAGTAGTGTCATTACACAAAGCTGATTTTGTCAAAAAATTTCAGCTAATTATGCTATATGTGTGTTATATTGTCAATAACTAATGTAGTAAGTCAGTGAGACCTTGTTGTAAAATGTTATCAATAAATTGAATGGAAGTCGGTCAGGACATTTGTCATTTGAGTAATTTTGTCCTGAGTTAAATGACGTTAGTAAATCTGCACCAAAGAGCTGCTCCAAAAGTTTCTCAAATGAGCACTGCCAGTGCTCTTGACCTCAACATATTTTTATTGCAGAAACACATTAAAATCCAAGACATGACCTGAACAAATGTTTCTAATGCACAAATTCAGTGTAATATCTGAGAGAGGACCTGATTAACTAGTGCACTGACTCATTCCAGGTGGCAAAATCACCTGTGGCCGTCTCCCTCTGGATCTAATCAGTCAGGTACATTCTCACCCTCTAAGCTAGCACACAGACTGATATGAGTGATTTATGGGATGGAATTAAAGCAATACCGATAATGACATTTTCTATGCTGCTTAGCAGCTGGTTTGTCGCTCCTATGTGTGCTCAAAGGTGTGAAAATGGTGCTTTTTTGGGTTTTGAGTCATGCATGGGAATTATAGTCTCAGTTTGAGATTGGTGGTACTTGCAGTGATCCGTGTTATGGTCATTGCAGTATATTGAAGGCTAGAGTAGAGAATGTGAAGAAAAAAAATTCCACTAGCAGATGAAGACATCTCAATATGTAATTGAGATACACCATTGGATTCCAGTCCATTGATCCTCCAGGACCTTTACAGCTTTGTGACAGATCAGCATTGAATTAGCCTATACATGCTGATTTTATTTCATACAGATGAGATCATGATATTAAATCGACAGATTACATTATCAAGCACAAATATACGCTACATGTAATCCATGTATCTGAACAGTCTAGATGCTTTGTTTTCTGGTGGATCTAATGTATCAAAGTTAACTAAGCTGTTAGGACTATTTGACAGCACACGTCTAGCCACTATATGTAAAGAACTCTCGTGGAGCATATATTACTTACACATGCAGTGTGTGAATGAAAAAAATAAAACTGGGGGTCACCACAAAGGCACAGTGAGGCAAAATCTTACAGGCAGCCAGGGAATAGCTTAATGTATGTATATGTTCTGGAGTGGATATCAGAATATTTGCAATTTTCCCCTTTTCCTTGTGGGAATATTAAAGGTTGGGTTATATATTTATTTGGTTTGGGCTGGTTGAGAGCTGTACTTCAACCAGTACTTGATGAGTATTAAGTCATGATTTCAGAATGTTATGCAGGTAAAAAAAAAAAATTTAAAATCAATGCATATTTTCAATGATGAAGATTATTATTATATTTTTGTAGGTGCTGTTAACCCTCTTTTAATCACTCTTTTAGTGAGCAAATGCATGTTAATCGTTGGATAGCTAAATAAAAATGGTTTGTTTTTTCTAATAAAGTAAAAAAAAAAGTAAAAGTCAGTTTTATTTCTTGCTAGAATTGTAGCTGGAAACAAATGACAATTTAAGTAGCATTGATATTTTGATTACTTTGGCAATATGGAGGGAAAAGTTTCACTTTGTTTCATTTACTTTCATTTAATACAGTTTTTAATGTGAATGAATCATTTTCATTAAAATTGGACTCTGGGTTTGATTTCATGATGCATAGGCCTATGAGACTGTATAATACAATAGATTAATAATAGATCATTTAAATATTTACCTATCATAAAGTATGTCTTAAATAGGCCTACTGTGTGCATTCTGACAAACTTAAAATTCATAAACTCTTTTCAGACTATTATTCAAACGTAAAGTTCTGTTGGGATTAAATGGGACAAAAAATTGTTTTAAAGTGTAAAATAAAGTTCCATCCACACACACACACACGCGCGCGCGCACACGTGTATGTGTGTGCGTGTGCGTGCGCGTTTTTGTGACAAATGAGGACATAAATTTGTATAATGACATAGGTATGACACAGGTATTACAAGGTGAAGGTGACATTGCCCCATGTCCCCACTTTTCAAAACGCTTATAAATCATAAAGAGTGAGTTTTTTGGGGGGAAAGTAGAAATGCACAGTCTCCTGTGAGGGCTAAGATTAGGTGTACGGATTAGGTACAGTATAAAAACCAATACGCGTATGGGATGACCCCACTTTTCACAAAAACAAACGTGTGTGTGTGTGTGTGTGTGTGTGTGTACACGCACAAACATGTAACATGTAGCCTTGAAGTTTGTTTTAATGTTAAAACCATCGTGACTAAATAAGGTGTTAAATTCAGTCAGTTTTGTGAGTGTATCTTTAACTTAAACTCTTCTGGTGCTGTTCAGGTTAAACGAAATATCTTTCTCCCTCGGTTGAGGGGTGGGATGGCGCTTCTGTGGAGGTAACGGGAGGCAGACTACACGTGAAGAGTGGGTTTGACATTGGGAGTTTGAAAGTGGAGAGAGACACAGTGAGCCTCTGGCCAGGGAAACATCACAGTTTATCAACCTACATGTGACTTCAGATTCTTCCAGTGACATTTACATCAGTGCTGGAGATACCGTGAGGAAACATAATGCAAAGTCGCAAGCTGGGTGTGCGCACGCTGCCGGATGTTGTCTCTGATTTTCTATGAAGAATGTTTTATTTTTCGTATCTTCGCTGTAATCGGACATCGATCATGAATTAGGTTTGTGAGAACAGTCGCCTGTAAGGTGCTTGAACTCTAAGGAATAAAAATTACGTGACGGATTAATTTGACATGGACTCAGTGGATGAATAAATCACTGTCGATACCAGTCTCCTGTCACTCAGTTTATTGTTATTTTTGCTAAAAGTCCGATGGACTGAGCGTCTTCACACAATAATATACACGCACAGAGGAATTAATGAAGAACTTATTGTTTCGGATAATAATCAGACAGGACTTGGAAATCTCACAATGAGGCTGAAATCGTCGAGGTTAGGCTACCTGTGAGTACACTTAATATAAATTTGTGCTGAAGAGTTATTTTTATGTTTTAAAAAAATCATTCCATAATTAACTTTTTTTTTCTTTTTTGTATTTCAGATTACTTCAGTTTATGACTCTGTGTTTTTACACTCAGGTAAGTCTTCTGCATTTTGTGTTTGCAAACAAGCATCTCAAGTTAATAGGTAAACTGATGGGACTATGTTATGTGTAATAGGGTGTAATATCGGTTTAACCAATTATAAATTATTTAAGAGGTGAAATCACCATCATACATGACAACCAACCAGGAGACTGTATCATTTGTAAATGTCTCCGTAAAAAAAAAGGAAGAAAGTAAAATGTTTAGATCTGGTTTATAAATTTAGTGATAGTGTGGATGTTAAAAGACAGAACTGGTTTCATCTGAACCAGCAAGCTGTTTTCTTTAATTATATGCAGCCCTATAACTTCCACAACTTTTTACTTTCATGTTAAAAATATATAATATATAAATATATAAATAGCCTATCATGTCTGGACAGAGGAGGAGGATTGTGATCCGACTTTTCAGTGTATGAAAAAAACAACAAAATAGATGATAACTGTGAGAGTGACATACACATCTCTAGAGTTATCATATATTTTATGTGCTGTGTTCAATTAAATGTTTATTTTATGTTTACCAAGTTTCCATCCATAGCAAAATCCAGTTTCTGTTTGTGTTACATCCTGCCTAGTTGTGGTTCAGGTTGTAAAAGCAACACTTTTTTTATCTGACAATAATATTTACAGTTTAGGAATAATTCATACATTTATAAAAATTCTTTAATTTGTAAATAAATATAGGAATAGTGCAATTAAGTCAAAACAAAACCAAAAAAATATGTGTTACAACACTACTCAGTCTTCCCATTCGAATATTTTCCAGTCAAACATAGGCAAGACACACTGAAAGCGATAAAACTTTTACTCACATTAATCTTGTGATGTTATACGTGTGCAGTAAATGTGTTATAACTGTGCAAACAACTCATTATTAATAGAGTCATTGGCAAATTGTCAAACATCTTGAAAAGACGTAAACCCCTCGCTTTAAAGGTAATGGCTCTAACATGTGGGCACGGCCCATAGCTGACTTACAAAAGAAAATCATTATGAGAATGTTCCCAAAAGAGACGGGGTGAAAGATCAGTGTTGGTCAACCCCTCATTGGCATGTCATTTAAAGTGTGGATGGGGCTCTTGCCCTCAGAGTGCCAAGCATCGCTGCAAAAAGAATGATTTGAATTTGACGAGAAACAGTGTCACCTTTATTGTCCCTAACAGTGTTATTCTCATATACATCACCATAAATCTGCACGTTCTTGTCACATTTTTATAGATGACAATGCAGTCCGTCTCTGTACCCAATTTTAAGCACCATGTAACGGAGCAGAGTCGTCTGTCGGACAGGATGAGCCGGAGATTAACAAGGACTTATCAGCTCTATAGCCGGACGAGTGGTAAACATGTACAAGTCCTGGGCAATAAGAGGGTCAACGCCAACGGCGAGGATGGAGATATTCATGGCAAGTCACAGTCTTTGCAAACACACTTTTACACATTTCACACATTATTTGACTTTGTCAGCTTGAAACAACAGGACAAAACAAGTCAGTTGATGGTATAGAATATCCAGTAAATGTCATTGCCAAAAACTAACCTGCATAGTTTGAAATGGATTCTATATTGTTGAGTTTGGGAAATCTCAAGAGAAAACCGTTTTGGTTCTGGAAAACACATCAGTATTCATCTTACCTCGGCCGTCTTAACATTTCCTGAATAGTTCTCCATAAAATAAAGAGTTGTAGGACAGAAATAGGACATGCAATTTTCTAACCTTCTCTAACATCATTAGTTTTCATCTTTCATCTCTTCCAAAACAAATATATTTATTGCAAATGTTCCTATATTTGTCACGAGTCCGGGTCCTGTACTTCTCCCTGGCCCCACAGGAGGCCGCCATCTCCCGTTCTCCCGGACTCATCTCTCATATCACATACACCTGCCACATCACACACACCTGCCGCATCATCATCACACTCAGTACACCCACAGCTGTTCCCCATTTGCCACAGACTATTTAGTCTCCCCTCTCCCACCACTCTGCCTGGGTTCGTACTTATCTGTTTATGTCTTGTCATCTGCTGTGTTTAAGTGTTGCTGTGCCGTGTTGGCCTTTGTTGTTTATATTATTAAAAGCCTTACCTGCATTTGGACCCTGACCTCGTCTTTCCACGCCATTCCTGGGGGCGTACCGTGACAGAACGAACCCAGCATTCATGGGTCCAGCAGGAAGGTTGCTTGGCATCCGCCAGGGAGACCGGAGCATTGAGGATTACGTCAGGGACTTCAGAGGATTGGCTCGGCAGACGGCGTTGGAGAAGACCTGCCTCATGGTCTTCTTTCACGGAGGCCTGGCCGAGCCCTTCAAGACCCTGATGCCCTACTGGGACCCCGAGGAGTCGCTGGAGAGTTACATTAACTTGGCTCTGTGGATGAGCGGCTCGGGCCTCAGGGTAGAGTTAGCGGCGGCGCCCTCGGATGTTGTCCCCGAGGCAGCGGAGCTCACTTCAGGCCTCTTCAAAGCGGCGACGCCCGCTGATGTTGTCCCCGAGGCAGCGGAGCTCACTTCAGGCCTCTTCAAAGCGGCGACGCCCGCTGATGTGGTCCCCGAAGCAGCGGAGCTCACTGCAGGCCTCTCCAAAGCGGCGACGCCCGCTGATGTGGTTCCCGAGGCAGCGGAGCTCACTTCAGGCTTCTTCAAAGCGGCGGCGCCCGCTGATGTTGTCCCCGAGGCAGCGGAGCTCACTTCAGGTCCTCCCGAGAGCGCGGCGTTCGCTCACGAAGCTCCCGAGACAGCTGTGCTCGCTCCCGTTCCTCCTGAGAGCGCGGCTTTCGTTCACGAAGCTCCCGAGGCAGCTGTGCTCACTCACGTTCCTCCCGAGAGCGCGGCGTTCGCTCACGAAGCTCCCGAGGCAGCGGAGCTCACTTCAGGTCCTCCCGAGAGCGCGGCGTTCGCTCACGTTCCTCCCGAGACAGCTGTGCTCGCTCCCGTTCCTCCCGAGAGCGCGGCGTTCGCTCACGAAACTCCCGAGAGAGCTGTGATCGCTCCCGTTCCTCCCGAGAGCGCAGCGTTCGCTCACGAAGCTCCCGAGACAGCTGGTCTCGCTCTCAGCGCCCCCGAGGCGGCGGTGCCCGCTCAAGGTTTCTCCGAGGCGGCGGTGCCTGCCTGGTTTGTTCCTCCGGTCCCACCCTGGCCGTTCACTGGAGTTCCTGTCTGGCTGGAGTCTCCCTGCTCCCTGGTTTCACCCTCCGAATCCGCCCCGGTCTCCTGCTCGGCCTCTGTCTCCACACGGACCTGGCCCGCCATCCCTCCCCCTGTTTCACCATCCCCCGGTTCCACCTCCCTCCAGACTTTTGCGGTTGGTGGAACGTCTGGAAGCCGTTCCTTAGGGGAGGGGTAGTGTCACGAGTCCGGGTCCTGTACTTCTCCCTGGCCCCACAGGAGGCCGCCATCTCCCGTTCTCCCGGACTCATCTCTCATATCACATACACCTGCCACATCACACACACCTGCCGCATCATCATCACACTCAGTACACCCACAGCTGTTCCCCATTTGCCACAGACTATTTAGTCTCCCCTCTCCCACCACTCTGCCTGGGTTCGTACTTATCTGTTTATGTCTTGTCATCTGCTGTGTTTAAGTGTTGCTGTGCCGTGTTGGCCTTTGTTGTTTATATTATTAAAAGCCTTACCTGCATTTGGACCCTGACCTCGTCTTTCCACGCCATTCCTGGGGGCGTACCGTGACAATATTATGTGTGAGGCAGGATGATGATCTGAAGTTTCAATCACTTGTCGAGAGCTATTCGTTCTAAGATTATATGTGTATTTTTTTCTTTGTTAAATGGACGGTTGACATATGATTCATAGTATGCATTGACGCTGCAAATAGGCAATGAAAAGTCAATCTTATTTTTATTTGAACTCAATGTAATTTTAAAGCTATACAGTAAGGCACCTGTTTTAAGTGAGCTGTGGCACTTCTTCTCCAAACAAAACAGTGGTTAGAATCCTGTCCGCTGAGAATGAATTCCTGTCACTGAAGTATTTCTGCGTGTCTAGCCATCTTTCCACTCGTGCAGTCCATCCACTTTGCCCACTTTTTGGAGGGTCATTTTATGAGGAATTTTCATAGCTTTACAACTTAGCATATGAGTCAGTTTATGAAGAGAGGTGAGGTCAGCGTCATCGGTTTATACCCTTCTTTGTTACTCTTACTCTTTGTAGTCTTGGCCTAACTCACACACATTCGCACATCTAGACTAAATATTGGCTTTTCAGCACAGACTACTTTACAACAATGTAAATCTCAAAACTCCAATATACAATCAAAAGCATCATTCATTTGTACATGTCACCTGAAAGTGGAAAATTAACAGATTTTGTAATGGTTTAACAATTCCAGCTAAGCTTGTTGTGGAAACCGACACTTTTGGAAGCCGGGTTCGAATCAGAGGAGCGAAAACAGGATACTACATTTGCATGAACAAGAGAGGCAAACTTATTGGACGGGTGAGTTTAAGTAATTAAACATCTGGTATGTTTATGTTGAACTATTCTCCAAAATGATGCTGTTGATATCATACTTTGAGAAATAAACTAATTGAGACAACTAAATTGGTTCGAATGGCACTAATGATATCCCAGATAAACCCATCATGCCCTGAGAACAAAATTGAGCCTCTCAGGCTTGAATAGCAGATTTCCGAGTTTGTCATTTCAGTCCTCCGCTGTCTGTCTTTTTTTGTTGCCAGAGGAAGGGCCGTGGAAGGGATTGCATATTCACAGAGATTGTTCTGGAAAATAACTACACGGCTTTGCAGAACGCCAAGTACAAAGGCTGGTACATGGCTTTTACACGCAAGGGTCGACCCAGGAAAGCCACGCAGACCCAGCAGCATCAGCGAGAGGCCCATTTCATGAAACGTCTTCCTCGAGGACACCTGTTAACAGAACAGAAGCCTTTTGATTTAATCCCATATCCTCCCAACAAGAGGACTAAGCACCATCAGCGCACAAACGTGAATTGAGGACAGGATCGTATCTTATAACGGAGTGCTATCTTAATTCGAGTTTATCTAATCTGTGTGCATCCAGATTTACTGGACATCACGCCGAACTGCTGTGTAAAAATTAAGGAGTCTGCACAGACTCAGATCTGAGATGAATCGCAGTACTAAGAACAGTTTGTTCTGGGACAATTACTGAACTGTTGACTGAACAGAGGACACTGTAAGCATTGTAATAATGAGCAACACATCTCTGGGAATGGAGCAAGACAACGGAACACAAGACACAAAAACACTCAGAAAAATGTGCAAAGATTCTATCTTTAGGGGTACAACAGCTTGTCACTGGGGCAGAAACTACAGGCAAAACCATTGTTTTTTTCAGGCACTGGTTAATTTAGAGATTTTTGGGCTGTTTTGCTTCCATAACATGTTTTATTTCAGACATATAACATTCACATTTAAGTGTTTATTCTATTACAGTATATCCATTTGCGTCTGTAGATTTAAAAATATGGCTAAAATAGATATATTTTTGGCTGTTGATAGTATTTACTGATTTATGTACTTAGAAAAAAAAATCCCCTCTATAAAAACCTTTAATATGTCATCAAAATGAAACAAGAATTTTACACTTGGCATTATCCCGTATTCAGACTTCTGTTCTAGAAATTAATGCAAATAATTGGATTTCATTGGATATGCCTCACTTGTATATCTAAACATAACATTTCAGAAAACTTATAACATTAATACAAAAAAATTGTCTTAATGTACTGTGATTAATCAACTGGCAAAATGTATGGTGATTTCAAATTTATCTTACATAGCTTAGGGGTAAATATTACTACTCAAAGGCACTAATATGCATCTTTAAATGTAGGTAAGATTATTTCTGCCCCGGTCACAAGCTGTTGTACAATTTTTGCAGACTTTATTCTGGCAGTGAACATGGCAGCTACCTACTGATGATCCCAAGCATATGCAGACACCACAATGTGTAGTGATATTATCAAAAAGCATCTTTATTGTTTGTACATGACTATATATTTTTATTGGAAGATTGTAAGATACTTCAAAATGAAAATATTTATTTTAGAGCGTGTATTAAATTCATGTAAAAGTATTGATTTAACAGGGTCTCAGGATGTGTGATTCATTGCCCCCCTTATGCCTTTTGTGGGAACTTTATATTCGGCCCGTGATTGATTCAACTCCTTTGAGATGCGCTTCTACGGCAAATTTGCTTTGAAGGAGTCAGCGATCATTAGCTGACAGGTCGAATTCTCACTCTCTCATAGATCACGCTGTATGTGTGTGGGTGCATCAAGAACACGAGCACGACAAGTGTGGGTTAAAGTCGAAGGCCTCCAGAAACAAGTCGGCCAAATTGGGAGCCAGTTTCTTTCAGAGTCAGGCTTATTCAGTTGACAACAACAGCAGTCTGAGAGAAACCTCAAGGGCATGATCGGGTCTATTCAAGAGGTATACTTCCAGGACCGTATAGCTGTTGTTATGTTTTTGGCCCAGCAGTCGAACTCCCAGAAAAAGAGGCCTGAGCCTCAGATAACTGTGAAGCAATATCTGTGACAGGCCGGTCTCGATTGAATGTGCTCAGCAAGTGAGACTGGGCCTTTGAATAGCTTGGGCCTTTCGCTTTAGAAGAGATGAGGTCAACCCACCATTGCCGTCCCAAACAAAGGTTACCACCGTGTAGTTGCATTTCTGCGACCCGTGCACCGTAACTCTCTGATCAAATGCTCCCTTTGTAGGCGCCGTAGAAAAGAAACATGTCATACAATGGTGGACCTGAATAATAACACAAGGAGGGGTCAGCAATCAAAAAAGGAAGCCCAGTCACACAGAGGGGGTGAGGGCGGGCGAAAGAGAGAAACCAAGAGCGACTCGGGGGAAGAGAAAACGTTCGGGGGGTGTTATGGGTTGAGATGTGGGCGAGAGGGGCTGAAAGAGGGCAAATGGCTGGGAAGAGGCAAAGAGGGGCACAGACGAATGAAAAGGGCCAAAAAAGAGTGTCTCTGTTGAGGCAGTTGAGCATGACCATTGAGGCCTCAGGATGGGGAGGGAGAAAGGGAAGAAGAGACACTGAACAAAAATCACAGCGCTGAGCTCTTACCCGTCGCCTTTTTCCCAGGACTTCTGATTTGTCAGTTGGACCTTGGACCGCTTCCACGTGCACAGCCATGTTTCGGTAGAAAAGCATCTAGAAAAGCATTTGATTGACCTACTAAAACTCTTTAAATTGGTGCTTAGTTCTGTTCGTGTCAAAAGACCACATGGCTAACACTAGGCCTACATCATTCAATACATTAGACTTTGTTTTTGTATTTTAAAAGGGTTTTTATGTATGAATATTGATCATACATTTCTAAGGGATCAAATTGGCAGTATCAGCGTTTTAAAAATACTACACACACTGGTATTCCTATCATTATAGGGACATTCCATAGACTTAATGATTTTTATACTCTATAAACTGTATTATCTATCCCCTTACCCTAATCTTAAACCTACCCCTCACACAAAACTTTCTGCATTTTAAGATTTTCCAAAAACTTAATTTTGTATGATTTCTGGGGACCAAAAATGTCCCCACAAAGTCCAAATTTACAGGTATTTCTATCCTTTACTGGTATTTCTATCTATCTATCTATCTATCTATCTATCTATCTATCTATCTATCTATCTATCTATCCATCCATTTTGGTCCTCATAACAAAAGCTTACACCTCATTGCTAAGAGATACACGAGTCTGTGCTTATCATAGTCCACACTTTTTCACAATTTTCTTTGAGACTCCGACTGCCCAATATCTGCAGACTGGTTCTGACTTTCAACAATGGGACTTGACTCCTCCAGGCTGAAAATTGTTGTAAAAATCTGGGCAAAAATGGTGTAGTCAATAGCAGTCAGTCTGACGCATACTGACTGGAAAACAATTTCTAGAGCTACAGTAGAAAGACCCAATCTGATTTGCAGATTTTAAACAACTTCCGGTCATGAACAAATGGGTCTGCCTGGTCAAAAGAAATATCGTTTAATGGTTACTCTGTTCAGTGCCTAATTAGAAATCACCCTTCCCTCATTAATACCACAAATTGTTCCATTGGCTTTTAGATTATTGCAGAAAATAAGCTCTGTGATCAACAAAAGTGAAAGATTCTGACATTTTGTGCATCAAGATAATCTTCCCAAATTAAAATTTATGAACTTTAAAGCTAAATTCAAAATGCCAGAAGTTGCTAAATTTAAGCTATAAGAGAACTACAACACAGCTGCATTGCTTCAGTGCCACCATCACAATGCTTCTGACAAATCTTTTCATCTTCATTTAAAATCTGCAAATTGGAAAGTTCGAGTTAAGTGATAGATGAGTATTCACCTATTTGGCGTGATGCTGTTATTGTCCCAGACAACCTCTGTAGTCCCATTTAGTTTACAACTGTTTTCAAGACACCTAATATTACTTGCGTGTTTAAGTCGTAGAATGAAACGTGCACATATTTTGAGCTTGTGTTAAACACAAACCTTAGGCTAGAAACCTTTAGGAATCTAAAAAAAAAAACATTCAAAAAACCTACTGACTTCAGGGTGATGGAACGGAAGTTAAAAAAATGCTAACTTTTTTCCAGGTTTAAAAGACTCATTCCTGCAGCACTGTATTTAACTGCACATAATTTACTTTTAACTGTGATTGATCACTCTTCCTTTCTAAGTAGGCCTTTCTTTACCAGAGTAAGCTGTAATGTGAACCAGACATCCAGTCAAAACTTGAGACAATGTAAAAACAGAACAATGCAAATGTCGACCACCACCCAGTTTAAAAAAAAAGTATCAGAAAGAGCTCACTCCAAAATGCTAACAGCATTAGCAACAGATCGCTCATGTAGGACCCAATGACCTACAGATAACATTCAACATCTGCCAAAAAGTCCAAACCAGTCTGTCAAAAAATATGGTAATTCTGAAAAAAAACAAGGACTGGAGGAACTATACGAATCTCTCTCGGTAGCAGTTAACCCACAGACTTCTGATTCTTTCCATGTAAAACATTTCTAAATAATTTTTCACAGACCTCAGGCCAACAATCTCCCCCGGACATTAGGTATTGGTTGAATCTGGAATCTCATATTGCTGTGAACTGGAGCGTACCATCTTTGGCAGTGTGAGCCAGGACTCTTGCTCTGCTCCTAGAAGGTTTCAATGATGTGTGCAGATGTTTGGCTCGCAGCACTGCTTGTCAACACACGAGTGTAATGATGCACAATGGTTTCCGTTTCTCTGTGGTCGATACAAGGCCATTACGATGAGAGGTTGCCACACTGCAAAAGCTCCAGATTCAGGTGAACAGTCAGTATGTTGTTAATCATTTTGACAACTCATATCAAGGAGTCCTTGCAGTTGCTACCATCAACAGAGCTAGAAGACTGATGCCAGAATTTAGGCTCCAAGATGCGTCAGGGGATGTTGAATATATCAAGCAGGTCAGAGGTTAGTGCTTTACAAATCTTGAATCTTCACATGTATTCATTTTTGACTGTTTCTATAATTAATTTAAGGTAAAATCTTTAGTCAAAAGACTGACCTTGATCAGTTTATATGACAGAACGATGCACAGATACGTGCTAAACCTAGACAGGCTAAATTAGTCGCTCTGTCAGTCGTGGGCTTATATTGAAATCGGAAACTAGCATTAAAGCTTATGTTTAGCTGTTAAAGGCTTTTATAATAAATATCAGGAGTGTCCAATCCTGCTCCTGGAGGTCAAATATACAGAGTTTAAATACAACCACCTCCAACACCACTTGCCTGGAAGTTTCTAGGGAGTCTGAAGACCTTGATTACTTAATTACTCAGGTGAGTTTAATTAGGGTTGGCGTGAAACTCAAGGACAGTGGACCTCCAGGTTTGGACATCCCTGATATATAGGCTAATATTATTTTATTTTACATTAAAATGTCATAAATCTTGGTAAAATGAAAGACTTCTCTCATATCAAATAAATGAGACTTCTCCAATTATTTAGTGTGCTTAAACTCCACCCCTTTCTTGTTATTGATTGCAAACTCACGTTCAGGGGTGCGTTTCCCAAAAGCATCGTTAGCTAACTATGGTGGTAAGTCCCATTGAACTCTATTGGTAACGACGTAACTTGCAGCCATACTTGCCTTTGGGAAACGCACCCCTGATCTGCCTCCACTCAACCTGAAACCGATTTCTCAATTGTAGTTACCCTTGGCATTGGAATTGTATTGTCTTATTTAAAAAAAATAAAAATAAAATCTGCCCCATCTAAATAACAACTGATAAATGTCTCATTTTTTTTTTTCAAATTTGTAAATTTTTTAATAATCAACGTTTCAAAAGTAAAGCCACAAAATGTAAACATTATGCATTTTATTTTTTGCTATGACATGCCTAAAATGACCCAGAAAAAATGAGTTTTACTACTTAAATATAATGCGATTTTAACCAAATTTACTTAAACTTAAAAACATACCTAATCTGTGATATTTTCCACATTTGTCACTCTAAAATATTACACGTTCCATGTTAAAAACCAAAACAAGAGACTGCAGTGTCAGCCCTGAAAGCTGGCTGGTGACTTCCAGGGCAGAAAACATCCTCCTCGGAGGCCGTTATACACAATAGTGAGAATGACTTGCGGTTTAGTGCCTGTTTTATGCATGCAGTCTCTTGGTTTGGCACAAAAGCTGTGGAGTGGGAAACAGAAACAAAGAATCACCAGAGTCAGAAACAGTATATTCACATGGCGTTGTTGTCTTTGCCTTAAACCAACAAAGCGTTTGTGTTTGTAGTATTCTATTTACAGTAGAAACACAAACAACAGCACTGTGGTCCATGCCAAACATTGTGCATAAACGTGAGGTGAATACAGATCAAATCAAGGAACCCAGATGAAGGAAATGTTTAATTTTCCCACGATGCACTTCAGGAAAACTGATGAGTCGAGATGGCAGTAATTACAGCAGAGGCTCAAGGTTAGTGACCTTCATGTAATAGAAATTTGATGCTGAATCTAATAATTATGCAACTGTACAACTGTTAGAAGCATAAGTTGTCATTTTATGAATTTGCTTCAATTAATTGTCTTTAGCTGTACATTTACTGAATGTACATTTGCTGCATGCTACCGATTGTACTGTATCATTTTATTTGTATATTTTTTCTCTTTTCTTTTTAATGTATTTTTTAAAGATGAAGATTTAAATCTTTAGATTTTTTGTAGCTGTAGTGCGGAAATAGCTGGAATAAAGCAAACTTATAATAATAATTTGAATAATATTTTTATTTTAATGTATTATTTAGACTCAAAGAACAATTGTACAGTAGGAACATCAATCAGCACAACATCTGAAATTTGACATTGAAAGAAAAAAATAAGAACACATTGAAAGTGAGTTGCTTGGACACACAATGCTGACAGAAACATGCCAATGTGAGACGCTAAGTCTACATGAACGTGAAGAATAATAGCCAGACAAATACAATAATGCAAAGGCTCCGGATCTATGGCAGTTCACTGAGTTTTACAGTCAATATCTCCTTCACTTGTCCCCTTCAGTTTCTTCAGCTCCCCAAGCAGCTCCTTTTCCAGTGTTAAAATCTCCTTGGGCTTCTTGTACTACAACAAAAGTGAGAGAAACTCCATATAAAATCCATTGCTGGATGAAATAGCTGAGTACTGGAGCAGACGACAGAGGTGAGAGCAGTTCAGTCCAACCTTCTTTACTTAGGTGAACCAATAAAAAGTGACGGCATAGTTGCCCTTTTGATGATCTGAGACCAGATTTGTGTGCTCTCTTAGTGAGGATTAGGGCTTTGGCAACCTGGTCCCAGATCCATGCAAAAGGGAAAGTTCCTCTACATCGTGTGGAAAAAACTGTGAATACATACCATACACTACAGAAAGAGCTTAGAGAAAGTGATTAAGTGAGACTAGCAGTGAGAGTTCACTCACGCTGATGATTAAAGTGTTGTTGGCGTGGGTAAAACTCAAGGCTGTGCTCTCCAAAGGCAGCTGGCAACGGTCGAGATCTGGAATACTGAACTTCTTATAGTACCTGGGAAATGAAGAGAAGAAGAATGAGAGAATGTTCCTCATGAATCCATCCATCTTCCATCTAGCTCAACAGTGCCTCCTATAGGGTTACTGTAGGGCTATTGTAACTAAACAATTTGTTCATCAATACACTTTTCACTTGGTATGACAAAAAACAAAGATGATTTATTAGCAGAAGTTGCCTTTTTTAGACTAATTTGATTTTATATGTTTATTGTATTTCTCCAGTTTTAAGATCAATTTATAAACATCTTGTGATGTCCATTATTAAGACATTTCAGCTTTAAAACGTTACTTCTGGCCAAAAATCCATGATGGAGTCCATAATCCACAATAACACTTCCTCCAGTGAAAAAGCCCATGCCCTGTTGTCCTCTCACATCCACCCACATTTTTGTTTACAACTGTTTTGGGATACTTTGTTTTGTAAACAGTGACAACAAGATGACTTTTTAACTGGAAGGAAGCATTATTATGGATTATGGACTTATATTTTAGCCAGAAGCAAGTAAAAAATGTCTTAATGTTTGATATGTTTCTTATAAGCATGCAGCTTTTTGCTTGATTGAGTCATGTGCATTACTTGTGGATTATTGTGATGTTTTTATCAGCTGTTTGAACTTTCATTCTGACGGCACCCATTCACTGCAGAGGATCTATTGGTGAGCAAGTGATGTGATGCTACATTTCTCCAAATCTGTTTCCATGAAGAAACAAACACATATACGTCTAAGATGGCATGTGGGTGACTACATTTTCAGCAAATTTTCAAACTATTAAATGCCCACTTTTAAAAAAAGGTGATTCTTTGTCCAATTCAACCAGGCATCCTGATCACATACAATATAGTCAAATGAACACTAAATTAGTCTAAAACACTCAATGCATAAACCACAATCAACTCTAGTGGGGGTTTCCAATGGTTTATATACATTTTAAATATCTAACTTTTTGTTTGAGGTTCGGATGACACAACATCTTTCCGTCGGTTCTGCTGACACACTGTAAACTTCTATAGGGTATGAAATATTGCGAATCCTCCATTGGAAACTGGTCTTTGTGTCCCTCCGCATGAACAATGGCTGTGTGCATAAAAAGAGACATCATTATAAACAGATTAAGAACATCATCTATTCAGGAAGAAAGTCAAATAGTAACCTTACATTCAAACTGCTCTCTTTTATTAACTCTGAGGTAACACCGTTTGGGTTTGTTTCACCAACTTCCAGTGTCCACTGTCCCTGGCCTCCAAAAGTAGTTTTGTGTCGCCACTTTCGCACTAATGAAAAATGAATTAATTACGAAATGCAAAACTGAATTCGCATGCGATTTAGTTCGATAAAACCAGAAAAGTAAAATGACTCACAGACAAGTTCATCTGTTTTCAGGTCATACTCCTCAGCAATCTCACTGCCATCCTCAAACAGATAATGAACTTTCCTTTTCCCTAATGAGAAAGAGCGGCTTTCAAATTATACTTCAGCATACATCGAACAATATTAAAGCACTAAACTAAATAAACAAACTGGTAATTTTATGATGTTTCGCACAGGTTCCGTTGCTACTAGCGTGTAGCAATAACCTACGACTTATAAATCCTATTAGCAAGACTATTAACACGACTGCCAGCATAAATACACATACAAATGGACTTAATTAAAAATAATAGAGAAAATATATGCTTCACCTTCCGATATTAAGGCAGTTTTCTTGGCTTTCCTGAGAGTGTCTGCCCAGTGTTGAACAGCCATGCTTCTTGCGGTCTCATTTCCTCAAACAATCCCGGCCACGCCAGAGGTTGCCAAGGCAACCGCTATTTCTCAAAAAATATTTCTCGTATTTTTAATGATTCACTAAGTTTATATACAACAATATATGTAATTATAAGAAAACAAGAACGTTTTAAAAATAAGTAAAAGTTTCGTTTTTTTAAAACTTGAGTGCCAGCTCTGACTATGACCCGGAAGTTGATCCGTTTAAAAACACTCGTGAGTTGTTGTTAGAAAGAGGTGCTGGATGAGGTACGTCTGTGGTGTTTTTACGCCATTTATGTTGCTATTATAATATGACTATGCGTTTAAAGGTATGGGATGTTGGAAATGCATTGTAATGTAACGATCTGTTCAGTCGCTTCCTTATATGGGACAGCACTGTTTGCCAATATAAGGACTTCAGTCTTATGAAGCCTTCTGCTGTAACGTTAGATCTCTGTATTTTTTGTATTCTGACGCTATGTGAACCCTACTGATCAGTCATTTTGTTTTAAAAGCTCCTCTCCTTTCCCTGACCGGAATGGAGGGTCATGGCATCCTGAAAGCCTTCCCTAAAGTAAAGCGACCCAGGCCTAATGAGCAGAAGGACGCGCCTCCTCTCAAGAAGACGCCTTCTGAACCAACAACAGGTTCATAATGCTCCCCTAAAACACACTCGAGTAAAACAACAAGGGCCGTTTCAGAGAATAAAGCACCATATTTTATTGCATGCGATATTTTCAATTGGATCCTTCTGTTGTACTTAGTCATGCATTTCTGAATGACTGGTGAAGTGCTGTTGCTTTTAAAGAGTTTTGCCAGCCATTACATAAGGACATTAATTTTAATGTTTTTAGCTTAATTGACTTAAATCTGTGCAGTGTGAATCACATTAATAATGATATTTAGATAGATAAACAGACAGACACTGATAGTTTGATTGATTTTTAACCTATTGCTACCCGTTCTAATTTTTGAATACACCAGAAATTACTT
This sequence comes from Barbus barbus, assembly GCF_936440315.1. Classification (NCBI taxonomy): domain Eukaryota; kingdom Metazoa; phylum Chordata; class Actinopteri; order Cypriniformes; family Cyprinidae; genus Barbus; species Barbus barbus. The sequence continues at coordinate 18,836,954 of NC_136735.1, read as the reverse complement.
AACAACTAGCCCTTAATCAGGTGTGCTAAATAACCAGAATTGAAAACGGCTGTAATAAAGCATTAGGATGTTTTAAAATTATGAAGCAATAATTTTGGATGTTTACAAGTTATGTAACTTTAAGTTGCTGCTCTGTTATATACAGCTATTGTGTAGTCATTCCTTTAATATTAAATGACATCTATAATCACTGCCTATGATGCTTTTGGGAAATGAATCCCTGTTTAGTATGTAGATATTTATGATTGTTATTTGTTAAACAGTTTATGTAAAAACATTGATTTCTCTGACTGGGGCGCATTTAAAGGAAAATTCTTAAATGTAATTTTGACTTTTTCTTAAAATGGTTTAAATTTAAATGAGAGAGAATTTTAATTTGATATAACTTTGTTTTTGTCAACATTTGTATTATTTGAAAAGTGAAGTTTACCAAAAAAACAATTTGGTTGTTCGTTTTAGTGTGATAATCAACATTATATAATCAATAAAACAAATGAATTAATTTGATCTGTCCCTTTTCTTAAACCTAAAAGGTTTAAAAGCTGAAATGTGAGGTTTATCAAATTATTTACGCTTTTTGTGTAATGCAGTTATTGTAATATCAGAATAAAAAAAAGTAACTGCTGATTCCAAAGCATTTTTTAAAGAGAAGAATATGAAGAGTATTATTTATCATATAAGAACTGATCTCTCTCATCCTTAATGCAGTCCTGTCATGTAGGAGTAGTACTGGCGCTTGTATTTTAAATGTCTTTGCTGTTTCCTAGGGACGACTTTCCAAGGAAACACAATATACATAGTTCCAGCTGGTATAGGGAAAGCCAGGTGTGATATTTTCCATCGGCAGGTCACCCAGAATGGAGGACAAGTAGTTTCCACATTCTCTCCCAGCTGCACACACGTCGTTGTTGATGATTCAGTTGATTGTAAAAGAGCTTTGAGACTTCTGAAAGTGGAAAGGCTTCCCTCTGCTGTTCATCTGGTCAAATGCACTTGGTTGAGTGCCTGCATCAGTGAGAAAAGTTTACTAGACCCTGAAGACTACAGCCTTCTTCCTCCTGAGAGGTAAGGCACTGGAGACTTAATTCCCAATGCATTGCCTAAGGTTTTATTTAAGAAATGTGTAAAACTGCATTGATATTTAGAGACTTGTTTGACTTTAGAATCAATTTGTAATTGTTTATTCAGTGTAAAAGTGCGTAGAAATAAATTCTTAATGAACATCTCCTCAGTCCCACAGGTGCTCTTGCTGAGGAGTCAAATGAGACGGCAGTCAGCCCAGTTCCAGATGTAGCAGCAGCTGCAGCACAGGATCCTTTGAAAATCCTTGAAAATCAAGAGAACCCTCAAGAAAATCTCACAGAGACGGTAAGAAAGGTTGGAATTGGATGTAATTGTCTCCTTCTGTAAGATCCAGCAGTTGTTTTTTTCCCTCATGCAGTGCTTTTAATGTGACTCACAGGTGCCAGAGGTTCAGGAGGAGCACCATGAGGAAGATGGTGTATCTCAGAACGATCTGGAGGCCTTGATCAGTGGCGTTCACCCATCTGAAAGCAACCTGACTCAGAGTTTGGCAGAGAACCCAGTTTTGTCTGGGAAGTGGGTCTGTTCTCAACCATCCACAACTAAAGGGGAGAACCATAACAAGCACATTACTGACAAACTGGAGCCGCTGGCCAAAGCCTATACGCACAAGGGCGATAAATGGAGAGCTCTGGGCTACTCTAAAGCGATCAACGCCCTTAAGAGCTACCACAAGGCCATCACTTCATATGAGGTCAGGTCAGATACACATATGCGTCCATAGAGGTTTTGGGGTTCACTGAGGTGCTTATTTGTAGAACACATATGGTTGTAGTTGCGTGGTGGTTTGCATATTATGACTCGTTTCAAGCATGCATCAGTGATTACTTTTTATTTTTTATTTTTTTTTTATATTTAAAAAATACAGTAAATATACAAACATGTTTTTTTTTAACCATCTATTTATAGGAAGCATGTAAGATCCCAGGCATTGGTAAACGCATGGCAGACAAGATCATGGAAATCATGGAAAGTGGGCACTTGCGTAAACTGGATCACATTGGGGAGGAGGTGCCTGTTCTTGAAATGTTCACTAACATCTGGGGCGCTGGAGCCAAGACGGCTCAGATGTGGTATCAACAAGTAAGACTTTTATACAGGGACCTGCAATTGAATGTTTAATTTAAAAGATTAATATTAATTGTATACATGTATAAAAAAAAAAGTGTGTGTTGGGTGCCACTGTACTGCAAAATGATTTGTTAAACTATACAGAGCCCCACACATGAAATGCAGGGGAAAAAATAGATATTGTGGCCACAAATCAAGAAGCTGTTTTAGGGAACGAGTTGGTACAATGCAGCTACGATTTAACTAAAACGAGGGAGTTAATACATTATGGCCATAATTTAACTAAAATGAGGGACTGAGTTAGTACAATGCGGCCACAATTTAGCTAAAATGAATGTTAAAATGAATTAAAAGGGATAGTACACCCAAAATTTTATCATCATTTACTCACCCTCTTGTTTGAATCCTGTATGTGTTTCTTTCTTATGCTGAATATGAAAAGATATTTTGAAGAATGCTGGTAATCAAACAGTTCTTCTTTCCCTACTATGAAAATGGGGTACCAGTGGGGACCAACCACTGTTTAGTTCTTCAAAATACCTTATTTTGTGTTCCGCATAAGAAAGAAACTCATCATAGAAATTGCAGCAACCAATAATTTCAATGTAGTTTAGGACTACCTGTTTTTCTAAAACACTTCCAAGTTCTCAGAACTTAGTAGTCAGTACTCAGAAGTGAAAGTCATCGGTAGACTCGGTACGTTCAAAGCCATGCCAGATTCCCTCCCTTTTTAAACCTTCTTTCTAAGCTTTGGCAATTATATTTGGTGCTATTAGTGGTGCAGAACATTTACAGCAGCTTTAAACTTTGTGGAACATATTCAGCGATATTAAGCAACAAATATAATACTTTACAAGTTTAAACGGATGATTTGATTTCTTTTACTATCAAAGGGATTTCGCACATTGGAGGATATTCGCACTAAGGCGGTTCTGAATCACACTCTAAGGATTGGACTGAAACACTACGATGACCTCCTTGAGCGGATGCCAAGAAGTGAAGCAAATGCCATTGAGAGAACGGTTTGTACAGACCATCGTCCGGTTGTGAAGAACAAGAATGTATCTACTTGATTTTCACAGCAGTAAATAATAAAACTGAATTTCAAAAAGACAAGCAATCAAAAAAAACAAAAACAATTTTGTGTTGGCGGCAGCAAAACTGTCAATCTTCCTTGGTCAGCTGATGGACATAACAGAGATTGTTAGTGAGTCTGTCGTCCCATAGGAAGAATGGGAGCTCTTGAAAGCTGGCGCTTCATAAGTCAGAAGCTACCGAGCTCCCATACAGAGTCTTGGGCCCAAGCCAGTTGTTTTCTTACTATTACTTGGAACGTCCCACTGTTTTCCTCTTAACAAAGCTGATAGATAAAAAGGGCAGATGAAGAAGATGAGTGCAACATGTGCTTTCCTAGCTTGACAGGAATGATATGTAGAGCATGTAAACTTATTACCTTAAGCATATAAGCTCTAAATTACTGGAATGTTAGGTATAAATTAGTTTAAAAATTGATTAAAAAAAATTCACAACTTTATCAATTTCATAAAAAAAAATTTTATTCCAGTGATGCAAAGCTGAATTTCCTGCAGTCTTCAGTCATATGAGCCTTGAGAAATAATTTAATAGATTTTAATGAATAGAAAGGACTAAAGAACAGCATCAAAGTTTTAACTAGTACATTTGATCAAATGTATGCATTCTTGTTATTAAATTAGTCATTTAAAAAAATAAAGTAGTGTGCGTGTATATTATATAAAAACATAAACACAAAGTAAATTACATAACTAAAATATATGGCTTGTGTGAGTGACAGGTGAAGGAGGCAGCTCACAGTGTGGACACACAGCTGGTGGTTATGGCGTGTGGTTCATACCGCAGGGGCAAGAGCACGTGTGGAGATGTGGACGTCCTCATCACTCACCCTGATGGAGAATCGCACAAGGGTGTTTTCAGCAAAATGTTGCACCTCCTCCATCAGCGTGGTATGCTGTTATATCACAGAGACATTTAAAATGATTTGAATTTATGATTTAATAAACCCACAGTAGTGAAGTATTTTTACTTTACTCAAGTAAATTTTAAAAGTATCTGTAGTTTATCAATCATTTTTCTTTGGAAAACGTTTACTTCACTGCATTCCAGAGCATAATGCCATACTTTTTAAACTGCACTACATCTCATAAGTTTCTTACCTTTTAATACTTGAGAACATATAAAAATGTGGTACTTTCTTGTACTCGAGTAAGTCTCTGAATTGAAGTTACTTGAGTAAAAAAGTACTAGAATTCTAATGTATTAAATTATATTTAATATGAAAATATGTGCAGTAAAAAGTACAATATTATGCTTTGGAATGTTAAGTAAAGTCTTCTAAAGAAAAACACTGATAAAGTACTGACACTTGAAAAGTACTTTTAAAGCATTGTAAAAATACTTCTACTGTCTGCCTCTGCAGTCATTGTAATTTTTTTATGATGATATTATGTTCATGATGATATTATTTTTATTTTCTCATCCAGGTTTCCTGACAGATGACCTTGTTAGCCATGAGGAGAATAGTGAACAGAAGAAGTACATGGGTATCTGCCGGCTTCCAGGCCCTTCACAGCGCCACAGGCGCTTAGACATCATTGTAGTGCCCTATGCTGAATTTGCATGTGCTCTTCTGTACTTCACTGGCTCCGCTCATTTCAACAGGTCAATGAGGGCATTGGCTAAGACCAAACACATGAGCCTATCAGAGCACTCACTGAATTGTGCTGTGGTGCGGCAGCATGGTATGAAGCTGGTGGCAGGAACTCCTTTACACACACCTATGGAGAAGGATGTCTTCAAACACCTTGGTATACCGTACAGAGAACCACATGAGCGAGACTGGTGACAAGGCTACATTCATATTACATTACATGACTATGCTTTGCATGAGAACACTTTGATTTACTATATGCAATCATGCAGTTGTAATCACATTTCTAATGTGGGAGTGCACATAGAATTCTTTTAATCTGCATCATATTGTATCAAAGGTCTTTAACTTTTTATTGGATGCATTTTTATGAGAGAAATGTCATTACCTCAATATTACTCAATATGTAAATTATTAAAGCACCTCAAAACGTGTTAACTCTTTTATCTTCAAAGCTTGGGAATTATATCACTTGATACTTTTGCTTCCATTTAAATATCATAAACTCTTATAAAAGGTTGTTTTTCACACGCTCGTGGAAGAGTTTCAAACAGATCAACCCAACTGTGAAGTCTGGTCTTGTCTGAGCTGTTTTGTTAGTCTTTTTGAACAAATAATTTAAGATACGGAAAAAGAGTGATTCACTTAAGATTCAAGAAACAAACAACATTTGAATGCTATAGAAGAGAATTTCATTATGATTAGATCTTCACTGATGAGTTGGTGTTACGATTCTGAACAATAGTTGAGCCTGAACGGGCCTCTTTTGTGAACAAACTGAATGAACTTGTGTCGTTCAAGAATAGACTGAACAAGTCAACTCATTACTAAACAAAAACATGCTGCTCAACAGAACGAGTGGGGACATTACTGCATTGGCTGTATTGATGACTTTGTTGTCTTTTTTTGTCATTTGTCACTTTGTTGTCATTTGTGGGGAAACACTTCTATTTAAACACTCTTTATGGAGTGAATCGTTAAATTGAATCGTTGTGATTCACTTGTAACACAAACACACATTTTATTTTTGTTCTAAAACTAAACATGTCTGTCTTCAAATTCCAGCATCTGTATTTCTTGTTTTACCACATTTTAAACATTTCTGTCAAAAAAGGTTCTGTTCTGTGACATTTCTGACAATACAAAGATTGATACCTTAATGTTTGTATGTATGGACAGATTCATTCACAAAGCAAGATATCTTACACCAAATTCTAAAGTACTTCACTTGTATTACATTTACGATTAACACACTTGATGTCAAGGTACCTGCTCTTTCCATACTCTCCTCCTCAGACAGGCTGTGTTTGCCTGGGCTGCCTGATTTAGAGAAGGTGGTCCCACTTTCTTCTTCTGGTTCTGGATCAATCCCAATATGAGCGATGCCAGTGTTTCCATTTGAATCAGTGGGTCCATCTTCAGCTGTACTTTGTGATTTAGACAGAGGGTTTAAAAGTATGTCTGATGGAGGTTGCACTGGACTGAGTTCTTCTTGTTCACAGAGGCTGGGGGCTCTGGCTGGTTTTTGGACTGAAGTCCATAGTCACTGAAGTCAACATCTTCATCATCAGAAAGTTGCTCGATGCGCACAGCATTGGTCAGGGCTGAGACACGAGGCCGGATCGAGGAGACCAACGTGGAGTCTGAAGTCACATTAGAGGAGGGCACTTCGGCAGGTGTGTCTGTTTTAGGCTTAAGTTCAGACACGAGGGGGAAAAAATGACTACTAGTACCAATGATAAAGGGCTTCTTACTGAAAGAAACTCTTTAAGCTCCTTTTATTTTAAAACAATGTTCAAAAAATAGAATACATTTTACTTATGAGGTATCGACATGTCTTACATTTCTGAATTAGTATTCATATTGATGTTTTTAATCAGGTTTGTTGAAAAACAGGAAATCCTATCAAACAGTCTGCTTTACTGCTCATTAGTATGGGATCAGGAAGATTTTATAAACAAGAAATTTATGTTTTCATTCAGCAAGGAAAATTTAATCCAAACTGATCCAATGTGATAGTAAAGACATTTATAATTGTACACAATTTTTATTTTAAATAAATGTTCTTTAAAATTTTATATTCTAAGAATTCAGAAAAATTCAGTTTAGAAATGTTAAGCAGCACAACTGTTTTTAACATTTTAACTGATTTTTTTTTTTTTTTTTTTGCAGGAAATCGGCATACTAGAATAATTTTTGAAGCATCATGTGATATTGAAGACTGGACATTTTAAAATAGAATAAAAACTATTTTAAAATAGAAAAGAGTTTAAATTGTCATAATATTTCACAATATTGCTGTTTTTACTGTATTTTTTAATTAAATAATTACAGCCTTTTCCCCCCAGCTCCTAATGCATGTTTTTCCTTCTGGAGCATCAGTGAGGGTTTGAACCTTTTGTAATAGTTGCATACGAGTCCCTCAGTTGACCTCAGTGTGACAATATTATTTACTTCAAAAATAAAATGTCTGTAACAATGTAAAAGTCTTTACTGTCATTTTTTATCAATTTTGTGTGTTTTTGCTGGAATATTAGTATTTTTGAAAAATCTTGTTCACCAAACTTTTGAACGGTTGCGTAGGTGTTTACATATTCATGAACATAAACGGATAAAAGAAGGGAGATCACTTTTTGACTTTAGTCTTCTCATTGGTCCATTCCACATTTGGTGCTTTTTTTCCTGGCAAAATAATAACTTTTCTTTTAAGAAAAACTACCACATGCTTTTAATGAATGATCACATTCATTTATCTTTATGGGACGTGAAAAATAAACATGAACAAAATAAGAATTAATCAGTGTGACGAATAAAGAGTGAAGGATACTGTTCCTCCAGCAGCATGCTCTCAATGGCCTGTCTGTTCTCATCGCTGATGGAGCTGTCCAGCATCCACGCCTGAACACACACTATAACAACAACACATCACAACCATTTCTCTTTAGAGAGTCTCTTTACATATAGTGTTAAAACAGTTATCATTTTAGGGTGAGCTAACCCTTAAAATCCATATTACTTTACCAGTATACTGCTGTTTATCTTCCAAGCAAACTAAGTGTTGATCAATGTCAGCACTGCTCATGTCCCTGTTAAGAGAGCAGACAAATCAGTCCCTCCAGGATTTCACAATTTTTTTGTGTGATTTTTGCGATCTAAATAACTGATTTTGTGGTGGTAATTTCCATAAATTTGTGACAAATTTTTTATTTTTTTATTTTAAATTATGATATCACATTTACTTAAAATATGTGTCGGTAATGCAGAAGAACAATAGTAAACACTCAATTTTCAGTTAAAAGGTATTTCATTATTGAATTCAGTGATGTAATCATCCAGCTCAGTTCGGTTCTAATAGTATTTTTGCAATCAAATCGACGATATCGCTGGAAATTAAGGGGCCCCAATAGGGCTGATTAATCGCATGCGATTTTGAACCAGCTGGAGTTTATGTGCAGATTATGTATTATGTTAGATACATAATATTCACAAATAACAAACAAAATGCATAAAGCTGGTTTATTTTGGTCTCTTAGTCAATTCTGAAACATTTCAAATTTTAAAACAACCTTAGGACCATTTTTCCACCTTACCTATGTAAACATTAACAAAGAAGTGTTGTGGCTGTACATGCTGCTTGTAAATCCAATTCATACATTTGGTATTTTGATCTCTTATTAAATTCTGATATATTATATATTCACTGTAAAAAAATGCTGTTAAAATTTTTTCCATTAAAACAGTAATGTACTGTAGAAAACAATGCATTCTGGGCAATATTTAGCTGTTTAAGAAATTGCTGTTAATTTACAGCTAATTTTTAACAGTACTCTACTGTATTTAAGGAATATGGTTTTTTACTGTTTGCAATGCATTGTGGGCTATGTTAAATACAGTACAATGCAGTATTTTTATTTTTTTATTTTTTTTAATTGAGTGTACAAGTTTGGTGAAAGTGCATTGCTGTTTTGTCAGTTTGGTTAATGTGCTATTTTCAAGCATCCGAAATCATTTTAATTGAGGTAAGTTACTTGTGATGACAATTTTTACAAACGTCATTTGTGAAGCACTTTTTTTTCCCGAAGAGGAAGTTTCTAAGGACATCTGCTTCACATCTCCATTCGCCATGCGATGTCCTTCAACTGCATTGACCTGCATCTGCACCTACAAGGTAATTAAAAGCGTTTCTTATATTCCTCACCAGTATTTTATTCAGGTAATATTACCAGAAGTAATGTTATGACATCGATGATCAGCAAACTGTCGAACTAGTGAGTGTATGGTTTTAAAATGGTCCGTTCAGTGCTGAAATGTGAATATTTCAAACATATTTACACACATTTACAGTCACCAAGTTTTATCAGTTGTAAAACGTCTCTTCACCGCTAAAATGTGTGAATAATTCAAACATATACACGCATTTTACAGTCACCAGGTTTTATTAAGTTTGTTTTAGATCATCTCTAAACTAAGACTGTTGAAAACTGGTCAATCTGTTTGCTCGTTGTGGCTTCAAATTCCACAAAAATCACCAAACAAACATGGTGTAAGAAATGTCGATTATTTAATGTTAGTTTAAAGGAGGCATACGTTTAAAATGAGAATAGTTTTAGTGTTTACATCTACAGCAAAAACATATATTTTGATAACTTGATTTGCGATTAGAAATTTAGGTGCGAAGATTGACACGGGTTCAGCCATTATATTTGTCTTATTTCTGATGTATTTTAGCCGAATATTAAAGGATGTTTAGTGTGAACACTTACTCAAAATGTTGATTACATGAAATTGACTGTCAGTCATTACCCAGAGCTCATTGTCCAGTTTGAGCCACTTATTCGTCGATTTGAGAGCAAACATATTTTAAACAATGTTTGAGGAAATTGCGAAACTTTAAGAATCCATGCTCTACTCTTGCAGAGAGACATCAACTTCTACAGGCCTTTTTGAGTGCTGGGAAGTTCTTCCCTCCAGCTGTTTTAGTGGAGAAGGGCACACCGTTTTTCTCAGGAGATTACAATGATGACATCAGAGAGGCAGTTGCACAACACAATTTTGAGGCTGTAAACACTCTAATAGCACATGAGGTGGCGGTGAAGGGTACAAAATACAAGAAAAACATGTTCATTGTGATCAATGATGATGATAAGGGATTGGTAATTGGAAAAATCAAAAGTGATTCTCATTCACAAGGATTCAGCTGTATATTTTATTGCTGAAAAATATCATGGTATGCGTTATCCTGACATTGGTGTCTATAGTTTTACACTGATGCAGAAAAGCTACAGTTGTGTTAATCAGGAGAATCTGCTAGATTACTACCCTTTACCTGAGTACTCTGTCCATGGCACACCAGTGATAATTCTTCACCATTCTTTCCCTTTACTCCAGAATAATGACTAATTTGAGTGAAGAAATCAAGGGGATCATCCACAAGATCTTGCCAAATCTCTCAGAAGAGATTCAGTTACAGATAATTTCTAAACTTCAGAGTTCTGGCTTGGAGTCAAAAGAAGATCTAAGATATGTACAGAAGGACGATATTGCTGATCTGTTACCCGTCATTCAGCTCCGAAAACTCATGGATGCGTTTAAACAAGGTAATAAATTATTAACATGCTAAAATATGGTAAGCACAGAGAACTTGAATATAATTTAATCATAAACATTCTGATACTAAAAGACGTGTGTAACAACAAAACCATACCGAGTTTATTTTGTGGATTCATCACAAACATTTTTCGTAAGATGCATATTTTTATATTTGATCTCATTTGTTTGTGTTTATTATGGGTCAAGTCAGTACTTGATGATAGACAATAATTTTCTATTGCAGACATGCCATGTAAATGTCACAATATTGACACTGTTATGTATGTTTTATTTTGTTTAGAGACAGAGACCATCACATTGGATCTACAAATTATTCCACCCTCTTCACCACTGAGTAATACTTCGTCAGTTTCAGAGCCTTCATCAGACCCTTCAAGTCATTGTAGTTCATCACATCTGCCAGCCACCGAAATATTGTCAACACAGACAAGAAACAGTGATCCAACCAACAGCCCCTCCACATCTCAAACATTCAAAACATGGCCAGAAACCTTTCAGGTTCCATGGGAAAAAATGCCAAAGGAAATAAGATCTGCAATTGTGGATGGCAAAAGACCAAAACCAGTGGAGCGACGTCAGATGGTGCGAGTACTTGTTGATGAAATGAGGATGTATGAGGCCAATCCAACTCGCTCACAGTGTCTCTCTGTGATCCGAAATATCATCAGGCAGTACCCAAAAAGTTTTGCCGATATGGCGGCAGACGGGTCACTTTTGGGTGGAGGTTATACATCACTTTTGATTCAAGTGAAAAATCGCATCGAGAATGTGAACCGTGAGGTAAACTTTACATGTCACAGAGCCTCTAGAAGCAGTTCCAAGAGAGGGCCAAGCGACAGTTATGGTTGTTCAAGATTTCAGCCAGACCTCCCTCCAGAAGAAACTGACGAGACACTGGAGCAGAGCTGCCAAAAACTGATGGAGATTTACAGTCAGGAAGGTGCAGGTGGAGCTGAAAGAGCAGAGGTCAAAAATCTAATGGAGCGCACATTCTGTCTACAACGCCGTGTTATTAATGCCCTTCCACCACCTGACGTTGAAGATTTGCAAAACAAATGGCCCTTTCTTTTCACTCAAAAGTTCATATATGGTCATTTTGAGTTGCTTACAGACATCACTGTGCTTCGTAGCTTGGAACGCAGTATGGAGGAATGTGGAACAGCCATCACACAATACTTCACAAGAAAACCTACCAATCAAGATGTCAAGGATGTCCTCTCCAAAAGTGAAGATGATGAGATGGCACTTTGTGTTGTTCAGCTGCTCATGGCACACTTTGGAGAGAAACTAACAGGACTGGTCCTTTTTACAGATGTAAGTTTATATTTTCTTTCTTCCCTGTCTTTCAAATTCTGAATGCCTTGTATTTATTCACAGCAGGTTTTCTGATAATTGCCTGTTTTGTTTATTTTGCTCTTTAAAAGGTTAGTTCACCCAAAAATTTAATTTCAGGCATTAATTACTCACCCTCATGTCGTTCCACATCCGCAAGACCTTCGTTCATCTTTGTAATACAATTTAAGATATTTTTGATGAATTCTGAGAGGTATCTGAACCGCACATAGGCAGCAACGTCATTACACTTTTCAAGGCCCAAAAAGTAAGTAAAGACATCGTTCTGAGGTAGAACCTGGAAGTGCTGAACTATGTTTACAACATAAACTGTAGGAGACTGACAGGGAAGAGAAAAGATTGTTGAATGAAGTCATTATTTTTGTTTTGTTTTTGCGCACACAAAGTATTCTTGTCGCTTCATAACATTAAAGTTCAACCACTGTTGTCATGCTGACTGTTTTAATGATGTCTTTACTTACTTTCTGGGCCTTGAAAAGTGTAATGACGTTGCTGCCTATGTGCGGTTCAGATACCTCTCAGAATTCATCAAAAATATCTTAATTTGTATTACAAAGATGAACGAAGGTCTTACGGGTATAGAACGACATGAGGGTGAGTAATTAATGACTGAAATTTCATTTTTGGGTGAACTAACCCTTTAAAAACATATTTTTAAAATGTCTGTTCCCTACAGGTGTGTGCCACTGCAGCTGAAGTTGAGACAACACTGACTGTACCTGCAAGTCCTCGCCTGATTCTACTTGGTATACATTTCATTGATAGACATATTACATTGCTATTTTCCTGTGAACGTACAGATTTTTATGTAAGGTGAAATGAATGTTGCTATTACTTGGAAGTTTCAGGTGGAACAGGGCAAGTCACTATTGGGCGCTGGATGATCACACTTGAGGGTCGTGTCATATCTGAAGGCATCACACCAACCTTTTTGACGGGACTTGCTGCTGTATTTGCAATCTACTACATGTTTAACCTCCAATATCAAGAAGAAGCAGCCTGTACTCTGGAATTCATTCAGAGGTGAGACTGCTTGAATTTCCTTTTCCTCATTGTAGCTTTTCTGGTAGCACTTTATTTTACAGTATGTGTACTTCCCTGGTACATACATGGTAAATATCTTGTACCTACTGGCAAATGAGTGGTAACACAAAGTACTTACCTGAAGTGTATGTACATGGTAACAAATAAGAAACACAGCTGTACTTAACAGTCGTACATGCATGGTAATTAGTTTGTACATACAGACAAGTGTGTGTAAGAATGGTCACTTACAGGTAGTGCCCGTACATGGTAACTAATTAGATACTTTACTGTACTTACTAATGTATATACATGGTAAATATGTAGTACTTACGGACAAGTGGGTAAAAACAGGCAGGTCCTTACAGTATCCCTATATGGCGACTAATAAGACATTACTGTACATACTAAAGATATGTACATGGTAAATATGTAGCACCTATGGAAAAATGTGCTATTATGTGGTAACAAACAAGACACATACGGTCCTTGATATACACGTGGTAAATATGTAGTACTTATGTAGTACTTAAGTGTGTGTTAATGTTAAATTGCTCTCCACAACAGTGCTTGCAAAGTTTGAAGAATTGGTAATTCCTGTGTAATGTTTATGTAAAATGGTGCACTTTATTTTACAGTCATATTTCCATATACTTACTATGTACCATCTACCATCAATTACTCAACAAGTACCTTGGTCCATGTTTATACCCCCAACTTGAGTACCGCATAACTTATTCTGTACATTAACTAATAGGTACATACACAAGTACTTGCATAGTAAGTATATGGAAATAGGACTATAAAATAAAGTGCACCATTTTACATAAACATTACACAGGAATTACCAGTTCTTCAAACTTTGTAAGCACTTGCTGATTTTCAAATCACACTGCATATAAGCTTGAATATAGGCATAATACTGTCTCCTGTGCATAGTAATACACTTGTAATTTTTAACAAGTAAATTACTTCCAAGATATAGAAAAACAGGCGGCAAAATTTGACAAAATACCCCATGATGTCAGTACTAGTTATTAACAATGTGCAAAACCCAAACTAGTCTTTTAAGTTTACAAGTCATTCCTTAGTTTTTCATTCAGTCTCTGACGATTGTAATTCCAGGCGCTTCATTGGCATCAATCCCGAAAAAGGCACAAAGGCCACCCAGGGAAAGGTTACCTCGAAGAAGACAGGGGCGATTGTCCAGAAAAAATTCTCCACAGTGAATACACATGTCTCCACACTATTGAAGAACCTAATCGACTTTCAGTGGGACTTCATATAGGTCAGTGAGCTCTCCTCTTGTTTCTGTCTATGTTGTTTTGACAGACTGATGTTGCCACATTAAACCCCAAAATTCATTTAAAAAAGTAAAAGCGTGCTAAAAAGAACAAAAGCAATACAACCTTTAAAAAATGTTTCAGGAGTGTAAAGGAATGAAAATCTAAAAAATTAAAAGCTACCAAATCAAATAGACCAGTGGTTCTCAAAGCTGTCCTGGAGTACCACCAGCCCTGCGCATTTTGTATGTCTCCCTAATCTATCACACCTGATTCAACTCATGAGCTCATTAGTAGAGATTGCAAGACTTGAAATGGGTGTGTCAGATATAGGTAGACATACAAAACGTGCAGGGCTGGTGGTACTCCAGGACAGCTTTGAGAACCGCTGAATTAGACCAACCACAGTTGATTCCATTGTAGCTGAACATTTGTCCGGGTGTTAGTTATTCAGTTTCATTACCATCTAAAACAGGCTTTCTCAACCCTGGTCGTCGAGGGCCACTGTCCTGCAAAGTTTAGCTCCAACCTTAATCAAACACACCTGAACCAGCTAATTAAGCTACAGGCAGGTGAGTTTGATCAAGTTGGAGTAAAACTCTACAGGACAGTGGCCCTCCTGGACCAGGGTTGAGAACCCCTGATCTAAAAGGTAACATTTTAGGAATAATTTTGTGCTGTAATATAAACATGGACCATTCAGTGAATCTGAACAGCAGTGTTGCCAATTTACAAACCTGATCTAAGTTCACATCTTGTCTTTATATAGATCAGTGAATTTGCCAGTATTATGTCATCTAGTGACATTTAGCTATCAGTTTGCCTTAGCTACTTTCAATTGAAAGCAGTTGGCAGCACTGCTGAACAGTAGAAACGTAAAAAAAAAATAGTTAGTGTTATGGAAAAATTAGTTGACTTGAGACATGCAGGAAGCATTTTGTTAGTCAACACTATCAGCAATCTCCTTGTTATCTGAGTTGTACTCTACATTGACAATTCTAGAGTTATTTTGATCAAATGTTTTGTTTGCTGATGTTTTACAGAGGTACCAGTTGGAATACCTCAGGAGACAACATGCAGCCAGGTCGTCATGATTAAGTAGGTGTAAAATGACAAAGTCATTCACCTAGGACTAGAACTCTTTTAAAAGGTACACAAGCCTCCTCACTGGAATGTTTAAAGAAGTGCTGAAAAGCCTTTTTTTTTCTTTTTCTTTAAGCCTTTAAATTTTATTTTTTTTTTTTCACTAAAATGTTTCACTAAATTTGTTGCATGTTCTGAGTATATCCAAAAATGATACAAAATGTTAAAAAAATGTTAAATGACTTCAGGTTGTCATGTTTGTAACTTATTTTGTTTTGTCGTTTTTTTTTTTTTTGTTTTTTTTACTGCCATTGTTTTTATTTTTAAGTTTTTGTTTATTAGCCAAAATCTGTCTTCACAGGTTTTTACCATTTGTTTTGAATCCTTGTTAAATGTTGACTGTTCTTTTAAATAAAACTTTATTTTGGTTTATATTCATTGAGTGTTTGCTTGTTTAGATATTTCAATATAATGTATTTTAAGTAGATGTTTTAAGTAGATGTGTAACAATGTTCGACTGTAAATCCAATTACAACATCATTGGTTACTTTAAATTTACTCTTTACAAAGGCATAAAATAAGATTTAAAATAAAAAAAAAAAGTGAAATAAATTAATCTTCAATCCAATTACTTCTATCCATTTTATGCCTTTGTACAATAAAGAGTGAATTTAAAGTAACCATAATGTTGGAAATTGAAATAATCACAGAAATTTTCTGCATTTAGTTTTTACAGAAACAAGCTGTTAAATAATTCACAGTATGCATACTGTAAAATTACAGTAGATTGCTGGCGACTCTGCTGCCAGTATTTTACTGTAAAAAAAAAAACGGAATTATACTGTATTTCATTTTTACGGTAATAAACTGTAAAATAATTTCACAGTACGAATACTGTAAAAATACAGTAGATTGCTGGTGACTCTGCTGCCAGTGTTTTACTGTAAAAAAAAAAAAAACTGAATTATACTGTATTTCGTTTTTACGGTAATAAACTGTAAAATAATTTCACAGTACGAATACTGTAAAATTACAGTAGATTGCTGGCGACTCTGCTGCCAGCACATTACCGTTATTTAACGGCACAATTTTTTACAGTGTTGATATATAATAAGAAAGAAAAAACAATAATTAAACAACACTGTGTCGTCAGCGTTGGTATTGTATCAGACTTTACTGATCAGTGTGCACTTAATTATATGAAATTCAAGTTCAGATGGAGTTAACAAGGTTTTTGACCAGTGAATGCCGGAGATGGAGTGTTATGTCTGTCATTAGAACAGCTGTAGCTGTTATCTGAGGCAGCAAGTGCATCGCTTATGCTTTCATCAACTTTTACAGGTTATATAACGTTTATTGTAGCTATATGCGCACTTAGTTTTTCTTGTTGTTTAATAGACTGGGTCAAAATCTCAAATTAAGTGCTTATGCACAGGATATTTAAAACGTACAAAAGTATAGGCTTGGCTAGACGGCAAATAACCTACTTCTCCGCTCTTCAAGCACACAAAAACATTAGCCTTTACAGACATTAGCCTTTACAACGCTGTACTATTCAAACAATTAATTAATTATTTATTTACCCTTTCATTGCGAAAAAGCGGAGATCTGTCTCCTCCAGTCTCCTGCGAGTCAATCTGAATGGAGGCTGGGTGAAGTTACGAGGTTTCGCTGAGAGATGATCGAGTGGCGTTACGAAGTTTTACTGACAAGCTCTTTTAAATGCTTATCATTGGTTAAACATTTATAAAACCCTCTGATTTAAAATAATAATAATCTCCAGTGATTTCCTTTACTCACCTCTGAGTTTCCAGCAATTAGAGCCCTATGGGCTTCAAATTTAGGCCCTAGTCCGGCCCTGGCCCGAGACGCTCAGGCCCTAGCCCGGCCCACATCCGACAGATTATCAGAATTACTGCCCGAGTCCGACCCGAGCCCGTCTTCCCCCACCCCCCCCTTCTCCTAAAACACACAGTTTTGTGTGTAATGGCAAAATTATTATATTTTGTTTTGTTTTTTTATTAAGTTAATTTAGAAAAACGCTTGGAGCATTTTTGTTCGTTAAATAGCCTATAAGTTTTTGTTTTTTTAACGTAACGACCAAGCGGCCAGCGGCATGAGCTGATCATAGCCTATGTTTGATCAATTTAGCCTTCTCATATCATCACGACTTGCCTAAAATAAAATCTATAGATATACTAAAACAGTTAAAGTACATAACAATGTTTAAACGTTAAACCTGCACTATAATAATAATGTGCGCTAGCCTATATCTAAGTTTGTGCGGAGAGTGGAAGCTAAAGCGCGCTCTGCAGGACATGGAGGCACCAGTGCAAACACTTGGATTTTTTTCCGTGGAAACCAATTCACGAGTTCACACTTACATATAATAATAATGGAGTAAGTTTATGCGTATTTGGCGTGCTGTCCAGAGAGAGGGCTCCGAGCTCGGTAATCATTCCTGAGCCCGGGGTATTCCCCTCGACCGGGGAGAGGGTACGAGCTCGGCATTTAGCCCGGACCCAGAGTGCTCCCCCAAAACGCTATTATTGCAGGACAGCAACCGAAGAGGGCTTGATAACCCCCCCCAAAACTTGCATGGCTCAGGGCTGAAGGGATGCTGGATACTGCTGTGGTAGCGGTACTTCTGTGGAGTCTGGAAGTAGAGATGAGAGGGAGGTAGAGATACAGGCTCCTGCCGGAGCAGTCACTGCTGCGGCAGTTGAGAAATATAGAAAAGGCTCCTGCGGGAGCAGTCACTGCAGCGGAGAAATACAGATAGGGCTCCTGCGGGAGCAGACACTGCAGCGGCAGTGGAGAAATACAGATAGGGCTCCTGCGGGAGCAGTCACTGCTGCAGCAGTGGGGGAGTACAGACAAGGCTGAATGTAGTGCTGTTGGAATGAATGGAGTGGGGATGGGCCGTTGAAGGTGGATATAGGTGATGTTAAGAGGGGTTGGCTATGGGTCTGGAGGGTCTGGAGTTCGGGTTCCCAGGAATGTATGTCATTAGAGGGGTTGGCCGATTAGTGTTTGGTGAGCTTCCTTGATGTGGGAGCGGCCCGATCGAATATAGCTTTTGAAAGCTTCTGATGACCAGCGACCAAGTGCTTGTATCTGCTGCTGGGAAAGGCCTTGATGGGCCGCTGTGGTTGCTGCGCCTATTCGGAATGAATGGCTGGTTTTCGGCTGGGGTACCAGATAGGAGCAGGACTGACTTAAGGTGTTTTTGGAACCAGAAGCGAGTGACGGGGCGGTTGGAGTCGTCTGTAAACAGGGGGTCGGATGGGAGTTTGGACTGTGATTTCCTGAGGTGGAGGAAAGCTAGGAGGGCTTGGTATGGTAATATGGGCGATAGGAGGTTGAAGATATAAATGAAGAGGGTGCGGCGTCGGTAAATAATTGGATGTCGACTGGGGAAGAAATCAGGTTATTGTAAAAGAAGGATAAGCCGTTCCACTGTTTGAGAAAGGATATCCATAAGCTGAGCTCATTGCAACATGAGTCAGTTAGAGCTATTTGATCCTCAAGTGCGTGGGCGGACGACGCGAGAGAAAGGAAGGGGCGGCCTTGCGGGATGATACGCATCGCAAAATTTAATTTTTTTTTTTTTTTTTTTTTCAAAATCCAAACTGATACCTAAAAATTCGATGGAAGTGCTCGGGCCCGCGGTTTTATCTTGGGCGAGGGGAATCCCGAGCTCTGAAAAACCAGGAGATGGGTTGGATGAGACGTTTGGAATGCTTGGCACGTAGCTGGTGGATTTGGGCTGAGATGATTGCTGGTGGCAGCGGCATCCAGGGTGCAGCCTAGGCTTGCTGAAGGCCTTCTGTTGCGGCCTAGTGGCCGGAGGCCCGTCCCCGAGGGAGTGGTGAATTGTCGTGAATAAGGAATGCCGCGGACCTGGCTTGCTTTAGTCGCTGCTTTGGACGGAGGTGAAGAGTTTGAAGGCTCCCCGGACTGGAGAGAAGCGTAGAGGGCGAGGAGATCCGGCTTGGTAGAACAACTTGGGATGATGACGCCGGCGCTGGTGAGTCCCTGGCGAAGTCCTGACACGGTCCAATTTTTTGCGGCTGGGGCGTAAGAAACGGCTGACGTGAAGGAGGATGCTGGAGAAGGTGGCTGACGCCTTGAAGATGAAGGTGATGGCGTGCCTCGACGCCTGGATGTATGAGCGGGAGCTGCGCGGGAAGGCCGGCGGCCCCGTGTTGCAGCCATGGGCTCGATAGTGATGTCCTGCGGAGTGCTGGTGTATTGGACAGCTGCTGGTGATGCAGGAGGATCCGTGGCTTTGAAGGAATTTTTGTTTGCGAAAAGTTCTATCTCTGACATGTTTCTGCGAATTGGGTGAGCCAATGCTGGAAGACGAGAGATAATGACGGTAAGACTGCTTGGTTATTTATAGGGATTCTCTCTCGTGCTGATTGGATAGGTGGTGTAATTACTGATGATGAATTGGCCGTGTTAATTATCTGTGCGTGCTCCTCCCGAAATTTGTTAATAAAACATCACTTAAAATAGCCTACGCCATCATTTTTTATTTTATTTATTTATTTTTTTGATAAAGGTAAGAGTAATACATCATTCGGACCTGCAAAGGGTCTACTTGTATTTGTGTGCACTCACAATACCAACAAAAGGTAGTTCTTTTA
The DNA here is from genome assembly GCF_936440315.1 of Barbus barbus. Lineage (NCBI taxonomy): Eukaryota > Metazoa > Chordata > Actinopteri > Cypriniformes > Cyprinidae > Barbus > Barbus barbus. Next base: position 18,817,110 of record NC_136735.1, on the reverse strand, counting down.
TAAAACAATAAAACAAACATGATGTGCCTTCTGCCGTCTTGAACAGGAGCGCTTCAGCTGAGCGAATACATGCCTCACAGACATGATAAATATATCTATAGAAAGCTTTAAATTATCACTTAACGAAATAAAAAAATCGATGCATTTCTCTCTAAAGGCGTGTCTAATGAGGAGACGGCGAGTCAGGATCAGCAACTTCATCCTTGCGACACGGACTCAGAAAACATTAGTTTATTAGTAAATAATTCAAATATCTCCTTACTATTTCCCGCAGACACATTCATGGTTATGTTTGCTGGGGTTTTGCAGCAAGCTCTAGCCTATTGCGTGCATTTGAACGCAGAACATTCATCACTATTCGATGGATGTCTACAATATAAAAATAAGGAGAAACCCAAAACAGGCCCGAGGCCCAGCCCGCGTCTGAACTGTGACGTGAAAATTGTCCCGAAGCCCGGCCCTAGAGGCGTAAAAAAGTCGGGGCCCGTCAGGCCCGGGCCAAAATGCAGGGTTCTATCAGCAATCTCCTATATTCACCTCTGAGTTTCCAGCCATCTCCTATACTCACCTCTGAGTCTCCAGTGATCTCTTATACTCTCCTTCAAGTCTCCAGCAATCTCCTTTACTCACCTCTGAGTCTCCAGCCATCTTCTATACTAACCTCTGAGTCTCCAGTGATCTCCTATACTCACCTCTGAGTCTCCAGTGATCTCTTATACTCTGAGTCTCCAGCCATTTCCTGCCATCTCCTATACTGAGTCTCCAGCCATCTCCTGCCATCTCCTATACTCCTGCCATCACCTGCCATCTCCTATACTCACCTCTGAGTCTCCAGTGATCTCTTATACTCTGAGTCTCCAGCCATTTCCTGCCATCTCCTATACTGAGTCTCCAGCCATCTGCTGCCATCTCCTATACTCTCCTATACTCCTGCCATCACCTGCCATCTCCTATACTCACCTCTGAGTCTCCAGTGATCTCTTATACTCTCCTTCAAGTCTCCAGCAATCTCCTTTACTCACCTCTGAGTCTCCAGCCATCTTCTATACTAACCTCTGAGTCTCCAGTGATCTCCTATACTCACCTCTGAGTCTCCAGTGATCTCTTATACTCTGAGTCTCCAGCCATTTCCTGCCATCTCCTATACTGAGTCTCCAGCCATCTCCTGCCATCTCCTATACTCTCCTATACTCCTGCCATCACCTGCCATCTCCTATACTCACCTCTGAGTCTCCAGTGATCTCTTATACTCTGAGTCTCCAGCCATTTCCTGCCATCTCCTATACTGAGTCTCCAGCCATCTGCTGCCATCTCCTATACTCTCCTATACTCCTGCCATCACCTGCCATCTCCTATACTCACCTCTGAGTCTCCAGTGATCTCTTATACTCTCCTTCAAGTCTCCAGCAATCTCCTTTACTCACCTCTGAGTCTCCAGCCATCTTCTATACTAACCTCTGAGTCTCCAGTGATCTCCTATACTCACCTCTGAGTCTCCAGTGATCTCTTATACTCTGAGTCTCCAGCCATTTCCTGCCATCTCCTATACTCCTGCCATCACCTGCCATCTCCTATACTCACCTCTGAGTCTCCAGTGATCTCTTATACTCTCCTTCAAGTCTCCAGCAATCTCCTTTACTCACCTCTGAGTCTCCAGCCATCTTCTATACTCACCTCTGAGTCTCCAGCCATCTTCTATACTCACCTCTGAGTCTCCAGTGATCTCCTATACTCTCCTTCAAGTCTCCAGCAATCTCCTTTACTCACCGCTGAGTCTCCAGTGATCTCCTATACTCTCCTTAAAGTCTCCAGGGATCTCCTTTACTCACCTCTGATCTCCTATACTCACCTGAGTCTTCAACGATCTTCTATACTCACCTCTGAGTCTTCAACGATTTCAAAAAGAATTTGAGTCAGTGGATAAAGTAATAATTCCTGCAGTGAATGTACTTCAGTCTATTGAATTAAATAAATCAAAACCCCTGGCAGGTCTTTAGAACTTGATTAATGAAGGTATTCTTAGAAATTCATCAATCAAGGTACAAGATGCAGTCCTGGAGTTTTGTACAACTGAATCATGCAATATGATATGACATACATATTTTAATGAATTTATTTTATTTTATTTTCCACACTAAAGTCTCTGTTGAAGAAAAGAGCACCCAACCCCCATTTGGGATGCTCCCATTCCCTGTTTTAACCCCTCCACACCCTAGGTCTGCCCTGCCCCCTTCCTTTAAAATGAATCAGCTCTGCTGTGAAGAAGTCAAATAATCACACAATAGAAAAGGGCTTAACATGAACAATGCAAATTCAGAGCTCATTTGAGTAAGAAAGTGGTTGTGGTGTGAGAGATTCCTGGGGAATAAAATTACGGACATTAACAGGGTCTGAATTCGTATTGTTCATTCTTCTAGTTGTAGTGCTTTAATTCTGAATAAATGTGACAATCTGAATATCTAAATTCAAATTATGATCACTAATGAATTTGAATATTGTCACTAAATGACTATTGCATTGTTTTGCATGTTTATTAAAGCACTATGAGACTAGGCTTATTATTAAAACAAAACATAACAATAGCTTAATCATGCCTCTCATGTCAGATGATACATGGCAATGTCTTTATAATCATATCCCCAGGCTGTTAGAAATAGCTGAACCTTTTCAACTTGACATGGGATCCAATCAGCAGCAATTAAATCTCCTGTGAACATCCATTGTTAGTGTTGTGCATCTTTTAATACAGATAATTAAATAATTAGGTCTCAGGTGGTCTTGAGATGTTGCGGGGCATCTACGTTACTAACAATGAAATGAGCTGCATCGCATCATTTTTCAGAGCTGGCAAACCTCCCAAATAAACGGGAAGAAACACTGATAATAGCTCCAAAAACAGGACGCCCATGTGATGCCCTCAAGCAATGTTCTCTTCTCATGAGTCAGACTGATTTTGACCTGGCTCTCTTAGACAAAGCTGTTAGAACAGTAGCTTGCAGAGCGGAAACAGCAATGCCTGATTACACAACAATTGTGAAACATGGTTAGAAAAAAGTTGGGAAGGGGAAGAGAAACATGTTTACTTGCAAACTTAATTTAGCATATCATCTGGATGATTATGCAACTTCTGCTGGTGCATCAAAATGATGTGATGTACTAATATATAAACTGATTGACATCTTCACAATATTTACAAATTAGTACTGTGAAAATGGGAAGATGCTGAAGCCAGAAGCTGTGTCACCATGGCAACCGTTTCAGTCAGTCACAGCAGGAGGGAGGCTCGAGGGTTCTAATCTTGTAGTTGAGATGCTATCTTGTGCAGTACAATGTAAACCTCTCAGAATGAGTGCATTATGGCAGAATGAAATATCTGGACGTTTTCCCATGCAGATGGACGTCAGATGGGGAAGTTGTGGCCTAATGGTTAGAGAGTCGGCCTCGTAATCCAAAGGTTGCGGGTTCGAGTCTCGGGCCGGCAGGGATTGTAGGTGGGGGAGTGAATGTCCAGCTCTCTCTCCACCCTCAATACCACGACTGAGGTGCCCTTGAGCAAGGCACCAAACCCCCAACTGCTCCCCGGGTGCCGCAGCATAAATGGTTGCCCACTGCTCCGGGTGTGTGTTAATGGGATGGGTTAAATGCAGAGCACGAATTCCGAGTATGGGTCACCATACTTGGCAGTATGTCACTTCACGTATGTCACTTCAGATGCTGAAGGGGGTTGTGGCACGGGTAAAACTCGAAGACGGTCTCACTTTAAGACCGGAACTGAATAGGCCTAGCATGTTGTCTACAACTAGAGCAATATTGTGGCACCAGATGGGCATGTTGGAAGGTTCTTTATACATCCTGACTAAGCACATTTACAGAATCAGGCCCTTAGTATGTGTTATGGCCCTATTCTGTATAAAAACACAAATGTCATGACTACCTGTGATATACAGGGAAATATACCTGCGTTTTCTTTTAAATACTGCCTTTGTGTTCTTGATAGATTGCCAGATATATCAGCTTTGAGTTCAGCATCACTTTTTTTAATACTGTTAATATCTACGGACAAACAGTCATTGTTGCTGAAGCAATGATTGACACATGTCAGTAAACAAAAGCAGCAGCAGCGTTTATCACAATATAAACAAATTTAAACAGCAATGCCAACAAATATCATTTTCAGTATGCAATGTTGGTTCTATTTTGCTAAATATTTTCCTGCCAGTGGTTTATTATCACTGTGGAAAAAGTAAGATTAATGTTTTCCCGGATGTTGTTTTGTCAAGCTTTATTCGTGCCTCACCCTCTCCTCCTCTTCGACGCTAAATTATGTATCTCACTACGATGAAGGCTCAGCTAATGAATATTCATTTGTTCATGCTGACGTTGCTTAGTAACCTTCCTGAATGCCCTAGTGTAATATTCATAAGCCAAACCTTCCTCATAGTAGTATTCATAAACGCCTGCTGGACTCACCAGTCTGAACCATATGCCCCCGATCCAACCGGTGTGAGATTCTGGTGTCGTTCTGGCACCTCCCAGACAGTCTTGTTTACAGTTTTTTACAATCACTTTGCTACTATTTTCAGAACCTTGATGTCATTTTTCACAACTCTAGACACAAAACTCACAACCAATGATCAAAATGCACATTTTTCTAAACTCTAACCCTTTTCTCAATTGCTTGGATACAATACACATAAAACTTAGATCATTTGTTCATTCAACAAAAATCACCTGTTCAATATGACACAACTTAACATCAAAGTACTACTATTTCAAAAGGCAATTCACACATTACATTTCAAATGAGTGTGTAAGGATTACAGAATCTCAGACACTTTGAACTTCTGAGATGGACAACACACACACAGTGCATTAACATACAGACATCTGTCTCCACATCCCACTGAGAGAAAATGCGGGAAAATGCCTCCCTCGCATATGCATAAACTCCTTTTCATCCCTTCCTTCCCATCACCCATCCTTCCCTTCACTCAGAATGGTCAATAGAAGAATGTAATATTCTACATTAATGCAAGTGTTATTTACAGTCATGTTTGGTATCATTTGAATTGTCTCAGGGCGACTGGTACAATGGTCTCATTCTTGTAAGAAGTAAACTAAAAGGGAATACAGATCCTGAGAGTTCAGAGATATTTTGCATACTATAGAGGGTGGGTCAGTTCCCAGTGGTTTTCATGCAAATTACCTTCTGTCCCAAAAAGGTGCTAACTCGGCTTGATCAAAGCAAATCCAAATTGTTAGTTCCTGTCTCGAGTTTGGGGGATGTTTATTCTGGTCTGAAGTACTTAAAGAAATTTGGCAAAAGGATCAGGGCGATTCTGTAGCCAGGAGCCCGTAGTGTGGTATGTCTCAATGCTCACACTATGTATTTCTATAAAGTCAGGTATGCATTCTTTACTCATAGATTTATCTTTGAGAATTCGATGTTTTGTATTGATATGATTTGATCCCTTTGAATTGGATTTTGAATTATTGCTTCATTACCTGATCAATAAATTGTAAACGTTTGATTGTATTCTGACCGACTCTGAGATTTGTTTTTCCCAAGTAGATTGTCGGATTCGTATATTTCCACAAGTTTGCGTCAGGGATTAGTGACGACTAATACCCAATACCTAAATTCACGTGTGCTTGGATGAGGAGACGAGTAAGTTTCTGTCTAGAATCAGCAGATGCTGTTTGATCAGCCTAGATCTGAATGCGTCGATGACCTCTGTTCTAATTTAATGTTACTTTAGATAAGTTTACGTGGGAAAAGCCACGAGCTTGGCCAGACAAAGCCATTTTGAAGAAAGGTAAAGTTGATCGACTAATGTTCTTAAATGGTGGTCAAAGGAAGACTCTACTAAAGTAAACGATTGAATTAAGTTCCTGAGGGGCATCCAAGGGGGCTAAGTATTAAATATCTTCGATTGTGCACGTGGGAATACGGCAAATCTCAGATATTTAGCCAAATACCTCTGTTTTGGGTCATTGGAACTGACAAAATTGTGCCGGAGACCTGGTGAGGAACTCGAAGCGATATAGTTTCCTAATCTAAGCGGGTAAAGTATAATCAGAGCTTAACAGAACAATCAAACATTCGTTCACTTTAATGATGCACAGATATCATTAAAACCTTTTCATTTATGGAGTCAGATGAAACAACGAGTTATTATATGTGAAAGAAATATATTGCATTTAATCTTGTTGTGTTGCGAAAAGGAAAGACAAGCAATACGCAGAGAGACCTTCCTCGTATTATTGGAAACCTCCATTGGACCAATAAACGAGCCTTACAAGTGTCTATTCATTTCCTTACAATGATCTAACTATCAATTGATACAACTGCTCAAAATGATAAGTAACTGTTGCATTACTCTTAATGCATAGTTGTATGGAAACAGACAAACAATCTTCCATGTTTAAATCATGAAAGTTTCAAGATACTGTAATGAGATTCATTGTCACCAATTAGCATGGAGCATGAACCAATTAGACTACAATATCCATAGATGTAGCCTAATATGTTATCATAATGCTTCATCAGACACTGTATCTATGGTCCCAAATACTGTACCACCTTTTCAGACTATTTACAGTATTGACAGTACTGCACTGTATAGATGCAGGCCCTTGTAATTGCTTGTCCAATTCTGCCAACTCGTTACTGATGATTGAGTGCACATTGTGGAAAGAGTATATAAAGAGTTGCTTGGGATCCAATTGCAAGAGCATAGTGATACGTAACATGGAGCCAGCAGGTGATCCAGGTCACAATGGAGGTCAAGCAGTGGTGGGAGGAAGACGAGGAAGACGTGTTGGTCAAAGGAATGGCAGGGGACAGGCACTCCTTCTGAGAGGTGTTCGTGGGCCTCGTTTGAGAGGTGTGGGGAAACGTGGTAGAGGACAGGCACCCCTTCTGAGAGGTGGTTGTGGGCCTCGTTTGAGAGGTGTGGGGGAACGTGGTAGAGGACAGGCACCCCTTCTGAGAGGTGGTTGTGGGCCTCGTTTGAGAGGTGTGGGGGAACGTGGTAGAGGACAGGCACCCCTTCTGAGAGGTGGTCGTGGGCCTTGTTTGAGAGGTGTGGGGGAACGTGGTAGAGGAAAAGGCCAATGACTGAGGCGGCCACAATGATACAACCAAACCTCAGAAGGTCAACCGTGGCCTCAATAATCAGAAATTTCCACAATGAGAACTGGTAAGTTAGCAGCATGCACTAAACATTATGCTACTCTCAATTGTCAAATGACTGCATACCAATGTGTATCACAGAATAGGTGATGTGACCAAGTGTCTTCTTACTCTAATGTTCCCTGTAGAATTGTGACCAGGCCAAATAGTGGAGGCAGAGGCAAAATTCTAACTGACCAACAAGAGCAGGATGTGGTTGATTTGGTTCGGGCCAGAAATGATATTCGCCTTACAGAAATTCACCAGCATATCTTGGACAATGAAGACATGTTCGACAATGTGGGATCCATAAGTTTGCCAACTATTGCACGCATACTAAAAAGGCACCAGGTATCTATAAAACAACTATACCGTGTGCCTTTCGAAAGAAATGCAGACAGCGTGAAGCAAATGAGGACTGAGTATGTTCAGGTAAGTTCAGTTTCAAGATGGCTGTTGTAAAAACATTCCCAAAAATTCTACATTGTACAGTAATCTCTAAATCTCTTTCCAAAATGTATTTTTAGAGGGTGATGGAGCTGGATGCTGATGATGACCATCACAAATTCATATATTTGGATGAGGCAGGTTTTAATCTGGCCAAGACAAGGAGGAGAGGTCGGAATTTCATTAGCCAGCGGGCAACCATTCAAGTACCTGGACAACGTGGGGCCAACATTACCATGTGTGCGGCTATATCAGAAGATGGTGTGGTGGGACGCAGACCTCATATTGGACCATATAATGCAGCTCTCCTTGTCACCTTTCTTGATGAGCTCAATCAGGTTTGTAGAGCTGAAGGTGTGACCTATGTCATTGTGTGGGACAATGTCAGGTTCCATCATGCTCATGTGGTGCAAGCATGGTTTCAGGCCCATGCACAATTTACCACCCTGTATTTACCCCCATACTCTCCCTTCCTTAACCCGATTGAGTAATTTTTCTCCGCATGGAGATGGAAGGTTCATGATAGGCACCCTCATGAACAAGTCACTCTTCTCCAGGCCATGGATGACGCCTGCAATGACATCACAGCAGACCAGTGTCAGGCCTGGATTCGCCATGCCCGAAGGTTTTTTCCAAGATGTTTGGCTAATGAAAACATCCATTGTGATGTAGATGAGAACCTGTGGCCAAATCCACAACACAGAGTTGATGACAATGTAGAAGTACAGTAATCACTCCTGTTTTGTTTCTTACAGTACAAGCAAGTTGTCATAAAACTTTTTGTCATTCTTTGAAGTTTTATGACTCATGCTGACAGATGACTCCAGCACCTTTATTATTACTACAGGAGGCAATTTCATGTGATCTGCAGATCTTCAAAGTTGATTCTCTCCCAGTACATTGTACATTTTTTCATCCACATTTGTCCTGGTACTTGGTCAACATAAGCATGACTTGCATCTACGACACTCCCACAGCCCAGTTCTCTACACACCACTGTAGCATCTGATAAATCCCTCTTGGGTCATTCCTTAAAAAGGAAAATTGCAATTTTACAAATGTACAAATTAATATTTTTGGCTCACCGTTGCAAATGACTCCAGCATTTTGGGAATGTTGGCAGTTATGTGTTCCCCATCCAGGTGTCCTACAGTTCATCAGTGAAAACTCAGTGCCAGTACAATTTACATCATCCATCCATATTGGTCCTGATCCTTTTCCAAAATAAACACCACTCTTTACCTTGATCGCATTCCCACAGCCAATCTCTCTACACACCACTGCAGCGTCTGTTAGATCCCAGTCATCATCACACACTGTTCCCCATGTTTCATTATGAAGAACCTCCACTCTTCCAGAGCAAGAGTCTCCATTGATCAGTCTGATTCCACTGGTGACAGTTATGGAGCCTGTACATGTTAGAGCACCACAGATGCACATTATTTTTATATGAGCCCTTAATTCAAAAGATATTATTGGTACAACGACAGATACACAACAAAGTTTTGTGTCAGTACGTCGGTCTCTTTACCCAGAAGCAGAAAGAGTTGCATGGACCACAACATATTGCCTGTAAATATATTCCATATGATATTATATATGAAATACTCCTTGGTTTATTGTCTTTAATTCTCACACAAAGCATTTTAGCTTCATCTTGTGGCTTCTGCTCTTATTTATGAAGAGAAGTGCATACATTTTAAAGCAAATTCAATGTGGTTCTATTATTAGCAATCATCAATGAAAGCATAAAAGAAATGGAGTATTTAAGCATTTTCAATACTACTACTACTGTATCATACAATGCAATGTTTAATTAAATCTGTTGTTGAATTTTTATGGCAGTAAGCATGAAAAAAATTAAATGAAAAATTACAATGATGGACTGTCAACAAACAAACAATATTAAAAGTAGATTAAAATGTTTGTCAAGACAAATTTTATGCTCTCTTGAGAATGTCTAGCCAGAAATTTTGTAGTTTAAAAAGTGGTTTGAAGATTTTAAGTGTGAAGTAATATTTGAAACACACCCCCAATAATTTCAGCTGAACAATACTTCTGCGAAGTGCATAAGAAAAAACACACATTATATTTATGTGTTAAAGTTTCAAGGTAATACCTGGCTAGATGGTCGTCTGTAATTTCTTCTTATAGGACTGAGGTAATCTGTTTAAACAGTGGATGTGTGACAGTTATGTGGATTGATTTCCCCTTAATCATACTTGACCACAGCTATTCAGCCTGAAATGTGAATTTACACATGCGTGCACATTTTTATCTGCCACATAAATAACACTGATATCTACATTTGATAAACAAAACATCTAGGAATTCAAACATGTTTTGCTGACTTCTGCTGCACATATTCAAATTATTATTTCAACCTGAACGATATGCAAACCTCCCATTCTAATTCTCTTAAGAGAAATTCTGCAGAATGTAATTTGTTTACGGGACATAATATGAGCTTATAGGAAGTTACTGACAACAGTCTTATCTCCTTCTTATCAATGTTTGATCATAAATATCTGAGCTTTATGACTTGCTGTATGAATGTGTTATTAATCTAACATATATAGATAATTTCCCATACCCGAAATATGAAGGAACTGTTTTTATTGCATCTCGTGGATATAAGTTTAACTCTGAGATGTAATAAAAACAGCTTCTTCACATTTTGGTTATGGAAATGTCCAATTCACTACTTTGTCTCATGCATAATAACTTCACTGGGGTGGTGGGTTGGCCAGTGTGTCCATGTAAAGTGAAACAAATCTAGCGTTCTAGCATTCTTGAATGTTGACTTGTTGTTTCCATGTAGTTTCCATGGCTTTGCAAATTTGTAAATGGAGTTTCATGAAACTGGCCCACTCAAAGTCATGCCATCAATATATTTTGATATTTGAAAAGTGACAGATCTCCTCTTAACAGCTATATGAGTATTTGCTATATGAAAGCATTTATGTATTTCACATTTGAGCGGATTTACAATGAAATTGAATCACGTCATGAAAATGTATTCCTTTTTTATTTATTCTTATTCCTTTAATTTTTTATTTATTCTTATTCCTTTAAATACATTTTTATTTATTTATTTTATTCCTGAAATCAATTCCTGGTTTTATGGCTATTAATTTAATCCAGCACTTTCTGAGCATTTAATGGGTTTGCATTCTGAAAGTAGGACTACTTGATAGCAAGAGATTTATTTCTGATGTTGATCATTATCTCAGGAAATATGAGGGGAGGAGCCAAGACGGCAAATGATTCTACACCTAAATAAAATCATCTGGAAACTTCCTTAACTTGATCTCACGCCGTCACAAAGACAAAGACACTTCTGAAGAGACTGACATATTAACAGGTTAAAGAAATGAAATTAAACTCTACTGAAGTAGTATGCATGCACTTCAGTAGTTATCAAAGCACAGTAAAGTAAGGTTTCCGGTTGCAAAAAAATTAATGTGCAGCAGACATTTTGTGCCAAATAATGCACAGAAAGACACTGAAGTTGCATTTGTATCTGATTTCTGACTTAAAACAATCAAATTAATAATTCTGTATTTCCTTCAGCGCACAATGTTAAATTCCTTCTGGCTCATTCTCATATTGGGTATGAAGAAGCATCTGCAGATTTCCATATCATAAAGCTACTCTAAAGATTTTAAAATGAATGAATATGTTATTGAAGAATAAGAAGTGCATTATGGGCATCCATTGACATGTTTTATAATTTATTCAGATTTTGGAAATGGACCTCCAGTCGAAGCTTTTCTGAGGCTGATGAATGGTTTCAGCTCTTGTTCTGGAAGAGTGGAGGTTCTTCATGATGGTCAGTGGGGAACAGTGTGGGATGATGGCTGGGATCTAACAGATGCTGCAGTGGTGTGCAGAGAGATTGGCTGTGGGAATGTGACAGAGGCAAAAAGTGTTGCTTATTTTGGACAAGGATCGGGAAAAATAAGGATGGACGATGTAAACTGTGCTGGCACCGAGTCTTCACTGATGAACTGTAGGACAAATGGATGGGGAACACATAACTGTGGACATCATGAAGATGCTGGAATCATCTGTAAAGGTGGCTGAAAGCTACTTAAATATTTCATATACTCAATAGAACTTTTCCAATCCCTTACTCTGTTTTTTTATGTTAGCCTTTATGAGGTTGGTAAATGGTGCCAGCTCTTGTTCCGGACGAGTTGAGGTTCTTCATGACGGTCAGTGGGGAACAGTGTGTGATGATGGCTGGGATCTAAAAGACGCTGCAGTCGTATGTAAAGAAGTGGATTGTGGGAAAGTGACTGAGGCAAAGAGTGCTGCTTATTTTGGACCAGGTGTAGGACCAGTATGGATAGATGATGCACAGTGTACTGGGAGTGAGGCTTCACTGGTGAACTGTACATCAACAAAATGGGGACTACAGAGCTGTGAACATTTAAAAGATGCTGGAGTCACCTGTAACAGTGAGTTTAAAAAAATCTTTGATGAATTTTGCATGTTTCTTTGAAACTAGATTTCATAGAAAAATTAAAATTCTGTTATTACTTATTATTTAGGCCTACTCATTCCATTCCAAACCATATGTGGTGTCACGAATCCTGACCATGCACTTCCGTTCACTAGCCACCAGAGGTCACTCGTTCACCACATGGACTCATACACAGCTGTTCACAATGATCACGCCCACACCTGAGAACCATCTCGCAATCACCATCACCCAAACACACACTATATAAACCATGGACTTCCTCAGCATCGGGGCCGAGTATTGTTAGCGTTTATCTCTCATTCAGCGATAGCAACTCTACAGAGCCATAATTCTAGTCTTGCCTTGTTTTCCTGCCGTGTCTGACCCTGCCCGTGTTTCCTGGATTAACCCTTCGCCTTGCCGTTTGGACTCTGTTTGCTCCCCGTTTGGATTATTGCTCTCGTCTCTGGATTATCTCTCTGCCTTGCCCCTTTGGATACTGTTCGCCGATCGTTGACCCACGCTTGCTCCACGGATTGCTCTGTCTTGCCCTTGCCATACCTGTTTGCCGATGTCTGACCCTGCCTGTTTCTGACCATGTTTCTTAATAAAGCTTTGCACGTGGATCCGCACGTCTCACGTCTCGTCAGCCCCGTAACAGAATACTCGGCCACACAAGGATCCAGCGGCTTTTCAAGAGAACATTGGCCAGGTATGGACTCTGCACGGCTGTTATTAACCCTCGAGCAGGGCTCGCGACCGCTCGAGGATTATATTCAGGAGTATTTAGACCTTGCCTATTTTTCTGATCTGCTGGACTACGCACTCATAGACTTTTTCTGTGAGGGCATTAATCAGCCGCTCAAGACTCAGTTAATCCGCGAGGGTCCCCGTTCATCTCTCAGTCAATTTATGGACTATGCCTTGCTGTGTGTGGGCTCTCCGTTCACTGTGGGTGTCGCGGAGGAATGCAACACCGCACTCACTCACAAAATGGCGGCAACAACAACACCCCTTCTCGTCTCCGCTGTCAAGCCAGAGTCTGCCCACGTCTCCGCTGTCAAGCCAGAGTCTGCCCACGTCTCCGCTGTCAAGCCAGAGTCTGCCCACGTCTCCGCTGTCAAGCCAGAGTCTGCTCACGTCGTCGCTGTCAAGCCAGAGTCTGCTCACGTCGTCGCTGTCAAGCCAGAGTCTGCTCACGTCGTCGCTGTCAAGCCAGAGTCTGCTCACGTCGTCGCTGTCAAGCCAGAGTCTGCTCACGTCGTCGCTGTCAAGCCAGAGTCTGCTCACGTCGTCGCTGTCAAGCCAGAGTCTGCTCACGTCTCCGCTGTCAAGCCAGAGTCACACCACATCACAGTGCTCCAGCCAGAGTCTGTCACACCCAAGGATTTAAGGTCAGTCCTTCAAGTTCCCTGTCTGATATCCAGTGTGATGGACCCACCACTGATGTCAGTGCGAGTAGCTGGCATTCCCAGGGCCTCAACCCTGTCTGTTACAGAGACTGTTCCCCTGACCTCAGTACTTCCCGTTATGGCGGTTGCCATTTTGAGTGTGTGGGCTGCACACTGTGCTCCTGAGGCCTCTCCTGTCCACGAGTCTGCTCCTGAGGCCTCTTCAGTCCACGAGTCTGCCCCAGAACTTCCAGAGGAGGCGGCGTCCACTGCAGAACCACCAGAGGTGGCAGCTTCCGCTGCAGAACCTCCCGAGGTGGTGGCGCCCACTCATGAACTCACTGTTTGCCCTGTCACGGCCATGGAGGCCGTTCCTGAACTCACTGTCTGCCCTGTCATGGCCACGGAGGCCGTTCCTGACGTCACTGTCTACCCTGTCACGGCCACGGAGGCTGTTCCTGAACTCACGGTCTGCCTTGTCACGGCCACGGAGGCCGTTCCTGACCTCATGGTCTGCCCTGTCACGGCCATGGAGGCCGTTCCTGAACTCACGCCCTGTCCTGTCACGGCCAAGGAGGCCGTCTGTGAACTCACGCCCTGTTCTGTCACGGCCAAAGAGGCCGTCTGTGAGCTCTCGTCTTGTCCTGTCACGGCTAAAGAGGCCGTCTGTGAGCTCACGCCCTGTCCTGTCACGGCTAAAAACGCAATCTATGAATCCTCGTCCTGCCCTGCCACGCCCCCTGAGATCATGAATGCTCTCCCTGTATTGTCTGTCTCTGCTCTCCCTGTGTTGTCTGTCTCTGTTTCCCCCAGATCTCACACTCTGCCATGGTTTCCTGCCCAGTCTGCTTCCTGGCGAGGGTCTTCTGCTCAGGTCTGGTGGTCTTCTACTCCGGTCTGGTGGGCTCCTGGTCCGTCTACTCCGCCCTGGTGGGCTCTTGCTCGGGTCTGGTGGTCGTCTGCCCCGCCATGGTGGTCTTCTGCTCGGGTCTGGTGGTCGTCTGCTCCGCCGTGGTGGTCTTCTACTCCGGTCTGGTGGTCATCTACTCCGCCCTGGTGGGCTCCTGGTCCGTCTGCTCCGCCCTGGTGGGCTCTTGCTCTGTCCTGGTCTCCGGTTCCGCCTGGGTGTCCTGCTCTGCCGGTTCTGCCTCAGTCCCCGGTCTTCCCACTTCCTCACGGACCTGGCCCTCCATCCCTCCCCCTGTTCCGCCTCCGCTCCACCGCCCTCCTGGACTATATAGGAGCGTCTGGAAGCCGCTCCTTGGGGGGGGGCTATGTCACGAATCCTGACCATGCACTTCCGTTCACTAGCCACCAGAGGTCACTCGTTCACCACATGGACTCATACACAGCTGTTCACAATGATCACGCCCACACCTGAGAACCATCTCGCAATCACCATCACCCAAACACACACTATATAAACCATGGACTTCCTCAGCATCGGGGCCGAGTATTGTTAGCGTTTATCTCTCATTCAGCGATAGCAACTCTACAGAGCCATAATTCTAGTCTTGCCTTGTTTTCCTGCCGTGTCTGACCCTGCCCGTGTTTCCTGGATTAACCCTTCGCCTTGCCGTTTGGACTCTGTTTGCTCCCCGTTTGGATTATTGCTCTCGTCTCTGGATTATCTCTCTGCCTTGCCCCTTTGGATACTGTTCGCCGATCGTTGACCCACGCTTGCTCCACGGATTGCTCTGTCTTGCCCTTGCCATACCTGTTTGCCGATGTCTGACCCTGCCTGTTTCTGACCATGTTTCTTAATAAAGCTTTGCACGTGGATCCGCACGTCTCACGTCTCGTCAGCCCCGTAACATGTGGTTATTTTTTATGTAAAATATAATTGAAGTATTTAAGTAAGAATGAAAAATATTTCTAAACCATCTATTCATCTTCATTCTGACAATTACTAAAACATTCAAATCAAAAGTGGTATCTGTTAATATTATTTTATGATCCTCAGTTAACGAACTAACAATGAGCAGTTCACTCTTAAATATAAATATTTGCATTGCCATTGATGGTTACCATATTTCCATTCCACAAAAGGTTTTTTAAAGCAGAAGAAGGTTCTTTGGGGAATCAAAATGCTTTTTCTATAGCATCACTGCCAATAATCCCTCTTTTGGAACGTTTATTTTTACGAGTGTTGTATTTCAAGACGGGTCTTGAAGAGAGCCGACCTTAACATGGAAAACTCTTTCAACAGATGTGAAGCTGGTCGATGGTTCCAGTGAGTGTGATGGCAGAGTTCAGATTCGGTATAATGAGCAGTGGGGCGCAGTGTGTCACTCAGGCTGGGATCTAGCAGATGCTACAGTGTTGTGCCGAGAGCTGGATTGTGGAGAGATTGCAGAGCCGAAGGCATATGTGGGACCTTCAGGGCGAATATGGATGGATCAACTGGCCTGTACAGGAAATGAGTTGAAAGTGCGGGACTGTCCTTTTACTGGATGGGGTGTGAGCAGTTGTTTGGATGGGCTTTATGCAGGAGTTTTTTGCCAAAGTAAGATCAAATTACATGAAAGCCTCTCAAATGATGTACAACTTAACCGTCTTGTGTTGGGCAAAATTTGACCCGTACTTAATTTTGCTGCTGAAATACTGGTTAAATTATTTATTTCTTGAAATTTGGTTAATATTTCTTGTTTAGGGTCATGAATGCATGCAAAGTTTCAAAACAGATGTGTTTTGGAAACTTTTGTATTAAGGTCATATAGATTCCTCCATTGACACTTATTGGTCTTCATGAAATTTGTCAGAAATTAACACTCTGAAAAACATTAAGCAGTCATGTAACAAAACATAAATATAAAATGCATTTCCATTTCATTAGAGTATTTTTGTCAAATTGCACAGAAACTAAACTATGTGAGTAAATTTGACCCCTAACACAGACGGTGTACCCTGTTTTTAAACAGGGG
This sequence comes from Barbus barbus, assembly GCF_936440315.1. Classification (NCBI taxonomy): domain Eukaryota; kingdom Metazoa; phylum Chordata; class Actinopteri; order Cypriniformes; family Cyprinidae; genus Barbus; species Barbus barbus. The sequence goes on along the minus strand of NC_136735.1, from coordinate 18,800,706 downwards.
GTTAAGAATTATGTCATTTACAAACCAGTTTTCCTGACAAATGCAATGACAAGATGTCATTATGACAAATCATTCTTCTTTCTCAATGTCTTGCTTCACAGAAACTCTGAGAAAAGTTGTGGTGAGGATTGTGGTGAAAGCCAAGATTGGTGTCAATGTCAATGATCCACAAATCAAGAATAACCTTTTGGAAAAGGTAAGGTTCAAGTTAACTTTTATCAAATAATCTTTGCAATAAAAATAATTCATTCACAGTTGAAAACTTTTGAAGTGAAATGTCAAAAGGAGTATTCAAAAAGTGTACTCAATCTGGTTTCAAAGATTAGGAATGTGGTAAAACTACGAATAAAGTGAATTAGAGAACACAGCCTGATGAGCAGGTATTTCACAAACAGAGAACAGCCACAGGTTTGTAAACTGAGGTTGGACTCTTTTCAAAATACTGTATATGTAAATATTTATGTATTATTGATTTAAATTATAAACCGTTATATTCACAGGTCTTTTTTGAATGACAGAAAACAGACTGTAATATATATATGTATATAATATATATAAGTGCAAAAGTATGCATTTACAAAGTAAGTATAATGACATTACACAAATCTTTCTGTTACTTCACTCTAGAATACTGAATGTTGTATATATGGAAAATAAATTTGATTATAATGTACTGATGCACAGTCAGGAAGAGAGAAAGGTTTTTTGATCAGCTAGGGTAGCGATATGTGCTCACAATACTCGTCCACGAGGGAGAGGAAATCCAAGGCTTATAAATCAATTCTTAGCAGTGTTCTTGAGAGTAATTCTTAGAGACTTGACAAATACGGGCCCAGGTCTGTAACATGATTAGCTATAAAAGGGATGTCTTAGAGAGGCAGAGTCTCTCAGAAGTAAAGATGGGCAGGGGCTCTCCAGTCTGTGAAAGAGTGCGTAAAAAGGTTGTGGAATACTTTAAAAACAACGTTCCTCAACATCAAATTGCAAAGGCTTTGCAAATCTCATCATCTACAGTGCATAACATCATCAAATGATTCAGAGAAACTGGAGAAATCGCTGTGCGTAAGGGACAAGGCCAAAGACCTTTGTTTGATGCCTGCAGTCTTCGGGCCCTCAGACGACAATGCATCCCTCATCGGCATGATTCTGTCATTGACATTACTAAATGGGCCCAGGAATATTTCCAGAAACCATTGTCAGTAAACACAATCCGCCATGCCATCTGCAGATGCCAACTAAAGCTCTATCATGCAAAAAGGAAGCCATATGTGAACATGGTCCAGAAGCGCCATCATGTCCTGTCCAAGGCTCATTTAAAATGGACTGTTTCAAAGTGGAAAAGTGTTCTAAGGTCAGACAAGTGCCAATTTTACATTCTTGTTGGAAATCACGGACGCCATGTCCTCCGGGCTAAAGAGGAGGGAGACCTTCCAGCGTGTTATAAGCATTCAGTTCAAAAACCAGCATCTTTTATGGTATGGGGGTGCATATGTTATGGACAACTTGCATGTTTTGGAAAGCACTATGAATGCTGAAAGGTATTTAAAAGGTTTTAGAGCAACATATGCTCCCCTCCAGACGACGTCTAGGGAAGGCCTTGTGTATTTCAGCAGGACAATGCAAAACCACATACTGCAGACATTACAACAGCATGGCTTTGTAGTAGAAGAGTCCGGGTCCTGAATTGGCCTGCCTGCAGTCCAGATCATTCACCTTGTAAAGGATTAGCCCTTATTTTAATTTAGCTTTTAGGGAATCTATTCTCAAGATTCAATATTTATATTTACATGATTAATCGATATTAATCAAAACGTCCAACTTATACTTTGTTAACGATACCTCATTAACGACTTGTCCAGCAAGCATTAAAATCAGTACGTTATCTCTTAACAATTCAGTTTTATTCCCCGTGGCCACAGTAATAACACAGAATTGATTAGGTAAATTTTGAGCATAGGTAACGCGATCTTTGGCAAATAGTTTAAGACTTGAAAATCACACAGCACCAGACAAAGATTTCTTAATTTTCTTTATTTTACTACTCTACACAACTACTAAGCTAAATAACACAAACAGAATATGTAAACACACAAACACACACATTGCAATTAATTGTTTTGAGATGAAGAGAGTTTTAGGTTCTAATGCTCGTTTTCAAGAATGCTCTAACTTCAACCTGAGGGAGTCACAAGCAAGGAACTTTACTATCTTTACACTTAAAGATGAATGCAACCAGTTTCCAGCAGAATTAAGAAGATTTGTTTGATAGTACTTGCTTTAAGCTGAGTTTCCGTTCCTTTCCTGCAGATTGCAGGTGCAGATTGGCTGTTGAAATCGCTGTTGCGTGATGTCACTGGCGATGCCCTCTTGTGATTGGTTGCTTTCTCTGTGACGTGATGACGCTCTTAGGAAGTCTGTTTCAATTCTTACGGCTTCAGATGTTAAAGTTTCTTTAGAAGTTTGACTAAGTCTTGATAGTTGTTCAATGCTCGGCCAGATGTTAATGGCTGGAAGCGCTTAACAGCGCGATCAGAGCAGGAGCCGAAGTTTCAAACAGCGCGCGAGCAAGCAAAGAGAGCACACCAAAGTTGGGTTTCTGTCTTTTAACGGGCTGACTTCAGTCCGCCCCTTTTGCTGTTTGATCCAATCACAAGTGTCTCTGTAGGGCGGAGCCCTGCCCCGCACGGCTCAGTTTTCCGTGCATAAATCCGTTGCTGCATTATTTAATAAAATAAAGAGCATATCCTAGAAGATTCTTATAAGTGTTTTAATCATACATTATGATGAGAAAGGTCCATTTTCATCTACACCAAATTATTGCTGACGCAACTAGCTTTCATTCGAAATCAAACACCAAGTATTTTGCATACCCAAAGTATATATATCAATTTTATCTATTACGTGGTTAAGGCATAGATTAAACGATCCTCAATTCTAAATAATCACACAAAGCATGTGAAACTAAACAATAGTGATCGGGAAAAATTTGACATCAAAAGATTGCAACAGTACCATAGATTCCAATAACACAGCAAGCTTAATTTCATGAAATACAACCTGAATATATATTGCAAATATATTATATATTGCTTTTGAGTATATTGCTTTAATAGCAGGAACAATTATAATTTGTCCTTTTTGAAATACTTAAGCAAAGATTTGAGTCTTTTGAGAAGAAAACGCACGTTTCCCTTGGAATGTGAGGAGGAGAGAGAAAGTTGTCTGAAACAAAGAATATCAGTTTGTGAAGATCTGGAGAATTCCTTAGCTCGGACGTCGGTTGTAAAACCGTCTCTCCTGGTTGATAACATCATTGAATTTATGAGTTAATGGTCAGGAGATATCTGGGAGGGTCGGTGCTGGAGCCTTTCCAGATGCCAAGGTCTTCGTCCTGTTTCTGGTTGAATTATGCTTAAGTGATAAGAAACAACCCTGAAGTCCTGTAAATACATTCCAGATTTTTCCACACATATGTCCTGTGTTTTAGGGGTCTCGTGAGACGTTAAGGAGAGCAGAGCAGGATGCTTGGGCGCTGTGCTGGTCGTTATTTAATTTTACGGCTACAGATAGTGAAAAGAACACATTTCTCCGGAATGTGTTGTCCTGTTAATAGGTGTGTGTGTGTCTTCTTATAATCTGACAAAGTTCTACAACCTATAGAGAACATTTGGCGCATCATTAAACGAAAAATACGTCAAAGACAACCATGAACTGTTCAGCAGCTGGAAACCTATATCAGGCAAGAATGGGACCAAATTCCAACACCAAAACTCCAGAAACTCATAACCTCGATGCCCAGACGTCTTCAAACTGTTTTGAAAAGAAGAAGAGATGCTACACCATGATAAACATGCCTCTGTCCCAACTATTTTGAGACCTGTAGTAGGCATCAAATTTGAAATGAGCTCATTTTGTGCATAAAATTGTAAAATTTCTCAGTTTAAACATTTGTGTTATCTATGTTCTATTGTGAATAAAATATTGGCTCATGTAATTTAAAATTCTTTTCGTTTTCATTTTATTCAAATTTAAAAAACATCAGCGAACAGGTGGAGCTGAGGACCACCACAGCAGAGCAGTAGACCACCACGATGGAGCAGAAGACCACCACCACGGAGCTGACGGAGCAGAAGACCACCAAACTGGAGCAAAAGACCACCACAGCGGAGCATACGGAGCAATGCTAAACAATACTCAGCAATCTGAGCAGAATCTGAGTGGGTGTTATACAGTGTGTGTGTGATTAGTTACAGCTGTGTGTAATCAGTGCAATGGATGATGGGAAATGCAGTACAAGGTAACATGAAACAGTCTGTGTAGTGTGAGAGTCAATATAATGGAAGGGAGACCTCTGGTGGCAATCGGACGTCCACAGACCGGATTTGTGACATTTGCAGCCTTCATGTTTAAGTTGTTAACCAGGAAAACATTAAATTAAACACAGAGTCTTTGTCTATGGAAGCTTGTTATGTGTGGAAGTTTAAGGTGCAGTTCTTAATGAGGCGACCACTACATATTATCCAGGCAGGACAATAAATCACTCGATCCATGTCCACAATAAACTTATTTACTGTTCCCATTTGAATCATACAGTACATCAGTATGAGTGTGGTTTTTCAAAATGTACACACACAGTATGAACAAATATCCGATAGAAATTAGACCAGAAAACTGACAGTTCGGCTGCCTTAAACCGATGAAACATATGATTCAGAGATAGGGCCTAAATATAAATGTGACAAAATAAAGAATTCAATAGGTGGCATCAGCGTCATTAAAATTATGCCTTTTGTACAGCCACCTTTAAATTTGTTTAACAAATTTGTAAATGAAGAAAGGCCTATTACGGAGCTTTTCCACTGTGTGGTACGACTCGGCTCGGTTCAGAACAGCACGGCATGGCTCAGTTCGGCTCGGTTTGCGTTTCCACGGCAGTTTAGTACCGCTTTTAGAGTGGGTGGGATTATTCACGTGTCGCTATAGTTGCGCCGCCTCTACTGCCATGACTCCTGAAAAACGTTTTAATTCTGCGTCGCTCCATCAAGCTCTAGCTGGATCTGCTCCTCGGCTATCAAAGAGAGGGACGTCTGTACTTCCTCAAAAGTTTGTACTTCCTTTCATTCATACAAATAATGTATGAATGAAAAAAGTACCGGGTACCAGGTACTGTACCCAGTGGAAAACCCCTTTCATATGCTCGGTGTGATTATTTAGAATGTATGATGTTTTAATCTATGCCTTAACCCGTGCAGTAGATAAAATTACTATATGTACTTCGTGTATGCCAAATACCTGATGTTTGATGTTGAACGAAAGCTGAGTTCATTGGCAAGAAGTTGGTATGGATGAAAGTTAACTTTTAGCATCATAATGTATGATTACAACACGTATAAAAATCTGCTTTCGATATTTGCTTCATGGAATTAAAATAGCTAAGCTAATAATGTATGCACGGAAAGAAGCCGTGCAGGGCAGGGCTCCGCCCCAAAAGAACAATCTCATTGGGACAGTCGCCCGTGGGTGGACCCAAATCGGGCCGATTAAAATGGACACAAATGCTTTGTTCATTGCTTGCTTACTCGCTGACTTGCTTGAAACTTCAGCTTTGTCATCTGATCGCGCTGCGAAGCGCCCTCAGCCAGCCGACAATCCACAAATGCCGTCCAAGTTCCGACCAAAGAAACTTTAACACCTGAAGCAGTAAGAACCGTGGCAAACAGACTTCCGAAGGGCGTCATCACGTCACAGAGAAGCCAACCAACCACCTAAGGGCATCCCTCGAAATGCATCACGCAACTACAGTTACAGCAGCCAATCCACAGCCCGGGGTCCCCTTGACCATGCGGAGACATGCGAGGAAAACAACAGATCACCTGTCAACTCAAAGCAAGTAACAACTCTTCATACCTTACTGAGCTGGTGGTCTTAATCTTTAAAAGTAAAGATAGTAAGGTTCTCTGCTCGTGATCTGCCCCTCGTAGACCTTTTAAAATAGCAAATAGTGCTATATTTGAACTTTTTTCAAATCACATTCCTGTATATGTGTGTTTTGTGTAGTATTGTAGCGTAGCTTAGCAAATAAACTTTGATTAAACTTTGATTAAGAAATCTTTTGTCTTCTGTTGTGAAATATTCAGGTCAAACTTTGCCCAGAGCTTGTTACCTGTGCTCAAAATTTACCCAAATCAATTCTGTATTATTATCATGGCCACGAAATAAACAGAATTGCTAAGATAAACTGGTTTAATGCTCGCTGGGCGAGTCGTTAATAATGTATGAATGACACGTTTTGATTAATATCAATTAACCAAATCCCTACGATTCTATTTCCTAAAAGCTAAATCAAAATAAGAGCTAATAAATTCCTTACAATTTCCAGAAGTCTTTAATTAAAATCTGGCTATGGCGCCATCTTTTGTGACTGAACATTTCTGATTCTGGGTAAACAACGTGGTAATGCAGGAGTCGGATGTCCATTGAGGAAAGAATTAGGTGTAACGTCAGTATCTGGTATGTCTGCCAAATGAAGAAAGGGTTTGTCTTCCTGCAGCCGACCCACCTGGTGGAACGTTACTTTTATAACGCTGCTAATAGTGACGGGATGTTCTCTGAAGTGCTGAGGTACTCCTAAAAGTCGGTAGATTGCCATTTAGGCTTGTACCTTTATGCTTAAATGAGCATTTGAAGACAATTCTGTGTTTGTCACTGTGCTGAACCATGTGGTGTGGAACAAAGCACAATGAATCTCCTCCGGTGTCAGCATTGAGATATTACCTGAATTTTCATAAACTTACACTGCCTCTGTGGCTGTCATTATATGTGGGTAATCTGGGCCAATAAGTAAATGTGGTTGAGCCTGCTGCAGTGGAGGAATAGGCAAACCTTGCAGCAACAGGGTATGTGTGCTTTGTGAGGCTCAGTTCTTTGGCTATGAAACCTTTTTCAGTGTTGAAAGGTTTGATGAAGGGTAATATTAAGTTGTCGTGCTGCTTCAAACAGTAGCATTGTCCTCTTTGAACCATCGACCACTATGGCATATGTGTCAAGTTCTTTCTCACCATTTCTCAGGATTGCTCAGCTGACCTTCATAAGCACTTTACTGCTTGCAGTTGGCCTGTCTAGATACAAAGTCTCCACTTCCGCTTTCACCAGACAACTGTTTTGTGTTGAAGCTTATGTTTCAGGTTTCATTTTGGTATTGAAGTCGTGCAGTATTTCTAATGTCTCTTGTCACCTTTTTTGCATTTTGCTTTGGGTTCCTTTGCTGGCTCTGTAGGCTCTGCTTGGATTACTGGCATACTGTGGCTCATCCTCTTGTATTCTGAGCTCATATTCAAGCCAGTCACTAAGATCTAGCAGTGTTAGGACTGATATTTGAATGGGATTAGCAAACCTTCTGAAATTAGCTTTTAAGCCATGAGGCAGTTTGACGAGAAAATGTGAAACATACGACCCGTTTTTCAATTCTGTCCATCATTTCGCTCCACATTGGTCCAGCATTCCAACTAATGCACGTAGTTTTAGGGCAAATAGTCTGAAAGATTTAATGTCACCACTCCTGATTTTTGGGCCATCTGTCAATTCTGCAATTCAGTTGATGTGGTTGACCATTAAGTGCAGTTAGAGACCTCATAGCATTGGTATTTGGGTACCTGCTGTTGACATTTGAGTCTGCAATGAGCAAGGCATGCTCTTGTTTCAGATGATCAACCAGTATTGGAATTTGAGACATTTTGAGTTGTGCAAACTCTAGGATCCTCACTACAGAAATTAGGAATAGTGGAGATCGGACATTGGTTGGAGGGCTCGACATAAGGATTCTGATTATTTACATTCATTTATAGATTTACTTCAGAAATGAACAGGGAAAGCATGGACCATTGTAAAACACAGCAAACAGGACAAATAGGTTCATGTTGTACATTCATGTTTAATATATTTTTTGTAAGAGACTCAATTTAAATCCATATCAATATAAATGTTGTCACCATCTTAATTTTTCAGATTAGTTTGTTAAATGCTTTGTCACTCCTATGAACAAATATATTCACCTTTAAATGATAATGTATATCTATATATACAGTGGGTACGGAAAGTATTCAGACCCCCTTAAATTTTTCACTCTTTGCTATATTGCAGCCATTTGCTAAAATCATTGAAGTTCTTTTTTTTTCCTCATTAATGTACACACAGCACCCCATATTGACAGAAAAACACAGAATTGTTGACATTTTTGCAGATTTATTAAAAAAGAAAAACTGAAATATCACATGGTCCTAAGTATTCAGACCCTTTGCTCAGTATTTAGTAGAAGCACCCTTTTAATCTAATACAGCCATGAGTCTTTTTGGGAAAGATGCAACAAGTTTTTCACACCTGGATTTGGGGATCCTCTGCCATTTCTCCTTGCAGATCCTCTCCAGTTCTGTCAGGTTGGATGGTAAACGTTGGTTGGCAGCCATTTTTAGGTCTCTCCAGAGATGCTCAATTGGGTTTAAGTCAGGGCTCTGGCTGGGCCATTCAAGAACAGTCACGGAGTTGTTGTGAAGCCACTCCTTCGTTATTTTAGCTGTGTGCTTGGGGTCATTGTCTTGTTGGAAGGTAAACCTTCGGCCCAGTCTGAGGTCCTGAGCACTCTGGAGAAGGTTTTCGTCCAGGATATCCCTGTACTTGGCCGCATTCATCTTTCCCTCGATTGCAACCAGTCGTCCTGTCCCTGCAGCTGAAAAACACCCCCACAGCATGATGCTGCCACCATCATGCTTCACTGTTGGGACTGTATTGGACAGGTGATGAGCAGTGCCTGGTTTTCTCCACACATACCGCTTAGAATTAAGGCCAAAAAGTTCTATCTTGGTCTCATCAGACCAGAGAATCTTATTTCTCACCATCTTGTGGTCCTTCAGGTGTTTTTTTGTGTCTTGCACTGAGGAGAGGCTTCCGTCGGGCCACTCTGCCATAAAGCCCCGACTGGTAGAGGGCTGCAGTGATGGTTGACTTTCTACAACTTTCTCCCATCTCCCGACTGCATCTCTGGAGCTCAGCCACAGTGATATTTGGGTTCTTCTTTACCTCTCTCACCAAGGGTCTTCTCCCCCGATAGCTCAGTTTGGCCGGACGGCCAGCTCTAAGAAGGGTTCTGGTCGTCCCAAACGTCATCCATTTAAGGATTATGGAGGCCACTGTGCTCTTAGGAACCTTAAGTGCAGCAGAAATTGTTTTGTAACCTTGGCCAGATCTGTGCCTTGCCACAATTCTGTCTCTGAGCTCTTCAGGCAGTTCCTTTGACCTCATGATTCTCATTTGCTCTGACATGCACTGTGAGCTGTAAGGTCTTATATAGACAGGTGTGTGGCTTTCCTAATCAAGTCCAGTCAGTATAATCAAACACAGCTGGACTCAAATGAAGGTGTAGAACCATCTCAAGGATGATCAGAAGAAATGGACAGCACCTGAGTTAAATATATGAGTGTTACAGCAAAGGGTCTGAATACTTAGGACCATGTGATATTTCAGTTTTTCTTTTTTAATAAATCTGCAAAAATGTCAACAATTCTGTGTTTTTCTGTCAATATGGGGTGCTATGTGTACATTAATGAGGAAAAAAATGAACAAATGATTTTAGCAAATGGCTGCAATATAACAAAGAGTGAAAAATTTAAGGGGGTCTGAATACTTTCCGTACCCACTGTATGTATGTATGTATATATATATATATATATTGTGTATTGAAATCAATCACTGCATACAATTAATGGTATGGTCAGATTTACTTGTAGTCAAACATGAAAGTAATGTGTAATGATGGTCCAATGTAACGGCAAGTTGTAGATTAATCCAAGTGCAGATTTATTATACAGTGTGAAATCCAAAAATCCAAACAAAACACAGACTTGACTTGACTTCAGACATGAAACTTGTGATGGCTTCGTGATGCTTTGAAACTTTTGCGAATCATTTGTTTCGAAACACTGGTTCGGAGTGCATATCAAACTGCCAAAGTCACGTGATTTCAATAAATGAGGCTACATTACATCATAACTGTTTCGAAAAGTTTAGAAATTTCAATGGCTTTCCATTGGGGGTGTTCGGTTCTATAAGAATCTCCCCACCGAACGGGGCGTGAGGAGAGGACACGTTGTTATGACTCATTGTGGTTTTTTATTTACTCTTCTTAATTTTTTCACATACAGTTGATTAGTCCACAAATAGCAGGTTATAAACCTGTAGAAACAGAAAAACTATAGTGTAAACAACAATATTGATAGCCACATACATAATATACCATAAAATCTGAATAATATAAAAATATAAATTCCAAATATAGTCATTATTTAATATTATAAATATACTTAGTGTTTAAACTGAATGACTAAGCAAAGCACATACATCTAAACACAGAAATGCAACAATTTCACACACACCAAATGTACATGAATGTCAATGTTACACATTAAACCAATAACCCAAAACCACAAATGTGTTCTCAGTATGTTGGCCTAAAGTGAAAGACAGTGAGTGTAATTTTAAGTAGCAATGCTGAGCATAGCAATCCATTACCAATGTAGAGCGATTAACTACATTACCCATCCAGCACCACAAACAGGAAATAACTCGTGTGACAGTGAAACGCTCCAATTTCAAACATTTACTGGAATATAGCCACGGATACTATTGAGCCGACAACGTTAACCATCAGACCGCAAACAAGATTTTATCAGCTTAACCAAATAACAGTTATCAAGCATACAAACTGCGCACATACCCAACGGCAGCACAGCGGCAGCGTAAACAGACAAACAAACTTAAACCGCAGCTCAATGGATAAAACAGCAGCTTACCGGTGGCGCATCTCTCCTGACGAGACAACATGCCAAAACTAGTACTCGCTCCCGCTTATAGCCCGTGCTCATTCATTACTGGATTTTAACACACTGTTTTGGGATTTTACTGGTCCACGTTTCAACTCTTGACTGGCCCGTGCTCCAATCAGGTAAATGAACCTCCCACCTCTTAACCTGCGTTACATTGCCGCTAAACACCCATGACGTAATAAACGCAACACCTCCCACTTGACCGACTGATCATGTGATTCAAGGCGGTCACAGACAAAACATTACATTACACCACATAATATACAAATTTTTTTTTTTTTTTTTTTTTTTTTTTTTTCTTCTTGATCATGAAGAATAGGACTCCATTGTCACTGTTCAGGCACCTCCCCTGACAGAGGTGAGGTATTCTGCCAGGTTTGGTCATATGGGGTATGTACTCTTCATTCTTCGTGAATGGTGGTGCAAGTGATGGCGAAAGCAGCATGGATATGTAATGCAAGGGAGAGAAGAGAGAGAGAGAAAAAAGGAGAGGTATCCTGAGGTAATGCCTTCAGAATCGGGGTTTGGGCGTTTAGGCAGTGCCTACAGAATTGGTGGTCGAAGAGACGAGGTCTAGGAGTCACTGATCTTCCACAGGGATGAGGACTACCAGCCTCCTCACGTCTCTCCGTAGGATGACTGATGTCAGCTGCTGAGGGTTCCTCTTAAGTTGCCAAACTATTAGGGAGGCAGGGAGGCCCGCACACGTCTTAACGTCTGCGTCTCTCACGAGTCCTTTCTTATCAGGGTACACGGCCTGGATCCGTCCGAGCCGGAATTGCCCTCGCAGTGCGTTTTGATCAGCAATCCAAACAATGTCACCAATTGCTACATTTCTTTGGGTCCGGTGCCACTTTGGCCGAACGAATAGGTTAGGTCCGGCAAGTTCACTCCACTTCTTCCAGAACATATCCACACCAATCTGGATGGATCTGAGACGGCGCCAGGGATGGGTGCACAAGTCAATTCCTCCTGTATCTCCTCCTTGCCTGGTCCTCCCGAGAAGCAGGGTATTGGGGGTCAAATACTCTATAGAGTCTTCTTGTTCTTGTGCCCTGGCGTCAATCGGCCTTTCATTGGTGAGGTTAGCTGCCTGGTAGAAGAGGGTTTGGAGTTCACCCCAGGTGAGTGAGTTTGTTGTCTCTCTGAGGCTAGTGAGGGCCCTTTTTATTAGCTTAACTGCAGCTTCCGCAGCCCCGTTACGATGAGGTGCGTCAGCTGGATGAAAGTTCCATGCCCACACTGTCCCATTCTTGGCAGCTTTGTCCTCTATGGATGCTTCCTGTAAGGTAGCTAAGTACCTATGCAAGTCTTGTAGGGCCGATTTTGCTCCAATGAAATTGGTTCCCCTATCTGACCACAATTTTCTGGGATGGCCTCTCAATGCTATAAAGCGAGAGTAAGTTTGAAGAAAGCTTTCAGATGATTGGTCATCAACGAGGTCCGCATGAACTGCCCTTGATGCCATGCAACAGAATACTATGCCCCAGACTTTTTTCCCTGTTCTTTTCTTGACAGCATCCTTGATTTCGAAGGGGCCGAAGAGGTCAAGTGTAGTGTACTCAAATGGGTTAGCACGCTGTGAGCGTTCTGGCGGCAGATCACTCATCTTCTGCTGGCACATCTTCCCTTTTAGTTTGCGACATGTAATACAGTCGTTTACAACTCTCTTTACTATCCTCCGACCTTGCACAATCCATGCTTTCCTCCTGGTGCGCAGAAGCGTGGCAGCAACACCTTCATGGTTCTCGTCATGAGCTTCTCTTGACAGTAGCGTTGCGAGCCATGAATGAAATGGAATTAAAGGAACAGCTGTTCCATCTTCATTCCAGGACTGGATTCGTCCACCACAGAGAAGGATTCCTGTGCTCTCGTTCTTGTGGACCACCAAGCGGTTCAGCGTTGAGTCCAGGAACTGACTACCATCTTGGGCTGCAAGGACCAGGTCTCGGAAGGCTTGTGCTCTCTCCTCAATAGACAGGATAGAGCGGTTTGCCTCCCACTTTGATGAGTCTGGTACCTGGCGTCTTCTCAGCCAGGTTTCTGCAGCCCGTCGAGTCCAGGCTATAGAACCACACAGCTTGGACAGAGAACTGAAACGTTGAGGTTCCACAAGGCGCACCAGTCCAATTGCCCAGGGCCTTCTCTGTCTGTCTGCTAATGTTGCATCCTGGATAGCTGGCGATGTCGGTCTCCTGTTGACTCCATGCTTGAGGTCCACCTTGATGTCAGGCCCGTTGAGGCCAGTTCTTTCCTTTGACTGGGCCCTGATGACCACTGCTGAGAAGGCTTTCCGCTGAAGTTTTCCCACACCTTCAGCAGCAGAGGATGTAATCTCACTGGCCATCTTCATAGGCCAGTCGGTCTTGGGCAATTTCAGGAACTCAGGGCCTCGCTGCCACTCTGACCCTTCGTTAAGTTCCTCAGGAGTTGCACCTCTGGTAAGTATGTCAGCAATGTTTCGTCTGCCTTCAATCCACCTCCAATCTTCCACATGTCCGGCTTTCTGAATCTCACCGATTCGATTAGCGAAAAAGGTCTGGAAGCCGTAGCTGTCCTTTTGGATGGCTGCCAGGATTGTTTGGCTGTCCACAAAGTGAATCCATTGCTTGATTTTAATGTGGCAGTGCTTCTCAAAATACTTTTTTAGGCGGGTAGCGAAGACCGCACCACAGAGTTCCGCCTTGACCACATCTCCCTTTTGGTCGAGAGGGGCCAGTTTAGCCTTGGATTCCACCAACTTCACTACAACTTTGTCTCGAGTTTCCCACCGCAGATAGAGTACAGCTCCATAGGAGGATTCGCTTCCATCTGAGAACGTGATCCCTGTTGGTGGGCCTATGGCTCCAGGCGGCGTGAGGCTTCTCTCAAACCTTACCTGGCCAAGTCGCACGATTTCTTCAAAGAGCGTTATTGCGGCTTCTCGAAGTTTTAGTGAGAGAGGGGCATCCCATGTGTCTTTAGATGGATTGTCCTTGCCAGCTTCCTGGAATGATTCTCGTACCAACATCACTCCCTTCTGTTTGGCTGGTGAGGCAAGACCAATCGGGTCGTACAATGCGGCAATCTGGCTAAGAAGTATGCGTCGGGTAAGGGGATTTGGTGTTCCTTCCCTGACATCCTCCATGCTCAGATTAAATCCTGTCCTCATTTTCCCTCTTTTCTTAGAGAAGTTTATGGAAGTCAGCAACCGAAGCTTGTCTGTCTCAGGTTCGTAGCCGACCCCAAGTGCTTTGTTCTCCCCATCATTCATTTGGTTGGGCAGTACCAGGGTCCTAGGTACAGTTGTTTCAGGAGGGGCTCCACTCCTCCCACTTTGACGTGACAGAACCCACGGTTTGAGGAAGAAGCCTCCCTCTTTCAAAATCTCCTCCACCCCTTTAGTGATCCTTTCCAGCGTCCTGAGGTCATCGTGTGAGGTCAGGATGTCATCCACATAGCTGTCCTCAGTCAGAGCTCGCCGTTCTTCAATCATGTCAGCAAACTGAGGAAGGTTGGCCGTCTCCTTCATTGCAACTTGGGCGATACATCCTGCGGGTTTATCACCGATATTAACTCTGACAACTGCAAACACCTCAATGCTGTCCTCAGGGTTGTCTCTCCAGAGAAAGCGGTGGAGGTGAACTTCATCATCTTTTAGCCACACTGAGTTATACATCTTTTTTACATCACCCAGTGCGGCATGGAGTCCACTCCTGAACCTCAAAAGGACACCTCTGATGGGATTGAGTACATCGGGACCCTTGTGAAGGAGATCATTTAGACTTATGCCTCGGAACTCTTGGCTACTATTCCACACAATTCTCACAGGAGTTGAGGAGGAGTGTGGGTTCGGTGCAACCAGATGGCTGATGTACCATTTAGGTCCTTCCCAGTTGTTAATTTCCTCCCTTGTGAGTTTTGCAGCAGCCCCTCTTGAAACCATTTCATGTATTTGTTCTTTATATGCAGCCTTCCACACAGGTTCCTTCTCCAGACGTTTCTCCGTGTTTCTGAAGGTTGCCTCCACTGCCTGCCGATTGTCTGGCAGTGTTGTGAGGTCTGTCTTCCAGGGATAAGCTGTGTCCCAGTGGGGAGAGTTGCTGTGTTTGTCCGCCAGCACGTATGTTAGGCATTCTTTTATCTTTTCCAGGTCCCGCTCTTCCTTGAGGGTCATTTCTTTTCCTCCAGGGGGGCACCTGCCACACTTGCAGCCGCCACATTGAGGACTGCACGCAGCTCCGATGCTGTCCCACCTGAACCACTCGAAGACCTCTTTGTTGGTGGTTGCAGTGCTCCGGACAAGCGCATTTCCTTCCTCTTCTTGAGGTATGATGGTCTCTTTATACGCCATCGAGGCTGATCTCATGGTCCTTGCAAGGTGAGTTTCAGAGCGGTACACGGCCAAATCGACTGTCTCAATGAGATCGGGATGGGTTCCCCCAACAGTCTTTCCCAGCGGGCCATCCCAGAGAACGAGGTCTCCCACAATCTTGATTGGCTGGGGAACAAGACGACCTTCCCGATGACTGATAAGGAGGTCAATCTTTGTGGGACGGACCAGTTCGTCTCTGGGTACATTGGGGAAGAACTTCTGCAATTGCTCGGCAGTGACTAATTGAGTCACCTCCGCGATGTTTTCCAGGCCATAGCAGAGAATTTTGTGCTCTGCCACTTTTCCCTTGGATGTCTTCACCTTTAGCCGCAGGGAATATCTTTTGGTCAGGACAGTCTTCTTCATCCCCCCGACTCCATGGACTATAAGCCTGATGTTCTCACCGCACAGTCCAAGGCGATCGGCCGTTTCATTGGTGATATAATTGGTGTCAGATGCAAGGTCGATTAGGGAGCCAATAAGGCAACCCGAGTTTGTCGTCACTTCCATCAGCATCATCACCACTGGATGTTCTTGCAATCTATCTCCAGCCTTGGCGCATACAGTTGATGATATTTTGTTTGAGAACGCATTCTTGTATTTCTCCCTTTGTTCTGGAGTAAGCTCTGCCAGGAACTCCTCTTGTTTGTTGGTTAGACCAAGTTTCTTTACTCCAATTTTTATGGTGCTCTGCTCCTCACTACTGCTGTCCTTCTTTGGAGTCGGTGGCTTAGGACACAGAAGGTAATTGTGGTCCGACACCCCTCCTTTCCGACAGTCTACTTTTGGGCAGAGGTATCTGGGTGTGCATCCCTTCCCATCCTTGGGGTGGTGCCGCAAACACTTGGAGCACAACCCTAGCTTCTTCAAATGGGCCCTTTTTTTTTAAGAGATCTTGCTCTCTAAAGACCTTGCACGCAAATAGCCTGCCAGCATGGGAGTCATCTTCACAGACAGTACAGCTGGGATAGTCATCCTTCTGACCTGCTGTGGATTTAGTGAAAGCCTTCCTCCCCCTCTTATCTGGGTAGTCTGCAGCACCCTTTTCCACAGGGCCTTTATCTGCAGGAATTGACTCCAACTGATCCAGCTCTTCAAGAATCTCTTCCTGCTTCTTCAAGAATCCTAGGAGGCAATCAAAATGATACAGTGGAGAGAACCTGTTTACCGGGTCAGTTTTGTGTATAATCCACTCCTTCTTGAGTGAACTGGGAAGCTTGCTTTCAAGAGACTGGGCAACAACACGGTTCTTCACGGCGTCCTCTTCACCAAGAATCTGGAGGTTGCACAGTGCCCTTTCCACAGCCTGAATCAATTCAATGGTTCTTCTTGGATTGTTTCCTTTGACGGGGGGAAGAGACTGGACCTCGTTGGTGATCATTAGGACTATTTTTGCTCTGTTCCCGTATTTGCTGTCCAGCAGCCTGAACATATCGTCGGCGGACCCACAGCTAGATAGGACGAGATCCTTCTTGACCTTTTCGTGGAGACTATTTAATAAGTGGAACTTTTTTATACATTCCACACCTTGTGGGTTACCCAATTCTTGTAGGTCCTCCCACTCAGTCTTCCAGCGGTAATAGTCCCTCATGTCACCAGAAAAAGTGGGTAGCCGTGCTCTTTCAAGGCTGATTTGAGGCTTGAGATTAGGGTTTCCTTTAGTCCTTTCAGGGCTGCTTTGCTGTAAGAGGGGCCGGGTAATCATGTTCAATGACCCCGTGTACGTTTTGGGCTTCAGCTTGAGATCGGCAGACCTGTCAGGGAGAGAGAGGAAAGAAGCATCTTGTATCGGATCACCAACCGCGCTGCCATCATCTCCCAGGTTTCTTTCTCTACCCTTTACTTGGTCTGCTTCGTCCTCCTCCAGTTTGTCAGACAACGCCAGGACCCTCTTCCTTAGTGTCTTGTGGCGTATCCTGAGATCTAATTCTTTCGGACCAGGAACCAACTCCTTCCACTCTACCAGCATTTCTCCGAGTTCAGCGACCTCTCTTTCAAGACCTCTATTCCTTAGCCTGCGGTCTTTGATTGACTTCCGAGGGTTAACTTCCTCTTCCTCTGCCTGAGTGATGGCCGAATCAGCTGTTTTAGCCTGCTTAATAAACGCCTCCTCTGCGTAGCTGGTCCAAAAGGTTTCCTGGGTGACTCTCTTTACCTCGAGGAACCGGTTCTCACACTCTGCTGTCTTTTCATCAATTTGGTTTGCAGATGCTATGACCTCTTCATCCGTTGATTCCCTCAGGGCTTCAGCATACTCATGTCCCGCATCTGTGACCTTAGAAAGGTCTGTCCTGAAAATTTTCCATTCCCTGAGAACTTCAGTCGGTTCCAAGAGTCCCGGTTTAGTGAGAGTATGAGCCCTTTTGGTGAATGAAGCCTGTGCTCTTGATCGCACACTTTTAAGCTTTTCCAAGTCTGTCATTATTACTCCCTTTATGTTGACTGGAGAGCGGTCACTGCCAATGTGTATGCACACTCTTTTATCCTTGATCAACGGGCAGTTTGATTGGTGATAAACTTGATGATAAACTTGGGGTCAGTCAGAAGTGAGAGGCCAGCTAATCCTGGGTTGATTGAGCTTCCTTAATGAAGCAGTTCGTGGCTGTTTTTTACTGCACTCAATCCAGTGCAGTGGGGCCCGGTTTATAACTGTTCGGTTCTATAAGAATCTCCCCACCGAACGGGGCGTCAGGAGAGGACACGTTGTTATGACTCATTGTGGTTTTTTATTTACTCTTCTTAATTTTTTCACATACAGTTGATTAGTCCACAAATAGCAGGTTATAAACCTGTAGAAACAGAAAAACTATAGTGTAAACAACAATATTGATAGCCACATACATAATATACCATAAAATCTGAATAATATAAAAATATAAATTCCAAATATAGTCATTATTTAATATTATAAATATACTTAGTGTTTAAACTGAATGACTAAGCAAAGCACATACATCTAAACACAGAAATGCAACAATTTCACACACACCAAATGTACATGAATGTCAATGTTACACATTAAACCAATAACCCAAAACCACAAATGTGTTCTCAGTATGTTGGCCTAAAGTGAAAGACAGTGAGTGTAATTTTAAGTAGCAATGCTGAGCATAGCAATCCATTACCAATGTAGAGCGATTAACTACATTACCCATCCAGCACCACAAACAGGAAATAACTCGTGTGACAGTGAAACGCTCCAATTTCAAACATTTACTGGAATATAGCCACGGATACTATTGAGCCGACAACGTTAACCATCAGACCGCAAACAAGATTTTATCAGCTTAACCAAATAACAGTTATCAAGCATACAAACTGCGCACATACCCAACGGCAGCACAGCGGCAGCGTAAACAGACAAACAAACTTAAACCGCAGCTCAATGGATAAAACAGCAGCTTACCGGTGGCGCATCTCTCCTGACGAGACAACATGCCAAAACTAGTACTCGCTCCCGCTTATAGCCCGTGCTCATTCATTACTGGATTTTAACACACTGTTTTGGGATTTTACTGGTCCACGTTTCAACTCTTGACTGGCCCGTGCTCCAATCAGGTAAATGAACCTCCCACCTCTTAACCTGCGTTACATTGCCGCTAAACACCCATGACGTAATAAACGCAACAGGGGGGGTGATCTCTCTGAACCAGTGAATCATGAGAGTTCATTGAGATTGCCTCCCAGCGGTGAAACACTGAAACAGCGTCTATGCTTTTTACCTGATCTCGGATCAGTTTCATCAATTTGTAGACATTTTTAACAAGACATTTGTGTAAATAAAAGGATAAGTAGTTAAAGATTTTGGTTAGAAATGATCCAAAATCAATATTTGAATATAAAGTACATAACTAGCCAGTGTTCAAAACTATCACCTTACTTTATCCCGATTCACAACGGTTATCTTATAATAATGTTTTATAATTTGAGTGGTACGGGTAGGTTTTCGTGGGAAATTCGAGCATGGCACTGTGTCATTACGTCACGTCTGTAAACATAAAGATGTTGTCCCAGCTACAGACCTGCAAACTCATCAGAGAAAAAAAGGTGCAGAATGGGCGACGCCGACACTGTGAACGCATTAGCCTTGCACGTTCGCCAGATTCTAAATAGACATTGTTTACAAGTAATGCGGCGCATCCAATGCAACAAGACGTCAAATTGCTTTGTTACACTGTATTACTCTCGCATCAGCTGTTATATAAACAGTCACATCTACCCACATCAACACATCAAAAAACGCTTTAAAAGTAGGGCTACATCCAGCTGACTTGAATGACTGCTGCGCACACGACAACCTCCATAACGTGTCGTTAATCAGGGTAGCTCAGAATTGGAGTAGTAGCCAGAACTCAGGGCAGAGCACCTGGCTTAAGTTAGAGGCTAATGATAAGGTTGCAACCTTGTCATCCAAAGTTGGCTATCTGAAATACTATATACTTACGTAGCAAGCTAAATGGTTAACTTTAGTTAGCAAGACGGTCAGACAATGCAGGAATTAACATTACAACTAGCTAACAATGTTAGATGGCTAGAAAATTTGCTATCTTGCTAACGGAAATTCCAGCATTGGATCCGCTTGTATTGCTTGCTATTAAGCATTTTGCTCGAAGCATAGGCTAACTGTATGAAAAAAAAAACGCTAACTTAGCTGACGTTATTTGACTTAAGCAAACAAATATCTGTTGTTTAGCTCCAAAAAGACTGATTTACCTTGAATTCAATTTCCATCAGAGTTTCCACATTAGGTCAGGTGTCTCTTGACAGGCGCGAACACAGATGGCAGTGTGTCTCAAGATCCTGAAGCAAGCGCTGAGATTCCGATTGGTCCAGAAAAAATGTAATTTATAAGAATTGTCCAATAATGGCCTACATGGCACGCAAGCCCACCCCCACCTCCCTCTCTTGACAGGCGCGAGCTCAGTAGAGATTCCGATCGGCCCAGATGTCAATTAACGCAAGACCCCCCCCTAAAAAAAACTCTCCGGTTCTACACGATTCACGTGAATGACCCAATTGACAATAAAAGCGGCGATTGTCGCCGAAAAGCGACAAGTTTGCAGGTATGCAGCTAGTAGGCTATATCGCACGTGAGGATCCTGCAGGTGGCACATCGATTAGCCTTTTCTCACAGCAGCTAAAGTAATTAAACATATAATTTTGATGGCGGATTGTAATTCAGAAAGGATTATGCGTTTATGAAACACATATGAATGAAATTAAATTATATTCTAGTTTTAAATGTGCTTCTGATTACAGATAGCCTGGGATTACACAAGATTTGTATTTTAAAGAAAACCATTTCGAAGGAGCATAGTTTGCTTTTTAGTTTAAAATAATTTATTAATATGAAATTCGAATGGCATGACAATTAGATGTTAGACTGTACAGAAACTGAAATCTACACTCTAATACACAATATACTCATTGTCACGCAATGCTGTTAACATTATTCTCAAATTATTAAAGTAAACAATAATAATTTGCATGGTTTTATGTGATATGAGCTAACTGATCGTTAGATTAAATCACCATTAGTTGTAATGTTTTTTTCCTGAGTTGGGCAGAAAAAACGTGGCAGACTTGTTACTTACTTGTTCAGATGGCAATATACGGTGAAAATTCTTATTTGGGTCATATATTCCAAAATGTAGGCTAGAATTTGTGATTGAGAAGTATAGTAAACATCCACACCGGTGCGGTGACTGACAGCTACACATACTCCTCAAAACATTAGATTCATCCGTGCGGGAGCCGTGCCGACTCACAACCCCACGCACTGAAGAGAATTCTGCAAGTAACTTAAATTCCAGGTGTTCAAACGTAGATGGCGACAAAGAGGCAAAACTTACGGACTGCACCTTTAGCATATCTTTCTGGCCTATATATACACACAAGCTCTCCATAAAACAAAACAAACAAGCCCTGCAAATGAATATAAAATATTTTAAAAGCCACATATTATACAGATACTTCATATTTAATGGAATTTTATCATTTAATGTATTATACTTTCAATAAAACATTTGCAATGGGGTTTTAAAATCTGTTTTTATACATGTTTTAGCCTGAGTTTTTGTTGCATTTACCCATTTCTGACCAGTAGGCGTCACCAGCGTGTGGTGTTTCAAGCGCTTCGAAACAGTGAATCATTTTGCGAACCAATTGATTCAAAGCCTCGAAAAGGTTAATTTCTCCCATCACTAAATGACGACAACTCACCAAACAGAGGTTAATACATTCAGTACGCAACGAGACAATAGGTGTGTTCGACTTGAAGCGGCGCTGCGCAGAATGATCAGTGTATGACATCACAATACTTTATGCTTTCAAATCGCTCTCGCTGTACTTTGATGTCATACACTGACCATTCTGATCAAACACACCTAAAGGCTACATGAGGGCTACTTATAGCAAACAATTAGGGTCACATGACATAAACCAACCAATGAGAAACAAGACACATGACTTGGACAACCAATCAGAACATGGCATAATGAACGAAGGAACCAGTGGCAGGAATACAAGAGGGCAAAGGAACTACATGACTAGACAAGAATCATGACTAAACTCCAAAATAAAAGACATAAAAACATGAACATGAAACAAAATTCAAAAAGCAGGCATGACACAATGATTTATGTATCAATGTATATACTATCACACATTAATTCAAATATATAGCAGCAAACAAAGGGTTTCAATGTTTTTCTTACAATATAGAGGATTTTTATTATTTTTCCTAACTTTCTCAAACACTTCTCCATTAGACTGTGTCCTCCATCGCAGGGGAAAAGTTCCAGAATCTTTTAATTTCTCCCTTATCTGTGAAAATAATAAGTAAAAAATATACTAAATACAAAATAACAGCTACAGTGTGTGAGATCAGTTGTTGTTCTCTGTGACCTTTTATCATTTGCTCACCTTTTCTAAAATCTCCATCTTTTTCTTTCGTTATTTAGGTTAGTTTTTGGATCAACATTAAATTGAAGCCTCGTGCACACTGGTGTGATGGGTTTGCCATTGTATCCATGTAAACATAAACAAATCTAGAGTTCTAGCGTTTGTGATTGTTGACATTTTGTTTCCATGTATTTTCCATGTCTTTGCAAATTTGCAAAAGGGTCATGAAACTGGCTCACTCAAAGTCATGCCATCAATATATTTTGATATTTGAATACTGACAGATGTCCTCTTCACAAGTATTAAAATCTGTTTTTATACATGTTTTAGCCTGAGTTTTTGTTGCATTTACCCATTTCTGACCAGTAGGCGTCACCAGCGTGTGGTG
Source organism: Barbus barbus (assembly GCF_936440315.1). NCBI lineage: Eukaryota > Metazoa > Chordata > Actinopteri > Cypriniformes > Cyprinidae > Barbus > Barbus barbus. The sequence continues at coordinate 18,778,187 of NC_136735.1, read as the reverse complement.
TTTCAAGCGCTTCGAAACAGTGAATCATTTTGCGAACCAATTGATTCAAAGCCTCGAAAAGGTTAATTTCTCCCATCACTAAATGACGACAACTCACCAAACAGAGGTTAATACATTCAGTACGCAACGAGACAATAGGTGTGTTCGACTTGAAGCGGCGCTGCGCAGAATGATCAGTGTATGACATCACAATACTTTATGCTTTCAAATCGCTCTCGCTGTACTTTGATGTCATACACTGACCATTCTGATCAAACACACCTAAAGGCTACATGAGGGCTACTTATAGCAAACAATTAGGGTCACATGACATAAACCAACCAATGAGAAACAAGACACATGACTTGGACAACCAATCAGAACATGGCATAATGAACGAAGGAACCAGTGGCAGGAATACAAGAGGGCAAAGGAACTACATGACTAGACAAGAATCATGACTAAACTCCAAAATAAAAGACATAAAAACATGAACATGAAACAAAATTCAAAAAGCAGGCATGACAAAATGATTTATGTATCAATGTATATACTATCACACATTAATTCAAATATATAGCAGCAAACAAAGGGTTTCAATGTTTTTCTTACAATATAGAGGATTTTTATTATTTTTCCTAACTTTCTCAAACACTTCTCCATTAGACTGTGTCCTCCATCGCAGGGGAAAAGTTCCAGAATCTTTTAATTTCTCCCTTATCTGTGAAAATAATAAGTAAAAAATATACTAAATACAAAATAACAGCTACAGTGTGTGAGATCAGTTGTTGTTCTCTGTGACCTTTTATCATTTGCTCACCTTTTCTAAAATCTCCATCTTTTTCTTTCGTTATTTAGGTTAGTTTTTGGATCAACATTAAATTGAAGCCTCGTGCACACTGGTGTGATGGGTTTGCCATTGTATCCATGTAAACATAAACAAATCTAGAGTTCTAGCGTTTGTGATTGTTGACATTTTGTTTCCATGTATTTTCCATGTCTTTGCAAATTTGCAAAAGGGTCATGAAACTGGCTCACTCAAAGTCATGCCATCAATATATTTTGATATTTGAATACTGACAGATGTCCTCTTCACAAGTATATGAGTATGGTTCCCACTAACTTCCCATTCCCATAGTTCACATTTGAGTGAATTTGCATTGAATGGTGGAGAGTTCCTGCCTCAAGTGGAGGAGTTTAAGTATCTTGGGGTTTTGTTCACGAGTGAGGGAAGGATGGAACGGGAGATTGACAGACGGATCGGTGCATCTTCTGCAGTAATACGGTCGATGTACCGGTCTGTCGTGGTGAAGAAAGAGCTGAGCCGCAAGGCGAAGCTCTCGATTTACCGGTCAATCTACGTTCCTACTCTCACCTATGGTCATGAGCTTTGGGTCATGACCGAAAGGACAAGATCCCGGATACAGGCGGCTGAAATGAGCTTTCTCCGCAGGGTGGCTGGGCGATCCCTTAGAGATAGGGTGAGAAGCTCGGTCACTCGGGAGGAGCTCAGAGTAGAGCCGCTGCTCCTTCACATTGAGAGGGGTCAGCTGAGGTGGCTCGGGCATCTGTTCCGGATGCCTCCTGGACGCCTTCCCGGGAAGGTGTTCCGGGCGCGTCCCACTGGGAGGAGACCCCGGGGAAGACCTAGGACACGCTGGAGAGACTATGTCTCCTGGCTGGCCTGGGAACGCCTCGGTGTCCCCCCGGAAGAGCTGGAGGAAGTGTCTAGGGAGAGGGAAGTCTGGGCATCTCTGCTTAGACTGCTGCCCCTGCGACCCGGCCCCGGATAAGCGGAAGAAGATGGATGGATGGATGGATGGATGGATGTATTGAAATCGAATCATGTCATGAAAACACATTAAATGTTGTTCAAACAACCAATGAAATTTATGAAATTAAATTTATTCTTGGTTTCGTGTCTGTCAATTTAATCAAGCACTTTCTAAGCATTTAATGGGTTTGCATTCTGAAAGATGGACTGCTTAATAGCAAGAGATTTATTTCTGACTTGAATTGTTGTCTTATAAGGGAGGAGCCAAGACGTCAAATGATTCTACATCTAAATAAAATGACCTGCAATCCTCCTTAACTTGATCTCACACCATCACAGAGACAAAGACGCTTCTGAAGAGACTGACATATTGACAGGTTAAAGAAATTTAATAATAAATCATTGCCTTTAGTTTGCAGATTTTATTAGGTACTGCATTTTGCACTGTATGCTTTTATTAGACACAGTATTTTATTAGATACTGACAATAATTGTTATTAATTGTGGTGTTGTTGCTTTTGTTTGTTTTACCCCTCTTACTCTTTTATTATTATTATTATGAATTACGTCATTTGTAGTTACTTTATAGGGTAAAATAGGGTTTCTGGTTGCAAAATTAAATGTTAAGATATTTTGTGCCAAAATGTGCAGAAACTTCTTTTAAACAATGAAAACAGACATCGAAGTTGTTGTTTTTTTCTGATTTCTGACACAACAGCCAAAATAATACACTTGTATTTCTTTCAGGGCACAATGTTAAAGTCCTTGTGGCTCATTCTCATATTGGGTATGAAGAAACATTCAGACATTGTTCTCTAAGTTTCTATATCATAAATCTGCTCTTGAAAGACTTTTAATTATTTAAATCTTACAGATTTTAGAAATGGACCTCCAGTCGAAGCTTTTCTGAGGTTAATGAATGGTATCGACTCTTGCTCTGGAAGAGTGGAGGTTCTTCATAATGAAACATGGGGAACAGTGTGTGATGATGAGTGGGATCTAACAGACGCTGCAGTGGTGTGTAGAGAGATTGGCTGTGGGAATGCGATAGAGGCAAACACTGAAGCTTATTTTGGAGAAGGTTCAGGAGAAATATGGATGGATGAAGTAAATTGTACTGGCAGTGAGTCTACACTAAAGAACTGTAATACATTTGGATGGGGAACACATGACTGTGAGCATTCTGAAGACGCTGGAGTCATCTGTAAAGGTGGATGAAAGCTATGTAAATAGTGCACATACTGTCTGAATAGAACCAAACTTTTCTAATCCCTTACTGTTTTTTTTTTATGTTAGCCTTTATGAGGTTGGTAAATGGTGCCAGCTCTTGTTCCGGACGAGTTGAGGTTCTTCATGACGGTCAGTGGGGAACAGTGTGTGATGATGGCTGGGATCTAAAAGACGCTGCAGTCGTATGTAAAGAAGTGGATTGTGGGAAAGTGACTGAGGCAAAGAGTGCTGCTTATTTTGGACCAGGTGTAGGACCAGTATGGATAGATGATGCACAGTGTACTGGGAGTGAGGCTTCACTGGTGAACTGTACATCAACAAAATGGGGACTACAGAGCTGTGAACATTTAAAAGATGCTGGAGTCACCTGTAACAGTGAGTTAAAAAACAATAAATAAATAAAAATCTTGGATGCATTTACATGAGTTTAGAGAAAAATGTAAATTATGTTATTATTCATTATTTACCCATGCCATTGCAAACCATATGAAGTTGTTTTTAATTTAAATCTTAAATTTCATTAATTTTTTCCAACAGAACTTCATTCCAACATTTACTAAAATATGAACTAGCAATGAACACTTCTCTCTTTAAAATAAAGGTTCTTTATTGGCATTGATGGTTCCATAAAGAACCTTTAACATTTATGGAACCTTTACATTCTACAAAATGTTCTTTAATAGCAGAAAACAGGTCTTTAGTTTATTAAAATGGTTCTTTTAAGAAATGTGCACTTATAGGTTCTCTGGAGAATCAAAAAAAAAAAAGTCTATGGCATCAAAACCCCACCTTTTGGAACATTTATTTTTAAGAGTGTAATTATATAAATAAATGCTATAAACATGTATTGCTCATAACTAACATTAACTAATGGGATCTTATAAAGTGTTACCACTGCTTTCAAGATGTAGTTCATCTTGCAGAATTTTTAAAATTTCAATATTTCAAATTTCATTCTGTGAACTTTCTTTTGTTATTGAACTTGGGTTTAGTCAAAACTGTAATTTATATGCATGCAAATTCAAAATTGATAGTGCTGGAATAATAGATTTATAATAAAAGAATAGATTTAAAGCACAGTTCTTCTTTCAAAAATGGCACATTGGTTTCTGTGAACTGTACAGACATCACACAAACAGTATTTTGCTTATTATTATTGCAAGGGTTAACATGTAAAACTCTTTCAACAGATGTGAAGCTGGTCGGTGGTTCCGGTGAGTGTGATGGCAGAGTACAGATTCGGTCTAATGAGTATAATCAGTGGGGCGCAGTGTGTCACTCAGGCTGGGATCTAGCAGATGCTACAGTGCTCTGCCGAGAGCTGGATTGTGGAGACATCGTAGAGCCGAAAGTGTATGTGGAAACTTCAGGGCAAACATCGATGGATGAACTGGCCTGTACAGGAAATGAATTTACAGTGCGGGACTGTCCTTTTAGTGGATGGGGTGTGAGCAGTTGTTTGGATGGGCTTCATGCAGGAGTTTTTTGCCAAAGTAAGATCAACTTACATGCGAGCCTCTCAAATCAAGTACAGCTTAACCCTCCTGTTGTGCTGGGGTCAGTTTGACCCACTCTCGATTTTCAAACTGCTACAAATACTTGTTTAACTATTTATTTCTTCTTGAAATTTGGTGAATATTTCTCATGTAGGGTCAAGAATGTGTGTGCAAAGGCTGAACACATAGATGGAAATTATAAGATGCCATTATGACAAATCATTCTTCTTTGACAATGTTTCACTTTACAGAAACTGTGAGACGAGCTGTGGTGAGGATTGAGGTGAAGGCCAAGATTGGAGTCAATGTCAATGACCCAGATATAAAAAATAAACTTCTGGAAAAGTTAAGATTATGTTAACTTTTATCAAACATTGTTTGCAAAAAAAAAAAGATAGATAGATAGATAAAATAGATGAAGTTTAAACCCTTTGATAATGTGAAAGTACAAAAAGTGTGCTTAATATGTGTAATCACTCTAGCTTGAGTGTTTTCTTACTACAATTTCACCGAATTTTACAGATGAGGAACGTGGTTGAAAGTAAAGGGAAGTATAGTGTGAACTGGAGAACACAGCCGGATGAGCAGGTATTCCATCAGAAAAGAACAGCCACAGGTTTGTAAACTGGGAGGTGTTGGAGTCTGTTTTGAAAATATATGTCAATATTTATGCATTATTGATTTTAATCATAAACTTTTTATATTCACAGACAAGGCTGAGGCATGCCCAATGAACTAGGCAGCCACATATTTTTTTATTTTACTTAATTTCTGAACATTCTTTTGGACTTATTCTAAATTAGGGGTGGGCGATATGGAAAAAATATCATATCACAATTTTGTTTTAGAAATATCACATTTTATCACGACTCTTTGTCATGTTGGTTTTACTATTTTGGTTTTACAGATATTTAGGCCAAAGTGGAGCGAAGATAAAATAATGACAGATTTTCATCTTTCTTATTAAAAATAAGAACAAAGATACACCTTACAAATACACATAATATACAAATAAAACAAACAGTGCTTTATTTTCAGGTACAATAGGTGTATTTAGCAGAGCATTCAATGAAATTGAATGAACAAATATAAAACTAAAACGCTACATAGACTGATTCCTAAAGCAACTGTATTAAAGTTTTTCAGTCAAGAATAGTGAGTGATTTTTCTCTTTGCGTTTTGTTAATGTTAAATGAATAGTTCCCCCCAAAATAAATATTCTGTCATCTGTCAATTCTGTCATAATGTTTTATTTTTATACCATAATTTACTCAAAAGTTGTTTTAACAGTAATTATAAGCCAATACCAGGTTAACAAGTAGCATGCATATGTGTAGCTTGTGAGGAAGACTTCAACTCTCAGACAAGCCAGTCACCTCAAAATTGATTCCCCGATTGATTTACTATGACTGGTCAAAGCCAGATACTGTGTCCACAGGAGAGCTGATATTATCTTTCAGCTGATCATGAGTTTCTTTCTTCTGCTGAACATAACTGCTATTTTGAAGAAGGTGGAAAACCAATCAGTTGCTGGTCCTCAGTGACTTCCATAGGATTTTTCTTTCCTGCTATCAAAGTCAATGTGGACCAGCAACTGTTTGGTTACCCTCATTCTTCAAAATATCTTATTTTGGGTTCAGCACAAAAAATTAATATGTGAGAGAGTAAATAATGACAGAAATAAAATTTTAGGGTGAACTATCACTTTAATGACAGTCGACAGCATGTTTAGTGTCCTGTCCCTTTAAGACCTGCACGCATCTAATATACAGGCACGCATCCGTTTCTCTCATAACTATTTACTTTCATTTTAGAGATAGAATAACTTAGAAATTGAGCGTAGCGTTAGTTCTGGCAGGTCATGTTAGTTAAGCTCGCGTCAGCTGACTCTCAGCTGATCCCCATCTACCTATAGGAATACGACACCTATCTAAGCATCTATATATAAGGTCGTCAGCATTATCAGCAGTTTTCGCATTGCTCAATAGCTAATTACCCTCCTCCATCCCCAACTCCTCCTCTGTCAGTCAGGATCCAGCCTTCTGATTCTCTTTTGAATCAGACAAATTCAGATTTTTTTTTTCTCAGAACAGCGAGAGATAGAAACTCAGAATTGCATTCATCAGATCGCAAAGGTGTCTGAAAGTGAAGCACACCACTGTGTTCATTTACATGCGAGCAGCTCATGATTCAGACTTTATATCTAGTAGTTCAGACTAAGGTACTGTATGGGTTTTGGACATGGACACACCTCTACAGATGATTCCTGCATCATATGCATGAATGCATTCATGGTTTCCACACCCACCAAACTGGCATTTCCTCAGGTTTGACTCATCACCTTTGCATCTGAGTGAATCCATCCATATCGGCCCATCACTGGGCCCAAAATAGGCTCTTGCCAAGGGCTGTGCAATCCCACCACAGCCCAGCTCTCTACAGAGCACTAAACCATCTGCGATATCCCAGCTGTTGTGGCACACTGTTCCCCACCGACCATCATGATATACCTGCACTGTGGCCTGACACCTGTTGTTCGTGTTCACCAACCGTACCTCTAGAAAGAAGTCAGAAGAGTTCCTGATCCATCTCTATACATTAATAATATTATTCAATGTATTTGTAATGGAATTTAATGATTGATTGTAATGGTAATAAAACCCAGAAGGGCTGCATGATTCATTGAAAAAAAAAAAACTGAAATTGCATTATGGCTTGGAGCAATTATCAAATGACAGACTGTGATTTAAATAAATAAACTTATGTGCTATGTGTTTTAAAAAAGTGCAGCACTGTGTTTATTTACACACAAGCAGCTATAATCGTTATTAGAACCTGGAAGAGTAACGTTAGCCTACAATGCTGACTTGCACAAAGGCCGTTTCTGTAAAGCAAAAACTTTGCAAGGACAGTCTGACACTTCTGACTGTAAGTTCTGCTACTGACTATTCAATATATTCATATGTATGTATGTATATGAGGGGCCGTACAAGCCATAATTAATTCTGGTGCTCTCACACACATACATTCTCCTTACATTTACATACATATATTTCTGCTTTCACACATATACATTCTCCATTCTCATACATACATTTCTATTCCCTCACACTCATACAGTCTCCATTCACATACATACATTTCTAAAGAAAACTTTGGTATCCATTACTTCCTGTTTAAGCAGGAAGTCACTCTCAGACCAGGAATTACATGTGCAGACTTGCTCAGCTCATCCTAACACAACTATGCTATTCAAAGTCATCCTGCTTTCTTTTCAAGTACATTTTTTTATCTATCTTAATTTTAAAATATTATGTAACCCACTTGTTCACTGATCAGGATTTTCCGTAACCAACTCCAATTGGCGATTTTTTACATTAAAATGGGCCGATTCCATACTCGTTGCCTATTTATTTATTTTCATTTATTAATTGTTTATTTTGCTCTGTTACTGGTCAAACTAACCTTAAGCAAACAAGCAAAAATATCTGCAGCATGAAGCAACTGCACAAAACTAAAATATCAGATGAGCTGAATAAATATTTTATTATTATTACTCTTTATTACTAGTGTTTTATTACCTCATTAATATGTAAGTTTGCACTATGTCTGTCCTTTCTGTACTGAAGCTCCTGACACCACGACGAATTCCTTGTGTGTGTGTGTGTGTGTGTGTGTGTGTAAACACACTTGACAAAAAACCTCTTTCTGATTCTGATGAAAAGACAAATTCACTTTATGACAGTGGCAATAGCAATATAGCGTTTCCACTGCTGCACACTCTTATAATACTGTATTTTACAGAGGTAAGAGGAAAAGAAAATGCCATCAAAACTTTTCTGAAGACAGTTCTCCTCAGAAATACATTCATAATAACCCCCACCCCAATTAAATATTTATTTTTTCTTCCAGTATTTCGAGCATCTCAAACAATGAATTTGTTCTCTGGTACAGTGTTTTATCTGCTTGCGCGAATATTCTCTCCTCTTCGTGTCCGTCTTCAGTACATCTTTGTAATATAATGCTGATCACTACTTTTGTGTTACCGAATGGTGTCCTGTCAGGCAGGGCCGGTCCAGGCTCTGTTGGTGCCCTAGGCGAGGTTTTAGACCCCCCCAACTAAAAAAAATGTCAGAAAATGCTGATTTTTCTAAACTTTACTATAATATAATATTACATAAATACTGATAAGTATTAGCATAAATAAGTAGTAAATAAACTGGGATAATAAATAAATGTGCCTTTCAAGTATTTTTATGAGTGAATCCGTTAAAACACTGAAGAGACCAGACATGAGTTATAGCCTACTCCCGAACAGAGAAATGCAACCCACAACTATGCCTACAGTGACAAGTAGCCTACTTATTACACCAAAGAAAAATATGGGCAATATGAAATCCCTAATATAGTCTAACAGGCAACAAAATAAAGGCTACATTTTGTAATTTATTTGTAGATGTTAGCCAGATAGCTAGCTAGTTCATCTAATTACGAATCCTACATCAGTACTTCTGCAGCGATGTAGGCCGATTTTGAAGTTGGAGGAGATGCGTTATGATGATGCATTATAATTACGTCATGACACAGAAAGTGTTTAAATTATTCCAATATGACATGTCAAATTTGATGAGTTTTTCATTGATGTCAATTTTCTTTTATGCTAACATTATTTTAATCAGTTCGATGATAGATCAGTACTAAAAGTATGTTAACTGTCAGAAATTATTTTTTATATTTTCTGACACGTTACGTCACACAGAGGATTTATGCCGTATTCAGGTGCTGTCGGAATGATCGTAAATACCAGCTTCCTATTCGGAAATTGGACATGACCGATGTTCTGAAATATTCGGTGCCTGAGATTTTCGGTGACGCTGGGCGGAGCATACATGAATATTCATCAGTTTCGTGTTTCGTGTTAAGGCGCCACTGAAAATATTGACTGTTTTCAGAATAAGAAATGCTTCAAAGTGTGATGAAGTTCAGCAGGTATTCAGGCTACTGTTAATTTTGGCACAATAGTTTGTAGATTGTGTCGTATGCTATGTTTAATTATTACAGCTATTAATTTGTTGATGTGCCTGAGGATACAATCAAACTTACTGAGCCAACAAACAGTTTTGTTTATGTACCTAATTTATTTTGACAATCTTTAAAACTGTTAATAACTGATTTTTATCTTTGATGTTGTTGACATCATAAAGTTTCAGTTGTGATCATTCTGTGGTGTTTCTTATTGTTTGCTCAGTTGGTAGCTTATATAACATCAACCTAACTTTAGTAATAAATTCATGTTTTTGTAATATATTTAATATATATTTAAACATTCTTAACACAGTGTTCCAAATGGTTAGAAACATGGTGTGATGATAAAAGATAAAAACAGTATGTGGCTATTTAGCATTTATGAATACAATAAAGACAGCAGGTTATTTTGGTTCTAGTTTTAATCGCAAATGTGTGTATAGAAGACAATATAACCTAACCCTCCTCTATTTCTATTCTATTATATTCTATTGACTGAATGGCTAGATGACAGAGACCAGTGGTGCACACTGGACACTGCTGGTTTGTTTCACTCTATGATGTCTGTTGTTCTATTACACTATAAGAGAGTGGATTTTTTCCTTTAAGATTGAAAGTGAAATTCAATGTCTTCCAGGTAATATATCCTCAGGAAGGAAAGATCATTTATTTAAACTCATGCACAGACGAAAACTTTGCACAGATGCGTGAAGACCAGGGTCTATGCCTTTTGAATGAATGAATCAGGTTTTTCTTCATTATATAAAAAAAGGGATGATGTATTAAATGTGATAAAGAATATAATGTCACCTTGATTACCTTCCACAGAACCTCTGGATAACCTGTGCCTGGCTTGTGGAGAACAATATCCCCACACACCAGACAAGGTAGCAACCTGGGTATGTTAGATTATTATTATTATTATTATATATAAACACTACAGTGTATTTTAAAGTTGCACTACCATATTCATTCATGTGTTGTAAATCTTATATTGTTTGGATTGCATGCAACGGCTGGTACCACTGGGACTGCATAAACAGGCCAAGTTTGGAGGCACATTTTATTTGTCCGGGATGTCAAACCCCTATTTAAAGTGTTTAACTTTATAGGTCTTGTCCACATACACATTTGTACATAAAACTTAACACCAAATCATTTGATGTCTTTAATGTATTCAGCATTATAACTTTTCTTTATAGTAGTAACTGTGCAAATTAATATGTGGTATGTTACTTTAGCTACTTAAATCATGTGAAATGATTTTCGCTAAGTACTACAATCTGTTATTTAGCAGCTGAACAAGCAAAACTAAATATTGTATCAGATCTTTGTGCTACTTTAGATATTTGTATACAAGTTATCAAACAAAACTTTAAAAGACCCTGGAAAGGGTTCATAACACATGTTAAAGGCATATCCTAATGACAGGCAGGCAAATTAATTGCTGTAATCATGAAATCAAACATAACATATGCAATCTACAAACTATTGTGCTCATATGAACAAAACTTCAAAAGCTAAAAAAAAACTAAAAAGGCTAAATAAGCTAGATCGCCACTGTCGCTGAAACAATTACTTTACGTAAAACTTTCTGTGCGGTGATGATCCTAGAGTGCACTGATATTTTCAGTGGCGCTTTAACGCGAAACAGGAAGCTCATGCATATTCATGTGTGCTCCGACAAGCGTCACCGAAAATCTCAGACACCGAATATTTAAGAACACCGGCCTTAGAGAGGCCTTATATGGCAATTTTCCGACTAGGAAACTAGTATTTACGATAATTCTGATAGCACCTAAATTAATACGGCATAAGAACACGTCAAAACAGTCTCCCTCTCGCTCGCAATGTTGATTGGTTGACGAGAATCGCATCTTTTAAATTGTCATGACTGGAGTCGGATTTTTTTTTTTAATTATTGCAATAACTTACATTTCTTGAGGTCTTTGATGTTAACAAACCCTCATTATTATTTTCAACCCTCATTCTGACCCTCTGTCCGATATTATCCATTTTTAAGGGGTGGCTCCAGTAAAAGGCCACTGTTATGATTGTAACGTATCATCCACTATATAAATGTATTGAGCGCTCTTATAGATCTAACTAACGCCCCATGAATAAGTGTTTAAAATGCATACATACAAAACAAGACAAAGCATTATCACGGTTTGCTGCTGCTGCTGTCAGATTCAGGGCAGTTGGCTGCTTCATCTTTCAACGAATGTTTCTTTGCTGAACTCTCCATTACACCGTACCTCGTTTACAAAACAACATGTAGTCAGTGCCCCGAACAAACACAGGATGCGAACTGGGACGGCGGTCCGTGTACGTTTTGATAGTTTGTTTTCCAATTTGAAATGAAATAAGCAGAAACGAGAAAACGGCACCTTTATTCGTTTTTTAGTTTTTTTGAAAAAAAACGAAAAAACGAGATTTCGGCTTGATTTTTCGTTTTTTAGTTCAGAGGCATAAAACGAATAAATGACTTCAAAATTCGTTTTCCACATGTGGGCGGTCCTTAGACGCCGCCGATTGGTCAAGCAAATCTGAGCATGTGACGTCATCAGTAGTCGCTCAGGTCTGTTCAACAAAATAATAGTCCTCTAACGTTACTATGGCTACCGATTCTTAAACTGTACAGGGCAGGTCCTGTTGGGCTTTCTTCTGTGCAACTTTACGCGTTTCACAGAAATCTTTACATCAGAAATATTAAATATTAGTCTGCCACCAGCCCGTTTTATTTAGCTGTGCAGAGTTAAATCTGTGTGGTGAAGCTGCGCTAGACAGCGCCGAGCGAGAGAGGATCACTGACCAGTGTTCAGTCAGAACTTGTGTACCTATGATGGTGAAATACATTTTTACTGAAAATGACCCGCGAGTATGATTGACAGGACGATAGCGGAGGCAATTAAAAGCGCAATATAACTTCTGTTAACAAAAACATATATATATATATTTTTTTTATATAAGTGGCTTTGTCTTTGTTTTAATCAAATAATTGTGAACCACAAACCGAGCCTTCGTTTTAAAGGGCGATTTCCAAATATATTTTATTTATTTGTTATAATATGGGTATTTTATGTCACCCGTCTTATTAGTTTGATTATAGTAGGCTATACGCGAGTTTTTTTATTGTACTATTTTACTGTTGTTTTTTAATTAACAATATATCATAACAACTTATAAAGATCAAAATCTACAGAAGAGATTAACAAATAACATTGGTGTTGTCATAAGTTAACTAATCAATGGGAACATTTCCTCACCGGCACAACCCTATTCTTAATGTTGGCTACATGTTACAGATTTAATGTTGAGCACATAATGTTAAAGGCTTCTTAAATACCATTACACTCGGTTGAAGAGTCAAGAAGGATGTGTTAATTTACTGTAGATTTCAATCTGTCATTAGTTGGTGACCCGGTGTAATTATAATAGCATAAATAAAAACAAATACACGTAATAGGCTATGTATGCCAATAGGCAAAACACATCTGCTTTTCCTCTAGATCACTTTACTATGGAAGCCCGTTTCCGCCAATGAATACAAAATAAAACAAGGTAATTGCGACTTTTTATCTCACAATTCAGACTTTTTTTCTCGCAATTCTGACTTTATAACTCGCAATTCTGACTTTATAACTCGCAATTCTGAGATATAAACTCGCAATTCTTACTTTATAACTCGCAATTCTGACTTTATAACTCGCAATTCTGACTTTATAACTCGCAATTCTGAGATATAAACTCACAATTCTGACTTTATAACTCGCAATTCTGAGATATAAACTCGCAATTCTGACTTTATATCTCTATAACTCGCAATTCTGAGATATAAACTCGCAATTCTGACTTTATAACTCGCAATTCTGAGATATAAACTCGCAATTCTGACTTTATAACTCGCAATTCTGAGATATAAACTCACAATTCTGACTTTATAACTCGCAATTCTGACTTTATAACTCGCAATTCTGAGATATAAACTCGCAATTCTGACTTTATAACTCGCAATTCTGAGATATAAACTCGCAATTCTGACTTTATAACTCGCAATTCTGAGATATAAACTCGCAATTCTGACTTTATAACTCGCAATTCTGACTTTATAACTCGCAATTCTGAGATATAAACTCGCAATTCTGACTTTATAACTCGCAATTCTGACTTTATAACTCGCAATTCGGAGATATAAACTCGCAATTCTGACTTTATAACTCGCAATTCTGACTTTATAACTCGCAATTCTGAGATATAAACTCGCAATTCTGACTTTATAACTCGCAATTCTGAGATATAAACTCGCAATTCTGACTTTATAACTCGCAATTCTAAGATATAAACTCGCAATTCTGACTTTATAACTCACAATTCTGACTTTATAACTCGCAATTCTGACTTTATAACTCGCAATTCTGAGATATAAACTCACAATTCTGACTTTATAACTCGCAATTCTGACTTTATAACTCGCAATTCTGAGATATAAACTCGCAATTCTGACTTTATAACTCGCAATTCTGAGATATAAACTCGCAATTCTGACTTTATAACTCGCAATTCTGAGATATAAACTCGCAATTCTGACTTTATAACTCGCAATTCTGAGATATAAACTCGCAATTCTGACTTTATAACTCGCAATTCTGAGATATAAACTCACAATTCTGACTTTATAACTCGCAATTCTGACTTTATAACTCGCAATTCTGAGATATAAACTCGCAATTCTGACTTTATAACTCGCAATTCTGAGATATAAACTCGCAATTCTGACTTTATAACTCGCAATTCTGAGATATAAACTCGCAATTCTGACTTTATAACTCGCAATTCTGACTTTATAACTCGCAATTCTGAGATATAAACTCGCAATTCTGACTTTATAACTCGCAATTCTGACTTTATAACTCGCAATTCGGAGATATAAACTCGCAATTCTGACTTTATAACTCGCAATTCTGAGATATAAACTCGCAATTCTGACTTTATAACTCGCAATTCTGAGATATAAACTCGCAATTCTGACTTTATAACTCGCAATTCTGAGATATAAACTCGCAATTCTGACTTTATAACTCACAATTCTGACTTTATAACTCGCAATTCTGAGATATAAACTCACAATTCTGACTTTATAACTCGCAATTCTGACTTTATAACTCGCAATTCTGAGATATAAACTCGCAATTCTGACTTTATAACTCGCAATTCTGAGATATAAACTCGCAATTCTGACTTTATAACTCGCAATTCTGAGATATAAACTCGCAATTCTGACTTTATAACTCGCAATTCTGAGATATAAACTCGCAATTCTGACTTTATAACTCACAATTCTGACTTTATAACTCGCAATTCTGACTTTATAACTCGCAATTCTGAGATATAAACTCGCAATTCTGACTTTATAACTCGCAATTCTGAGATATAAACTCGCAATTCTGACTTTATAACTCGCAATTCTGAGATATAAACTCGCAATTCTGACTTTATAACTCGCAATTCTGACTTTATAACTCGCAATTCTGAGATATAAACTCGCAATTCTGACTTTATAACTCGCAATTCTGACTTTATAACTCGCAATTCTGAGATATAAACTCGCAATTCTGACTTTATAACTCGCAATTCTGACTTTATAACTCGCAATTCTGAGATATAAACTCGCAATTCTGACTTTATAACTCGCAATTCTGACTTTATAACTCGCAATTCGGAGATATAAACTCGCAATTCTGACTTTATAAATCGCAATTCTGACTTTATAACTCGCAATTCTGAGATATAAACTCGCAATTCTGACTTTATAACTCGCAATTCTGAGATATAAACTCGCAATTCTGACTTTATAACTCACAATTCTGACTTTATAACTCGCAATTCTGACTTTATAACTCGCAATTCTGACTTTATAACTCGCAATTCTGACTTTATAACTCGCAATTCTGAGATATAAACTCGCAATTCTGACTTTATAACTCGCAATTCTGAGATATAAACTCGCAATTCTGACTTTATAACTCGCAATTCTGAGATATAAACTCGCAATTCTGACTTTATAACTCGCAATTCTGAGATATAAACTCGCAATTCTGACTTTATAACTCGCAATTCTGACTTTATAACTCGCAATTCTGAGATATAAACTCGCAATTCTGACTTTATAACTCGCAATTCTGAGATATAAACTCGCAATTCTGACTTTATAACTCGCAATTCTGACTTTATAACTCGCAATTCTGAGATATAAACTCGCAATTCTGACTTTATAACTCGCAATTCTGACTTTATAACTCGCAATTCTGAGATATAAACTCGCAATTCTGACTTTATAACTCCCAATTCTGACTTTATAACTCGCAATTCTGAGATATAAACTCGCAATTCTGACTTTTTTTCTCACAATTGCGAGTTTAGCTATATCTCACAACTCTGACTTTCTCGCACCATAGCAAACCACTCTCCGTGTAAGGACGCGGTTGGACAGTAGCCATTACCGCCGGGCTTTCAGACAAAACATTCTTCATTTCTTTATAGTTCTGAGTTTGAGGCAGCTTCTATCGCGTTATTTTAATAACAGCTGTCAAGTAAAGCGCATATTATTGTAACACGAGAGTGGATATAATGCACGCAGGTGGATTTCCTTCACTCTCGCATAAGGCGCGCTTTCATCTCTATGTTCTTGCTATAGAATTATCTTATCTCCTGTATTTAATGTTGTAAGATATCGACCAAGCAAGACATCCCCAATGAAAATTATAAATAAATTATAAATAAATGAAAATTATTTAGTCAATTATATATGAAGAATTCAGATGCAAAAGCTTAAATGCCATCTGAAATTTTCTTCTAAAATTAGTATTTTTCGTTTATATTCAGTTATTTTACTTTAATGACAATGAAAAGAACCTGTACCTGAGAAAAATGCTCATTTTAGAAGAAAATTTCAGATGGCACTTAGAGGCTTTTGCATCTGAACTCTTCATATAGACTACAGGCCTATATAATAGACTTCTGTGATTAAATTATCATTGCTATAGACAATAATAATATAAGTTGGTCTCGTTCTGGTTGCAGTTCTGGCTGTAAACTAGTGTAAAATCTTAGAAGCATATTCAGGAAAACGTTTATGAAAATGTCCAAACACAGGAAGCCTATATTCCAGATAAATGCAATCTAATTAACTAATAAAGACCATCGACTCTACCGTGCGACTCCACCGGGCAGGGACACCGGCAAGGGATAGTAGTAGCTTTTTATTTAATTTTTTTCATTGATATGTTTATTATTGAAATGTTGTTGTTATATGCATGTGTCAATTTTATTTAATTTCTTTATTTTCTTAAATATGTGGGTAGATAGTATTTATAGAGTTGTAACTTTTTAGTTTTAGTTACTTTTTCTTATTTGTAAGTCGCTTTGGACAAAAGCGTCTGCTAAATGACAAAAGTAAGTAAAGTAAAGTAAAGTAATTCAGGGGTGCAAAATTCACAGGACCACAGCCCTGCAGAATTTAGTTCCAACCCTGCTCAAAAACAAAACTCAAAACTGTTTTTTATTTTTATTTATTTTTTATTCAGATTTATAGCTGAACCGTGTGTATTTGGGTTGATGCTAAACTTTGCAGTAGCTATAAATGAAGTATGAATGAAGTATTATGCTCTCGAAGGACAGTCGGATTCTGCTGTACCAGCACATAAAGGGATTTCTGGAAATAAAGCTGCCGATGAGCTATCAATAATAGTGTTACAATAATAAGTTTTTGACTTGACAGCTGTTATTAAAATAACGCGATAGAAGCTGCCTCAAACTCAGAACTATAAAGAAATGAAGAATGTTGTGTCTGAAAGCCCGGCGGTAGTGTCCAACCGCGAGCGCAAAACATAGAAATAAAGAATAATGAGTCATTTTTATGTTTGTTCAAAAATCATATTCGGACGCAACATTCATCTAGTTCAATATATAGTTCAGCTAATTGAACAAAGTACTGCAAAGCCTTACACGGAGAGTGGTTTGCTATGGTGCGAGAAAGTCAGAGTTGTGAGATATAAACTCGCAATTGTGAGAAAAAAAAATCAGAATTCTGAAAAAAAAAGTCAGAATTGCGAGTTTATATCTCAGAATTGCGAGTTATAAAGTCAGAATTGCGAGTTATAAAGTCCGAATTGCGAGTTATAAAGTCAGAATTGCGAGTTATAAAGTCAGAATTGCGAGTTATAAAGTCAGAATTGCGAGTTATAAAGTCAGAATTGCGAGTTATAAAGTCAGAATTGCAAGTTATAAAGTCAGAATTGCGAGTTATAAAGTCAGAATTGCGAGTTATAAAGTCAGAATTGCGAGTTATAAAGTCAGAATTGCGAGTTATAAAGTCAGAATTGCGAGTTATAAAGTCAGAATTGCAAGTTATAAAGTCAGAATTGCGAGTTATAAAGTCAGAATTGCGAGTTATAAAGTCAGAATTGTGAGATAAAAAGTCGCAGTTACCTTGTTTTATTTTGTATTCATTGGCGGAAACGGGCTTCCATAGTAAAGTGATCTAGAGGAAAAGCAGGTGTGTTTTGCCTATTGGCATACATAGCCTATTACGTGTATTTGTTTTTATTTATGCTATTATAATTACACCGGGTCACCAACTAATGACAGATTGAAATCTACAGTAAATTAACACATCCTTCTTGACTCTTCAACCGAGTGTAATGGTATTTAAGAAGCCTTTAACATTATGTGCTCAACATTAAATCTGTAACATGTAGCCAACATTAAGAATAGGGTTGTGCCGGTGAGGAAATGTTCCCATTGATTAGTTAACTTATGACAACACCAATGTTATTTGTTAATCTCTTCTGTAGATTTTGATCTTTATAAGTTGTTATGATATATTGTTAATTAAAAAACAACAGTAAAATAGTACAATAAAAAACTCGCGTATAGCCTACTATAATCAAACTAATAAGACGGGTGACATAAAATACCCATATTATAACAAATAAATAAAATATATTTGGAAATCGCCCTTTAAAACGAAGGCTCGGTTTGTGGTTCACAATTATTTGATTAAAACAAAGACAAAGCCACTTATATAAAAAAAAAATATATATATATGTTTTTGTTAACAGAAGTTATATTGCGCTTTTAATTGCCTCCGCTATCGTCCTGTCAATCATACTCGCGGGTCATTTTCAGTAAAAATGTATTTCACCATCATAGGTACACAAGTTCTGACTGAACACTGGTCAGTGATCCTCTCTCGCTCGGTGCTGTCTAGCGCAGCTTCACCACACAGATTTAACTCTGCACAGCTAAATAAAACGGGCTGGTGGCAGACTAATATTTAATATTTCTGATGTAAAGATTTCTGTGAAACGCGTAAAGTTGCACAGAAGAAAGCCCAACAGGACCTGCCCTGTACAGTTTAAGAATCGGTAGCCATAGTGACGTTAGAGGACTATTATTTTGTTGAACAGACCTGAGCGACTACTGATGACGTCACATGCTCAGATTTGCTTGACCAATCGGCGGAAGGGGGCATCTAAGGACCGCCCACATGTGGAAAACGAATTTTGAAGTCATTTATTCGTTTTATGCCTCTGAACTAAAAAACGAAAAATCAAGCCGAAATCTCGTTTTTTCGTTTTTTTCAAAAAAACGAAAAAACGAATAAAGGTGCCGTATTTCATTTCAAATTGGAAAACAAACTATCAAAACGTACATGGACCGACGGCCTAGCCAATTAAAAAACAACAACAACAACACATCCACTCCTCCCCGGTCCTGAACCCTTCCGAAGTCGCACAGGAGTGCAAATAAACTCGTGCACACTGCACAGGCGTGAGCGACTAAACGCGAGTGGGCGTGGCCTATGATGGGACAATAGGCTTGTTTGAGATGCGCCTTGCCTCGCCTGTAATTTAGTCGAGAGTAGGCGACTGCAGTGAGGGGAGGAGTGAAAAAAGTGCAGGCAAGCCGGACACTTCCTGAATCTCGTTGTGTTGTTGGACTGCAAACGTCAGCAATGGAAGAGATCACGTTCGCGTTCTTTATCGCACTTTGTGGATGCCTTTTATAATCAAAGCCATAATGAGAAATGAGGAGCACACAGATGCTGCACTAAATTTACACTGTTATCCCTAATTATGGGTTAAACATTTCAGAGTGGGATATGGCACAGCTGATTAACCTAATTATGTGTATCCTACTTAAGGGACAGTTTACCCCCCTAAAAAAAATCTTTGGGTGAACTATCCCTTTTTTACATGAAACATATTCCATATAAATATATTACACAATTGTTTGTCACCTTAATGTAAATTTGAATTTCATGTTTAATGATTAGGAAAAGTGTGTACAGCAAATTATTATTCATAATTAATATGAAACAAAAACACATTCTAAATTAAGAAATTAGCATGCATGTGTGGGCTTTGTTTACTGCACTCCTGAAATAAGACATACCCAGATAAAGATCTCAGATAAAAACACACAAACATGAGGCCTAATTGCAAAACCGTCACATTAGATGTAGCCTATGCATGCATGTAGGATGGATTGACTAATTTATTTAATGGAATAATGTTGTACAAAAATGTAAATGTACAAAATTAACACCAGCATACAATACATAAAGAGAAAATTACAACAAACAGGACTTCAAACCAAGAAAATAAAAATAAAAGGGTAAATAAATAAAGCACGTGTCCTAATTACTAATAAATTACTATAGAAAAAGTCAATAGTATTAGGCTATAGCTAATGGACTTCTTAGGATTAAGGGGAAAAATATCAGATGACATTCGCAGCCAATTAGCATTAAGCTGTGTCGTCAGCAAGTCGTTTCCCATGATGCTTTTGATCAGCGCAGTTGGTGGAGAGCAACTGCGCTCGACTGCAGAATCCGACACGTGCGCCTTGCGCTCGCGAGAGATTTTTGACATACGTCAGCATGACATCAGAGCAAGGCGGACCGCACTCGGACACATTTCTAACCGGCATGCATCTCGCGCTGATCGGTTCTGCGCAGATTTTGCTCATCTCAAGCAAGCCTATTGAGATAAAATGATTGCCTTGTCATTTCCAAATATAGTCAAAACAAGTAGTAGTGGCTTACAATGGTTGACTGATCTCCGGTTAGTAATTTAGTTTCAATTTTAAGTTAACAGATAGATGCTAGTTAATTGTCATAATTGGCCTATTTACCAAACCCTGGGTGAGAGGACACAATTAACAAGCACTATATATTATTAAAAGACTCTTCATATTTAATTATTTGTATATTTCATTCAGTTGGTTACACTTTCTAAGAAAACTTTTGTTTTATAAAAGTTGTTTTAACCACTGATCTATAATAGGGAATATTTTATAGATCAGAGGTTAACGGAACACTCCACTTTTTTGGAAATATGCTCATTTTACAACTCCCCTAGAGTTAATCAGTTGAGTTTTACCGTTTTTGAATCCATTCAGCCGATCTCCGGGTCTGGTGGTAGCTAGCACTTTTAGTTTAGCTTAGCATAGATCATTGAATCGGATTAGACGTTAGCATCTCGCTCAAAAGTTACTAAAGAGTTTCGATAATTTTCCTATTTAAAGCTTGACTCTCCTGTAGTTAGACCGTGTACTAAGACCGACGGAAAATGAAAAGTTGCGATTTTCTAGGCCGATATGGCTAGGAACTATACTCTCATTCCGGCGTAATAATCAAGGAATTTTGCTGCCGTACCATGAGTTCAGCAGGCGCAGTGATATTACACAGCGCCGGAAAGTAGTCCCCAGCTATAATAGTTACCTGGCTGGGGACTACATTCAGGCGCTGCGTAATATCATTTCGCCTGCTGCACCCATGGTACGGCAGCAAATAAGAAAAAAACAAACAAACAAAAAAAAACATCCAGCATTTTTAAAAAATCTGAAAAAAAAAAACCTTTCTGTCCAGCATTTTATTTTTAAACACTAAAAAAATGCTCTGTATACCCTAGGCCTTGTTCTAATTCTCTATCATGTTATTGTGGGAGTACTTCAACTCTTGCATATGTGACCCTGGACCACAAAACCAGTCTTAATTCGCACTGGTATGTTTGTAGCAATAGTCGACAATACATTGTATGGGTCAAAATTAAAAATATATATATTTTATGCCAAAAATCATTAGGGTATTAAGTAAAGATCATGTACCATGAATATATTTTGTAAATTTCCTACCACAAATATATCAAAACTCATTTTTTTATTAGTAATATGCATTGCTAAGGATTTAATGTGGACAACATTAAAGGCGATTTTCTCAATATTTTTATTTATTTAAAAAAAAAATCCAGATTTTCAAATAGTTGTATCTTGGCCAAATATTGTCCTATGCTAACAAACCATACATCAGTGGAAAGCTTATTTATTCAGCTTCCAGATGATAAATCTAGATTGACTGGTTTTGTGGTTCATGAAAAAAATAAATAAATAAATATATATATATATATATATATATATATATATATATATATATAAACAAACACCTTGTCGCCCCCTATTGGCGTTTAGATGGAATTTGTAGAATGGTTCAATGAACGTCTCAGTGAGTGATTCTTTTACTGATTCAAATGAGTCGAGTCATTGAGGTGATTCACTACTGCTCTGAGGGGTACCTCGGTGGGCGGGCGGATCGACGCACAATTTGTCCCACCATCACGTTGCGCACATGGCGTAGGATGTGATTGCGCCACACCCAGCTGAGCCTGAACTGCAGTTCACAGGGACTCGCTTGTGTAATAGTTGGGGGCAACCAGTGGCACGGCACGGAGCGCATGCTGCAGCTCCACAGCTGTGCCTCCCCTCATGGCCCAATAACAGCAGAAGACGGGCGGCGCATGAGCGAGAGCCTTTTACGCGTTCGTACCATTAACGAACAATAAGTGTATTTACAACTCTTGTGCTGTGATCAAAGTCAACACTGAGACATTGTAATGTCTTATCAGTCTGTTTAAAATGGGTTTGTTTTTTTATACCGCTGGATCTGCCAACCCCACCGATGCCTCTGTCTATGAGGTGAGAAAAGGCTTGTTCAAATGTGTTCTTTATTTATACTGTTGGGCTTTGCTTTGAATGCACGCTGCAGGCTCTGCCACTTGTTGACTCGGCGATTGAACATTTTGCGTCTTTTATCCACAGTTTGTAGCGCATGTTAACTGGTTAAGTTCTTAACAGCGTTCAACTTTAGTTTTATTTCTTTTGCAACCTGATACATCTGTTTGTTACAAGTCTTGCGTGTTAACCAATAGTCTTGCGTCAGGTCACGGAAGTGTGGGACTGTGTCTCAAATCGTAGTTGGTTGCTTACTTGACAGCATTTTTGGACGTAACATGATGGCCAAAGTGCTGCCTAGATAGACACTTACCAGGGTTTTGAGACACTGCCTAAGAGTAGGTCTGGGCCAAATTCAGTAAGCAAGTCTAGTGTTAGCAGTTGCTAACAATTAAACTGTCACATATTTCAAGAATAAATGGGCTAAATTTAAATTAGAATAAACTATCAATAGTTTATGTTGTGAATATGAATCAGTGTGACTGAGTGCAATATAACTGATTCAACAGCTGAAGCAGTCATTAATCTACAAACGTAAACAGGCTACATCTTTCACAATGATGTGTTTCTCCTTTACAAAGGTCTATGGATTTTGTTTTCACTGGTGAAGACGGAGCTAATCTCTCTGTCTGTAGTTCAAAGAAGTGAATTCATCAATAAAATGTGCTGAGAGATTTATTTTCCTCCTGATTGGCGATCAGAGTTAGTACAATGTTTTTATCTGTGCTTTCTGTTACAGCAAACTTAAGTTTGTGCCATACTCGGTTTTATTCAAATATATGCAAATATATATTTTGATAGTAGCAAGGTGTCTAGAGCATTTTCTATTCCATTTAGTACAAATAGATCTCTTTCATATTAAAGTATTTTTTTTCTGCATGCTGTGGTGCAATTCACATAATAGAGCAGGATAAACAGAATATTAATACAGTAGGCCCTATAGTTTGCAGAGTTAAACAATTATGTAGACTGTGTTGTGTATAGAGATACTGGTGTTTTTTATTATTATTATTTGTCGTCTGCTGGTTCTGAGGTCCAATTTGTAATTTAATTTATTGAATGTAATTGAAATTTAAAAAGAAACGTCAAGAGAAACGTCAAGAAAAAGAGATTGGCTGACATGTGTCTGCATGTGTGCAAGAGAGAACAAATACACACACACACACACACACACACAAAAAACCTTCTTTATAATTAAAGATGCTTCCAAACTGGTTTATAAAGTGGTGTAACAAAATTGGTTTTCACAAAAAGTGGTGGGTACATATACAATTACTTTTTTACTATATAGGAATAGTCAGCATATAGAATTGCTGTAGTTATGCTACTAGGTTCCTTGAAACTTAATAGGCTATTGTTCATATTGAAACGTGGTACTATAAAAACACAGCACAAAACCTGTAAATCACTCACAAGATAATGACAATACTGAAGTTGGTTAACTACAGACTGTCTGTAGTTCCATCAGACGACCACATAACCTGAAGATAAACCTCACTCCTCAGTTGCAAGTTAAACAGAATTCTGCTGAGGAGTGTATTGTGTAATAGCCTGTGCTTTTGTTCCTCCCTCCAAACCTCATGTTTACCCAAAAGACTCTTAAGATTTAGCTGACTCTGTGCTCTTGTGTTATTTATTGAGATATTTGACATTGCTGAAGAGAATGAAAGCTGGGATTAATATTACACACTGGTGGCCAAGTTAATCAACTGCTGTTAAGTGGCTATAGCCAGTTCAGATACAGGATTATCATATCATATGGTGTCACTGATACTCCACTTCTCACTAAGACTGTGGAAAACTAGTCAAGTATCGTTATTAGACAGGCCAACAGTACCTGCTGCTTTCAGCAGCTTCTCATTATAACCTATTAAACTTGAGTTAGTTTCTAATATAATGTTTTTTGGCACCGAAACGGGATATGGACAGAGTGTCCATAGCTGCAAAGAATTAGTGCAATTTGCCAAGGTCTACATGCGTCTCTCAAATGTTACTCATTTAAAAAAAAAAAAAAAAAAACGTAAAAATAATACATGAAAACAAAATGCCATTTATTTGAAAGAAGGCACATTTTTAGGCAAAACCATGAAAAAAAGTACAACAAAGTAGGTGTACTACCTGGATGACAAACTATGTGTTCATATGGTTATGTGATGATCTCCACTCTTAAAATAAAGGTTCCTTGTTGGGATTCATGGTTCCATAAAGAACCTTTAACATCAATGGAACCTTTCCATTGCACAAAAGGTTCTTTATAGTGGAAAAAGGTTCTTCTAATGAATAATTCACACTACCTGCCTCAGGAAAAAAAAGTACTTATTTTCTGAATTATTTTTCTGAATTCAAATGGAGAACCCAAAATGGTTCTTCTGTTGCATCACTGCGTAAATCCCATTTTTCAAGCTTGATTTTCAAGAGTGTGTCTGTGTTGTTACTCTGCTAGGACACTTGTGTGAACTTGATAAATTCATACATTGACTTAAAATGACCTTGACACTATTTGGTTGAGATTAATTGCACAAATGGGTCAGAAAAGCCGAATTGGTTTTGAGAAAAGGTCTTGCGTCATTTGTTTGCAGATTCCACATGTCTTGATATTTAGTATTCAGTGGAATGTGATTCATCGTGTTGGGCCTAAGTGTCCAAATACTTTTTTTGGGTCACTGTGGGCATAATACTATCCAGAGACCGTATGTTCAGTCTCATCTTGCAGAGTCAGCATTGGTTAATTGTGGATATTTGTGGTTAGTGATAAATGACACACTCAAAGGGCTGTGACGAACGGTCCTAGAAAAGAATGTTCTCAAGGATGAGGCACAGTGATATGGGACTACACTTGACCTGCTCAGCAGAATGGAGACATTTCTGGAGTTCTGTCTTCTTTGGTCTTGAATCTGGACTTCTATGGCTATGGTTTATGGTGGACAGCTTAGTAATGGCTGTGTTGTGTAAACTGTGTGGTAAAAACTGGCAGCTGTGGTTGCTAGAACAGTTTTAAGAATTGTCTTAAAACAATATTTTGAGCATTATGGGAAGAAGTTTAAAGGTGCATTTTGGTGCCTGTATATTTTATAGTTCATTTAACAAAAAATGAACTACTTAAATCTACTACTTTTAATATGGTGACTATATTGATGCATCATTATAATGTACAGTGCCTTCCATAAGTATTGGGACAGTAAAGACAAAATTGCTCTGTTGGCTGTGGAGTCAAGACATTTGCAAATATGATTAAAAGATGAATATGAGACAAAACTACAGAATGTCACATTTTATTATTAGCCGTTTCAACACATACATGCTTTACCAAATAAAAAGAACAGCACTTTTAGAGTCTATCCCACTCATTGATGTGAGCATAAGTATTGGGACAGTTGAACATAAGGCAGATATAAAAGATTAAAAGCTATTATTTAGTCGCAGATCCCTTGCGCACAATCACAGCAGTGAGTCTGTGACCCATAGACATCACCAGACTCTTGGTCTCATCCTTTGAAATGCTTTTCCCAGCCTTTAGATTAGATTAGATTAGATTAGATTCAACTTTATTGTCATTTATGCAGAGTACAAGTACAGAGCTAATGAAATGCAGTTAGCATCTAACCAGAAGTGCAAGAATATAGTGTTTTATATACATATAAGTGCAGAGTAAATGAAGATAAGATTTACAGAATGTACAGTGGAATTGCTATATACAGTATTGAGCAGAGTATATACAGAATATAAAATAGGAATGCAATGTAGGGATTGTATGTACATATGAACAGAGCAATGTAGATTATATAGATTACAGATTATATATACACATTATGAACAGCAGAAACGTGAGAACAGTGGTAATAAATAAATACAGCTGGATGAGTGTGCAAAGTATTGATAGAACAATGTATTCTATGCAAAATAGCAGTAGTGCAATATTTTAGAAATAGTTTACTGTGCTTGTACAGTAACAACTTTAGACAGTTTATAGTGTAATGACTTTGACAATGTGCAGTCTGTGCAAAATATGAGTAGTGCAAATGCATGTGTGTAAAGTACTGTGACCAGTGCAGTAATAAGCAGGTGCAGGTTAGATTGGTGGTGTGGCGTTCAGAAGTGTCACAGCCTCGGGGAAGAAGCTCTTCCTGAGCCTACTAGTGCGAGAGCGTAGGCACCTGTAACGCCTGCCGGATGGAAGGAGGGTGAAAAGTCCATGGTTAGGGTGAGAGGCATCCTTGATGATGTTTCTTGCCCTGCCCAGACAGCGCTTATAATAAATGTTCTCAATGGAAGTTAGCTGGGTGCCGGTAATCCGTTGAGCAGTTTTCACCACCCGCTGGAGTGCTTTGCGGTCAGATGCGGAGCAATTGCTGTACCATACTGAGATGCAGTTCGTGAGTATGCTCTCAATGGTACAGCGGTAGAATTCCACAAGGATCCTGGGATTCAGGTGAACTTTCTTAAGACTCCTTAAGAAGTAAAGGCGCTGCTGTGCCTTTTTGACCAGAGTAGAGGTGTTATGGGACCAGGTGAGGTCATCAGAGATGTGGATGCCAAGGAACTTGAAACTCGACACACGCTCCACTTCAGCTCCGTTGATGTAGATGGGTGTGTGTGCATGACTCCTAGTCCGCCTGAAGTCCACAATGATCTCCTTTGTCTTCTGGGTGTTTAGCTGTAGATTGTTGGTGGCACACCACACCGCCAGGTGCTGCACCTCATCCCTGTAGGCTGACTCATCGTCATCCTTGATCAGACCTACCACCGTGGTGTCATCTGCAAATTTGATTATGGTGTTGGAGCCATAAACAGGAACACAGTCATGGGTGAAGAGGGAGTACAGGAGAGGGCTCAGTACGCAGCCCTGTGGCACGCCGGTGTTCAGGGTGATGATGGAGGAGGAGAGGTTATCTAACTTGACGGACTGAGGTCTGTTAGTCAGAAAATCTAGAATCCAATTGCAGATGGGTGTGCTGATTCCAAGCTGGCTGAGCTTGGAGATCAGCTTGGAGGGGACTACTGTATTAAATGCAGAACTGAAGTCCATGAACAGCATTCTCACATGTGTGTTTTGACTGTCCAGGTGGGTGAGGGCAGAGTGAAGCGCTGTTGAGATGGCGTCCTCTGTTGACCTATTGTGGCGATAGGCAAATTGGAATGGGTCTAGTGTAGCAGGGAGACAGGATTTTAGGTGGGATGCAACCAGTTTCTCAAAACACTTGGCAATGATGGGGGTGAGTGCAACAGGACGGAAGTCGTTAGGGACCGAGGCAGTGGAGTGTTTCGGTACTGGTACGATGGTGGAGGTTTTGAAGATAGTGGGGACAGTTGTTTGGGCCAGGGACAGATTGAAAATGTCCGTGAAGACCTCAGCTAGCTGCTCCGCACAGGCTTTAAGCACACGACCAGGTATTCCGTCAGGGCCAGCTGCCTTCCGTGCATTCACCTTACGCAAAGTGGAGTAAACATCTGATGTGGAGAGTGTGAGAGGCAGTTCACTGGGTTGATGCTCAGCTTTGAGTGAGATCTCCTTATTATTTTGATCAAATCGAGCATAAAAGTGGTTGAGCTCGTCTGGGAGGGAGGCAGAGCTGGAGGGGGGCACAGAGTTAGGTGGTTTGTAATCCGTGATAGATTGTATGCCTTGCCACATACGTCGGGGGTCTGAAGAATTGAAGTGTTCTTCAATCTTCTGTTTGTGTGTGAGTTTGGCCTGGCAGATACCCTTCCTCAGGTTGGCTCTGGCTGAGCTGTAAGCCTCCTGGTCTCCAGACCTGAAGGCTGCATCTCTTGCTTTGAGCAGGAGGCGAACCTCTCTGTTCATCCAGGGCTTCTGATTGGGGAAGATTTTTATTTTTTTGTGTGTAGTCACTCTGCTCAC
The DNA here is from genome assembly GCF_936440315.1 of Barbus barbus. NCBI lineage: Eukaryota > Metazoa > Chordata > Actinopteri > Cypriniformes > Cyprinidae > Barbus > Barbus barbus. The sequence goes on along the minus strand of NC_136735.1, from coordinate 18,749,749 downwards.
ACAGCTGTTGATGTGCTCCATGACAGAGTTGGTGTACGTGTCAATGTTAATCTGAGAGTTTGTGGTGGCCTGGGCAGCAAACTCACTCCAGTCTGTGAGCTGGAATTGATGTTGAAGAGTGGAGTCAGCACCTTCCAGCCAGATTTTAACAGTCCTTGTTGTAGGTTTCACACGTTTGATGACCGGGGTATACTTGGGGAGCAGGAACAAAGAGAGGTGATCAGACTGACCCAGGTGGGGGAGGGGTGTGACTTTGTAGGCATCACTCACATTAGTGTAAACGTGGTCCAATGTTTTATGTCCTCTTGTAGTGCAGGAGACATTTTGATTAAATTTAGGGAGAACAGATCTAAGAGTGCAGTGATTGAAGTCCCCAGCAACAATAAAGGCTCCATCCGGGTGCAGGGTTTGTAATTTGCTAATAGCAGCACAAAGTTCTTTCATAGCCACGTTAGCATTAGCGTCCGGAGGTACATAAACTGCAGCAGCAACAATGCAAGTGAACTCACGTGGTAGATAGAATGGCCTGCACTTGATAATCAGGAACTCCAGCTCAGCAGAGCAGTAGGTATCAACAATGACAGAGTCTTTGCACCATGATTTATTTACATAAATGCATACTCCACCACCTTTGTTTTTACCAGAGGTTGCTGCTACTCTGTCAGCCCTGAAGAGAGCACGTCCATCCATATGCACCACACTGTTTGGGACATCGTTGCAGAGCCATGTTTCAGTGAAGAACATAACATTACAGTCCATAAGCCATTTCTGTGTGAGGGTCCAGATCTTTAGTTCGTCCATCTTGTTCATCAGAGACCGTACATTGGCAAGGAAGATGCTGGGCAGAGCTGGTCGATGTGGGTTTAGCCTTAGCTTAGCACGCAGCCCTCCACGCTTTCCCCGTCTTTGTTTACGGTCTCGACGCCGACGCCGAGCACTTCCGGTCGGTACGAGTGATCCGCTTGTCCGCGGTGATCTCAGTAGCTCCGGCGGGAGTTCGCTGAAGTCGAAAGGATGATCTAAAACTATGTTGGAACACTGTTTGTTGATGTCCAAAAGTGATTGTTTACTATAGCTGTAGTTCGCATAACTGGATCGCGCGAACACGAGTGAAATAACCAGGTAAATTAACACTATTTTCCAAAATCTGGTAAGACGCTGAGCCTCGCGATGTGTTCGCGCCGCCATCTTGTCTTAAATTTAATGCAGCCGATTCCCATTGTTGCTTGTTTTGGGGAGTTTCTGCCTTTACTCTCCTCTTCAGCTGGTGAAATTCATGTTCAATCGGATTTAAATCTGGAGATTGACTTGGGCAATGTAAGACTTTCCATTTCTTTGCCCTTATAAATTCCTTGACTGAACTGGCAGGGTATTTTTTTATAGACACGTCTTTGAGGGTTCATTTTCACAGCTTTTATGATTTGTCTGTCATCAACTACTGTTGTTTTCTCAGCCGAGCAGATCATTGTTGGTGTCGCTGGTGGTTTCCAAACTCTTGATTTCTCAATATCCTTTGTTTTTGCTAGAGCTCTAATTGACTTCCTGTTTTCTTTTAGCATCCAAATTTCTTGCTTTTCTCTCAAAGTCAGCTCCCTCTTTGGCTTAATTAGCTTGAGTAATGTTTTATATATATTTTTAAATGTAACAAGAGTGACTTTAACGTAGCCTTTGTTTAAAATTTTTTTTTATTAATTTTTATATTAGTTTAGTTATTTTAGTACTTAAACTAAATGAGAAATGTTGCCTTGCAACCTAGATGTAATAAGTTTAAGTTTTGTATATTTTAATATTGTTTTATATTTTATTGTTTCTGTGAACTTTGTAATGCAAATGTTTTTGTTTCTTAGTCCATCCTTATTATTTACTGTATAGCAGCCCTTTACATTATTTTCCTTACATTTATGGTCAGACTACATTTACATTTACATTTAGTCATTTGACAGACGCTTTTATCCAAAGCGACTTACAATTGGGGAATACAAAAAGCGATTAATCTTGAAGAGGCAATCAGACAGAGGAAGTGCTCATAACACCAAGTCTCAGTCATTGTTCAAATAAGTACAAGCTAGTAAGCGGAGAGAAAGATAGAGGGAAAGAGCTTTTTTTTTTTTTTTTTTGGAGTTTAGGATGAAGTCAAGTACTGCCGAAAGAGATGAGTTTTCAGTTGTTGCTTGAAGATTGCCAGGGATACGGCGTTCCGGATAGGGTTGAGAAGATTATTCCACCAGCCAGGAATGGTGAACGAGAATGTTCTGGAGAGTGATTTTGAGCCTCTCTGTGATGGTACCACAAGGCGTCGCTCACTAGCAGATCTCAAACGTCTGGAGGGATGTAGGTTCGTAATAGTGAGTGGAAGTAGGAGGGTGCTTAGCCTGTGGTAGTTCTGTATGCAAGCATCAGTGTCTTGAACTTGATGCGAGCTGCCACTGGTAGCCAGTGCAAGGAGATGAAGAGAGGTGTAACATGCGCTCTTTTGGGCTCGTTGAAGATCAGTCGTGCCGCTGAATTCTGAATCATTTGTAGAGATTTGATTGTGTTTGATGGCAGACCAGCCAGAAGAGCATTGCAGTAGTCCAGTCTAGAAACAACAAGGGCCTGGACAAGAAGTTGCGCAGCATGCTCTATCAGAAAGGGCCTGATCTTTCTGATGTTGTGTAGTGCAAACCTGCAGGATCGAGCAGTCTTTGCAATGTGGTCTTTGAAGGTCAGCTGGTCATCAAAGATTACACCAAGATTTCTGACCGAAGTTGATGGGGTAATCATTGTTGAGCCTAACTGAATCGTGAAGTCATGCTGTAGAGTCGGAGTGGCAGGGAAGACCAGAAGTTCCGTCTTTGCCAGGTTGAGCTGTAGGTGATGTTCTTTATAGCATCTCATTATAATGCAGCCACTCCTCTGCTGCCTGTAATTTTCCGTTGACCAATCCCTGGCCCTTTACTCAAGTGTGTGTGTGTGTGTGTGTGTGTGTGCGTGCACCCCTCTTCCTCTCCTGTGTATCATGACTGTTGTGCTGAAAGGACTTTCACAAGGCTGCTGAAGGACTGTGGAGTATAATGTCTATACTGCTGGAGAAGACAAGAATGGTAGAGAACTGGATCACCTAATTTTTCTTATTTAATCATTAACTGGTTCATGAAATGAAACAAACATGCCTTTTGAAGGTTTCTGCTTGTTTTGCTCTGATCTAGCTGTAGTCTTTATATTCTTGATGGCAACTGGGTGTGCTTAATGTGTAACTGGATTTACTTTAGAAAGAAAAAGAAAGCTGATTCAAATGGTTTGGTAATTGTTAGTTTTTGCTGTGTAAAAAGTTGACAATGTGACTCTATCAAATATGAAATATTCAGACAGTTTTTGTTCTTTTATGTTTGGATTTGACATGAAAAGTGTTTTTGGATTTTGAAGCCAGTGCTTTGTTCACCGACGTAATGCTTTTATCCCTAGATCTAACAAGGTTATTTCAGGTTGTAAACCTCATGCGTTGCAAAGATATGTCAAATGTTTTTTTATATTGAATAATATATTTAAAACCCTTTTTTGAAAATAATGTATTTAAGGTGCAAGGAAAATATGTTTTGAAATTTTGAAATTGAAGAATGGTATAAAAATGTTCTGATTCATTAGGTTTAATTTAATTTTTGTACATTTCTGGACATTCCTATTTGTCATTGCCCCACTCTTCTGGTAAAATGTTTGTTTGATTCAGAGGGTTTTACCTGACAAATGTGTTGCTTTATTTCACACAGATATAAACACGGATTGCACCATAGCATTGTGTTTTAGAGTGAATAGTTTATCACTAGTTTAAAGAATAGTTAACCCAAAAATGAAGAATTGCTGATAATTTGCTGTCCCTCAGGCCATCCAAGATGTTTAAAGAGTTTGTTTCTTCATTGGAACAAATTTGAAGAAATTTAGCTTTACATCACTTTCTCACCAATGGATACTCTGCAGTGAGAAAACAATATTATAGAGAACTTGAATCTTAGTTTGAAATTAAAAATGTCTCAGCTTTTCACTTCTCAAGATAATTGGTGGACTGGAGTGGAGAGGATTACTTGTGGATTACTGTGATGCTTTTATCAGCTGTTTTTTGACTCATTCTGACGGCACCCATTCACTGCAAAGGATCCAACGATGAGTAAGTCATATAATGCTAAATTTCTTTAAATCTGTTCCCATGAAGAAACAAATTCACACATTTCGAATGGCCTGAGGGTGAGCACATTTACAACACACATTAATTTCAGGGTGAACTGTTCCTTTACGATTTGCTGTTCTAGAGATAAATGGTGAATCCACAAAACATTTATCGTGTATCCTGTTTTTTTCCCAGCAGGTTCTTCACTGTGAGGGTGTGAATAATAAAAGCTACGTGTGTGAGACGGGACACTGTTGTGGAGAGTCCCAGTGCTGCAGCTACTACTATGAACTCTGGTGTAAGTACATCATTGTGTTTGTTATAAGATTACAAGGTTTGATAAGAATTCATAAAGGCTCGTTCACATTTACTCTAGAATGGCAAAGAAGAAACTGCTCGGTACAAGAATGCTGATGAAATTGAACTTCCAAAAATTCAATCAACTTGAATCTGATGTGATATTTCTTCACTTCAGCTGAATTTCCTGATTGTGCTGAATGAATAAATGAGACCGAGCCTTAAGAGGCTCAGAAGAACTAAACAAAATATATGCCGAAATGAGGAGAAAAGCTTAAGATGCTTGACCTTCTGCTAAGTGTGGAGTAAAAATGACGAGACTCACTAATCCTTATGCAGAGGGTATGACCATTAGTTGTGGTTTTAGTCTAAGAGGAATTAGTCAGGTTTTAAGTAACCGTATAGAGTACAAAGACATATTTTAAATATTTTGCTGGTTTGTGTGGGATTATTTCTTTGTGGTTTATTTTTCTTCAGGGTTCTGGCTGGTGTGGGCCATCATCTTCATCCTGAGCTGCTGCTGCGTTTGTCATCATCGTCGCACCAAACACAGACTGCAACAACAACAACGACAGCATGAGATCAACCTCATTGCCTACAGAGAGGTTCACAACTACACCTCACTGCCCTTCTACTACAGTAATGTCATCCTTCTTATTTATTTAGAATTTCTTCATTCTATAACCCTGGACAATAATAATAAAATTAAACTGACTTGAAGTCATTTCGAAGTAATTAGGAAATAGTCAGTATGCTTTTTTTATATGTATACTATGTAGAAGAAATATTTAATTTGCTAGATTGCTGATTTTATGAGTGCTTGTGTAGAGCAGCAATCAAATGATGTGTAGAAATTGGGGCTATCAGTAAAAACATTTAATGCGACTTTAAATTAATCACGTACATTATGTGTCGGCATATCTCAGTATATTTTCTTAGTATGTGTTTGGATTGAGAGTGAAATTTTTTCTCTGAAAGATTTATTTGATGGGCTTGACCTGGTTTTGCTGTAAGATGAGACGATTCATATACATCTCCTACTCTGCACCTGCTGCCTGTGGTTTGTTTACCCTCAGCGAGAGCACGTGTGAAACACAGTCTTAGCAAACATTTTGTTTGAGTTTTTTTATGCCATGGGATGACAAGGTTGATCAAAGTCCTTATTTAAGACACGCTGGTTCACATGTCGAGCATCTTGAAAATGCCCCCCCGGCAGTTAGTTTCTGTGTAGGCAATAGGCATGCAAATACAGCTGCTGTCTTCCAATCTTTAACCCTTTTTTGTCAAGATTATATTAATATTAAGTTAATTTATAATGGTCCTTTTACAGCATTAAGCAGACTGAAGTCAAACCTTAAGGACTGTGTGGGCAACTAATTGCATGATTAATATTATGAGTAATATCAGGATTCCTGTTCTCAGTGAACATTCTTGCCATTCATGAACTGGCTGTGATCAGAACCAAGGCAAACAACACAAGTGCACAAAATATTCAATAAAATTGAATGTATAAATATAGACACGCATTTCAGTGAGTCAGAGTACACTGTACTGTACAGACGTAGTGTTAATCTAATCTGTGTTGTGAGCATGTCACATGATAATAACTACTTCAGTTGTTATCGACTTATTTTGCTTTATCATTTTATGGCTTGTTATTATTTTATCTTGACGTAGTGTCATAAAAATGCTTGCTTACAATGAAGTGTACACAATGAACCTAGCAGAACATACATTACCTGCCCTATAGAAGAGATATAGAGCTTTACTGGGTTTGATTATTTTCTTGGTTTCGTGTCTTTTTTTATTTATTTTATTTTGGGAGGCTCTGAGAATGGTAGACCTCCTGATCGGAGACCGTTGTAGCTTTTTACTGTAGTGTACTAATCTGTGACCCCCTAGACCACAGTGAATCTCAGTCGGACCATAAGCCGTGTGATGATGTAAGATGGATTTTGGTCTGGTGGTTTGCACTGTTGCATGATCAAAGCCTTGTTACTAAGTGGGTTTATAATGTTATTATAAATATAGCATTCATTCTGAATGAAACAGAGGGAATGAAACTGGAGTGACCCATATTTTCTTCTCAAATATAAATCCTTATTAAATTATATTGATCAGTCTTCAGACCGATTTTAAAAATACAAAAATGTTACTTAGTTTGTGTTTCATAATTATTGGTACAACCACCTGACCTCGCAGCCATGATGAAACCTTCATTTAATTTTTGGTCATTTATGTTAATGTTTAACCAGAGAGACACCAGATATGTTTAATGTAACAAATGTCCTGATTTAAAGCTATTCGCACAAAACTGAACATTCTGTAATAAAGTGCAATCTGTTTTCATTAGCCATGGATCAAGGACAGCTCACAAAATCTGATGAATCACACTGATTGTTGATGTAATGAGCTGACAAACTTGGTATTTTGGGTTTTGTGTATTAACACGGTCTGTTAAAAATAGTGCATATTAAAAAAAGGGCTATACATTGTCTTGTTAAAGTGATATTTGAGTGATAAAATCTGAATGGTCAAAAACAGTTGAGAACTCTTCAAAATAGTGTCTTCTGCATAAGGAAGAAAGCGTTGAAGCCCAAGTCAAAATTGACATCAAATGTTGAAATTATGAAATACTAAGTCAAAACTGACAAAAAGTTGAAGTACAGAAAGTAGAAATTAATAAAAAGTCAAAACACTGACATGCTGTCATTATTATGAGATAAAAAAGTCAAACGTATGACATATGAGTAAGTAATATGTAAAAATTATGGCATTAAAAAGTCAAAATTGTGATATAAAAATTATGATTGTGACATGGAAATTCAAAAGTATGACTGCCAAAACTGACACTGTCATGACTGAGATACAAAGTCATTAGATTAAATCAAGATTATTATAAAAGGTATAATAAAGTTATAAATTCAAATTATAATAAAAATGATCAAGTCAAAACTGATATACTGTGACAAATATGAGAGTTGAAACTGAAAGTGAATTGACACTTATTTTTTCTTGTCATAATAATGACTATGACTTTAATTATATCATCGATTTGAGTTGTCATAAATTGAGAAAGAAAATCGAAATAGAAGTGTTTTGTCATAATTTTGACTTTTTTATCTCATAAATGTCATAATTATGATTTACTAAAGCATGTTTTTTATTTTATTTTATTATACTTATGTGACAGAAGTAGACTTCCATATGAAAGTCATACAAGTTTGGAACAACATGAGCTCTTCAACCAAAACAAAGTCTGAATTTTGAATGCTTCAGATTCTCCCTGCTGATCTCAGACATTTTCTCACCATTCTTCCTCTTTCAGGATTCCTACCCAACTATCTCCTTCCAGAGTACGAGGAGGCAGTGCATCGGCCCGCTACACCCCCTCCTCCATATAGTGCCTTAAACGCCGGCCCTCCGACCTACACCAGCCCTTTAACCACTGACCAGCAGGATACACACTGCACACCTGGACAGACCACTCCAGTGCCCCCTGCATCTGACACGCTTTGTTCCAGACCTAGTCTAGAGGAGATCCACACCTCTAACGGGTACCACCAGAAAGAAGACGGCAAGTGCGAGATGGAGTTAGAGGGGGGCAGATCCGCACAGAGCGCTCAGCAGCCTCCCAGCATGGAGAAGCAGAACGAGTGCAGGAAGGAGCCGCTCAGGAATGTGGCGATACCTGACGAGAAAGAGAGGATTCTGGGAAGACACCGCAGATTCACAGGGGATTCTGGGATTGAGGTGTGTGTTTGTGGACGAGGCTTGGAGAGCCATGAGCCAAAAGAATTCGAGGGGCTTTTGAGCGAGGAGGGCCAGGAGGACTTCTGCGAGGAATGTGGCCTTCGTTTCTACGGAGAGGAACATCAGGGACTTCTGTCCCCAGAAAACAGGGTGGAGCGTGGAGCATCGCCAATGTCCCAATCTCAGCCTCATCCGGTCTGCCTCTATTTGCATACTATTAATGAACAAGAGGGTCCACAACATAGTAACACAGAATCGTAAAACTAAATGCATGATATTACTGGAAAAAAAAGTGAGAGGAGCACAGGCATACAGGGAAGCTGCAGTATGCAGTGCAGGAGCAAGCAAACACTTTGAGTAATTGCACAATATATGCATTTGTTTATAAGTATGTTATGGAAACAACTGGATGTTCTCTGCATTATTGTTTAATGTACAGAGCATCTTTTTATGTGGTTAAAAAGCTCAAAAGTGCACAAGGATGGGCTCTACTTGCTGCACTACACGATAAATGTGGTGCTGTAATGGTGCGTTCAGGTATTCCCGGGAGATTCGTATTTGAGTTGAGTCGTCATAATTATAACATCCGATGTGATCAGATCACTGTGGTTGGAGAAAGATGGTGTGGCAACTTTTCTACACACACAAAAAGAAATTCCACTAAATGATGAATAATGACTGCACATAAGGTTTCTTTTTACTTTTTAAAGATTTTTATTTAATGTGTAAAGGTGCTGTAAATTGAATCATAGTCTATTGTAATTGTACAATACTTTTGTACATGCAACATAGCTAGTTTTATTGTAAAAGAAAAAGAAAACAAATTTACAGTCAATTCGTCCGGAACTCAGAAATTTCGTATCCATAGTTTCCTACTTCGTAATTGCGACTTGTGGTGGCAATCGTTTGCGTTCAACTTGTAAATACGATCTTTCTGACATGCATAATAAGACATCCTCCAGGTGCGACCACATTTACTCTGAATTCAAATGAATTGCAATCCGTGTGAACAGGAGATTCGTGTTCAAGTTGGTAATGTGAATTTGTTGCATTCACCAGAAATGACAGAAAGCTGCTTGGTTTGAAATTGACTTCTGTGTGAGCATTGCTTCATGCATTGCTACACTGAGAGTGGACCATTTTTACCTTCGAAATCTCGCTGAAATTGTACTAATGTGACCAGACTTTAACTGTGCAGTCTTAGGACTGAGGTTCTAAATACGTAAACACTAGTGTGTTGAACTCTCAGTGTCTCAGGACACAGGTCAAAGAGCAGTCTAAAAACTGACTGAACACCAAAAAACACCATGTGCTTTTAATATCCATGTTGACGTTCCCTGTGATGGGACAAATGGTGTGTATTAAGTTTTTGTTTTGCACATCACGTTCTTCTGAATGAATCATGTTCATGATTATTCATTTCAAATACAAAGTATTTACATACTGTCTTAATTCACATTTTGTCTGTTTATATTGTCGTCTTTTTGGCTGCCGTATGCTCTGATGAATTATTCATGTGTATTTAGAAGTCAGAACAAGTTTGATTCATAAATCTGAGTTTTATAGCCAAAGTAGGCTATATAGATTATGAAACGGGGCAGATGTTAGAATTAGGCTTGGAGCTTTTAAATGCTGCTTTATTACTACTAATCAGTTTTTGGTTGCAAGCAAACACTACATAATGTATATTCCGTTGAACCTGTAGGAATAAAAGCCTTGCCAAAGGGAGGTGTCTTTAGTACACAAGCATTTACTGTGTAAAGTGAGTTCTTCTATAGGTGCTTAGTCATTGATATAAGCTACCAAGTGAACTCCAAAGACAGAAACATTTTCATGTTTTATAATGATAATATACATATGTGTAAAACATATCTTGTTGAACTTGATGTTAGATGACACATATGGGTACAGATTTGATTAAGCTGTATGGTGGTAAAATGATTTTTCAAATGCCTTTTATATAATTTTTGCACTGTTACAACCACACTGTTTCACATGCCAGTTGTCAAGTATCATCTTGAATATAGCCTCATAGAATATAGTTTTATACAAAAGCTCTTCTTCATGAAAGCTCAAAAGCTGTGCCTTGATTTTATATTCACATGCAAATTAATGAGCCATATATGTAATTATAAAATGATTTATTTTTGTATTTCTGCACCAAAGCAGCTTCAGTTTCAAGTTCTTGCATGACCACTGAAGCGCTCTTTCAAAGGTCTCCATGTTTCTGAATGTTATTCGTCTCTGTGATGACAATCTATTATTATTAGAGCTAGCTTGGAGACAGATACCTAATCAATCTCTTTCTCAGATATATTAACAAGATGCTGATTTTCAAAGTCTTAAATGCTCTTATGCACTCTGCGCATCTCACGTAAGACTTCAGATATGATATTGTACAGCCTGCAGCTGTTTTGTCTAACAATCTATGTAATCAAATGAGTTCTGGCACAGTTCATATTTTTATCTGTTTATCTTGTGTTATGCAAAAACTAATCGTGACACTGTACATTAAATCAAATCAAAACATGTGTAAGTGTTTTATTTTTTTTTTACATGTTTTTTAAAAGCTGTAAGGATTGTGATTCATTCCAGTGACTCGAATCTTTGAATCAGTTCACTAACAAGATCCTTTCGATGGGCATTTGAATAGTGCAATGTAGTAAACTGGTTTAAAGATTGCAGTGCTTTAGTGCAGAGGTCTTCAACCCTGTTCCTGAAGACTGAAGAGTTTAGCTACAACCCTAATCAAACACACCTGAAGCGGCCAATCAAGCTCCTCGAGACTGCTTTCCGTTTGGAAATAAGCTTTCCAGGAGAGTGGGTCCCCAGGTCCAACAATTAAAGAAATGTCGAAAAATAAACATAAAAATGCTGCAGGGATGTGAACTTCATGAAGCGGTGCTCTTTGGATGTAGGGACTCTTTTGTGTCATCAATCCAAGGCACTCGAAAATATTGTGAATAAAAGTAAAAAACAAAAATGAAATGTTTAAACTCTCACTCGGATGCTGCTTCATCCCTTATTTGAACGTTATAACAACCCAAAAGCAGATTACCATGTTAAATATATGTGACAATCAGAGTCCCTGCTATATTAACTAGACAATAATTTGACACAAATCTACTTTAAACTTTATTTTAAGCAACTGGTGTAGGCTCATTTACAATGTTTTCTTATTTTTCATATTCATTATGACATATTCTTTTATGGTTTTATTACATTGCATTCATATGAATGTATTACTCATATACTCAGTTACTCAAGCAGGGCTATTATGCATTTATATTCATATTTCCAGTTATACTCATATAGGCTATATTCCATTGACGTTGTATATTTCCTTCATTTGACATGGTACACCCTGTTATGCTCCATTTATGTTGGACAGGATGTTGGAAACTCATTCTTTATGCATAATGTTTTTTTTTTATATGCACAGATGTTGTTTGGTTTGTCTTTCATTTTCTTAGTATGCACTCCCTTCTAAGTTGATATGATATTTAGCCTAGTGATATTTGAAGATTTGCAGAGCTTGCTGTTTCTGCTCAAAGGGTGTAACAACCACAACAACCTCCTCCGACAAGTCAAGTTGACCTTGCTCTGACATTATCTAAATAAGGGGAGGGAAAGGAAAATAGTAGGAGAGAAAATGATCAGACGAGAATAGGCCTATTCTATGGCCTGTGACGATGTAGGTCTCTAGCCTATATAATGCCCCTTCAACTGGTATCTTTAGTCTTTCCTTCTCTTTGCATGCTCTGAAGATCTTCATCTTTTGAATATTACTATGCTCAGATCAGATTACTCAGACTTTTATCTTAGTTTTAGGAGAATATGCTCAGCTGGATATTGTATCCAGTTTTTAATCTTTCTTTAATTTTCATATTTCAACACTTACGCATCTGTAATCAGTATCACTTATACTTACGATAACTGATTTTTAATAAACTACACTTTTACAGAAAGTGTGCCTGGATCTCTTCTCGGTGCATCACAACCAAACTAGTATTTTGTGAACATATTCATCTGAAACTCTTATGTCGACTTTGTGTAAATAATCCCATAGTAATATTCTTTATTGCACTATGTCTTATTGTGCATTTACTGCTGCACTTTCTGCATAATCATCATGATGACGGCAGTTCAACGGTCAGCATTTATCTACAGGTGCTGGTCATGAAATTAGAATATCATGAAAAAGTTGATTGTCTGAATACTGCATTTGGGACTTTCATTAGTTGTCAGTTATAATCATCAAAATTAAAGGAAATAAACATTTGAAATATATCAGTCTGTGTGTAATGAATGAATCTAATATACAAGTTTCACTTTTTGAATGGTATTACTGAAATAAATCAACTTTTTCATGATATTCTAATTTTATGACCAGCACCTGTATGAGTTCCGGGGGCTGCAGCATATAATGCTCTCTGATTGGCTGAATGTATTGCGGAAGTCGAGAAAGGCGTTCAACATGGCAGACGGACTTACAGCAGCCAGGTAAAACTCGTTTTTATAGTTTATTTATAGTGGCTCCGTATTCGAATACTTTATATTTGATCTGCCCTATGATTCAAGTTGGCAAAGAGATTGCGCTTTCACTTTAATAACAAAATAGATATGTTGCTACTGGGACGTCTATTTTGTACAAAACAAAGTCAAGTAAGTTATTCTCAGTACAATTTCTTATTATTGTTCACAGTAACACGGATACTGCAAGTGTCTACAATGACGTGAAGGTATGTTTTTTTTTTTTTTTTTTTTTTTTTCCAAAATGGCCTATTTTTATTTTCTACATCCCACATCTCAGCCAATACACCTAGTCACCATAATAACATTAACATTAATAGCCTATTTTAATTGCTGGATTGCGTTGAACACGTTTAATACTCACAATGGTGTAAACAGAATCTTTAATACAGGAATACTATGGAAAGACCCTGAAGAAGACATCTGATCTGAAAAGCAATGCCTGTGTTCCGTCTGCCAAGCCTGTTCCTGGATACGTGAGAAAAGTCATCGCTGAGATCCATCCAGATGTCATTGCAAAGTCAGATTTACTTGCATGATATAGATAATGCGTACACATACGACGTCTTTGAGTAAAACATAGTGACATACTGCAAATGAAACCTACTGGCCTTTATAAGCTCATAAACCATATAAGCTCACTTGTAGTTTCAATCTGAAAGAAAGAGAAGTGATTTACTGAAATTTAGAATTGATTTCCTTGGTATATTTATGTATTTGGTTGAAAAACAGTTTGGGAAGTGTAAGCTAGAGAAGGGTCTTATGCTCACCAAGGCCACATTTTCACAATAAAAACAGTAATATTATGAAATATTATTACAGTTTGCAATAACTCTTTTCCTATTGTAATGTTTAAAAAAATGTTTGTAAAAGGCTGAATTTCAGCAGCCGTTGCTCAATGAGAAACCATTCAAATATGCTGATTCACTGTTGAAATATGCTGTTGTGCTGCTTAATATTTTTATCGAGACCATGGTGCATTTTCTTCTGGATTCTTTGATTATTAGGAAGCTCAAAAGAACAGCATTTATTTGAAATGTAAATCTTTTTGTAACATTATAAATGCCACTTTTGATCAATTTAATGCATCCTTTGTAAATAAGTGATAATTTCCTTCAAAAGGAAAAGTCTTTACATAAATCTATACAATATAAATGCATGCATATATTGCTATAAATTAAAGCGGTACCTAAACACCTGCTTTATTGGAAAGCTGCTCTCATTAAAAAGGAATATAAATTAATATTTTGGTATCAGAGGGCTTAATATGGTCACTTTCCCTGATGATATATATATGAAATCATATCTAAAAATGTAGCCAGTGATTGATCGAAGACTTATGAATATCCGTTATATTGCTTTATTCTGATGATACTTCTGCTGACATTTCAAATTCTTTGCAGTTGTACATATTAATGATTCCGTACTGACCCCTTGGTGGCAGGTACTATGGCTGTGGTCTGGTGGTCCCTGAGTGTCTGGAGTGCTGCAGGGTGCTTGATCTTGGATGTGGGAGTGGACGGGACTGCTACATGCTCAGCCAGCTTGTAGGAGAGAAGGGAAATGTCACAGGCATTGACATGACTGAAGATCAGGTAAATTCATTTCAGGTTTTAGATAACACCGTTTAGATAACGGGTTGTTTTCTATGGCAGATTAGTACACAGTTAATAAATATGTTCTTCTGTTTTGCTGATATTTCAGGTCTGCTCAAAAAATAAAAAAAAGCCAAACTGATCATTTTAAAAAGCATACCATTTTGAAATATACAGTTGTGTTTGTTTTTTAAACAAAATATGAGATTAATAGTTAGTCATTATATATTGTAAGTGATTGACATCGCTAATAAATATACAACCCCTATTCCAGAGAAGTTGGGACGTTTTGTAAAATGCAATAAAATCAAGAATCTGTGGTTTGTTAATTAAATAAGTTAAAGAGAATTAACAAAAGTACAAATAAAATATTTCCAAAGTTTTCACTGACCAACGTTGGTGTATTTTGTAAATATGAACAAATTTAGTTTTTGACTGCAATACATTCCAAATGGACAGAGGTAGAATAAAAGTGAAAAGGTTATAGAATATCCACATTAAGCTGTTTTGAAACAATTCACAGTAAGCAGGTGAATTAAATATAGCCACATGGGCTCTGGAGTACTTCAGAAAACCACTGTCATTTACCACAGTCTGCTGCTGCATCAAGAAATGCAACTTGAATATCTGTCTCTAGGAGAAAGCTATACATCAATTCTATGCAGCGATGCTGCTGGGTTCTCTGGGCCACAGCTCTCCTCAGATAGTCAAAAAGACAGTGAAAATGTGTGCTGTACTCCGATGAGTCCACATTTCAACTTGTTTCTGGGAAAAATGGATTTCGAGTTCTCCGTCCCAAAGGGACCATCCAGACTTTCATTAGCGACAGAAGCATAAGCAAACGTCTGTCATGGTATGGGGTGCAGCAGAGCAAAGAGCATGGGTGACTGGAGTATGTGCGACAGTACCATTGACATGGAGGCATGTTTTGGGATTGTACAGAGATATACAGTGGGGGGAAAATTTTTATCCACTGCAGATTTTGTACGTTTGCCCACTGACAAAGAAATTATCAGTCTATAATTTTATTTGTAGGTTTATATGTTAGACAGAATAAAACAATCCAGAAAAACGCATTTCAAAAAAGTTATAAATTGATTTGCATTTTAACGAGTCAAATAAGTGAGATCGTCAGACAACGACGATCATAGACTTCTGGGCCCGTATCCCTAAAGAATTTTTGTGCAAAAAGTGGCTCCTAGCGGCCAAATTCTAAGAAAATTCTCAGTCATGACGTTTTCTTAGAATTTCCCCTAAAAGTGACACGAAAATCCCAGTTAATATAAAAGCTATTCCTCAAGATTCCTAGCGCTTAAAAGGGCTCCTAAGGCGAGATCTGCTAAGAGCAGGGAAGAGGACTTTTAGTGGCTTAGGAGTTCCCCTTAGCAGCTGCACAAAATGGCCAACAGAGGAGGCAGGAGAGATGTCCTGCAAACACTGGATGACAGGGAATTGAGACGCTACAGATTGGATCGTGCAGGAATCATGTTTGTGGTGGATCTCCTTAGAGCTGCAATTACTACTTCATTAAGGACAGCCCCTTGAGATAGGCCATCTTGTTTTCAATGGGGTCCATATGGGAGTGAAAGTACAAAATATGCCAGCTAGGATATTAATATGAGCAAATAAGACACAAATCATTATTTGAACAGGGTGTAATGAGCTTAAGTTTTCACATATTTTAGATTTTAATGTTAGGCTATAACCCCTACAGCTTACTATTTGTTTTCCAGATATTTTCTTGAATGTGAAATATTATTTACAATTACAGTCTGCATAAGATTAGAGTGTATAATTATGTTTATTGATTTGAGGGTACATCCTTTGCTCATTATCACCAAAAGTTCATTTTCATCAAACTTGTAGGATCAACCAATCACGGCTTTTGAAATGATGACTCATACCTAGCAACGGGGTCAACCACACCTCCTCACTAAGATAGGATTTTCCATCCATTCCTTGCTCAGAGTTCACTGAAAATGTTCTGGAATCACTTCTAAACTAAAACTCCTGGCAAGGATTTTTTAGGTTAAGTTAGGAGCTCTCTGAGAGGATTCTCAGAATCTTTAGGGATACGGGCCCTGAAGTCTTGTATCAAGTGAGACTGGACAAAAATTTTGCTTGCAAAACCTTAACAATTAGTATCCTCAGTTCCCAAACAATGAAACCTTGTAATTAAAAGGAAGGTTGATGTGACGCAGTGTTAAACATACCTCTTTCCCAACTTTTTTTTTGGAATGTCTTGCAGCCATCAAAATCAAAATTTGTTAATATTTACAAAATACATTTACATTGGTCAGTGAAAACTTTGGAAAATTTTCTTTGTACTTTTGTCAATTAAATGAAGGTTAAAGAGTGAACAAATCACAGATTCTTGATTTTTATTTATTATTTAACTTCTGGAATTGGGGTTGTATATTTTTGTATGTACTATATAAAATGTATTTGACATAATGGCAAAAACAGTGTATGTGAACTGCTCCGATGTCTTTTGTTTTCCAGCTTGAGGTGGCTAGGAAATACATTGACTACCACATGCAAAGATTTGGTTATAAAAAGCCAAATGTGAATTTTGTTCAAGGCTACATTGAGGCCTTGGCAGAAGCAGGTCTGGAGGAGAAATCATATGATATCATCATGTAAGCGTTCACAGTTTGATAATCGTAGCCTATTTGTGAAGACAAATTACTTCTAAATTCTTTGCTGACACGAAACTGTTAATTGGATTTAGTTCCCACTACATTTTTGCATATAAAAGCAATTCATTGGCAGTTTTTGTTTTATTTCAAAAGATCAAATTGTGTGGTGAACCTGTCACCAGATAAAGCCAGTGTCCTGCGGGAGGCTTACCGTGTACTGAAGGTACTTTTGCTTTCATGCCGAATTCAGTTGAATTCTTTATTTTTTTTTTAGCTCTGAATTTTGTCCAACCCTGACTCTCACATGCTATATTAATTAGCCCAGAACATGTTAATGTCTAACTTTGAATGTTTGAAATATGGATATTTTTTTTTAATAATGGACACCTTTTGTGCTAACAAAAAGGATGTTGCTTTGCTCTGTCATTAGGATGGAGGGGAGCTGTACTTTAGTGATGTTTATTGTGATGCTCGAATCCCCGAAGACCTCAAGGCCAACAAAGTATTGTGGGGTAGGAAAGAACATAACTTTGTCCAAATTAACCTGTTTTCTTTCTTTAAAAAGTTTTTAAAAAATCTTCATTTCCTAATTTGCCTTCAACAAATTATGCTTTAAAGACTCTTAAATCAGAGCAGAATGTCTCAAATTCATCTTTAAATCATGATGCACTTATTGGTTAAATGAAGATAGGAATTCTTGTCTTCTGAGAAACTGGACAAAGTTTATGCTTTAATTTAACTATTTATCTTGATGTAATCTTTAAAAATTTGCACTAAAATATAAAACAATAATTCTGACACCGAGCATCACTTTGTGTTATTTCCATACTCAAGTGTCTTAGATCAGAGTTATTCCAGCCATAAGCTTTTTTCCCTTGTAAAACAAATCAGAAAGATGGAGATCCATTGTAAGTTTGTATTTTAAAACCTATAAATACAACAGCTAATACAACTCATTGTGCTGCCTAGACACTTCCATTTACAGAGCATGATGTATTGTTCTCTTAAATTGATTACTTACACTTTCTTTACTTGGTCTTAAATGTAACATTATGAAACCTGCAGAGATCCTGTTTGCTAAATGTTGCAAGCTGTGGTTTAACTTTACTTGTGCCACTGTGTTAAGTGTCACATATAATAAAATGACACTGATACAGGCTTCTTTGCATGTATTGATCAGGTGAATGCCTCAGTGGAGCATTATGGTGGGAAGACCTGATACGACTGGCTGAAGAGGTTGGCTTCTGTAAACCCAGACTGGTTACTGCTAGTATCGTCACTGTGGGCAACAAGGAACTAGAGAAACTGCTTGGTGAGGTGTAGTAATGGTAATAGTTAGCACCAGACTATATTGAACTAACTCCACTTGTCTGTTTGCTGCAAAGAGAAACAAAATCAGTGTTTTTTTTCTGAATCTTTTGTTGTTGGCAGAACAAAAATGAGCAGATTTTTTGGTCAATTTGTGTCTGAGTTGCCAGTGTTAACATTATTATAAGCATCCGAAAATGAAAATTAATTTCCAAACCTGTATAAGTTTTATTCTTCTGCTGAACACAAAATGAAAAAAAGCCCAAGCCCCCGTTGCTAATTTGAAAGTGGTTCCTAGTTTTGAATTGTATTTCAAAAAACAAAAAAACACTGTTTTCATGCATTGATAATTTGAACATTGAGAGGATTTTTTTCTCTTCATTTATTTATTTTTAAACGTAAAATTGTGTAAATTATACAGGTGACTACAAATTTGTGTCAGCCACATACCGGCTCTTCAAGCTCCCAAAAGGTTCAGAGAAGAAGTCCTGTCTGGTCATGTACAATGGAGAAATTACAGGTCTGGAGGAAAGCTTTGAGTTTGATGCCCAGTATACTTTTAAGGTGTGTAGCTACATACAGATTTGCATTACTCCTTCAACAGAGCTCATAATGCATATAAGGTCCAGCACATTTTCCCTTAATTTGTCCCAATAGTTCTAATTAATATTTTTGAATAAATGAACAGTAATGTTAGAATAACATCCAAATGGATTAATGATCATTAAATTGATCAAAAGTAATAGTAAAGCCATTTATGTTACAAAAGATTTCTATTTCGAATAGGAAAAAAAAGAAGTTTCTTTTAAACTTCAAAGAATTCTGAATAAGTGTCTAAAAATATGAAGCAGCAGAACTGTTTTTAACACTTATAATAATAGTAAATGGTTCTTGAACAGCAAATCAGCATATTAGAACGATTTCTGAAGGATCATGAAAGACTGGAGTAATGATGCTGAAAATTCAACTGCATTATAAGCATTAATTCCATTTTAAAATGAATTGCAATAGAATTTTTTGTAACACTTCATTTCGATAATCCACATTAGACATTCTACTAACAGTAACTTTGCAACTACATGTCAACTAGCAGTCATTAGAGTATTAGTAGACTGTCTGCTTAATATCTTGTAACACTTTGATGGATCCACAACATGCTACATACTGACTGAGAAACTTTGCAAGTATACGTCAACTTATTCTACTAACCCTAAACCTACCCTACTGAGAGTTAGTAGACATCTAGTTGCAAATTAATGAGAATTAGTTGACATGTAGTTGCAAAGTTACTTATAGTTAGTAGAATGTCTAAAGTGGACTACCGAAATAGTGTAACCGAATTTAGTTGTTCTCGGACCAATAAATGAAGACTTGCTAATCAGAAGAGACTTCTTTCAAAAACATTTAATTTTTACCGACCCCAAACCTTTAAACCGTTGTGTATGTTGTGAACAAGCATGATCATGACACTTTAATGTACTTCTCTAGGTAGATAAAGAGATGGAGGTGGATGGTGATGTGGCCAGCATCTTGAGCAACTCCAGATTTTCTGGAGAATTCACATTTCAGCATCAGGGGCTGCAAACCTCCGGCTCTGGAGGATGCTGGGCCAAACCCAAGGTAAGTGACTCATTTCCTACCAGTGTGTTAACATTCCTTAATTTTCTTAGTCTCGATCTATATTCAATAATGCACTTAATGGTATATCACGCCTGTGCATAATGGTCCAATAAAGTTTTAGTTGTTGCAATTTTAGATTAATCAGCTTTCAAACTGCCTACTTGCATTCAAAATATTTCTCATTGGCCCACTAAGTTCCTTTAGTCTGATCAACCACAGACACCCAAGGCTATCTAGCTGTACCAAAAAGCCTTGGCCACAGAGGACTGCCCTCCCTTTCAAACAAAGAATGTCATCTTATCAGTGCTTGTGGTGATTCAGTGCCTTCAAACACAAGGATTATTTAGAATTGCTTACAACAACACTGAAGCACAATTTTAGAAATACTGACCTAAAGATATAGTTTTGGTCGCTTTTAGATCTAAAAATAGTCCTGACATGCTTCAGCTGATATTTACCTTTACACAAAAAGCCTATAAATATGGTCTCTCAGCCTCATTTATCAGAGGCATGTAAGTGCTGCATACTTCAAAACAGTTAATAATAAGGAAGCATTGCATCCAGATTGATGCTGTTTCTGTTGTTTTAGACCAGTTTTTCAATCTTTTTGATACCCCGTCCCCACAAAATGTAATGGTCCCCTTGCAATGGATCCAGTTAAATACAGCTATATATCCTTATAATGTGAAATACTTTCGTAAAGTATATACGGAGATCTGGCTGGGCAAAAAAAAGTTGCCGTTGGGATTTAAATAAGCAAATGCGTAAGAGTTAAGGATTGAATCATTATTGTAGTGATTAACATGTTTAGCGACAATTCTTTTAACCCTAGCTAATGCAGTGCATAGCTATTAAACAACCATATTGAAAGACATACAACAATGCCAAGATTAACCAGGCTTCATTTATGAAATAGTGATTCGATGAGCTTGAGGATTTTTCTTGAATAATTGGTCACCACAGAGTCCTCAGCTTAACCCTATTGAAAGTCTTTAGGATGTGGTGGAGTCAACTTCTTACAGATTTGTTTCTTGATGGAAATAAATGCTGTGATATCGTATGACGCTGTTGAAACTATGCCACAATGAAAGCACAGTAAAATCAAAGTTAAAGGCAGTCTGCCAAAATATGAGAGTGCAATTTTCTAAAGTCAATGTTTTTTGAGAAATAAAAAGCTACACATTGCATCAGTTAAATATACAACATGCAAAAAACAAAACGTATAAATCACTGCAATAATGATTCAATCTTAAAATCAAATTTGCTTATTTAAATCCAGATGCCAACTTTTTTTGGCCAGGCAGTGTAAACGGACACATTGTTTGCAAACCCTTGTTATAGGCAACTCTGGTTGTATTGATCAAAGAGATCTGCCTGTAAGTTTTGATTCCAAATTGATTCTATCATTCAGTTCCTGAATGCAATGAATTTGACCATACCTATGATGTAATAGGATGCACCTGCTTAATACAGCAGTGCCAGTGAATACCAAATTGATGTAAATTGTGAATATATTGTATTCTGAACCACTGAGACTCTTCCTCTCTCTCCAGGCAGTGTCAATGAATCCCTTTGAGCTGGTCCAGCAGTTGGCCAGTGCAAGCGTAACTCCTTCCACTGGGGGGTGCTGTGGAGACAAGAAATCCTGCTGCCAGTAAATCCCAGCAAATTTACAAGCAGTATTGTTTGATTTTGACTCTAAAAGAACACATTTGTTAATTGTGACCGTGATTTTTGCAAAAATGTAATATTTCTATATATACTATGATTTATAGTATTACATAATTCATGAAAGGCAACACAAAGAAAAAACAAGAAGAAATCAGTCAATCTAGTAATGTTCTGTAATCATACTGATGCATTGACCAGTACATCACACAGGACTATATAGTTGCATAATCTAAAGCATTCGCCTGCCATCTTTATTGTATAACACACATGGTTTATTGAACTTTTGTAATCGAATCACTTTTTCCATTGCTGTAATAAAAATATGCTTGAGCTGACTGCCTGGGTATTACTATCAGCAGTAGTATATTCAGCTGTGATGTACTTTTAAATAAATCACTTAATGATCGTGACATGCAAATCCCCTTTTATAAAATGTAATCTAGCCCCAGCTCTTAATTTCACAACAGGACCTTCAGGTGGGAAGGGGAACTCATCAACCCATTCTATGCTCTTTTTGAAAAAGGACACAATTTGAGGTTACATGAACTTATGGAAGCTTCTACAAAATACCAGTAAAACGTGTTTTTCAACACAGATTTATTTATTCTCTCTAATTTAGTGAATTTTTTTTTTTTTTTTTTTTTTTTTTTTTACTGCCTGTGAAGATAGTGGGATTGTGAAATATAATTCATGATCAATCAACTTTCCTTTGTCCTGGACTGATCTCTGATCCCTGATAATGATAAAATGTTCACTATATGGAGATCTGACTCCACAATTATTTTTACTTCCTTTCATAGGTTTTGCATGTCTTGCATTTCTTAAGATCCCTCTAATCCCTGCCTTATCTGTGTACGGTACATAGTTACAATATACGTTTTTGTGTAGTCACGATAAATTTATAGCTCTGTTCTTTTCTTTAGGATGACTGCATGAGGGCTGAGTTTCTGGGTGTGTATTCAACAATGAGTACTTATGTCCTTTAACCTTTTATCATGCCGTTGTCATATTTTTCTACAATTATTTACTTTATTTTACTTTTGTAATATAGATTTTGTTTTTCCCTTGTCCCAGACCCAAACATTTAATGTCAAACTATTAAAATCCAAAATAAATATGACGACTTGCATGATATGTGGTGCAGTGGGCTTTGGACATGTGGGTCCCTGAGTTTGGGTATGTTTAGCAGAATAGGATATAGGATATATATAGGACATAAGTTACATATTGTGATCCAAACTATTCAAGTGATGTAATTTAGGATACGTTATATGTCTTATGTCATTTGCACGATAGAGTGCTATCGGACATATTCAGAGTCAGACACAAGAATTCTCCTAAGATGCTTCCATTTTTGTACATTAAGTAGACCAATTAAATAAACTAGTGAAAAGACTGATTTAATTTGATTTCCCAGAAGTCCACAGGTCGTCCCTATACGCGAAGAAACAATTATCTTGTTATTACTGCATTTCGTGTGAATCTTGGCACTATTCAAAGATGCTGTCAGCGAAGATCCCTCTCAAAACACCAAAAACAGTCATGAGGAAACTTCTGTTTGCTCTCATTTGCATTAAGTGCGACTATTTACGGAGCTCATTGGCTGTCCGCGCAGCGCAAGCCCCGCCCCCCGCCCAGCTGCGCCTCTGGATTGGCTGCTCTGC
Organism: Barbus barbus; assembly: GCF_936440315.1. Lineage (NCBI taxonomy): Eukaryota > Metazoa > Chordata > Actinopteri > Cypriniformes > Cyprinidae > Barbus > Barbus barbus. The sequence goes on along the minus strand of NC_136735.1, from coordinate 18,726,528 downwards.
TCGCCTGTCACCGAGACATCAGCGGAGGCACAAGCTCGCGCTGCTCTCGCTGGAGTGTGATCAGTTTCAGCCGCGTAGCGGGACTCAGCGAGACCTGATGCACAAGTCAAGGCGACGCGCAGCGGAGATGAAGCCGGATTGGCTCTGATTTTTAAAAGCCCTTTCATTCAAGAGGCTGTCCATTATCAACATGGCAGAACCGTCGGTTCCAGTACCCCCTCAAAAAATGGCGTCACTTAGCCGGGTCCGAGCCTTTACTCTGATTTTCTTAACTGTAAGCAGTTATTTAATTACTCCCACAAGTGGCAAGGAAGGAGGGGGAGAGGAGACGGTCATCATCGGGCTGAGACTGGAGGACACGGACGACATTTCCTTCATGGACAGGGGCTATCTGCGGGTCAGCGAGAGGTCTCGGGTGAGATTGAGGGTGTACGGGCAAAACATCAACAACGAGACGTGGTCCAAAATCGCCTTCACGGAGCACGAGAGGAGCCGAGTGATTGGCACCATCGACAGCTCCTCAGGGGACAACAAGAGTCAGGAGGACACGTCGGGCTTGCACCCCTGTGGCATCAGGACCTCGGACATTCTCATCCTGCCCAACATCATTCTAAACCGCAAGACGTCTGGCATCGTGGAGATCGAGGTCAAGCCTCTGCGAAAGACTGAGAGGAGCAAAGCTTACTACCTGTGCATCGCCACCTCCACACCTCCTGCTGCGGCGGGCGCGCACGACCCGTGGACGGAGAACACGTGGATCTATCACGATGGAGAGGACACCAAAGTGATCGTGGTGGAGGAGAAGAAGTTCCTGCTCCCTTTCTGGCTCCAGGTCATCTTCATTTCCATGTTGCTCTGCCTCTCGGGCATGTTTAGCGGCTTGAACTTGGGTCTGATGGCGCTGGATCCCATGGAGCTGCAGATCGTCCAGAACTGCGGGACGGAAAAGGAAAAGAACTACGCCAGGAAGATCGAGCCCGTCAGGAGCCAGGGAAACTACCTGCTGTGCTCGCTTCTTCTGGGGAATGTTCTGGTCAACACCACCTTGACCATCCTGTTGGATGATATCGCCGGCTCTGGATTGATAGCTGTGGTGATGTCCACCATCGGCATCGTCATATTTGGAGAGATTGTGCCTCAAGCGATATGTTCGCGACACGGTCTTGCTGTGGGTGCGAATACAATCTTCTTGACCAAATTCTTCATGCTGCTCACTTTCCCCGCGTCCTATCCGGTAAGTAAACTGCTCGACTATCTCCTCGGACAGGAGATTGGCACGGTGTACAACCGAGAGAAGCTCTTGGAGATGTTGAGGGTCACGGATCCCTATAATGACTTGGTGAAAGAGGAGCTGAACATCATTCAGGGCGCGCTGGAGTTGAGGACTAAGACCGTGGAAGATGTCATGACCCCGTTGCGCGATTGCTTCATGATCGCCGGCGACGCCGCGCTCGATTTCAACTCCATGAGCGAGATCATGGAGAGCGGCTACACGCGCATCCCGGTGTTCGAGGGCGAAAGGTCCAACATCGTGGACCTGCTGTTCGTCAAGGACCTTGCGTTTGTGGATCCCGACGACTGCACCCCGCTGAAGACGATAACCAAGTTCTACAGCCATCCCTTGCATTTCGTCTTCAACGACACCAAACTCGACGCTATGCTGGAGGAGTTCAAGAAAGGTGAGATCGAGAGAGAGAGAGTCTTTGACTTGCGCGAGCTGACAATGTTGGTTGCATTGAATGTTTTCTTACTAGGCTATACTAGGCAACATTGCATAAAAGTTTTATTGTTATATGAAAACGAGACAAGTTATGTATCTGTCATATTTCAAAGCAGTCGCGTGCCTTTTACGCACCAGTTATTACGCACGACTAAAAGAGTTAGATTTCATTCAGATTTACAGACGCAACATTGCTTATTCTTTAAAAAAGTGAATTTGAGCTGTTTATTACCAATTTATGTCTATTCGGATATCTAAACATTGATTTGGCAGGCAACGTAGTTCATTCTTTCATTTCAGTAAGGAAAGGTGTTCTTATTTATATTATATTTATTTTATTGATTAAAATAATAATGCTATATGAGTATACATATGATATGCCCCTCATTGTCATGTTCATCCCTTGTTATCCTTTAAAATCTTGTCTTTCCCCTTTTTATCACCTATAATGATTTAAACTGCCTAAAATTGGGATAAAACGTAACGTTTAAATGTTGCCTTAACGTTTTGAGGAAAATCAGTGGTGCCAAACATACAGTAGCCTACAACTTGCAGAAATATATATATATATTGCAATTTTTTAGACATTTTGAATTGAATTTCAAATTATTATGTCAAACTGATGGAAATAATTTGTAGTAATTTTAAATAATGTGAACTTTAGACACAGTCTAGTTTATCCATTTCAGAGTTTGCTAAATGCTTTCTCTCCATACCCACTGTTTGCTTCTTCTTGAGTGTTCCTACACTATTTAAAACTATTTGGAGCTTTATTTGACCCTCACTTGCTGCCCCCAGGACCCTGCAAACACATTATAATATGCCTGAGTGCAGGGAAGTGTTTGTACTAAGTGCGGTATCTTGATGTGCCCTCACATAGCTAAGGGTTAATGCTTGCGACAGAGGTGAGAATGTAGTGATGCAATGGAAATACACTGCAGGTGTACTCACAGTTGCTAAAGGATGACTCAGGGGGGTTATTAGGTGTAATACTTCATAATGCATGAAATAACATGCCACTTCAACAATCTGTATTTTGCGTTATGTAGGTAAAATGGTGAGAATCTTGATGCACATTTTCTAAGTAGTCGAAAAAGAATTTAGGATTTAGAAAGTAGTTTTAAAAGGTCATTATTTTGGTGTAAAGAAAATATGGGAAACTGTATTTAACAGCATGTTCCCCCAAACTTAGAACATACGAGTAAATTTGCAGTTGTATGGTGTGAATCAGACTCTAATGTACAGACTAAACTTAAGAACTGCTTACATTATCATTTTGCATTAGAAGTAGGTTTTATGACACCATGCCCACCTATGCAAGTCTGATATTTGAATTAAAGTTAAACCATATCAAAATGAACTATATTAGTGTATTTGATCATATCATTTTCAAATTTGAATTTTTTTAATTTCCTGTTCTTGTAGAAGTCCTTCATGATTGCCACAAGAATATAAGAATTTTAGCAACCTTGGCTATGATTGTGACTCTTTTGTTCTTGGCTGCTCTCCAGAGGAAACTCACCATTGGCTGTTGGTATTCTAATGACTGATTAGGGGAGTGGGCACAAAGTTTCACGTCAATCTGGCTGTGGTTCGAGCACTCTCTCAGTTCAAAGTGCTTTGTATTGTAAGTCAGTGTTAATTAATCTAATGCCTCTTGTGGAGCTGCACAGCCATCCAAAGTAGGAACAAAATACATCAATCCTGCCAAGCACACCTTCAAACTGTAATTTGTTTTTCTTTGATGTTGCTTTTTGAGTGGCAAAAGTTGCTTTTTTATTATTTCTGCTGCTGACTTACATGATAACTTTGTCAGAATTGAGTATCATCCACCATGTTTCAGAGGAAAATTGACTCAGTTGTCTTGTAATGGTCAACTAATTAGGGGTCCAAATGAGAAGGGCTTCTGACTGCAATCATGACCTTGAAGGTCAGCCTTAAAATTCCTGGAGCTACAGACTAGTTTCTTTATGATTGAAATAATTAGGTGTCATAAAGGGACCCCTGCCAAACAGCAGTTTTATGTTTAATGAGAATGGCATTGTTCATCATCTGGGCTTAACCCAAGGTGGTGTAGTTCAGGAGGCATTTGTTGCTGCAAAGATTCTTACATGTTGAGTCGAGTGTGTATTTTTTCTCTCTCGTAGTATGCTAGTACATGATGTTTATTTGTAGGAATATATCCTATGACAGAGGTGTTTTTTTCTATTTGCGGGAAATTGTGATAAAATACTTATTAAAGGCTATAACGATGGACTGCTGGTCCAGGATCAATGTGAGACAGTTAACAAACTTTCCCTTTTGCGCCAGTGCTGCTATTAAAAATATTAATATTTCTACCAATTATAAAAATGCCTTGCTTAAATAATAGGCCAGTGAGTTGACAAGTAAAAACTATTGGCCCAACTAGCCAGCCTAAAAAAAATCCAGCCCAATCTCTCTCCCAATCTTTAATTTGTATGAATTTGTACGACCTCATTCATAAGAATTTGTATGTTTTGTGAAAAATCATACATATTTTACGAGGTGCAAATTTGTAGAAATTCGTACAAATGACCACCTAACCCCACCCTTAAACATACCCCTCACAGAAATCATGCAAAATCGTACGAGTGAGGCTGTTCGAATTCATACTAAATTAGCCACCTTGTAAAATATGTACCAGTTGGTCATGGAATAGAAAAATCAGTATTGTTAAATATGATTTAGAAAGACTGTGCACATTTTGTCACAACTTTTCTTTCATGGTCCAACTGACTCCCATTGGTTTTCATACAGTTTGCTAAAAAATTAACACTCACAGTCAGGTAAAAAAAGGAAAACCTTTATTGTAACCAGTCTAACACTAAAATATATAATACATGAGAACTTTAAATTAAAAATTTAAGAAACAAAGTTTATTTGAAATTGAGATTCAGAAAGGAAAGGAAATTTTCACTTTCTTTTGAGTTTCACAGTAAAAAAAAAGGGTTTAAGAAAAAGACAAGAAATAGGCAGAGTAAGTACCACCAATAGCAATAAATACTACTTACACTGAGTACAAATAATGTAAAAACTATTTATACTTGCACCTCTGACAAGCTGCAATAGAGGAAGTAAGGAGTCAAGTATGTCAATTTAGTGCATGCTACATTTAAAAACTGTGCACATGTACGCAAAACCGCATCCCGATTGACCAACACTTTTGATGCATTTAATCAAGCATCCTGTCCAGTTCCTAGTGCTTAATCTAGTACAAGAACAGGGTACTGTCCTCTTTGTAGCACTTGCTTCATCAAACTCATTCAGCTGCAGAAGAATGTAGAAAACCATTTGTACTGCAAACCGACAGAACAAAGTACACAAAGACAAAGGTCATGAAATTAGAGCCTAATTCTCCTGAACTTACTAACCCTTGAGTACAACTTAGTTCAGTGCCGGCATCATTATCACCTACTTGAGGCGATCAATCCATTAATTTATGCGTGATAAGAAGATCTGTTATCTTCTTAAATCATGCAGATGAACTCTTGGCCTTCAGTTCTTTTTTAGCGAGAGACTCCATGCTCATCTGTATCAGCATCTGTTTTGCAATTAAGTTTCTGTCATTATAGATATCTATAATAAAGACTGACTTCATCTTCTCACATATTTTTGCTGTTATATATTCAAAATACTGTATATCACAAATATCCAGGACTCCATAAAAAGATAAAAAATCAGCCTGCATATCACTTATCACTGGGCTCATTATCGGTAGTGTCATCTATAGGTGTCATAATCCACTGTAATTCATTTACAGTACAGCAATTGCTGTATTTTTGTAACACAAGGTGGTTCACATGAGTTCTTGCACGTATTGAACCAATCCACTCGCTAATGTAGGCCAATCTATGCTTAATTCAGATTCAGCAACCTCCTTTCCTTCTTGTTTTAACATGGGAATTCTTTTTCACTTCACTTGGCCTAGTTAAGGCTGCATTATATATATCATAATAGAGGACGTCCCTGCTTCTTTGACTATTATATTTAATCCAATCAACATTCTCTTGAATGAAATCAGGTTCATTTTTGTGGCATACTGCATCTTCAAGTTTGATAAGCATCTGATAAGCAATCGACCAGTGATTTCTGCTGAGATGCTGGAGCGAATTTTTGGTAAGACTTGCTTGTAGGGATTACGTGGCGTCATATTGGCAGGAACTGTGCTGGATGCAGTGAGTGGGATCCCCCTTTGAGCACAGTATAGTTTCACACTTAGACTCTTACAGATATACTGTATTACTAGAGGTGTAACAATACGTTATGTCAATATATTGCAATACAGAAATGTAATATGTATCATGGATAGCAACAAAACATAGTGTGTACAGTTCACCCTGCAGTTTTAATTCAGCATCAAATATGGCAGTGGCACATCAAATATGATAAACTCAAAAAGTCACACATTTGAGCTTCTATGTGTATTAATTATTATCAATAAATTCAATTAATTTTTTAAATATATGTATTCAGGTACAGCGTGCTAGCATTTCTCTAATGTGATTCTGTATTTTTATCTAAGCAGAATAATTAATATTTCTATTCTGGTGTCATCATCATTGTCCTGTGCATTAGAGAACAGGACCAAGTCCAAGCTTATTCAAGTTCACCTCCATGTAATACTATATTTAGCATTTAATGAGCAGTACTTTTTGTTAACTGTTTACCATATGTGTTAGAAGTAATAATTAAAAAAACATTGTAACTATATCTTGGCTTTGTTCACAGTATCTTGAGATTGGCATCGTGCATCAAACCAAATCAAGACACCATTACATATTATGGGCCCTATTTTAACGATCTAAGTGCATGGTCTGAAGCGCATGGCGCAGGTGCACTTAGTGCGCGTCTGAATCCACACTGAATCCAAACAGTTGGCGCGCCCGGCGCATGGTCTAAAAGGGTTGTCCCTGTTCTCTTAATGAGTAATGGGTGTGTTTTGGGCATAACTGGCAATAAACCAATCAGAGTCTCATCTCCCATTCCCTTTAAGAGCCAGTTGCGCTCACACCATTCGCTATTTACACGGCGGAATTTATTTACAAGCGCAAAGACTGAACACTTCTCCAGAGTGGAATCGGACCTGCTCCTGCGAGAGAAAATGGGTAGCTTAATTCATACATGCAAAGACTATCCATTAGGTCATGTAGGCATTTTTATATTTAGCCTATGTAGCCTACACAATAATAATCTTTTACAATGTAATCCTTTCATTTTCAATATTTGGCCTGTTTGTATGCTGCTGCACGTCCTTGTGTGTGTAATAAGCTGAGTGTATGCGCATTGTGGATCCGCCTATAGGTGCATATTAATAACGTGCTCTTTAAATAACAAAAAATACTGCGCCGTTGACTTTAGACCAGGTTTTAGTTGGTCAATGACGCAGTCTATTTCAGTTGCCTCAAAATAGCAAAGCGCCAACGATGTGCCTGAACACACCTCATTTTCAGACCAGCGCGCACAAATGGGCGCAAATGCATTTGCTATTTAAAACAATGTGGTGCAGGACGTGAAAATGATAACTCCATCAGGCTGAAACTAGCAAAAAACACTTGCATCGCACCTGGCGCCGCATTGCGCTGGTCCCGCTGGATGTATGATAGGGCCCATAATTTCTACTGTTAAATTACAGCTGGAATACAGTATGACGTATATATAACAATTTAAAGGGACAGTTCACCCAAAAATGAAAAATCTACGTTAATTACTCACCCTCATATTTTTCCAAACCCGTAAGACCTCCGTTCATCTTCGGAACACAAATTAAGGTAGAAAGGTAGTAAGGACATCGTTACAATAGTCTGTGACATCAGGGGTTCAACCGTAATTTTAAGAAGTTACAAGAATACTTTTTGTGCACAAAAATAACTTTATTCAAAAATGTATTCTCTTGGTATCAATTTTCGACACACGTTCACGAAAGTGCCATGATCTATGCGTGTGATGCTGCTGACACAGGAGCTGGCGTTCTGACGTACATCGCTCTTAGTTCATCATCTGTATATTCTGGTTCAAATAAGTAAGGCTGGGCAAAAAATTGTAAGTCATCTTCTCTGTCGAAATCTTGAAACATGTTTAGGAAGACTGTTTTATGTACAGCGTGTGTCTTTTTATGTTTGTAAACAAGGTACAGCACATCTGCGTTCTATGTCAGAACGCCGGCTCATGCGTTGTGATACTCTTGTGAATGCTCTGCAAAGACTGACAGGGAAGAGAAGAAATTGTTGAATAAAGTTATTTTTGTTTTCTTTACGCACAAAAAGTATTCTTGTAGCTTCATGAAATTACGGTTGATCCACTGATGTCACATGGACTAGTTTATCGATGTACTTACTACATTTCCGGGCCTTGAACGTGTCAGTTGCATTGCTGTCTATGTAGGATCAGAAAGCTCTCGGATTTCATCAAAAATATCTTAATTTGTGTTCTGAAGATGAACAAAGGTCCTACATATAGGCCCATATAGGACTTAGTTCACACTGCAGGTCTTAATGCTCAGATCAAATATTTTGCTGAAATCCGAAAAAAAATTTGCGCTGTTGTTCACATTGTCATTTAAATGCGACTGCCATCAGTCTCATGTGTGAACCGTATACAGCCCTGAAGTGACCCGCATGCGCAGAAGAACACTGTGTTTGCGGAAATAAAAATGGATGCTGCTCGTGTTAGCGTGTGTTTAGCAATTTTTAAGTTAATGTGCAATTGGAGCCTAAATAACGAAGTGATATTATTGTCTATATATTGTCTGTCATTGTGATTTTAATCTTCCCGCCTCTTCCAGCGCAGAATTGTGATGTCTGTCGCATGTCAATGACGTAAAAATCGCATGAAATGCCACATGGCCGTTCAGACTGAAGTTGCATTGCAAAACATCGGCTATGTATCTGATTTAGGACCACATATCAAAGTGGCCTGGGCCTGATTTGAAAAACTCGGATTTGTGCTGTCATAAGAAAATCAGATATGGGTCACATTTTGGCAAAAAAGTCGGATTTGGGCCACTTTAGCATTTGGAACTTTGATTTATGTTATTTGTACCATTGTTTGTGATTTGCTTCTTTATGTACATCTTTTATAACTTTAAGATTTAATGTTTTTTAAGGGAAATTGTTAAACAAAACATGTTACATTAATACAATTTGAATAACATGAGTATGAAATGAAATTATATAAAATATTATTTTATTCATATTTGTCAAAAGAAGTCAATCACCCACACCTATATCACATTATAGGTGTTTGTGTGTGTGTTTGTAAATATAATATGTGTATGGTATGTTTAAAAGGTTTTGACAGCTAAATTCATATACTCATAGAATATGAGTGCTAGAATGAAATAAGAAAGAACTGAAGTGCTGTTGTGATGCATTATTTTGATTTTGTCAGGCTATCGGCAGTAGTAGTCAGTTCTGTCAGGGTTAAATGTTAGTGAGCATTCACTCCATTGTCATTCCATGTGTGCAGCGCAAAGCGCATGCTAAGACGTGGCTTTTCAAATGGCCTACATTCCTCAAATTCTGGTACATGAACATGAAATGGCCTTAAAACCGATTAGTAAAACAATTGAGTAGTGCCAGTGCAGCCGGAGTACCTCCACAAAATCTGTCTGATCTAACATTTCTACCCTCTGCTGTGGCTCATTTCAGCAAAGATATCAAGCTTATATTGATGTTGCACTCAATGGATGAGTGTTTCAACAAAATTCTTTATTTAGAAGTTTCAATCACTTCTAATAGGGTTAGGTTGAGTCTTAGTCAAATCAAACACTGAGTGCTGAGTAATGGTCTTTTATGTTTCCTGACTATTACGCAATCAGATTGTTCTCTGATTCAGACATCTGCTCGTATGCTCACTCATTAATCTGTCTCCACATGAAACTGGAAACCCTTCAGAATCAAACAAACAAATACAAAAATGGAAACATGTGCTTTCCAGAAATACGTTTGTGACAGTTTGTGATATTTTGGGAGACAAATTGTTCAAAGTGATCAGGTTTTAGGTAATAAGGATTTTGTGTAGCTATTTTGAGATTTTAACCAATTTTATTTTAGTTTTCACATATCATTAATATTTGTGAAGATCAAAGGAATATTATGTCACTAATGCAGTCTTTTGAGACTCCCTTTATGCTTTTGCCTAAATTCAAGTCTGCCATTGTACTTAAATTCCTGGAAAGAAAATTCCTTCACCTTCTTTACTGTAATTAAAGATCAAGCGAATTCAGCATAACACTTCTCTTTCAAGTATTAACTCTCGTTCCTCTGCCTTTCTCCCTCTTTCTCTGTACCATCTACCTCACAACACATTCAGAGCCGCAGAAGCCACTTGGGTTTCAAAACTGCCCCCTGGCATTCCCAAGCCTTCCGTGCCATGCCCCCTCCCCCCCATATTGTCCTTTTGCCCGTTTCCCTCAATGTCGTAAATTACAAGGGACACAAACCCTTGCCTAATGCTCTGGCATGGAAGTCTTCCAACCAGAGGAGCTCTGGGCTGGCATCATTGATTGCAGTAAGCAGTTCACTCTCTTAGTGAGAGGAAAAACAGCCATGCCAAAACGGGTGCTGCCATGGAAGTTTATAAAATACAGCGCTAGTGTCAGCTAAAGACATGACTAAACTTAAATAACTTGCATTAAGCAGTTTATCATGTGAGGCCCCAAAAAATGTGTGGTTGTGGATGACTTTTGCATTTATTGTATTTACAGCCAGTTCTTGCCTGTAGTTTTAAAGGCCATCATGAAAATAGCCCCCAACATGATTGACAATATTAAAACTGGAACCACTACACAAAAAAAGCACACTGTAGGTTGTTAACAAATAACATGTAACAAGTCTATTTTTCAACATTAAATTAAAATCAGTGTGATTTTTTTTTTTTTTTTTTTTTTTTTTTTTTTTTCAACAGTGAATATTTAGGTGTTTAATTGGTAACCAGAAATTAAATGTTTCAATACCTTTCAGCTTTTATCAGGTCACCTAAATAGTGATGTGACACACACACACATATACATAATTTATAGTGTACAAACTATATTATCTGTTACCTTACCATACACCTAAATGTACCCCTCACAGAAAACTTAATTCTATATGATTTATAAACTGTTTTCCTCACGGGGACCAAAAATGTCCCGACAAGGATTTTGGATCAGTGCTTCCCAAACCTGTCCTGGAGGTTCCCCTGGCCTGCATATATTGGCCATTTCTCAAATGGAAGGCTGCATCCTCCGGAGGTCACATTTGCAGGCTGCGTAGGTCATCAAGTCTGGTTATTTCAGTTAACTGAGCATTATATTTTTGACTTATAAGCATATTACAACAATTTACGCTTAATTAAGAATAATGGTCAAATTTATAATTGTCAATATTCTAAAATGAGATCTTCTTTATGACGTATGCAGCCTGTAAATGCGACCTCCGAAGGATGCAGCCTTCTGTCCGAATAGGGCTATACAAAGACCTTTTCTCAAACAAGACTAGTTTCGATTCTTATCACCTGACGTCTGTGATTTTTCATGTATCAATTCAGACGGGACTAACATCTCTGTGTTTATTACAGAGGTGGGAGGGGCTGTTTTGGACATCTGGGCGTTTCAGAGATCACGCGCTCTGTATGCGTGCGTATAGTCATTCGGATTGTTTACCATAATCACACAAATACCACGGTGAAGCTAGTATAGCAAAACCATGTTAATGTGTGGTTACTTTAATTTTACTTTAGTTATTTATTTGTAGTAAACCCGTGTTTAATTCACGTTGGCCAAAACACACAAGGATACACGTGAAAAAAAATCACCAGCAATCACAGACATCGAATTCGGACGGGATTAGTTTTCTCAAAGGATCACTGAGTTTGCTGAAAAACAGTAGGTAATTTGCTCTGGAATTATTACAGAGGTTGTGTGAGAAAAACACAGACATGGCAGATTCGGACGGGATTAAAATCACCAAGTACGTCTGTGAAACACAAATTTCTCTAACGACCCCCTGTAAAACTAGTCCCGTCCGAATAGGGCTTTAGTCTCTCTAATCAGACACACCCAATTTAGTTCTTGCGGTCTCTATTAATGAGTTGATGAGTGGAATCAGGTGTGCTAGATTAGGGAGACATACAAAAGGTGCAGGGCTGGGGGGCCTACAGGACAGGTTTGGGAAGCACTGTTTTGGATATTGCCTTCTTTAAAGGGGTGGTTGATTGCGATTTCACTTTTTTCATTTTAAATAGCGTGTAATGTTGCTGTTGGTGCATGAACAGTATCTGCAAAGTTGCTGCGCTGAAAGTTGAATGTAAGCGGGGATATCGTCTTTTAAAAATCAGGAAGTTTAATGCCTACAAAAACGACTCAAATGGGACTACAACGAGATACTTACCGTGTTTTATACGTAACAAACCCATAAATTTACATCAACCCTCCCAGAACATGCAAAAAAGGGGGCAAGGCCATGTTCTGTGGCTTTGTCGAAGAGGAAGAGTTGTAGTGGAGAGCTGTAGCCATGCCGTCAAAAGTGTTATTTTCACCCAGCTGTCAGGTCTTCTGTGTTCGGGCTTCCTACGGACGCTGTAGTTCGTCAACAGTGGTTAAAATGTATGTTTGATTATGTTCCTGACAATTACAGTCGTAACTGTGCTGCACATTTTACGGAAGACAGCTTCCAGAATCTACACGAGTTCAATGCCGGATTAAACCAGAAACTATCACTAAAACATGGAGCAGTTCCAACTTTAGAACCAGAGGCAGCAGTTGTTGGGCTACAACCTGTAAGTAAGATTTAATAATTTTAAATGTATTTGCATGTATAATTTCAGACGTAATGTTTTAGTTTTATCAAGGACGTAAACAAATGCCAACGCTGGCTTTAGTAGCCAGTTAGTTAGGCTATTTTGTGTGTCTATGACAAACGCGTAAAAAACATTTTGGACCCGAATTTGTAATTATGTACTAATTTTGTAAATGTATTTTGTATACAATCATGTATACTTTATGACGTAACTTTTTATGTAATTACTCAGACATGTATTCAGTTATATATTAAATGTTTAATCAGGAGAAAACCGTATCTCAAAAGCTAACAAACAGCAGTAGCATTTTCAAGTAACAGCGTATCGAAATTCTTTGAGAGAATAATAATAATAAAAAAATGTACCATTCAGAAACGTTTTGTAAGAGCCGTGTTTACGGAGGTTCTGCTTGACTCTCTTCATTACCGCTTTCTGGGTCTGATTCTGGCTCAAACTGATACGGCAATATTGACACCATTGACAACTGTCGCCCGTAAAGGTAATGGGCGTGAAGTTTCCGGACAATGTGCAGTACGCAGTTTAGCCAATCACAACACACCGGCCCAACTAACCAATCAGAGCCCATTGCCTGTTTCTGAGGGAGTGGTTTCATAGAATCAGGAAGTCAACCGGTTGTTCAAATGATAGAGGAGAAAGCGGCTTATAATAAAGGTGAAATTTATGAAAAATAAGGTGTTTTTTAACAAACGAAACACTAAGACATGTTATATTGCACCCCATGAACACAATCAAGCAAAGAAAAAAGGCATAAACCACCCCTTTAACATAGGGCAGGGGTGTCAAACTCAGTTCCTGGAGGGCCGCTGCCCTGCAGAATTAAGTTCCAACCCTGCTCCAACTCCCATACCATGTAGTTTTCAAATCAGCCTTAATGACTTGATTAGCTGCACCATGTGTGTTTAATTAGGGTTGCATCTAAACTGTGCAGGGATGTGGCCCTCCAGTAACTGAGGTTGACACCCCTGACATAGGGTATACCTGAACCACACACACACACACATAAAAATTGACACAAAACGTGGGACAGAACTACATGTATAAGTGAATAGAAGTTAAAAATGAAAACCAAGTGAAAAAAATAAGTTAAAGTAAGAAAAAACTAATCAATTTAAATAGGACATAGACATATAGGACAATATTATTTATATATATATATATATATATATATATATATATATATATATATATATATATATATATACACACATTTTTTTTATTACTACTAACTTCTGCATGTTAAGGGTAAGGTAAGCTTAATGGTGTCCAGTCACAATTGTTTTCGTTGCTATATCAGTTATTATTTGTAGCTTGGTTACCATAGCTGATACACATTCACATGTTTGAAAGTATGATTCGCCCAAAAATAAAATGGTCTTCTAATATGTATACTGTCTTCTAATACTAGCCTAAATTAAAACAATACAAAACAAAACAAAAAACTCTAGCTCACTGAAGACAAGTAAACAGTCAGTGATTAAATAAGAAACTATTTACTAGCAATAGGACAAAAATCTACAGTAGAACAAATAAGAAATGCTACATAATTGTATAAAGTAGTGCTGTCAATCGATTAAAAAATTTCATCACATTAATCACAGTCATGAACTGTAATTAATCATGATTAATCGCACATTTAAAATACTAGGATTACCTGTAAATGCATTGAAATAAAGAAATGCATGACAAACTATAAGAAAACATAACCTTTCACACCTCCGCCAGGTATGAGACATAACTTAATCCTTATTATTCTTTTGTTTTTGTTTTTCAACCGTTAGTGAAGTGAAGTGAAGTGACATTCAGCCAAGTATGGTGACCCATACTCGGAATTCGTGCTCTGCATTTAACCCATCCAACGTGCACACACACAGCAGTGAACACACACAGCAGTGAGTAGTGAACACACACACACACACACACACACACACACACACCCGGAGCAGTGGGCAGCCATTTTATGCAGTTGGGGGTTCGGTGCCTTGCTCAAGGGCACCTCAGTCGTGGTATTGAGGGTGGAGAGAGCGCTGGACATTCACTCCCCCCACCTACAATTCCTGCCGGCCGGAGACTCGAACCCGCAACCTTTGGATCACGAGTCCAACTCTCTAACCATTAGGCCACGACTTCCCCAGGTATAGGGCAATAAAACGTTTACCAAGCCACATCACTTCAATCCCAGTATACATTTGCCCAACTATTATCAAAAGTATTTCTAAATAAATACAACAAAACATTTTCTTGCGACCTTACATGAAATATTATGACAAAATGCATTATGAAGAAGAATTGGACCTGTTCTGCCGGTGCATTAGAGCTAACATTAGCATCATGCTACATAAGACAATTTATGAGATTAATAGAGCACTTTTACTCAGAACTCACTTTAAACCACCATTGAGTGTTTGTAATCACTTCCTTTTGCGATCACATGTGTATACTTTGGGCGGACGCGGTACATTATAAAAGTAGCCCAAAATACTGCAACCCACGGCTCTGTAATTTTTCCCGCGACATTTCAAAATAGCCCAATTGTGCGGGGAAACCGTGACCCTGGTAACACTGGTTCGCTGTACCCTCATCACATATCTCTCGCGCACTGTCGCTCGCTCTCTCTCTCTCGGACACACTCGCTCTTTCTCTAATATTTGTTGCGTAAAAAAATATTAACGCGTTAATTTAATCGCATGCTTTAACACGTTAACGTTGACAGCACTAGTATAAAGCATATTGACAGCATATTCTTCACTATGTAAATTAAATATGTTTCTTATTAAAATGACAAAAGTGATTTACTCGATCAGTTAGAGATTTTCTCTCTTTTGTTGTTTGATTGACATGAATGACACTTTAAGAGCTGATATTTAACATAAAAGATGTTTGCATGTAATCTACAAGAGAAAATCATAGTTGAATTTATAAAAATGACCCCGTTCAAAAGTTTACATACGCTTAATTCTTAATACTGTGTTGTTACCTGAATGATCCACAGCTGTGACTTTTTTTTTTTTTTTTTTTTTTTTTTTTTTTTTTGATAGTTGTTCATGAGTCCCTTGTTTGTCCTGAACAGTTCATCTGTCTGCTGTTCTTCAGAAAAATCATTCAGATCCCACAAATTCTTTGGTTTTCCAGTATTTTTGTGTATTTGAACCATAGACCGTATAAAAAAATGGACGACGCGTCTCCGCTTCTTTCCATTTATAGAAAAGTGAAGCGAATACATTTCAGTATGGCCGCTGCCATTGTGAGTAAATGACGTCATTTGGAGCCCGAGTCTGCGCAGTAGAGTCGTGAGGTGGAGCCGCGGAATCAAACTCCCGCAGACCCAATCAACCATAACAACACGCCACGTTTTTATAGCATCAAATTACTAGCTAAAATCAAACTTACCACAAAAACGAATAATTGAACATATATCAGCGTGATAACAACTATCTTAAATGACCAAAGTCATATTTTGGAAAATTGTATTGGAAGTGTAATTTTTTTTTTTTTTATGACTCAAGTCCCATTCGTTTACATGGAGAGGGCAGGGTTTATCACCTGTCCTGCAGCCAGCCACCAGGGGGCGATCAAAGAGCCCGCAGCTTCACTTTCCAGTATGAGTGAGACACACCCGATTTGAACCCTTTCCAAACAATGACTGTATGATTTTGAGATCCATCTTTTCACACTGAGGACGACTGAGGGACTCATATGCAACTATTACAGAAGGTTCAAATGCTCACTGATGCTCCAGAAGGAAAAGCCATGCGTGAAAACTTTTTGAATTTGAAGATCAAGGTAAATTTAACTTAATTTGTCTTCTGGAAAATATTGAAGTATCTTCTGTGGCTTCTGAAGGGCAGTACTAAATGAAAAAATATGATATTTAGACAACAAGAAAAATGTACTCATCTTCATTTTGTTCAAAAGTTTTCACGCTCTGGCTCTTAATGCATGGCTTTTCCTTCTGGAGCATCAGTGATTAATTCAACTATTTTCTCTTGTGGACTACATGTAAACATCTTTTATGTGAAATATCTTATTCAAGGCAGTACAAAATAAACAAGAGCATGTATTTTGTATGATTCCTCTTACTTGGTAAAATAATCAACATTTTGCAGATTCTGCAAGGTGTATGTAAACTTTTGACTTCAACTCTATGCATTTACACTTTCGTCCATGGCTGAGTTTGCCTTGTGACAAGGATGTCTCTAATACAGAGCAGACATTTAGATTTCGTGGCCTAATGGTTAGGGAGTTGGAGACTCCTAATCCAAAGGTTCGAGTCTCAGGTCTGGCAGGAATTGTAGGTGGGGGGAGTGAACGTACAGCACTCTCTCCACCCTCAATACCAGGACTTAGGTGCCCTTGAGCAAGGCACTGAACCCCCAACTACTCCTCGGGCGCTGCAGCATAAATGGCTGGATGGGTTAAATGCAGAGCACAAATTCCGAATATGGGTCACCATACTTGGCCGTATGTCATGTCACATTCACTTTCACATTTGCTGAGCAGTTGTCATTTTGTTTATGTGGATGAATGGTGTATCAATGCTGAAGTTTTTTTTTGTTGTTGTTGTTGTTTTTTTTTTGCTGTGTAGTTGATGGAAAGAGAGAGCAACAATGTTCTGTCCAACACAGATACCTTCAGATGTCTTCTCCACTGTGTTGCTTTTCCGTGGCTTGCTATCTGTTATAGTGAAATCATGTTATGTTTTGCATTATTTTATATTCTTAAGATAAAACTGTAAAGTATGACACGCATAACAAAAGGATATGAGGATATGAGAACTAAGGTTGGGAACTGGTCCTTATTCAGAGCCGATTCCAATTAAAAATAAATAAATGCTGAAACTTAATGATATTCATAATATATAGTTCTGTTTACTAGTGTCAACATGCAGACTGAACAGTAACTGACAGTTTCCTACTCCATAACTTGGCTTCATTGGCAGTGTCCCTACTGAATGTATTTCGCCACAGCAAAATAACAGTTTTAGTAGAGTTGTGAGCTTGCAGTTGGAACTGAATGTGGTGAGAGAGCAAGTGAAATAAACAGACAAGACATCTTTCTGTTTGTGTTCGTCTCACTGTCTGAATGCAGCAACAAACACACAACCAAGTCTAATTCCTGAACAAATGACTCAACTTTTTGTAACAAATCACTCAGAAATGAGTCATCGGTTCGTGTATTGAAGTTGCATGATCAGTGTCATAGCTGACCCTGGCTTTATAAATTTATTGTTGAAGCTGGAGAATTGCTTTTTCAATTGATTTATGTCATGCTAAGTATACTATAAATATATTTACAGATTTTTGTGCTAAATTATAATACCCTGCAATTGTACTTTTGGTATATTAAACTGGTATACTTAAAGGTGCCATAGAATGAAAAACTCAAACACCATAGTTTTCTCCTTCATATGTAAATCTCGTGATTAAAAAAGACCACTGAAAAACAGGCGAATCAGAACATAACACCGACTGTGACGCAACAGTCGGGATCACTACGCCCCCAACATTTGCATAAACCCGTCCTTGTTCTAAGCCGGCCGAACCATCAGAAGCTCTGCAGGTAACGTAGACTAACCATGTTCCGTACACTTTTCGCTATTCGCCGCACAACAGCGACCATTCCGACGTTGTCAAGAGACAGACAAGCATGTTTGTTTGATCCTTCTCTGGGGGAATACCCATTATACAGTCCACACTTTGATTGATGTCTTTAGGACCAATAGTTTTTGAGAAAAGTGGGGAAAAGTACCACCTCCGCCAGTGTACGGAAAATGGTAAGGCTTAACGGTGTTCCGTACAGGCTTATAATGATGTTCCGTACAGCGCGCATAACTTGATTTCATCGGCGAAAATTGACATTTAACTGCTCAACTGTGAGCTGTTTATTTATTTTAAATGATGAAAACATCATTAAAATTAATAAAAAAAGATGAGTACCTTTTTATTTGTTTAAAATGTAAGTTAATTGCTGCTTTAATAAAGGACCATGCGAGTTAGGCATGATTGTGTCATGATATTAATTATGGCATGTGAGTTAAGCATCAACCATGTGAAACATTAGTGAATAACATTTCCATATCTCTGAAGACAAGAAGGGCAAACAATTTGCACTGATTTTAAAATAAAAAAAGATTAACCAATGTGAAAACTTCTAAACATAATGATCAAGATGCGTGTGAGAATGGCGCTAAGTGGTCATCATCCGCGATCGACGTTTAAAAATTAAAATTTCAAAACATTTATTCAATAAAAGGGAACATTTAACCATTTGTGATAACATGATATTCATTTCGTACAGACTTTAGTACTGTGAGAAACATAAATTAAATAGAAATGTACATTTTCGCTGCTCTAGTTGTCTCCCTCCCATGCTGAAGTTTTGAAGTGTAACTTGCCCACCGTCCATTTTCAAGTGCAGTGGGCGCACCTAGCAAACTTACTCAAATCACACTGAAACAAACCGCGGGTGGGTCTATGTCTTGATTGGAGGTGAAAGATGGAAAAATGACGATTACACAGATATATAGTTTATGTACGACCTGGAAGTATTTATTCAGCAATCGGCGCTAAAACGGCATCTGTACGGAACATCGTTTTGTACGGAACATGTAAATAAACAAGCGTGGACAACAGCGAAAATAACAAAATAAATTTTATGTTCCAGGCCGTGCAGGGATGGGTTGGTGTCTGTATTCAGAAAGGCACAGAAAGCAAATAACGCGAGCCACTAAAGGGACATGGTTAGCTCCTTGCTAGCGGTAGCCTGTTACAGTACATAAGATTTCACTCTCAGTAAGGAGAGATGAGGATGAAGGCAAATGACTTACAGATCCTGAGCACCACTGACAAGCATCTGATCTTGTGAAATGTGTGGTAAGTACTGTTGCGCCATAATGTAAACATAGTTTGTGTGATCGCGTCTCTTGGAAGTGAAACTATAACGCGATCGATGGATCGTTCAAAAGCAGTTTCAATGCCTCGCATATTAATAACGGCTCCCTGATGCCCGCGTTTTATATACAGTATAATTACCCGACGATATAACTGCGAGAGAAAGTATTTAAATATATATTTTCCTCCCAAAAATAAATATATATTACTCCCAATATGTCAGTAAATAGGTGACCCTGGACCACAAAACCAGTCATAATTTTTCGAAACTGAGATGTATCTGAATAAATAAGATTTCCATTGATGTATGGTTTGTTAGGATTGGACAATATTTGGCCGAGAAACGACTATTTGAAAATCTGGAATCTGAGGGTGCAAAAAAAATGTAAATATTGAGAAAATTGCCTTTACTGTTGTCCAAATGAAGTTCTTAGCAATGCATATTACTAATCAAAAATTAAGTTTTGATATATTTACGGTAGGACGTTTACCAAATATCTTCATGGAACATGATCTTTAGTTAATGTCCTAATGATTTTTGGCAAAAAAAGAAAATCAATACTTTTGACCCATGCAATGTATTTTTGGCTATCGCTACAAATATACCCCAGTAACTTAAGACAGGAAGAAATAAGAATTAAGAAATGTATGTGAACTTTTTTCAAGGGATACTCCACCTCAGAATGAAAATTATTTTATTGTTTACTCCACTGTGCAATGCAAAAGGTTTTTTTTTTTTTTTTTCATACAGTGGAAGTTTGTTCCACTGCTGTTTGGATACCAGCATTCTTCAAAATATCATCTTTTTTTGTTCAGCAGAAGAAATGCATACAGATTGGGAACCACATGGAAGTGAAATGACAATGGATGATACAATTTTCTTTTCTGATGTAGTGTCAATTTCCCTTTAAGAAAAGTGATTTTAATGGTTTTAAACACGCTAAAACGCTTTACGAGGAGTGATATCTTTCTGTTATTTTAGAATTTTGTCTGTGTGTAAATGTACCACAGCAAAAATATAATCCACTTTTCAAATCCATTAATCCACACAGCATATTAAATAGAGTTTGTAAATATTATTTGTAGCAACTTTGCATCATCTTCATTCATTTTGCCAGTTTTATCTGTACCTCCTTATAGTGCATCTTTCCGACAGACTGCCACTAGATAAGTGCTCCAAGGACACCTATTAGGATGTTGCTTCCTGAATTAGCCTATCCAAAGTCCTGCAAATCCTGGGAATGGAATGAGGGAGTCAAACCCATGGTGATAAAAAGTTAAGGGAGTAGTATTGTTTTTTTCTATGTAGTGAAATGTACCTGATGAATCCATCCAGTGTTGTTTGAAATGTTGCTTTGTTAGTGTTATCTCCTCTGTAACAATAGTATGGCATTGCTCCATTGCTCATTTTTGCTGATCAATCTAAAAAATGTTGAGTAGAAATGTACTGAATCAAGCATTATTTAAAATATTTGCTGAAAGAGACTCACTTACTGTGTAGTGCACTGCTTGCTGGTTAACAATACCAGGTTGGTGTTTAAAATAGTGGAGAGGTCTTGTGACGGTGTCTGTCTGTGCTCAAATGGCCCCTTAATGATGCTGAATCTGTAAGCAGCATTAACCCGGAGCTCAGTCTCCAGTAACACAATGATCTCAGACAGATCACTGTTTTTCATTGCGAACCGAAACAATGATGTTGGTTGGTTTAGTTGCAGAGAGAAAAAAATGGTCATTTTTAACAAAGGTCCTTGGAGGTCAGTGTAGCAAGTAAACTGACTGTTGCACTCTGTTGTAGTTTGGTTTATATCAACAAAGCCATGAGACGAAATTGCTAAATTTGTTTTCTTCAGATGATATCAGTCTTATTCGAAGTCCATTTGTATTTGTCAGGAAGAAAGGAACAAGTTTAGTGACATGCTCTGAGGAGCTTATATTTAGAAAACAGGCTGATTTGCAGCAGTGTTATCTGGAGGTTGTTTTGGCTGGAGTTCATAGTCACTGTGGGGGTTTGTACTGGGACTTTAAAATTGCTTAAAAAAAAGAATCTATAGTAGGCTTGACCTGATTTCTTCAGCATTTCTGGGGGTTAAAGAGTTTGTTTAGATTTCTTTTCTACATTTTTATAGTCGGAGTTGGATTTGGTTTACAGCTTAGTATGTTACTTAACATAGCATTCATCTTTGATTAGTAATCAACAGCACATTAGTTTTAGTTTTTTTTATTAAGTTAGCAGATGCTCATTTTATCCAGAACAGTTGCAGGACAGTGCCCATTGGAATAGCCAGAGGTTGGGAGTCTTGCTCCAGGGCGCATTAATTCCAGAGTAACTCTAGTTCCTTCTAGCTGTGGTTTTTCTGAATAAGATTTCTCTACTATAACTACAGTATGTTGAATCTTTCTAATGAATCAGCGTTTATTGTGGCCTGTGATCCCTCACTGTAAATGAGTTTAATCAGTGTGAGTTATAGTGTATCTTGTGGGCAAGAAAAGTGTTGGTGATAAAGAAATAATGTTTAGAAAACAATATCTAACATTTAACAGTATCATGATTATTAATTCATAAATATCATGAATATTTGGGGAGTTGCACCACATGTTATTTTGCAATCTGAGCTAACCTTGCCTTGTCATAAAACGGTCAAATTGCCTGATATAGTTACATAGTTACAGTTATAGATATATGATTTGAAGTCACCCAGATATTTTTTGTCATTTATTTAAATCTAATCTGTAGATTAAAGCTATTTATAGGCTATGGCTACAAAGTTATAAAGGCAACTCAGGGTCAAACATTTGGATAGCAATACACTAAGTCTTTCTTATGGAACATGTCACTTATTCTGTGATGTCCCACCACTCATTTCCACGGTCCCAGTAGTTGTCAGAACTAAAATATTTTCTGAGAAGGCTGATCGCTGTCTGTCTGAGACAGTGTCCCTGTTGCCTTACGTGACTATTTATGGTGGGAATTACGCTATGGAAAAATATGACAAACTGCATTCCAAGACTTAAACTGGAAATGGTGGAAAAGAGCACACAGTGAGTCTCAGAAGAGCTGAGGGGGAGCAGTAGATGTTCTCATGAACGGTTGTGGGGCCATCTCACATCCACTCATTACTGCTGAGCTACTATCTGTACCAAATTTTACACAATATATGTGTAATATTGTTTTATGAGCATGGAGATGACCTTGATGACGATAGCACTGAAGATAATGATGAATGTAAACTAATGTAACCATGAATGAAGTAAAAATATAAATTTAGCATGATGTTGCAGTTGCCTATATTGATTTATATTGATTCAGTAATCGTCTTAGTGAATTAGGTTATCTGATGCTTAATGTACGGTTAGGATGAGTGTTAATTGGAGATTTTACAGTAAGTGCTACACAGTGGGATGCAACGGATAAATAGTCAGATGCATTGTTTTGACCAAAAATAGCCTATACTGTGACACAAATGCAGACATGCCCACATTCATGCATTTCAATGGGCTACTTGCTCTTTTTTAGATTTAGTTCACAACTGACTGTCATGACCTAGTATGATGTTCATTTACAGTAATCAATACAAAAATTTGGCAGTAGTAACTTTTTTGCAGTATCAGTTACATGTACATTCAAGCTCTGATGATATCCCAGTTTTTGTCTGATTTTGAGCAGATCATTGAATCGGTGAGTTGTTGACTCAAGAACAGCTGATATCGGATCAGTCCAATTCGCAAAGAATCATTAAGTGTTATTTTTAAGCCAGTTCATCAGGTTCATTTGAAAGAATCAGGTTGTACATGAACTGGATGTCACAAATCAGGGTGGCAATTTCTTCAGTTCAAAAAACAAAGAACAATATGATTTTAAGAAATGTAGTGGAGTAAATTGTACAATATTATGCTTTGGAATGCAGTGAAGTAAAAGTTTCCCAAAATAAAAATAGTCTGAATTATACAATACTTGAAAATGTACTTAAGTACAGTAATGAGGTAAACATACCTCAGTACTGTCCACTGCTGTATACAAAGCACACATATTATAAAAGCCTGTTTCTGCCACAGAGTAAGAAATAAAAGAGGTAATTCTGAGATGGAGATGGAAATAAGTAATACTGTAAGATATAAAGTCACAGCTATGAGGAATGAAGTTGCAATTGAGATATAAAATTTGAAATAAAGTCTTTGTATTCTTCAGGTCATGCTATATGCCATGTATTAATCCTTCAGAGAAACAAGATATTAGGTTCTGTACTGCACATGTTTGTTGTAACTAAGTTAAAATTAAGGTACAATCATACTTACTATTTTTCTGTGAATTTTTGGGGGCAAAATAGATTTGAAAGTGACTTCTGTGTGAGCAATGCTTCACAAATCGCTACACTATTAACACGCAACCTTTTTTCCCAGGAAAGTTTGCTAATGTTACGCACCTTCGGAATGTTCAATGTAATAAGTGTCAAGGAAATATTAAATCTGCTGTGTATAATTTCTGCAGCAGAAATTATGGAATTGGCATCCGATGGAGTTGCATATATGATGACTGTGTCTGTTTATTTAAACAAATATTCATTAGAAACCCCTGCAGTGATTTTCTGGAAAATCATATCAATCCTCAGATTTCTAAAGTGCACCATGTTTCTAAAAAATTTCTTTTATTCAAGCTGTGACTTCACAAATAGTGGAACCAAATTGTAATCTTTTCTTTTTTTCTCTACCTTGGGAGAGAAATAATCCCCACAGAGAACAGAGGAGAAGCTAATATCCTTGTTTCCTTGAAGGGGTGAGATATGGTGTACTCAAGGGAACCTATGAGGGAAAATACATAAAGTAAACATGTTTTTTTTCCACTGTGGCCTGAATAAACCCCTCTTTTTGTAGAGAGATTTAATGCTTGAGCACTTATTTAGTCTTGTGGCTTCTACTACCCCTTGACCCTTGCCCTTACGTCCTCTCTTCAAGGGTGATTCATTTCCACTTGCATACAAAGGCTTGACTGAAGTTATTAAAACACTGTCTTGTGGAGTTGTTTTCTGTGGTAACATTGGTAACCCTTGCTATCAAGTAACTTCATTGTCACATATCACATAATCACCCTTAAGAACTAGTGTAACTCGGGTTCCTTTTGAGATTTAGAAGAGAGTCTCAAAAATTACCAAAAATATATTTTACTAACTTATTATATGTTAAATTGTGTTTTGTTGGTATAATATATGCTAGAATGTACTGGTCGACCGATATATCGGCCGATATTTGGCATTTTTCAAATATCGGCATCGGACGATAAGTTTTTCTGTTTGGCCGATGCATTCGAGGCGGGACTTTTATTTTGATGGCAATGAGAACGGCAGCGTCTGAGCACACAGTGCTCACATTCTCCCTCTTGTTTACTGTCGTCATTAACAGTTTTGTCTAATACGGATAGAAGTCTGTCTAATAATCAGATAGAACTGTTAAACAAAGGGATTAAAATGTATACAAAAAAGCAATATAACGATCGATTGCTTTTATATTGTTAGTAATAGAAAGGCAAACATTACAATACTTTCTCGTTTAACGTCAGCATTCAGCAAATATGCAAGTATATTATTTAATCAAATCTTTGAATGGCTAATGAACATTTAATTTCACAAACCTTGCAAACTTAGTCGAATCCAGTTGAGAGATCTTGTGAAGTGTGCATTTGTATCCTGCATGATCACGTGCTCTGTGACGGTCGGTCCGTGCAAATTGAATGCTTTAAACATTAAATTTGTGATTTCAAATTATGCTGTGCTTTATGGATTTTCCCACTGTCATATTCATGTCATTTTCACTGTGTGCTGTAAAGAAAAGAGTGTTACCTTGGCTTTATTTGAAAAAAATATGATTTGCCAATACACACAAACTTCCCAGAATACTGAGTGCTCTGTTGGTTACGGTGTTTACTTCCTTTTTAATTATTTTTTATTAAATATTTATTTATTTGTGAAAAATACTTTATCTAAAGTATGTTTATTTTACTAATTTATTTTTTAATCAATTTTTTAATTATTTAAAATTTCTTAAATATTAATTAAAATAAATACAATTGGGAAGTCGTGGCCTAGTGGATAGAGAGTTGGACTTGTAACCCAATAGTCGTTGGTTCGAGTATCAGGTCCGGCAGGGATTGTAGGTGGGGGAGTGAATAACCAACACTCTCTCCACCCTCAATAGCACAACTGAGGTGAGACCCCCCCAACTGCTCCCCGGGCGCCTCAGCATTGGCTGCCCACTGCTCCGGGTGTGTGTTTACGGTGGGTTTGTGTTCACTGTGTGTGTGTGTGTGTGTGTGTGTTCACTGCTGCGTGTGTGTACTTGGATGGGTTAAATGCAGAGCACAAATTCTGAGTATGGGTCACCATACTTGGCCACACACCACTTCCCTTTCCCTTTATATCGGCCATCAGCCACCCTGATTTCCAAGATATCGGCACCGGCTGTCAAAAAAACAATATCGGTCGACCACTACTAGAATGTTAAAAAATGTTCAGTGTTAAGTAAATTTTTTTAAATTGTTGTTTTGTAGTAATTTTTTGTTCTTTGAAAAGCAAGACAAAATAGTAAAAAGTGTATTTAATTTATGCAATGGTGAAAAAAAATGGCAAAATACATGGGGGAAAACATGAAAAACCGTGTTCGGTATTCAGTGTTTCATTTTGTTTGGCTTTGGCCAATAATTTTTATTTCGGTGCATCCCTTGTTATTGGTCTAACCCATACCTAAATGTAATGTGTATTAAATTTAACATATATGAAATATATTGTTATATGAAGTAAAAACATATGCACATGCATTTTTGGACATATGTCATGTATATTGCATATGTAAATAAATGTTGATATATATAATACTGTACAAATATAATCATATCGATTATATTAACATATGTACATATACACATTTACTAAGGGGATTTTATATACTTTTATATATATATATATATATACTTTATATGTTATAAACGTACCTCTTCATCTACCCAGAGAATGTACTTGTGTGCAAAATAAATGTTGTTCTATGGGTATATGCCATATGTTACATTTCCTTATGGGATAATAAGACACTGTATTTATTTTTAATAATTTCAATAATTCCAAACTTTGGTGATGTAAAAAATATAAGATTGCAAACAAAGTACACTTTTCCCATGCTACATGCTTTGTTCACTGAAGTCATTGTAGAGGCAAAATAAGGAAAAGAAGATACACACGCTCAAGTTAATGTCACACACCTTATGCAGAGATTTATACCCAATCATTGTTTGTGTGTTGTCATGGGGTTTGCCACAAGTGCGTCCCAGGCTTCCTAGTATTTCAGCAAATGGCCATCTGCATGTAAACGACCAGCTCTGAGACAGATCAGATCACCCAGCAGTCGCTTTGGTGAGAATATTGCCCAAGTGGAATGGAAACTTCATTTCAGGGCTAATATTAGCCTGGCTCTCTGGAAAATTCCTTCTAAAAGTTCACAAGCTGAGAAGGCGAAGAATTTGTTTGGTGTTTTGCTTGACGGTATACACAAAAAGACTTTGCGCTTTTGTCCATGGGATGTGTATCAAAGTTTCACCCTTGCCCTTTTACCGGCTTTCAGTATTTATTTAGTTGAAATAAACACCAATTATCAGAAACAGGAGCTTGTTCGATCCTTCTTTGAAAGTCTTTTTAGAAAGCACAAGGCTTATGACATTGTTTGTCCATTCCAGTGGATATTTCTTACCAAGACTGGACTACTTTTGTTCAAAGACACAATAGACAATGTTTTGAGACTGAACCCAGTTACTCTAGACCTCTAGACCTTCAATATCAAAGACAAAACACTTCAGTGTTTTGGGAAACAGGGTCAGACTTTTGAACTTAAAGAGAGTAAAGAGAGCGTGGCTTCATGCCAGAGACGCTCTGAGACACTGTAGAGTGTTGATTGTACAGGTACAGATTGTAATGAAATAACTAGTAAGTGCAGGATTTGTTAAGATTTGGTGTAGAAACCACAGTAGGATTGTTGCTGTTGTCAAACATTTTGATATTAATACCATTATCAGACTGCCAACAGCCGTGTCATCATTTACTCCCCCTCATGTTGTTTCAAACCTGTTTGATTGACTTTCTTCTGTGGAGCACAATAAAATCCTCAGCGTTTTGAAAGGAAATCGGGTCCAGTGTTATTTTGTGTTCTGAACAGAAAATAAAGTCATGACATGAAGTGGGTAAGAGTAAATTGACAATTTTTATATTTGAATACCTTTAACCATACCTTTAAGCTTGATTACATTTCGATATAGTTACAAAACGCATTTTACATGTGTAAATATTCCTTTTTACCTATACACAAATGTAACATATAGCCATGCAATATATGAAATATTTTGTCATATGAAGTAAAATGTGTAATACAATATCATGTACATGCATATCCACCCTAAATGTTATATAAGGAAATATAAAAGATAGATGTGTAGTTGCATATATAAATAACATATATTGTTGACATATATGGTTGCCACATACAATACCATATACAAATTATCATAGAAATATTAATATATGTGCATATACATATTTTAATTGGGGGGTTTTGTATATGTTATAAACTTAAATCTTACACAGAGAATTATGATATATTATATCACTATTAATATAGAGCAATATATGTAGTGTATTACATTTCCTTTATGTTTGCAATCCATAATGTGTTAGAAAACACATTGTGTGAGTGTAAATATTTTTTATATGTAAACAGTTTACATCTTTAAAACAAGATTGATTTGTGTCTAAACCGACATCTAAACAACTCTATTGCTTCCTAGGTAAATCTCACCTGGCAATAGTCCAGCGGGTTAACAATGAAGGAGAAGGCGACCCATTCTATGAAGTGCTTGGCATTGTCACCCTAGAGGACATCATTGAAGAAATCATCAAGTCTGAAATCCTGGATGAGACAGACTTATATAGTATGTGCCATGAAAGTCTTGTTTTCTTTACAAAGCAGTTTAAATAGTACATTGTAAAATGAATTGTCTAATGTCGTATGAATGAGTTATACAATAACTCATGTTAATGTTAAACTACCTCACACTTTCCCCAGTCTCTTGCTATGGCATGGTTTTACGTAGTGAAATTTCTTTTAGCTTTCACTTTTAAATCTCACTTAACATTACAGAAACTTTTTTAGGTATCATTGTAAATATACATTTACAAACATACAAGGAAAGGCGTTTTACACAGCACTGAACTTTCTTCCCGTCATCCCACTTTTCCAACAGCCGACAACAAAACAAAAAAGAGAATCACCCATCGAGAGAGGAAGCAGGATTTCTCGGCTTTCAAGCACATGGACAATGAAATGAAGGTTAAAATATCACCTCAGCTTCTACTGGCTACTCTACGTTTCCTAGCAACAGGCAAGTGTACTGCATTGCTGCTTGATTTACCCCAGTGTGTCCTGTGACTGTAGTTTGGTTAGGCTGCTCACAAAGAGGAGGAGCTTGGCCTCTGGGATTTGGTGAAAGTTGTGCCATGATGTTGATGTTTTTTTTTATTTTTTTTGCATTCTACGGTTTTGCATTTAGAGAGGGGCAGCTTGTTTGGGTTAGCGTATAAAAGAATGCCTTTGAGCAAACAGCTAAGAGAAAGAATTAAAAACATCTTTGACACTGGCAAGAGAGCTTTCTCTTTCACTTTTCAGTTTCATAATGTGTGTTTCTCAAAGAAAGGAAAAAGATTTTCTGCAGAAGCCACAGAAGGATTATGTTTTTTTATTATTTTTTTTGTCAAAGGTTATGTTGCTGTTCTGGTTTGACAGATTTTTTTCTTTAAACATGAAATATCATATTAGATAAATAACATACGCTACAGTTCAAACGTTTAGGGTTGGTATGGTTGGTCTGCTCACCAAGACTGCATTTATACAGTAGAAATACAATAAAAACAGTTATACTGAAAAATATTTTTTACAATTTTAAAGACGTTTTGTATTGTAATATGTAGTCAAATGTCATTTATTCTTGCGATGCAAAGCTGAATTTTCAGTAGCATTACTCCAGTCTTCAGTGTCACATGATCCTTCAGAAATAATTCTAATATGCTGATTTGCTGCTAATAAACTTTTCTTATTATCCGCTTGTTAAGTCATGACATAGGAAACTTTGTTTCTGGGCCCAAGCCTCTAATTATTTCACTTGAGAATACTATCTAACAGCCTATTTATTCATTATGAGCACTATTATTATTATTATTTATTAGCATTTAAAAATGTGTATATTAGCAGCATTATAAATGTATATTAGCAATGTTTATTGTTTTCTTGTGGCATCTGATGGAGCGCTTGGAACCGGAAGCGGTGATGCATGACTTAACAAGTGGGTATCAGTGTTGAAAATTGTTGTGCTGCTTAATATTTTTGTGGATTTTATTTTCATGATTCTTTAAAGAATGGAATGTTTTAAAAAAATGGAATGCTTGTCTGTCTGTCTGTCTATATGATTTCCACAAAAATATGAAGCAGCATAACTGTTTTCAACACTGATAATATTTTTACTGTATTTTTGCTCAAATAAATGCATGCTCGAAGAGAATAGGCGAAAATTTATGGTAATGTACATTATATTTTTGTATAACTGCTGATTCTTGCATTCTTGCCGAATTGTTCAGGCATTTGGCACAACCTCCTACGAGTCATTTCCCTTTGCTTTACTGTCGATCAAGCCGCTGAAGGTCCCAAGGATGGTTGTGTATATTAGAGACAAAAAGGGCATGCCAAACATATTCTGACTGGAGTTCCCCTTTAAACCTAATACCAGGATTTGGTGACAACTTTCCCGTTGTGGCTTACGCTAATCATCGATTAACAAATACAATACTATTAGCGTTTCCTGGTCAAGGAGGGACCAGCTGCCAGATTGCACATATTCTTGTAAACAGAACAATGTTACAATGAGTTATTTAGCAACAAACAACCATCATAATGGACAAAACACTGCATACATCATTACATATTCACAGAAACTTTCATGCACACAGTTGAAAACATTAATTGGAATAAAAGAAAATCTTCAAAATGTCAGAGAAGGTAGCCTAATATTTTCACAGGTGGATAAGCAGTTATTGAAACTTATTTGTCCAAAAAATGCTAGAATGTCATTATCCCAAGGTTTTATACCGTGTGATGTTTTGAAACCAGGAAATGTGATATTACCTGTTTATTACATTACATTTTCAAGTGCAAACAACCCACAGGAAGAGGAAGATGATGATTGTGTCTCCTTTTGTTTTACAGAAGTAGAAGCATTTAGTCCAAGCCAGATGTCTGAGAAGATCCTTCTATGTCTCCTCAAGCACCCCAACGTCATCCGGGAGCTCAAATATAATGAGAAGAATAAGAAGGCCATCGAGCATTACCTCTTCCACCGCAACAAGCCTGTGGACTATTTCATCCTCATTCTGCAGGTCAGCTTGGTTGTTTGGTCCAGGGCCGCAGAAGGCATAGAGAGAAGGGATTGAGCTTATTAGCCTAGAACAAGCTGGGATTTTCACAAGTATTTAACACGCCCAGTATGAAACGTCTCAACTAATGTCCCTATGTGAAAGAAGAATATTGTAGTGCGTTATTGCAAAAGACAACCTTCCTTCTAAAAGGAAAAACTGAAACTAAAAATCTCCATCAGTATCTATTTGAAGTTGCTTAAAAACAGATCCTAGCTATATTGAACGTCTGGTTTTCAATGTAATCTGTTCTCTAAGGGGAAGGTGGAGGTGGAGGCAGGGAAGGAGGGAATGAAGTTTGAAGCTGGAGCTTTCTCCTCATATGGGATGATGGCTCTCACCGCTTCTCCAGGTAAACTAAATCCAAATATCTTTTTTTGTTTGTTTTAAAGAAATCATTCACCCAAAAATGAAAATGTACTCATCAGGCCATCCAAGATTTAGATGAGTTTGTTTCTTCAAGGAACTAAATTTGGAGAAATTTAGCATTACATCACTTGCTTACTAATGGATCCTCTGCAGTGAATGGGTGCCGTCAGAATGTGAGTCCAACCAGCTGATAAAAACATCACAATAATCCACAAGA
This sequence comes from Barbus barbus, assembly GCF_936440315.1. Classification (NCBI taxonomy): domain Eukaryota; kingdom Metazoa; phylum Chordata; class Actinopteri; order Cypriniformes; family Cyprinidae; genus Barbus; species Barbus barbus. The sequence goes on along the minus strand of NC_136735.1, from coordinate 18,695,025 downwards.
AATGCACATGAAAAGCTGTGTGTTTGAAACAAAAACATAAGACATTTTAAACTTCAAATCCTTGCTTCCGGCTGAAGTCCTCTATCCATAATATTACTTTCTCCAGTAAAAGAAAGTCTTGTTTGAATCAGGAGATAAATAAGCACAGATCAAGCACTGCTTACAAGTTCAAAACGGTTCTAAACAAATTTTGATGCGAGAGGACAACAGATGTTGGACTTTTTCATTGGAAGAAGCTCGTATTTTGGCCAGAAGCAATGGTTTGAAGTTAAAACACCTTAATGATTCATTTGTTTCTTACAAACACACAGCTTTTAGCATCTGGACTGGAGTCATGTGGATAACGGTGATGTTTTCATCACTTGTTTGGATTCTCATTCTGATGGCACCCATTCACTTCAGAGGATCCATTGGTGAGCAACAAGCTTAACTATGTACATTTTGGATGAATACATTTTCAGCAATTTTTCATTTTTGGGTGAACTGTTTCTTTAAGAAATGATACTCCAATGCAAAATGATCTTGATACCACATGATACAGCCAAATACCCTGCAATAGTGCAGAAGGTTGTAGTATGCGGGGAAACATACTTTGAAGATCTACAGGAAGCGGAGCCTCATTCTGGCACCTTTGACATACTATTTTCAATCTACTATGCATTAGTCCCAGTCAGGCATTATTGTATGAAGATTGTGATTCAGACAAAAAAAATAACAGCATATTTCAGAAGGTTTCATTCCAGAGGTCAAATGGCAAGAGAATTTAGGACTGTCATTTGTCTTGTAGCTTTTTAAACTGACTGATACTGTGATCTGTAGGGGCGAGCAATATGATGGTAAATAGTACATCTGTGACATAAGAAACCTGTGAAATGATTAAGATTCCACTATGCTGTGTTTATGTCACAGTACACATATTGTTGAACCTATCACCAGCAATACAGAGTGAGATTAACCACATTTTTTCTTTAAATAAAAATGTGGTGTGACAAGATGGACGGATGGATGGAATTGTTGTTGCTATCAATTATAATAAACAATTATTTTGTTAACTATTATAGTTTATTAGACATACTCTATATTGTCACGCAACTTGCAGTATTTCTATATCAAATGTGGCCCATCTGGTGCATTTTATAATGTTTTTACAGCTTTTATAAGATGATGTTTATGGAATGATGCCAGCATTATAAAAAAGTTGCTCCAGTAGTCCTGTGACTGCTGACATTTTGATATAATATACTAGTTATTTCATAAAAGTTACAATAGAAATCATAATATTTATCCAACAGAACATAAACACATGAAAGTCTTTGGGGAGAAGCATCCACTGGCTATTTTGAAATGATGGTGGAGTGTTTTCAAATTATTATGTTTTAACAGTTTTAAATCAATCAGAAATTTGCAGGAGTTGAATCTTATACCAATTCGTAACCATGTGCTAGTTTAGGGGAATACTGTAGAACATAGGTGACCTCTGGTGGTGACAACATGGACCTACAGTAATACTAAGAGTACCTCTGATCCTTGATCTTTCAGTCCTTTTCCCTCCAGTTCTACCTTTTAGACACCTTGTAGTTTTGTTTCCTGCCTTTTTGATGCTTTCCTCTTCCTCCTATTTTAGTCTTCTCTGCAGTTCCTCTCTCCCTGTCTCGTACCTTTGTGGTCAGTAGGGCTGAGTCTGTTACTGGATCTCCAGGTATAGTTAAACCAACATGCTTGACATGTCATATCATCCTTGTGTGGCTCAACATGTGTATCCTAAATTCAGTTTAGATGATTATTGTCCAGTTAAAGCAATGACCGAATCATTTGTGACTAATCAAACAATGTGAAGGTCAGACATCTGTCTGTGACTCATTGTAAACCGTGCCGTATGTTACAGTAAACCCACAGAATCCCTCCCACACATTCTTACTTCACAGGCCTCCTGGTAAAGGGCAACAGAGAGGCCATACACACACACACATACACCTCTGTACATAGTCATCCACACACACATGCACACACATACTGTTCCCTGTTCTCACATACCTCATGCTGACTACCAGCATGTAGGGTCATAGTTGGGCCCCTTCAGGCCAGCATTGGAGCCTTGAACTAAAGACGCAGTGGCTCCCTCACTCCGCTCACACATCCAAACACGGATTACATACATTCCAACCAAATTGTGGCATTAACACACCCCCGCTTTTGAAACCAGTGTGTATACATGCGTATGCATATTTATGTGTAAGAGCAAGAAAGAAAGAACAAATGTATTTACTGAAGTGTGAAAGTGTGCAAAATTAAATGTCTGTTAGCAAGCGTTAGTGTGTGCGAGTTAAGAGAATGTTTGTGTGTGTGCACTTGTAAATTTCCCCCCTCTTTATGAAGTGGAAAACATAAGCTGTGTTTAATTAAAAACAAAGCCAGTCTTCACTTTGAAAGCTCTTAGGCTTTTTATCATACTCTTGCCAGCGGCAACACTTTACATACATGAAACACCCCCTTCATAACTAGCGACGCTATTATTTAGTTCTAAAAAGCTGTTATCAAATAATAATATACCATGTGCTACTTAGTGTCTCTGTAAAGTTAGGATGTTATGGATTTAGTGTACTAAAAAGCCATGAATATCTACAAACATACACTACTTTTCAAATGTTTTGGGTCATAGTGGAGCGATTTTTGAATATTTTTGAAAGAAGACCATTATGCTCACTAAATGCATTTATCTGCTCAAAAATACAGTAGTACAGTGGAATATTATTATCTGTTTTCTATGTGAATATATTTGAATATGCTGATTTGTAGCTCAAGAAACATTTTATTATTAATGTTGAAAACAGTTGTGCAGCTTCATATTTTTGTGGAAGCCATGACACAGTTCAGTTCAGAATAATTGTGTGTGACATTATAAATGTATTTACTGTCACTTTTGATTAATTAAGTGCATATTTGCTGAATAAAAGTATAAATTAAAGTATTACTTAAAAACCTTTGAACGAAATAGTGTATTTTTCAACAGGTTCGAAACACATCGCTATAGCTCGTACAAAGATAGTCCCACCACTGGTTGAAACATTGTTGCTACATCAGGCTAGTCAAACAACAAGTCAGATAATTAGTATTCATAAGCAAGAGGGATACGTTTTACATTGACTTTCGAGATCATTTCTACACCCATGATTATATGTGTTTGTTTTTTCATGGTTAATAAAATGATGCTTTTCTTTTTCCTGTCTAGAAAACAAATCCCCCCCTCGGTCATTTGGACTGAACCATTCTGACTCGTTAAATCGTAGCGAGCGGATTGAAGCCATCACACCGTCTCTGGGCAGCAGTAACCACCAGCTCAATGCCTTCCTGCAGATATATGTGCCGGACTATTCTGTCAGAGCTTTGTCAGACGTACAGTATATTAAGGTAAACAGAATTACATAAACATGCCAGCTCACTTGCAGTTTCTGCACATTTTCTTGTCATTACAATTAAAGGGCCTTTCGCACCGCAGGAACCTTTTCATAGTACCTGAACTAATTGTGGAACTACCCACTTTTTGGCATGTTCGCACCGTGGGAACTAGGAATGGCTCTAAAACAGTTCTAAGAACTATCCGTGACGTATCTGTGATTGGCTGAACGTGTACGAAAACGCCCTCACCCGCCATGATTTAAAACACTGTGTAAACATATACTGTGTAAACATTGTATCATACTGAGAGCATTTATAAACAGCATTTACCTGAAGACATCGTCTACAGAGTTTTGTGCTTCTATCAGCCTCAATGAAATGTAACACTGCAAATTGTCATTGGAGATTCTTAGTCCTCTTTTCCGTTCTTTCAATCGGTTGACGTATACGTCGAAATTCCATGTCCATTATTGTGAAACCCACGAGACACAACAAAAACACAGCTCCGATCACAGCATCCTCCATTCTCCTGTTGTTAACGTTGTTCTTCTTTGTTTACGCTGTTGAACGCCGCGTACAAATAACGTCGCTGTCGACCGGCTTATGTCACTTCTTAGTACCCACTGTCGGTGCGAATGCAACCCTTGAAATGGTACTGGGAAATAGTTTGCACAAAATCGTCCCAGTACTTTAGTACTGTACTTTTAGTTCTGGAACTAAAGCAGCGCGAAAGGACCTTAATATACCCAAAACCAGAGGTCTTCAACCCTGCTCCTGGGGACCCACTCTCCTGGAAAATGTATTTCCAAACGGCTTCATCACACCTGCCTGCAATTTTCAAGCAGTCTTGAGGAGCTTGATTGGCCGCTTCAGGTGTGTTTGATTAGGGTTGTAGCTAAACTCTTCAGGAGAGTGGGTCCCCAGGAACAGGGTTGAAGACCTCTGCCCAAAACAAAATCAAGTAGTTCTTCACAATCCATTAATAGCACATTTTTGATACCATTGTGGCACCCATTGTGTGGCTTGGGGTTTAGACTTTAAACCAGGGGTCCTCAACTCTGGACCTCAAGATCCACTTTCCTGCAGAGTTTAACTCCATACCTAATCAAACACACCTGAACAAGCTGATCAAAGTTGCAGGTAGGTGTGTTTAATCCAGTTTGGATCTAAACGCTGCAGGAAACTGGATATTGAGGTGCAGATTTGAGGACTCCAGGTCTATACTATGGCCCAATGGCTGTAGTCCAGTGGCAGACTGTGGCTATGGCTGAGTGGTGAATATGGACTGTGGCTCAGTTACAAACTAATGGCTTTGGCTCAAAGACAAATGTAGATTTGAGTGTTAGCACTGGGATAGATATGGACTTGGGCACTGGATAGGGCTCTGTGACAGATGGATACATGGGTTCTTGGTGTGGCAATGGAATGATTGTTCCAAAAGAGGGTTTTCACAGCGATTCCATAAAAGAACCATTTTAGGCTCCCCAAAGAACCTTTCAGTTATTTTTTTTTTTCCTTAGTGTGTAGAACACTTTAATATTCTGAAGAATCCTTCCCCTCTATAGAGCTTTTTGTGCTATGGAAAGGCTCCACAGATGTTAAAAGTTATTCATGGAAACATACTGTAGACGCTGTTTACACCTGGTATTAAGCTGTACTTATTGTTGATAGGATCACAAGTAGACGAGGGTGACACATTCCCATTTACATCTGCTGTTTTAATCCCGACTACTTGCTTAAAGTGCCCCTATTATGGATTTTTGAAAATGACCTTTCATCCAGTGTGTAACACAGCTCTAAGTGAATGAAAACATCCTGCAAAGTTTTAAATCTGAAAGTGCACCATGTATAAAGTTATTGTCTCTCAAAAGAAAGAGTCGACTCGTAGTAATTTAAAACGAGTCATTTTTAAAACAAATCCCAAGCCTTTCATGATGACATCAACATGAAACATTAGCATATTGTCCGCCCACTACTTGGTCTTTTTGCATTGGTCTGAATGAAAATGCAAATTCATTCTTTTCCACTAGGTGCCTCTAAGAATAGCTTTTCCCCTGGTAACGCTGTACACAAAGCAGCACTGCGCTCACAAATGCTGCTTTATCAGGCATTACAGGCATGATGAAATGAAAATGAGACAAATTGGACCAATCACCGCATATTAGCATCACACAAAGGAGGGGTTTGGAAAAATGAATTGTTGAGCTAATCGTTTGGGAGTCGTCGAGCAAGTAAGGTAATAATAAATGCATATTATAAGACAATGAATGTGTTTTGACCTTACATGCATGTCAACTAGGGTTGCCAACTTCAGAAAATGAAAATACGGGACAATCGCATCCCGGGCGTGGGGGTTGACCATATGTGTGTGTGTGTGTATATATATATATATATATATATATATATATATATATATATATATATATATATATATATATATATATATATATATATATATACATGTGTGTGTATATATATATATATATATACACATATATATATATATATATACACATATATATACACATATACATAAGTAGCCTATACAGTGGGGAAAAAATTATTTGATCCCCTGCTTTTGTACATTTGCCCACTGACAAAGAAATTATCAGTCTATAATTTTAATGGTAGGTTTATTTGAACAGTGAGAGACAGAATAACAATAATAATAAAAAATCCAGAAAAACGCATTTCAAAAAAGTTATAAATTGATTTGCATTTTAATGAGTCAAATAAGTATTTTATCCCCTATCGGTCAGCAAGATTTCTGGCTCCCAGGTGTCTTATACAGATAAGGAGCTCAGATCTCTTAAAGGGAGTGCTCCTAATCTCATCTTGTTACCTGTATTAAAGACAACCTGTCCACAGAAGCAATCAATCAGATTCCAAACTCTCCACCATGGCCAAGACCAAAGAGCTGTCCAAGGATGTCAGGGACCAGATTGTAGACCTACACAAGGCTGAAATGTGCTACAAGACCATCGCCTAGCCGCTTAGTGAGAAAGTGACAACAGTTGGTGCGATTTATTCGCAAATGGAAGAAACATAAAATAACAATCAATCTGTCTTGGACTGGGGCTCCATGCAAGATCTCACCTCGTGGAGTTTCAGTGATCATGAGAACGGTGAGGAAACAGCCCAGAACTACACGGGAGGATCTTGTCAATGATTTCAAGGCAGCTGGGACCATAGTCACCAAGAAAACAATTGGTAACCTACTATACTGTGAAGGACTGAAATCCTGCAGCACCCGCAAGGTCCCCCTGTTCAAGAAAGCACATGTACAGGCCTGTCTGAAGTTTGCCAGTGATTCAGAGGAGAACTGGGTGAAAGTGATGTGGTCAGATGACAAACAACTCACCATGTTTTGACCCTACCGTCAAACATGGAGGTGGAAGCATTATGCTTTGGTAATGTTTTTCTGCTAAGGGGACAGGACAACTGCACCGTATCAAAGGAACGATGGACAGGACCAGGGTCGTGGATGGGTATTCCAGCATAACAATGACCCAAAATACACGGCCAAGGCAACAAAGGAGTGGCTCAAGAAGAAGCACATTAAGGTCCTGGAGTGGCCTAGCCAGTCTCCAGACCTTCATCCCATAGAAAGTCTGTGGAGGGAGGACTTGAAACCTTAATGACTTGGAGAGGATCTGCAAAGAGGAGTGGGACAGAATCCCTCCTGAGATGTGTGCAAATCTGGTGGCCAACTACAAGAAACGTCTGACCTCTGTGATTGCCAACAAGGGTTTTGTCACCAAGTACTAAATCATGTTTTGTGAAGGGGTCAAATACTTATTTGACTCATTAAAATGCAAATCAATTTATAACTTTTTTGTGGGGGGGGGGGTTTGTTGTTGTTATTCTGTCTCTCACTGTTCAAATAGACCTACCATCAAAATTATAGACTGATACTTTCTTTGTCAGTGGGCAAACGTTCAAAATCAGCAGGGGATCAAATATTTTTTTTCCCCACTGCTGTGAAAATGCATATAGATTCTATCTATAATCCGCTTAGATTTAAAATTAGCTGCTTTTGGTGCTTGACACTTTTTATTGGTCATTTTGTGTTTCAAGAAAAATGTAAAACGTTTCTCTCTATTTAACAACATTGAAAGACGACTTCCCTTACTGATCACGTCTCTTGCGGTGCTGGATGTGGGACTTCATGTAAAATAATCACATTGTTTGTATTCACCAAAACTGATTTACTGAAGTCAAAACACGGAAGGAATTGGCATTAGCGCGAGCTCCGCTTGCTGTGAGGTGGGAGTGATCTGCCAGCAGAGGATTGTGCAGCCTTCCTCGATCAGTTATGTTCATGATTTCTGATTTAGTTGACGTTTAAGCCTACTGCGTTAGGGTGGCTGTGACTGGATGATGACAGGTATCGGTAATCATTTTCAAGTGATCAGCACTCCTGCTGTTGTATCAGTCAGTGGTTAGCAGAAACGGGACAAGGGAGGTCACGTACGGGACACATCATTTAAGCCCAGTATACGGGACGGTTGGCAACCCTAATGTCAACCTGCCGTTGGGACTCCCAAAGCCAAAATATGAACCTTTCATTACCCATAATATGGGCACTTTAAAATGATTTAAATATCAGTTGTCACTCTATATCTCCAAATAATATCTTAGTAAGATGATATTTAAATGTTTAGTTGGATCAGAAACATGGCATAAAGTGGCTTTACAGAGGCACAATGTAGTTTATTTTTAATAAGGTCCTTTATGATTTCAGTCTGATATACAGTAAACATTTTATGTGGTTATGAGGGAGTAAAAAAACTACTACACTGGGGATGTTTTTTTTTTTTAGGGTAAAAGAGAAGAGTGGACAATGAACAGATCGTTTTGAAATTCCAAAATAAAAGACAACAGAACCAATTTCCAATGGACCTATTTCATATTTCCAGATTCTCAAAAGTGCAAGTCATCATAGTTTGCTAAACTTCTATAGTGGTGATTGAAAACTACAACAAATATCATTTTTGCATTTCCATTTGTCCCAATAGCAAATGAAAAAAATCCATAGTAGTATTTCTATGATTTTGCAAAAGAGGGAAAAAATGCATTGCGAGAATGGGTACATTGCAGAATGTACAATCTAAATTCACACTAACCTTATTTGAATTTTTTTTGTTTTAACCCTTTTTCTTTTTCTGTGTGTTATTGACAGGTAACGCGCCAGCAGTATCAGAACGCCACCATGGCATCACGCATGGACAAGACGCCGCAGTCCTCAGAGAGCGAGTACACCAAAATCGAAATGACTTTGACAGACCTCCATGACGGAGTGACCGATGAAACCACCACTCTGTTCAACCAGACACAGAACTGCGTGGCCCACAACAAGGTGAACCACACAGGCCACAGCGAGGGGGCCATCTAGCCCTCAGTGGGGTGGTGGAGCAAAGCGGATAGCAGAACCCTGGAACTGCTCACCACCCCAAACCACTCCACTCTGGTAGTGCAGTACTACTACTGGGACCTGAGCTTGGGTTGACCCAAGGCAAAATGGGATACTCCAGTGACCCGGTCCAGTCCCCATTCATTCAGATAAACCAAGGCGTTTATGTCCCCCAGACCAAAGAGTTTGGAGGATGGACGTTTTTGTGCTCTGACGAGCCCCTCCAGCTTCACAAACACAAAAGAAATACTCCAGGCAGATGCTATAATAGGGTAAATCAAAGACTGCTCCAAATACTGCTTTGAAGGAAACCATGAACCAAGAGCATTACTCACATATTTATTTATTTTGTATGCATTTGTACATACGTGCATGTCTGAGGATATAATTGTCGGCACATGCAAACACCAGTCTGTAAATTGTGCATGTGTATGTGTGTGCCTCTATGAGTGTCACTGATATCATGCACATGCTATATATATCTATATATACATAGTTACAAGTACATCATTGTATATGCATCGGTGAGGGTCTTTTACATGTATATTTCAGAAATGGTTATTTTTATTGTTCTAAATCTGGTATATCCCATAGTACCTTTTACACCTTTAAAAAAAATGAATCACTATATTGCCTTTAAAAAAATTAATTTTTTAACAAGTGCAATGAAACACAATTTATTTAAAAGATGATTTATCATGATTACTGTATTGTAAATTATAGTTCTATTTGTATGCATGTATTGTATCACATTTGTATATTTGTTCGGATATATTTTGGATTCGCTTCCAAGAATGAACAGGTCCTATTTGTCTGCTTTAAAAAATTTAGTTCTATCAAAGGCACAATAACGTTATATGCAAAGCTGAAGGCAGTCTTATTTAAATTAAATGACAGACCTGTCTGGACTTTATGCAAGGGAGAATCAATATGAATCCGTGTGATTCCTAACTGAATCCAGGCTGTAACAAAACGAGTCTTTACCACATCATTAAAACAACTACTACATTACATTGTTCTACCCATCATGCGTCTGTTAGAAAGGTGCCATAGTGTTTAAATGGCTGTACTTGTGTGTATTACCTTTATGTATATAATGTTGACTTTAATTTGTATTTATATGAATGCTGGAAACTCCTGCTATGCATATGTTTTTAGAATTATACACTCAAAATGAAATTTGGCTGAAAATATACTTACCCTCAGGCCATCCAAGGATGTAGATGAGGTTTTTTTTCTTCATGGAAACAGATTTAAAGAAATTTTCCAATGCATTCTCTGCAGTGAATGGGTGCCATCAGAATGAGAGCCCTAAATCTTGTATAATATAATAATATTGCTTTCTCCAGTAAAAAAACAACAACAACTTAACTTGTCTGAATCAGGAGAGAAATAAGCAGAGATCAAGCACCCTTTACATGCTAAAACAGTCCAAAACAGCTCTAAGCAAATATGTTGGTGGATTTTGATGTGAGAGTACAAGGGGAGGTACATTTTAAAATAACAACATTTTTCAAAAACAACAAAACATCTTGATGGATTTGTTTCTTACAAACACGCAGCTTTGCACTTCACAAGATGTGGATGATTGTGGATGTGGACATGTAGATTATTGTGATGTTTTTATCAGCTGTTTGGACTCTAACCAGCGGCACCCATTCACTGCAGAGGATCCATTGAGCAATTGATGTATTTCTCCAAATCAGTTCTCAGGAAGAAATAAATTTTCATTTTGGGGTGAACTATTCCTTTAATTATTTACCACTTTATATTTTCTCCCTTGCCTTTTTTTTTTTGACCCAAACGCCAAGATCATGAAACAGCATACAACTAATTCCTATAACTATTCCAATATGTTGTTATAGGTGGCAGCTGCGTGACCCTGTTTCTACAATGTCAGACTATATGGTAAATCTGATTCAGGCAGCTTTTAAGACATTGCCCGAGATGTTTTCATGTGTTCAAATGCTAATTTGAACCACAATAGATAAACAACATTAATGCACTTCTTGCATTATTTATAAATGGGTCAGTACCACAGGCAGCCACCGCTTGGCACTATGGTCTAACAATTTAGCTTAAACATTGACAAGGTTGAAATCTTAAAACTGATGCTCTTTATACCAAAGATTTTACTTCAGAGGTGAGATCAGAGAATGTTGGGCTTTATTTAGTAAATTAAAGCCAACTTTGATAATTTTTTTTTCGCTAGACAGATGCTCTTGTGGGTTTAAATACAGGTTCTGGCTTTTTACATTTTTTTTCTAATTTGCTTTGGTAATGAATTGTAGCTACTTTGTAACTAAAATGTAAACCCTAGGGAGAAAAAACGGTTCTAGAAAGTGCTATTAAACATTCATCAGTTTCCCTGTGGTACTGTGTTCTTTCAGAAAAATCTACTGTTCGCATTTTTAATAAGACATTTGTGTCCTAACAGATGGATAACAGGATATTTCAGTCATCACATCACACTGGTAACTCTGTCCATTATTTTATCTGCATATTAAACATTAAATAAGTTCTGAATTACAGTGATTGCTACATCACATTTTTGCTTTCAGTGTGAAAAGACTGATCTGTCAGGACTGATTAGGATAGTGTACGGCTCATGTTGCTCAAGAAACGGATTTGTTTGAATGTTTCACATAATGTTCCATCATATTTATTTTGTAATATGCAGCGTACATATGTGAAGTGGTATTTTAGACAAATGCCACTGTGGAAATCAGAAATAGAATCTGGATGGCCAGCGTATCATCCTGGTTTAGGCTAGTTAGCATGCCATGTTCTTCTTCATTCTAAAACAGAAAACCTGCTATGGCATATAAATGTCGTTAAATGCTAATGTAGTTAGAAGTAAACAAGACAGGAGACCAATAGTTGTTATGGAAAATCATTTTTATTTGACATTGCAATGCAATTTCCCATATGTATAAGTTTAGAACTCTATAAATCAGAAAATATCATAATCAGGGAACAATGAAATCGGAGACATGAAATCACATGCCCTAAATAAAAAAAAATGGTTTAATAAATGCCATGTCTATTTTTCTAGATCTCTTTTATAGACCGAACAGTTTTGCACCTTTTCCTTTTGCGAAACTGAAAACGAATAAAAATCACAAAAAATATTTTGTATTAAACATCAACTAAAAAAAAAAAAAAAAAAATGAAATTAGGAAAAAGGTAAAAACAGAAAGGAACAGATATTCAGTATATTAGTAAGTTATTGGCACATTTAACATGCTACTGCTGTATACTGTCAACTATGCCAAAATATAATATGAAGACACATGGTTCAAACAGAGATACATACAGTGCTACCTATGACTATACGGATGAGACCTTCACCCATTAAAGATGTATCTAGGATACGCTACTGGGAAAATTGGATGTTGAAAACTGTTTAAACTCAATGCATTTTCTATTATATTATTTTAAAATATAATCTAAGCCAGTTTCCCTTGCATAGACAACTAAAAAGCACAACTGCCAACACTAGTGCAAATTAGCCCAGAACTAGTTTTAATCCATGTCCAGGGAGCTGGCCGTATTATGCATATATACACCCACAACACTGAGTTTTTATATAAAAAGCTAATGAAAACAGAGGAAAGAGAGATACTGGATCTTTTTTCAGGACATAAAAAAAACACACTTTCTCTATACTGTGGTCTCTAAAGAACTAAGAACAAGTATATTTTGAAAGAGCTGCCCGGTTTTAGGATGTCCTGTTATTTTTAAACCAAAAACTGACATAAAATATGCATTGTATCTTTAAATATATCTCTTTAACTGATTCCTATTTTTTGGGCCTCAACAAAAAGCTTTATACTTTAGACCTACTTGGTCATCCCTTTTCAAAGCTGACAGTCAGACCCATGGAAAAAACAAAACTACATTCTCATAAAATAAAAAACATACAGTTACAATATGCATACGAGTAATACACGTTGCGCTATGGATTGGGTAGCTTTATTCAATCAGATCCTACATACTCTCTTTGAGTAATGCATATAAAAATCACACTAACCTTCTTAATCTACATGTTTCGTGTACTTGAAACACTTCCCACAGCTAAAACTGCTTCCTCTCTAAACCGTGAACCACCATTATACTCAAAAATAATGTTTATTTCTTTAAAAACCTCCACATAGTTGCTGTGGAGACACTTAAAGCCTCTAATGGGACCCTTGAAGTTTAATCAAACACAATTTCTCAACACCGTTTGGTCCACATGAGAGTAAACCATCAACAGAGTTCAAACATTATCCAAAGACTACAATAATTTCCATAAAACATTTACCAAAGCAACAGCACTTTCTTTCTCAACCCATCATCTTCACAATGTCCAGCTGTTTACTTCATTGTACTTTTTCTCTCAGTGACTTTTTGAGCTGCTCAGGCCATAAAACAGTTTTATAAATATATATTTTTTTGCATATCAAGGTCACTTACTGTATGATATTTGAATAGTTTTCTTATGCTAGACAGCTATTAATGGCACGTAATGTTTCAGACAAAACTAGAGCATTCTGTTTAGCTTATATAAGAGTATAAAAATACAGTATGTCATTGTTCAATGTGACATGGCTGCCAAAATTAGAGCAGGTACTGATATGATGTCTGTGTGTTTGGACTCATTTTGCGCCCTAATGCACGAGGCATCTGTTTGCTACTCTGTAGCATTAGCGCTAAACAAAACGTCTACATTAAAAAGATGAAAACCAAGAGGTTAACAACAAACCTCTAAAAAAAAAACCCAGCTGCATGCTGTTGCCAAGTAACTGGATTCTTGTGTTGGCTGCACTTCCACACGCACGTTTTCTGTGCTTCATTCAGATTCTCAACACACGCAGAACTTTAGCACAAACACCTTGCCAACACACACAGCTTTAACACACACACACACACACACACACACAGTCTTTTTTAAAGGAACAGTCTTTGCAGGAGGTAGTAACCAAGTTAATCTGAGTGAATGGACTGGCTACTTGAAAAGTTACTGTTAAAAACTATAAAACAATAGTAAAATATGACTATAACGTGTATCTGTAAGGATCCATTAACCGACTTTAACACTTGTCCTAACAGGCTTTGATTTTCTGAGTCTTTGCCAGCATGCTGCCTGTATGATACATGAGTTTTACCATCAGTTCACAGTAAAGTAAGTATCCCTTCCACTGTGTTTCCATTGGATGTTTATCACATGACATTATGTGCTTTTATAGTGACTGAAACAATTCCAGATCCCATTTTTTTTTACAAACTTATGTATTATTTTAGCTATCTTTCATGGAGGAAACAGTCAGTTAGGGTGAAGTCTGGTAAGCTTTTTGAGCTTGGTTTGGCAATTATAGTCTACTTCATACATCCACCTCACACGATATCACCCAAGAATAGGTCAAAAACATCTACTCTTCCTCCTCTTCCTCCTCCTCTTCGTCATCGTCTTCATCGTGGCAGTGTGTGATTTCCTGCGGCGGCTCAGCGAACATGTGGGGCGGTTTGATTTCGCTGATGGAGTGTGTGAGATGGTTTCTTTTACAGTCGATGTCCTTGCAGTCCACACAGTGCCGGTTGCGTGTGGCCAGAGGAGACTCGGTCTCTGTTTCTACGTGAGCGTGCTCCACTGTGGACTCATGGGGCATCTGGGACATAGAGAAGAGGAGACAGAAACAAATATGTAAACAGGTATGTTAAATAGGGTGCTTGGCACAGAAGAGAGAACCAAGTGAATAGGATAAATGTGGGCGTGTATGGGTGTGTATCCTGTATATCCGGTAGTATTTCTGTATATCCGGAGTACTCGATTTGGCACTTGCAATTACGCCAAGTGCTTGGGTTCGGTGATATTTTTTGTTTTTGTTTGTGAAAGAAGTCTCTTATGCTCACCAGGGCTGCATTTATGTGATCAAAATACAGAAAAATCTGTAATATTGTGTAATATTATAATTTAAAATAAACCTTTTTTATGTCTACAGTAGTGAATATATATAGTAAAGATGTAATTTATTCCTGTGATGCAGTCAAATTTTCAGCAGCCAGTCTTCAGTGTCACACGATTCTTCATAAATCATTCTAATATGCTGAATTCCTGTTTAAGAAACATTTCTTATTACTATCAATGTTGAAAAAAGTTGTGCTGCTTAATATTTTGTGGATTTTTTTTTTTGATTAACAGAATATTCAAAAGAACAGAAAATGATTGTAATAATGTAAAAGGCTTTGCTGTTTTTATGCATCCTCGCTGAATAAAGGAATTCATTTCTTACTGAAAGAAAAAACCTTAAATGCGCTATTCATGGTCAAAATGCCAAAGGATATTAACAAAAACACTCGTTCTGGTTAAACAGGAATAAAAATAAAATAAAAATCACTGCATTGAAAAATCAATATATCTAGCCATGTTTAATTAATTGAGAAATATAACTTTTAGATGTCCTTGTTACACAAGTTACATGTACTTACTATTATAATAACAATAACGTATGCATAATTACATGCAAGTAACCCTAAACTAAACCCTAATCATAACCCTAACCATATAGTAACTACATGTAGCTAATTAATATTACTCAGTACTTAAATGTATAATTATACCGTAACAAGGACACCTTAAAATAAAGTGCAACCCATTTAGGCTATATTCCATTAATATATTTAACCTTTTAAATAGATGAATTGTTTCTATAATATTTTGAAATTGGTATCAGCTATTGTGAACTTCCACTGGTATTTGTATCAGTCCAGCCCCGTGTTTATGTGTGTGTGTCCTCACCAGCACGTGAGCAGCTCTGAACAGGTAGCTGAAGGGGTAGTAGAGCAGGTTGATGAATGAGGCAGCATACAGGTCAGCGTAACGCATCACCTGAGACGCAAACAGAGTCTGCCGAGAGCCGCTGCGGAACAGACTTCCCATCATCCCGTAGCACATGTCCATGTCATGAGTCACTTTCTGATGACACAGAGAAAATCATTAAATCAACATGTCAGTGTTACATTTTTTAAGGTGTTGGTTTTATTTTTAGTTTTAGTTGACACTAATAACCCTGTAACATTTAATACTCAGTATAACATCACTCTAGTAGCCTATTAATGTTATCTATGGACAACATAATGTGGGCTGTTGATTACCATAGAATTAAATTTACAAGACGAATAAGCTACCATTACAAGCTTATTTACTGTAAACACATCGTCAAATGTCAAATATGCTGTTCATAAAAATAAAATAACCCAGAATATTTCTAAACTTTAAATTCATTTCAAGTTATTGACACTTGGTAGGTCCATACTGTAAACTAAGATAAAAGTTCACCCGTTTCACATCTAGTAAAATCAGATATAACTGAAATGTTAGGAATGCGAGTGTGTGATTTAGTGTGTGTACCTTCATTCTTCTTTGGATGGCACTGATATCTGGCCTCTCATTGCTGCTGCTGTCCAAATGCCTTAAAGGAAGAAAGAATGTGAGTGAGAGAAAAGCAGATTTGATGGATTTAAAATGAAAAAGACGTGAAGAGGGAGAAGGGCCCGACATCAGCTGGAGTCCGACATGGAGAGGTCACGGAGTTAAAGTCTATGCTTATATCAACAGCTGAACTCTCTCAATCTGTACCCTGTCCAGTGGGCTTACGCACCAATCAGAATGGAGCGAACTGTGAAACCCTTTTATATTCTAATTTAATTCTTAAATTTGAATTTAATTTGAACTAAGGTAGAAATACAATGAAAAACGTGAAATAAATGGAGCATGAAAATGGAATGAAATTAATACAGCTGCTGTAAGTGTAAGTGATTTTAATAATTAATGTAACTTATCACTAATTTTCCATATACAGTATCACACACACAACATACGGATTATTTCTAGAAACATTAGATTATATTAATAATCAGTATATATAGAAGCATATAGAGTACTATTTTTCAATTAAAAACTTTTGCTGTTCATTATGACAGAAGGAAACTTAATTTCCCAGAATCCTCTAATTTACTGAATACTATTAATGTGTGTTATGGTGTATAATTGCTGTAATTACTAGATGACTGAAAACTTCTTCTCAGTCAGAGTAGTTTACGTGAACAGCTCTGAGTCAACAACACTATTAACACAAATATGAATTGGTGTAATTTGAATAATCAACAAAGAAAAACCACAATATAACACATAATTCCAGGAATTATTAAACTGAAATATTATGAGATAACTACTTTTTTCCACATTTTACTGCTGAACCTTTATTATGGTCAATATATTCAAACTGTGAAGTCAACATTTATTTTTATTAAGTCATTTAAAAACAACATGATGGACATTTTGTGAAAGGTAAATCTGTATTGATGACTGTGTGACTTGATTTTTTTACAATTGCAATTGAGTCAAGTCCACTTCCTGTCAACAACTAGCAGGGTATGGCCAATGAAATAAAAGGGAGTGAATTTCTAGATTCTGAATGTACACACACATACTGTACACACACACACCTGAGCTGAGGAAGGAACAGAGGCAGCTTTACTCACTTGTATAGTTCTGCCAAGAAAATGTCCAAGCCCTGCAGTTCCTCGAACAGAGCTGTGAATGAGAAAGCAGAATCCTTTCATGATTGGGTTTCACATCTCTTTTCCTTAGCCTTTCAAGTGTGACATCTTAGCTCACTCTTTCTCTTTGTGAACATTCATTTCTTTACTGAGATTCTCACAAGAAGGCCTTTTTCACACTACGCACATTAGCGTAACGGTGACAGCAGGTGCATATTGTGCTTTCAGTGACAGAACTGCAGCTCTATCCAGAATATAAAGTATGTTATAGCTTACAACCGTTATATTTCCTGTAGTCATGGCCATACTTGGAAAACGGCCATTTATAATTACTACAAAACTGGTGATAATAAAATATAATTTACAGTGGGTACGGAAAGTATTCAAACCCCCTTAAATTTGTCACTCTTTGTTATATTGCAGCCATTTGCTAAAATCATTTAAGTTAATTTTTTTCCTCATTAATGTACACACAGCACCCCATATTGACAGAAAAACACAGAATTGTTGACATTTTTGAAGATTTATTAAAAAAGAAAAACTGAAATATCACATGGTCCTAAGTATTCAGACCCTTTGCTGTGACACTCATATATTTAACTCAGGTGCTGTCCATTTCTTCGGCTCATCCTTGAGATGGTTCTACACCTTCATTTGAGTCCAGCTGTGTTTGATTATACTGACTGGACTTAATTAGGAAAGCCACGCACCTGTCTATATAAGGCCTTACAGCTCACAGTGCATGTCAGAGCAAATGAGAATCATGAGGTCAAAGGAACTGCCTGAAGAGCTCAGAGACAGAATTGTGGCAAGGCACAGATCTGGCCAAGGTTACAAAACAATTTCTGCTGCACTTAAGGTTCCTAAGAGCACAGTGGCCTCCATAATCCTTAAATGGATGACGTTTGGGACGACCAGAACCCTTCTTAGAGCTGGCCGTCCGGCCAAACTGAGCTATCGGGGGAGAAGAGCCTTGGTGAGAGAGGTAAAGAAGAACCCAAAGATCACTGTGGCTGAGCTCCAGAGATGCAGTCGGGAGATGGGAGAAAGTAGAAAGTAAACCATCACTGCAGCCCTGACTTAAACCCAATTGAGCATCTCTGGAGAGACCTAAAAATGGCTGTCCACCAACGTTTACCATCCAACCTGACAGAACTGGAGAGGATCTGCAAGGAGGAATGGCAGAGGATCCCCAAATCCAGGTGTGAAAAACTTGTTGCATCTTTCCCAAAAAGACTCATGGCTGTATTAGATCAAAAGGGTGCTTCTACTAAATACTGAGCAAAGGGTCTGAATACTTAGGACCATGTGATATTTCAGTTTTTCTTTTTTAATAAATCTCCAAAAATGTCAACAATTCTGTGTTTTTCTGTCAATATGGGGTGCTGTGTGTACATTAATGAGGAAAAAAAATTAACTTAAATGATTTTAGCAAATGGCTGCAATATAACAAAGAGTGAAAAATTTAAGGGGGTCTGAATACTTTCCGTACCCACTGTATATGTGAAAAGGGATTACATTTACATCCAAATAGTAATAAATCTACAAGGAACACCATAAACTGCAATAAAAACCTATGTTGCAAAAGACTGCATTGATGAATAGGTTTACATTGAATATTCACCATATTTTCTGGAGTTCAGCAGCTTCTTGCAGTTATGCATCGCCAGTGCGCGTACAGCAACAATGCTGTAACCGGTTATTATGGGCACCCAAAATAAATACGTGCTGCTTATATGCAGTGTGAAACAGGCCAATGGCAGATTTTACTGATTTAAACCAACACTCACAGCTTTTGTCCGTCCAAACGTGCAGCTCCTGAGCCAATTCAGGAATCACCAGGAACGTCCGCCAACCCTGACGCTTCTTGGACTTAAGAATATCTCCAAAAATGTGATCCCCAATGTACACAATGTCCTTTCCTTTTGCTCCAAGCAGGTCACACACAATGTCAGAAGAACCTGGGCGGAAATGAAAACACTTTTGTCATAAATGACTGATTTTCACACATACGTAAGCCATACTCCATACTCATGATTTTATGCTCAATATTGTGATTTTATGCTTTTGTTCTTTCAGCCTTGATGTCCAAGCAACAGCAATATGAGATTTTAATATTTATCATAGCACAATTTAAATCACAATCATTATATTTGTAAAATAAAATCTCAGTACTTGTTTTATTATGAATATCAATATATTGCTGATTTTAGTGAATCAGAGCTAAGGTTAACACTTTAGACTAATCATATTCATTCTAGTTCGATGCATTAACTAACATTAACAAGGAACAATTCATTTGTTACAGTAATTAATAAATATTGGAATAAAATATTATTAAAAAAATTATAAAATAAAATGCAACTTTAACCTCTGTTTAAGTTAGTTAATAAAAATACGACTCTTTATTGTTAATTCATGTCAGCTGAGGTGTATTAAATAATATTAAGAGAACTTCTTATTTAAATAATATTTCAGCAAATGTTGAAATGAACATTAACTAAGATTATTCCGTACATCAAATGTATTTTCATGTTAACAAATGTTGTTAACTAATACGAGTATTACTGGACTAAGTGACTGCACACATGCAGTGAAAGATCATGTGATAAAGTATAGTAAACCAGATGCCCTTGTGATCTGTGCTTCAAGGCCTTGAGGAGATACATCTGTGTGTGTGTGTGTGTGTGTGCGTGCGTGCGTTTGTTTGTCCATAAGAGTGTCATTTGCATCTTTTTCCAAGAATTTCCAGTACCTCCAGAGTAAACAATGCCATGTTGTAAAGGTCCAGTGTATGTTCCTATTTTCAGCCGCCCTGTAGTCTGTGATAGAGAATATATTAATTAATAATCAGACTGTCTGAATATTCATTCCATGTACTTCAGTGGTTCTAAACCAGGGGCCCAGGGCTCACTCAACACACTTGCAATGGGCCCACAAGCTTTAAAATAAGTTAAAACATGAAAGGTTGTGCAATTTAAAATAGCAATAATAATAAAAAGTCATGAAAATGTTTCTGTAGTTATGCAAAGCGCTAAAATATTTTATTGTGTAGATTAGAAATACCAAACAAATCTCTGGTGGCCTATATTTAATATTGTCTTAAAAGATGGGGGTCTTGGAGTCAAAAAGGTTGAGAAACACTGATAAATATCATTACTGTTGGCTATTTTTGTTTCACAAATAAATAACTCACAAAGAATAAATTGTGCCTGTCCATCTCACTAAATTAACTATGCAAATCAAGGAATGGTTCAAATACACCCACATAACAAGAACTCAGAGCAATTTTGCATTTTGCACTGCTCGTTTTGCATCTTGGTGGTTAAACTGGATTGTGGGGGTTACAGAGAGGTTTTTGCTTTAAAATATCTTTCTTAGAAGTGGCAAACTGTTCAGTGAACTGTTCAGCTGCTTTACACTGCAAAGGGATGACAGGAAAGAGAATCGTCCTCTCTAATTAGTTATTTTGTGCTCAGCAGACTTCAGTATAAACGCTCAATACTCAGCGCTGACTAACCTTTCTGTTTGATCGAGTTGTTCAGCAGGATAAAATGTTCCAGAGTGTGCAATACTGCACCTGCTGACTTTGAGAGTCTGCTTCTGCTTTTTGTAATAGTAGAGCTTTTCGTTTGATGTACTCACCGTATCCACCTGTCTTAGAACAGTTCCCTCTCCAAAAAATAAAGGCTTTCGAGCATCCACTAGGATGAGGTCAAAGTATGACTGCCATGGACGGTGTGGAGTGCCATGCTATGACATAAAACATTATTATGAGCAACAATATATGACAGGAAACTCTTTTGAAAGGTTTAATGACAGGCTGGAAAAACAATGTCAATACCTTTGGGCCATGGGGGAAGTCAAACAAGTATGTCATAATTTTCTGTAAAACAAATCAAAACAAAAAAGAAGACGGTTTGTATGTGTCCAAGTTTTAAACAAACCAGTATCATGTGCAGTTGCCTATTGCTCTGATTTAAAACCTAGTGAGCTGCATTCTAAAACTTTCTAGAAAAAAATAATCATCTTCAAAAATTATACAAAGCTATAAAATATAATGAATTATAATAATGAATAAATAAATAAATAAATATAGTAGTACATTTTTTAGTAAATTGCTATTTTTAATAACAAAAAAACAGAAATGTTGATAAGAAAGGTAGTTGAGTGTAGTACCGTATTTCAAATTTGACAGGAATGAAAACAAGGCTTAGGGACAGAAGTACACTGCATTTAAAGGATTATTTAACAAGAGACTGATTATTCAGCTAATGAAACCTTTCCAAAAAAACTTTCAGTATACCAAGAGTTTTGAAAGCTTATGTTGTTGTGAGAATTACATAATCTGTCGACCCTGATTAAGGTCTATTAAAATGTATTATTTTAACCAACATTTGTGTGGTGTGTTATTAGAGTGCTGAACTTTTCCCTAAAGCAAATCGGCCAGTGTAAAGCGATCCAAATCTCTCATTTGTGAGGTTGCCATGTTAGCATGTTCTCGATATGCAGCTAGTTCTGAAACAAATCTTATGTATGTATTTGCATCGGTAAACTCACGGCTGTGTATTTGTAGTCACTGTTGGTGGCTAAGAAAACTTTAGCAACTTCATTCATGCGGCTCAGCAGCAATGGCAACTTGGCCTTTAAATAAAAATAAAAATTAAAAAATCTGTTATTCTCAGAAATACAACACAAACACAACAAGGCACGTCAGTAACTTCAGAAATTAAAAGACAAACTTACATCTTTCACAACATACTTCTCCAGGTTTTCCACTGTTTTCTCCTTCAACGTTCCCTGAGCAAATAAATCAAACTTTTAACAACAGAGCAAGCTTATGATACACATCTAAAACACTTAAATCAAGAATCCAGATCCTACCTGTAGCATTTACATCCATTTCACAGTTAATCATAGCTGCCTGCTATTAATGTACACATCAACGTTACTTTGGCAGATTACTCAGACAGAAAGAGAAACAGAGAACCTTTTTACCTTAAAATGTACCCAGTCTACAGCATCTCGGACATCTTGGAACATGCTCTTGAAGGACATGAAGAGGTCTCCATTCTTAAAGCCTGTTTCACAGCTAAAGGTTTAAAAAGAACAAAGGGACAGCAGAGTAAGAGGCTGAGCTCCAGCTCTGACACACTTTATCGACAGTCAGACATGTTTAAATGGGACAGTCTTCCCTTGTTTGAGGTTGTCCGAGCCAAACAGGAAAGCTCTCTCCCCCTAAAAGGACCAACAGGTGTTTCAGAGGACATGCATCCATACCAAAACACAAATCACAGACTATTATGTTTTAACAGATTTTTATCTAGACTAAATAGGTTTGGCTTTTTTTGTTTTGTTTTATTATTATTATTTTTTTCAGAGTATGAGTAGAATTATTTCCATGCCATTTAAAAGTTATAAATTTAAACTTTTTATTTTGCATGCATTATGATTAGTCATTAGCTAGGTACAGTGAATGGATGATAAATTATGTCATGCACGAACATGAATCCAACCACAGACTATAATCTGCTTGTGTCATCCTGTTTTATAGCATAGTTGTAAATTCTTTATGCTGTATTAGGATTTTCTTATTAAGACATAGTGTGTTTGCTGGTGAACTGATATAGAGAGCTTCAAATAGACCTCACCCAGTAAATGATACTGATTTACTGATACTGAATCAATGGTATGGCTGTATGCAGTGTCCAAGGCAACAGAGTAATAGAATCATAGTCATTGGAACTCCTACCTTGAATATCGGTCACAGTTTGAGAAGAAGTCAACCAGGCAGGCTAAAAGGTATGTTTCTGTGCAGAGAGAGAGAGAGAGAGAGAGAGAGAGAGAGAGAGAGACAGAAACAGAAAGAAGGAGAGTGTGTAAATTGTTCTCAGATCCAGATTATTTTTGTATATAATTTCAATTATATACACTCACCTAAAGGATTATTAGGAACACCATACTAATACTGTGTTTGACCCCCTTTCGCCTTCAGAACTGCCTTAATTCTACGTGGCATTGATTCAACAAGGTGCTGAAAGCATTCTTTAGAAATGCTGGCCCATATTGATAGGATAGCATCTTGCATTTGATGGAGATTTGTGGGATGCACATCCAGGGCACGAAGCTCCAGTGCCACCACATCCCAAAGATGCTCTATTGGGTTGAGATCTGGTGACTGTGGGGGCCATTTTAGTACAGTGAACTCATTGTCATGTTCAAGAAACCAATTTGAAATGATTCGAGCTTTGTGACATGGTGCATTATCCTGCTGGAAGTAGCCATCAGAGGATGGGTACATGGTGGTCATAAAGGGATGGACATGGTCAGAAACAATGCTCAGGTAGGCCGTGGCATTTAAATGATGCCCAATTGGCACTAAGGGGCCTAAAGTGTGCCAAAAAAACATCCCCCACACCATTACACCACCACCACCAGCCTGCACAGTGGTAACAAGGCATGATGGATCCATGTTCTCATTCTGTTTACGCCAAATTCTGACTCTACCATCTGAATGTCTCAACAGAAATCGAGACTCATCAGACCAGGCAACATTTTTCCAGTCTTCAACGGTCCAATTTTGGTGAGCTCGTGCAAATTGTAGCCTCTTTTTCCTATTTGTAGTGGAGATGAGTGGTACCCGGTGGGGTCTTCTGCTGTTGTAGCCCATCCGCCTCAAGGTTGTGCGTGTTGTGGCTTCACAAATGCTTTGCTGCATACCTCGGTTGTAACGAGTGGTTATTTCAGTCAAAGTTGCTCTTCTATCAGCTTGAATCAGTCGGCCCATTCTCCTCTGACCTCTAGCATCAACAAGGCATTTTCGCCCACAGGACTGCCGCATACTGGATGTTTTTCCCTTTTCACACCATTCTTTGTAAACCCTAGAAATGGTTGTGCGTGAAAATCCCAGTAACTGAGCAGATTGTGAAATACTCAGACCGGCCCGTCTGGCACCAACAACCATGCCACGCTCAAAATTGCTTAAATCACCTTTCTTTCCCATTCTGACATTCAGTTTGGAGTTCAGGAGATTGTCTTGACCAGGACCACACCCCTAAATGCATTGAAGCAACTGCCATGTGATTGGTTGATTAGATAATTGCATTAATGAGAAATTGAACAGGTGTTCCTAATAATCCTTTAGGTGAGTGTACAACTGTTCAAATATTTTGGGGTCAGTAAGAATGTATTTATTTATTTATTTATCTGAAAGACCAATGTCAGAAAAAAATATATATATATTTAATAAGATTTCCACTTTAAATAAATGCTGTTCTTTAGAACTTTCTATTCATTTAAAGAATTCCAAAAAAAAAAAAAAAAGGTAAATAATAATATAAAAAACAAATTATGGTTTCCACAAAAACATTAATCAGCAAAATCTATTTTCAACATCGGTAATAATAATAAATGTTTATTGAGCAGCAAAGCAAACTAGTATAATGATTTCTGAAGGACCATGTGACACTGAAGAGCTCCACTTTACATCAGGAATTAATTACATTTTAAAATATATTCAAATAGAGAACAGTTATTTTAAATTGTAATATTATTTAACACAATATGACTATTTTCACTGTACTTTGATCAAATAAATGCAGCCTCGGTGAGCATTAAAGCTTAAAACATTTTACTGACCCAGAATAGTAGAATATTTGTTTGCAACTGACAGCAATCCCAAGCATTTTTGTTGAAAGTGCATTTGAAAAAGCAACAAAACATTAGCTATTTTTTCTTGAAAACAATGCACGTATTGCAGGTAAGAAGGTATTTGTCTAAAACTCTCACGTCATTTGATCAGTTCAAGAGATAATTTGTTTTAAACGGAAAATTCTGGTAATATCTACTCACCTAATGTCATTCCAAAAACATGGCCTTTTTTTCCAAACAAAATGGCAAAGCTGCTTTTTTCCATATTTTCTCATATTGCTTAATGATTACAGATCAAGTTAAGTTGGATCTTAACATAGTTTACCAAAAGCTTCATTTCAAATTATGAATGAAAAAAACTGCTTTAAATGTAATTGTGTTACAGTCATGACCTTAAATTTCAAACTAAAATTAATCTCTGAATCACCATGAATGAATCATGTCATTACTCACTCTGTTCTACAAATGTACAAAAAAATATGCAAAAAATACAAAATCTGGAGAATAACTGCATACAAATACCGGTTTCTGATGAATACATACATTATGGCAGTCAATTAGAACAAAGATTCTCAGGAAGTTACTCAGGAAATTCAAATAAACACACACTCCTCATACATGAGCATTACGAGTTAAAAAAGCAACTGTTAATGTGTCTCTGAATGGCAGCCAGTGACAGGGCTATGTAGGACAGTGATTAAGTGCCTACCTGGAAGGTTAAAGAGTGTGTTGAGGATGTAGAAGCGTTCTGTGTCATCACGCTGGATAAATTTGTTGGGATAGAGCTCTCGGGTGTCAGGGCTGGCAGGGAGCACAGGACAATTATGAGCACATACTCCATAGGTTTCATCAGAGTTCAGTGACCAAGACCATCCAGGCAAGGCTTAATGGTGGCCGGGATTACTCACCCTCGCAGGAAGTTAAAGCCATGGACACAGACCAGGATGTTTCCATAAGCATCTACCTTCAGGAGGTTGCCAAACATGGTGTCAAACACCAGACCTCTGTAAATATAAAAATAAAATAAAGGGTTAAATGTGTAATTTATCCTATAAACATTATATAAAATGATAGTCTTGCTACTGACAACTGTCTCAGATATGGTCTGTCAATGAGAGTTCATTACCTTGTAGGGAAAGTGGGGTCGTAAACAAATCCGAGCAGTTCCTGCGGGTAGCCAATGGAGACCAGCCGCTCCACAGTCAGATCAAAGCCCAAAGATTCATATTCAGGTGACTTGTATACTATTGATAGTGAGATATTCAGTAAGATATATTGAACAGAACAATTAAAATAAAAAAAACTACTATAAAATTCCATCTGTTAGATCACTTCAATTGTGGCTCTTGAATTAGAATAAAAGGGAATAAATTACTACAACATGGCCATTGTTTAACTAAAACAAGAATGATCCCCCATGTTTCCCTGCATGCCACGTACACTCCTAAAGCACAAAACCTAAAAGGTACATTTTAGTTTACCATTAAATGGTACATATTAGTACCTTTTAAAAAGGTACCCACTCAGAGACAGTTTTGTACCTTATTTTCCTCAAAGTGTAATGGATATCCATTTTGTTACATGCTAAAGTATTAGTTGCCCAAACAATTCTCCCATTTTCAAACTGTTGGTGCAACGATGAATATTTTGGCTGTTTATTCTGTAAGGGATCTCAATAACAACTGACCCAAAATAAAATATAAAGATGGCAGCGTAAGTGTTGTATTTAAAGACACTCTGGGAGCGCTCTGTAGAACAGCACCTGTGATACGTGTCGACCCCAACCTTGTCCTTTCACAGAGCAAAGGGTACCAGAACATTCACATTACTAAGGCTTAGCAGGGCCATGTATGCCCTGTGATCTAATCCAATATGAAACCAAACCCACTTGCCCTAAAAGATTTAAACCCAATTAGATCCCAAGCCTCTGCAGAGGGATTTGGGTGGTATTTCAGCAACAAAAGGCATTTCGTGAGACCCTAACCACAAAGTCTGTTGCTCCATCCTGACACCCAACTGAAGAAGAAATTAAAATTAGACAGACATGTATAGAACAACGGCTTCAGCAAAGATAAGGGTTACTAATCTGTATACAGACACGCTTAAGCTCACATCACATGTTGTTGTGGAAGAGCTGGAAATGTGTTATGCTTGTTGTTGATGAGGTGGCAGGTCAAAGGGCAGAAGCCCAGAAGTATCTCTTGAGAGTATGGAATGAGAAGGAGAGGGGTGCCTCAGGGTGAACTCCTAGGTCCATTGCTAATGAATGCTGAGACGTGTTTGACCACAACGACCTGCTTGTTTTTTTTTGTTTTGTTTTTTTGCCGGAATGTTGTTTTTCTGTAATAGGCTTGTGTTTGTGCAAGTCTGAACATTGTTTGTAAAGATAAGTTCAATAAAAATACTAGCTTTATTCTGTTATGGTACTTGAGAACACCTTTGTATCTATAATTGTTGTATTTTGTGCAGTTTCTCGCTTTCAAAACCATTATTCTCAATAAACAAATAAATAAATTCCTTGATGGTCACGGACATGAGACACATTTTATATAACAGAAAAAATAGCAATGGTTCCACACTGTCCAAGACCTTTGATCAAAATGCTGTGTTATTTTGTACAAGCCACAGCAATGTAAGAGTTTTTCTATTTTTTCCACATCTACTAAATTCTTTGGTATTTTACTAATCCATGTAGCTTATCAAAGCCTAGTTTTTCCAGTTCCATCTAAATTACTTCAGAATTGACCAATCTTTGAGTTATATGAGACATATTTGTAGGCTTGCCTCCAGTGAGTTTCACAGTCTGTTCTAGGCTTGTATCTCTACAGATGTATGATAGACAGGCTGTGGAGGGGGAGGAGGATAGAAATTAATTCCCCACAGAGCCATGGCCAGAAGTACAGGCACATACAGGCAAGCAAATCCCAACAGAGTCACTAACTCAGGCCAGATTCTTCCACCCAGATAGCAGCTGTATACAAACTCAACTGCCCCTTCCCTTTCTGTCTCTCTCTCCTCTCCACGATGTTCCACGAAGCTACAGTGAAACCTATTTTGAGCCTCCTTTTCCCTCTCAGTCACTATTCCCATCATCACTCTTTGCTTAACTGCATACACCAGTGTTGACCTTGGACAATGTTGGCCTTGAGCTAGCATACTTCTGCTAGGGTGAAAAGAAAATATTTTTGGCAGTTTTACTGAGGCCTGCAGACAAAAAAAATCTATACCCCATTATATGTGGCCTACATTAAGAATAGGTAAAGATTTTTTGAGGGGTGACATTAGTTTATGATTATATTGACAAAAAGACAGGTATGCACTGCTGTGAAATACAGGTCAAACTTCAGTTAACATGACCATTAATGTATTTACAGTTCAAGTGAAGTAAAGGAGCCTCAGACAGATTTGATCAACTATTAGCAAACAACTAGTCAACATAATCCAAATTCTCAACAAATTAGTTCTCCTTATACATAAAAAAAATAAGATTAAATAAATAAGCTGGGAAAATACTCCTCATAAAATATCTACTTGAAGTAGCCCCCTGAGCTTTCAATAATTTAACAACATACTTAATGCTAATGTAAATAGTTACTTTTAAGGGTGTTCACATTTGGGTTCACTCTTGCACCATCCAACACTTCAAGTCGCAATTCAAATATTTATGTCTAAGATTTATGTCTTCAAACGTTCAAATCCTCAAGGTGTTTATTTTGGTAGAAAATTGGTTAAATGCTGCAAACTTCTTTGCACAAACATGTTAAAAATTATGTAAATATGAATGGTAATTAAGTGAACCTATAGTGCACATTAAACTAACAGTTTGTGAAGTTTGTGAGAAGCAGCATTTATCGAGCAAAAACATGGCAAACTTTAAAAGTGTAAATGAACACAGTGCCACTATTCACTCTGAAACACGCAGTGCAACAGATATAGTTCTTTAATTGCATTACAGCCTTTTATTAAATAATCACAGTTATTCCTCAGTAGTTTTCAAACCCTGGGAACTAGGGGTGTGCGATATTTATCGTTCACTCATTTTGCAAAAAACAAATAAAAACATGTCTTGAGAGTCCAAAAGTATTAACTGTGTGACGAAGCCTATTAGAATGCAGTTAGAGTGCTACTATAATTCAAGGTTTGAAAGAAAAAATATCCTTGTATGAGTTTTTGCTTTGTTATACTTACAAGATATGATATGGTTAAGTAGTACGAATTTAAAATTCATTCCTGAATGAATTGTTTTTGAACAAATTGTTGGAGTCATTGATTCAGTGTCTCATTCGTTTGAATCAGCCATTTTGAATAAATCGTTTGAATGAACGATTCAATGAATCACTCATTAAGACACGGACTTGCTGCCACCTACTTGCGACTTTAATGTCATATATATTTATCGATGACAACTCTAAACCAGCCAAGGTACAAGCACGAAAACACACTCAGGAAAAAATCGCTTCATTACTATTTCGAAAAAAATCCCAATACATATTGAGATATCACTTATTGTCAATATCGAACACCCCTACTGGGAACCCTGCCCTAAACCAAACATGGTTTGCTAACCTGGCAAAGCTATTGTTCAGCTGGTTTATCTGTGGCCAAAACCTTGCCTGGTGATCAGCTAAGACCAGTAAACTCCCTTTTCAACAGGTATATGAGTTTTCATGGGCAAGATCGTATCTTCATCATCACCAATTTAAGCCGATGCCAGAGAGCTTTCATCTCCAGTATTACTGAATGTGGTAAGATGACACCAGCTAAATCATGCCTTAGTCTTCTGTATACATGACACAAACAAGCGTCCTACTTGTCCACTCTATTATATTGAGGCAAACTGATTATTAGTCAGCAGTGAAGAAAACTTATTTTTCACCACTATGTGAAAGTTCTGTATTTTTCTGCAGCTCCAAACGTGTTTGCATCGACCTGTGTGTCAGCATAGAGCCACCAAGGCCATGAAGATTCATGTTTCTTTCACCATACACTCCCGGAGAGATTATTACATATGCATGTGTGTTAAGAACGAGGGTATGATGTCAGGCTGGAGATCACAGATCAGGTTACCTTCAGCAAGAAAATAACATTTGTATCATCTTGCAAGGTAAACAAACTCCCCAACCCCTCAGTCCGTTTATCAAGCTCTCCCTAACTTGAATGCTTTAGCTGCATTAAGCCTCTGGTTGACTTTGGTTTATTCTGTCAGGTTTTTATACAACAGAATGCACCCTTAAAGACTGTCTTTAATTTACTAAATTGATTAAAAAATCTGAAGCGATCTGAAATTTCTCTGCCATTTAAACAGCGTCCTGTGAAAAACCATCTAGTCTGTACAAAGAATGCAGAGGTGACGGGTTTCATCGGTGATTTAATGGACTGTCAGGTTGAAGAGCTGTCAACACCAAGCTTAGATGGAGAGTTTGTGCCACAGCTCTGTCCACGTGCAGGGTATTATCTTGAACGCTGGTCCCAATCACAAAGGGGATTTGGTTATGGAATGGACTCAATAAGCAACAGGAAATACTAATCAGGGCTTGGAAAGTGGTCTTAAAACCCTGTATGGTTTGATTTAATGCTTCTTGATCTCAAAGCCTGGATTTGAGATCAAAAATAAATGCTAACATCTATTAGTATTCTATTGTAGAGCCACAGAAAAAGAAAATTGGTCTCCACCAAGAGTGAAAAGTGAAAATTTGTCTTGAGAGGCTTATGAACATAACATAATTATGGAATAAATAAAAGATTGCTGAAAATTAAAGAATTTTGTGTAATTTATTATACCTCTTGATTCATCTGATTTATTATACATTTTTTTATAAAGTCATGAGAGGGAGTAAGTGATGACAAAATTTAAATTTGTACTATCCATCAAGAATGGCATATTGTAATATTGTAAGCATTTGTGAGCCAAAGCATTTGTGTGCGTTTCCTCTTATTGATTGTTATGGATTTTTGAGGACCTCTAAACTGTGGTTGCAACTTGATCAGAGGATAAGAAACAATATAGCTTCGCACTTGTAAACATTTGCACTTGGTTACAGCCAGCTGTAATGTGGAGGATGTCAACAGCTGAGCAGCCTCAGAATTTAGCTTAAGCCATATTAGCTGCTGGCTATGATACACGCTATCCACATCTAAAGAGTCATCCATTTTAACTGTCAAAGAACTGATCTGCTTTCGCAGGGCCCACAGCCCGGATTTAGCGAGGACCTTATCCACCACTAGCAGCTGAGTCCCTGGGACCAATAACAGAAAGCAAAGGGATTTCAGAAACCCAATGCATCTGATCCATGATAAACTGTTGCACCATAAGAATCAAACCGTCTCTTATTTCAGGTTCTTGCTGACCAAAATATCATAAATTAAGCTGCAAATAAGGTGGCTTGTTTATGTTGATGGTCGTTCCAACAAACTAAGCCCGTAGCCAAAGACAAACTCTAGGGTTTAGATCATATAAAATGAGGCAGTTTGTGTATACGAGACATCACCTCAATTTTCCAGATTCCAAAACCAGACGAGGAGTGGCTAAATATACCCAAGAATCCTACTGTATGTTTACCCTGAGATTCTAAGCAAGAGTGTTACTGGCTCCAAGAGACGCCCAAACATAAGGACAAATATTTGTATTTTTTTGTTAGAAATTGGCACATTCCTAGGGTTATAGAAGCAAAGGGGGATTTGGACTGTGAACATTTAAGCATAATCAAAGGAAGTAGGAAACAACTTGCCTGCTAAAGTGTAGTCCATGTCAAAGCCGAAGCATTTAATCTTTTCCATGGCCAGACTTCTGTTCACAAACACTCTGGGGAAGAAGGTGAAACAGTCAGAGGCGTGTTTGGTGGCAATGGTCTACAATTCTCTATTTTGAGAAATACAAATTAAATTAAATTAAATGGCTCGCTTTCAGAAAACAAAATTTACAAAAAAATTGGCATTCCCAGCAATAAATAAACTCCCATCTCTGGGCCAACATGCTAAGAGTGATCTGAATTTATTTTGAACACTGGCAGCTCTGTGCTTTAGTCCACAAACCATGATATCTAATGATCAGGATAGGAACACAAAGGAAATTCTGAATCACTCCCTGTGTATGCATATAATCTGATACTGACACAAATAAAACCACAAACAATAACTGACAGGTATTTGCACTGCTATTGTATCCATAGTTTTACAAGAGATTCAAAGTTTATATTGCAGCCAGAAACAATTTCAACAACATAAAATAGCATTTTTAAACTTGAAAGCAGCTGAATACATGTAAAGTAGTATATTTTTATTACATAAAACAAAGATAAAAAGTGGAAATGATAATCAGAGACATCAGACCAGTACTAAACGCATTTGTAACCCTCTAAAAATGTACACAACTTTAAAAAGAAAATAATTAAAGTTATTTTGATCAACCCTACCTTGTGGTGGCATAACACTGGACTACATCCCATGATTCACTTTTCCAAGTAGAACCTGTGCACTGCATTCTGAGTGGATGCCACTGCTCTAGCTGGTCTGTCAAGCCCATTTCTCTGTTCACCCTGTTACCCCCACACAAACAATAGCCCCCTCTCTCTGCTTTCTTGTGACTGAATTTCTGACTTGTTGCAAAAATGATTGTGCCAGTTCTATAGCATTCTCTGGTGTTGAGCCAGTTGTTGAGTTAAGGGTTGTTTGCTTCCCTTCAAAGACATCTAGAACAATCAACAACAGCAGGAAGAACCAGGCGGGTGCAGCGGCTCAGACAACAGAGTGTGCATCACTAATTAGAGACAGCCGGTAAACAGATTACTCCCGTATCTCCAATGGATCCTCATTGTTGCACTATTCTGTAATAGGCTACTTATACTGTACCAGAGACACTATAAAGGGGAGGAGACAAACCTCTCGTATAAAAATAAATAGAAGAAATATGGTGACTGTAGAAATGGAAAGTCCCACCATTCAGCTAAAGAAGCCAATTGCCTCTTTGTTTACTTAGAAATGCGCATGACACGTTTGTTTGTTTACTTAGAAAAATGCATGTGAAAATGATTAAGTAATATTTGTTTAGCAATATTTTGTTGAAAATAGGGACTTGCCAAAATGAACAATTAACCAAAACACAAAAATCAAAACTAAGCCAACAAACAAAACCAAAAATAATATATTTGGGTAGTTCAATTTGGTTAATTGAGTAACTGAGTAATTGAGCTTGGTATTCTGTTTTGGGTGTCATGTTTTTAGGTCACAAACTAAATGAAGTTCAACAACGAGCTGTCTCTTGATATTTCAGCTGAATAAACTTAATATATTGCTGTTTTAGCATCCTTTTGGTCAATGATCACCCTCCAAAACTATTTGGGCTATTTGATTGCGGAAATTGTGTATCACTAGTTGAAATGCCATCTTGATAAACTGATTAAAAGTTTTCAGTTCCTTGTAGCCTTGTATACCAAGATGGCTGCCACATATAAAGGACTTTGATTGTTCTCTACAGCAATAAGGGTCACAGATTTTGTGTCATTAATATAGGATATCCTGATATAAAAGATATAGAAGATATTGACAAGTTGGATGAATTCCACCTAAGTTCTTGATCATCAGAGTGGTAGTTTTCAGTCTCTTGCTTTTTACCAACAGTACATAAATAGCCTGGGTAGGAGTGTTACTAAGATGGACGTCGCAAAAACAGATTTACTTAGAAACATTTTTTTTTTTCTACACAGCAATGAGGGTCACAGATTGTGTGTCATTAATGTACATCAAGACCATATTCTTTGTTTTTCTCATTTTTACAGCTTCACCACTACGTTCCACAGAGTTTTCAAATTTTTCACTGCACATCTCACACACCAGATAACACCACTGCCTTTGGACCTCAAATAGACTGTACAGAGAGTGGAATCCCTGCCATGACCCTCACATTTACTTTTCCTTATCTAAACCCACTTATCTGAGTAATGGAACAAGGCAGTGAACTTTTGGCTTCAGCACAGAGAAATGTAAAGTCAAAGTTCACATATAGAAGGAAGAGTAAACTAAACTCTATTTCAGACGTGACCTTTGGTTGGATTAATGCCACAAGTGACGGTGTGCTAAAGGGGCATATTACTGCAAAGAACTGAATGGCACACCTCTTATCTACTGAAGATTGCATAATGCCACTGCATGGCAAATTCCATACTTGTGGGGTTCCACAAGCTCCTCTATATTCTCTAGTCACGTGTTCCATGTGCCCGTTTTCTCTATGTAGTTTGAAACATCGCTGCAGGGTTTGGCCTATAATTAGGTAACTCCATTCTTTATTTTAATTTACAATCCCAATTTACCAGAGGAGCTGCTGTCTAAATAATAGGCTCTTTTCTTGACAGAGTTGCTTACATTCTTAATGTGACTCATAAAATGTAGTAAGGAATGCTCAGTGAAAACTATTATAAACCCAGACTCAATTCAGAGTCTTCTAAAATGAGTGGACTGCAAACAAATTACACTTTATCTAAATAGAAAGAATTAAAAATAAAGCACAAAATGCAATTTCCTTTTAAGGAAATGATGTCTCTGAATTCTAACTGACAAATATATCTTTCTAAGCCATCCAAACACAGTTGTTATACAGTCAATTTATTCTATACCTATGATAGGCCTCTCTCCTGTATTTCTTCATCGCCAGGCCATCCATGTTTGCTGGGAGATCTGCATAGTCCTGAAGTCGATCGCTCCATGACGTCGTCATCATTAAATCTCTCAGTTGTGAATCTGTAAAAGATTTAAAAATCTCTTAAATAGGCTACTTTGAGAAAAGAGAAAGAAACAGAAGAACCTTGATTAATGTTTTTTTTAAGTGGCACCATTAAAGTATGAATGCACTAATTGCATCAGAATCAAGAAAGACAAGTGTAACGACTTGATTTGATTATCTGAGTAATTTAAACAGATAGTCTTTATCTGATTGTTTCTCATACAAGAAAAGCCCACTCAGTCATTGTGAAATCAATTTTGTACTGCTGACTGAAATGTTTGACAAACATCAAGTCCTCTATTACATTTTCACAACTCCTGGTAAAGATACTCTGCGTTCCAAATGAGCTTGCCAATACAAACAACCCCTGCATTTGAAATACTTGGTTTTTGGTATGGAAATGGTTCAAGTACGTGAACAAAATGAAGGCAAGCAACCAGAAACCAGTTAACCTCTCTCTGTCTCTTGAAAGAAGTTAAATTACACCTTACAAAAAA
This sequence comes from Barbus barbus, assembly GCF_936440315.1. Classification (NCBI taxonomy): domain Eukaryota; kingdom Metazoa; phylum Chordata; class Actinopteri; order Cypriniformes; family Cyprinidae; genus Barbus; species Barbus barbus. The sequence continues at coordinate 18,659,810 of NC_136735.1, read as the reverse complement.
AATTAAGCACCATCCAAACTATTGAAGCAAGATGAATGACATGCTGCATAGAAGCTTGAGTCAGCATACTGGGCTCCAGTAGTGGCCTTCACAAAGGCTGACTTGCACAAACAAGCTGGAGACCTTAAGGGCAAAGGAAGGAGATTTTCCCACCAGCTGTCTATTTTATGATCGGTAAGCTGAGGGAAAAGGTGATGTGAGCCAGTAGAGTTTGAAAAGAACTTCAGGCGGTGCTGAAAATCATTCTCTTCTGTAATATTAAAATAATAAAAATAAAAAAACACTCTCACTCTTTTTTAAATATTCAGACATGCCCCCTAGGACAAACAACAGAAAAAAACAGGCCTCCTTCCACAAAAAAAAAGAAAAAGCTTTCATTTAATACGCAAAAAAATACCCCAAGCGGGCAGGTATAATGGTTCACTCACTGTGGTCTGTCAGGCTGATTTGCATCTAATTTTTGGGGAAAACCAGAAAGAGAAAGAAGGTTTTTCTTTCTTTTGAGTGCATTTGGTCCTTGAACACCAAAGACACACAAAAAGAGAGAGAGAAAGAGACAGAAAGAAAAAAACACCTTTGTTTATATTGGCAGGATCTTCAGCTATCATGGGAGAAGTTGAAGGCTGATGGGTTTTGGTAACTTTTCAGCATGTATCTCTATATTTAGCAATATTTAACCCTATATACACTTCACAAACTGTGGAAATTAGATATTAATAAATATCCAAACATGGTTTGAACCACATTTAGCTTCAAAATCTTACAAGCCATTGCCTCCTTGCAATAACTTAATGACAGTAGCTGTAGGAGACTTAACACTGGTGACTAAAACATACTGAACTCATTTGTTGACTTGCACTATTTAGATGCCTTTTTCAGGTCATAACCACAAAAAGTTACATTCAGCTGCTAAAAAACAAGGACAAAGCCCCCGAAGACGGTTGAAGAGCTGGCTGGTAAGCAGCTACAGAATTTCCCACGAAAATGGCTGAAACAGAGGTTGACATTTAGACAGTTTTGATATGTAAAGGATGTATTAACATTAAGCATCCACGGTGTTCGGTATCGCGCCTGGTAGGCTATCTTGTTGGTTTATTTACGCTAGTGTAAAATATATTTTATCCTGGCTGAACACAGCGCATTGATAAACATAATGTGAGCTTCGCGCAAAACATCACCTATCTATTCAAGCTGAACAAACACTGACACTAACAACAACTGTAAGTTCAACCATATTCGCTCACTTACCTTCCTTCCGTCGGTAACGTTACACAAAAGCTCGAGCAAAGGCCGCGCTTTATATATACAGTATCAATATATCAAAGATCAATAAGACAGGATGCACCGCAGTAGCTTCTCAAGTGAAGCAGAAAGTCTTACTGTTAATGTGAATCAAAAGCTCGTCTTTTCATTACCGTGCTGTAAGCAGTTGTTGAGGGGCAGGACAAGGCGGTGCTTGCGATGTGGCTACATCCAGAGGAGGTGGAGCAAAACCTGTCATCACATCAGGGACGGAGAAATGTGAAGGCGGGACCGTCTCAGCCTCTTGAAGATGGTTGGTCTACTGACAGCTCATTGTTTACAGGATTTTTTTTAGCCAGGTCTTGTTCACAGTAACACTTTGCCATAAGGTATTGCAGTATTTGTTAACATTAGTTAATGCAACAGTTAAAATGAACCAACAAAAATGTTCCAGCATTTTGATCAATGTAGCCTATTGAACAGATGAGTTTTCAAACTGGGGTTTGAACAAATGAAACATCTAGCACAACACTGTTATAGTTAGTAGAAATAAACATAATAATGATAATAGAAACGAAATATTTTCATTATAGAAACAAAATATAATTTGTAATATGTATTATAATGTATTTTAATATTTATTATGATGTATTTAATATGATTTTAATAATTTTTCACATTATAAAAAGGGTCCTGTATTGCTGCCTTTTAAATTTTAGGATGGGGTCCCATGCATGCAGCAGGATAATCTTTAATATCTGGGGTCCATGGCATCTAAAAGACTGAAAACATTGAACATTGTACGTTGAACTGTTATGAACTAATGAATTATTTCGAAATTAACATTAACCAAGGTTAATAAATTGTGTAATAATTGTTCATTATTTCATGACTAATTTAGAACTATAGAAATTTCGGTCTCATTTTTTAACACTGGTTTATGAATTAGCTAAAATGAACTAATAATGAGCAATATATACAATATTTGTTAATCTTTGTTAAAGTTAGTTACAGTTTTTTTCAGCTGCTTACACACATTTTCATAACTTTGCCTCTTTTTTCAAAACTTTAAACACAAATCCAAGAATTGCAAAAAGCCTCATATCTCTTCCAAAATGAAGCACTGCATTCAAAATATCACAAACACATCTCAAAAGCAAACATTTGCAAACACCTTTGCCATAATATCAGTTCCTGTTAGATATTTGTGTTGAATAGGGAATTGTGTGTTGTGTCATCATTTTAAATCATTTTCATTTAATTTCACTACACATCATATTTTATCTACATAAAACTTTCATTCAAAGTAATTGCTTTAATGCTTTTAACTTTCCATTTGCATCTCTTCTCTGTGTTTTATTTAACCAATCACATCATTTAATCTGCCTGATCTTGTTAGTCAATGAATCACTGGTACAGCTATAGATTTCTAGATTCTATATAGATCAATTCTATGGAACTTGTTTGGAGTTTCTGAAACGGATAACAATATGATGAATTCTCATTAAAAGCTTAAGCAATTTTTCTCAGATGAAACCCACAATGTTCAAAGCGTGTGAGTGTGTGTGTGAGTGAGTGCGTGTGTGTGTTTGCGATAGAAAGAGAGTTAGAGAGAGAGAAAAAAAAACGGTTGCAGTTTGTGAACAATGAACTAGACAAAGTAAAGGAGAAGAAACAGTGACCGTGAATCTAGATTGATCAGAGATGCCTGTGTGGAGACGGTCAAATTACCGTAACTCACCCTTCATCTGAGAAGTGCCATGTCTGGCACTGGTAGGTGAGAGTGGGTATGAAGATAGTGTTGATGAGTTTTGCCTTTGTACTAACGCAGATGTTGGGGTGTTTAAGGAGAGGGGCAAGCTGATAGGTAGTGCCATAATATAGATAGTGAGGTTGGTTTAATCAAATTAAATAATATTATTTTAGTAAAACCAGTTAGTTTGGATGTTTTAAAGTGTATTAAACTAAAAATGGATCTCATGGTACAAAGCTGTCATTGGTACAAATGCTAAAAGGTACATTTTTGTACCATTATTTACCCCCTAAGTGGTACATATTAGTACTTTAAAGTACATACAGAGGCGGACAAAGTACACAACTCCATTACTTGAGTGAAAGTGCAGATACTGCTGGTCAAATGTTACTCCATTACAAGTGAAAGTTGTAAAGACAGATTTTTACTTAAGTACAGAAGTACTTGCATTTAAAAGTACTCAAGTACCAAAAGTAAATTTCCTTTTTTATGTCAGTGCACTGTTTTATTTTTATTGTATGTAAGACTTGCAATACCTCTGAAGCAACTTCCAATGCATTACACCTACTGAATACACTGACTAGCTTGTAGTATCTTTGGAATAAAGAGCTTTTAGAAAGTTAAAAACCTATAGAAATAAAACAAGTGAGGAAAAAATAAAATAAAATAAAATAAATAAATAACACCCCTGCCCACCCCGACAAAAGCAGGATGGTAGTGATCTCTCACAACTCTGGCAGTGTGTGCACACATCTACGTGTAGCCATTCATCCATCCATGTATACAGAGTGAAAAAAAAAAAAAATCTGCTTTAAGCCTGCTTTAAAACCCAGCAACACAACTGTAACTGTATAACTTTACAACAGCAACACTGCTTTAACAAAAAAGCAAAACAGCAAGATTTATTTGACATCATCGCTCTTGCGGTATGTTGATGTCATACACAGAACATCTGTGCAGTGCTGCATCAAGTCAAACACCTATTGTGTTTTATTAGGAGACGCACAACAGTTGTTCTGTGGCTTTATAGGTAATATTTTCGTGTACACAGTTTTGCAAAATCAGACAATATTGTGTCTAATACGTACCACAATATAAACTTCTTAATATTGAATCGCTGTAAAAACATATCACATTTGCAACTGGTCAGTGTTAAAAAATGCTGGGAAAATCACTTTACTTAACCCGACAAGAGTGATTACTGATATGCTGTCAAAGTAGTGAAGTTAAAGTCACAAGTTTCCAGAAAAAAAAAATGCTCAAGTAAAGTAAAGATACTCAAAAAGTGTACTTAAGAACCATACTCAAGTAAATGTACTCCACTACTGTCCGCCTCTGAGTACATATTCATACTTATTCATATTTGTAAGTATTTATATACCTTTTGAAAAGGTACCCCCACAGTAAACTTTTGTTCTCATATTGTATCTCATTTATCTAATTTATTAGTTATTAGTTCACGGGGTGTATTTAAACAAAACGCCTGTCAACTGAAGTTTCCTGTTTCAAAAAAAAAAAAAAGAAAAGAAAAGAAAAAGAAATAAGAAAAGAAAAAAGAAAAGAAGGTATCATAAATATCAGTTACAGTCCAAAGTAGGGCTAGCTGCATCCTGCGGTGGACATCCAACCCCGCCCACATCCAAGTGTGACGTCATAAGTCACGCCCATAGCAAATACAGCCACGCCCACTTCGAAGCGTTATGTCAGAGACCACGCCCTTATCCTAGACGTCACTTCTTGTGATTCCCCATCTGGGTACTGGGGAAACCCGGAAGTAAAGTTATGTCAAAGCAATTTAAGGCTGTTTTGGAGGTCTAAACAAAATAATGTTGTTTCGTTTTACTAATACACGTTTTCTTATTTCTTTAAAGGATGTCTAGGCTAAAATGGCACAACTTAAATCTAATATATTTAATATGTCTGATTCACATTTATTATGATCGATTTTAAACCTAAAACAGATTTATCAAATTTAAAGGGGACAATTAGATTTTATTCATTTATAATTGTCATTTAATTTTCTAAAGATGTGTTCCACTTATCATAAAGTGTTAATAGTTCTCCATACAGGTCTTCATAATTGTCAGTTCTCCATACAGTATGCAGTAGGATACACATACATATGCTGAATAGAGATTGCTTGCTTTGATAGATTATAACAAGTAACATGGCATTGATATTCAGGCCTTGTTCATCAACAAATCTTTATATGAAGTGTGTCCAGGTCCTCCACATATTTAAAGATGAATAAACAGACATCCCTTGCTTCACTGGGTATTTTTATATTTATTATTTTACAAAAATAATTAAATAGAAAATTTTACAAAAAATATATGTTCTATAAGAGATCTGTTCCAGCCATCATAAATGAACAGCTGAATGATCAGATAAACAGTTCTTGAAATGCAGTACACATACATACATAAACTACATTCATTGCTTTATTAGATTATTGATTATAGATATAGATGATACTATATAGATTATTTATTAGAAACATGGCATGGACTTTCAAGCCTTGTTCAGCAAGACAATTTGATATATGTCCAGCTCCTCCGGATACTCAAACAATCAGAATCAGAAATCAGATAACGAAATAAACAAGTGATGAAAAATAAATTTGTGAAAACAATACACAATAGACAAAAGGACAATAGACAATATATTGTATTGTACAGATGTGCTACAGTATATACAAATTATGCAAGAAAATGTGGATAGATGTATGATATATTAAATCAAAAACTTATGTATAATAAATATAAGTATGGATAGTTGGGTATTGCACATGTTTTATTGCACAGTGGGGAGAATGTTTAACTGTTTGTGAGGTAGATGGCCTCTGAGGGAAGAAACTGTTTCTGTGTCTGGTCGTTCTGGTTCTCAGAGCTCTGTAGTGTCAACTAGACGGTAACAGTTCAAAGAGAGAGTGTGCTGGGTGTGAGGGGTCCAGAGTGATTTTACCAGCCCTTTTGCTCACTCTGGATTAGTACAGTTCTTGGAGAGAAGGGAGGGTTGTACCAATGATTCGCTCAGCAGTCCGGACTACCCTCTGTAGTCTTCTGAGGTTAGATTTGGTAGCTGAGCTGAACCAGACAGATATTGAAGTGCAGAGGATGGATTCAATGTTGGCGGAGTAGAACTGTTTCAACAGCTCCTGTGGCAGGTTGAACATCCTCAGCTGGCGAAGGAAGTACAACCTCTGCTGGGCCTTTTTAACAATGGAGTAAATGTGAATGTCCCACTTCAGGTCCTGAGAGATGGATAGAAAGACGATTCAACTCCAGGTAGTCTTTGATGGCATTCTGTTGATTTTTACCATCCATCTGGAGTAAGGCAGGCCCTTTCACCTCCCCACAGAATAACTCATGGTAACTCTGTATCCAGCACCATGCTGGACCAATGTCCCTTACAAACTTCCACTTTATGTCCTCTTGGCGCTCCTGTTAAAAATAGAGAATACGTGTGTGTTGGGGGGGCATATTTGTCCACTAAATAGTATTTACCTCATCATTCTACATACAAGAATGTTTTAAACCACAAAAATCAATCCATCAATATCTAGAGAAATGCTCCCACCATACCTCCATGCACCACTGCATGGCTTATGTGGTCCTCCAAGTGAACTGTAATGAGTAATTTTCTTTACTGGTGAAACTGCAGCAGGGACCCCTCATCCCGGCAGAACTGCTCTGCATCAGGCTAGGACCAAAAATGCGTAGAATGCTGTACAACATGACAAACAAACATTGACAATCATTATGTGATCTTTCCATTGATATAGAATAATACAAAGGTAATTTGTCACAAACACAGAGGTATCCAGCAATTCATAGTGAAATGATGGTTGTTCAACCAAGTTACTGTGCAGGGGTACTGTGATCAGTGTATATCATTAAAAATAGCATATGTATGTGTGTGAGTATTGTGTGTGGGGGGAGGTAAGTACATACTATATTTACATATATATAAAGACTATATGTGTGAAAGAGATGAGTGTTATAAAAGAAAATTGCACATTCAGTCAGCATTCATTTTATGTTGTAAGAATCAGTGCACTAATAAATATATAGTGCACTGATTAGTATGGCATCAAATTAACTCTGACTGAATGCTATTTTTTTTTATAACCTTTTTTTTAAATAACACATAACACTCTCACCTACTCAAACACACTTTATCCCTCTCACATATGCATCTATCTCTGCCCCACACACATGATATTTTTAATGATGTACACTGATCACAGAACCCTTCCACAGTATCTTGGTCTTGCTAGATAACACACACGCACACATACATACCTATTTATAAGTTGCTACTAGCTAATAGCGTGCCTGTGTGCATTTCAAAACACATACTAAGCATGCCGAACTGTTGTTTATACACATGCACACAAACGACGCACACATTCATTTGTCAACGTCTTAAGTCTTCGTAAAGACCAACGTTTTCCTTTTTTTAACTTACCAACACAGCAAACTTCTTCATTTTAGCGATTGGCAAACAATTCGACTTATCTTCTTATCGATCCTTCTTCCTGTTTCAAAATAATAAGAATGTGAATCTGATGGCCACACAGGACATGGAAATTGGGCTAAACCTTGCTTTGTGCGTTTGCCTGCATTCTGTTAAGATCTAGAAGCGCCCATGAGATGGCAGCACTGTATAACTGACTGTCTCATAGACATACAGTATTTACTGTGTAGCCCTATCTCACACAGCCTTTACAGTCGTGACAAATTGAACATATTATAACTGTATTACATTCCCGGATTATAGATCTAAGATACAATTTTAGATTTAAAAATAAATCTACGATAGGCTGTTTGTGATTTTTGTTTGGTATGTGAGAATCTAGCCCAAGGCAAGATAGTGTAGAAGCAAAGTTCCCTTTGCATTAATATTTTTATAACTCAAAACGGACTAAAGTAAGAAAAAAAAAAAAACCTAGGCTTGCTTTATACTTTTACAGAAAAAAAGAGCATTCCCAGAATTCCCTGCACCACCCATCGCAGTTGAACCCAATTAACTCGTTATTACACTTATTTGGCATTTCACACAATCATATTTTATGAACAGATCAATAGCAAATTTAACATAACTTAACTGTATAACATAACAATCACTACATGTGCAGAATTGTGAAATATAACTGCCATACGTAATGCACCGTCACTTGATTTTATTTTAACACCATCACAGCCGCAGTTTTTACATTATAATTTTGTCTTTTTATTCTAAATAATAATAATAATACAACGTTATCATAATGATATGTGTTCTTGACAGAGTTGTGTGCTATTTCCAAGGGTGGGGTGGCAGTAGGTATTTTTCACAGATGTGACGTGGTCGTGTATGAGTGAGTAAATTATGATATTTTGCTGACATCAGCACTGCGCCAAAAAGGACAGTTCCATCCGCTTGCTGCTGCCGACCCCAGTCTCCTGTGAAATACAGAACACAAAAAGGTATAAAGCACTCTTTGCGCCTTTAAAAGTTAAAATAACCCATAGATCAGCTTATTTGTCGTATTTTTTCAGGGTCTGTCCACCTGAAACATCTGCAGTAAGGAAGGTTGAATGCGAGGAGCAGCACGGGTAAATTATTGATTGGGACGGTCCTGCTATAAAAGGAGACGCCGCCTGGGTTCTGCTCCTTGTCTTCAAAACGCCAAGATGAGCTACGGATCCGACATCTACTCCGCCTCTTCCTACCGGAAGCTCTTCGGGGACTCCACCCGCTACTCAGCCTCTCCATCCCGGCTGGGCAGCTCCCGGAGCGGCTTTAAGTCCCAGTCCACGACCCGCTCCAGCATCCCAAGCTCCTACAAGCGCACCACACGATCTGGCTTCCCATCTTCATCCTTGACTCTGGAAAGCTTCGACTTCACCCAGAGCACAGCGCTTAATAATGAGTTCAAAATTATCCGCACCAACGAGAAGGAGCAGATGCAAGGGCTCAATGACCGTTTCGCGATGTTCATCGAGAAAGTTCGCAATTTGGAGCAGCACAACAAAGTGCTGGAAGCCGAGCTCGTGACCCTGCGCCAGCGCCAGACAGAACCGTCCCGTCTGGCCGAACTCTACCAGCAGGAGATCCGAGAACTGCGCTCCCAGCTCGAGGAACTTAACGCGGAGAAGAACCAGATGATGTTCGAGCGCGACAACATTGAGGAAGACCTCCAGAAACTCCAGGAGAAGTTCGAGGAGGAGATGAGAATGCGCGAGGAGGCTGAGCAAACGCTTAGAGCTTTCAAGAAGGACGTGGACAACGCCGCTATGGTGCGCCTAGACCTGGAGAAGAAGGTCGAAGCCCTTCTGGACGAGATCAACTTTATGAGGAAGGTGCAGGAGGAGGAGGTCACTGAGCTCATGAACATGATCCAGGCTTCCCAGGTGTCCGTGGAGATGGAAGTGGCCAAACCCGACCTCACCTCCGCCCTCAAGGAGATTCGCGGTCAGTACGAGGTCATAGCGAATAAGAACTTGCACTCCGCTGAAGAGTGGTACAAGTCCAAGTTCGCCGATCTCAACGAACAGGCCATCAAGAGCAACGAGGTCATTCGCGCCAGCAGGGAAGAGCTCAACGAGTTCAGGAGGCAGCTGCAGTCTAAGACCATCGAGATCGAGAGCCTAAAGGGCACCAACGAATCGCTGGAGAGGCAGATTCATGAGATGGAGGACAGGCACAACGCTGAGGTCATGGGCTACCAGGTTGGTTCCCTCAATTTTGATCTTACACGGGTTCAACTAAGTTAAAAAGAATGGATGTCGGTAAAGAGATTCACTTCTTTAAAATGACCACAAATATTGAGAATATTCGCGTTTTCTTAAAACAACCAATCGCTATCTATTTTGTTTAAAAATATAATAACTAGTGTTTGAAACTTGTGCTTCTGTTAACCAGACAGCAGACAAAAGAGCCCCGTGAAATGGGCGTGACCACAGCAAGTGACTGTGAATGTTACTGCTCTGTCCATGGTGCTAAAATTACTTTTTGACAGTTAAATGAACAGGCTATATTCGATATTCTATTCACAAGGTTTTCCAAACCTTTTAATAAATCAGCTACCATCAAATAATGATGACAACTTGCCACTAAATAATGAATGTAAGCGCATCATTGCATTTACTTTAAAGCTACCTACTGTAAATTATTTCTTTCTTTCTCCTTCTCTCTTTCTTTCTCTCTTTCTCTCTTTCTCTCTTTCTTTCTTTCTTTCTTTCTTTGTGCAGGGTTTCAAAAATAAAGGTTCTTTATTGGCATCAATGGTTTCACAAATACCCTTTAATATCCAGGAAAACTTTCCATTCCACAAAAGGTTCTTAGTGGAAAAAGGGTTCTTTAGATTTTTAAGGATTATCAGATTTTAGTTCTTTACATTAAGAAAAAATGGTTCTTATAAGAATTGTTCTTTGGGGAACAGAGAATGGTTATTTTATTGCATAATTACGAATATCCTTTATTTTTAAGAGTGTATGAAGACATTTCTAGTGTCAAATCAAAATTTTCAGTCTAAATGCAGCAGTTTTGTATCATAACTATATCATGTAACATCACTCAGGATACAATTGGGCAGTTGGAGAATGAGCTGAGGACCACTAAGAGTGAGATGAGCCGTCACCTTAGGGAGTACCAAGACCTGCTGAATGTCAAGATGGCACTTGACATAGAGATTGCTGCTTACAGGTAATAAACAATGTTTGCTATTGATATGTGAAGGTGAATGCTTGTGAAATGTGCATTTTGTCTATTCTTTGTCAATATTACTGTGACCTATAAATGAAAATCATGAGAGCTGTTTTAATGGAATTAGCTGATGTTATACAGAAATGTATTAAATTGTTCTCTATTCATTCTGTTTAACACCACAAATCCACCACACCCTGCCTCACCACCTTCTCTTTGTTCATCCTCTCATGTATTATCAATCTCAGGAAACTGTTGGAAGGGGAGGAGACACGTATCAGCACCGGGATCAGCTACCCCACCCCCGCCTCAGTATCCAGCTATAGCTACCAGTCCCGTATGTACAGCAGCTCTAGCGTTAGTGGAAAGAAGGAGGTCAAGGATGATGATGACAAACATCAGCAGAGCAGCAAACCTGGCAAAGGCTCCTCCCAGTCCGACGACTCCAAGAAGAGTGACAAGATCGACTCTGGAGATGTGAACCTCACTGACCAGAAAAACTAAACATCTCAACCCTCTTTTTCTTTTCCTCTCCTCCCTCTGCCTTCACCATTACCTTCTTTTCCCTTTTCCCAAGCAAACCCCCTTCACAAAGGGGGTCTCAGAGAGTAATCTAGCATATTTCAACTTATTCTCCACTAAAGCCTCGTTCACACCAAGGACGATTACTATAAAGATAACGATAAAGATATAGTTCTAAAAATCGTTCTCAATATTAAAGAATAGCAGAGTACACCACAACTATAACAATAAAGGCACAGAGAAACCATATTGTTGGAATCTTTCAGAACGACTTTTTCCATCTGATGAACGATAAAAACATTGACACCCAATCAGAATCCATCCTGCTATAACGAGCTCGAGAATTTAAAATGGCAGACGTGCGAGTGCTTAGAATAAACAGACAATATCGTTCGCTGATGTGGACACTAATATCGTTATCTTTATAGTTATTGTTCTTGGTGTGAACGGGCCTTAATTCACCTCCCACCCAATCACAGGCAGCAGTCTTTCTGTAGCAAACCACTTACTACTCAATACACACTCTTCGATGCATATATTCTCTGTTTCCAGGGCTGCACCGTGAGTCTTATTGCCACTTTTAACTGCACTAAAAACAGGCTTCTCTCAGCACGTTGCGTTAAGGAAATGTCTGTGTGTTTAGCTTTGGTGAAGGTAGCTTATTGTGCTGCAGTGCAAAGCCAGCACAAAACTTGACTTGCAATAATATTTTCTGTTTTACAGTACAAGCTGAAAGCAAAGCAGTAATTGTTGTTTTTGAATCATGCCAGCCCTAGTAACAATGGCATCTGGGAGTATCATTGCATCAGAATTGCATCTCCAGTTAACTTCTCGGCTAATGCATTCTTGCCAAAAAATAAATAAATAAAAATCTGAAACTAGACATGCATAGACATGCATAAAACACCACACCCAGCCAAATTCCTCTCCAAGACTGCTCTTGATTCCATTTTTAAATCCTATAAAAGCAACAAGGATATGAGCCTAATAGCAAGTCCTCACTGCATGAGGTGTTTCTGCTGTTTGCATGGTGACTGTATGTGGGTCCAACAGAAGTTTACCTATATTTTCATAGCGGTGCGCCTGCCATTCCTCTCAGTACATAAGGCTGCATTAGTACACCAGCCAATGGGCAAGACTGAGAGCAAAATGTTACACACTACTGCTGAAGCCTTTCACATGCTGCTAAATGCTTGTGATTAATACAAATTCTGACAAATACTTTATAGCCAATCAAGTCTGTGCACTTAAATGTATGTAAACAGCATCTCATCCATATCAGCTGTCAGAATGAAGGAATATGGAATGATTAGGAAGACATTATAAAAACATGGTTAATAGAATATGGTGTGAGTGTGAAACAAGAAATAGAAAGAAAGGTCTTGTTTGAGCCAGCATTAAGTTCAGTTTACCTTGGTGCTTCTGAGTCCAGAATTGGTTGTGTTTGGGTGGCTGATACAAATTATGAATTTGTTAAGAAAAGTAACAGTATATGCTTAGAAGTTAGAAAATGCATTAACATTTCAAAATTTTACTTGTATATTTGTGGATGCCTGAAGCACATTTACAGTGTGGAAACGCAGTCACTAGCACAACTATTCACAATGCATATCAAACACCTAAACATCATACTTGAATCTAGTGTATTCTCATACAAAGAAGTCACTGTCACAGTGAACGTCTGTTAACCGTGGGTCAACAATGTCAACAATCCCTTGGGTAAACTTACATATTAAAAGGTAATGCTAGTGAAATATCTTCATAACACTTCTGCTACACTGCCAGGTTTTGATACCACTTGCCTCTACGTCATGGCTTTGTTAAGCCTGACTTGCTGCACTCTTTCTATAGACAGTTTGAACAGATTGATAAAGTTGGGCTTAATTCACTTTAAATACTATATGATGGGAATGGATGATGAATCGATTTCTTTCTTTATCGGAATTAATTTTTCCGATGAACACTGTGACATCGGCATGCTTAGCTGTGAGGGAATGTCAGGCAAATCTGGAATTTTGTCTTTACGTTCACACAGATGCTCCTCAGGCCTGGTATTCTGGTAAAGCTGAACATTTTGGGATTGCTCTGCTGATTCTGGGAGAGCAAAAGATGATTGCAGAAAGCATAGTGACACAATCCAGTTTGAAGAAGGAGATTTTCAAACCTGCACTGCCAAACTTTTGTAATGCATGTGCAATCAACATCCCTCCATAAAAGGCAACCGCTTTTACAATTCAAAACAATCCATCTAAAACATGCTACTGTTTATGTATGAATGCTCTCGGTTATAAAAACAAAATGCCTTAAGCCACCAGCAGCTTTCTGAATCTGGCAGGGTGTGCATTAACCTGTTATTTCTGCTAAGAATGTGACTTTGTTTGCTATTTAGTGTGTAGGGGCCACTGTGTACTGAATGACTGAAAACTTTAGGAGCTGAATGTAGTTGATGTAATTTCTATTTAGTCATTATCTTACTGCTGTATGGCACATGACCAATAAAGACTTGACATTATGAAGCCCACCTTAATGTGTCTATCCTTGTTAAAAATAATCTGATTTCTGAAATCTATCCCAAAATGGCTGGTGAAACTGTTACCGAATTAATGACAGACTGTATCAAGCATTATAACAATTAATTCACTTTTGTAGTAGAACTCAATACATTAACTGTCAATATCCATAATATTTGAATATTTAGTTTAAAACTAAACAGCTGATGCATTTCTATTAAGGTAGGTCACTTGAAATCTGAGCAAGAATCATTTTTGCCAACTTTCCAGTCTACCTGAAAGGTGACGACATATTACTCTCTTACAACCTGTATTCTGGAAATGTTGGGATGTTTTTTAAATTTGAATAAAACGAAAACTAAAATAATTTCAAATCACATGAGCCTGAAATAGACGTTATGTGGAGGGAAGTATATGTTGCTCTGAAACCTTTATATACCTTTCAGCATTCATAGTGCCTTCCAAAACATGCAAGCTGCCCATACCGTATGCACTTGTGCACCCCCATACCATCAGACGCTGATAACACGCTGGAAGGTCTCCCTTCTCTTTAGCCTGGAGAACACTGTCACACTTCACTAGGAGCAAGGAATGAGGGAGCGAGGACTAGTACTTCAAAACACGGGAGTCTTTAATAGTCCACACACGTAGGAGACACAGGAACACTTGGAATGACGTTTAGAACCGACAAACACTAACTGAAAGGACTGGGGCTTATAAACACAGGATAATTGGGGAAGACAACGAGACACACCTGGAATCAAATTAACACAATCAACATGAGGGAAAAACTGGATCACAGGGAACACATGGGGAGCAAAACACACACAAGACAGTCCACAATCCTGACATTTCACCCCCCTCCCAGAAGGTGCGTCCTCGCACCGTAGTAACATCCAAAGGGGAGGGGCGGGCGGGAACTAAGGAGGAGACTCAGGAGGAGGACGGACACCCGGGAGGGGGCCGGCAGACAGAGACCAGGGAGGCGACGAAGGAGGGAGGAGCCAGGGAAGAGACAGGAGGGACCCGGAGCAGGAGGCGCACAGCTGGACCCAGGCCACAGCCGTGAAGATGGCCCACGGTGGAGCCGACGGAGGGAGGAGCCATGGAGGAGGGATGGCCACCGACTCCAGGGGGGGCTACCAATGGCGGCGGAGCATGTGGTGGAGGAGCCCGAGGCAGAGACGGAGAGCCAACGAGCCAGGGGGATGCCGAGGATACAGGGGGCCAGGGTGGAGCCGAGGGCTCTGGTGACCGAGGCGGAGACCTGGAGCAACTGAGGACCCAGGTGGAGCTGAAGGGAGGAAGGAGCCCAACGGAGCTGGTGGGACGGAGCGACGAGGCGCAGCCAGAGGAGAGGAGTCCTGAGACGATGGCGGATCGACGCCCGACCAAGGCGGAGCCGGAGGGACGAGGGAGCCCGGTGGAGCTGGTGGATCGATGGGTGACGGTGGAGGTGAGGGAGCTAGGAGTCGAGGTGGAGCCACTGGGTCTACGGGCCAAGGCAGAGTCTGGGCCTCGGAGGCTGGAGGCGGAGGTGAGGGATACTCCAGCCCCGGTGACGCTGGAGTATGGCAGACCCACGGGGCTTGCACCATACAGATAGGGGGCTCAGGGCGAATGGGGGGCTGCCAGTCGACAGCGGTGGGGGAGACAGGAGCAGGTGGGAGGGTGGGCATTTTCGAGGAGCGGGCACTGGGGGGCACATTCGAGGAGCAGGCACTGGAGGATCGGACAACCCCTCTCTGTCCAGCAGTCCCAGATCTATCCTCAGCTCACCCTCAGCCGTGGTGCAGGGGGCGGAGCTCTACTACGCGCTCACACTGTCCACGGCTTGCTCATCACACATCGCGGCGGGAAATGGCTCTCCGTCATCGGTGGGCTCGGGCTGATGCTCTGCACCGCGGCGAGATGGTGGGCTGGGCTCTGGGTCTGGAGTGGATCTGGCGAGATCATCTTCTTGGGAGACTGTGAGGGGCGATCCGTTTTTCGCCAGAGTCCACTCCACGAAGGCGGCGAACTCCGCTCGAGGACCATCCTCGGACAACAGCGCTGTGTTGAGGCTTGCGTTATAGAATGAGCAGAGCGTGTCGTCCGGGTAGCTGGTGAGTTCCGCGATGGCCACAAACAGTCTGGTATGGTCCTCGAGTGAATGCTCCCCCTGCTCCAGCAGGAAGAGGAGGAATTCGGGGTGAAGGAAGGTATAAGGGAACACTACGGAAAAAAACACACTGAGGGAAAACGGAAAACAAAACGGAGGGTAGACGTAGAGGTAACTGTTTCGGTCGGTTCTTCTGTCACACTTTGCCAGGGAGCACGGAGCAAGGAACGAGGGAGCGAGGAGTGCTTCAAAACACGGGAGTTTTTAATAGTCCACACATGTAGGAGACACAGGAACAGTTGTAATGACGTTTAGAACCGACAAACACTAACTGAAAGGACTGGGGCTTATAAACACAGGATAATTGGGGAAGATGATGCGACACACCTGGAATCAAATTAACACAATCAACATGAGGGAAAAACTGGGTCACAGGGAACACATGGGGAGCAAAACACACACAAGACAGTCCACAATCCTGACAGACACGGCCTCCATGCTTTACAACAAGAATGTCAAATTTGTACTCGTCTGACAGAACACTTTTCCACTTTGAAACAGTCCATTTCAAATGAGCATTTTAAATGGTGCTTCTGGACCATCTTCACATATGGCTTCCTTTTTGCATGATAGAGATTTAGTTGGCATCTGCAGATGGGACGGCGGATTGTGGTTTCTGGAAGTATCCCTGGGCCCATTTAGTAATGTCAATGACAGAATCATGCCAATGAGTGATGCAGTGTAGAGGTCGATATTTTAGTCCCGCTCCTACCCGCTTATATCCTGCACCCACCCTCTCCCACTATATATTCACTCTTTGTTCACCCGCTGTCCGCTTAGAATACATTTCTTCCTGACCCGACCGTTCCCGCTAAATTTAGATTCCGTTTCCAGAATCTCACATTTAAATTTATGCTACTGAAAGAAAGAGAGATAGGCCAACAAATAAAAGTGTAGTCTGCACAAAATTGTATTTGTCAATTTATTTGTCAAGAGTTTTGAATTTACTGACAGCAAAATGTTACACAAACATTGTGTCTTAAGACACAAAATTCGTTTAACATTTGCTGCCAACACAATAGGTAAGTGTCACAGAAAAAAAAAGAAAAAGTAAAAAAATTGTATTTCTTGTTTTTATTCGTCTTGTCAGGATACAATTCGTTTAACATTTACAACACAATAGGAAAATGTGTTGCAGAGAAAAATAAATTGTAGGTTGTACAAAAATAGACTATTATCTATTTTTATTTGTCTTGTCAAAATACTAAATTCGTTTTACATATTGCTGTTAACACAATAGGAAACGTTTTGCAGAGAAAAAAAATAAATATGACATCTGTCATTTAAAATTACAGGCTAAGCTAAATATAAACAAAATTAGTTAAACGTCCTTCAAGGATAGTGCATCTACACTTTGCTCCATTCTTATTCTGCTCTGTCACTCATCACAACCTGCCTGTTCTGTGCAAAGCCTTTGCAATTTGACAATGACGAACATTGTTTTTAAAGTATTCCGCAATCTTTTTATATACTCTTTCATAGATTGGAGAGCCTCTGCCCATCTTTATTTCTGAGAGACTCTGCTTCTCTAAGACATCCCTTTTATAGCTAATCATGTTACAGACCTGATGTCAATTAACTTAAGTAGTTGCTAGATGTTCTCCCAGCTGAATCTTTTCAAACTTTCTTGCTTTTCAGCCTGTTGTTGCCCCCGTGCCGACTTTTTTGACACCTGTAGCAGGCATCAAATTTGAAATGAGCTCAAAAAGTGTACAATTTCTCTGTTTAAACATTTGTTATGTTATCTATGTTATATTGTGAATAAAATATTGGCTCATGTGATTTGAAAATCTTTTAGTCTTCATTTTATTCAAGTTTAAAAAATGTCCCAACATTTCGGGAATTCGGGTTGTACATTTCTTGAGGTAAGTGCACTGAAAAAAAGGTAACCTGTATAACTATCCATAACTGGTTTTATTCAAGTCTAAATGGTATTCAATATTTAGTATTCACAGGTTCACAAATCATTTGATTCAGATCAGGATTTTGGTGTGCGTTCGCGAATCCTTTGATTCGGAGCGGGTTCACAAATCATTTTATTTAGATCGGGACTCGGAGTGGGTTTGCGGATTATTCCGCGAATGGAATGATTCGAAAATTCAGAATGATCTGAAATGATGGTTCGCAAATCATTATTTGCGGTTCACAAATAATTTTACTTAGATTGGAACGTTAGAGCAGGTTTGCGAATCATTTTGCAAATTGAATAATTTGCGATCTGCTCTCTGAGTCCTGATCTGAAGTGATGGTTCGTGAAATGTTATTCACGGGTTGGCAAATCATTTGATTCAGATCAGGACTTCGGTGTGGGTTCGCTATTTTTTCTGATTTCTTTTTACTAAACAGTACAAAACATCAAACCATTAAGGCAGTAGGCCTACAGTTATACAAAGAAAGAAAGAAAGAAAGAAAGTATACACAAATACAAATCCCTTAAGAAAATTAACCGTGGTTTTACTATAGTAAAAGTGTATGGCAATATCGCGATATTAAGGCGTTTATTGTTAAGATATGCTTTACATAATGCCCAGCCCTAGAAGGTACAGTAAAAGTTATTATTTATTATTCTAGTGTCAAGATTATTATAGGTAACTAAAACTTAACAGATAAAACATTTTTACTTGAAAAATTCTTTACTTGGTCTTAATAAAGACTTAAATTGAAATTCATAAAACCTGCAGAAACCCTGCATTATGAGCTGGCTTTAGTAAATAATATTTTTTTTATTTAAAAATAGAAAATAGAGTGGCTGTGTAATAATATTAAATGTTATTCACTGAATCTACCTAAATATACAGGTTAAATCAAGTATAAAAATATTGTTAAGGTAACAAGTACAGGTTATCACTATTTGCAGTGTGTGGAGGATGTAATGTTATTGATATAGCCAGCAGCTAATACAAAGTACTTAACTTGATTTCCAAGGTGTATTAAATGTTTATGTCTATGAATTATAGCTTACTCTTTTCAACTAACGATTAGAGCGGAGGAGGAATGCTAACAGTCTCATGTGCAATAATTAATGAGAGGGTTTGATGAAAAACCCATTTGCCCAGTGTTTAGTGAGCCTATATACAGCTGAAGACAAAATTATTAGCCCCTATGAAATATTTCATTATTTTTCAAATAATTCCCAAGTGCTGTTTAACAGAGAGAATTTTTTTTTTTCAACACTGCATTTCTAAACATAATAGTTTAATTAGGAAGCTTGGAGTGTTTGTAATACAAATAGAAACAACATTTTAACCAAGAATAAAAAAGTCAAGTCAAGGATGTTCACTTTGCTCATTTGGAGGTAGTTCTTCACCAGAAATGAAGTATGCTTTGGGTCGTTATCATGCTGGAAGACAAAACGACGACCCAAACCAAGTTTTGTTGCAGATTGCCTGAGGTTGTCTTTCAAAATCTTCACGTAGTATTCCTTTTTCGTGATTCATTTGATGCTGACAAGATTCCCAGTTCCAAACACACTGAAACATCCCCACAGCATTATACTCCCACTTCCATATTTCACTGTTGGAACGGTGTTCTTTGGGTTGAGCACCTCTGCCTCCTTTATCCAAGCATAGGCAACATCACTGTGGCCAAAGAACTCTAGTTTTGTCACATCTGACCAAAGGACACGTTAGTATGCATAATTGTGACCCTGGAGGCCTGGACCACAAAACCAGTTATAAGGGTACATTTTTTAAAAAATTGAGAGTTATACCTGAAAGCTGAATAAATAAGCTTTTCATTGAGGTACGGTTTGTTAGGATCGGATAATATTTGGCCGAGATATAACTATTTGAATATCTGGAATCAAAATATTGAGAAAATTGCCTTTAAAGTTGTCCAAATGAAGTACTTAGCAACAGGGGCATCATGCACTCATTATTTTTTAGGAGGCACAGGTGGGGGTGGGGGGGATTAACTATGCATTAACTATGAACTATACACATTAACTATGAACTATAATTATGCATTAACTCTTGAAATATCTCGACTGTCACCTAGATTATGATGGCCAAAGTAGTCTAATAATGTAGTCTATTAACTATGCATAAAAACCTGTCTGTTTATTTAAGTCATAACATATTTTTAATACGAATAACTTCATATTTATTGTGAATATTAAAAACATTGTAAGTTAGGCTACTTATCCTAACACTTAATTGTACAGAAAAAGAGCAAAGAACATTTACATTATTAAAGAACATTTTTAATGACAGTCTAGAGCTCAAGCACTCTCAAAAAGTCCCATTAAAATCACTGAAGCTGTTTACACTGTGAAATGAGTATCTTTTGTTTCTAACGAGAGAATTCGCCAGAAAGGTATTCAGTCAGCCAGCAAGTGAAGAAAACACCGGCATTTTAGCGATGACTCATCTGAACGCTTCTGATTGGTCATTGCATTCATAAGCTCAACAGAATCGTGTGTGATTGGTTATAATGCGCAATGTTGTAAAAACTCTGGCTCAGAGCCAGCCAGCCAACGCAGATTTGAATTTAGCAGCTGATGATATAACGCACTGAACGATCTAATCACCCCGGTGTGATTGTTTCAAATATAGAAAATATGAATCAGCAATTTTTTGTCTTTTGGAAGCTGCATTCAAAAGCCACTTGGGGCACGTGCCCCCTAACTTTCAATGGGCATGACGCCTCTGCTTAGCAATGCATATTACTAATCACAAATAAAGTTTTGATATATTTACGGTAGGAAATTCACAAAACATCTTCATGGAACATGATATTTACTTATTAATATCATAATGACTTTTGGCATAAAAGAAAAATAAATAATTTTGACCCATGCAATGTATTTTTGGCTATTGCTACAAATATACCTGTGCTACTTAAGACTGGTTTTGTGGTCCAGGGTCACAATTTTTCTTCAGGTTGTCCTTCAAACGTCGGTCTAATTGGAGGTGTCTCTTCTTCAGAAATGGAGTTTTTCTTGGTCGGCAACCTCGCAGTCCGTGCGGGCCCCATTTTTGTTGAGGCATCAGTCCCAAATCTAGCTAAATCATTCACTAGTGTCTTTGTTCATGGGTTTTTAGAAATCTCTCTCACTAGTTTTCTTTCCAAAGTTTTTGAAATCTTTCACTTCCTGCCTCTGTTCTAATACTGCTCACGCCAATTCTTGACACTTGAAAAAGCTTAGATAAATGTTTATATGCTTCTCCTCCTTTGTGAGCATTAACAATTATTTTTCTCGAGTCCAAACTAATTTTTTTTCGTCTTTGCCACGATGACCATACACATTATTTCACTAGTTGTTTGCAAGATACTAATCCTCAGCTTACAGTGCAATTTAAAGGCTTAAAGGATTAATTTGGTTAATTAGGCAAGTTAGGTTAGTTAGGCAAGTCATTGGACAACAGTGGTTGTTCCGTAGCCAGTCAAACAGATCATTTCTTAAGGGGGTTAATAATATTGAACTTAGCAGTTTTTTTTTTTTATTTTTAAAAATAATTATTTTATTCTAGGCAAATTGAAATAAATAAGTCTTTCTCCAGATGAAAAATATAATAAAAATACTGTATTAAAATTCCCTTGCTCTGTTATACATCACTTGGGAAATATCTGAAAAAGACTTGAAATTGTATTTATTAAGCTTTGTTAATGTTAGTAAAAATATTCAGGTTCAAGTTAATTAACAATGCATAAACTAATGATAACAAAAACAACTTTTGATCTTAAAAAATGTGTTAGCAAACGTCTTAACAATGTTAATCTTAACAATGTGCCCTTTTTTGGATAGAACCTAAGAACACAGCAGGAAGCAACTTTGTGCCTGTTGTGATCAAGCCAGGGTTGCCAGGTTTTCACAACAAAACCCACCCAATTTCTACTTAAAACTAGCCCAAAACTAGCCCAATCATTTTTCAGGGTGGATCCTGGGTAAAACCGGGGACTTGGAAACATTGGATCCAGCGACCCCATAATCCATCATGTTCTAGTTTATGTGAGTCTTTAGGGATCAGGAGCCAAGAGGACAAGGACAATTATGTTGGGTTTTTTTTCTCAGTGAAAAGCAATGGAGATGTTGTCTGAAATGAATTCTAAAATAATTGCAAACAATTTTGTTGTACAAAGGACACACAGAAATAAGCTACATTACTGTTGTATGTGAACGCACACACACATACACCCCCCCCCCCCCCCCCCCACACACACACACACAACCTTTGCCTGTACCAAGCCCACATATGATGTGTGGTAGGTATACATGTAAACTTGTGACTGCACCTCTGTGCTGTGTGGGCAATAAAACACACTGCAGTTATACAAAGATGTATATCCCTGCAATGCTGCCAACAAGCTGCAAATGCCCCATTGTGACAAATGCGCACTGAGAGCCACATCTCACACCCCAAGCCTAAACGAAGACTTTATTTAGCTCATATTCCATTGCCATTCTCTGTATCATCTGGTACATCTGTCTCTACCACACTAACATCATCAGAGACTGTAATTCTGATGCTATTGATGACTGACTTCATACTGTATAGTGTCAGCATGTTTCTCTATTATGGACAGGAATAAAGTTGTTTATCTTGTACACAAAACTCTATTTAGTTTTCCTTCCTGTGACAGAGAAAACATAGAAATGGACTTATTGAAGATGTGTTATCCACTCCTCAGTGCACATAGACTCTAAATAAACCTCCTCAACTATCCCATAGAGACCAGGTTGACATCACAAGATAAGAGACATGCCCTAAAGTAAGAATGATAGACGTTGTGTGAATGCATATGTATGTGTTAAACATAGAGATTTAGATCAGGTATACCTAGATTACCTCCACGTACTTTCTCAAGTGGAAAGGGTTCTATAAAAAACGGAAATCTGTTATTCAGTCAGCAATAGATGACGTCTGAAATGTTTAGCTATCCATAGGGTGCAAAACAGGTTGTGACATGTATGGCACATGACACAGGACATAATTAATTAGAATTTTTGGAATCATTTATTTCACTTAACTATACTATGTTTAATTATAAAACAAAGCCCCATACATTTGATAAGACAGCATTTTTATTATTATAGCACCCGTAAACCAACAAAGAACTCGTTTTCACTATGAAGCATGTAATATATAACTATAATAAAGACAGGATTGATAAAAACTAGCAAGACTTAAATTTTATTATAGTTCACACAAAATACATCAATATGGACATACAGCACAGTTTAACCTTACTTTTATTTACATTTCTGCATTTAGCATTTATACATTTATAATCTAACAACAATCATACAAAATTGGGATGAAAATGCATCAAAAAATTATTCCAAAAAAATAATATTGCATGCCTGACATCCTCACTTTCTAATTGAGTAAAAATTGCACACCCAAAGCTTATCTGCAAAGACATATGATGTTGTTGATGTCCAATCTACTCCACATATGTAATTTTAGAGCTGCAGTGTAGGAGAAGATGATCAGAGAATAATAGCTTTTATATGACTGTCATTGCACAAATCTACTGTATGAAAAACCTAGACTGTAGCGCACAAGTGGTATAATTTTATGGTGACCATTGACTATTTATGGTGCTTTTTTTGGTCCATGTTTTTCACTGTGTGAGAAAAATTCTTGTGAGAGAGATTCTTAAAAAAAAGAAGAAGAAAATAACATGTAGGTTTGGAGTGACATGAAATTTCGGTTCCTTTTGACTTTTATCGTGTGGATAAAAAAAAGTACAATGGAAGTCAATGGTCACCAAAACTGTTTGGATGCCAACATTCTTCAAAATATCTTCCTTTGTGTTCCACAAAAAAAAAAAATGGAATGAGTAAATAATGACAGGATTTTCATTTTTGGATGAACGACCCCTTTAACATAATCAAGCATGCATATGCACACAGACACTACTGAATTATTCATGTTTTTCTCCTGGTGGAAGGACAATGACTGGATGAGGCAACAGAGGGAAAATCTCAGTGGTGTCCTCACCAAGACCTTCACAGAGCGGTCATCTTGAACATGGTCAGAACAATTTTCTCAAACAAAAGAGACTTTATTATTACATTTTGCACTTAATGGCAATCCGTTCTTGAAGTTCATAAGGAAAAAGGCTGCTGATAACAATCCAGCTGATGCCACCTAATCTAATCACCACCTTTATCAAAAAAGAGTAACTATCTATATGATAAGACACAATCTAAAACATCAGTCATTAAATAAGAGCTGACTTTATCAGTTCTTCGGTCATGTCCAGAGGCTCACTGAACCAATCAATTTGATCTTTATAAATGTCCCTCAAAATGACAGAGAGATGAAAAAGAAGGTCAGTGATGTTAGCTGTCAGTAAAGGGTTAACCGGCCTGCTGCAGCAGCTGTTGCCGTGGATACTGTTGCCAAGCCCCAACCCACTGTGCCCTTACAGCAGTGAGAGATGCTTGTGGGAAGCCGCACGCACACTTCACAAGCCCACCCTACAGACACTGAGTAATCAACAGAAAATGGATTTATAAAGAGACAGATGAAAGAACAGCCTGAAGTTCTGCACAAAATAAGACTTTCAATTGTCCTCAATAAGTACCTCATAGTCACTTAAAATGCTTTCAGTGATGTGTTCCAGGGTCACCACTAAAAACTGTTTCAAATGTGGTTAGAAATGGATTTTAAAAATAGGATAAAGGAAATAGACGTGTTTTAATCCTACAAGCTATTCTCTGTAGACCACAGAGTGGATACTATTGCTAATATTGTACATTAAACAATTAATTACATTTTCAAATGGAAAAACAGATCGAATCTGGTTAGTTTAGACATTATTCTGTGCTGAAAATCCTAATTTGGTGTTCCTGGTAAAAAATGACTGGTATAAAAAGAATTGCTTGTAAATCTTTCATTATGCTATATTATTTTGTCAGCTTCTTTTTGGAACTGATCAGTTGTAGACCATACAAAATTTGTGCTAACTAAAAGAAAACAAGTTTCCAAAGAGACTGAATCCCATATTTTGCAATAATATAGGATAACAAGAAATTTAATAGCTATTTTTTTTGTAGGCCAGTCAGTTAGCAGTAAGCCAGCAGTAAGCCAAATCTTAATCAGTCTTTTTTTACAGATTCAAAATAGACCAAGACTAGTCTAAGCAGTATAATGTAGTATAGTGTAAGCAGTTTATGCAACCGACCCCAGGAACACCACAAGTGGAACACCTGCAGCCTATGTTTGGTGCTGGAATGCCACTCTATTGTGAACTTGCGTATGACAGTTAGCGGAAGCCATAGATTATGGTTTCTAAAGTTTTAAATATGGAAATTATTCTTACACAAACACATTGCTTCACGTCCTAAGGCCTTTATTTTCATGATGAATGGATGCACTTTTTTGGCCTTCAAAATCTTGAACAGCTTTCACTGTTTATAAAGCTTGGAAGAGCCAGAACATTTCGAATACTCTGACTGTATTCAGCCGAAAGAAGAAAGTCATGTACATCTAGGATGGCTTGAGGGTGAGTAAATCATGTGGCATTTTTTTTTTTTTGGAGTGAACTATCCCTTTAACTAGAATTTTGGGGAAAAAAGGAAATCCTCTCCAGGTCAAAATGACTGGAACACAAAATGAGGCTTATATAGCATTCTTATGGATGATAAATAATACAGGCCCCATGATGCAGCTGAACTGAGTTCTCATCAGCATTAGTAACCTGCAGGGCTTTCCTGAGGGAAATCACTGGATACAGTGTAATGAGGCTGTATGGAGTCTACCATGAGTCATCAGCTTATGGGTATCCTGGGGAGAGAGCGAAGGAGAGTTCTTGAACAGAAATATCTGTTGTATGCAAAAATACTGAGAAAACTGAGGTGAAACAAAGCTATTGTTCAATGATACTGGGAGTTATGAAGGAAACGTATGGACATGTACTTTGCTTTGGAAGAATGCACATGATTATGCTGTGTTTTTTTTCTGGATTGGCTCTATGTGTGTGTGAACATGAGAGAGAAAATAGGCTAAAAATAGAACAGACACAACAGAGTGAGACAGACACAGCGACGGTATACAGAGAGACACTGACACCAGTCTACTTGATGCCTCACAAAATACTGCGCGCACACACACACACACACACACACACACACACAGGTCTATCAATAGGTCTATCATTTTAACATGTCCATTTGAGTGTAATTATGTAAAAAACAATATGATTAAAAATAAATGAAAATACATATCAATGATTATCATTTACATTAGTATTTACAGTATAATTTTATATAATTTCATTTTTTTAGTCATCCACAGAAATTTCAAAGATGTGCTAACTTTCAAAAATGCTATTAATAATACTTATATTTTTTTTACATTTTGTATCCATATATTTTGTATTTTGTATATTTTTGTATATTTTGTATATTTGTATAATATATATATATATGTGTGTGTGTGTGTGTGTGTTAGCATGTATATTATAATTATATATAATATAATAATATAGGCCATCCAAAAATAAAAATAAAAAATAAAATTCAAAGATGCCCCAGTAGGACCTTTTGGTGGAAAAAAATGGATGCAGAATTTAGATCTGACATTCCTTGCAGCAACATTTTCACCCAACAGAAATTGTACTTCACATTCATGCTGCAATTCTAGAGAGATTTGCAAGTTTTCTCTTCTCTCTCCAAACTATTCTAGCTTTGCGTTTTGTTGAAACAAGCCTTTGACAGTTAAGCCTTTTAGATAATGGCTTTCAAAGGTACGTGTCTATTCAGAGGAGGCTCATTATTTCAGCTGCAGTGGCACCAGACAACAAGCTTTTCCTTTGAGACCTCTCCTCAAATGCACTATGGTTGATGGGTGCGTCCTTTAGTGAAAACATTCACTCACAATAGATGGCCTCCATATCCTCAAGCTTATATATTTTAGGCTATACAGAGAAAGTTCACACCTTTACTTCTGCTAATAGCATCTTGCAGGAAGGTGACAATTGAAAAAAATGAACCAGAGAAAGCTACAGTAACACCTTAATAAAGCACCAGAATGTAGAGTAAAAAAGTGCAGTAAGACACTAAATCAAACTGACATGTCGCACTGCAAAAATCAGAAGTCATATCTTTGTTGTCGGTTGTGTCCAAAACCTAAGGCAGCTGCCTTACTGCATCACTGCCACTCAATGACTTTACAGACTGAATTTTAGTCTGAAGGCACTGCTAAAGGAAACTAGTTTCAGACAGGCTTTCAAGACACCATAAATATGTCATGTCTGATTATCCAAACCAATTTCAAGTGAAGTTTAGATAACAAAATGTAAAGAACCACTAGATATCATAACACAGTTACTGCAATAGCTTACATGAATGAACATTGAACAGTACTTTTACAGCACTTACCAATATTGCTTAATGTTAATTTCTCCCTACTATACTGCATTTGAATGTTCACATTATTAAGTTAACATTATTAAATGTATGATGAATAAATAATGTAACCTAACCTATCAGTAAATGAGCTGTAAAATATAGCTTTTTATGATTAGTTTTTAATATAAACTGTTCAAAAATAAAAATTTTATTGTAAAGCAGGGTTATTGTCAACTAAAACTAAAACTGTTAAAAACATTTTTGTTAATTGAAATAAAACATAAATATTAGATAAAACTATACTAAAATAAATTTTAAGAAAAAAAGGTTGCCTTGGCAACTAACTGAAGTTCAAGCACTGAAATTATTAACTGCAAATCAATGAAAACATAAAAATAAATAAAAACATTAATATTTAAAAATAACAGAAACAAATAAAAATGGCACATAGCAAAATGACTAAACAACTGAAAAAAAAACGGATTTTATTTTAAAAATAATAATAAAAATATAATTGTATAGAAATATTATTAAAACAACATTGTTAAGTGGTGAACTGTAATTGTTGCCTTAAAGAGCTATTTCTATGTTTGTTTTTGTGAATTGTGGGGACTCTCCATAGGTGTAATGGTTTTTATACTGTACAAACTGTATTTTCTATCGCCATACACCAAACCTACACCTAAACTTACCCCTCACAGGAAACTTTCTGCATTTTTACTTTCTCAAAAAAAACTCACTCTGTATGATTTATAATGTTTTGAAAAATGGGGACATGGGCCAGTGTCCTCATAAATCACCTTCTCCTTGTAATACCTATGTCACACCTGTGCCATTATTGTCACAAAAACGCACACACACACACACACACACATACACAGGTCAGAGGAGGCGAGTCAGAAATCCTCTAGGCTCAGCTAAGAGATAAGGCTAAAGTGTTATTGACTTGACACATTAAGAATTCCAGAATATGACAAAATCACTAAATGAACACAATGGAGCATTAGAATTTAGCAAACTGTCTAATACTTAGCTATTCATTGCTATATGATATGCACTGTATACATTTTTTTTTCTTTTTCTGAATGCTGGTAGGGTGAGAAAATAATGAGACTGTGGCAGAGACAGATAAGGTTGGGAAAAGCAACACAGGCTAGACAGGAACAGAGATTAAGATGGTAATGTGGTGATAAAAGTGTTGGAGTGCAACACCCTGTGAAATGTGTGATTGTGTGTGTGTGTGTGTGTGTGGTTGGGGGATGTGATGCGATGCATGAAGGGAGCAGGGCAGAGAGTGTTTAGCACAAACCAGCACATCCCACCCGTGATGCATACATGTCATACCGCAGCGGAGAGGGAGGGGAGAGCGGCACTGCTGCACTGCCCTTCACCGCAGGTACTCACACACACACATGTATCCTACACACTTTATTTGCTGCAGTGGATCTGTATGTGGGCAGTATGTGATACTCAATCATGAACATTTGCTGAAAACATACTCACCCTCACGCCACCCAAGATGTAGATGAGTTTGTTTCCTCTTGGGAACAGATTTGTAGAAATTGGACATTACATCACATGCACATTTTCAGAAATGTTTCATTTTTGGGCTAACTATTGCTTTAACATGGCACAGACATGTCATATAATATTTAAATCAACATGAAAAAAATGATGGATGCTGTTGTTATCATGTGTGATACTGTGAACTTTAGATATTATCTTAGTCCTGTCACAATGTAAATTTTCAAGTTTGCATAGTAAACACATTTGAATTGTCTCTGTGGGATGCTGTGGAGTCGTACAGACACATCCCATGATGCTTAAACACATGGTTAATGAGTTTGTTTTACTCATGGCTGTAGTAAATCAACGCAACATTGGTAATTAAAGCTCTTAATTGTGATGTTATGAAGTAATAAATGAATTGCTTATGATATGAGGCAGAATATACACTCTTAAAAATAAAGGCACTTTATGGCATTGATGGTTTAACACCCATGGAACCTTTCCATTGCATTACAGGTTTCTTTATAGTAAAAAAAGGGTGGATTACTAAATTTGTACTAATCTTTGGATTGCTATTATTTGGATTTCTTCACACAAATCTGTGTGATTACACAAATAGTGCTTTAAATGGGAGAATCGACTTGAAATTTGGCTTGCAACAGACGTTGCTATTAGCATGTTGCTAACCTGACAATTCTCTAATACTTTAAAAAGCATAAATGTATAGCACATTCAAATATTGGTTAAAAAAATCCACAGTAATCAACTTTTAATTTCACTGAACTATTTTTATGAGTAATTTTAAGTATGTAATAACTTATATATACTAAAATAAATACATTGGGTCTCATTCACTAACCATTGCATATAAGTTTGTGTGTGAAATGTGTGCATAAACGGCATACATAACATAACTTAAATTTCATCCTATAATAGATTTTTCCATTTATGAAAAAATGTACAGTGCATGGGAACAACTAAATAAACACATATGCAAAAATCACATACTCTGGGTTTGCTTTGTTAAGATGAAATTTTATACACAGTTTAAATTTACTTTTAATAGCACACTATATTTTAATTGCATTTTGAGGTTGCCTTCTCTGCAAAAGATTCATTTTATGTTCCCTTTGGCTACACTAGATATCTCACAGGGTTTCAGATTATAGCAAAATATTTCAGCAATGCGGAGAAGTATTTTGTGTGTGGAATGTGCTATTTGTGCTATTTAAGTTTTAAGTTTGGGACTTTCTGATTTACACTGTTTTTATATTGAGCTAATGATACTTTCTATATTCCATTTTCAAATTTTTAGATTTTCATTAAACATTTTTTATGATATTAATTAAGCCGATTTTGTTCTTGAGGATACAGCTGGCATGTCCACATCCTCTGCAAGTGGTTTCAGGATTTTACTATCCTTGTGAGGACCAAATGCTAGTTAAAACTGACCCACACACATATGTGTTCAGTGGTTCTAGCATCACACTACCTTTAACTCACCCACCAGGTCTCCTTCGCCACCAATGCTAATTTGCTGACGCAGCTGAAAGGCTGCTGGGAGAATTGTGTGTGAACATAAACAGATATTGATTAGCCCAACAACCACTCTTCACATTACTCTGATCCAGACGTAATTAAATAAGCAATATGCAGCTCTGCCATAAGTCTTCTGAGGTCCCCAGAGCAGAGGCTGGCAAAGGAAACAACCTTTTAATGGCATTGTCAATTACATGCCGGTGGAACTTTGTCTTGATTTGATTTGATTGATTTATGTATTCAAATGCAACATTTCTTATATGAGGAAGTGCTTCTTTGTTAATATTTCTAATATAGCTCAGGTTTATTGTATAGCAATTTGATCTTTGATCTTATGAAAATTCCACTGAGGTCAGATGTTACACTCGGATCCTCACAGAAGCAGACACGTCTTTCAAGTGGTGTGCAGAATTCTTTCACTATATTCTCTTTGATTCTTTCCATAGAGACATGATATTTCCATATCTGACCTGGGGTGCGTTTCCTTCAGCGCTGTTAACCAGCTGTGGTCACATGTTCTGTCGTTACCAACACAGTTCAACGATTCTGTGTTTTGGAAGTTCCAACAAATTCAACAACGCCACAAAGTTGTGTTTAGAAGAATTGTTTCTTGTTAGTATGATATGTGGACTTACACATATTGTTCGTATTGTTCTGTTCTTGGGCACAATAAGGAAGATAACAGGCAGTCTAATCTATTCATTAATTTTAATTATATATATATATATATATATATATATATATATATATATATATATATATATATATATATATATATACCAGTATACCATATATGTTAATACCATGTATTAACATATAAACATATTTTTATTATTTTACCAAACAACCAATGTTTTTAAAGAGTGTGCATGTGCATAAATGTGTAAGGGAATCCCGGTGTATTACATAGGAGTGAAGCAGCAGTGAATCATCAAATAAGGAATCGATGAATTAGTAGAAGTTATTAACCATCTGCACGTCACATCATTACAGTTTTTCTCGATTGCTAAAACACTATAACCAGGCTTTAGAGCTAAAATTTCTAAACCATAACGCCATTTTTCAAAAAGCACACTCATTTTGCTGAACTATAAACAGTATTCCCCTACTTTAACACATGAGTCAGTTTTGGGGAACTGTTACTGCAAAACTCTTCAATATTGTTCACTCAAGTCTGCACAGTTTGAGCTCAATTAGCACACAATTACCCAAATGGAAAAACTAGGAGTCAAAATTTATCACACACCAATCAGAACCTTCGATGTATAAAGGACCAAAGTCAGCTTAAAATTTTTCTCATTGGCTTTGGTGCATTTCTCGAATCAGAGATGAAAGTCTATTCTACTGAAATTCAACCTCCACATCATCTAGTCACTTGTGCTCATCATAAAAAGTTTCTCATTCTTTTACAGTTTTTCTCGATTGTTTACACACATTTTCTGAAAGCATGCCTCATATTCTCAGAACTCTACACACAAATCCAAAAAAACACACACAATGGGCAAAACCCCTCAATTCTCCTGCAAAATGAAACTTTACATTCAAAACAATGTTATTTCTTCTCAAAATGGTATTTTGTTTTCAAATGACACACACAAACCATCATATGAATAGACATTTATAAGAACCAGCTGAACACTGATGTGCTCAATGGAAAACACTATGATGAATGGAAAACACTTCTTCTCCATTCATCATAATGACTTAGGCCTTTTTTTGGTTCAGTGTTACACTTACTACAGACAGTACATACATAAGTGTGTTGTAAAATATTTGAGAATATTGTTTTTATACTCAGAACACACAAATACACGGTAAAAGTTTATTTTATTTTTCCCGCAAAAACAATGTACACATACATCCCATTCCCAACCAACACAAAGTTGCACATACACATACAAAACAACAGAAGAATTTACTATATACAGTTACAGTAAAAAAAAAAAAAAAAAAACTATGCTGCATCCTCTCTTCTGTTGCGGTCTGGCCACAGCACCTCATCCATATCACAAGCAATGTTTTCCCTGGCCAAGCAACGGGGGAAATATCGCCTAGCATGGCGATTCCAGCCATGAAAAGCATCAGCTGCTATATCTCCACATGCGTCCTCCATAGCTTGGAGAAGAGGTATACGCGTTTGTGGATTTCGGTCATACACTTTCCATCTCCAGGCAGAAAAACATTCCTCAATAGGATTGAGGTATGGAGAATATGGAGGGAGATAAACAACTAAAAAGCGTGGGTGGGCAGTGAACCAGTTATGAACCAGAGCAGCCCTGTGGAAACTTACGTTGTCCCAAATGACAATGTACCTGAGCTGCTCTGGGCCATCTACCTGATCTGGTGGAATGAGTGTGTTGTGTAGGGTGTCCAGGAATGTGATCAGATGGGCCGTGTTGTAGGGGCCAAGGGTAGCATGGTGATGGATGACGCCGTGGCGGGTAATCGCTGCACACGTTGTGATGTTCCCTCCGCGCTGGCCAGGGACTTCAACAATGCACGCTGGCCGATGATATTCCTTCCCCTCTTTCGTCTTTTTGTGAGGTTGAACCCAACCTCATCAATGAAGATGAACTGGTGCTCCACTGCAGCCACCTCTAGCTCAAGGACTCTCTGAAACACACATGACAATATCAGAAATAGACATGGAGTGGTCACTATTGTGAAGCACAATCATTATGATTACAATATTGAAATATGTATAATTTACTGTATACAGTGTTGAGAGTATGCATCAATTGTGGGACTCACTTGCACATAGTTATATCGCAATTCTTTGACTCTTTCTGAATTGCGTTCAAATGGCACCCTGTAGACCTGCTTCATCCTGAGATGATTTCTGCGCAAGACACGGTCCAGTGTTGATAAGCTTACCCTATCAATATTTTGAAACATGTCATTGTTTTCTATTATTTTTCTTTGTATTTGCCGTAATGTTATGGCGCTGTTTTCTAGGACCATGTTCATGATTTCAGTTTCCTGTTCAGGAGACAGAACGCGTTCCCGACCACCTTGTGTTGGTAATCTTTCAGTTCTGCCAAACAAATAGTAAAGTACTGTAAATAGGTATACATTTCCTAAATACTTGAAACATACTTTACAGTATTTGTACAGTCCTACAGAACAGTCCACAGGCAATGCTATACTACTGTACTCATTGAGTACTGTATTGATATGCAGTACTGCAATTTTCTAGTGAGAGTAGATTTCTTACCTATTCTCATTTTGGAAAGTCCGGATAATGGATGCTACAGTGTACCTGCTCAAATTTGGCTGTACTCTTTGCCCAGCCTCCCTCATTGTTAGACCATGGTTGACCACATGGTCGACCAAAGTGGCTCGGATCTCATCAGAGATTACGGTCCTTGGCCTTCCTCGTCCTCGTCCTCGTCCTCGTCCTCTTACTCTCACTCCTCTGGCTCTGCCTCTGTTTCCAATGTTGGCATCCATTGCTCCAAAACAGAAGAGCTCACCTGTTGCCCTTTTATGTTAAAGCTCTGATTGCTCATTGTAAAACTGTGTGACGGGTGTTTGCCCTTGTGATGAGTCAGTGTGCATATTTGAATGGCAGTATGTTCCTTGTGAAAACAAGATATTTTCTGCATGAAAATTGTGCCAAAAGCAGAGAATTGTGTGTAGTGTTTTGAAAAAAGTGTGTTTTAGAACTGCAATTTGAGTGTAAAGCAGGAACTGTGCTTGTAGTTTAGCAGAATTGGTTCAGGGGGTTGGTGAATGAGTTACATGTTGTGATCATTGTGTCTCAAGTACCAGAATTTGTGTGTAAGCAATCGAGAAAAACTGTAAACAAGTTGTGATTGCTTTGGTACATTCATGCAACTGATTATGTACATTTGTCTGTGGTTTCCTACAATCATCAATTGCTATTGTCATGTTGCTCAAAATGTATAGTTCTCTATGCAGTAGTCTTACCCCTCAAAACCTCAAGTCATTAGTTCATCGTATAAGTCATTACGGTAAATGCAAAATAGATCTAGCTGTCATAAACTGTCAAGCATATTTTCTACACATTTCTATTAGACTTTTTATACATTTGCCATGAATTGTTCAAGTGAATCTTGACTCTCACTAATGAAGAGGATATAGATCAACCAATGACAAACCAGTTGTCTGAAATAGCTTAAAGGTACATTTCATGAACCTTCAATTGGAAAGCATATGTTGAAAGAGGACAACACAAGACTTGCAAATTCTGATAGTGGACTTTCTAATTTTTTTTCGCCTTTTTTCGCACATATTTCTTTTTCTATTCTATTTCACAATGTCTTTGTAATGTTTTTATTTATTTATTTTGATTTTTTTTGTCAGACCACTAGTAAAAGTGTAACTGAGAATCATATCCAGTCTTTTTCAGTCAATATCACACATACAGAAATGTGTACATTTGTACTTTTGAAATGGATATGTGGCATACGTAAGAAGTGCTGCCTTCTGCATTTCAGTACAGTAACTGTCATCCAAACTGTTGCCATAGTGTACATCATGTAATACTAACAGAGTGCACTGTTATATTGACAACATAAGCATGTTGCCTATCTTGTTTGTGAACAATGACACAAGGACAACAGGCATGCAAGTTGATTTTACTCCTGCTGCCAGGCCAGGGCCAGTAAAGCCTGTGATGTTGAAGAGGTTCTTTGGCCTGTCCCAGACCAAAGACGGGATGCTGGGGCAGAATAATTATTTTTGTTGTTTGCTGTATTGTACTGTACTCTACAGTACATTAAATTGAGGAATAAAACATTTGGGGAGTACCACAAGCAACACTTATTAGCGGTTTTTGTAGCTTGTTTTGTTTAGGTGACCAATTCTGTGCTTGTAAATTTTGATTGAATTTGAAAATATCATGTGGTGCGAGCGACCACTGCAGAGTGTTTTCCATTATAGGAATATGTCCCAGATTGGCAGTTTTTTGCTTTTATATTCAATTGATGGTTTATATACATAGAATACTTTATTTTAGTATAATTTGGAATATATTTTTATGCAAATTGGTTCATTTCAGAACCAGTTTATGTTTAATCTTTGTACAATATGAGAAAAAAATGCAAAAAAAAAAAAATAATTCAAGATCATCTCTTCATCTTTACTAGTCATAGTATGAAATAAACATGAATGAACATCAGAAGGTATCGTGTTTCAACTGTGAAAAGATGTCAGTGCACACCAACGTTAATTTACTCTCCTGTCCTCTCTCTGTCAGACTGCCTGTTAATCAAACTCCCGGCGAAAGGGTCAATTGAGCAGCTAATATTGGGCAAAGTACAGAAATAACTGGGGCTAAAGAAATGCCTGCAGTTAATGCCACGTGCTGCACTTTTCACACGTCTTTTTAAATAGATTTTTAATGATATAAGGTATTTTTGTCATTTGGAGCGACCAATAATAGCATTAACTGTATTAAAATAAAAATAAAATCTAATTTCTGTTGTTGAAATATGATTCACTGCTACAGTATGCTTAAGTGAATGGTATTTTTTTAAATATTTGTATCGGTTTTATGCAATTTGCAGGAAAAATAATTCTGTTAACTACATTTAAGAAGGCAATTCTGAAATTATAGAACAAAAATAACTATAATCTACAAATAATAACTAATAGATCATTATTTACAAAAACTCAAATTAAATGCAAATACTTTGTTTCTAAACACTTTAATTACTGAGATTTTTTTTTAAATGTTAAGCATGTTAAGGAAATTATTTAATTTTAAAATAAATCATGGTCGCACCACATGACATTTTTTAAGGCTACAGCCAATTCATCTAGATGAAAAAAACACTAAAATCACTTAATTTTAAATTTTAATATGAATTTATGTGTGAACAACATTCTTAATGTTTGAACAATTACAGTAAATATGAAATCTTTTTGTATTTTAAAATTGGCCTGTCGAAAATCCTTATGTTATGGGTGTAGTGGTTGTAGAGAAGCGCTCGACAAGGAATTGACGAATACACACTATATATTGAAACTAAACGTAACATTATTCTAACTAACATAACTTCACATTAATCCATGACAAAGACTGAGGGAGAACTGAGGATTTATAAAGGGACCAACCAAACGAGGAAACAAGATAATTAATTAAACACAGGTGATGAGAATGAATTAACTAACTAGGAACTAATGAGGAAAACCGTAACAAAACCAAATGGGCAAAAGGGAAACTAAACAGAAACCAAACCGTGACACCTTATACGCCAATGACCCAGTAATTAATCAGGGAGTTCCATCACTGTACAGAAAACGCACCCCTGATTGGTTAATGCAAATTAAGTCATTGACTTTGACACTTTCAGTCATTACTTATATACTGTACTTCTGCTTGAATACTCAGATTTACTCAGTAACAAAACATTTCTTATTTTCAGCCAAGATCTGCATTCTCTTGGTGAAATTATTTTTCATTTATTTCTCTGTTTTCTATCCACAGGCAAAGAAGATTTGTCACAGAGCAAAATGCATTATTTTAAAAGCTTGTAGAAATGTAATTCCAAAGGCAAGTACTAAATTCAAATGATGTCAATTTGAAATATTTTGACAGGGAATGAAAAAAATAAATTTCATGGCATTTTCACAAATCAGACTAAATTATGCTACCAAGTTCTATTAGATGACATTTAAAGAGATTTTCATTAATATTTCCATATAATGTCTCATTGTGGTGTATGAATTACAGCCAGGATTTAAAAACTTGCTATTTATTTATTTATTTAGATGGATGGATGGATAAATAAATAAATAAAATTGGTATTGACAATGTGTTTATTAATTAATTACATATTCAATGTATATTGAAATGTTTAACATTTCCCTAAATTCTAAGATATAAGAAAAAACATGAATGTAAAGACTAAAGATTACTGTTCAGCACCTTATTAATCTATTCTTTCCTAAATGATAATTGTTTAAGATGACCCCTGTTTTCATAAGCCTACAGAGGTCAGATGGTCTGGCTATAAGCCACATCTCTGGAGCTTAATGGTGTGGGTGAGATTTGTAGTGTCGTATCCGAACACACACACACACACACACACACACGCACACGCACACACACACATGCACAGAGACAGAAATCTGTTTAGAAACCTGTCTCCAGCCTGAGCCACCTGCTCTGTTTTCTTAATGACATGTCAAGGACTTCTAGCATGATTAAATTGCCAGTTTAGTCCATGCACACACACATGCACACACACACATACACACAAATGTGCTGTGGTCAGGAAAGGCTGAGTCTTTGGTGGTGAGTCAACAGTAGTGACAGATAGCAGTGAGAAAATCAATAGTCTGACTAATAAATAGTGTATTGGGACATTAGAAGGATGCGGCTGTTTATTGTGGAAAGCCTCTGACACTTCTGTAGTGTGTGTCTTCTTAGAACTCAGTGACCCTTCTCAGTGCTCATCTGTGCATTGAGAAAGCACAATTAGCACACTCCCTAGTTTTTTATTTTTTTATTTTTTAATTCATTGTCAGAACAAAAGGGCCAAAGCTTAAGCAAAAATATGTTATATTTTTTTTGTGTGTCTTTTTTGCCATTTATATTCCTCAAATAGTGTAGAATGGACAGGAAATGTTATGGAAAAGGAAGGAGGGGGCTAATTTGATCAGGAAATGTCACAAGTCAGATTCAGACTATCATATACTGTAGTAAATGAGCACCACAAGCATGTGTGCTAACTGCTTATAGACAAACAACATGTTGATATAATGATTTAAAGCAGGGACTGCTTATTTATTTATAATACATTTAAATTCATTTTAATTTTTAATTAACTATCACTGTATCATCAACTCAGTTTAGGCCATGAACCCCAATCTGACATGAAGGAATAAATCAAAACAAAAATTCTGTCTTTATTTATTTACCTTTATCTCATCAAAAATTGTGTAAACATGGCTCAGGTGAAGAATATTATACTCTAAGAAATTGATTGATTTTTCACAGGTGTTATATCCACAGCATCATGCTGATGTTTTTTTAGGCTTTAAGATATGTCCATAAATTAAATGACCAATACTTTAAATTACCAGTAGTTTTTCAAAGGATTTTAGTGCAGAAAAATGTCTTAAATTTTAGTCTGTATCTCATACAAAGCTGTCACGTGACTTCTTAAGACTAACAACATAAGCAGATATGCACTATTTTTATAGTAGGTCTTGATAGCTCCTGGTTTCTTCAAAATGATTATCTTTCATGCTCCTTTGAAAAAAAATAAAAATAAATAACAGCATGAGGGTGAGTAAAAAAATGACAGAATTTGACAGATGTTCCTTTATTTCTAAATTACTTCAGCCATTAATTAAAATAACAAGCAATTTGGGTCATGGTATGCATATGTGTGTTTCTAAAATGAGGTAATTTCTATGCTATTTTGTGTCCTACAGGAAGCTAGTGATCATTAGCAGTCTAGAAAGCAGAGGGTGCTCAGAGCTGTCTGTGACAGTCTCAGGGGAGGATTTCCCTGTCATACACCCCAGAGCTCTCTAAACATCTGAGTCCACAGCTGAGCTTTACTCTCACAGTCACAGCAAATCTAATCAAATGTTTAAATTAATTGAAATAGATAAATTAATTCAATGAAATGTATAATAAAGGATCAAATGAGGTTATTACAGATTTATTTAAACCCTAAAGTGTATTGGATGTGTAGAGGATGACGCATTTGTAATGTACTTGGGGATACCCTGCTGTAGTTGATTCTGTATCAGATTAAATATAATGAATCAATGCCAGGCCGTAAAGTTGCGGTTTGGCAGTCGTCCTTGGCAAACACTCCCTACAGTAGGTCTTTGCTGACATACAATTAAAACGACACCCCAAAGAGTTCAGCTGCTGCTTTTCATAACATAAATCACCACAGCTACAGCCTGTAATTGAGACATTACTGGATAAATTAAGCTGAATTAAAAAAAAAACAAATTGTTCAGCTTTTTTTTTTCTATTTCTATCTTTGTAGCTGCTGATTTTCTTTTGTTCTACTGCAAAATGAGGTGCATAAAGTGAATGAAATATATTGTATATTGTAATAAAATATTCCAGCTAACAAGGATAATTCTCAAAAATTTGGCTCTTTAGTCTCTCTTAGCAGGGTGTTTAATGTTCTCAAAACATTAGCACTAAAACATTATTTATGCACCATTCCAGCATTTTTTAGAGTGGCCGAGAGAGCTCAAAAGTGCTGCAAAAAAACAAAACAAAAAAAAAAACACCTGCAAATTAAGAAAACATCTTTATCAATTTGACAACATACGTGCTGCAAATGCTCACAACACAAACAAGGAAACGCACTGCAAAACAAAATCATGCTGCAAATAGGCAGAGACCACCTTGAAATGTTTAAGAGAACCGCAAAGTGTCGAACCTGGCTGGGACATATTTGTCAATGTTTGCTCTGAAAGGTGAGATTTTTGATCATACTATTACTTAGCTTTTTTTTTGATATCATTAGCCTAAATAAGCTGATGTAATACACAGTTACTGAATGTAAGCCGGTTAACTTTAACAAATCAATTAATACATTTATTATATAAAAATAAAATAAAAACAAAAATGGTTACTGTAGTTAAACCATGGTAGCCATGCACTAATGAACCATGGATTTACTACACTAACCATGTTTGTACAACTGTGGCTTTACAAATGGTAATCAATAAACACATAGCTAATTTTCGTTTTGCTTGGGTAATTTTAAAGTGGTGTGTGCTACTTGCTATGTTTCTGATTTGCAGCATGCTTCTGTAATTTGGTTGTGTTATGAGCATTTGTGACACATGTGCTGTCAAACTGATGAAGATGTTCTCTTAACATTTGTATAACCAAGAAAAAGCATTTCTTTAAAATGTAAAAAACTGGACATTTTGAATATAAGAAATTACGTTTTTCATAACTTAATCGGTATGTTATCAAAAAGTTCCTAAAACATATTTTTGTTAGATGGGATATTGGCTATATAAACATCCACATCCTCACAGGTCGTTGGTGTTAATGTAGGCTGTATTTAGCTTTATACCCTCCATTATGCATCAATCGCTCTCTGTCACACTCCTCCCGCCCATCAATTACACACTGAGTGTGTGCATGCATGACCCACATTACTTCTTCACTTGAGAAGCTGACTAATTAGATTTTTTTTATGTTTTTCCATCAGAATAACAGTGTATACAAATATAACTTACCTTTTTTGCTCATGTTTTTATTTAAACAATGTCAAAAGACTCACATCTCTTTAAAAATTTCCTACAAATGGATTTATAATCTAAAATCAATGTAAATTGCCATTGGCCCCCCATTTAATTTCTGCAATGTGATATATTTCAGAGTAAAAATAGGCAGAGCATGGTTTAATTTGATCTGTAAGGGAGTGACTGGATCATGAGAAGTGGGCGTGGCTATTGGTTTATATGATCCAATAGTCCACATGGGCTGATGTCCGTAAGAACTCATTTATTTATTTTTTTATTACATGAATAACATACACATGCAATAGTTAACAAAAGGCCAAACAGGTTAATTGAATAAGCAAGTGTCCATTTTGATTTCACGTAGGTTCAATATGTTTTTATTTTATTTTATTTTATTTTATTTTATTTTATTTTATCTACATAAAATTAACACTTTGGAAGATTTTGTAAATGATACAATATTCAAAAGTGGTCAAAAGTGACCTTCAATCTTAAAAAAAAAAATACAAAATTAAAAATTAAATAAATAAAACCATAAACACAAAATTGGCCCAATTACAACCTTTGCTATCTGCAATTTATAATCTGTAATTATGCACACTAAAAAAAATTTAACCAAAAAAATGGTACCATCTAAATTAAATGGTTTTATGTATGTTAAAAATCATGATTCAACATCACTGACTCAAACTAAATACATTAATGTATATCACTTTATATGGGTTCAGTCAGGTAGAAAATAAATGTTGTAAAAATGACACGAATCAGATGTAAATGCAAGCGATGCAATATTCTGTCCTGTATTGCGATGCCATGCTGTGCTGTGTGCCTGTGGTTCTTCTGGAAGCTGCTGCTGAATTATTCAACAAAACAAAATAAATATAACTTCTCAAGGAAAGTAAATTTGTTTGTAATAATATGCCAGCAGATGATTATCCTTCATATACTTAGCAGCACTTAATACACAGTAACACAGTAAATAGGTTTAAAGAATAATAAACCATCTCCATCAAATTAAACTGCAGGCTCAATACTAGTCTGTAGAAATAAATCTAACAAATGAAATTGATTTAACTGAGCTCTATTGACCAGTTGATCAGTTGTGACCTTGTCTAGTGTCACACTTTGAAGGTTTTGTAGATGCTTTGATTCATTTTTACACAGTCATGCTGTCTCCCTCTCTATTCTGGGAAAGAAAGATACTGTTGTACTGAGCTTGCGTGATGCTCTGTGCCGTAATTTCAGAGAGGCCTTGTTCAATAATTCAGACTAACATTTTCTCAGAGCACAGTGATTCAAGATCCCAGTGTTCCAGCAAGCACCAGCCTGCCATTATTACGCCTCACTGGACTAAAGGTAACAACCATCCAACCCCCAACTCACTAGAGAGAAAGAGTGAGAGGAAGAGGAATAGAGAGAGACTCACATCTGCGCTGAAAGTCCACCACCCCCTCAAATGAAAGCTTCAAATGTGTATTTGAAGTGGATGTGGGAGTGAAGCAGCACAGAATGAGGTCCATTTTACATTGAGCTGTCTCATCTTAAACCTTTTTTGATCTATACACACTAACATACTGTATTATCAAGATGACGAAGATCCGCACACAAATCATAAAATGATACCACATTTTGGCACTTGTTTATTAAAACATACAGATTTTCACTTCACAAGAATTTAATTGTTGAGCTGTAATTATGTGGATTACTGATGTTTTTATCAGCTGTCTGGACGGCACCCATTCACTGCAGAAGATCCACTGTGAGCAAGTGCTGTTATGCTAAATGTCTCCAAATCTGTTTCCATGAGGACACAAACTCATCTTCACTATAAAAAATAACTTGTAGCAATAACAATTTACAATTTTTGGTAAATTGTACTGTTGCTGCTCTGTACAATCTACTTACTGTTGAACTTAACAATCACAAAGAATTAAGTAAATATTACATAATTATATATAATTTCACATATGGAATTAAGTAAAATCTAGGCGATACTTTGATTTTACTTAATATAGCACCTAATTAAACTATGATTTTAAAATGTGTTGCTTATAAACAACTAAATAAAAATACCATATAGATATCATGTAGACACATAATAATGCAGCACTCATTCGAACACAGAGACTTCAATACTTGGTACACAATACACAACGATGGTAACATTCTGTGGATCCTTTTGAGTAGAAAATGAACTCCAGATGCAACAAAATCACATGTTACTAAACCTAACAGCAAATGCAATAATAAAAGTGTGTAAATACAGCTGGAAAACAGAAAGGAACAAAAATCGTATTAATGACTTATTAATAAAAATATTAATTACTAACTTATTAATTATTTATGCCAGGGTGCATGATGGGAACACCAGTATTAGAAACGTTGAGTAGGTTTTACTTAATTGTATAACATTTATACTTACAAGCATAAATTAAGTACCAATATATAATGTACTGTTTTTCTGTAGTATTTACTTCACCACAGAATCATTTCTGAGGACATTTTCTTTTTTTTTTTTTTTTTGGTGAGCTATTAAAGTTAAATAATGAGGATTTTACCCGTTTTCTACCAATAGTGCCTGAAGTATCTTTTTACAGTGATGAATATTTGTTGGAGTAACAGTGTTAATTTGCCTCATTAGTGAGTAGGAACCGGTAAAATCAAGAAATTCATTTTCTCTGGTGCTTAACATTGAAAAAAGGGGATTATTTACCTCCATCTCTTCAAGGCTTGTTTTCACTCTTGTTTATTTACTTGTTTATCCCCTATCAGACTTTATTTATGTTTCTCAAGTGCCACATCTACTTTCTGTCACTAGTGGAGCTGCGGTTGACTGTAAAGTTGTTTTGCTCTCTGTAGTCATGCAAATCTCAATAATTAATGTGTTAGGTTGAACAGATGAAGCTGAAAACACCTCCAGCGAGAGAAAAAAGTTTCTTTTATTTTTGTTCAAGTTTCCAAACGTTCTAAAATTGTTCCTTGCAAAAATAGACTTTGCAGGAATTATTCTGCAGGGGAAACACTGACAAACAAGTCTTTTGAAGTGAACTGCACACATTTCAGGAAATCTCATGATGTCGCCCTCTTTTTGAAAGTTGATTTAAATATAATAGCATCTGCAAAATAATACATGTCAAACATGATTTCATTGGTTTACTTTTGTAAAATCTATGTGGCTTGTGTTGCAAGTACAGCGTTAGTCTGGTCAGCATAAGACATTTATATAGAGTTAATGAATTATGCATACGTGGTTGGAAGTAGGATCTATTTGTCATATTAATGTGTCAGGCTAATTGAAAACATGCAAACCACAACTCATTCGTAATTCTATTCATAACTATGTCTTGCAATTCCTATATAATGCATTTGTGGATCTCGCTGCATAACTAGCAACTTAATATTTGGACACATTTATGTGTATTTCTGTTGACATAGTATGACATTAATACACCAAAGCTTTCATATCAGTGATCAACGCCACACATACAGTATCTCAGGAACATCAAGAGGAGACACTTACAATTTTGAATGTTAATGCTCTGACTACGGTAGTCTTCACAACCGTAGTCAAATGTAAATTTCTCTCTCATCCACCCACCTCTTCACA
This sequence comes from Barbus barbus, assembly GCF_936440315.1. Lineage (NCBI taxonomy): Eukaryota > Metazoa > Chordata > Actinopteri > Cypriniformes > Cyprinidae > Barbus > Barbus barbus. The sequence goes on along the minus strand of NC_136735.1, from coordinate 18,615,767 downwards.
GTCTCGCTTTCCCCCCACTTCTCTCTTCCTCACTCTCCTCCCCTGAGAAAATATGCAATAGGAAACACCCATTTCATGGAATGAGAAAAAATGGGACACCGACAGAAACATCCTTTACCTTATTGGATTAATTTCCTAATTCTGCACATCAGAACAGCAATTTATTATTCAAAGCCACAAATGTCTGGTCTGAGACTTCACCTACTGCATTGAAGGGCCTGTATTTGATTGTTAGAGGAAGCACTATTGATCTGACAAAAGATTAATGGATGTTCAGACTGACAGTAATTAAACTCTGTCAGCTCTGCTGTTGCCTTGTAGCAAGTCTTTATTACAAGACATGAACACGCATACCAACACATTCTAGTTACAGAAAAGTGCACACACACACACACACACACACACACACACACACAAAAACTCCTGCCTTCCACGTTCCACCTCCTTCCACCAGCAGTCCAATCTATTTTCACAAATAAAACTGCCACTGAAACAGTTTTAGCACATACAGAGTCATAAAACGTCCCAGCGCATGTTAGATCACTGCAAGGAACGAAGCCATAACACTTCCTCATAATGAAACCACAGGAACAGGATTAAGAGCAGGCTTATCGCTGACAGATTTAAAATGCTTTTTCATCAGAAATTTTACCATCAGCCAATCCATCTGACCTGACAACATACACATATTTACTACATAAATGTTTAACAGAGATTAAGTTAGCTGATGTTTAAAGGGATAATTCACACAACTGTATGACTTTGGTTCATCTCTGGAATATTAAAGAAAGTATTTTGAGAAATATTTCTGTTTTTACAAGTGTTGTTTGGTTCCCAGCATTCTGCAAAATATCTTCTTTTATGTTGTACAAAGGAAAGAAAGCCATAGCTTTGGAACCACATGAATGTGAATAAACGATGACAGAATTTTCCTTGGGGTATGGAGTATCTCTTCATTTAATACAGACTTCCCTATATTCACTACATTTATATATACGGAAGTAAGCTATTTCATGTGAGCTATTTCCAAGACTTCTGATTTATCAGCCACTAGGTAAATGACTAGAAGAATAACTAAGTACAATAAACTGTTGGGCTACAAACAAGAGTGTTATTTATGCATTTAGATTCTATCTGAAGTGACTTACAATGGAGCAAAATAAGCAGTTTGTCACAAAGCTAACAATATCCGTAATATACAGAGCCAGGTTTAGACAACAAAATTGAAGAGGTGTGTCTTCAGCTGATTCTTGAGATTGGCAGCTCATTCTGTGCAGGGTGGAACAGAGAGGGGGAAGGTTTTGGAGATGTCTTTGTGCCTCATTGTGAAGGAACAATGTGGCTTGTTCAGCGACCATGGTAAGAGATTTGATCATTTAAATAATAGATTATTTATGATCACTACTATAAATTAAATAATATGATAACAAATATAAGTTTGCACTATCAAGCAGAACAACTGACTCTTTGACAAACAACTTTGACAAAAGCCTTGCACATTCTGGTCAAAAATGTCTGTACCCATTCTTAGGGTGTGTTCACACTTGACAGGTTTAGTTCCTTAAAATGAATTCTAGTGCAATTGCTCTGTAGCACAGTGGATTTAAATAAGTGTGAATGCTGCCTCTAAATCTTGCACCAAACAAGCTTTCAAACTAACTTCTGCTGATTTATGAGCGCAAAACGGACCACAGATATCTAAAAAAAAACTAAACAAAAACAGGATGTGATGTCACAAGATGCAAACCAAAAAGGACAGATTGCTCAAGCCTACCTGGTTCATCTTGTCATATTTTACCCATTATAATTTGGGACAGGCATTGGAACTGTTGTCCCCTTACAGCAGATCTTCATGTGCACAACAAATGAATTATTTCTGCTGCTTTGACTTCTTTACACATTTTAAGAGCTTTGTGAATTATAAACTGGCAAAAATACCACCCTTTGTACACACATACAATAAATTCATTCAGCCCAGCACACAGCATTGTTTTGGATGTGCAGTAAGTTCGCAAAATATATGCCAAAAAAGCTGTTCATTCAGGTTGTCGTATCCTTACACCTATTGTTTTCTATGTTTAGGTTCAGTGTTAAAATGACATGCTAGTCAAACCAGGACTAAATGTTTCATTTTTGGTCACAACCAAAAGAACCAAACTTCAAGCGTAAAAACACCTTTACTTTTACAATATACAGTATATATTGAATTATTATATAAATGTATGCTATGGTGCCTAGCAAAATCCTTCAGAGCTGCTGGGAGCCACACCCTGCCAACCCAGCAGGAGGTCTCTGCTCACAGGAGGAGAAAGAGAGAGCGAGAGAGAGTGGGGGATGTTTGCCCTGACACCTAGAGAGAACACATCAGACTAACCCATGGAGGCGACAAACAAAAAGCACATAAAACATTTCTAAATGCATATATAATATGCACAAAATACAGGGAATGAACCCCCCAAACCTATACACAAACACAGTACAATACTGCACTGTAACACTAAAAAAAGCATTCTTCACATCATCATCATCACTCCCTTGAACACCAACACTTTCAGATCTGCTTACAGTGGAACCTTTATAATAATCTAATTATTTTCCAAAACCATGCCTTCCCATTCCATAGTTTCCATGTTTCCACAGTATTCGATTAAAACAAATACGGAGGGCAGTTTGAAGCATTGTAAGGTAGAAATGCTGTACTGATCTCAGGCCAGTAGACAAAAGACAGATGGAAGATGCTGCAGTAATGATTGCAGACTGCCAATAGCTGTCTCTTCCTTTTAATTGCAATTGATCAAAAAGCAAAACGTAGCAATTGATCCAAAATCAATAACGTCTATTTTAAGACTCAAACCCATGCACAGGACCTAAGGTCTAAGACCTGTTTTCACTTGTGAAAATAGCATTTAATGTTATTAACATAAAATAAAATAAAATGTGAATTTTTTTCTGTTAAGTATAGGCTATTATTATCTGATATATATTTAAATACATAGTGTATTTATATATAAAATATGATCATGACTTTTGTATAATAATAACTTATGGATTGTCCAACAATGGAATGTCCATTTTAAAGGAAGCAGATGAGAGTATTGACAGTTTGACACACACAGACTGTGTGGTAAAATCCATGCATGACCACACCCTGATGTCAGACAGCAACGTTTGCCTGCTCTTTCTCCCTCACACTCAGCACTGCAGTTATTATGTAACACACTGCCAGCGACTCTCATATGTGACTTTCATCATTCAACTCTTGCACCCTTCACTGTTCACAGTCAGCCAACTGTTCTGCCATCATCCCATCCTTAAATCAAGCTGCAACTGACTATATCAGATTTGGGCTGATCATTGTGTCTGTGATAGATTATCAGAATTATGGTGTTAATTGCTTAAGTCATGCTCAGTCTGAATAGCACAGACTTTGACAAGCATATCTTGATATCTGGATGTTCTTTACATAAATATAATTAATTCTAAAGAATGAGTTATTCCCTCATCTAATGTACTCCAGATTATTTCTAAAATGCTGATACACTGTTTCATATTTACAGATTTTTTTTCTCTATAGTATAGTTAATATTAATGAGAATTAGAGAGTTAATTTAAATAATTTAAGTTAATTATACATTTGCTACAGCCGATACACCTACTTATTTTTCCCCGAAAACTTTTACAAGCAAATTTCTGTTTATATAATATAATATAATATAATATAATATAATATAATATAATAGAATATAATAGAATATAATATAAATTTATTTTATATTCTTTTTAAGATGCACTACACACTTTTATTGTCCCAACACGATCTTTGTCGCTTTAGTATTCAATGGCAATAATTGAACTACCACGCCATCTGTTGGTCAGTTGGAACATGCACTATACAAAATGGATAAATGATGCCATTTCCATTAAATGTTTTATAACATGCTATCATTTGCTCCCTTTTCAAAACAAAACAAAACAAAACAAAACAAAACAAAACAAAACAACATTCTCTTCCGGATGACAGAAACACCACAGTGTCAAGGATCTAAATATATCTAAACTATATGAATTATTCTAAGCTCAGATGTGAATTATTATATATGGAGATCACTAACCCAGCTCTGCTATCACTGTGCACCAGAGCTCTTAACCCCTAATGGATAAAATCAGGTTTGGTGTGGAGGACAGATAACAGTGTATTATTCTAGTCGGACCCAGTCATTTACCTGCCTGGATTCATTCAAATCAACTATAATTAAAACAAAAGAACGGAACGAGTCAATTGCCACAAGATAATGCAAACTGGCTTCTGTTCTAATTAACCCAATTCAGCCTGGTGAATATTGAAGCTGTTTTCATCATGGTATCTATAATTGCATACCTGTGAGAGAATGAGGAACTGCCAGTCAGACTGCGACAAATACAATATGATTTATGTTATACTGAGGCAATGTGGAATACTAAGATGATTGGAGCTTATGAGTTCTACTTGGATTTACCAGTTTTTTTAAACAAAACATATGTCCTAAACAGATACTGTAGGTTACTTGCAGAGCAACTTAAGTAAAGTGAAAGTGACGTGACATACAACCAAGTATGGTGACTCAGACTTGGAATTCGTGCTCTGCATTTAACCCATCCAACGTGCACACACACACACACACACAGCAGTGAACACACACACACCCGGAGCAGTGGGCAGCCGTTTATGCTGCGGCGCCCGGGGAGCAGTTGGGGGTTCGGTGCCTTGCTCAAGGGCACCTCAGTCGTGGTATTGAGAGCGCTGGACATTCACTCCCCCACCTACAATCCCTGCCGGCCCGAGACTCGAACCCACAACCTTTGGATTACGAGTCTGACTCTCTAACCATTAGGCCACGACTGCCAAGTAAAAGTAGACATATTACTAAATTTAAACGGTCCAGTGCAGAAATAGTGAAATCTTCATATGTCAGTCCATAACAAGTAAAGCCTTTTGATGCAAGTTTGCATCACAGTGGTCAGTCTAGATTTAATGAATAAAAACAAAACAATACATTACTAGAAAAGATTCTTGTAATTTAATCATTATTCTTACAGTTTGTAGTTTCCCTTCAAAACTATAGCATCTTAAAAATGAAATCATTTTATTTTATTCAATGAACAAATGAGTCATCTAGATAATACTTAGCATATGTGCATTCACTGTAATGACAGAGAACGAGCTCCTCCAGCTGAATCTGCTTCCTCTCAAGGTTTTTCCTTCCACTATCTAAACATTTTGTGGAGTTTTTCCTTGCCACAGCTGACTTTGGTTTGCTCTTTGGCTTTAACCCTCAACTGTCACCGTCCCGTAAACGGGACACCTAACTTTACTTCAATATATTACCATTAAATCCTAATCTAATCATGACAAAATACATATCATCGGAAAGGTCTGAGTCTCAAGATTCCATATTTGGTGGTTATTTTGTGATATGATTACGAGTGAGAGAGAAATTGATACATTTTTGACAGAAAAGTGCATAAAAAAAATTAAATGGGATTTGAATGGCACCCGGTGGCTGTTTGTGGTATAACGCCTGAACAAAATTGCATAGTAACCTCAATATTTTTTTTAGATCAACTTCAAATTTGGAACACAATTTATTTAGACATATGGCTTTAATTTTATGCCAAATCTAGATTAAAACATATTTTGTAAGATATTTATTTTATATAATATATAGTAATAATAGTACCGTACATGTTATTTTCAGTAAATTTAAACTTTTATAAAAACTTTTTTACTTTCATTTTTTGAAATTATTTCACTTCTGCATTAATCTGCTGATTGTCTTATTTTAAAGGAGACCAACCTTAGGTCTGTATTCAAAAGCATTCATGAATTATAACAATTTAACTTTAAATAGTGCACTTTCAATTCAAAAAAGGGGGGGGGGGGGTGATAGTTATTAAGGCTTTAGACATTTATTTATGATTGTTTGTAGCTGCACGTGAACATGGCTTGTGAAAAGTGCTATTCAGAAACAACTAGACTTTGATAAGAACAGTCAAATGATTATATAAAACATTAACAGGAATGCATTTGAACATGAGGGACTGGATGCAGGAAGGATACTGTATACTGAGCTAATCTTGATAACAATAAACTGGACACTGTCATGACATTTTATAGATATATAAAGACCAAATATGAGAAGACCAATATTAATTTTTGTCTGTGATGTAATGCATATCAATTAATTTGTCTTGAACATTTGAAATTAATGAACAGAAATTGTTTCTTTACACACACACACACACACACACACACACACACACACACACACACGTTTGTTTTTGTGAAAAGTTGGGACATCCCATAGGCAAAATGGTTTTTATACTTTACAAACTGTATGTGCTATTGCCCTACACCTACCCTACATCTAAACTTAGCCCTCACAGGAGACCTCACTCTGTCTGATTTATAAGCGTGTTGAAAAGTGGGGACATGGGGCAATGTCCTGAAAAGTCACCTTCACCTTGTAATACCTGTGTAATACCTGTGTCATTATACAAATTTGTTCATTTGTCACAAAAACGCGCGCACACACACACACACACACACACACACACAAACACACACACAATAAATAAATAAATAAATAAATTGTATTAATATTCTTTAAAAACCTATACCAGATAAAGATAAATTTCATGACATAATCACGGACACAAGTTTTATTGTTCTGAATATCATCATGACGGTGAACTGTCCTTCGTTTAGAACTGTCTCTAGAGTCACCCATCGCCATCAAATCTATTTACATTTCCATTAATTGATTTATAGATCATCAGGAGGGTAACAGAGCTGAACAGATTAACAGGGCATGTGATAAAGTTAAGATAAAAAGTGCTTGTCCTTGACTCTGATGATGATATTTCCTTTGAAAAGATATGAGAGACATGTAACTGAATTATGCGATCCATATTTATATAAACCTTCACAACTATTGAAAAACATAGGTCAACAAAGAATTTCAATATTGACCACAGGTAAGTGTCTATGGTGGTTGTGGGATTTAAGTCACTGGTTTTTATAGAATAACAGCCTTAGGTGTTTATCATGGTGCCATGGTAACTGATTTAAATAATTGTAATAAAGTTATTTTCTTTTTGTGTTGTATTTTAGTTTAAATGGTCTGTAATTCTTATTGTAATACAACAAAACTGTAAATTTGAAACATGAATAAAAAAGTTGATTTGGCAAAACTAGGTTGGAAGTTTGTTGTTCCACATATTCTAAATGGAGATCTTCCCATTTTTTTAAATACTTTGCTGTGTGTTTCTGACAGCAATGTTTTCAAATAAATTTAGTTCTAAATGAAGTCCAAGCTTCACTATTGATCTGCAGACTCTATGATCTAAGATGACTTGGGTAAAGGAAACCTTAGGCATTATGGCTAATATTGCATCCATTCGTGAGTGTAGATCAGAGAGCATTTTAGGATTTCACTTTCATTTAACTGCTCTGACAGTAACTGGTCCTCAAGAAAAGACCAAATATACTTCTGTAATGGTTTTAATGACCAGCAGATGTCAGCAGAGTTATTAAACAAAGACTGCAAGGATTCACTGTCAGGCCTAATAACCCTTTCTGAGCTGACAGACCTCAAAATGTCACAATTTAACACAAAAATGAGTTTCCTTGTGCCACTGCCAATATTCCATTTATACTTGATTGGAAAATAAATAAATCCAAGTGTCTATGATGAAATCCCTACTCCACTCAATAATTCCATTTTGATTTTATTCTAGTTTTCACTTAGTTTCTCCTGCCAGATGGTGACTACTTTCATCACTCTAATCAGTTTAAGAAGAAAAGCAGTTCATTTTCATTATTTACTGAAGATCAGTGTTAATTTTACACAGATTGTTTGCTCTTTGGTAAATGTGACTCATTAGTAGACTGACATCAACATGTGTTCATTCAGTTTTCCCAAAATAACGCAATAAAAAAGTTATTAAGGCGTATTAGCAGGTCGTTTCCTAACACTGAGGAAAAAAAGGGAAATGACAAAATCAACCTACCTCATGCTCCCTTACTAAGCCTAAATAAACTGTGAGGATCTCCCTGCACTGCATTTTTACAAGCTGGGCTCCCCAAAGGCCAAGGCATTTCCCTGGAAACAGAAGGGGGGTATGGGAAATACCATTCAATAAGGTCTGCAGGAGAAAAGAGGACCCCACACCAGCACTGCTTTTCATAGGTATGTGCACACACACACACTAACTGCCAATGCTACACACTATTCTGCTGAAGTACACACGCTTGTATACATGCAGAAACTCACAGCTGTAAGGAAACCGCAAAGACGTCACAGACAGCTATTTTTATGTGGATGGACTGATGCATAAACACATTTTTAGGAGTGACACCTCACCTCCTAAATGTTATGATGTGTGGTTCGACCACCAGGTTCACCAACCTGGCCAAATGAGTTTTTCTTCCATTCAGAGAATACTACTATATAGTGGGCAAAAAACATGAGGAAAAAATTCATAGTATTCATAAAACAGTAGGCAAGAAGTCTCCGGATGACGTATTACTTCTGCCCAAATGAGGCCATAGGAGAGGATTTTTGAATGGCAGTGAAGTGATGCAGCTGACACAGGTCACATGACAAAAACAACACGGTGAATATAGTATGTCCAGATTACATCCATTCTATATAGACTTTATTTTTCATGTAGTCATGAAGCAGTTATTTAAAAGGATTACCTACTCAGAGAGTATGCGATTTCGAACACAGTCAATGAATCTAGTATGTTTACATTCATGTTGCACACATTCATACTATATAGAACATAGTTTTACTAACAGACATGAAGTAGGCTTCTTATATATATATATATTAAAAAAAACTACTCAGAGAGTATATGTGAATTCAGACACCATTCCAAGGTGCATCTCAATCAGAGTCCTATCCATTTTAAGGGCTATCTTAAAAGCGAAATCCTTGGATCATTTGCAGGGAGCATCGATGCTCACTATGTTTCTTTAATGGAAATTCTGAAGCACAAAACATGAATCGTATGAGCCAACTCGATAAAGTATTTGTCATACTGTACTTTAAACGGCATAAATAATAAATAATTTCAGAAAGATATCAGTCAGACCTGTTGTTGATAAATACCAGTGGTGACGTTTTACAACTCAAGTATGGATGTTGCTGGAAATTAAGCAATCTGTGTCCCGGTCAGCATGTCCAAATACCCCCATGCACTGCATCCAGAATTGCATCTGGTCTAGTAAGTACTATATAGTAAGTACTAGCGTTTCTCTGTCATTCTCAAATCCTGTCCCATGGCCTCATGGGATAGACAAGTGGCCACTGGATGCACACTTCAAAATCTCTTTGGAAGTACTAAGACATCTAGGTACTTGTTGTCTACTGTTTTATATATAATATAAGTACTTGGCTCATATAGTCTACTGTGTTTCGCATACTGCATAGTATATTTGGATGCAGAGCTGCATGCAATTTTGGCAACTTAGAGCATGTGCATGTGACAGGAAGTAAGGTCTGAAAACACCACAGCTCAAAAAAATCCCACCATTCATCATGTCCAGGAACTTAGATAGAATATGTTCCATTGTAAGTTAAATTAATTAGATATTAAATATAATTTGGTAGTAAAACACAAAATGTTGCACAACTGCTTTTTATAATTTAATTAGTAGCACCACTATTAAATGCAGTCATCGGTTAAATAAAGACTACTAAACAGACATTAAGTTTATCGTGAAGTATTGAAAATCTAAATGTGTAAATAAATGTGCACTGTTTATTTGCATTTTTACAACATGGTGTTGTACGTGTGTCCCATCGGATAATCAAAAGTTTTACACATACTTGAACACTTGAGCCAAGTACAGGAAAAATGTCATTTAAGTTGACAAGAGTGGTCAAAGACTACAAGTGTGGGTATTGGGACAGAGCCAAAGTCAGCCAGGGAGGGTGCAAATTCATGTATAGTCCACAGTGCACTGATTCACTAACTAGGGAGCTAGAGAGCTGATTGAGACACCCACAGTCTTACAGAATGAGAGCTGTAATCAGCTGTTGATAATTACTGCTAACTTGATTTCAGCTCAGCCTGGTAAAGGAAAACATTATGATTCACCTGTAAAAAAAAAAAAAAAAAATCCCACCTCCAAACTGCTGACAGCACAGCTGCCACAACACCAGGAAGCTTCACTACTTCATAAAACCCAGTAGGGAGGAGGACGGACGTCTCGTTAACACCCTGGGATCTCCCTTGTGAAGCCCAATTCATTACAGCAGGTCGCATGACAGAGTGAAAAAAGCCACATCATTTTGTTCAATAATTCCAACACGTCATATTTTCTCCATTCCTTGGGCGAGGGACCAGTGCCAGAATGTTTCGAGATACCTTGTGGTATACGTTAGTGGTCGTTTTAAACGCTCCACATATAAAACCGTTGTTGTTCTCAGCTACCAGTGAAACTTTTTAATAGTTGTGGGGTTCCCTGGATGCTTCCTGCTCCCCTCCAGATGGGCTCAGGGTTTGGCCCACGATGCTGTGGGGTTTCTATAGGACACACACGTGCACAGCTGCATTTCACCAACACAGATGAGACTGTGTGGAAAATGTGTGCACTGCATGGCATGTTGGCTGAGATTGTAGAAGCAAATGGTAAAAATGAGCCTAGTACTTTGGGTGAGAAAATAAGTAAAGGGCAAATAATCTTTCATTCATGATCAAATAAATAAATCATGTGTGCCCCTGGGCCACAAAACCAGTCATAAGGGTACATTTTTTAATAAATAAGCTTTCAATTGATGTGTGGTTTGTTAGGATAAGACAATATTTGGCCAAGATACAACTATCTGACAATCTGGAATCTGAGGGTGCAAAAATATCATTGAGAAAATCGCCTTAAAAGTTGTCCAAAAGAAGTCCTTAGCAATGCATATTACTAATCAAAAAGTAAGTTTTGGTATATTTACAGTTGGAAATTTACAAAATATCTTCTTTACTTAATATCCTAATAATTTTTGGCATAAAAGAAAAATCAATCATTTTTACCCATACAATGTATTGTTTGCTATTGCTACAAATATATCCGTGCTACTTATGACTGGTTTGTCGTCCAGGTTCACATTATTTCTGTCTCAAAGCAAGAAATCATTTCCATGGACTGTTTTGTGGTCCACTTCTGTCACCAAAAGATGGCAGCAGTGCCAAATGTCTAATTAATGCTTATTAGTTTGAGATAGAGAAATCCACATTTGGATGGATGAATGAATGAATAGGTTTCATTAGCTATGTAATTGTTTTTTTATTAAGGTATACTATTTTGCTACCCTCAACATCTGTTATCGTTAAATGTCACATCCAAACAGTTGTGTTGTGTTCAACCATGAAGTGAGCAATCCACAGAGAGCATTGAGCTGTGTACAGTATCTTCACTGCACAGCTGCTGTGTGCGGTCGGTGCACCTGATCCCGCGCGTCTCACGGCGCATTCCTTGGCCAATAGCGGCGCGTCTCTGCGCAGGCCCCGCCCACACGCGCTCATTGAACTTTCATTATTTGCATCAAGCGCCCCCACATCCACTTTTACTTTCACGCTCTTCTGCAGACGGTTCAAGAGAACACTTTGTGTTGGTCAAGATGCGCAACACGCTCTTCGGTTTGTGCATTGGGATTATACTGTTGTTAAACAGCGGGTTTGTGGTTATGAGAAGGCAGGACTCGTCTTCAGCTCTCGGCAGTATTTTCCGTACGAGGTGCGCCGCCAGGTGCCTGAGCCTTCACAGCACGCGCATCGCTCTCTCTCCAAGACATTTCCAGGTAAGGAAGAAAAAAGTTGAAAAAAGTGAAAGTTATTGAGTGCTGTACTCATATGTTCCTAGTAAGACAATCAGTTTATTCTGCTTCATTTATTCAGTATGCTTTATTATTACTGCACAACAGATATAGATTGTTTAGCTTTAAGCGACCGATAATACGGTTTTAATTGACAATACTAGCTAATTGAAATGAATACTAATTGATTGCACTGATCTGTTACTGATATTAGTGATTTTATTGTTTTACTTCTGCTTTTGACACAATAACTAAACCAACTGTATTGTAATAGCCTACTAAATTGTATTGTAACTGTATTGTAATACTAAATGTATTAAAACATAATATGTATTATTATTATTATTATTGTTATACAAGGTGTATTTTGGATATTAAATGCAAAAACGGTCTAAACTCATGGTCTCAAAATGGTCAGGAGGAAGAGCTAACCCAGCAGGCACCGGACGTCAATATGACGTCAGATTGACGTTGGACCCCAACGTCGGAGAGACGTTGTATTTTGGTTGAAAGTGAAAATCGGGTTGACGTCAGAACCCAACGTCAGATTGACGTCAGAACCCAACGTCAGATTGACGTCAGAACCCAACGTCAGATTGACGTCAGAAACCAACGTTGGACAGACGTTGTATTTTGGTTGAAAATGAAAATCGGGTTGACGTCAGAACCCAACGTCATGTTGACGTCAATCTCCGACGTTGGACAGACGTTGCATTTTGGTTGAAAAAGAAAATCGGGTTGACGTCAGAACCCAACGTCATATTGACGTCAGAACCCAACGTCAGATTGACGTCAATCTCCAACGTTGGACAGACGTTGTATTTTGGTTGAAAATGAAAATCGGGTTGACGTCAGAACCCAACGTCAGATTGACGTCAATCTCCGACGTTGGACAGACATTGCATTTTGGTTGAAAATGAAAATCGGGTTGACGTCAGAACCCAACGTCAGAATGATGTCAGAACCCAACGTCAGATTGACGTCAATCTCCGACGTTGTATTTTGGTTGAAAATGAAAATCGGGTTGACGTCAGAATCCAACGTCAGACTGATGTCAAAACCCAACGTCAAATTGACGTCAATCTCCGACGTTGGACAGACGTTGTATTTTGGTTGAAAATGAAAATCGGGTTGACGTCAGAACCCAACGTCAGATTGACGTCAGAACCCAACGTTGGACAGACGTTGTATTTTGGTTGAAAATGAAAATCAGGTTGACGTCAGAACCCAACGTCAGATTGATGTCAGAACCCAACGTCAGATTGACGTCAATCTCCGACGTTGGACAGACGTTGTATTTTGGTTGAAAATGAAAATCGGGTTGACGTCAGAACCCAACGTCAGATTGACGTCAGAACCCAACGTTGGACAGACGTTGTATTTTGGTTGAAAATGAAAATCGGGTTGACGTCGGAACCCAACGTCAGATTGACGTCAGAACCCAACGTTGGACAGACGTTGTATTTTGGTTGAAAATGAAAATCGGGTTGACGTCAGAACCCAACGTCAGATTGACGTCAGAACCCAACGTTGGACAGACGTTGTATTTTGGTTGAAAATGAAAATCGGGTTGACGTCGGAACCCAACGTCAGATTGACGTCAGAACCCAACGTTGGACAGACGTTGTATTTTGGTTGAAAATGAAAATCGGGTTGACGTCAGAACCCAACGTCAGAACCCAACGTCAGATTGACGTCAGAACCCAACGTTGGACAGACGTTGTATTTTGGTTGAAAATGAAAATCGGGTTGACGTCGGAACCCAACGTCAGAACCTAACGTCAGATTGACGTCAGAACCCAACGTTGGACAGACGTTGTATTTTGGTTGAAAATGAAAATCGGGTTGACGTCGGAACCCAACGTCAGAACCTAACGTCAGATTGACGTCAGAACCCAACGTTGGACAGACGTTGTATTTTGGTTGAAAATGAAAATCGGGTTGACGTCAGAACCCAACGTCAGAACCCAACGTCAGATTGATGTCAGAACCCAACGTTGGACAGACGTTGTATTTTGGTTGAAAATGAAAATCGGGTTGACGTCAAAACCCAACGTCAGGTTGACGTCAATCTCCGACGTTGGACAGACGTTGTATTTTGGTTGAAAATGAAAATCGGGTTGACGTCAAAACCCAACGTCAGGTTGACGTCAATCTCCGACGTTGGACAGACGTTGTATTTTGGTTGAAAATGAAAATCGGGTTGACGTCAGAACCCAACGTCAGATTGACGTCAGAACCCAACGTTGGACAGACGTTGTATTTTGGTTGAAAATGAAAATCAGGTTGACGTCAGAACCCAACGTCAGATTGATGTCAGAACCCAACGTCAGATTGATGTCAGAACCCAACGTCAGATTGACGTCAGAATGAAAAATGCAACATCTATCCAACATTAGAGGTTGACGTCAATCTTACATTAAGTTCTGATGTCAACCTGATTTTTGTCAGCCTCCAACAGTGGACAAACATTGCATTACATCCCTATCGAAACTGGCCATTACCACATTTGTTATCAACCTGTGAATACAAAAGGAAGAGGAGTTAAATGACCAAATAATTAATTATACATAACACATTATGAACCGCTTGTTGTAGTTTGTGTTAGGTTTGTCATATCTAATGTAGATGTCACATTGGTTCTACTGTGGTGCTAGATGGAAGATCATGGGCCCACCCAAATTGCTATGCTTTTATCTTCTGAAGACAAAACTGATATTGCACAATTTCGAAACCTAAAACCTTCCTGGTGTTAATGCTAAAAGGCAGTGAGGAAAAATCTCTAAACATTTACTTGGGTCTGTTGTATGTACACAAAAGTGAGAGAACAAACAACTGACTGAGCAAATTATGACTCTTATATGGTACCAAAAGCAATGTTTTTGGATATTTCACACTATGAGTTCAGTAAAATCAGCAGTCTGTCATTATTTTGTAAGTTGGCAATATTAGCACATATTTGCAAACAAGGCTTGACATTAACATAGAATCATCCCATATTTAAGGCATATGAATGGTATTCCACATTACATCAATATGAGCGTGGTTTGTCCCATTTTTTATTTACTTCAGTTTTATGTTTGGCAACCGTTACTGCCAGTCATTTGACCGTTTCTTTATTTTTTTTTAACAATGTAAAACTGTTTTTAATGGATTTTTTACTGACCAATTAAATAAAGTGATATCACTAAACCGTGTACAGAGGAACACTGTCCTTTCACAGATTTTCCTAGATTATTATGATCAAACGCATTCAATAAAGTGCTAAAAGTAAAATACTAGTCTACAGAGAAACACTTCTTATTTTACAGGTTATTAAAAAACTAAAAATTATAGTGTTAAAGGATGCTGACAATTGTAAATTAAAAGTTTTATTTTGAAAGACAAAATACAAAGTCTCTACATATACTGTACAAAACTGAAAATGCAATCATTCAGTTTTTGAAGTAAAACAGTGCAAATTTGAAAGGAAATACATTTCAAATGCATTTCAACATTTAAAATACTGTACCAATTAACAGAACAGTTTGATGAGAAGTTAATGAGTTGAATTAAATATTCTCAGCACAAGAAATACAAAATATCTACAAGTTTCAAACGACTATTAATTCTAAAGGCGGGATTACACTACATGACTTTTCAAATCTGAACAGATTTTTAAAACACTAGGCATCATACATACATTCAGGTCCTTAAATATTGGGACATCGACACAATTCTAACATTTTTGGCTCTATACTCCACCACAATGGATTTCAAATGAAACTGCAGACTGTCAGCTTTAATTTGAGGGTATTTACATCCAAATCAGGTGAACGGTGTAGGAATTACAACAGTTTGCATATGTGCCTCCCACTTGTTAAGGGACCAAAAGTAATGGGACAATTGGCTTCTCAGCTGTTCCATGGCCAGGTGTGTGTTACTCCCTCACTATCCCAATTACAATGAGCAGATAAAATGTCCAGAGTTAATTTCAAGTGTGCTATTTGCATTTGGAATCTGTTGCTGTCAATTGTCAAGATGAGATCCAAAGAGCTGTCACTATCAGTGAAGCAAGCCATCATTAGGCTGAAAAAACAAAACAAACCCATCAGAGAGATAGCAAAAACATTAGGCGTGGCCAAAACAACTGTTTGGAACATTCTTAAAAAGAAGGAACGCACCGGTGAGCTCAGCAGCACCAAAAGACCACGGAAAACAACTGTGGTGGATGACCGAAGAATTCTTTCCCTGGTGAAGAAAACACCCTTCACAACAATTGGCCAGATCAAGAACGCTCTCCAGGAGGTAGGTGTATGTGTGTCAAAGTCAACAATCAAGAGAAGACTTCACCAGAGTGAATACAGAGGGTTCACCACAAGATGTAAACCATTGGTGAGCCTCAAAAACAGAAAGGCCAGATTAGAGTTTGCCAAACGACATCTAAAAAAGCCTTCACAGTTCTGGAACAACATCCTATGGACAGATGAGACCAAGATCAACTTGTAACAGAGTGATGGGAAGAGAATGGAGAAGGAAAGGAACTGCTCATGATCCTAAGCATACCACCTCATCAGTGAAGCATGGTGGTGGTAGTGTCATGGCGTGGGCATGTATGGCTGCCAGTGGAACTGGTTCTCTTGTATTTATTGATGATGTGACTGCTGACAAAAGCAGCAGGATGAATTCTGAAGTGTTTCGGGCAATATTATCTGCTCATATTCAGCCAAATGCTTCAGAACTCACTGGACGGCGCTTCACAGTGCAGATGGACAATGACCCAAAGCATACTGCAAAAGCAACCAAAGAGTTTTTGAAGGGAAAGAAGTGGACTGTTATGCAATGGCCAAGTCAATCACCTGACCTGAATCCGATTGAGCATGCATTTCACTTGCTGAAGACAAAACTGAAGGGAAAATGCCCCAAGAACAAGCAGGAACTGAAGACTGTTGCAGTAGAGGCCTGGCAGAGCATCACCAGGGATGAAACCCAGCGTCTGGTGATGTCTATGCATTCCAGACTTCAGGCTGTAATTGACTGCAAAGGATTTGCAACCAAGCATTAAAAAGTGAAAGTTTGATTTGATTATTATTCTGTCCCATTACTTTTGGTCCCTTAACAAGTGGGAGGCACATATGCAAACTGTTGTAATTCCTACACCGTTCACCTGATTTGGATGTAAATACCCTCAAATTAAAGCTGACAGTCTGCAGTTAAAGCACATCTTGTTCGTTTCATTTGAAATCCATTGTGGTGGTGTATAGAGCCAAAAATGTTAGAATTGTGTCGATGTCCCAATATTTATGGACCTGGCTGTATACGGACTTTGAAAATCGTGACAAAGGAAAACTGGGCATCATACACTACATGACCGAGGATCATACACTACCAGACTTTAAAATTGTTCCGAGCACAACAAACTCACTCAGAAACATGAGCCTTGGAGACGCGTGACAAATGGAAACAATATGCGTTCTAAAATCGGCTGAAAATATCAAACATTTTTGATATCCTCCAACTGGATAGAATCGGAGTCTGAAGCTAAAAAACCGGAGTCTGTGACTATCATACACTATGCGATTTTCTGTTGAATCGGTCAACTATCAAATCTGCAGACTGGCTCTGACTTTCGGCAACTAGTGTCAACTTCTCCAGACTGTAAATTGGCGGAAAATCAGGACAAAAAACATGTAGTGTATTCCAGGCCTAATTATATATGATGCCCAGCTTTCCTTTGTCATTATTTACAAAATCGGTAAGTGTATGATGCCTGGTGATTTAAAAAGCTGTTCAGATTTTTGAAAGTCGTGTAGTGTATTCCAGGCTTAAAGGGATACTCCACCACAAAATGAAAATTGTCATTAATCACTTACCCCCATGTCGTTCCAAGCCTGTAAAAGCTTCATTCATCTTCGGAACACAATTTAAGATATTTTGGATGAAACCCGGGAGGCTTCTGTCTGTCCCATTGACTGCCAAGTAAATTACACTGTCAAGGTCCAGAAAAGTATGAAACACATTGTCAGAATATGTTATGTAATGTTATGAAGCGATGAGAATACTTTTATAGAAATACAACAAAAATAATGACTTTATTCAACAATTAGGCACCGTAACGTCTCCTCTGCATCAGCACAGCGCCATTTTGGAGATTATGCCCTGGACGCAAAACACATACACTCTTCTGTATCAGCCTTGACACAGGGATGCGCTGTTTGCGTTCAAATCAAAGCATAAATCAACGCAGAAGACGCATCCCTGTGTCGAGGCTGATACAGAAGAGTGTACACATTTTGTGTCCAGGGCATAATCTCCAAAATGGCGCTACGTTGACACAAACAGTATTCTTGTCGCTTCATAACATAATGATTGAACCACTGATGGCAGACGGAGTATTCTGGCGATGTGTTTCATACTTTTCTGGACCTTGACTGTGTAATGTACTTGGCAGTCAATGGGACATTGACAAGCCTCCCGGTTTTCATCCAAAATATCTTAAATTGTGTTCAGAAGACGAACAAAGCTTTTATGGGTTTGGAACGACATGGTGGTAATTGATTAATGACAAAATTTTCATTTTGGGGTGGAGTATCTCTTTAAAACTGTTTCATTATTCAGATGTAAATTTGTGTAAGCACATTTCCTGAAGAGGAATTCTTGAGAAGCAATTGAAAAAATTAGGGTTAGTATCATAATTTTTTTCTTTTAAAAAGATTGTGCAGGGAACTGTACTTTAGCTTGTATTATCCCAATCAGGTTTATAGTGTTTTTATCAATATTCGATTGACCCTTTTGGGCTCCAATATAGCTCTGATAATATATGTGGAAAAAAATTACATTGCATTTTAATCCTGAATACTAGCTACACAAGTGTAATAAAAGTAAAATCAAAACATACAAATAAAGGTCCATGATTCTGCACCAGAAGTGACAGACACAGTAAATAAAGAGCAGTCCTCCAAATCTGAAGTAATCAGCTGGATCCTTGCTGCATCTGGGGGTTAAATAAATTAAAAAAAAGACGACAGATTTATTGAAAAGTCCTTAAAAAGGAGGATTCCATTTATGTACCTTTTCTTTAAACAACATTTGACATTATGAGATATTCTGACTAATTTAATTATTTAGCTGTGACCTAATGGTTAGAGAGGCAGACTCGTAGCCTGAAGGTCATGGGTTCGAGTCTCAGTCCTGGCAGGAAACCCACTAGTGTAAACAGGGCTTGAGTTACCCTTGAGCAAGTTACAAGTTAACCCTACTTGTAATTATAAATACATTTACATTTAGCAGACGCTTTTATCCAAAGCGGCTTACATTGCATTCAAGTTACAGTTTTTACATTTTTATCAGCTCTTGCTTTCCCTGGGAATCGAACCCATGATCTTGGCGTTGCTAGCGCCATGCTCTACTATTTGAGCTACAGGAAATACAAATAAAGAAATGAGTATTCACAACAAATAACAACTTTTCCCAGATGTAAAAAAATGGCAATTAGTACACTAAAAAAATAAATATAATATTTTTATCAATTGCTAAAATGCTAATACCTGTATATTTATAACTAATAAAATTATTAATCTGTTTACACTGCTTTTCTATCACACGTGGGTGATGTCTAACAAATGTACTTGAGGAGATCATTAAATTACTCAAGTATCTTCATACTTCATCCACCTTATTCCTAAACGCAGAAGTAAGCCTATGGGCGAGACTTCAAGTTCATTAGCCTTAAATAACAATAACAACATGCAGTAAATAGTAAAACTGTTTGTATTACAAACCAGTGTGTTCATAATTAAGATAATACACTAAAATAATATGGTATGACAAACCAATTTGCAATATCAAGCACCTAAACGAGCAGTTCTGTACAGCTAAAAAAGTAAAAATATCTGGAAGCAAGACCCATAAAATCTATAAATGGGCCATTTTTATGTGAAGAATAAGGTGGATATGATGAAAATGATGTCATCATTTACTCACTTATGTCTTTTCCAACCTGCATAACTGACTTTTTTTTCTGTGGAACACAAAAGAAGATTAAAAAAGACATGAAGGTTAGAAAATGATGAGGGAGTTTTGATTTTGAGTGAGCTAAACTCAAGAATTAAGTTTGAATCAGAGTGGTGCCTTGGTGCAGAGTTTGCCTGCTTTGCCCATGTTCACATTTCAGCACATATAACGGCACATGATCATTAAAGCATTATGAATACTCACTTTTACAGAAGATCATATGGCAGAAGATTTTCAATCCAAAAACCTCTGGACCATGAGAGGGAAAACACACACACACACACACACACACACAAATATTTAACAGGTTTAATAAAACAATAGTAATTGTTGACTTACTGACAGAGACAGACAGGCTTACAAAAAGTTTGGCTAACGTTACTCACCAGCTTTATACAAACACTTAGCAGTAAGTTGGATCCGAAAGCATGGTTTGTACAGTATTCTTCAGGTGGTTTCATGATCTCTCTGTTGAACACATGTCAGTTGTTCATGTTCCAGAGTGAGACATTTTATTTTACAATAAAATAACAATATCGTTATTTTTACTATTTAATTCTGTTATTAAAAATAAGATCAGCAAAAGGCGGCCTTCAGTACTTAACTCATATTAAGGTCCAGCTCCCGCTATTTATTCTGTCATTCATGTGTACGTATCTATTACATAAACCTCCAGAGCTTGTAGTACTAACGCTACGCGGATATATTTACATTTCGCGATATAAAAACAACAACGAGTCACTTTTAATCATGCCCAAGACATCGTCACACAGCCTTATCTGGACAGTATTAAAACATAATAACAAAACACAGTAACAGATTATGTCATCGCGATTATCATATCACTTTAACAGTAGCTGCTAACAAAAAAACAATTATAAGAGGTACTTACCTTCTGTGTTTCCATTATGTGTCCATAGCCATTGTGTCTGTGTTCTCAATCGACACCGCATAACTCAAAATCGGTCAAAATAATAACTCATCTGTCAGATATGAGACAATCATGTGAAAGCCATTCCTAGAGCACTGAACGGAGCAGGACTGCAGATAAACAGAGCTGCTGTAACGTCTGAGGTGAACTTTCAAATCTGAGCGGGAGGAGGCGTGCCCTGCTGTCATTGGTCAGATTCCTGGATGACATTCAGATTAACCAATCACGAACAAAGCAACATAGAGAGACGTCAAACAACGTTGTAACTGTAGAAAAAAAATGTTTTAAACAAAAGATAGCAAATATGTATTGATTTTTATTTTTTAGGCTGTTACATGTAAGTAATTGGTAAAATTGTGTTTTCACTTATGCTCAAAACCAGGGTCAGGTACATCTGTGCCATTCACTATTCACCTATAATTGCCATATGAATTTATAGTTAAAATAGGGTTAGGTTTAGGAGTACAGAGAAGGTGTTTACATGTCTGGCTATACTTGTAAATTACAGTTACATTCACATGACCAATGATGACCCTTTTGAACTTTAACAAATCCCTTGCCTCAACTGTATAACCACTCTTATGCCTAAATGCAGCTGTGCCTACAACTGTGGCATTTTCTATATCTGACCCTTTGCTGTAAGTGTTACACCACCTGTTGGTTTAGGTTTATTCCTTTGTCCACAGTAACACTTACTAAAAACACTGTCATAATTGCAACATTTGTCTACACTGACTGCAGTGGAATGCTGTTACAGCATTCGTGGTATGGGAAAATGTAAACTGTAAATGTTGATGTGCGACTAATTCAACAATAATTGAGGCCTTTGATAATGAATGTACTCTTATTCATTTCATCACTGTATTGCTTGCAACAGCAAATGACTCCGTGGTTATGCAGTCACCTCACAGCAAGGTGTTTCCATAACGCAGACATGCACATTTGACAAATTGAGGATTCTAAATTTTCCATATTTGAAAGTATGTTTTCTACACATTGCATGGAATGTATGCATTCCAGTCCTCTCAGACCCTTTTCTCTATGCTCTTGTTTTTTTCTCATTTCAAATTTCTCAGTAGGTATAGGGTTTCTCTCACACAAATAACAAATGCATACTCTGATCAGATAGCATACCAATATTTTTCGATGTCTGTATGACGTGTTTGTGAAGTCAATGTTTTTTTGTTTGTTTTTGTTTGAGCTTTTAAAGATTATGCATACTTTTCTCTGTTCACAATTTCCATTGCAAAGCTATTTGGATCAGCTGGTGTGTGAGCAGAGGCATGAAAGTTTCAACCTGGAGAGTAGTGCAGCTTTAAAAAACAGACTATGCATATTTTGATGTAATGAAATAAGTCAGCTATATTTGTGTTCAGAATTGCAGAGTTTAAATGTAAAAACACCTAAATATAAAACTGATATGATGTGCTTTAAAATTACAAAGAAAAATGCTAAACAGCTATGGACATATACCTTTAATGAGCTACATATTACAGATTATTTGTATGAATTTACATTAATTTATATGCAATTTAAGACAACAGAAAAAAATAGAGTATAAATAATACAACCATTTTCCTGTCTTAAAAAATTTGTGATTAATAACATTATAGCTACTTAAAATAACATTTGTTAATTTATAGAAGTTGTTCTAAAGAATTTTGCTAATAATTTTAAATAACAGAAAAATACTGTAAAAACAGCATTAAATGTACAGTTCTCTTGTGAAATTTTTATTTTATTTTTTTACCTCATGACTATATCAGTATTTGACGTTAATATGACATCGGCTTAAGACGTTGGCTCGACGTTGGATTTTGGTTTGTTAATGCGACAACCTAAACCTAACAAAAGATCAACGTCTAATGATGTAAGAATTTGACGTTGTGTGTACATTACCATTATAACATCTACGTGACGTTGGGTTTTGGTCGCCATACCTAACAACTGAATGTCAGTAACTGACATGAATATGACGTTGGCTTGAGACGTTGACTCGACTTTGGATTTTAGTTAGTTAATACCGCAACCTAAAAATAACAAAAGACCAACGTCTAATGATGTTAGAGTTTGACACTGAGTGGGCATTACCAATATGACGTCTAGGAGACGTTGGGTTTTGGTTGCCATACCTGACGACTGTATATGAGTATTTGACGTCAATATGAACGTGGCTTAAGATGTTGGCTTGACGTTGGATTTTGGTTATTTTATGCCACAACCTAATACTAACTATAGATCAACGTCAAACGATGTTATAATTTGACGTTGTGTGGACGTTACCATTATGACGTCTATTCGACGTTGGGTTTTGGTTGCCATACCTCACGACTGTATATCAGTATTTGACGTCAATATGATGTTGGCTTAAGACATTGGCTCGACGTTGGAATTTGGTTAGTTAATGCCACAACCTAAAAACAACGTCAAATGATGTTAGAATCTGACGTTGTGTGGACGTTACCATTATGACATCTAGACGACGTTGGGATTTGGTTGCCATACCCGACGACTGTATATCAGTATTTGACGTCAATATGACGTTGGCTTTAGACGTTGGCTCGACGTTGGATTTTGGTTGCCATACCTGACGACTGTATATCAGTATTTGACGTCAATATGACGTTGGCTTAAGACGTTGGCTCGACGTTGGATTTTGGTTAGTTAATGCCACAACCTAAACACAACGTCAAATGATGTTAGAATCTGACGTTGTGTGGACGTTACCATTATGACGTCTAGGCCACGTTGGGTTTTGGTTGCCATACCCGACGACTGTATATCAGTATTTGACGTCAATATGACGTTGGCTTAAGACGTTGGCTCGACGTTGGATTTTGGTTAGTTAATGCCACAACCTAAAAACAACGTCAAATGATGTTAGAATCTGACGTTGTGTGGACGTTACCATTATGACGTCTAGGCGACGTTGGGTTTTGGTTGCCATACCCGACGACTGTATATCAGTATTTGACGTCAAAATGACGTTGGCTTAAGACGTTGGCTCGACGTTGGATTTTGGTTAGTTAATGCCACAACCTAAAAACAACGTCAAATGATGTTAGAATCTGACGTTGTCTGGACGTTACCATTATGACGTCTAGGCGACGTTGGGTTTTGGTTGCCATACCCGACGACTGTATAACAGTATTTGACGTCAATATGACGTTGGCTTAAGACGTTGGCTCGACGTTGGATTTTGGTTAGTTAATGCCACAACCTAAAAACAACGTCAAATGATGTTAGAATCTGACGTTGTCTGGACGTTACCATTATGACGTCTAGGTGACGTTGGGTTTTGGTTGCCATACCCGACGACTGTATAACAGTATTTGACGTCAATATGACGTTGGCTTAAGACGTTGGCTCGACGTTGGATTTTGGTTAGTTAATGCCACAACCTAAAAACAACGTCAAATGATGTTAGAATCTGACGTTGTCTGGACGTTACCATTATGACGTCTAGGCGACGTTGGGTTTTGGTTGCCATACCCGACGACTGTATAACAGTATTTGACGTCAATATGACGTTGGCTTAAGACGTTGGCTCGACGTTGGATTTTGGTTAGTTAATGCCACAACCTAAAAACAACGTCAAATGATGTTTGAATCTGATGTTGTGTGGACGTTACCATTATGACGTCTAGGCGACGTTGGGTTTTGGTTGCCATACCCGACGACTGTATATCAGTATTTGACGTCAATATGACGTTGGCTTTAGACGTTGGCTCGACGTTGGATTTTGGTTAGTTAATGCCACAACCTAAAAACAACGTCAAATGATGTTAGAATCTGACGTTGTGTGGACGTTACCATTATAACGTCTAGGCGACGTTGGGTTTTGGTTGCCATACCTGACCACTGTATATCAGTATTTGACGTCAATATGACGTTGGCTTTAGACGTTGGCTTGACGTTGGATTTTGGTTAGTTAATGCCACAACCTAAAAACAACGTCAAATGATGTTAGAATCTGACGTTGTGTGGACGTTACCATTATGACGTCTAGGCCACGTTGGGTTTTGGTTGCCATACCCGACGACTGTATATCAGTATTTGACGTCAATATGACGTTGGCTTAAGACGTTGGCTCGACGTTGGATTTTGGTTAGTTAATGCCACAACCTAAAAACAACGTCAAATGATGTTAGAATCTGACGTTGTGTGGACGTTACCATTATGACGTCTAGGCGACGTTGGGTTTTGGTTGCCATACCCGACGACTGTATATCAGTATTTGACGTCAAAATGACGTTGGCTTAAGACGTTGGCTCGACGTTGGATTTTGGTTAGTTAATGCCACAACCTAAAAACAACGTCAAATGATGTTTGAATCTGATGTTGTGTGGACGTTACCATTATGACGTCTAGGCGACGTTGGGTTTTGGTTGCCATACCCGACGACTGTATATCAGTATTTGACGTCAAAGTGACGTTGGCTTAAGACGTTGGCTCGACGTTGGATTTTGGTTAGTTAATGCCACAACCTAAAAACAACGTCAAATGATGTTAGAATCTGACGTTGTGTGGACGTTACCATTATGACGTCTAGGCGACGTTGGGTTTTGGTTGCCATACCCGACGACTGTATATCAGTATTTGACGTCAATATGACGTTGGCTTAAGACGTTGGCTCGACGTTGGATTTTGGTTAGTTAATGCCACAACCTAAAAACAACGTCAAATGATGTTTGAATCTGATGTTGTGTGGACGTTACCATTATGACGTCTAGGCGACGTTGGGTTTTGGTTGCCATACCCGACGACTGTATATCAGTATTTGACGTCAATATGACGTTGGCTTTAGACGTTGGCTCGACGTTGGATTTTGGTTAGTTAATGCCACAACCTAAAAACAACGTCAAATGATGTTAGAATCTGACGTTGTGTGGACGTTACCATTATGACGTCTAGGCGACGTTGGGTTTTGGTTGCCATACCCGACGACTGTATATCAGTATTGGACGTCAATATGACGTTGGCTTAAGACGTTGGCTCGACGTTGGATTTTGGTTAGTTAATGCCACAACCTAAAAACAACGTCAAATGATGTTAGAATCTGACGTTGTGTGGATGTTACCATTATGACGTCTAGGCGACGTTGGGTTTTGGTTGCCATACCCGACGACTGTATATCAGTATTTGACGTCAATATGACGTTGGCTTAAGACGTTGGCTCGACGTTGGATTTTGGTTAGTTAATGCCACAACCTAAAAACAACGTCAAATGATGTTAGAATCTGACGTTGTGTGGACGTTACCATTATGACGTCTAGGCGACGTTGGGTTTTGGTTGCCATACCCGACGACTGTATATCAGTATTTGACGTCAATATGACGTTGGCTTTAGACGTTGGCTCGACGTTGGATTTTGGTTACTTCCCAACACAACCTGAAAACAACTAAATATCAATGTCAATTGACGTCGGTCTTGGACGTCAAATCAACGTTGTCATTAGACGTTGGCTTGACATTGAATTTTGGTCACCTGACGTCGCGACCTAAATCCAACCTAATATTAACGTCATATGACGTTGTGTGCCTGCTGGGAAGATTGAATGGTTGAAAAATAAATTATACAAATAATACATTAAGTGGGTTACTTATTTAAGCTGCTTACTCACTTATATATATTAATTCATATATATATATATATATATATATATATATATATATATATTCATATATATTCAAAGACTATTCATTCATTGGCATGTTATCTCATGATGGTTCATTCACACACATCTTAGAGATAAAGTAATCTGTGTAAATGGACCATCATTCTACATCTCAGATCAACTAAAGCCACTTTCTTTAGTTAAATGACAGTTATTTGTACACAAGCAAACTCACTCACCAGTTCATCCATTTGAATTCCTAAGCATTCACCCAGAGGAGTTCTGTCTATAAACAAACAGATGCACAGGATTGGAAAACTGGAGGCGCAACTGTACAAATCTCTGCCAGCCCCAGTCTCAACACTGCGGTTGGGGTTTTCATTAGAAGTTTAAAGTTACTTGCTTCTCTGTTTATGTTGGTTATGACAGACCGTGGGAGGGTTTGGGTGGGAGTGTAGAAGAGGAGTGTGTTTTAGAGGCTTCCTTTGTGTATGTGTGTGTGTGCGCATGCCTTATATGTTTATGTGTGTGTGCACATAGGCATGTGGAGGGGGATCTTTGTGCGTGTGTCTGCACTTTTTGTCTGCTGTCAACAAACTCCCTTGTTACTGTGATTATATTCATCCTCATGTCCTTCCTGATCTTTATCATGAGCACCGGCATCCAACCCAGAAATAGACTAGCTAGATATACAAATTCACTTATAACCCTTTGGCAAAAATTCTGTAACATTTCAGCTATTTTATTGAGTGTATAATTTTTAAAAAGCTGAGCGAGTGAGTGTCAAAACGTTATTCATTATCATTAGTACTATTCCCTTTATTATTGTTTTTATTATTATTTGTTTCAGAATAATAACTTCAAGGTGTTTTTGACATACTAAACCTTTAAACATGGACTAAACCAACGTCTGTAATTACCCGGACCTTTAAAAGACGCCCAAAAGACATAAAAATCCTCCAGATCTATAAATCCATTCAAATGAAATCATCTCTTATCTTCAAATGCCCTGTCAATGTTTTGTTGTTATCTGGACCAGACATCAGCGCAAAGGGAAGCTATGCACATCAGTCTCTGTTATCAAATGCTTTATTCTACAGCAAGCTGTCCATCTGGAGATACTATCAAATCAGACACTGGTCTAGAAGCTCCTCGTTGTCTTCACTGATTCCACAATGCCTTCAAAGCGTTCCAGAGCTCAAACAGCAGCTAGTGTTCCTGAACAGCTGCCTTCATTCTGCTGTCCGAGCAGGGACTGAACCAGAATGAATGCTTTTCATATCTGCTGATCATTGTCTTCGTGTCCACATCCCTAAAGTCCACTTACACTGTCTCCCGAGGGGGGAAGCCATTTTGGCAATTATCCCCCTTCCTCTAGTATCGAATGGAGACCGGGGTCATGGGTTAATTTGAACGGGCTGAGCTGAATGTCAAGTTATGCTGTAACATCGAGCTATGAGGAGCTATCACTGATGATTAATGATTACGGGAAATTAAAGAGTATTTGATGTGGTTCGGAGAATGTCTGATCTGTCAGCGTTATGCAGACAGTTACGTGGAAATACACAAATCTTTCAGCTGTCTTAAAATCCTGTTTGACTGCCATTGTTTTGTTATTTGATCTTCAGTCCTCGTTTCACTTAATCTTAACCTTTTTCCCAGGCACCAATATTTAGTTCTAGAAGTATAGTTTTAGTACTTCATAATATAGAAGTGTAGTACATAATTATAAAGGAAAGAAATTGGGTCTATGCCGTGACATTCATTTTTTTTCTGTTCCATTAATTTGTTCAAAAATACTATAAAAATGCAATGTGTGCTTACAGTGACTTGAATACACATTAAAGGATGATCATGTCTTTAATTTTTTTTGTATTAAAATTACAAAGGGTGATACAATTGTCCTGATATAAAGAAGAAAAAATCTCATTAAGGAAATTTTTAAGAAGAAAATCGTATTACCTGCCAAATCAGAGTCATGTGGAGTGACCAACAAAGTCTTGTGGCCCAACCAACATGAAGAAAATTAAGAAAAAATGAACTTAGGCAATTAATAAGCTCAATATGGTTCCTAAAATATTAGATAATTTGATGTTTTTTATGATGGTTAATTCAGGTTTTAAAATTGCAATGATAAAAATGTAATGATATTTATAAATTGATATAAATCCTGATATTTGTTTAAAAGACTTTTTATCTTAGATAATATAGATATGTGTTTTTATTTATTTATTTATTTTTTATGTGTTCATGTATTCACTGTGTTAGGAAAATATATTATTACATGATAAATAAATGAATAAATAAATAAATAAATACACTCAAACACACATGCATATATATATATATAATATGAATGCAGATTTCTAAGAGAAAGACTTCTATTAGCATGCATGCTCTTATACGTCATTGACCCAATAACAGTTATTATATGACAATATGTTTGTGCAGTTCAGATGTGAGCACATGCATAACGTGCATTTGAACACACCATGCTTATGCAGCCGACGTAGTCCATTGATCCCACCACAGGCCAAAATGGATTTGTATAGCTCTATTCCCCACAGTGGCATAGTCACAAGATCTGGCAACAATAACATTGTGGTTACTTTAGAGTCCCCACCTTTGTGCAATAAAATATACAGTGCATTATATAGGTTTTATCCTTTTTTGTTATTGTGCTATTGAATACCCATTATTCTAAACCCAGAACGACTGGCCAGGGGCGCAATCCTGTGCTCTGCCAATCAAATATGCTGTTTATAAGCTAGTGTTATTCAGATAAACCAAACTCTTTGACAATTCCTGACTACAGAACATTCCGAGATCTGCTATGCAAACAAGTTTGTGATTCCAGGTGCCAATGAGTGATTTCTGCTGTTTCTGTGCTCGGGTGGCCTGGCCAGTCTTCTTAATAAGGGAGGGGACCTGTTCTGGTTTATGAGCAATTTTACATTGCTGTAGTCAGGGCGGTGTTTTTAAATATGAGTAATGCCTTTATAATAGGAAATTTCCTTTTTAAAACCTCTCTGCTCAGCAGGGGCACATTAAAATAACACGATTCAAATGAGGCTGTCTGATGTGACTGGTGATTATAGCATTCTGACACGCAATTCCATCTCTCTCTTCTGTCCGCAGAGTAATGGATCCCTCGGATGGTGTCAGAGCCATAAACAGTGTGCAAAGGTAATTGCTGTCAAAATTACACCGCATTTCACAGCAGCTTGACATAAAAGCCAACACAGATCTGTCACTGTAAAACATTGGTATGCCTGCGCACCTCCTGTAATGACATCATACATCATTGTAAAAGCTACTGTATTTGTCAGCTATCGCCTTGGACTATTATATCTGTGCTAGCTGGTTGTCGTACAGAAATGAGATTATGATTCACTAGCGAAGCTAGAGGTCACATCTGTAATGAGACTGATACAAATGGAGTTGAAAGGCTATGTGTTTTGATTCGCATTATATTATACAGCCAGTGTTATTTTCCTTTTTCACTTCAAGGCAAAATGCTAATTTCAGTAAAGAACTCAACCCACTTTTCTTAATGAGGACATTTACATGCTCTAGCAGCCTAGTCATTAAATAACAATAATATGCTGGTAGCACGGGGGGAATAGAGCTGACATGTTGCCAATGCAGATTTTCCACACATTTCACTGTGGTATTATGTAAAGCTCCCTTTGATGTATTGTTGAAGATGAGGGCCGCTTTCCTTTCAATGCTCTGCGCTTGCATTCCTTTACATATCAACCAGCTATTGCAGTGTGAACAATGCCGCACAGAAAACCTTCTTGAATGTACATCTGGACGTTTTAAAAAATTTCGAAACAGTTCATGATTGTGCATGTTACGCTTAAGTGCCTAAGCAGACTTTTCATGGCTTGAGGCGCGGGTTTAAGGATTTGAGATCTTTAATGCACTGATGTATGTCTGCATATGGTTGGAAAGAGTGCAGCACGTGTTTTCATATCACCCTCGGGGTAAGTTCACTGGAATAGCCAGGGTTCTGACCTCTCTTCTACGATCCATGAAAACATTTGGCCAACTGGTTCATGGATTTTTATTGCGTTCTCCAGAGAGTTCCCTCCGTTGGATTCAAACGAGGACAATGCCTTTTAAACTCTTTCTGCTCATTATACAGGATCCACAGTCAGTTAGAAGCCCAAATGCTTCATGACAGTATGCTTTTGAAACCCTGTGTAGAAGAGATGTAAAAAACAATGTATTTTCTTATTTTGTGGGTTGTCTGAGTGCACAGCTTTTCAGTAGGGTAACTTATATAACTTACACTCATATGCGTTTGGATACTGGTTCTTTTTATTATCAATGTTAAAAAAAACCCACTTAATATTTTTGTGGAAACCATATATATATATATATATATATATATATATATATATATATATACACACACACACACACACACAAACATACATACATATATACATACATACATACATACATATATTGGATTAATCGCATCCAAAATAAAAGTTTTTGTTTACATAATATATGTATGTATACTATGTATATTTATTATGTATATATACAGTACACATACAGTACATATTTTGAAAATATTTACATGTATTTACATGTATATATTTATATTCATTTAATTGATATTTTATACAAATCTTTTAAATGTATATTTTTCTTAAATATATACATGCATGTGTGTGTATCTATATATAAATAATAAATATACACCGTACACACACATATATTATGTGAACAAAAACTTTTTGGATGCAATTAATCGCAATTAATAGTTTGACAGCATTACTATATATATATATATATATATATATATATATATATACACACACACACACACACACACACACACACACACACACACACACACACACACACACACACATATATATATGCAGGAATAAATTACATTTAAAATATATTTTAATAGATAACTTTTGTAAAAAATTGTAGAATATTTAAACTGAGAATATGCAACTTCAGAGAGACTTTTAATATGCAGAAAGTAAAATAGCATGTTAAAGCACAAGCACAGCATGCGGCGTTTTGTTTCTAATTATAAATGGTTTGCTCTAGGTACACTGAAATGTGTGTCATGTGTGTAATCTCCCATTAAAATGTAGCCCATGGGATTCATGGCTTTAATAAAACTAAACTTATTTATGAGTCTCTGTGCATGATAAGTTTGGGTTTTTTGCATAACATTGCTGGTTTGCTCCGGAATTAAAGACCTCATTCACTTCCAGTGGCATTTATGCCACATTCAGGTGAATAGACCTCTAAAAATGTTTAAATCTCACAACAAAGTGTGCACGCCTGATTAAAGAGCTGTACCATATCACTGCATACAGGCACAAAGCAGACTGCAGCTTTTGTTTTCCTGACCTTGTTTCCTGCTTCATTCCAGAACTAGCATTTGCATTCAGCATGTGTACACAAACGAGCATTAATACTCCTAATAGTGTTTACAAACTAGACTTGTGCTTCAAAATCTTGCCCCAGACATTAGATGTTCTTGCTCAGAAGCTAGTTAGTTAACTTGCTTCTTGCCTAGAATTGACAGTTAACCTAGTGGTCTCTTCTCATCAGCTTTTGAATTATGACTATACTCAGACAGCACTTGGTCAGCTCTCCACTGAAGTACTTTTCAAAGCGATTAGCATGCTATAACTACATTCAGCAATTCCTCCATTTCAAATGACAAATGTTAAAGTACACAGATGGCCCTCAAATGGAAGATCTGCTCTTGAAAGTTATTATGCTTCCGCAGCAAGTGGCCTTTAGGCATTTGATATTCAAATGCCACCGAAATAATTAGTGTGCCTTGACAATTCTCTTACCCTCCAGTTTAATTGCTGGTTCAAGTATTAATGCTGCAGCATCAATGAAATTGCAAAACCGAGAGTGCAAGCAATTTTCATGACATGGGCAAGATTTCAATTACAGTTGCTCTACATAATTTGCTGAGGCTGGCAAAGTGATGGTCTCAGTGTTAGTTTAAACAAGGATTGGAACCTTCTTTTGTAACGGCAATTTGGCCGAACGTTTGCCACAGACATGGGTGGGATTCTCGCATTCCATCCTAACATTAAACACCCAAAGCAAGTGTAATCCAAACTCACTTATAGAGGGTGCCATGTCAGATTTTACCATTTTATTCAAAAGAGACAGGTCTTATTTTTTACCTAATGCTAAAAAGTACAAAACTTGTCTCGGTTTGTTCAAGGGCAGTGGATCTTAGCTGAACTGGAACTTACCCAAGGCTTCTCCTCATGTCTGCAGCTCCAAAATAACCTTTATTTTGTACGGTAGAAGGGAATGCTTGATTTGAGACTGAAATGGGGCGGAAAACTAACTGGCGCTGGGGTACAATAAAGACACTGGGAGCGAATGCTTTCATGGAGATTACAGGTGCCTCACGGACAAAAGCATAGTGGGTTTGGCACAAGCCAAAAGGTGGCTTTAGAAAGGTGAAAGAGATTTAAACCCAGCATTGCAGGATTGTAATACTTTAAGTGATTTATAGCTTAGATCTATGCTGCGCTTTTTCCACCAACATGCAATGCATCATAAAGGGCCGCTACACAAAGGGAATGAGCCATTGAGTGCTGTATTTGAGAGACTGATAAATGAGACTAGGGTTGTGAATGTGGCATTCCTCAGAACAAGCTATTGTTTACAGTGGTTGAGGTTTAAGGGTGAGAGTGAATGAGATTGTAGTTTATAAAGAGGTCAATGAATCGACTTGTCATATGAGGTATGAATAATATCTGATCAATTATAAAGTGTGTGGGTAGGAGGTAATTTTCCTGCATCGACATCAGCATTGCATAAAAACGCATTACCTGCAGAGTACTGAGCGAGGAGATGTAGATGTTTATCAAAGACTGCATTATATATCGCATGTGATGCTGAAGAATCAATGTAATGAATAAGACACAGTTTTGATCTGAAAGATGTATAATAAGTTTAAAAGTCATTTTAATAATTTATGTGTGGATCAAATAATGTCCATGATAAAGCAAAGGGATAGTAATAATAATAATAATAATAATATCATCATATTCATGTTCATATTGATTTCATATGGTTAAAAAAAAAAAACTTAAAAAATTGTAACAAACATTTGTCATCTTGTGCAAGATAATAACACTGAATTGAATGCCCACATCCTCATAAAATGTTATTTAAAAAATATCATTATGTTTTTGGGAGTTCGGTAACAGCCTGGAACTGAGTTATAGTACAGTGGCCAGGGTCATACAGAGGTTTTCCAAGACGGGTTTCACTCAGAACAGGCCTTGGAAGGGTCGATCGAAGATGATGAATCTTTGTTCTGTGCGTCAGATGCAGAAGCTGGCTTCAAAAAACAGATGCATGAGTGCTGCCAGCATTGCTTTAGAGGATGCAGAAGTGGAAGGTCAGCTTGTCAGTGCTCAGGCCATACGCCACACACTGCAACAAGTCATTTTGCATGGCCTTTGTCCCAGAAGGAAGGCTCTTCTGAAGCTGGCTCACAAAAAAACAACACTTTGCTAAAGACAACCTGGCCAAGAGCATGAATTACTGGAACCAGGTCCTGTGGTCTGATGAGTCTAAGGTAAACTTGTTTGACTCAGATGGTGTCCAGCATGTGTGGCGACACTCTGGTGAGGAGTACCAAGAAAATTGTGCCTTGCCTACAGTCAAACATGGTGGTGGTAGCATCATGGTCTGGGGCTGCATGACTACTGCTGGTACTGGGGAGCTTCGGTTCATTAAGGGAAACATGGATTCCAACATGTACTGTGACATTCTGAAGCAGAAGATGATGCCCTCCCTTCAGAAACTGTTTTCCAACATAATCACCACCCCAAACACACCGCCAAGATGACAACTGCCTTGCTGCTGAAGGTGAAGGTGATGAAGTGATGGAGTAAGCAAAATGAATAGGTAATTTTCAGTTATCAGTTACCAATTTGACAGTAAATAAATACAATTTGCATTGAGATTAAAGTGGTCAGTTTTGTGGACTGTTGTGAAAATTATAATTAGTTACATTTATATAGCGCTTTTCTAGACACTCAAAGCGCTTTACATAGTAAGGGGGGTATCTCCTCATCAACCACCAGTGTGCAGCATCCACCTGGATGATGCAACGGCAGCCATATTGCGCCAGAACGCCCACCACACACCAGCTTATTGGTGGAGAGGAGACAGTGATGAAGCCAATCAGTAGATATGGGGATTGTTAGGAGGCCATGATGGTCAGAGGTCAATGGGCAAATTTGGCCAGGATGCCGGGCCACACCCCTACTCTTTTTTTTTTCTTCGAAGGACATTCTAGGATTTTTTATGACCACAGAGAGTCAGGACCTCGGTTTAACGTCTTATCTGAAGAACGGTGCTTTTTACAGTATAGTGGTCACTATACTGGGGCGCTAGGACCCACCCAGACAGCAGGGTGAGCACCCCCTGCTGGCCTCACTAACACCTCTTCCAGCAGCAACCTAGTTTTTCCAGGAGGTCTCCCATCCAGGTACTGACTAGGCTCAACCCTGCTTAGCTTCAGTGGTGTACTCACTTTTGTGAGATACTGTATATATGAAATTTGCCTTATGCTTTGCAATAAAAGGTGAACATTTTTGATATTTTAAAGATACCTACTGACCTTTACACCCATTTATGAGGCTCTATGTGTATTCATTTATTTGTTTATCTATTTATTTATTCCCTGCATGTTGGTTGGTCCACGGCCTTGATCAGCAATATATGTATGTTTACATGCTCATGCACTACACATCATCCTGCTCTGTTCCCCAACCAGCTGCTGACTCAAATGTCTCTCTTTGCACATGTACAGTATTTGTGAAGCATTCGTATAGTTTGTATTTTTTATCTTCTATTTTTTAGTTTGTATAGGGTAATATTTATGTGAAGCATTCGTATAGTTGTATTTTTTATCCTTTTAGTTTGTATAGGGTAAATACTTATATATAGTATACTTATAGTTAAATCTGTTAGTAGTGTATAGGTTTATAGTGTTTTTTTTACTTCATTGTTGTAATGTCTGTATTTATGTAGCACCGTGGTCCTGCGAGACACGACATTTCGTTCCACTGCATGTCCCCACATGTAGCGGAATGACAATAAAGCTCAACTTGAACTTGAACTTGAACTTGATTTCAAGTCTTTCAAACATTTTTTTAATTTATTAATTTATTTTTTTTGTTCAAATTAATAAAATACGTTATGCTAAACTACTCCATAAGGTTTTCTTTTCAGTAATTTAATTATTTTAATGATCCATTTTCTTTATTATTATATTTATCCTTCATTATTATTATTATATTGGGGAAAATAAATTGGTTGTATTTGCAACTTTAATATCAAGTATAAAGCAGCTTTACAGGAAACAATACAGTGTCATGATTTAAAATAAATTTAATTCACTTATTCGGTGTTCCCATTCAATAGTATCAAGAACAGCTAAATCAAAATGTTTTACTGAGAATTCATTAATTAAATAAAATAAAAAAATATTAATGAATAGATATGGACATGAAAATAAGGGTCATTGATCTCTGTGACTCCAGTCATTTCATACTAATTGACTTGTGTTTTACACTTATTGCGAATGATAAACATGCAGTAAACATTAGTATTGCACTAGGTCTAGACTGTAAATTAAACTTTAATTATGCAATGCTTGAAATGTCATTGTTTTATTTCATGTGGCATAAAGTGGTGTGCATGATGAATTGATATTTGCATGTATGGGAAACAGAAGCAGGCAAAGCTGAATTTTCTCAGCTGCACGGGCGACTCTGAGACAGCGTTTCGTGTGTTGGAGCACACAAGCTCCAGGCGATCTCAGCAGGGCTCTGGCCGCTCTGAGCTCCATAAAACTGCCTCCTCTGCTGCCTCTAACTGCCCCTGTGCCTCTCCCATTATTCATAGTTTCCGACGACCGCGCCACCCGAGCCCGAGCCGTCTTTAAAAGGTGTGCAATTTTACTGCCCTCCCAGATAAATCTCATTCTCACTCAGAAACATCACCCCAGGATAACATTGGTTCCCTCTGACACAAACACACATACATTAGCAATTTACACAGGCACACACCAACATACACACACCTTATCGTTTCCT
Organism: Barbus barbus; assembly: GCF_936440315.1. Taxonomy (NCBI): domain Eukaryota; kingdom Metazoa; phylum Chordata; class Actinopteri; order Cypriniformes; family Cyprinidae; genus Barbus; species Barbus barbus. Next base: position 18,579,235 of record NC_136735.1, on the reverse strand, counting down.
CCTGATACTAAATCCCTGGATTAACAAGCATTTTAATGTGAAACTCTCTCTTACTGACATCTGCAGAATCTTTCCTTTGGAAGGAAGTGTACATTTTCCCAAGCTGGTGGTAAAGGTCCATTCATGCTGTTCTGAAAATGTGACCATTGGAGTAAAGACGATTACCAGATCAACATAATGTGTAATGTTCACATCTCGTTCCCAGCATGCTCCTGCAGAGCAATGTTTAGCCCCAGCACCATAGTGACCGCTGTGTCTCATCGTGGCATGAAATTGGAAATATGAATTCCCCAGAGGCAGCCACACTCACTCATGCAGGAAGTGAAGTGTCAATTTTAAAGAAAGGAGAATAGAAGATGAGAGAGGGAGTGAAGGAGAAGGAGAAAGAGCAAGGGAGAGAGGCAGGTGTAGACATCAAAATGAAAGAATTTTGGCATGTGATATAAATGCTGAATGCAAATGTCAGTGATCGGAAAACGTTCAGGGCTCTCCGCTGACAGTTCCAAGTTGCTGAGAAGGTAATGACAGACTTCAAACACCTACGAATGATGTATGATCAAAAGCAACAAAAAATTATAAAAGAACCTTTGTCTGAGCGATTTGCAATATAGAAAATTGCTGACTGTGACTCACCATAACTCTTCAGATCAGCAGCAACGAATAGCAGATTTTCACTGCGCGATTATCACAGCTAAAAGAGTTCACGATTGTGATGTTATTGTGATATCTATAGTACTTTTGGGAAAATATGTATTATGTCAAATTCATCTATATCTCCCAAATTGGCAAGCTAACTTTTGTCAGACGTGGGTGGAGTAACTTGTTTTTGTCTGTCTTCTCCTCCAACATAACTCTGTGTGGCAGTTGTAACTACTGATTGCATCTATTTCTTATTTATGTTTTGGAGTGTCAACCAATTACAAGTTATGGTTTATTTATGATATTAGTGCATAATATTAAGTGTTGGGGAAAGTTACTTTTAAAAGTAATGCATTACAATATTGCGTTACTCCCTAAAAAAGTAACTAATTACGTTACTTAGCTAATTTTCATGGAAAGTAATGCGTTACGTTACTTTTGTGTTACTTTATAAATATGAGCTGGGCTTGATTGTTTTTAATACAAGAAGTTCTAATTATAGCAAATGTAAAAGCCCTTTCACACCAAAAAGTGTAATGAATAAACCTCAGGCTCAAGGAAAAGTAAATTCACGTCTGTATAGTAGAATGCAGGAGAAGAAGGTTCAACACTCTTCAGCAATAAAAAATCAATGAAGCACAATTACTAGTTTATCTAAAGTCATTTTTGCTTATTAGTATGGTTGAACTGGATCATCAAAGGTCAGCAGCAAAGACATTGGTTAATATAATGGGATTAGATACATTTGTGTTGTTTAACGTATTTAATTATTGCAGGTTTGCATTTCACGGTTTTAATTCATTTTGATGAATACAAAATCAGTTTTTTTGCGAGTGGGATGAATGAATGCACATTCACATTTAGTCTAGAACTACAGTAACAGAACTACAGTTTTTTTTTTTTTTAAAGTTACTTTACTAGTTACTTGAAAAAAAGTAATATTATTACCCAACTTGTGTTACTTGTAATGCGTTACCCCCAACACTGGTAATATTACCATGATATCAGTATTTCTTTAATAAAATATCATGGTTATTGTCACAAGTGGTATATTGAGATACCCCTACATATCAAATGCTTTTGACTTTAACATATTTGACTGTATGAAAAAGAATAATACCAGAGTCATTCGAAACTCTGCTGTCTGTTCACAGTGCCTGGAGCCATGCAAAGACTCCTGGGAGTTGAAAGACGGACCTTGTCGAGATTTATGTGAGGTACAGACCGCAGCATTCTTAACAGATCTAGTATTTTCTGGGATGTGCTCTCAACAAGAAAAAAATCTGATACAAAATGGCTGACTTTGGTGTTCTGGTTTTCCAAATATTAATCCTCTATTGTTTTTCCTGACAGACTTGGCTGCCGTTTAAGTGGTCTCCCATTGTTCAACATGATAATGTTTTGCTCTGATCTTCTGTTTAAACAGACTGAGAGTTTCTTTGATCATCTCTCTTTGGTCTTGAATCCTGTTATTGTGGCATTTCTCTACAATTTAAAACTCTTGGCTTAGTAACATCTAGCTTTTCCTGTTTCTTCGGCCATGAATGCACTGTTGAGGGCAATAGGGACTTTAAACAATGAATATTAGTTCTTTCATTTGCCAGTATTGATCAGGACCTTCATCCATCATTTTAGACTTGTATAAGATTAAGTAACATGAAATCCACTCATTCACAACACATGTAAATCTTGTAATCATCTTGTGTTGAACAGAGAGCCAAAAACAAGAAAATCCATTCCCAAAGCCAGCTGAAAAACAATACACCTTTTATATATATGTAAACCGCATGTGAAACTCTACATTTTTTATGTAGAACCTATCCTAGACCATATTTCTTTCTCCGAATTACATTTTCAGTAATAGAATTTTCAAGAATTACATTTCTAATATAAGATGGGATAGGCTCCATAATATCTATGGCCCTAGAACAAGCAGTTTGTAAAATAAATGAATGGATGAATATTATATTATATTACCTATCATGTGTTCCTGCAATAATATAATATAAGTTAAATGAATGTAAGTTAATATATAAGCTGTAGGCACACAGGTTATATGTAAAAATACATGCATACATAAGGTGTGAGTGAATGGGACTCGAAGTGTGCCAAATCCAAAATCCATTGACAAATTAATGTCACATAAATGAATTGCTAGGTCGTACGACTGTGATATACAGGTGTTAAAATTTGGTCCTGTACACTATCAAACTTAAATATAACTGAAATATAACTGAAAATTGAGTGCTTAATCTTATTTTTATACATTACTGACATTCTATCCTCCAATTTGACACTGTTAAGTGCTTTGACACAATCTGTATTGTTAAAAACACTATATAAATAAAGGTGACTTGACTTGACTTAACTATGACATCTCCTCAGCATGCGTTTCCCAAGCGTCATGGCGAGTGTGTGACGAGCTGTGAGTTCCTGCGATCGGTGATGGTGGTGAAACAGGGTGACTGTCCTGCGCCGGAAAGAGCCAGTGGGTTTGCAGCTGCCTGTGTGGAGGGATGTGAGGAAGACGGAGAGTGTTCAGCCCAGAAGAAATGTTGCCCAAATGGCTGTGGACACACATGCCAGTCCCCTAAGAACCTCTACAGGGGTAAGATCTGCTAATGAACCTGATGATAAATAGCTGGCTTAACCCAGTTATCACTTAGATTTTAACCTCAGCTGTGGACGATACCATTAAACTTGTACCTTTTTGCATTTTATCTCTGTTATCTGGAGCGAATAGCTGTTACAGGAGTAGTTCACCCAAAAATTTTAATTGGCTGAACATTTTATCATTATTGGGCCATCTGAGATATAGATGACTTTATTTCTTCATGGGAACAGATTTGGAAAAAAATTGCATTACATCACTTGCTCACCAATAGATTCTCTGCAGTGAATGGGTGCCGTCAGCTTGAGAGTCCAAACAGCATCACACACAAGTAATCCAAAAGGAGTCAAAAATGGAGTCAAAACCTTTCAGAACCACTGATATAGAGGAACTCTTAACATCTGATGTTTCATTTTTCTTACAAATTCTTATAAAGAAATGTGCTGAAAATAGCCATAATCAGATTTTTGGAAAACATGCAGATTGGATTATCATGTGCCATATATCCTTTGAAAGGTCACAGCAAATAGCATACATCAAATAGCAAACATCAAATATTATGATAAACTAAAGCTACTATGAATATACTGTTCGTTATAGACTACTGATCGTAATAAAGACATATCCAGATTGTTCTTTCTCAGGTTGAGATTTCTGTTCATCTTTATCTACAGGTGCTCCTCTGAAGCCCAGGAAGGAGCTGGTCTTTGAGGAGCTGGAGTCTGGAGTGCTGGAAGTGCGCTGGTCCTCCAAGTTCAATGTGTCAGCAGAGCCAGTGCTGAATGTTCTGCAGAGAAGGTGGAACTACGGCATCCACCCCAGTGAGGATGGAGCAACTGAGTGGCAAGTGGTGGCTAGAGTAAGTGTGTGTGTGTGTGTGTGTTACATCTTCAATAAAGGTTACTAGAAGGTCCACAGCCATACTGCAGGAGATTTGAAAATTATAGTTTCATCTCAAGCACATTATTGTGAAAAATGAGTCATTTATATGTTCCCTCCTACACTCATTCATCTGTGTTTCTGTACTGTAGACATCAGAAGAGCGTGTGTGGCTGACAGACATTCGGCCCGGTCGCTGGTACCAGTTCAGAGTGGCAGCGGTCAATGTTCATGGAACTAGAGGATACACCACCCCCAGCAGACACTTCAGATCCTCTAAAGGTGAGAACAAGAAACTATAATCTAATGGCATTCTATTAGGATCCATTTTAGCATAATAAACAATAATAATCATTTATATAATGAATGTTATCATTTACTTCTTTCTATTATTATCTGAAATATCGGCACTGTAACCTTTTGCTCATTTTTATTCCCCCTTATTTCCCCCTCTCTCAGATCCTGCCCCTCCCCCGGCACCGTCTGAACTTCATGTCAGCGACATGACCTTTGGTGCAGAACGCTCTGTGTCTGTCCGCCTCAGCTGGAGCATGTCTGCAGATTTAGACATCCCTGTTAACCACTACAAACTCTCCTGGAGCTGTTCTGACCATACTATGCCATCCAAACTCAAGAGGAGACAGACTACAAATGGGGTAATTCATCTGGTCTGCCCACAAACTAACTCTCTGCCCATTCGCTTTTTCTCTCGGCCTTTAATGCTTTAATTTTCTCATATATTGGATTGTTTCCAAAAACCCTCAAGGGTTAAGCTTCCCAACCCCTTCTTTTAGCAAGCCACAACAAATTAGAAATCTTAGTGCAAATAAGTGCAAGATAAACAACTCAGGATTGGGCCTTTGATCACACCAAGCCCTATTTTCAAGGGCTTCAGACACCAAACTAGGGTGGTACAGCATTGCATCACCACTCTTGGCAAATGCAAACATTTCTGGGCGCCATTTGATATACAGCCAAAAACAGCATATCAATTCTAGTTGTGCTTGAGAAAAGGAAATCTCTCAATAACAGTTGAATTGTTTTTCTTTCAATGAGATCATGTAGAAGAGTTTATTTTTTCCTTCTTTAGGAATCCAAAAGATGGCAGTTGATTCATACTTGCATTTGAGGGCTCTGTCAGTTGAGGGACATGGAAATTTCCTCAGAAAATGAAATTTTTTAAATAGCAGCAGAGTGAATGCGGACGAATGTAAACCATGCTGCTTGTACTGCTTGGCTCTGCAAGATGATAGGAATAAAATATGCTGAAAATTGATGTTAAACAGATTACTCAAGTCCACAATTAAGATTACAACAAATTCGAATAACTTTATAGTTCTTTTTTTGGCGTACTCTATTACTGTGATTAATAGTATCATTAATATTAAACTTTTTCTCAGCAACAGTATTAGATCTCATGTTATTGGATTAAAGCAACCCCCTGTGGGTTGACTTTGTAGATTTTTTTAATTGGTATGATACATTTTTAGAATATTTTTATTATTTACAAAAGTTGTACATTATACACTAACATTAAAGTATATTTGGGGTCAGCACATTTCTTTTTTGAAAGAAGATTCTTATGTAATAATATGAATAGTTCCCACTGAATACTTTCTACATTAATATTACACATAAATGCTAATTTGATGCTTCCAGAATTTGACTGAACAGCAGGCCCATAAATTAAAATGAGTAAATTATTAGTTTTTTCAAAGAGCAATTCACTGAAAGGTTCTTTGGGTTCTTCTATGGAATCACTGCAAACATTTATTTTTGAGCAGTTTTCTTTTATTTGGCCTATGTTTGTGTTAATGGTCAGTTATACTTTCAGATGGCATATTAAAGCTTCTTAAATTATCCAGGCAGGCTGATAAGCGATAAGGGATTTTCTCTTTTTTCTTGTCAGTATTTTTATTTGATCAATATTCCCTCACGTGCAAATGCAATCCAAAAGTCTCTGGTGATTTAAATCAGTAAATTGCTCCCAAAATTGGCCATTAAACCAGCTAAAGTTGATTCTGGACCTCACCCTCCAGAAGAGCATGTTCTTTGCATGCCATTTTTGTGATTGGGGTTCACCAAGGATTAACATATAAAATATTTTTTTGTATGCATACAGTGCTGCTTTGTATGGCCCTCCACCTAAAATGAGATTATTGGGTAGTTAAAATATTCTACAAGGATTTACCTTCCATTTCCATTTGTTCTCTGTTTCTTTTGTTTTGGATTTGGATTGCCGTGACTATACTAATCCTTGCCTGTGGGTTTTGTGTGTGTGTGTGTGTGTGTGTGTGTGCAGGACTCTACCTATGCTGAGCTGGATGACTTGAGAGAGAACAGGAGTTACACTGTGGAGTTGCAGGCGGTTTCATACTGGGGTCAGGTCCCTCTCAAGAGCTCCAAGGCCATTTTTCAGTTTACTACAAGCCAAAGACAATCTGGTACAAAACTATTTAATTGCTGTACGTTTTTTGCTTGATACATAACAGCTCTCATTTGGGTGTTGGGAAATACAGTGAAAACAGCTGTAAATGTTTTCCATTTGTAACGTTATACCTTTTCCTCATATTTGATGTCATGCAGATTTGGAACCCACAGACAGTCCGCTCTTTATAAAACCCCAGTCAGATCTATTAGACGTGGGCACTCCGTTCTATCAAGATGGACAGCTTCAGGTCCGGGTCTACTGGAAAAAGAAAGGTATAACATAGGCAATAGACCATGTCTTTCATCTGTAAATCAGTCCTGTTCTTGTTACTGTCATCCTTCCTCAAAGCTATGCTGTGGAATTATGTAAACATAGAGCTTATTAAAGAGTTAAGAATCAGAATTATATGTAATAAAATGAAGAACAACAGCTCTTTGTTTGGAAAGTGATAAGAACCACTCTTGAAATAAGTGTGGAGCTGTTTGTGTGCTAACATGAGCAGATGAGGCATGTCTCAGCCTAACTTTGCATGCAGGAAATTACATTTAAACAGTTTCATTTTGTCAATGAGTGATGAGATAATCCCACATTAAACTCACAAATGAAAACTGTCACAGAAACGAAAACATTTTATTCATACCAAGCCATGTAAAATGGTTCTTGAAATCTTGTCATTGACCTCTGTTTTGAATTTCAATCATTTAAGAGTCACACTGGCCACATGTCAAATCCCTTAATCTCTCTAATGGATATCCAGCGGATTTATCTCATACCGATCTGTCAGGCATATTATCAAGATTGCTTTGCTTTGCATATTTTGTGTTGTTTTGCATATTTTCTGGTTGAATAAAAAGAATGGATCTCTACAGGGCGTATCACTGAGCACTGATTACTTGCAAGGTTTGAATAGATCCTTACTGATGATTATCAGTGAATATTTAACTGTTCGTTTACTGATACTGAGATTTAAAAATTTTTAATAATACAATGAAAGGTTTATCCAAGTCTTTAAATATTTATCAAAAATGTTCAGATGTATTGAATGGGATAGGTCATATAAAAATGAATATTCTATCATCATTTAGGCCTACTCATGTTGTTTCAAACCAAGACTTTCTTTCTTCTGTGGAACACAAAAGAATACATTTTGAAGACATGTTTCACTGTTTTTGCTCATACACTGAAAGCCAGTGAGGTTTTAAATATCACTGGTGACTTTAATTGTATTGACAAAAAAAAAAAGAAAGAAGTACAAATACATTTGGATAACATGGGAGTGAGTAAATGATGACTTTAAATTCAAAACTTATTTATATTTTGGGGTAAATTACAATTTCAAATTGCTAATATAAAATAACTTAAGTATCAGATCAAATTTGGCCAGCCTATACAACATTTCTGCCAGTCCATACAGTTGTAACAGTTCCAAACAAGAGCAAAGCATCAGTTTGCATTTCACCAAGCATCACACAGACAAAAAATCGGTCTGGAACAGCATATGTGAGTGGAGTGGAGCAAAAGAAACTTCCCGTCCCCCCACTCAGAGCCCTACATAATCACATTCAGAATCTGGCACTTCATATTTTGCCATCTCTCCTTTTCAGATCCCACCGTGAATCATTACCGTGTGCAGTGGTCTCCGGAATTCTGCAGTCACAATGGATCCAGAACACAGGAGAAGCTCATCACCCAGGTAACCAGTCAAGAATTTGTATCCTCCCTACAGGTGCAAGGCCACATTCTGACAGCTCATACATATTATGAATTTCCAGGGAGAGTGTTCGTGTGGTGTTCATTGATCATTCATTTCATTTGGAGGCACATCCACAGAAAGATTTATTTACTAATTCGCAGAGAAATATGAGAAAAAATATTTTTAAACATCCTTAGGTTATGATTTTTATCAGTGTAATTATGTAATTTACAATGTGAGAGATTGTGTTAAAGTCTTTGACATTGAAAAAGTGGAGATTATCTTTATTCAGCATGAAAATAAATCTTTCCTGACATATGCAAAACATGAACTATAGATTTTCCCTTTGTGGCTCACAGCTATGCTGGATGTGGTGATAGGTGATCAGTCATTGTATTTCTACTTGAATTCTTCTCAGTGGAGTTGGAATAAGGTCTCACTTTTTGCTCTCTTCTCATGTCACTGAGCAGGAGAATTTCGCCAGCCTTCCTGGACTTCACTTCTCTTGCAAGTATAAGGTGATCATCCAGTCCGTAGGATCAAAGGGTAAAGCCCAGGCAGAGAGCACAACCTTCTACACCCCGTCCTGTGCTACCATCCAGAGCAAGAGTCCCAAACCCATCCCTTGCTCCACAGTCTCAGGTAATTCTCAGGAGACTTAGTTTCTGAGAACAAGATGACTGTATTGCTACAATTCTTTAGCGTAATTTACTAGTTTATGAGGTATGTTGGATCAAATGTGTGGGACAATGACATGTAAGAATGTAGTTAAGAAACAGAAAACTCTTTTACAAATTAGTTTGTCAAATTTCAAAAGTCAAATTATTTTATTTTATTGCAAATGCACTCTTTGTAATCATGTAGGATTCAAAAACACATATATTTACATATTTCCTTATACCTTGAATATTTGAGTGTACACACAATTTTTTTAAATCATTAATTATGTTATGTATATTATATGTGTATATTAATTATGTAATTAGGCATGCTGGGTGGATCACTTAAATATTTTGCCATTTTTGTAAAAAAAAAAAAAAAAAACACAAAAAACCCCACAAAAAAATCACCTAGAAACAATAATTTCTTAATAAAATAGATTATGCCAAATTTTCTTCTCAAGAAATTAACTAAAATTTGATTCATTTTGATTCAATTTAATTCAGTTTGATTCAGTTTAGTTCAATTCAATTCCATTCAGTTCAATTCAATTCAATTCAATTCAATTCAATTCAATTCAATTCAATTTTTCATTTTGACATCAGTGCAGTTTTGTCATTGTAACATATTTGACTCTATGCCCAGAAATCTCAAAATAATTTTAGTGTTAAAATTCAGAAAAAAAATCATCACTTTCTTTCTTTCTTTCTTTCTTTCTTTCTTTCTTTCTTTCTTTCTTTCTTTCTTTCTTTCTTTCTTTCTTTCTTTCTTTCTTTCTTTCTTTTTTTATTGGAGTATTGTGAATTTAAGCCTACATCTATTACTGGTATATGGTTTTATGTGTCTTATATGATTCTGTATGTTCTCTCATTCAGCAGTTGTTCCTCCAAAGGTCCTGGTCAAGGCAGAGAACCTGACAGCAGCGTTCTCCATCTACATGGGGAATGTGACAGGCCTGTTCTCATGGGTGGTGGCCATGCCTCAACCGCCACAGCAGGTCACAGGATATCAGGTCACATGGGCAGAGGTCATCACAGAGAGCCGCAGAAATAATCTGCCCAACAGCCTCATATCCCAGTCTCAAATCCTGCCTCCAGTAAGTCACATTAATAATGATTTCTGGTCACAAGCATACAGTATGTTTTGTTTTGCACACTGTTTACCAGCATGGGATATGTATTCATTTTGGGCATTAGTGTGCTGCTCCAGCAGTAAGACCACCAAACCAACATACTGTAGAATTCATACAGTTCTGAGTTGAATTCTTACCATTCTAAACTCAGTTCATGCTGTTCTATTCTGCTTTCCTTAAATTATTTTAGAAACTAAGCCATACATGTATTGTATTCATTGTAGTTATATTGAAAGTTCTTCTACAGTTTAGCTATTTTTATTCTAGAGTTCTTCTACAATGTAGACTACTATTCAAAAGTGTTTAGCATTTTAAATATATTAATTATTTTATTCAGTATGGTTGCATTAATTGATCGAAAGTAACAATAAAGACAATTATAATGTTACAACAGATTTTTATTTCATATAAATACTGTTCTTTTGGACTTCCTATTCATCAAAGAATCTTGAAAATATCAGTTTCTACACAAATATGAAGCAGCACAACATTTTTCAATATTGATAGTAATAATAAATGTTTATTGAGCAGCAAATCAGCATATTAGAGTGATTTCTGAAGGATCATATTCTAAAATATATTCAAATGGAAAAGAGTTATTTTGAATTGTAATAATATTTCACAATATTACTGTTTTTACTGTATTTTTGATCAAATAAATGCAGCTTTGGTGAGCATTTAATTTTTTTTTAATCTTTCATCGACAGAACTTTTGAACAATAGTGTATTTGTATTTTAATTCTTTCTCAGACTCAAATTTGAGTGAAGTAAAATATCTTCTCTTTCTTCGGAAACAGGAGCGTAATATCTTGGTAGTTTCTGGTCTTCAGTTGGCATCTCTCTACAGACTTGAGGTGCAGGTGATCACTGCTGGAGGACAAGGCCCAGCAACCTCCAGAACCTTCCAGACACCAGCTCACAGCAAGCCAGTCCTTCACTACAGTAAGTAATTAAACTTACAAGATGACATATGCGTATCTTCACAGCACATAGTGTTTTGAAATGGCATCATCGCTCTTACTTATTTCACAATTTACCATTGAACATCTTTAGCGGTTTCTGTACCACACTGATCTCTCCAGAGCAAAGAACTGCAGCCCAATACTTAAATCTTAATAAGGGAGCTGAAAAGTCATTCTTTTTCGTCGGAAGGAAAAGGTCAGGGGTTGTATGAGAGGTCAAATGTCATGTGCAAGTGGCCCCAGCTCAACCAATAAATCATGTAATTGAGATAAATTGCTTTTCCTCTCTTGACTCTAGTGTATATTTAACTTTGCAGAACCCAGGATTAAGAAGCACCATCTAAGGTCGGTGATAGAACTGCACTGAAGACCACACTGCAATGAATCATCCTGGACCAGAACTGACTCCTCAGGAACACAGAGAACCAGACGAACCAAAGAACAGTTAATTGCGAATCGCGTTCAGCCTGAGCCAGTCAGCTGCCTCATAACTCAACATGAGGACCTGCTGTAATCTGAAGATCAAATTTTGATTGACGTTACGATATTTAAAGCTCCAGTAATTTCCTGTGGGGGATCAGCTTCCACAAACTAATTAGAATTGAGTATACTACAAAGGCAGGCATCAAAAGCAAAAGTCATAGGATAAAAACAAACCAAGTGCAAATACAAATACAAATACGAGAAAAGGATTTGAAACTGTAACTTTGTGGTTATTTGCCTAAAAGGCATGCTTTGATTTGTTCCCTCCCTAAAAAAATGGTTACCCACACCCTAAGCGCTGCAAATGTATTGCATCCAATATTGCATGTGATGACTAATTTGGTTTGACTTGTAAATAAGCCTGTCTGACTCAATACAACTGTTTGTGGTTTTGCATGTGTTCGTTAAGCATGGAAATTTACTGTTTGTATCCCCTTTGTGTCAATAGCAACAAATGAGGAATCAATGAAAAAAATATTGCAGCTCTTTAAAAAGAACATGTCATTCAAGTTTATGAGGGTTTTGTGTGGTGTGTGCTCAGTATGCTGTAGAGATATTTGTTTGCAGTCATGTAATTCCTGTATATACTGTATGTTTTTTTTTATTTATTTATGTATGCAATTCAAATGTGTTATGTGGATTTGTAACTGTGTGAGTGCATGAATGTGTATGTGTGTGTGTGTGTGTGTGTGTGTGTGTGTGTTCCCCCAGCATCATTCACAAACTGACAAACCCCTGCAAGGAGATTTTGTATAAATATATTTGTAAATTCCCATAGATAATGAATATTAGTGTACATATTTTATATGAATAAAGCTGTTAAACCTTGTTTCCCTTTACCAAACTGGTTGTGTGTTTTGTCATTACAAGGCTGAATCTAAATTTATCACGCCACCTAAGCAATATTCACTCAAATCATGTATATTTAAAATGCACAAATAAAATCTCTATAAATATACATACATACATGCTACCAGAGTGAATGTGATTAAACTGTGCGACACAAAGCAATATTCAATCATATATATGTAAAATAAACAAAATCTATACAAATAAATGCCACCAGTATTCATTTTACTACTAAAACACAATTTCATACAAAACAATCAAGTACTTTTCCAGTCCCTGACAACAATAACATAATTGTGTTTATTTTTCATTTCGATGCAAATGTACACACTACTTTGGAACAAAAAAGCATCCAGATTGAGAGTAATGAGACGTTCTGTTGATGCAGCTACATTGTGTTCTCTTGTGGTTCAGTGTGTGTGTGTGTGCGCAAACAAAGCATTCATAAAGCCCTAAGCTCAAGGGACAAGTGTGTGGTTACTCAAACATACACGCATGCAAGCAACTTTACCCTTGTAGCTCTGTAGTCACTTTCATTACAATTCAACTCCACATCTGGCCCTCATATCACAACGGAAGTGTGTGTGTGTGTGTGTGTGTGTGGGTGTGCCTGTTTGTTATATGGAATACTGATGTGCCCTTGTCATTACCCCATTAATGTCAAAACAAAAAGACAGGAGACAACGTGAACGTTTGTTTACAATATTCATTTACATTTATTCATTTAGCTGACGCTTTTATCCAAAGCGACTTACAATTGCTATATATGTCAGAGGTCGCACGCCTCTGGAGCAACTAGGGGTTAAGTGTCTTGCTCAGGGAGACATTGGTGTCTCACAGTGGATTCGAACCCGGGTCTCTCACACCAAAGGCATGTGTCTTATCCACTGCGCCATCACCACCCCACGGTGATGGCGCAGTGGATAAGTGTAAATTCATTTGTGTAGAATATTGCGGATATTCTACCATATACTGCGGATGTCAATACAATGGACTATCATGCGCAAGCTTTAGCAATATCACATGAGCGGGAGGTCTGTTATTGCCTTGGTATTCAGACCAAGAGCTTGTACACTGTAACTTAAAATAATTTGTTACCCCGCTGACTTAAAATTTTTAGTTTAGACAACTTGAAATTTTAAGTTACTCAATGTTAATTTAAGGGACAACTGGAATAATTTAGTTGAATAAACTAAACATTTTAAGTCAACAGGGTAACAAATTATTTTAAGTGGAAACAAGTATTTTTTTTTTGTTACAGTGTAGCATGATTGCGAGTGTGATATTGCTTTTAAACAAAAGTTATATTTATCCAGTTACTTTGTCTGTGTTTGCTCCGCCAGCTAAAAGAGGTTCACACAAAGCCACAGTAGAATTAATCATAGCTCGTCTTTGAACAACAGAGTTGCTGTTTCATTCTTTAATGAATCTGTTTTCAGTAAATCATTTGAGTGAATGATTAAAAGACTCACTCAAGAAAAGAGTATGAATTAGTGTTTTCAAATAAATCGTTTGAGTGAACAATTCAATGACTCTGTCACAAAGGTCACTCTAAAGGTGTAGTCACATTTACTGTTGCTCTCCAAAATTTCAGGGGTGAATTTCAGTCACTTCAATAGGAATCTCTGCAATTTGGAGTTTTGTTCAAGGTTGACAAAGTTCCGCACACAGATTTAATTTACTTTCACACTGGTCAAGTGAATTCAATATTCTAAAAAAAACAGAAAGTTGCTTAGTTTGAATGTTGCTTGATTTTGTGTGAGCCTGGTTTAAGCTGAATTTATTTATAGTTCGATTTTAAATGTTTTTTAAATGTTTAAAATCTTATTTGTGTAAATTGCCTGAAGGATTGTTCGAAAAGTTGTTATTTTGTCACATTGTTTTTTCAACCTCATTGTTTAATGTAAAAGTTGGATTCAGTGGACTTAATGAAGTAGAACTGGTGTGAGGTCAGTTCAAACAAAATCAGGTCAAAATTAAATTTATTTGAAGTACATTTTACAGTGGGGTTCTCACCATGTTCGCTAACACCATATTGCTTCAGATCATTATGTCAGGTAAACGTGTGCTGCGAAGCTCACTTCAGCAGAAATATATAACAAGGGCTGCAAAGGGGGCGCTTGTGAACACTCTTCTGAAATATAAAAAGACAAATGGGACGCCATACAGTCTTGTACGTGGCTGTAAGTCTGCACAAGTGCTTATAAAGTATACTATTTGGGACAGGGACAATTATTCACTCATAATTAAAGACAGCTAGTTCCTGTGTGAATAAGTATTTTTTTAACAAATCTGAGTTTCTGTGATTCTGAGTTTCATACTGTTGCAAACATTATGGGAACATTACTTTAAAATACAAGTAGTAGCATGAAAAAAGTTATACAAATGTAGAAATTTTGAGAGATTTAGAAAAAAAAAACTATATTAACGACGTATAAATTGTTTTTTGAGCTAAAATTTTGAGAACTATTGAAGGCAAGATAACTTTGAACAAACGCTCTATTAATGTTACTTGAAGAACGTCTCAGGTTACGTATGTAACCATGGTTCCCTGAAGGGAACGAGACGCTGTGTCGAAACGCATATGGGAACGCCTTCAGCGTGACCAGGCTCTGAATATGATGTGTAATCAGTCAAACAAGGGCGAGGCGTCACGGGCGGGGTGACGTCACGACCAGGAAGCATATAAGCACGTGCGGCGGAGCCGGCTTCAGCTTCAAGTCATGAAGCAAGCGCTGGCAGGGATGCCGGAAGTGTGGCAACGCGACGCAGCATCTCGTTCCCTTCAGGGAACCATGGTTACATACGTAACCTGAGACGTTCCCTTCCAGGAACTTCGAGCTGCGTCGAAACGCATATGGGAACGAGATACCAACGCCGCCAGACTGACAAGTCCCTGCCTGGTGTCAGGACGAAAGGACCCGGGAGTGGCTCGGATGTCGAGGTCATAGAACCTAACGAAAGTCAGGGGCGTGGACCACCCAGCTGCGTTGCAGATGTCCTGCATGGAACACCTGCCCAGAAGGCCTTGGAGGCCGCCACACCTCGGGTTGAGTGCGCTCTGACTCCCACCGGCGGGGGTAGCTCAGAGGCCTCGTATGCCAAAGCCATGGCACCCACAATCCACCTACTAAGAGGAGGGCTTCGTAGCAGGAAGACCCCTCCTAGGCGGACCATAGCACACGGGCAGCTGGTCCGACTTTCTCCACAGGGAGGACCTGTGGATGTATGCGTCTAGTGCTCGCACTGGACACATACGGTTGTGCTTCTCCTGGTCTGGCTCCCCGAAGGGAGGAGGACAGAAGGCCTGCAGTACGACCGGCTGTGGAATGACCGATGGGACCTTCGGAACATACCCCACGCGGGGGTAGAGGAATACTTTCGCCGAACCAGGCGCAAAGTGAATAGAGGCCGTAGTCAGGGCCTGAAGGTCACTCACCCTCCTCAGAGAGGTGATAGCCAATAAGAAAACGGTCTTGATAGTGAGGAGTCTCTTAGTTATCTCCTGAATGGGCTCGAAAGGTGCAATGCATAGAGCCTCCAGAACCACAGCCAGGTCCCACGTAGGGACGCGAGATCGTACCGGAGGCCTCAGCCTCAGCGCACCGCGGAGGAAACGTGTAACTAGGGGGTGTCTACCCACTGACTGGCCACCAATAAGGGCGTGGTATGACGAAATAGCTGCCACGTAGACCTTAACAGTGGAATGGGTTACCCCTGCAGAGAAACGGGCCTGCAGGAACTCCAGTACTGCACCAACGGGGCAGTTGACTGGGTCGAGCATGGCGGTCCCCGCACCAAGGAGTGAAGAGCCTCCACTTCAAGGCGTACAGTTTTCTCGTTGAGGGAGCTCTGGATTGGAGGATGGTCTCGACAACCTCGGTTGACAGACCGGAAGCTATGAGTTGTGCCCCCTCAGGGGCCACACCCACAGCTTCCATAACTCCGGGTGAGGGTGCACCTCGGTGCCCCCGGCCTGTGAGAGGAGGTCCCTCCTGACGGGCACTTCCCACGGAGTGCCTTCGAGGAGAGATATCAGGTCCGAGAACCATACTCGGCCCGGTCAGAACGGCACTACCAACGGTAGACTGACCTCGTCCCGGCGCACTCTCGACAGAACTCCCGGGAGCAGAGCGATTGGGGGGAAGGCGTACAGACGGAGCCTCGGCCACGTCTGTACCATAGCCTCCAGTCCCGGAGGAGCTGGAGGAAACAGAGGGGACATTGCGCTGACTCTCGAGTGGCGAAGAGGTTCACCTGTGCCTGGCCAAAACCTTCCACATCTGCTTCACCCCTCGGGGTGAAGCATCCATACCCCGGGCCTCGGCCCCTGTCTCGACAGGACGCCTGCTCCCACATAAGATGCCCAGGAATGTGCACAGCTCTCAGTGATAGGAGCTTGCCCTGGGACCACACAAGGATCTGGTGTGCCAGCTTATACAAGGGGCGCGACCGCAGACCTCCTTGGTGGTTGATGTAAGAGACCACTGCCGTGCTGTCGGTGCGCACCAGCACGTGGTGATTTCTTAGGTCTGGGAGGAAGTGCTTGAGCGCACGGAACACAGCTAGGATCTCTAGCTGGTTGATATGCCACGTCAGGTGACGACCACTCCACAGACCGCGGGCAGGGTGGCCACTCATGACCGCACCCCAACCGGTGAGGGAAGCGTCCGTCGCTAGCGAGACGCGGCGACAAGGAGCTCCCAGCACCGGGCCCCGGGACAAGAACCAAGGATTCCTCCACATGTCTAAGGCACGGACAGCGGCGTGACACTTTGACAGCGCGGAGCGAGTCTCCCCTCAGGGAGACCCCCTTGGTCTTGAGCCACCACTGTAGGGGCCTCATGTACAGCAGGCCAGAAGGAATCACGCTGGACGCAGCTGCCATGAGCCCAAGCAGTCTCTGAAACTGCTTGACAGTGAATGGCTGGCCTTCTCACACTCTCTCGACTGCCGTGAGGATCGACTCGATCCAAGCAGGGGTCAAACGAGCCTGCATCGTGGTCGAATCCCACACTACACCTGGATAAGTGGTTCTCTGAGCTGGAGAAAGCACACTTTCCTTGGCGTTTAGTCTTAACCCCCCAAATCTTTCATGTGGGCGAGAACGACACCTCGATGCCGAATCGCCGCCCGCTCTAATTGAGCGAGGATCGACCAATCGTCGATATAATTGAGTATGCGGATGCCCTGCAGTCGCAACGGGACCAGTGCCGCATCCACACACTTGGTGAAAGTGCGGGGTGAGAGTGCTAGGCCGAGGGGAAGAACCCGATACTGATACGCTTTGCCCCCGAAAGCGAACCTCAGGAACTCCCTGTGATAGGGAAGGATGGGTACATGGAAATAGACATCTTTGAGGTCTGTCGTGACAAATCAGTCCTCGGACCTGATTTGAGACACGATCTGCCTGACAGTGAGCATCTTGAACTTCAGCTTTCTGGCTGAGCGGTTCAGAAGACTCAAATCCAGTATGGGCCTCAGCCCCCCATCCTTCTTTGGAACAATGAAGTACAGGCTGTAGCAGCCGGCGTGGACTTCGTGAGGAGGAACCAACTCGATGGCTTCCTTCCTCAGCAAAGTATCGACTTCCTGTTCCAAGACCAGAGCCTGCTCGGGGCGGACCGTAGTCACACAGACCCCTTTGAACAGCGGAGGTGGCCCATGGAACTGGATGGAATAGCCAGCCTCTACCGTCCGCAGGACCCAAAGAGACACATTTGGCAGTCGCTGCCAGGCTGCCAAACGATCTACTAAGGAATCAGTCTCTCGAGACTGACCTCTGGGTTCAGAGAAGCGGCCAGACCGCTGTCTCGATGCGGCGCACCGGAATGAGACGCGTAATCTGGCGGCTGAGGCGAGTTTCTCGGCTCCGCTCTGCCGGGCGGACAAACCTGAGAAATATACTCGCTGGGACCGGCTGTGCACTGGAACAGCGGCAGGGTCAGCAGACAAGTCCCTGGAGGGCACCGAGGTGAAGTGGTCACCGAGTGCCGCGGTGCAAGCCACTCCACCCCAGTAGAGGTCGCCCTCCGCGGTCCTGGGGCTCGCCCGTCAGGACCTTTTGCGCGAGGAGCTGGTATGCGGAGGAGGCTGCGCCCGCCCAGCAGCCACCTGAGTTTAGAGAGCTCGCATACCCTCTGCCCACCAAAGATGTTGTAAGCAGAGCAGGAGCCTTCAAAGGCGATGCCGTAGAGGGAGACAGATAGCTCGCAAGCGTCTGTTCAACCCGCGGCATCGCCGCATACCCGCGCTCATTCAGTTCCTGCGGGAACGAATGGCCGGGACGAAAAGATTTCACCCGCGATCTCGACACCTCGGTGAGGAGATCGGGGAAAACGGAAGGCTCCTGTGTAGAAGTAGCTCTCTGGGGCGAGAGAGGCGGCGAAACCTCGTCAACGCTCGTCACATCAACCTCCTCGGAGGAAGAGAGACGAAGCGTTGAGCCCTCGTCTCGGGGGGAAGAGACCGCTTCCAAACCGAGAGACGGGGCGCCAGATCAGGCGCGGGAGGAGATAGGGACATGCCCGTCTGACTCTCGCCAGCCAGATCAGCCTTTTTCTCTTTTTTTCGCTCTGCAAGCCCCGCGAGCGCAGCCGCCGCTCTGCCTTTTTTTTCTCTCTGATTTAAAGGCAGAAGCGGGACCGGCTTTATTCATTTTATGCTTGTGCAAACACTGCAGCTTACAAAGCTCATAGTTATATCATATTGGGGTGACAGAGGCGGCGAAACCTCGTGAACGCTCGTCACATCAACCTCCTCAGAGGAAGAGAGACGAAGCATTGAGCCAGAATGTTAATCTGTTCGCTAAAGTTCTGAGAATGTTTCCTGTTAGCTGGGAAAGCACTGCCTGGAGTGTGCAAAAAAGACAAGAAATGATTCAAACATTGGAAACTCTTAGGGGGTTGTTTACCATAAAACTATATGGCATAACCAGCTTTACTAGCATAATTCAGCATGGAAATTCATGTTGGTCTAAGCTGAATTTTTCAGCAGGCATCTACTCTGAGTCAGGCTCGGTGATGGCTATTACATGTGGCTTGTTTGGATGGTTGGGTATGACTTCCATATGTAGTTCCTTGAATGTCGTGTGTGTGTGCCTCAGTTAAGCTGACATTTTTATGACTTTAAATGGTTCTTTATTAGAAAATGAAATATGTATCTTATCTGAACTCCCTGAAGGAGTGTCTGAAAAGTCATTGTTTTGTCATGTTGTCTGATAATGAGGCACATCAGTATCAACCTTATTGTTTAATAGTAGTAATCATTCTCTTGTCAATGAGGCCTCAATGGATTCAGTTAAGTAGAAAATATTGCTAGTTGTTTGAATCCAGGCCGAATGTTAGTATGACTGATATAAAGGCTGTCTGAATAAATCGATGGATCTCTGCATGTTGCATCTGGAGTGCAGTGAGAACATTAGAGAATGTAATGGCCTGGCTGGAAGTGTCTTCTTGCTTCCCTGCTGAAGTGTTGAACTGCGCCTCAGGATTTATGAGTGCTTCTGGACTCTGGTGACCCACAGACAGGGATTTTGAAGAAACAGAGAGAAGGAAGGCTGGGGGTTAGAGAATTTGGGAAGACTCGATCCGCTTGCAACACATTTATGATGCTCTAGAGATTGGCCGGAGTATGGTACAGTGTGAGAGAAAGGGAGACTAAAAGGGAAGCAGCATCAGGAAGAAAGAAAACCTAGAGGGGAGAGAAGCAAAGGGGAGAAGAGGCAAAAGAGGGACAGCGAGAGAAGGAGAGAATAGATGACTTCAGGGACCAAAAGTGTGAGCAGATGAAATATGTATCAAAATACTTCACACTTTTTAAGCCAGAGGGAGATATGATATTTCCTCCTCCCGCTTTCCCATGAGCCTCCCAGATGAGTTGCCTCACAACTGGCCAATCCCATAAGAAACATTTTCAAAAATGATTGCACTCTGGACTTGTGCTCTTACTTACAGCATTGCAGCCTTAATTCCTGCATACCATTTTTAATAAAAACAGTTTTTGTCTTTTTTACAATTATTGTTATTATTATTATTGTACCTTGAGAGTTATTGACCTTTATATAGTCCTGCAGTTTTTTTATTTTATTTTATTTCATTTTATTTCATGTCTTCATGACTAACAAAATAAGGTTTTCTTTTCAAGAATTGTAACTTTTTTTTTATAATGATATGATTTAATGCAGAAATTACACACGCTTGTTAAGAGACGTATATGAACCATTGTCTGTATGAAATGCATGTTTAATGTATTTTCAAATAAATTAACAGATCATATCTGTGACTTGAATCAGTATTGATATTGCAGAATTTTTTCAACATCTTACTTTTCGCAGATCGTCTTAACAATTTTTAAAAACAATTTTTTTTAAGTATTATTTTTACTTTTAACACTCTTTTAGCATTAAACATTGTTTCAACATTGTTTCAAACAACATGAGGATGAGAGCCATGTCATTAGTCAACTTGTTTTTATTTAGCAGTCTCTCACAAAGTCTACCTGTTTTGGATCTCCCTGAATTCTTAAATACAGTTTTTATCCAGGGGTGACAGACTTATTTGGTGTTTAATTCAATCCAGTCTCACTATATTGATTTTAAAATCCCTCAGATGTGTTTCATAATCAGTTCGTGTGAAATCCATGCTCAAATGAATCCATGCTCTACGAATTGTATAGTGCAGAGGAGGGAGATATTTTATAGCTTGTTTGGTTGCAAAGTGCTGCTTTGATTATTCAATATTTATTACATTTTGAGCTGAAAAAAATGTGGGGGACCCACAAGAAGAAGAAACGCTCATGAAGTTGAATGACAGTCATTTCTCAGGGCGAAAGCTATTTCGCACGCTCTACTAAAAAGAAGGCGCATATAGCTCATGGATTAATGGAGTGACTTCCCTCAAGGGTATTGAAAATTTGGCGTTCATGAGCGTTTAAACCCGAATGCGTGAGAAATGTGGCTGCACATCACCACAGATGAAACAGAATTGCATTCGGTTTAAACACTTGATGTTTTTTTCTGTTTATTTGATTCATTTTGGAAACATTTCAAAGAGCAGTTTTTAAAAGGTGCAATGTGTTCTTCCAAACATTACAGTACCGTCTACTGCTTCAGAAGATTCTAGACCTACAGGTGAGGGGTGTCAGAATAAATAATTATTAAATTACAGTGTTCAAAGGATAATTATTTCTATTCTCAGCATTTGAAATGAAAATGTGTCTTCTGCATTCAGTACACTTTTGTAATGACAGGACCTTTGAATAGGACCTTTAAATAAGATTAAAAAAAAAATTGCTTAAAAGATAATACATTCAAAGTAATGTGATTGTCCAGTCTAATCTAATAGGATGTGCTCTGGATTGTAAAATGGGTCTTGCTGTTCTCTAGGGAGAGACCTTTTGGCCATTACGGCAGTGTTGTTGTTGTCCAGCAATGGGGATGAAAAAGAGGGACATAGACAAATAAGAAAACATCTTAGGTAGTGTATGTGTGTCCTACATGGATTAACTACATTGCACATGTTTGCTATGGTAAGTGTCCATTTAGATAACGAGAGTGTGTGTGTGTGTGTGCACAAGTGCATGTGTTTTGTGTCCGTGAGAATAGTGAGCAGATGTGCAGTTATTACTCTTAGTTTTATGGCACCTGGCTGATGCTGTTTTCTCCCATCAGCACCCAGTACGGGGGAGCCATTACTTTGGTGCTTTATATTTGATACTAACCCATATCAGTCACAGAGGATTTTATTATGAAGAAATATTCGCTCCATTAAATCAGATCCTACAAAAAGAGGGCGGCGATGTGGCGACGTTACAGGCGATGTTTAAGAGAAGCCTCCTGAGATAAAGAGATTATAGTCCCATATGGACTTCCGGAGGCCTTGATTTCTCCTTTTCCATGCGGATTAGTGTTTTGAAACTTTGTTTTTGTGGAGCACAACGCTGCATTACGGTTGCTTTTGTTTGTCAGGTTCGGGGGCTTTTTTCCCATCCAAATCCTGTTTAATATGGATTATGCATGTCGTCTACACTGGGATTACTGGGGATGAGTTCTATAACAAAATAGCAGCAATACAGGATATTTTTGTCTCCTGCATTATAGGCACTGCATGATGTCTGTGTCAGTTAAATAGCTGATTTGTGATATAAAAAAAATGTGGCTGACTGGACTAGTGCTAGTTGAGCTGACAGCAAAACACAGCACTGCATAATCTTTTTAACAATACAGTTCTACCCTTTTGATGGCCTGAAGCAAAAATTCAACTGACTGAGTGAATTTGCACACTCATTTAAAAGATCCACTATGTAAAGTACCAGATTAGCGCTTGTGTTTTTCTACATCTCTTCGAGGATTATCTCATCACAGCAAATTAACTGGAATGTTTTCATTCACATTTTGAATTATTTATGTTCCCAAGACAGTTCCCATGGCAACATCTTGTTGTATTCCACTGGCAATACATTAATCACCAACCCAGGCTCATTGGAAATACGTGCCTGTGGCGACATTTCAGCAAAATGATATTACCTTGCTTCTTGCGCGTTTCAATACACTTTTAAAGTGAAATGTCCAGAGAGTGGCACTAAAAGCATATTCGGTTTTACCAAAAAAGATGACTGTAATCATCTGAGTGTTTTATTATGTTGGTTGTAGAATGTATTGTGGCAGTTCGGAAATGAAATGTGGCGCTTAAAGGTTAATGCTGTATCACGTTTGAAAATTGCATACCACCTACACTAAACCTAGCCTAAACCTCACCATTAGTGTTAACAAAAGCAAATGTGAGATAAAAACACATTTGTTGAAGAAACCATGCTATATTTTAGCTCAAATCTTTGGGCTCGTTTTTCACGGAACCCGCATTCCACGCCACAAGTGCAGTGTTGTACCAGGTGAGCTACAGAGCAAGTTTACTGCATAAGAAAAGCAACATACAGTATATGGAGCTGGTTACGTGATGCAAACATCAAAATATAATAGTTTACATGCATTACACATGGAAAAAGTGTTTTATGTTCATAGAATAGTTTTGTGTAGGGAACTGCATAAAAATCTGCACCTGGTATCATAATTTATGTGAAATGCAATAAAAATTAGCATTTTACTGGCACTAGTGTTCATTTCAGCTGGAAACTGCAGTGAATTGTCTGTATAGGTACATATTTGGAGGTGTACAGAAATATAGGGATATTTTCGATGATCAAATTAGTAACAATATGACAGTAACCACAAAAGAATGTGATCAACTTTAGTGTTTTAAGGATTATTGAGTAATTTAAACCAAAATGACAGGGCAATGTTCCTAGATGAGACTCCGTTCTTTGCCAGACAGTCATGTCGACAGCAATCAACTCTTTCAGTACGGCCTCGACTCTTTATCCAGACTCTCTCGAATGATTGCCGACCTCGCTCACGGCCAAGAGGGAGATATATTTCCGCCGTGGGCATATCTGTGTATGTGTGAGAGCAAAAGTGAACATGCTTGTTTGCGTGTGTGGGTGCTGCTGACAGCTGGAGAGATGGCTGTTCTGATATTGCTGATGAGGCACACATCGGCGCTTAATCAAAAGCAGAGGCTGTGGAATCACACTCCGGAGATGGGAGTCATAAATTTACAGTGAAGCACAGAGTACAGTTTATAATGCAACTCAAGGGGCTGAAAGCACAGTGAAGGGCCCCTTACGACACCTTTAGAGCACTATGAGTACTTTGTGCACTTGAGTGTGGAGTGCACTTTGTAGAACACTTCCTACTTAACTTAAGGTATTAATAAGTGCATCAAAATAATGTACTGTAAATCAGTAGGCCATTAAAGTGAACTGATTTATACCTTGTTGGCACGCTATTTAAGCTACTTCAAATATCCCAAGAGCAAAATTCAGAACGATAGTTCAAGATCTTCAACACCCCACACAAGATTTTACATAATAATGCAAATGATCAGCACACTGGTTTCATAAACAGACATCTGCACTCCGTATGAACAGGCGCGATCACATTCCTGAACTCCGAGGCTCAAGTTGTGTTTAAATCATACCAATAATATTTAATACGCCCCAGATTTAGGATCATTTTGTCAAATGCCACTAAACAGATTGACGCAGGCTTTGAAGGGCCATTGATGGGCATGAACCACAACCGTGATTGACAGTCAAGATGAGTCTCATTAAAAAGAGCTTGATGTCTGCTGAAAAAAATCTATATTTAATCAAGTATTCTTTCCACAAGACCACAGACTCATATCTGATGTGTCTTATAAAGAAACTCAGTCAATCAGTCTTCTCTGTAACATTTAATACACAGTGTCCACAATCAACTGTTTAATGGCTTATGCAGTCACCTGATTTTATTGACCAGAGATTTAATAATGCATTAGGTATATCGTATCTTATAAAGATGTGCTGTATGAATGAATGTGTGAAATGTGAGAGTTATCAGCTGTTGGAACATGGAGTTTGGACCAACCCTGAAAGCATTGATCCATAGGCTAATTTATTTTACAACCAACAAACAAGGCTGCAAATCAATTTTCAAACCAAATGATATGAAGATGAGTATTGATCGGTGGAGGTGTTGGCAGACACAAAGCACAGTATGAGGCAGCACATTGTTTGTGTGTGTGTGTGTGTGTGTTTCCATGGTAATGGAAAAACTGATGGATATGTGGAGCTGGAGTGAGTTATTTTGCTCTGAAGAACTTGAAAAATAAACCCAGGTGCCAGTTATCATTAAGTCTTTGCCAATGGGACTTTGACGTTTCATGGCTATATCATGATGTCATGAACGTACTTGATTTTTTTTTTTTAATAATTTCAGCAAGTTCTGTCAATGGAGTTTACAGCCTTTAGATTTAAAAACACATTATTTATAAAGTCATGTTTGATGTAATTTATCCTTAAGGGGAAAGGAAATTGGTGTGTGGCCAAGTATGGTGACCCATACTCGGAATTTGTGCTCTGCATTTAAGCCATCCAAGTGTACACACAGTAGTGAACATACACCTGGAGCAGTGGGCAGCCATTGGTGTGGCAACCAGGGAGCAGTTGGGGGTTCGGTGCTCAAGGGCACCTCAGTCGTAGTATTGAGGGTGGAGAGAGTGTTGGTTATTAACTCCCCCACCTACAATCCCTGCCGGACCTGAGACTCGAACCCACGACCTTCGGGTTACAAGTCCAACTCTCTATCCATTAAAAATTAAAGTTAAGACACATCCATTAAAAATTTATTTCTACATGTTTAAATCTATGATTATCTAACCATTTGAAATGGGAAATCTTGGCCTAATGGTTAGAGAGTCAGACTTTTAATCCAAAGGTTGCAAGTTTGGGTCAGCAGGAATTGTAGGTGGGGGGAGTGAATGTACAGTGCTCTCTCCACCCTCAATACCACGACTGAGGTGCCCTTGAGCAAAGCACCGAACACCCAACTGCTCCCCAGCTGCTGCAGCATAAATGGCTGCCCACTGCTCCGGGTGTGTGTTCATGGTGTGTGTGTTCACTGCTGTGTGTGTGCACTTTGGATGGGTTAAATGCAGAGCATGGGTCACCATACTTGGTTGTATGTCTGTCATATCACTTTATTTTATTTCAAGATCCTTTTTGTGTGAAAATGATTTGTAGTTTTATTTTTCTCTGTCAAAAAGTACAGCTGTCCCACATTTGTGGAGTCACATTTCCAGCACAGCAAACAGTTTTCAGCTTCACATGATCCTTCAGAAATCATTCTAATGCTAATTAAACATTTCTGATTATTATCAATGTTGAAAACAGTTGTGCTGCTTCGTATTTTTGTGGGAACCTTGATAGATTTTTCAGGACTTTTGATGAATAGAAAGTTCAAAAGAAATGTAAAATAGAAATCTTTTTGAAATTCTAAATGTCTTTACTGTCACTTTTGCTCAATTTAATACATCCTTGCTGATGTTGAAAACAGATATACTGCTTAATAGTTTGGAATAAAGTTAAAAAAAGAAGAAATAAAGTTCAAAAGAACAGTATTTAATTGAAATACAATTTTCTAATTTGTCAATCAATGGAATGTGCCCTTGCTAAATAAAAGTATTAATTTGACTTTTGAATGGTAGTGCATTACAGGTCAGTTCTGATCTACATATCCTGTTTTACAATTTTTGGACTCTTGCAGCTATAGACTACAGCAGGTATGGGGGTTTCACACACACACACACACACACACACACACACACACACACACACACACACACACACGCGCACACACACACACACACACACACACACACACACGTTGGTTTTTGTGGTTTATGGGGACTCTCCATAGGTGTAATGGTTTTTATACTGAACAAACTGTGTGTGCTATTGCCCTACACCAACCCTACACCTAAACTTAGCCCTCACAGGAGACTTTGTGCATTTTTAGATTTTCAAAAAAACACCATTTAGTATGTTTTTTAAGCCTTTTGAATTACGGGGACATAGGCAGTGTCCTCATAAACCACCTTCATATTGTAATACCTCTGTCATACCCATGTCATTATACAAATTTGTGTCCTCATAAACCACATAAACACACACACACACAGAGAGAGAAAGAGAGATACACCATCTGACACTCAATCCATCTCCCCATGATGCTCTGGATTTTATCAGGAACACTGCAGCAGATGGGCTGTGAACAAGAACAGAGTGATATGTGTTAAAGCGCAGACTGACGTGCATACACACACATTTCATGAATATTGCGTGCTTTGACTCATCGGAGACCACTGGCTTCTCTGAAATAAGTCTCTGACTTTGGCAGTCGTCTAGATAGTCATCCAGACTTCATGGCAAACCCACTGCAAGCACTCCTCTGGGGAGCTTCAGCTCCAGACTCAGAGAAACTTTGCACTAAGATACTCCCACTGCACATCTGCCCCCAAAACCCGGGAAGATGAACAGCGCTAACACTGGCTTATGAGACAGCATGTGAGCGTCTCGATTTCACAACTGCAATTGACATCTAACACAATGTTGGAAGGCTGACATCATAATGTTTGTCATTTATTTTTAGAAAGTGTGAAAAATGTTGTTTTTTGCCATTACATTTTTCAAAAACGGCTCCTCAACCCTGCTTTTAAATTACAAGTGTGAAGTGTTCTTTTCTACCCAGTGTTAAATGCATGGTTTACAGGGATGTGAAAAGCCTTTCTTCTGTGTGAATAAATCTCAACCAAAGCATCTTTAAAATGTTTTAGCACTAAAACTACAAGAACATGAAAACAAAACATAAACGACAACTACATAAATGACATTTAATCATTTGTCAGTCAAGCCTAATTTTCAGTTAAGTTTATTTTTTGCACTGGTGACTATAGCATCATTTATCTCCTCTGAGTCTGCATGGCTGTAAAAATATTGATGTTGTGTACTAAACAAATCATAGTTCACCATGTGACATATCCAGACGGTGATGTGAAAAGGGATCAAATTTATCTTGGCTCATCATCAATCATTCTGAACTGCTGATGCTGTCAGACTCTTTATGATTAATGATTCTATGATTCTGCTCTTTATTTCTCTTCCCTGTATGTTAATGATGTGGTTTAATGTTCCAGTTCTATTCAAAGACTTTCTTCTTGACATCCATCCAAGCTGACCTGATTTCTTTCATCCTGAACTGAAAATGCTGGTTAAACGGGTTAATATTGTCAATCCAGATGAGTTGAAGATTTTTACTTTTTCAAGGTTGACTGACATCGATCATCGCCAAATGATTTATTTTGCCGTAAACCTTGGTTACAGAGGTGGGTGTAGACATACATTTTTTTTTTTTGTTTTGTTTTTTTTGTTGGGGGTAGGGGCATCTATTAACTTACATTAATTGCATTATAAATAAAATACATAAAATGACTTGAATAAACCACTTATATGATAAGCATGTTTCATTGTTCATATTTTTGGAAAGTAAAAATACATACATACATGATAAAACTGTCCTGACTTCGCTTTTTTCAAAATTTTTAACAGAAGTGCCTCATTTCTTATTAACAGCTTGAAAAATCTTTGTCCGCCAAATCAAAGGCATGTGGTGCTGCCAACATGAAAAGAAAAATAAATATAAAACAGTATTAAATATCATAAAGAGGACCCTGCAGACCCTCTTAACATGCCAAGGTCATTAAGTCTCTTAAAATATCAGAAAACTGGAGCTTTTTATGACAAAGCAAGCTCAGTTTTTCAAAACCATATGAAACCTCATGAAATTTCTACATTTAAAACTTTAAAACCTTTTATTGTGAACACTATTTCTCATTGAACCTCAAATGATCCCTTACAGATCAAGCATTATCATCTCATATGTGCAGACCCGATGAATGAAGATCTCACTGCGGTCAGTGAAGAAACTGGCCATCCTTGACTAACTCGTTTTTACAGTGGTAAGAGGTCAGCAGCATAACAAGAACACTAGCACTTGGTCAAAAAGTGATTATTATTCAGATTTATATGAGGAGACATGAAAACAACGCTTGCCCTAAAACAGTCAAACTTGGAAGACTGTAAGATGTTAAGATGCTTCTCTAGGGTGTGGTTTCTGTTCAAAATCCTCAGAAAACAACAGCCTGACAGTGATGACAGTACTGGGATTACTCTGAATCAACATTAAAATGAAAACAAGTCAAAGTTGCTGCCAAAGATAGCCTCACAACAAATAACAGATCAGCTTCAACAGAGGAAGAGCACTCCAATGACATCAAAGCATATACAGTACACCTGATAGAATTGATGACATGTGCAAGATGTTTAGATGGTGAAGGGCACCTGGTCCTCACCGCACCTGTATGATTGTTTATAGAATTGCTAAACCTGCGAGATAGAGGTTTGAGGCGATGACAACTTAATGCTAGCACATCAACGAGTGCCAGTCATCCCTCAAAACTGGCATTTTCTGTATACTGTCCCAGTTAGCATTGCTGAAGGCAAAAATGCGGTCGAAATTAAAACTCAGGAGATTAGACAAGCCACCTTAAGGGAATTAATCCCAGCGAGGCTTAAACACCTTCAAGCAGCGAGGGGGGATAAATGAAATAAGATAATGTAGTATCAACATTACGGTATCATAAAGAAGAGTTAATTTTGCACAAACCACAAATTACAGACTTCAAAGTGATGTATTTTTGAGTGAAATCATTTTTGGGCACTTAATCCCCTCAGACAGCATGTCACTACTTTTCTGAAATGAAGTTTTCTTTCTCCTCCAAACGTAAATAAATAAATAAATAACATACCTGACAAGTTTCACACCTCAAGCAATGCACACTGACAATTACAGAGTATTTACATAACACTAACAAAGAGTCTATTGAGATTAGCAGACCTTGATGGGAAATTTCTTTGGATCAATTCACATGTGTTTTTAAGAAACGATTAAGTTGTCAGTAACAGCTGTATAGTGCAGAGATCCTCTGATCACCTTTGGCTCTGTCACTGCTGCAGCAACAATTCTTCCTCCTCAGAGAGATGGATGATGACCAGATATTCAGATATATGTTTTATGTAAAAAATCCACCAAAATGGAATATATGGATATATTTAAACATTTGTGATAATGTTTCCAATTATTTTATTTTATTTTTAATGTCCTCATATGTTTTGGCCAATTGTTGATTGGAAATGTATTTTCTTGCCCTGAGAAGTTAGCATTTGAAGGTTTAAACAAACGAAGAGTTTATTTGCAAAAACAGATAACTCAGTTTTTTTTGTAATTTTCAAAAATCATGTTTTTATTGTGTTTTATTGTATTAATTAGCTGTATTTTAATTTTATTACTTAATAACCCAACTGCAGTTTGACTGAGATTAATAGGAATGCACAATGGGGGAAAAAAACGTGATTTTTGAAAATTGTTAAAAATTGAGTTATCTGGTTTTTCAAATATATTTTAAATTTGATATACATTTTTAACCCTATGTTATATTTAACCTGCATTAAAAATTTTGGGTCAGAAAAAAAAGCCTTATATACTGCATTAAAACGTGGGCCAGCTTGATGACAAAAAACATTCGCTACCATTTGAAGTGAGTGTGATTGCTTCTCCAGGCCACATTTTTCTCATAGTAAAAGAAATAATAGAGACTGTCACTGCCCGCTGTGTTAATGGTCTCCGTTTTCTCCAGACTGCAGTGCTGAGATTGTGGCATGGCTCTGTGC
This sequence comes from Barbus barbus, assembly GCF_936440315.1. Taxonomy (NCBI): domain Eukaryota; kingdom Metazoa; phylum Chordata; class Actinopteri; order Cypriniformes; family Cyprinidae; genus Barbus; species Barbus barbus. Next base: position 18,548,734 of record NC_136735.1, on the reverse strand, counting down.
AGAGCGATCAAACCACTTGTTTTCAAAGGGATATCCAGGAAATGACTCTTCAAGTTAAGTGGTTCGTTTTGGTTGATGCAGGATGCGTGCAGGACACGGGGCCGCTGTGACCTTCAGACACGTGCTACGTTTCTAGAGCATTACTGGACTGTAGGGGATTGACACTCACAGAACACACACATGCAGACATAGCTCAAGGCCACATCTTTTGTGTTGTGTCTAAACAATATTGTGGATTCTAGGAGGGGAGTGGATGTGGATTCTGCTGTATACCACAATGATCTAATTCCTCAAGACCACACAAGAAGGTACAGTGATGTTTAGTTTATTATACCTGGACTAAAACTGATGCTGGACTAATTTGACTTGTTAATATAAAGTATCCATTTGTTTCCAATTTCAAGTTTAAACTTTACATGTAGCCCTCAAATACAAAGTTTTTTTGTTTTTTTTTTAGGTCTTTAAATTTAATTGGCCGATTTGGTGTTCCAAGAGGGACCGGGACGGCTTGAATCATTCCATTTGTCCATGTTTGCATTCCAGACAGGCTCGTAATTCTTATGAGTATTCATAAGAATTACAAGTTGGCGATTTTTTGAGTTGGCGAGTTTGTATAGTCTGACTTGCACTAAAACGGAGGTGTGAGCACAAAAAGGAGAGCGAGAATTTGTAACAAATTCATAAATCCATAAAATTTGTCAACCAATTTTTTCAAACACACTGATTCACTCAAACAAAATATTATACCCAGTATGGAGCCTTGCACATGATATTCCAACCTCGTGTAAGGTGTAAGCAGATTGTATGGAAACTTATAGCCACCAGTTCGCCATCTAAGATGTAGATGAGTTTGTTTCTTCATCATTTAGCATTACATATTTTGCTCATGGGTGCCGTCAGAATGAGAGTCCAAAAAGGAGATAAAAACATCACAAGTAATCCACACCACTCCATCAATTAATAGACAGACCGTCAATTAACTATAAATTAACCATAAATTAATATCTTGTGAAGTGAAAAGCTGCATGTTTGTAAGAAACAAATCCATTATTCAGATGTCTCGCTCAGGTACTTCAGGTTGCTTCTAGCTGAAATACAAGTCCTCTATCCATAATATTGCGTTCTGAAAAACAAGACAAAAAAGATCTTGTCAAGTCAAGCCACCTTTATTTATATAGCACTTTTAACAATACAGATTGTGTCAAAGCACTTAACAGTATCAAATTGGAGGACAGAGTGTCAGTAATGCATAAAAATAAGATTAAACACTCAATTTTCAGTAAAGGCATTTCATTATTGAATTCAGAGATGTCATTGTCTAGCTCAGTTTAGTTTAAATGCCAAAACTCCCTCTGTGACAGAAAGGAGAAAAAAAAAAAACCTTGGGAGAAACCAGGCTCAGTCAGGGGGCCAGTTCTCCTCTGGCCAGGAGATTATTGTTTATTTATAGTTTACTTATTGTTTTAATAAAAATTTTAAATGTATAAATGTATTATATTTCTATTTTATATTGTTGCAATTTCTAACAATAATAGTATTATGTAGTTAGGTATTTTATTATATTTTTAGTTATTTTCTTTTATTTTTATTGTATTTAAGTCGAGGCCCCGAGGACTGGGGATATGTCCCCGGGGCTCATCCAAGTGTACCGGCCTCCGCCAACGATCAGGGAGCCATCATCTCCGGACACGGACTGAGAAACAAAATAAGAAAGAAACAGACAAATATTAGCGTAGATGCAATTCTTCTTACGGTGTAACGTGTACATCATGTCTTATGGGGAGTGTTCCCGGTTCCGGTTGATCTAATTAATGCAGCCTAACAATCCTTTAATGGATTTGAATAATCAGATGATCAGATATAACTGCAGTACAAGATTATAAGATGCATTATGTGAATGCTTGGCTAAAGAGATGTGTCTTTAATCTAGATTTAAACAGATAGAGTGTGTCTGAACCCCGAACATTATCAGGAAGGCTATTCCAGAGTTTGGGAGCCAAATGTGAAAAAGCTCTACCTCCTTTAGTGGACTTTGCTATCCTAGGTATTACCAAAAGTCCAGAGTTTTGCAACCTTAGAGAGCGGGTTGGATTATAGCGTGGTAGAAGACGAGTTAGGTAAGCAGGAGCTAAACCATTTAGGGCCTTATAGGCAAGTAATAATATTTTGTAAATGATACAGAACTTAATAGGTAGCCAGTGCAGAGACTGTAAAATTGGGGTAATATGATCATATTTTCTTGATCTGGTAAGAACTCTAGCTGCTGCATTTTGGACTATCTGTAGCTTGTTTATTGAAGATGCAGGACAACCACCTAGCATTGCATTACAATATTCCAGTCTAGAGGTCATGAATGCATGAACTAGTTTTTCTGCATCAGAAATAGGTAGCATGTTTCGAAGCTTAGCAATGTTTCTAAGATGGAAGAATGCTGTTTTTGTAACATGGGAAATATGATTTTCAAAGGACAAGTTGCTGTCTAATATAACACCCAGATTTTTGACTTTAGAGGACGTAACAGTACATCCGTCTAGTTGCAAATTGTAATCCAAGAGATTCTGTGTACTGTTTTTTGGTCCAATAAGTAATATCTCTGTCTTATCTGAATTTAATAGGAGGAAATTATTGGTCATCCAATCTTTTAAATTTTTTACACAATCTATTAGCTTAGATAGTTTAGAAGTTTCATCTGGTCTTGTTGAGATATATAGTTGAGTATCATCAGCATAACAATGAAAACTAATCCTGTATTTTCTAATAATATATATTGAAACTAGCAGAGGACCTAGGACAGATCCTTGTGGTACTCCATACTTTACTGGTGATAATTGAGATGACTCCCCATTTAAATGAACAAAGTGGTAGCGATCGGACAGGTAGGATCTAAACCATCTTAAAGCCTGCCCTTGAGTACCAGTATAGTTTTGTAATAGATCTTTGAGTATGTCATGGTCTATAGTGTCGAACGCAGCACTAAGATCAAGTAATACCAGTCATTTGTAATTTTAACAAGTGCAGTTTCTGTGCTATGGTGAGGCCTGAAACCTGACTGAAATTCTTCATAGAGATAATTTTTTTGCAAGTAGGAACACAATTGAGCAGACACAACTTTTTCTAAAATTTTAGACATAAACGGAAGATTTGAAATGGGTCTGTAATTTTCCAGTTCATTAGAATCTAGTTGTGATTTCTTAATAAGAGGCTTAATAACCGTCAGCTTGAATGGTTTTGGGACGTGACCTAAAGATAACGATGAGTTAATAATATTGAGAAGCGGTTCTTCTGCTACAGGTAACAACTCTTTCAGTAGTTTAGTGGGTACAGGATCTAATAAACACGTTGTTGGTTTAGATGCACTGATAAGTTTATTTAGCTCTTCCTGTCCTATAGTTGTAAAGTACTGCAGTTTTTCTTTGGGTACGATGAATGAAGCTGAAATACCATACGCAGTAGAATATACATTTGATATTGTATTTCTGATGTTATCTATTTTATCAGTAAAGAAATTCATAAAGTCATTATTATTAAACTGTGAGGGAATATTTAGATCGGGTGGCGTGTGTTTATTTGTTAATCTAGCCACTGTGCTAAATAAGAACCTTGGATTGTTTTGGTTATTATCTATGAGTTTGCGGATATGCTCTGCCCTGGCAGCTTTTAGAGCCTGTCTATAGCTGGACATACTGTTTTTCCACACAATTCTAAAAACTTCCAAGTTAGTTTTTCTCCATTTGCGCTCAAGATTACGAGTTTCTTTCTTGAGAGAATGGGTATAACTGTTGTACCATGGCGCAGTACGTTTTTCTCTAACCTTTTTCAATTTGAGGGGGGCAACAGCTTCTAATGTATTAGAGAAGATAGTGCCCATGTTGCTAGTCATTTTGTCTAGTTCATGTTTATTTATGGGTACACAGAGCAGTTGAGATAAATCAGGCAGGTTATTTGTGAATCTGTCTTTGGTGGCTGGAACAATAGTTCTGCCTGGATGATAACGCAGAGCCATATAACTAATATTAGTAATACGCAGCATGCACGATACAAGGAAATGATCATTAACATCATCACTTTGAGGTACGATATCTATATCGGTAAGATCAATTCCATGCGATATAATTAAATCTAGCGAATGATTAAAACGATGATTGGGCCCGGTGACGTTTTGCTTGACTCCAAAAGAGTTTATTAAGTCAGTAAACGCAAGTCCTAATGCATCATTTGTATTATGAATGTGAATGTTAAAATCTCAGACAATTAGCACTTTATCAACATTAACCAATAGATCTGAGAGGAAATCTGCAAATTCTTTTAGGAAATCTGTATATGGCCCTGGCGGTCTATACACAGAATGTTTTGGTCGATAGTGTTGAACGCAGCGCTAAGATCCACTAGCACTAATAAAGATATACAACCATGATCAGATGATAGAAGCAGGTCATTTGTAACTCTAATGAGAGCAGTCTCAGTACTATGATACGGTCTTGTCTGAATCAGGAGAGAAATATGCACCGATCAAGCACCGTTTACAAGTCAAAACAGTCCAAAATAGTTTTAACAAATATGCTTGATGTGAGAGGACAAACTTTTATGTTACTTTACATTTACATTATTATGGACTCCTTGGCCAGAAGCAACAATTTAAAGTTAAAAATACCTTAATGATGGATTTGTTTCCTACAAACATGTAGCTCGTTGGTTCACAAGTCATTAATTGATGGACTGGAGTAGTGTAGATTATTGTGATGTTTTTATCATCTGTTTGGAGTCTCATTTCAATGGCACCCATTCATTGAGAGGATTCATTGGTAAGCAAGTAATGTAATGCTAAATTTCTCTAAATCTGTTCGAATAAGAAACAAACTGCTACATCTTGGATGGTCTGAGAGTGAGTACATTTGTGGCAAATTTTCATTTTTGAGTAAACTATTATTTTAAATGGAATCAGGCAACAAATTAATAAAATGTGGCCACAAATGAACAGTTCACAACATATTTTTCCCCCCCACTTGTCATGTGCAGAGCTCTGTAGCTCAGAATGAACAACTGTTAATTAAGCCTTGGCCCTTTTTGGAAATATTTGTTGGTGCAAAATACACAAAAACTGGTAATGTTATCTCTAAAACATGTCCTATATGTCTACTAACAAGTGTAGACCTACATGAAAATTTACAGTTTGCAATATATTTATACATATTCAGGTCTCAAAGGGATGCAGTGGGGTAATAATATCTACAGAACAAGAAATGAAAAACAACAAGAGATGAAAAGAAAGCAGGAGGGAGAGTTCAGCCCAAGCAGAATAAACAAGAAGCGACAAGTGATGACATGACGTCTAATAGAGAGAGAAAGGTGGTTCTTGTCACGACCTTGTTTTTTGTAGAACTGTAGATAGAAAAAAAATGACTATGCTTGTTGAAAACTTTCTCTGTTATGTTTATAATTTACCTCTGACATTCAGTGACAGTTCCTCGCAGAATTCAAAGTCTGATACCAGTGTAGTTTGCTACAATAAAAAAAAAGAAGACTGCTTGGGCAAAGTGTTCTGTGGGCCTACTTGAAGACTTTATGAAGATTAGTCTGAACATAACTTTTTGACTGTCTGGTAATCATTCACAATTTCTGTCTACATGATTTTAAGTGGTTGTGACTGGTTCAACAGATCTTCTTAACAATAAACCAAGGGTCATTTACCGTTAATGGTCCATGCTTGCTTTCCCTTTGAATCTGAGCAGAAAAGATGATTACATTTTGCCCCTTAGTGAGATTTTTACAAAAACTATAAAAGCTTTTATTGTGGTTTTTAGAGAAAGAGAGGTCAGACAGTTCGTGAGTATAAATGAATAAATATATAAATACTCTCATCAAGTGAATAGGCCATTTTTATATTGTATTTGTTGTTTGAATTTTAAAAAGTGTGAAACCACTTATGAGTATGTTCCTGGTCACAGCAGTGGACACAAGCCAGTATTGCGTCTTCCAATGACAAAACCTCATACATAATAAATAGCCTTGTTTCCCATGAGAGCCCTTTGAGCCAGAAAGCCATTGCTTGTGCAATTTATTTTAATAGAACAAAATGATCATGGCACAGAAATATGTCCGATGATTATATAGAAAACACGGGCCAATGTGAGCTTGCCAAAAAAAATTCAATCCCAAACTTTTTTTTATTTATTTCAAAGTTGTCAAGTAGCATTTTGTTGGTACAAATTGCTTTATTGCTGTTTTTCCAGTTAACAGTTTGCTGTCTCAGATTATATTTCCCAAAAGTGACATCAAATGAAACAGAAACAATTATGAAATCTGGAAGTTATCTACTTAAAAGCATTCTTCTCATAAAGCACCTAATAAAAACTGTGTTTACATTTGAAATGGGATTTCCTGAGACCATCTTCATCTTTGAGAAGATACCAAAGTCATTAAGTGAAGAGAACAAAACAGAATCAGAGGAAAAATAAGGGCTGTTTGCATATAATGTGTTTTTGTATTTAAAAATGGATAAGAAGCGCAGCAGAATGGAAAATAAACACAGGATCACAGGGCCCTTTTTGTCATAAAAGATCTTTGAACTCTACATTGGGTCTAATGCTGCCTTCAAGTGCACCTGGGAAACTCATACCTCAAACAAAACAGTAGCTTAAACAAAACAAAAGAAAACCCAAATAAACTGAAATAATACATATAAATTTACGTTCTATCAAAATAATAAGTTCTATTATAATACTGGTATCAGCCAGTATTTGTGTTACATGAAGCAAACTGTGAAAAGTGAGTGATTACACTTGTCAATAACCTGTTCATCAATCATGCCTTAAAAAACAGTATGCAAAATTCAAATAACTGCAAAACCATTTATTAATCACTACAGGCTTACTTTTCTCCCACATAATTATATGTATTATATTATATATGTGCCTCGAGATACGGAGTTCTTCTCTATTTTGCTGCCAGGCACCTGACATTTTTAAACGCAATATCTAAAAGCCCCTGACTGACCTATAAGCCCCTATTAAAAAGCACTGTGGGATAAAATACCTGCTTCAGAAATGCCAAGTTCTGTCATGTAACTCTAGAGGTGCCGGCTGATGGGTCGTTAACGCAAATTGAAAATATTCACAGCGTTAAACTACTTGGCACGAGCTGATTGGTTCATGTTGAATACACAGCCAATGAGCTTACTGCTTTACATTTAAATGGCTGGTTAGCACTCACTAGAGTATTTTGCAGCATGCTTTCAGAGTAACTCTGAAACCCTCCACCTTCCCCAGCTCCACCTGTATAGATCTGCTACAGGTTATTTATATGCTATTTGTGCAGCAGCAGTATGTCTTAAATACTCACAGCATCATATTGGCTGTAGCAAGTTACTGTACTCACTTTGCAGCTGAAGTAATAATCTACAACAACAGCAATAACCAACAGCAGCAGCAATTTAACAGCAGCATATCAGATCTATTCCACCAAAACCAAATACATTAACATTATAATATACATTACTTACATGATAGAACTGGGAGAAATCCCTTTGAATTAAAGAGAATGATTTACATATTCAGTCAGACACTGCATACTCAGCAGATGCAAATATTGAGAAATCTAATAGGCATATTACTACTAATCCAATAAAATCTAATAACACATCTAATTAAATAGAGGGTCAATCTTATAATTATATTATTGAAATTTATATCATTGTACCCTGAGATTCTATGGACCATATTACTTTTAAAGTAAGGACACGTTACTACAAGATAAAAGTAAACTGGACACTTCTAAGGGGCCTTTTCTATGGCTTTTGTGTAGGAACTTTGTTAGATGCTCCTTTCTCTTTTATCTCCCTTAAGGCATTCACTCATGTTTGACAAATTGTCTTTATTCAGTCATTACAGGAGTGTGGGGATGTGGCCCTCTAGCAATGCACCAGGCTCTGTTCAGACAGATTCAAAAGAGAGAGAAAAAGTGAGACCAAATAGAAGAAAAAAAAAAAAACTGATTACGTAACACAATTTAATTTCCTAAAATAAAAGTATTGATAAAACCTGTTTTAAATGTTTTTAAATACCCTGCTATCTTTCAGAGGCTGGTGCAGGTGTGTTGTCTTTCAGAGTCCCTTTATGATAAGATCGAACACCAAGCATGAAAGGTGAGTTCAGGACCCTAACATGATATACAATGGTCTGTTCCACCTGGGTGGGCCATCTGTGCTGTAACGGGGCAACACGAGCCAGATGGGTCTACCTGCTGAGACAGGAGCCTTGGGCTCTTGCTGATAGGAGACCCCCATGTGTTGAGTGACAGTGGCATGACCCTGGTTGGAGAAGGTGGAGGAACTGCAAACAATTATCTGCAGATCTAGTCTTTTTGAAAGAGAGAATGGGCGGATCGCATTACTATAGAGTGCCATTTAATATGCATGCTGCACTGAGGACAATTTATACTGAGCATTAGTGTGCCACTACAGTCTTAAGAGTTTTTTTTTTCATTCAGTCTATTTGTGTAAAATATCATTAAGGTTAATTCACTGTGATGCCCTGCAGCTTCTTTAAATAAGCTCTTTTGTTGTGTACCTTGCATCAGTGCACATTCTGTGTGATACTGCATTGCTTTCAGTTCTGTTCTGTTCTGTTCTGGAAGAAAATTGATTCTGATGGCCAACTCTTAGTTTAGTGATCCATAGCCAGCATGTGCTGAGTGTTTCAGTTGAATAAATCAGGTATATGGCATACAGGCTTTATTCTTTACTTAAATATATAGTAGGTACTTTAGAGGCTACCTTCTATTTTAGCACAATATAACTTAGAGATTCCAGGAAATGGTCAGCAGTTACAGGACAAGACTGTGCATGATCAAAATTTCAGGTCATGTGAGAAAGCTGATACTGCCATCAACTGGTCAACATGTTACATTGACTATATGATGTATAAAACATAACCAATTAAATTGTTACTATGACATATGTTCTAAAATGTAAATTAATATCCAGTGCATACAATGTCTGGATATAATATCCAGTGCATGCAATGTTATGCAATATAAATGCTTGTTTTTAACAAACAAACAAACAAATAAATAAAACCATATGATAACAAAGGCTGCATTCATTGAACAACAACAACAACAAAAAAAAAAAACTGTGAAATCAGTAATATTGTGAAATATTAAGTAGCATAATTTAAAACAACATTATTTATTTGAATATACTTTAAAATATAATTTACATTTAATGTAATACATGTAATGCATTCTCGCTGAAAAATCTTTCTCTATTCAATAAATTGAAAAATAAAACACTAAGGACCGGTTTCACAGACAGGGTTTAGACTAAGCCAAGATTAGGCCATAGTTCAATTAGGACATTTAAGTAATTTTCATTAATGTATGTAAATTTTATAGTGTTATTAAATTATTTGCATTTTTTAAACAATAACTTTATGTGGGCATTAGACAACATCGATGGTAATCTAAATGTATAAAATAAGGTATATATTATACTGATAAACTGAAAAACAAAAAAGTGTTAGCATCATGCATCCCATTAGTCCTTTGATCAAATAAGAACAGGAGGCTTGCTGTTGAAGGGTTCTCCAGTGACTTTGTAAAGCGACACTAGTGACACTCATCCAAATCTTTCTTCCTGCAGTTTGCAAAAGGGGGAACAGTGTTTGATCATTGTACTCTGTCAATAGCTTCCCATGAACAATTTCACTTGAATAAGACAAATCTTTAGCTTTTGATGCAGTTAGGATTTAATTTATTGTTTATTTAGATAACACTTCATATGGGAAAGTAATTGGCAGTATTCTTTGCAAATGATAGCTGAGAGTCAGTGCCTCAGAGGCCTACGAAGAAAACATGTAACTGTGTGATGCAGTCATGTTATAAAACAGTGTAATGTAAAATGTCAACAAAACTGCTTGTGCACTGATGTGCGGCAGAAAGTCGGGGGAATGGTGTTTTATTAGCCTTCACAATTAATCAGAGAATCATGTTAGACGGTAAAGGCAGCTGGCATGTTTATGGCCAGGAGCCAGATTTGCATTCAAGCAAAGCAGCAGAATGGCCTGGATGTGTTTACTGCTGTTTAGCATAGTTAGCTTTTTCGTTTTTATGTACTTCAGTGTGAAGTGTGCTCAGCACCAACTGCTGGCTAGCAGCTCACAGCACAGTCTGGGCACTTGAGCATGAATGTTAGCAAATGACCCACGGAAGCCCCAGTGGCCTCAAAGTTTAACAGAAGAGTAATGCAGTTAATAAGGCTGGATGCATCCCGTGCAAATAAATGCTAGGCTGTGCTAGTCTGCAAAGAGTGTGGGTGGATCTAGTCGACTTGATGGATATATAAATACTATGAAGATGCTGTAGAACGAGAATGGTTGAGAGCAAAATAGAACAGAGAAACAAAAAGGCAATGGTCTGCCAGATTGAGAGAGACAGAACACAGAAATTAATGGGAATTTTGGGTTCAATACATGTTAAAGTAGCCTATTAGTTCACCCTGAAATGAAAATCATGCAGACCTTAACCTGCATTACCTTGTTTCTGTTGCTTCTTTCTTTCAATGCTGGTTGGTTACTTTTACAACTATTGCCAGATTTAAGAGTAGAAATGTGATGCATATACTACATGCATTATATTTTATATAAGAAAATTATATAGTTAAAATGTATGTACAATTTGCTGTTCTCTCTCTCTCTCCCTCTATAATAATAATAATTGAATAATATTTAGTTATCATTGTGCCACAAGTGCTGTCGATTGCAGAACCCAGAATATTATTGAGCTAAACAGCGTGAGACTGCTGGTGTTTGTATAAAATAAATCTGTGGGATCTGTCGCATGCTTAGCCTAATATAAAAGAGAAAAAAACCAAAACACACTTTCACTGAGGGAGTTCATTTTCCATCAACGCACATGATCCCAAATATAAAGAGCTCATTTCAGAGCATTTTCTGTCAGTCTCTGATGTGTGAGCTTTAAAAGTTAAAATTTAAATATTATGCTAATACGCAGCGGGATTATCGGTTGCAAACGGTGTTTTGACAAGCTTGTCATAGTATGATCTCTTGCCTGTCATGAAAACAAGACCACAGAAATCCTAATACAGAAGGTGGCAGATTGGCTTCCTTGTATATTTAAATGAACGAGAGGTGGCGCTGTTTCACTGAAAACATATCATTCTAATCTCTAAGAATGTTGCGGAGGACAAATAGACAAAACACAAGCGAAAATCTCCCAACAAGTTACTTAGCACACTCTGGGGCCAAAGACCGTTTCGTCGGAGACATCAGGGTTCCTGAAAGTTACTGCTGCACGTGCGCTACACGACATTTCCCGGTTCTTCGTGGACATTTTATTTTAGCGCTTCATTTAAATCAAGCTGAAAATGAAAAGCGCTGTGTTGTGGAGACATCCAGAAGATTAAAGGTCAAAGCTGCTGATTATAAAAAGATATTTCCGCTGTATCAGTTGACCAATCGATCTAACATGCGTGAAGCACGTGATCTTCTGCACTCAACTTCCTTATATCTTGAGCGTAATGTTTGTTTACACTAAACTAAAGCACGTTACGCATTAACTAGCATCTGCAGCGATGTGAATGTTTCTGGCAGCAGTCAGATGATTTATCTCTCGTCCTGGATGCAGCAGGTAGGCCACGGAAGACCGACCGTTTTAGGAGAAAATGTATTTAGTCTGTACTCAATGCGTATTGAATAGGCTAGTTTAGCATTTCAATAGTCTGTTTAGAAATGCAAAAAATGGATTATATATATTTAATATTGGATTATATATATAGTATACTATATATATAGGTTCCACGCTCGGCCATTGCACTCAGTAATGTTGAGTTATATATTATTTGATAGACTCTCATAATGTTATATTGACTACCATTCAGCTCACATTAAGTTTTCAAAGCTTCCAGCAGTATTGTGATTATCTACTGAAACTATAAGTGTATAACCCCCCCCCCCCCGTATAATACAGGCTAAATAATAAAACTTAAAAAAAAAAAAACGAAAATTGGATATGCTGCCTTGTTGGCAAATAACGTTAACTGAAACAAAACAAGTATGAGCTGAAGTTCTAAAATACAATAATAAATAAAATAAAAATAAAACATATGAAGTAAACTTAAAAATATATATAAAAAAATCTAATATATATTCTTACACACACATGTATATATTTATAAGTTAAACATTTTGAAGTACACAGTGTTTTGAAGTCATTTGTCATTTTGAAGAACACTTCTCTTTCAGGGTATACAATGAAATCCCTTCCATGGATCCGTTGCACCCTTGGCCTGCTGCTTCTCTGTACTGCTGATGCAGACAGTGGTAGAAAACCTAATTTTGTCTTTATGATGGTGGACGATTTAGGAATTGGAGACCTTGGATGCTACGGAAACACAACACTGAGGTTTGTTCATATAACTGAGTTTAATGCTTTTATTTAGAGTTCTTCCAGGAAATCCATCCTAACTGTACACTTATGACTTGTGGATCATTTTAGTTGTTACATATATGTACTCTGCATGTAAAATAATGTACTGTTAGGCCAGCAATGTCAGATGATGCTGTGTAAGAAGAACGACTCAAGATCAGTAAATTTGACTTGCACAGGATTTTCTTTTTGATGGGTTCATATACAATGTGTCAAAGATGAATACATTTGTTTGAAAGTTCATTTCTGCCACTGGATTAAAAAAAAAAAGATAATTGCATATTTTTATCTCTCAGTTCTTACGACACTTTTTTTCCCTCGCAATTCTGAGGGAAAAAAAGTCTGAATTGTGACGTATAATAAACTTGCAGAATAGTTAGATTAAAAATCAAAATTACATTTCGTGATAAAAAAAAAAAAGAATCGTGAGATGTAATCTCAGAATTCAGAGAAATAAATCAGTATTTTTTATACCATAAAGTAAGCAGGCTTCCATAAATTTGGAACCCAGGTGAATAGACATCTCTCTCACAGACATAACGAGACTTGTTGTTGTCCTGGCCCGCAGGACGCCTAACATTGATAGACTGGCCCTGGAAGGAGTGAAACTGACCCAACACATAGCTGCGGCACCACTCTGCACTCCCAGCAGGGCGGCCTTCCTCACAGGCAGATACCCGATTCGGTCAGGTCAGTGCTGGAGTTACTGCACATGGAGCTCTGCTGTAATAAGCAATATGTGCTGTTTTTACAGCATTGCTGAGACTTAGTGTTAAAGGGTTAAAACACTATTCTTTGCATGAGAGATTGCTGATAATTAGCAGTATTATTTTTATTACAATGTAATTACAATATTAGTAGTAGTAGGCGTAGTAGTAGTAATAGGGGCACATAGAGGTTTGAATTAATATTTATACACTTCAGTGGAGTCATTGTTTATTTTTGTAAGTCACATTTATGCAGCACTTTCATAACATTGGTCAGTTTGTCTTTTTAACATTGGTTTAGGTTTCTCAGTTCATGTGCACATTGCCTTTTTTATTTTGGATGCCATAGGTATGGCATCACATGGGCGTATGGGAGTTTTTCTCTTTTCTGCATCGTCAGGAGGCCTTCCACAAGAAGAAATCACCTTTGCCAAGGCTGTCAAAGGGCAAGGCTATTCTACTGCTGTACTCGGTATGTTACTTACATAACTCTGGTTAAACGGTAATAGGGTCCTGAAAAGTATGTCACTGTGGGAAATGCCTCAGGCGTGACCAGTGACAATACATGTGGTGGTTGAACGACAGGTCACGGGAATGACAAGGGTCGTCTGTCATTGCACAATTCGTAACATCTCTTCTTTGTTCTGATTGCAAGGAGGGAAGTGTGTCGAGCTCACTATTAACAGAGAATGCGAGTTAGCATTTAACCTTGATATCCCATTAGGAATGTACACAACTCCATATTGCATGTTTATGACTAATTGGGCAATGCTTCATAGCTTGTATGAATAAAATCAAGCATTTATTTTTAAATTTTGGATTTACTCAGAGCAGTGTAGTATTTACATAACCTATAAAATCTCTTGATTGATTGCAGTGATGTCCAAGCTGACTTTGCACTTATATCTTTGGAGAGATATGCACTTAAACAGCATCTAGAATGTAGATTGATTGCTTTAGCTCTCCTGGGGTTGCAATCTCACCCTATTATAATTTTGTATCACTGATTCTTGGGACATGGGACAAAAGATGTAAATAAATTTTACTTGGCACTGGATTTGAGAATAGCAACATTTCCCCTTGGAAGATAATCCAAGATTAGTAATTGCATACTCTTATCACACACACATATACACCATTTTATTGTATTATTTTGTTAATCAAAATTATTACCACTGTTCTCAGACCATAATTTATACTTCCTGTAGACAAAGATTGTCAAGACCAATATAAATATAGAGATGCATACTGTAAATATTTATGAAACGTACTTTTAAAAACTTTGGGGACTATAAGCTTGTTTAATATAATCTCTTATCTTATTCACTAAGGCTTCATTTACTTGCTCAAAACTTCAGTAAAATTTTAAAATATTATTGCAATTTTAAATAACAGTTTTCTGTTTGAATATATTTTATAATGTACTTTATTCCTGTGATGCAAAACTGAATTTTCAGCACCCACTACTCCAGTATTCAGCATCACACAAGAAATCAGAAATAATTCTAATATGCATTTCTTATTATTATCAATGTTGAAAACAGTTGTGTTGCTTTATATTTTTGTGGAAACTGTGATTCTGCAATGAATAGAATGTTCAAAAGAACAGTATTTATTTTATTTATAAAATTCTTAACTGTCACTTTTGATTAGTTCTTTTTACAAATTAATTTGCTCATTTATATGCTAGTTTTGTCAATATTTATAATAAACATTTTGTTTATGTTGACATATTTGAAAAAGGAAGGAAGGAAAGCACATTTTGTGAGACAAGGGAATAAGCAGGAGGTTTCACCAAAACCTCTGAACATGTTTAACTGAATAATCCAAAATAATTCCATGATTGAGTGACTAATTGATTGATTTATTTGTTTGTTTATATTCACTTCTGTAGTTTATGATGTCCTGTGTCCTAATAAATGATTGATATTGCATGATATACCACTGGATGAAAAGCTAGCATCTGTACAGATGAGAAAATAATGAAATGACTGGCTCACCTCAGGTAAAAATGTGAATTTGGCTTGAGGGACTCCTTTAAAAAAAATTAAGTTCAAAATGCATGATGCAACTGGGGTAGAGTGACAGAGTATGCAGCTTGCTGACTCACTTTGCAGGAAACAGTATAATGCTTTTCATCTTTTGTAGGAAATCACTGTTTGGTTCAAAAGGGGCCTGAAAGAGTGTGTTCAAAATCACAGTTAGATCCGAGAATGGGTTTAGTGGTTTTTAGACAATTTGCATCCTTCATAAAATGACATATCCGTGTCTCTCGCACATTTAATTCACTAGTTGACTAGAGTTGCAGATAATGAATGGGAACATGCACTCCTCCACTCAGCTGCCAAACTGTGCAGCTGTGATGAGTGAGTGTCCTCCTGCTGATTTATGCATGCCACCACTGTGGTGTTGTCTGATCTGACCAAAATGCAGTGTTTTCAGAGAAAGTGTGCAGAATCTTAAAACCGAGAAACAACAAGAATAATTCAAGATAGAAGAATTTATGTGTCCCTTGAAATTATGGTGGCTGTAAGCCCTTTGCTCCTCTGCCCTCAAACTCAGCACCTCAGTGAATTAGTGTTCATGTTTATCAAGTTTTCTCAGTGAAACAGGACCTAACTAGGTTACAGTTATTAGAAATGAGGCAAGCTGAAGAATCAACTGCCAGTTGATGTGAGGGTGGGCAATGCTGTGTCGCTGTCCAAACCGAGGTTTTGCAAAAACCCCAGGAGAATAACAGCCCATGTTGAATCCATTAGGTCCAACAGACGAAGGCACATCCTGAAGGAATCTTGTCCCATCCTCGTTCTGAGAGGGAGTGCAGAGAAGCAGATTTTCTAAATAAGCAGACACTCTAAAACCGACATTTCTCAAAGCCTCCTGTAACACCCGAGGGGAAAGTGAGAGGCGAAAGCTATTGTTTGATATTTGTGAGTCCTGTGTCTCAGGCAAACCTAGAAAATTTGTTGTTTGCAGGTAAATGTCTATGTGAAAAAAATGTGAACCAATTGGTGAGACAAATAAAGCAAGACAATAATTTACAGATTTGGTGAAATATATAGAGTTCCTTGCATCAATCTAGTGCACTTTAAGAGCAAAATTAATAGGTAATTTTCAGTTATCAGTTACCAATTTGACAGTAAATAAATACAATTTGCATTGAGTTTAAAGTGGTCTGTTTTGTGGGCTGTTGTGATAATAATAATTAGTTACATATAGCGCTTTTCTAGACACTCAAAGCGCTTTACATAGTAAGGGGGGTATCTCCTCATCCACCACCAGTGTGCAGCATCCACCTGGATGATGCAACGGCAGCCATATTGCGCCAGAACGCCCACCACACACCAGCTTATTGGTGGAGAGGAGACAGTGATGAAGCCAATCAGTAGATATGGGGATTGTTAGGAGGCCATGATGGTCAGAGGTCAATGGGCAAATTTGGCCAGGATGCCGGGCCACACCCCTACTCTTTTTTTTTTTTTCTTCGAAGGACATTCTAGGATTTTTTATGACCACAGAGAGTCAGGACCTCGGTTTAACGTCTCATCTGAAGGACGGTGCTTTTTACAGTATAGTGTCCCCGTCACTAACTGGGAGCACTCCCTGCTGGCCTCACTAACCCCTCTTCCAAAAGCAACCTAGTTTTTCCAGGAGGTCTCCCATCCAGGTACTGACCAGGCTCAACCCTGCTTAGCTTCAGTGGCCAACCAGTCTCGGGCTACAGGGTGATATGGCTGCTAATATAAACTGATAATGTCTCAGTTTATATTATTTTTGACTCTTTCTGTATTTCTAAGAAGTCAAATGATTTGAGTACTATTATTATTATTATTATTATTATTGTATAAGATAAATATATTACGTTGTAATACAACTGTACTGTAAAATGAAAAAGTATGTTAACACTTTTCAATAAGGTTTCATTTGTTAACATGAGTTAACTACATTAGTTAACATAAACTAACAATGAAAAATATTTCTAAAGCATTTATTAATCTTAGTTAATGTTAATTTCAGCATTTACTAATGCAGTATTACAATCAAATGTTGTGTATGTTAATATCATTTAATGGACCTGAACTAACATGAATTAACAACAAAGAGTTGTATTTTTATTAAGTAATGTTAATAAAGATTAATAAATACAGTAACAAATGTATTGCCCATTGTTAATGTTACTTAATGTAATTCATGTTAACAAATAAACCTTGTTGTACAGTGTACTTATAGTAATAAAAATATATGTTTTTGTCGTAGTATAAAATACTATATAGTAAAAATAAAATTAATACACATATGTATTAATTTATTCACTTGCAAGAGGTAAACCCTCAAGCCTTTAGCAGAAAACTGCAGAGAGACCTTTACAGTTCCTGTGACAATAGGTTTATAAATTCAGTGAAATGCTGTACACGTCTGTTCACAAAAATGTTAGAAATTTTATGACTTGGAGGAGAAAGTGAACCTGGTGCATGTTGCAACTCATAGCACATGCAGAGATGAAGTTCGCAATGGAAATGCTGAAGACACCGGATCATGAACTGCATCAGTGTAAATTAACATAGTGCCATGCTTTGTTCTAAAATGCAGAGTAACAGACTTTATTTATATTGCAGCTTTTGATTGTGATTTGATAAGCACACTGAGGTTCAGACTGCACTGAACATTTTCCATGCCGATATTGAACAAATATTACAAAGAGAAACATTCAGCTCCAATTCCTTCTTTTTTTCTTAATATAATGTTGTACCAGTCATCACATCAATTGCTAATTTTCATAAAATATTTTTTTTTTTTAGGTAAATGGCATTTGGGTCTCAACTGTGAAGACAGTGCCGACCACTGCCACCATCCTACCTCTCATGGCTTTGACTACTTCTACGGCACCATTATGACGCACCTTCGGGACTGCCAGCCTGGACATGGCTCTGTCCTATATTTTGTCCGTGGTTACATCCCATACAATGCCCTTAGTATTGGTCTAGTCTCCGTGGTGTTACTCCATATTAAAGGGATGATAACTGTAACCAGGAGGGTAGTTTTTGGTTTTCTGGTCCTGGTAGGGGTAGTGGTGAGTCTCTTTAGTGTGTTGGTGTACACATTCCCCAATCTAAATTGCTTTGTCATGAGAGGGTCAGAGATTGTGGAGCAACCATATACATCAGAGAACCTCACACAAAGGATGACCAGTGAAGCCATAGAGTTTCTGGAAAGGTATGTGTCCATATTTTATCGTAATATTAAAGTGCAAAAAGCTTTTTTTAGGGACTTGCTTTGAGCTTAACACACGCAGCGACTGAATTAATATTAAGGGAAATTGTCAATCCATTTTGAAAGGTCTGTATTGAAAATGAAGGTCTTGCTTAAGCCTCTGCATTATTAATTTGATTAACCTGTTAGCCAGCACCCCCCATTTTGGGCCTTACAGCTGAAAATGACCTACCTATATTAAAATAGTAACAGTTCCTGTTATTCCCTCAATAGGTAGAGTTCACCCAAAAATGAAATGATGCTCTCCTTTTCATTCCAAACCTGTATTACTCTCTTTTTTTCAGTGTATAAGGAGACATTTTGAACAAAGTACAGATCACTCAACTAAATTCTGGAATTCACTACAAAACTAAAATGGAAACAGATTTTAAAACACTCTAAATCATACACTGGGAAGTGGTTATAGGGAAAAATTGCACTAATCGACTGAGGATCACACATTAGCGGAATTTTACGCGGTTTCGAAAAACAAACTCGGGCAGAAATGTGCACCTGGGTACTAGATGCACTATTTGTTCTAAAATATCAAAATATCTGCTTAAAATATGTTTGATTCCTCTGACTGAATGGAATCATCGTCTGTAGCTAAAAACAAAAACAGTCTGTTCACATTATACACCATGCGATTTTCTGTGAAGTCTGTCTACTATGATTGACCAATATCTGCAGAGTGGTTGCTGACTTCAAGCTGTAAATCGCCGCAAACATATAGGCAAAAGTCATGTTGTGTATTCCAGCCTTAAGGCTTTCAAGCTTCAAAAAGGACACAAAGGCATAAAAGTGTAATTTTCAGAATAATGATCATTCTTTATTGCATGGCTTCAGAAGATTTGAAATCATATGGACCACTTTTATAATAATATTATGGTGCTTTTGTGTCCTTTTTTGAAGTTTTGAACCAAATTCATTGTGTGGAAAAGAATGACGAGTACAGTTCTTTTAAATTTGTCATTTTATGTTTCACGGAAGAAAGAAAGTCTTACGAGATTGAACACATAAGAGCGAGTAAATCATTTTATGTGAACACTGAGCCTCAGCTCTTACCTGTATCACAGAGAGTCCATTTATTGAAAAATTGCAGTTTTCAGCTAACGGACCAATAAAAGATTCATATAGTAATGACCAAGTCTCTCCGTGCAGTATTAAATGGATTGTAAGGCACTGTAAGACATTGCCTTAATGTAAAACAAAGCCTTGTGAAAAGATCAAATAAAAGCACATAAAAGCAAATCCCTTACAGCCAGGCTCTAATCCCTGATCTGATGGCATAACACAGCCCTGAAATGATCTGATTCGTGTTTGTCCAATGGTAATGTAAAGATTGAACATTGAAGTTTTTTTTTTTTTTACAGGAATTCAGAGAGGCCATTCTTGCTCTTCTTCTCATTCCTCCAAGTCCACACTGGACTATTTGCCTCTCCTCTCTTCAGGGGAAGAAGTCAGCATGGCCTCTATGGTGATGCTGTCATGGAGGTAGACTGGAGTGTAGGTACTGAATGACTTTTGTCACGTCAATAATCAAAATTTGCTGATAATTAAAAGGGAGTACAATAAATGGCGCTTTGGTTTTACAGGGAAAGTCTTATTAATAAGCTATTATCTCAAAATGGACTACTTGTTTCTGCTGTTTTTGCCTTTAATTAAGGTATACTTATCATATTTTCCAAATTTATCTTCTGAGGCAGCTGAGTCCAGAAAGAATTAATCATAAACCAATGAGTGTGTCTCTTAAAAGGGCACAATGAATGGTTTCTAAAAATATCTATGATAACAAATGAGTATAGTTACCATATAAATGCAAAAGTGACATTGTTTATATCACTGAATGCATACTGTCATCACTTTTTTAAAGCAAAGGCTACTTCTCTTAGTCATACTTGAGTGTTCGGGAGAATAAGCAGAAGGAATGAATAGATTTTTCTGTCTGTTGCAAACCGCAAGCTGGTAACCAGATGATTGGATTGTGTATTTTAAGTTTTGGAGGTAACAAGATATTTTAAAGAAATTCATGTTTAGGCACAACTGATTTGTCTTGCATTATTCAAGCATTAAAGCATAAGCTTTTAAATCTAATGTTTTTTTAGGATCATGACTAATAATCAAGTCAAGTGCGTTAAAACATTTGACTGGTAAATGTTGGTTTGTGACACAGGTGCCTTGCAGAAACTAATTAGTGTAACATGATAAACTAGATTTGCATTTCCTAAAGGAAACAAAATAATAGTTCACCAACTTCACCCAGATATGACAATTCTGTCATCATTTACTCATCCTCGTGTCATTCCAAACCTGAATGTCTTCTGTGGAACATAAAAAAATCTATATTTTATGAGAAATTTAATAAAATGGTTACCAAAATGTGATCTCTTCTGTTGTGCAGAAGAAAGTAAGTCATACAGGTTTGGAATGACATGAGGGTAAATTATGACAGAAATGCCTTTTTGGGGTGAACTGTCCCTTTAAATACTGAAACAAATGCCTATTTTAATTAAAGAAGAGAATAAGCCACTAGATCTGCAGACAGTCACAACTAAAGACAGTGTTATCAAGTGTAATCAGAACACTCTTTATTTCTCTATATTTCTGCTTGTTGGACCTTAAAATGCTTGTGGTGTTACTCAGTTGTAAGTTGTTTATGTAAAAGTGTGTGTTTCATGTAAACGAACTGCAGAAGTTTCTACCGTAGTGTTATGAATTTAAACAAATCCCAAATGAGCATTTTTGTAAAAATCAATACAGTACTGCACTAGAAGATGTAACTTTTCCAGTAGTTATAGCTAAATGTTGCACCAGGTTGGTTTTAGTATTTTAATATTGATCTAATTGTCAATCTGACTTCTCACAATGTTTTTGCTGTTCCTAGGTCAGATCATGCAGACTTTGGAGCGCTTAAACTTGAAGGAAAACACACTGGTGTACATGACTTCAGATCAAGGGCCTCACCTGGAAGAGATTTCCATCCATGGAGAGATGCATGGGGGTTATAGCGGCATATACAAAGGTATTCTGTCTGAGGATTTGTCCTTAGAAAAGTCCTGAAAGCTAGTATACCAACCCTCATGGACAAAGCATCACATTTCAGCATTATTTTCAGTTTTAAATATGAAGTATGACAATATGCAGTTTCACATCCTTTGCTGTCTCTCGAGCAGCTGGCAAGTCAACTAACTGGGAAGGTGGGATTCGGATACCGGGGATTCTTCGTTGGCCAGGTGTCTTACCTGCAGGGAAGGTCATTGATGAGCCCACTAGCAACATGGATATTTTCCCCACGGTGCTGAATTTAGCTGGTGCTTCCATACCCAGTGACAGGTGAGAACCTGTCGCCTAGCAACAAGATCTGCCAGTCAAAGATTTGGTTACTGAGACAACAGATGCAGATACAATAGAGGCAACTAATCTGGAGGTAGAGTGAAATATTGGGATAAACAAAAGTCAGTAGATTAGAATTTGTTTTCAGGCACTTTGTAAGATGAACATATCCCCGGTAGCTCATTAGTATAAAATAATGATGTTTTGTATTATGGCTACTCGTACTGCTAAATAGACTCAATAACTAGGCTAGTAATTGCAGTGCATTACCACTTGTTTCCATTACAGAGTCATTGATGGTCATGATCTCTTGCCTCTATTGCAAGGGCAAGTGGAGCGTTCTGAACATGAATTTATGTTTCATTACTGCAATGCCCAGCTGAATGCTGTCAGATGGCACCCACCTAACAGTGAGTCCTAACTTTAATACACTCTTGTGATGGGTTGTAACCGATTACTATTTGGTAACACTTTACAATAAACTTCCTAGTTAGTTAAAGGAATAGTTAACCCAGAAATTAAAATTGTGTCATCATTAACTCACCCTCATTTCATTCCAAACATGTATGAGTTTCTTTCTTATGCTGAACACAAAAGAAGATATTTCGATTGTTTCAATTTTGAAAGCTAGATTTCCTGTTTTTCCAGGTAACACAATCTGGAAGGCCTTTTTCTTTACCCCTTACTTCTACCCAGAGAACAGCTCAACCTGCTTCCACACTCATATCTGCCTCTGCATCAAGCCATACGTCACGTTCCATGAGCCTCCGCTGCTTTATGACCTGTCGAAAGACCCGACAGAAAGCACCCCCCTGAGTCCAGCCACTGAGCCCCAGTTCTACTCAGTTCTGGAGGTCATAAGGGCAGCAGTAAGCCGTCATGCAGAGAGTCTGAAGCCTGTCCCAGTACAGGTTTCACCTCTGCAAATAGCATGGAAGCCTTGGCTCCAGCCCTGCTGCTCCTCTCTCAGTCAGCTATGCACGTGTGAACGAGATCATCAGATAGAGAAGCTACGAAATGAGCTTCAAAAAGAATAGTCAGGTACTCAGAATCCTATGGCTTTAATGCACAAGAAGGGCATGTAATACTTATCGTTTATATAAAAAAATAATAATAATAAATAAATCATTACACCTTCATGTCATCCCAAACCCGTATGACTTAATTTCTCTGTAGAACACAAAAGAAGGTATTTAAGAAAACTGGTAACCAAACCGTTTTGACTTATTCATTGATTTCTGTTCTATATCTTCTTTTATGTCAAACAGAAAAAAGAAAGTCTTACAGATTTAGATCGAAATGAGGGTAAGTAAAGATGACAGTATAATTTTTGGGTGAACTGTCCCTACAACGTTAGCTTGGTAATTGGATAGGTAATTTAAAAGTCCGGTCACAATGCTGTTCAGAGAATTTTGTGGATGATATGCTGTAATTTCTACAGAATTGGCAATTTTGCGAGAGCAAGAAAATGGGTTCACTCAGATTCGGTGCGTTCGCCACAAAATTTGCTTGGTTTAAAAGTGACTTCTGTGTGAGCTGTGCTTCATACATCGCTAATCTGTTGACAATGGACAATGGTCAGTTTTTGCCTGCAAAAACGTTACCAAAATTTGGCTGATTTAACTGACTTGTAATGCAATTTCACTGTAAACAATATAAAGAACCGAAGAAAAGGAAAGGAAAAACAAAACATTTTCTAGTCAAACTTGTATCAAGATAACACATCTAAGGTCATTTGCAACAGTTAGTAAGCACAGCCAGGTTCTCTGTTCTGGGTTCTGTATTCCTCCTAATCTGGAGATGCATCATCCTGATTGAACATTGTAAGGTCAGGGATTTTGTGAAGCAGTAATTACTACCTTTATGCTCGTAAGCTTTGATCTAGCCTGCAGCCGGTAATGACTCAATACCTGCAATGCCTTTTACAGGCTTTGGTGCTCTTAAGGGTTTTTTGTGGTATTTTTGGTATCCAATCTGTTTTGCTTATTTTTGTGACTAATCAGGCTGCACTGAATGGTTTACAATTGTTGCCAGCCATAAGAGGCTCTCCACATCATGTTCATTACACTAATCTCATCACATTAAAAATGGTCTGTATCAGGAAATAAAAACATGTTTTGCCTATTTTTTTTTAAGAGCCAGATGTGATCTTTATTGGTATTATGATGTACTTAATGGCTTGATTTATTTATCACAGTTTCTGGAATATTTTATATATTTGCTAATCAGATATTGATAGTCATTTGCATGAGGTAAATTTCATATTTAAGAGTGTCAACTATGTGAGCTTTTCATCCTTAACCAATGTTTACCATTTGACAGTTTCACGCATAATTTCCTCAAGATTTCATGATTATCCACAGTCCTGAAAAAAAAAAAAAATAATCCAGCTTCTTAAAATTATTTAAAGTGGGTGTTACTTGACAAATGATCAAGCATCTCTTACTAGCAACTTTCCGAATCGAATTTGAAAACATTTTGACCACTTTTACAACATATACACAAAACCGCATCACTTTTATGTGAACAGATACTGACTTTTAAAGATAGCTAAAAGAGCAGATGGTGGTACCCAGAGGAGCCTTGAAAGCGATTGAACCATGGGGCTTCTCAAACTGAAAAAGATCTAGACCTATGTCAAAATAGACAAGTTCAATCATTCTGATTTTCCGGGCACTTTTGCAGAGGGGAGAGATCAGTCAGTTGCATTATGGGAGGTTGGCTTGCCTTAAATTATCAAAGGCACCAAAAGGGAACATGTGCTCTGCTTAAGGATAGGTTTCTAAAACCTATAGAAACTTTATTTATAATAACTCTTTAGAAGTTGGAAAACATAAATGTAAAGCTTGTTTTTTTTTTTGGTTTGGAAAAAAAATGTATTTGCATGGTTTTCTTTATCAGGACAAAATAAATAATCATCTGGACCTTTGCAGGTCTTAAAATTGGGAAAATAATACCTCAGATGAAAAAATGTATCATAGGTCATTATTTATTTAGCAAAATTAATGCCAATATTGAAAAACCATGGGTGACAAACTAAGTGAAGTGACATTCAGCCAAGTATGGTGACCCATACTCGGAATTTGTGCTCTGCATTTAACCCATCCAACGTGCACACACACAGCAGTGAACACACACACAGCAGTGAACACACACACACCGTGAACACACACCCGGAGCAGTGGGCAGCCATTTTATGCTGCAGCGCCCGGGGAGCAGTTGGGGGTTCGGTGCCTTGCTCAAGGGCACCTCAGTCGTGGTATTGAGGGTGGAGAGAGCGCTGGACATTCACTCCCCCCACCTACAATTCCTGCCGGCCGGGGACTCGAACCCGCAACCTTTGGATTGTCTGACTCTCTAACCATTAGGCCACGACTTCCCCAGGACACCCTATTGGTGCTTTTCCACTGCATGGTACGGCACGGCACAGCACGGTACGGTTCAGTACAGCTCACTTTTGTGGGGTTTTCCACTGGGTACAGTACCTGGTACTTTTTTTTAGTACCACCTCGGTCGAGGTTCCGAGTGAGCCATACTGTTACCAAAATGTGACGTGTAAACTCATCAACTGATCAGTTTACAACTCATGTAAACTGATCACCGATTGGCCAGAGAAAATCGTCACTGCCTGCGTCATCTCAAATAGGGCTCGCTGCAGCCCACAAGATCCAGGGGCGTGGTTGGATCCACATCTTGGGGGTGGAGATTGGTAGGTTTAGGGGTGGAGATGGGTGGGTTTAGGGATCAGGGGGTGGAAATGGGTATGTTTAGGTATATGTAAGGAGGGAGGAGTTGGATCTGGATCCAACCACGCCCCCTGGATCTTGTGTTCTGCAGCGAGACGCTCCTCATTGAACTTGCGGCACGAGACACAACAGACCCGCTAGATTTAAATCAGCACAGCCAGAGAAGGATTGAACGCAACTGTTTTGAATGAGCGCACCTTTCTTTTAACAACCAAAAAATGTTTCGTTGTCTGTTGAAGAAGTAGACTGTCCTCTCGTTGATAGCCGAGGAGTGGATCCAGCGAAAGCGTGATGGAGCGACACGGAATTAAAGCGTTTTTCAGGAGTCACGGCAGTAGAGGCGGCGTAACTATAACGACAAGTGAATAATCCCGCCCACTCTAAAGCGGGACTAAACTGCAGTGGAAACGCAAACCGAGCCGAACTGAGCCATGCCGTGCTGTGCCATTCTGAACCGTACAGCGCCGAGTCGTTCAACGCAGTGGAAAAGCGCCACATGATTCAACTGCCTGTAGATCCACTTTTAGCAGCAATAACCTGAATAATCATATTCTGTATGACTTCATCAGTCTCCCACGTCATTCTGGTGGAATTTTGACCCACTCTTCTTTACAGCGTTGCTCCAGTTTATTGAGGTTTGTGGCCATTTGTTTATGCACTGCTCTCATCACAACATTTCAGTCAGGATGATCTCTGGACTTGGACTGGGCTATCACAACACAACAATCTTATCTCACTAACACAACACCTTATTTATTTACTTTTCAGTTGTTCTGTTGTAGATTTGTTGTGTGCTTGGGATCTTTGTCCTGTTCCATGACCCAATTTTGGACGGATGGCCTCACATTTGACTCTAGAATACTTCTGTGAGGTGCCCAGGTCCTGTGGCTACAAAACAAGCCAAAAAACATCACCCCTCCACCAGCATGCCTGACGTTTGGTATGGTGCTTTTACTAAACACGGCACTGTGCAGTAAAGCCAAACATCACTTCGGTCTCGTCTGTTCAAAGGACATTGTTTTAGAAGTCTTATGGTTTGTTCAGATAATAATATTAATAATTAATAATAATGTGATACATTTATATAGTGCTTTTCTGGGTACTCAAAGCGCTTTACATAGAGTTGAGGTCTCCTCAACCACCACCAATGTGAAGCATCCACCTGGATGATGCGACGCCAGCCATATTGCGCCAGAACGCCCACCACACACCAGCTTACTGGTGGAGAAGAGACAGAGTGATGAAGCCAATCAGTGTATGGGGATGATTAGGAGGCCATGATGGTCAGAGGCCAATGGGCATTTTTTTTTTTTTAAATTGGGATTTTTAATGGCCACAGAGCTCGGTTTAACGTCTCATCTGAAGGACGATGCTTTTTACAGTATAGTGTCCCCAGATGCAACTTTGCAAACCTAAGCTATCCTTCCATGTTCTTTTTAGATAGAAGAGGCTTTCTTCTGGCAACCCTTTCAGAAATGCCATACTTTTGGGACGTCCACTCCTGGGAAGATTGGTGTCTGTCTTGAATGTAAAGTACTATAAACTTACTGAAAGCGTTTTTTTGTTGTTGTTAAATATACTTTTAAGATTTGAATTTCATTACTAGTGCACTTTGGAGTAACTAGTTACATGTAACAATTGCATAATTTAATTACAAAATAAATGTAACTTAATCTGTTACAGTTATTGAAAAAAAGTGTAATTAAATTACAATTACAAAGGGAGTTACATCTGAATATTTTAACATAGATTTAATTGATTTATTTACCAAACTGCATTGACTGCTCTAAAACATGAGCAACCAATGTTTCAGTAGTTTAGGGCACATGCTTATTTGACAACTGTTTTATTTCTTATTTGGGTTTATTTTTTACGATTTTATTTCCCTCCAAAGGCATTGGTATGCCAGTGTTTTTATTTTATTTAACCCCTTAACTGTCACTCACAGTTTTGAACATAGAGATTATAGAGCACTATTCAAACTTAAATGTTTATAATTCATGAACGAAAACATTTTGTAACATGATTTTTATGTACCATTTCCATGGTAATGCAATGTCTGATTTTAAAATGGGTTTCAAAGAATGAATTTTGAGATTTTAAGTTTTCAACTATATCATTTCTTATGATTTCTAAAGCGTGATAGGGAAAAAGGCAACTAGGAAAAATGTCAGAACTCCTGTTATGATGTAGATTTTTCAGGTGCACTCTTGTCATAAATTAATCTATTAGTTTCCTACATAATTTTTTAACAAAAAAGGTGGAAAAATATCTATTTAGGAGTCTTAGACCTTTCCAATGATATATCGTTTGTATAGTTTGATTAGATTAGGATTTAATTGTAAAATAGTGAAATAAATTTAGGTGTCCCGCTGAGGGGACGGGTGACAGTTAAAAAAAAAAAAATTATATTAAACTATATGCAGAGTAGACAGCAAAAATGGCACACAAACATCAACAACCCAACCTTCCTTCCTGGTATTGTAGTACTTTTACTTACTGTACTATAACGTTTTCTCACCAGTGAATGACACATGATGTATT
This sequence comes from Barbus barbus, assembly GCF_936440315.1. NCBI lineage: Eukaryota > Metazoa > Chordata > Actinopteri > Cypriniformes > Cyprinidae > Barbus > Barbus barbus. The sequence continues at coordinate 18,520,713 of NC_136735.1, read as the reverse complement.
TAGTAACGTTGTCTCTGGTCGTCTGATATATTCGTGTTCATGCCTTCAGGGGGCATGGCACTGGACGGCAATTTGCAGTGAGGGTGAGTTACGTTCACTTTCAGAACTATCAAGCTAAAGTTAGCACTTTCCAAGATCTCCTACTGCACCTTTAACCTCAGAATGATCTCAAAGTAAAATAGGTGCTAAAGTCTGATTTTGTGCTGCTGTGCTTTAAAATTAAAGTATTATAATCTTAATTAAAGTGATGAAAGATTTTAAAAGTCAGTATCAGTGCTACTGTAAGGTACTGCCTGGTTTAAATGTTTGAAAATGATTAACAGTTGAAAACATTCATTAGAAATTTAGAAAAGTACTCAAAAAGTAATCAGTTACATTAATAAAGTAGCCCACTTGAAATAATTACACTAATTATTACATTTTTAAATAGCGTAACTTGTAATCTGTAACCCATTACATTTCCAAATAAACCTTCTCAACACTGCTTTTAATACACTTGTTTTTCACAAGGGTAAAGAAGCACCTCTAGTTTTTGACCTTTGAATCCTCATTGACGTGTTTCAGCTATACACTGCCAATGTGTATTACTCAGACTCAGATTCACTGTTTATGTGAGCGGTGAAGCAGATATAGTCAGCTTTGTCCTCTGCTTTGACGTTAACTGCTGTTAATTTGAGTCAGGCTTTGGCGAGGCTCCTTTGTTTTTATGTGTTTTTCCTGTAACCACTTTCAGTCTCTGGCAGTTTAGCCCAAAATGATCATTAACGCCATGCTGTCTGATAAGGCCAATGCCCACGTGGACCATAAAGAGTCGCCTTATTCATCGTGTCTGGCACCATACAACCTTTACTGCTCATTCTAGGTATGTTGTTGTCACACGGGACCAATGATATTAACATATTAGAGGAATATGAATGAGGAGAAACAGGCAAAACTATGCTTATAGCAAGGTGACATATAAAACAGACTTGGTTTGACATTCTGTGTAGCACATAAAAAAATTATGAATTTGAAATCGAGTCCATAAATTAAGTAAATATGTATTATTGCAGAGATTATAATAGGGTGTCTGGAATGGACTCCAAGCTCGTTTTAACAATAGAATCTTATGGCAGTTGGCAGTTAAGTTGTCCAGCTGTCTGATTTACTCTGATAATTTCCTCTGGCAGATGTGATAGCATATTTGAGCACAAACTTTGATCTCATTTCCCATTTAAGAACATATTCTCTTTTGCATCCATAAAGCACTGTCTGTTTCCGCACTGAAACCATCTCCTTCCATAAATGAATTGAGATTGGAGTTTTTCATATTTCCTCTTTTTATAACTGTTGAATGAAAGCTGTATTTCAAAATGGCTTATTTTGACAGTCACAGTTATTTTGTTTTTCTTCGTAATTAACAATTAAGGGTTGTTCTGCTAGTTTGTTTGATTGCAGATTTGTTTTACCTGCGGCTGCATGTTGTGCCAGTGCAATTAACCTATGTTTAAAATACCGAAATTATTCTTGTTGTTTGTTTTCCAGTGCAGTCATGTCATGTCTGATTTATCCAATAAACAAAATATAGTTGTTGAATTTGCACAATAGATCAAGACAGAGAAGTATTTAAAGGCACCATGAAACTGGCTGTATTTGCAATTGTTTACAATATTTTATTATTTATTATAAATTATTTCAATACATCTATGTCTTTGTTATCTTATATATATAGAACTCTTATTTTCCTTTGCCCTCACTCCCCGGTTTGTTCTTTCATGGGGTCGCAAGCATCTGTGCAGGGGATTGGCAAAATTCCCTTCCCTCCAGTAACCTGTCACTAACATCAAATTGCAGCAGTTAACAACAACAATCTAACCATCCAATTCCCAATTAACAAATCAAACCCCACCCCATTGCACTAGAACTGGGGTTCTGAGCTCTGTCCCTTGAGGACCACTTTCCTGCAGAGTTTAGTTCCAACCCTAATCAAACACACCTGAACAATCACAAGGGCTGCGTTCCACTCGTTGCCATTTTGAAGTGCGTTCCACAATGTAAAAAATGATCGTGATTTTAACGGTAAAAAACTGTGAAAATGCTACGGTAAAAACCTGTTACATGGTTAACGGAAAGTTCCTGTAAAATGTACAGGGAAAAACCGTAAACTGACGTTCCCAGAATTCTCTGCGTACCATTTCAAATTCTGTTTGAATTTGACGTTTTTTCTTTGAAATAACTATGTTTCTTCTTAGTTTTGTCTTATCAGTTATGTTTATTAGGGTTGTATGTTACATCTAATGTTGTTAAATTAATGTTTATAGCATATTTCAGTTGAATGAGTCTCACCATGATGGTGTTTAGTGCTTGTGTGAATGACACTGTGCACCTTCTGTATATGCTATTGTTCAAAAGTTGCTTGTGATGGGCTTTGGTTCATCATGTGACTTTCTCATCATCACCTGCATTTGGTGGTCATCAGTGTATTTCAAAGGAACAAAACAGATTTCAGTACTTTAATAGGTTGGTATATTAAGATTATAACAGTTAAAGAAATTACGGTATTTAACTGTAAATTTAAGTTAAAACCTAAAACATTGCTACCGTATTTTTAACGGTAGAATTCTGGTAACCACAGCTGCCAGTTTTTTTACCGTAAATTTTACGGAATTTTTTTTACAGTGCACTTCATGAAGTGGAAGAGGGTAGTTATATGAACAGACCCTCAACCCCTCGATTTTGACAGAGGGACACACTTCAGGTCGCTCCATAGACCACGGTTATGACGTCTTTTATCACGGCGTTTAATTTATCACCACCCCTCACACCTCTATAATATATCTTAAGACATTCCAGTTCAGCCCCTTTCCAAGGGTCCCGCCGTAGTGGGCACTCATGCAACGTAATCAATGACGTACATCCAAGTAAATGAGACGAAGGGAAGTTTGCGTGTGAAGGGCATAAGAACATGGACTGGAACGCAGTCCCCACTACAGCGAAATCCTTGGAATGGGCTGAACTGGAATGTCCGAAGCCCTTGATCAGTTAAGAGTCCGCTATTGGAGTTGGTTTATTGTTTACATTTTCCCCTTATGAATTTGTTTGGTTCAGCATTCTATATGTATATACAGTGCCCTCCAAACGTATTGGAACAGTAAAAACAAAATTGCTCTGTTGGCTGTGGAGTCAAGACATTTACAAATATGATTAAAAGATGAATAGGAGACAAAACTACAGAATGTCACATTTTATTATTGGGTGATTCAACACATAGATGTTTCACCAGCTAAGAAGATCAGCAGGGAATGTGTTGTATCAGTTATATCCATTACTTCTGCATTCTGAATCCTGCATTCGATGATGACACACAAAACCAGGATGAAGATGAAGGAGCTGACTTTGACAGAAAAGCAAGCAATTTGGATGCTAAAAGAAAAGAGGAAGTCAATTATAGCTCTACACAAATAGAATTACAGATGCTACACAGCAAGGTTATTTTTGTAAACGAAAACTGAAACTAAGACTAAAACTATTGGTCAAAAAACATTTTCGTAAACTGAAATAAAATTGAAATTTCTAAAATTTAAAACTAAAAACTAACAACAGTAACTGAAACACTAACTAAAAATAATAATTAGCAAAAATAAATAATCATGTTCGTGATTTAATAAGATCTCATTCTGTGTCAGAAAATCGGTTCTGTGGTTATATATATATATATATATATATATATATATATATATATAATATATATTATGTAAACAAAAACTTTTGAACGCGATTTGACAGCACATTATATATATATATATATATATATATATATATATATATACATACACATACATACATATATATATATATATATATATATTTATTATACACACACACACACAGAATTATACAATATATTATACATATTCTTATTATACATGTTATAATAATTATACATATACAAAATGATAAACGCAACACTTTTGTTTTTGCCCCCATTTTTCATGAGCTGAACTCTAAGATCTAAGACTTTTTCTATGTACACAAAAGGCCTATTTCTCTCAAATATTGTTCACAAATCTGTCTAAATCTGTGTTAGTGAGCACTTCTCCTTTGCCGAGATAATCCATCCACCTCACAGGTGTGGCATATCAAGATGCTGATTAGACAGCATGATTATTGCACAGGTGTGCCTTAGGCTGGCCACAATAAAAGGCCACTCTAAAATGTGCAGTTTTATCACACAGCGCAATGTCACAGATGTCGCAAGTTTTGAGGGAGCATTCAATTGGGGGTCTCATCGGGGTCTCGACCTGACTGCAGTTCGTCGACGTAACCGACTTGAGAGAGCAAATGCTCACATTCGATGGCGTCTGGCACTTTGGAGAGGTGTTCTCTTCATGGATGAATCACGGTTTTCACTGTACAGGGCAGATGGCAGACAGCGTGTATGGCGTTGTGGGTGAGCGGTTTGCTGATGTCAACTTTGTGGATTGAGTGGCCCATGGTAGCGGTGGGGTTATGGTATGGGCAGGCATATGTTATGGACAACGAATACAGGTGCATTTTATTGATGGCATTTTGAATGCACAGAGATACCGTGACGAGATCCTGAGGCCCATTGTTGTGCCATTCATCCACGACCATCACCTCATGTTACAGCATGATAATGCACGGCCCATTTTGCAAGGATCTGTACACAATTCCTGGAAGTTGAAAACATCCCAGTTCTTACATGGCCAGCATACTCACTGGACGTCACACCTTGAGCATGTTTGGGATGCTCTGGATCAGCGTATACGACAGCGTGTTCCAGTTCCTGCCAATATCCAGCAACACAGGTCACAAGCAACAACCTGATCAACTCTATGCGAAGGAGATGTGTTGCACTGCGTGAGGCAAATGGTGGTCACACCAGATACTGACTGGTTTTCGGACCCCCACAATACAGTTAAACTGCACATTTTAGAGTGGCCTTTTATTGTGGCCAGCCTAAGGCAATAATCATTCTGTCTAATCAGCATCTTGATATGCCACACCTGTGAGGTGGATGGATTATCTTGGCAAAGGAGAAGTGCTCACTAACACAGATTTAGACAGATTTGTGAACAATATTTGAGCGAAATAGGCCTTTTGTGTACATAAGACAAAAAGTCTTAGATCTTTGAGTTCAGCTCATGAAAAATGGGGGCAAAAACAAAAGTGTTGCGTTTATAATTTTGGCCAGTGTATATCCTTACTGTATATCCATTTAAACAGAGAAAAGACAAAAAAGCTTCTATGCACATTGCTGCACTGCACAAAAACTATGCAGCCTATCTGAAAATGTACATTGAACATGACATCACGCATATGAGGTATGAGAAGTCTGTCTCTGTGATAACTTCCATTAGATGTGCCTGCTGTTCATAGATCAACCCAGCACATATGAATGTGTGCATCATACATAAACTAATGTAAATGTCCCATGCTGCTGCTGAGCGATTTGCTAAACAATCCATTTTTATCAAGCTAATGGTGCTCAGTTTATAGCATTCCTCTTCCTTCAAATGAAGACCAAATACAATTGATGTATTTTCACTCAAGCAATTCTCATCATCTTTTTATCTTTTGACAACTCGAACTGCTCCAAATCAATACAATTGCTACTTGATTGAAAAAATTTACAATTTATTCCATATGAGTGGATAACTCGCAGTTGGGAGTGTGTGTAAGCTGTTTCTCTCTACGCCTCCACATCACAAATAATCACAAGCCTTTGCTAATCCTCAAACCTTCCCCAGGGAGACGTTATTCTCACAGACAGAAAAATTATAACTCTCTTGCGGAATCAAGTGCAGGTAAAGCGATTGTTCTGTGAGGTGAGGAGACTCATGGAGTTCAAACGATCTCTCCTGTGGCTTTACTTCAAAGGCTTGTTCTCCATGGTTGTCCTCAAGGACCTACAGAAATGTTGCATTGATATGTGCAGCAAGTGTTAGCAAAAGGTGAGTTGTTGTTCTTGGGATTGACTGAGGTTTAAATGCCATTATAAACAGATTCCAACAAAAGGAGTTTCAGAAATATTTAAACGCTTGATTTAGTCATTCGTAAGGAACACGGTGTATTGTTAACACCCTGAGAACAGGAGCTATTTTAAAGCTGAGCAATATAAAATGACTTTATGACACTGATCATTCAGTCTCCCAAAATACATGATGCATTTTACTGTGCTTTTTTATCTGGAGAACAAAACTAGACACCGAATCAAAGTATGATTATTACACTAAACACAGCAAATATTGTTCGCCACAGAGGAACTTCTATGAGGAAAGTGGTGTCAATATGCCACATTTTAGACATTCAAGGTGTTGAAAGAGCTAAAAATGACAAAATCAGTTACTGTATCCATCTTTCTTTCTTTAAAAAGTTAACAGCATCCTGGTATCCCTCCTGTTCCAGTGCTTTGAGTCTGGGTAATGAGGGAGGAAACAGAGCCTGGTTCAGCCTTATGATGTTGTCTTTTGAGAACTGAGGGTGGAAAACAGTTGAAATTTCAAAACATGTCAGGTTATGACATAGCAGTTTGGAAAGAGATATACACTGCTCAAAAAAATTCAAGGAACACTTTTTAATCAGAGTACAGCATCAAGTAAATTAAACTCCTGGGATATTGATCTGGGCCCGTATTCATGAAAAATCTTAGTGCTAAGAGTTGCTCCTAATAACAAAATTCTAAGAATATTTTTTAGAAATGTGGGTGTTTCCTTTTAAAATTAAAGAAAAAATCCTAGTAAAGAAAAAAGTAATTCAGAATGCATTAAAACAGGTCTTAAGGTCCAAAATTTTTAGGAGTACAGACGAGGGCTTTTAAGAGGATTAAGAGTTTCTTTAGCAATGGAAAAAATGGCCGAAACATGAAGACAGAGAAGAAATGTGTTGCACACAATGCATGACAGTGAGTTAATAAGACGCTACACATTAGATCATGCAGGGATCATTTTTGTGACTGATCTTAGAGACACGCAAACCTCCGACACCGCGCAGAAGTACCATAGCACCAGAAATGGAAGTAATCACTACATTAATTGCATTAACATATTTGGCAACTGGAAAACTGCAATTACGCTGCAGTGATGTTTTGGGTCTGTCACAACCTTCTATAAGCAAAGTGATCACACAAACAATTAAAGCACTTTCAGAACCTTATTGTGTCATTGTTCATTTCCTATAAAATATGTTAAGTATGACAGCATGGTAAAAAAGAAAAGAATATACAATCTGAATTCCGGAAATATTGGGACATTTTTTAAATTTGAATTAAATGAAAACTCAAAGAATTTAAAATCACATGAGCCAATATTTTATTCACAATAGAACAGAGAACATAAATGGAGAAATTTTACAGTTTTATCTACTATATGAGCTCATTTCAAATTTGATGCCTACTACAAGGTCACAAAAAAGTTGGCACGGGGGTGTCACCGTGAACACAGCGGGGAGGAACGAGGAACACGGAGACGAGGATAAACTCAAATAACAGTCTTTAATATAAACAAGACAAGGCAAGACAAGGCAGGGCAGACAAACAGGAACACCAGGAGTAACGAGTAGACCAGACGAACACTAACTGAACAAACAGGACTTAAATACAACATATAATTCCAGATAATTAGACAAACACAGCTGGACGAGAATTAACTAATAATCACACTTAACAAGGACAGGAAACAAACCAAATATGGATACAAGAGGCAGTAACACAGGACTGACGGGGGGCAACAAAGGGCTGAAAAAGCAAGAAGTTATGAAAAGATTCAGCTGGGAGAACATCTAGCAACTAATGAAGTTAATTGACATCAGGTCTGTAACATGATTAGCTATTAGGGGTGTGTGATATTGAAAATAAATATAATCTCAATATTTTTTTGGATTTTGTCGATAACGATAATTACGATATTTTGCAGAATGTGTTATTGTGCCGATATCTGATTACCGTGGACAGCTGCAGTTTTTGATATTCTTCATATTCTGTGTGGTCAGTTCACATCAGTGATTAATTAATCTTTTCATTTAAGCTCAAATTGATTTTTACCTTTAATAAAGCATTTTTTTTTTTCTAAAAGTGTACATATTTTGAGTCAAATTGTTACATTTAATCAGTCAATTAAGATAATACACATTTAGGCTGTTACCAAAGAAATGAAACCAGTATCATCAAAATTAATCTTTGCAGAAGTTGCATCTGAAGTGGTATTTAGATGTATTTACACACTATTTAATGCAGCTCAGAGGGACATGGAGTGCTTTAACCAGTTACAAATACATAATTTTAAACATAAAACATTGAATACTGATATTTAAAATTATTTTAAAAATGAAAATAGACTTTAAATATGAAATGAAAACCGCCAGTAGGTGGCAGAGAGTCACTGGTAATAAGTGAGTCATTGCAACTGAACTGAATAATTTAATGGTTGATTCAACAACAGGCAATATGGTGTCTAAAACGTAAGTCTGTTAATATTAACTTATTGTTTATTGAACTGTTGTACATCACATTAGTAATCATGCTTATTTTTGAAGAAAAAACGGCACTCGTCGTGTGATTTTAACTATATGAAACGTAAATATTTTCTGCCCCCATATCTTAAATTTTGTGATCATTCTTAATGCATTTTAATAGACTCATGCAGTGAAAGAACATATTCTAAATGTGCGCACGCACTGTTTAAACCGCTTAATCACCACGTAGGCTAATGTATGCGTGCACTTCGTAGGTGTTTTGTTTGGTGTTTGCAAAATACTCTGTATTGTCAAATTGCACGTTAAAACAACAATTACGATATTATCGCAGACGATATATACAGGTCCTTTTCAAAAAAATAGCATATTGTGATAAAGTTCATTATTTTCTGTAATGTACTGATAAACATTAGACTTTTATATATTTTAGATTCATTACAACACAACTGAAGTAGTTCAAGCCTTTTATTGTTTTAATATGGATGATTTTGGCATACAGCTCATGAAAACCTCTAAAAAAATTAGCATATTTCATCCGACCAATAAAAGAAAAGTGTTTTTAATACAAAAAAAGTCAACCTTCAAATAATTATGTTCAGTTATGCACTCAATACTTGGTCGGGAATCCTTTTGCAGAAATGACTGCTTCAATGCGGCGTGGCATGGAGGCAATCAGCCTGTGGCACTGCTGAGGTGTTATGGAGGCCCAGGATGCTTCGATAGCGGCCTTAAGCTCATCCAGAGTGTTGGGTCTTGCGTCTCTCAACTTTCTCTTCACAATATCCCACAGATTCTCTATGGGGTTCAGGTCAGGAGAGTTGGCAGGCCAATTGAGCACAGTAATACCATGGTCAGTAAACCATTTACCAGTGGTTTTGGCACTGTGAGCAGGTGTCAGGTCGTGCTGAAAAATGAAATCATCTCCATAAAGCTTTTCAGCAGATGGAAGCATGAAGTGCTCCAAAATCTCCTGATAGCTAGCTGCATTGACCCTGCCCTTGATAAAACACAGTGGACCAACACCAGCAGCTGACATGGCACCCCAGACCATCACTGACTGTGGGTACTTGACACTGGACTTCAGGCATTTTGGCATTTCCCTCTCCCCAGTCTTCCTCCAGGCTCTGGCACCTAGATTTCCGAATGACATGCAAAATTTGCTTTCATCCGAAAAAAGTACTTTGGACCACTGAGCAACAGTCCAGTGCTGCTTCTCTGTAGGCTTGACCTGGGGAATGCGGCACCTGTAGCCCATTTCCTGCACACGCCTGTACACGGTGGCTCTGGATGTTTCTACTCCAGACTCAGTCCACTGCTTCCGCAGGTCCCCCAAGGTCTGGAATCGGTCCTTCTCCACAATCTTCCTCAGGGTCCGGTCACCTCTTCTCGTTGTGCTGCGTTTTCTGCCACACTTTTTCCTTCCCACAGACTTCCCACTGAGGTGCCTTGATACAGCACTCTGGGAACAGCCTATTCGTTCAGAAATTTCTTTCGGTGTCTTACCCTCTTGCTTGAGGGTGTCAATGATGGCCTTCTGGACAGCAGTCAGGTCGGCAGTCTTACCCATGATTGCGGTTTTGAGTAATGAACCAGGCTGGGAGTTTTTAAAAGCCTCAGGAATCTTTTGCAGGTGTTTAGAGTTAATTAGTTGATTCAGATGATTAGGTTAATAGCTCGTTTAGAGAACCTTTTCATGATATGCTAATTTTTTGAGATAGGAATTTTGGGTTTTCATGAGCTGTATGCCAAAATCATCAATATTAAAACAATAAAAGGCTTGAACTACTTCAGTTGTGTTGTAATGAATCTAAAATATATGAAAGTCTAATGTTTATCAGTACATTACAGAAAATAATGAACTTTATCACAATATGCTAATTTTTTGAAAAGGACCTGTATATCCCACACCCCTATTAGCTATAAAAGGAATGTCTTAGAGAGGCAAAGTCTCTCAAAATTACAGATGGGCAGATTGTGCAATACTTTAAAAACAACGTTCCTCAATGTCAAATTGCAAAGGCTTTGCAAATCTCATCATCTACAGTGCATAAAATCATCAAAATATTCAGAGAAACTGGAGAAATCTCTGTGCGTAAGGGACAAGGCCGAAGACCTTTGTTGGATGCCTGTGGTCTTCGGGCCTCAGACGACAGTGCATCACTCATCGGCATGATTCGGTCATTGACATTACTAAATGGGCCCAGGAATACTTCCAGAAACCACTGTTGGTACACAATCTGCTGTGCCATCTGCAGATGCCAAATAAAGCTCTATCATGCAAAAAGGAAGCCATATGTGAAAATGGTCCAGAAGTGCCGTTGTGTCCTGTGGGCCAAAGCTCATTTAAAATGGACTGTTTCAAAGTGGAAAAGTGTTCTATGGTCAGACGAGTCCAAATTTGACTTTCTTGTTGGAAATCATGGACGCAGTGTCCTCCGGGCTAAAGAGGAGGGAGACCTACCAGCGTGTTATCAGCATTCAGTTCAAAAGCTAGCATCTTTGATGGTATGGGGTGCATAAGAGCATATGGTATGGGCAACTTGCATGTTTTGGACTATGAAAGTTGAAAGGTATGTAAAGGTTTTAGAGCAACTTATGCTCTATGTGTATTTCAGCAGGACAATGCAAAACCACATACTGTAGCTATTACAACAGCATGGCTTCAAAGTAGAATCACTTTAAGCTAAGAAGCTTAGAAGCTTTTAAGCTAAATTAGGAGCTCTCTGAGAGGATTCTTAGAATCTTTGAGAATACGGGCCCAGGTCAGTTAAGTTAAGGGTTGTTAATCAGTTTCACCTGCTTTAGTGTTAATGAAATTAACAACAGGTGCACTAGATGGGCAACAATGAGATGACCCCCAAAACAGGAATGGTTTTACAGGTGGAGGCCACTCACATTTTTTTCCCTACTCATCTTTTCTGACTGTTTTTTTTATTAGTTTTAGTCACTACAGGAAGCATGAGGCGATACCCGGTCCCTACAGAGGTTGCACAGGCAGTCCAACTCCTCCAGGATGGCACATCAATAGATGCCATTGCCAGAAGATGTTTGCTGTGTCTCCCAGCACTAGTGATGCGTGGATGAGCTAAAACGTCACCTGAATCCGCAGCTTCAAATAAATTATCCACCTGCAAACTGCCTATATTTTTGTCCGATTTAGATAACCGCATCCGACCCACACCCGATCGTCACATTCAGGGTTCATACGGTCATGAAAAACCTCAAAAAGTCATGGAATTTTAAAACCGCAATTTCCAGGCCTGGAAACTTTTGGAAAAATAAATAAACCCAGAAAGTTTTGGAAAATTCATGTTTCAAAGTTCTCTGTACAATAGAATTATGTTTAATCAGGTCCTGAATTTTGGTGCAGGATTGCGCATATATCACATTAGGCTACTCATTCCCACACTCTCAAAAAGGATGTGTTAATTAATAACACATTTTTTGTGTTATGGCTATTTTAACACATTTTGTGTAATTTTAAGTTGATCATGTGTAAAAGAGAGAGAGAGAGAGAAAGAGAGAAACAACACAGTGTGTCCAACACAGCATGTGTTAACTATCATCCAATCACATTGCTGCTACGTCACTCCGCAAGCCGTTAAGCAATTTCGCGCCTCTATCTCCATCCATGGGTGACTTGGATGCACATGTCAGGTATTTGGATTTATTATTTTTAATTATTAGAAACTGTCATATATATGTTTAATGTGAATTTTTTAGACGGTCAAATGTGCGTTTAGTTAGCAGCCTCTAGTCATTCATACGGGTATTTTCGGTAGTCACGAGAGGCAGTGTTGAACAGGGCGAAAACGGCGTCAGATAGTTAATGCTTCACACATTTTTATTTCTTTACATTTTGGTACGTTTGTTCCTCGCTTTCTGGAGAGAACTTATTTTTAACGAGTTTTATGTTTTTCTTTGCTTGATTTGTTGCCAATTATATGACGTCCGATAAAACGCTGCGGCCATGGCAGGATTGTCGTTAATGAGTTTGACAAAGCGGTAGCAGCTAGCAGCTAACTCTTATCACTTTCACTGCTATCCGTCGCCTTTCTTTCATTAAACAACATAATGTATTGATGTCTTGTTAAATGTCTTTAAATAATACTATGATGTATTACTGTAACGTTTAACATTTGATTGACTTCGACATTCGCATGTCTTTATCTCAAAAAGGATGTGTTTAGGTTTATATCTTGAAGGTTTATCTAGCTTTTGTTAGCTGTTTTTGTAATAAATATTCATTATAACACTGTTTGTTAACTACATTTTACATTATGAATGTATGTGTAATCAGTATATGTATATAACAGATTGGTGTTTTTCTTTGCCTTTTTTACTTTGGATATAACATATGCTGAAGGGGAGGAGGACTCCACTCAGGAGTGGATGACTGTGATCAAAAGGATGAAACCATCTCCAGAAAACCTCAATACCATCAAATTGGGCATGGAGAAAACATACAGTAATCGCAGGTTATGGATTGCAAACACGTCCCCAACAGTGCAAGAGATTTTTGAACAATATCCTCGATTTGTAGACATGCCATACTTGGTAAGAACATCTTGTGTTTTGCATCTTGTGTTTTGTGTTTTTTTTCCTTCTAGCTAGGTATAAATAGACTTGTCAGTACAGGGACAAGGCTGCTAAATATTAACATTTAAAGTCCAAATGAATTCAAAATGTTTTTTTTATATACTTTGTTAGTGCACATTACTAATCTTGTGATGAAAAATTCTATGCAATTTAATTAAAATAAAGTATAAAATAAAGTCCTTTAAACATCCTTTAACCACTCCCCTCCAACCATCAGTCTGCTGCAAGCTAGAGATTGTAAGGTGCACTGAAATCAAGCTCCACCATTTATTTTACTTCAATCAGTTTAATTCAAATCATAAAACTGAAGTATAGTAGTTTTTTTTTTACTGTTATGATTGCATAAACTTAGATTTGATCATTTGTGAACATACTGAGAAAACACGGTAGTGTTGTAATTGTGTATTGTATCCTATGTTGTAGCTTGACACTGAGTTTGGAAAAATGTTTCCTGGGAAGGCTGACCTCTTTCTTCGAAAATGGGAAGGAAATATTGTTCCGAAGTTGCAAAAGATGTCCACAGTGAAAGATCCTCTGGTCATGCAAACTGATAATGAGAGTGAAGGTAGGCTACTTTGCTTGTTCTGTCAAACCGTTGTTTTTCTTTCAGTGGACACCATTAGTTTTACTAGTTCTCTGAAGGCAAAGTTGGAGATCAAAGTCTGCCATTATTTCAGCCATTTGAAAAATGCCATTATATTTTGTGTTTTTTTTTATTATACTACAGAGTCATGTTACAGAGCTCTTCAAATTCTTACTACACTGCTGCCCCCCACTGCGTCCGGAAGGAGCAAAGGTTGGGCCAAATGCAGTACAAAGTCAGCCCTTTCTTACCTCTTGGACATTAAGCCGGTAAGCAGCTTGATTGCCCTAATATGTTTATGTTTTAGTTTGTTAGTTTTCTGTGCAAGCACTTTGTGATGTTACTTAATTACATGACTCTCTAATTTACATAAAACTATACTGTTTTCATTTTGTTTTCTTTTAGGGATGCACAATATTAGGTTTTTGTCAGTATTTTTTAGCTCACTTTGGCTAAGTATCTTAAGGTTATTTGTGCATTTTACTTTTTATTTTGTTATAAATAGACCAACAGCGGCCACTAAACAAACAAAAAAAACGCCTTACCGAATGAACATTAGTACCAAAGGGAGGCTGTTGCTGCTGTTGTCACTGCACGCTATCACACTAAACACATCATTCTGTATGTGCATTCTCAAATGAAATGCAGTGATACAAAACAGTGAAGTGATAATATTGTGCATTCCTATTTTCTTTTGAACATAAATAAGAAAATATCCCTGGCCTTCAGTTCAATGAATGCAAATGAATTAAAGAGATGGTTCATCCAAAAAAGTTTTATTACTTAGTCAGTAATTATTCACCCTCATGTCGTTCCAAACCCGTAACACCTTCATTCAACTTTGCAAACACAAATTAAGATATTTTTGATGAAATTCAAAAGCTTTCGGACCCTCCATAAACAGCAACACACCTGAAATGTTCCCAAGCACAGAAATGTAGGATATAGGTAAAAGAGTCCATGTGACATCAGGGGTTCAGTTGTGCTGATATGAAGCTATGATACATTTGTGCTCAAAGAAAACAAAAATAACAGGTTTATTCAACAACTCTTCTCTTTATCATCTGCCGTGGTGTGCTGCAGTTTTGGAGAGAGTATCACGACGTATGCACAGGCTTTCCTGTCCATGTAAACAAAGCACTCGTCGTGTTTTGTTTATGAGCAGAGGACAGCAAATGCATGCCTTGTTTACATCAAGCGGAAGCAAGTACATGCGTCATGATACTCTCTTCACAATGGCGGCATACAGGCAGCAGATGGAATGAGGAGGAAAAAGTTGTTGAATTTGTCAAATTACAGATGAATCACTGATGTCACAGACAATTTTACTGATGTCCTTTCTACGTTTCTGCATTTGGGAACATTTCAGTTTTGTGTCAGTTTTGTTTCTGTTGCTGTTTATGAAGAGTCAGACAGTTCTCAGATTTCATCAAAAATATCTTAATTTGTGTTCCGAAGATAATAGAAGGTCTTACGGTTTTGGAACGACATGAGGGTGAGTAATTACTGACAGAATTCAAATTTTTGGGTGAACTATCCCTTTAAGAAAACCTTCAGTCACTTGAATTGTTTTAATAATAGCTTTTAAAAAATGTACTTTTATGTTTACAGGCTGGAACCAGCATCTCCAGCCTCCTGGATCATTCCCAGACAATGGTGGAAAACCATCAACCCCACATTGTCTGTTTAGGAGCCCGCAGTTCTACAGCGCAATACATCATTGTGGCCGAGAATGACAAAGTCACCATTCCACTCAACGATAACAGTCTGACGTGTGCCATTGACAAGCTGTTCAAAACGTATTGGGTTTGCAATGTACAATATCCTGTCCAACTTACATCGGTCTTTAATTTCCTTGAAAATGTATATGACATTCCTTTCTCTGGTGGGAAGAGATCCAAAGTTGTGGAGCTTATTTCGAAGCTTCAAGCACTATCCTAAATTGTACCACCATGTACATATGTCCAAGGTGTAAAAAATCAACTTCAAAAGACGTCCGGAAACTCATAATTCATCTTAGGCATGTCCATGCACTTTCTGATGGACAGGATTATACAATTGTTTGTAGTCAAAACAATTGCCAACGAACATACCATAACTTCAATTCTTATACTAAACATCTCAATAGAGAGCATGCTCAGGTTGCAAACCCATTACATTTAGAACAAGACCGTGACACCAGCACGAGTGAGGACTTTCCAGCTCCATCTTGCTCTGCTGCTGTTGATATTCCAGAAAATAATTTTGATGGCTCCAGTACTTGCAGCACCTCTGACTACCAAAGCTGTGCAGCAGCATTTGTTGCAAAAATGTACTCCTCTTCAAATTGTACTCTGACTGATGTGCAAAGAAGCATCACATGCACAAAAGAACTGCTCTGCGAAACCCTGGACTGTTTGCAAGAGAAAACCACATCTCTGCTTAATCGTTACTCTATACCCAGTGATGAATTGCAGACTTTGATGGATGAATTTGAAAGAGGACGACATATGTTTGAGGAAGTTGATACCCCCTACAAAATGACCAAATATTTTGCAGCAAACCACTCTTTCATCAAGCCAATAGAAATCTTCCTTGGAAACAGAGGTGATACTGCAAGAAAGCAAGGTACATTAACTCAAGTGTTAATAGCAGATACATGTCAGTACATATCTATTATTGATACTCTGAAGTTTCTTTTTGACAATGAACAAATGCAAAAGCTCTTTGTGGATTCAACCGAAAGTGACGACAAATTGCGTGATTACTGTGATGGCTCACATTTTAGAAATCACAAATTGTACAGCAGATATCCTCAAGCTTTGGCTATGAACTTGACACATGTAGCACTGTTCTCGTTTCTCACTCTGTTAATGCGTTCGGTCAGACTTTTCAAACTGGTTGTGTAATTGCTTTAAACCGTGACTTAAGAGAAGAGCGTCTCTTTGGTGACGTTTTACACAGTTCCACAATGTGAAAAAGAAAGGGTTGTAGTTTTTCTTAGTTCTATCTCAACTGTATTTTCACCCACACTTGTATGCATATGCTGTCCAAAGAACAAATGAATATAAAGTCATTAATTTAAGCAATGCTGCTGATGTAAAACCACTTCACATGATTTCTAACAAAGAAAACCTGTTTGTAAATCCAAGATATAAAATTGTTTAAAAATCTTTATGAAATTCAAATGACATGTGAATATTGCCTTTGTGAAAATTCAGAAGTGAAGTTTTAATAAATATGTATATATTTGAAAGAAAAAAGTTGTTTTTTGTATTGCATTCATTGTAACTGGTAAAAAATAGCACATATGACACAAATTGTGTTATCAATGACACATTAGTGTGTTAAATATTTTAACACACTGAATGTGTAAAGAAGAATAACACACTGGTTGAGTTAAAAGTAACACAAAATGTGTTGTCCTTAACTAGACACACGGGTGTGTTAAGATATAACACAGGTTGTGTTGTTTTTAACACATCTGTTTTAAGAGTGCACATCTTTCAACTTTAAAATGAGGGAAATTCCTGCAAAACATTTATTCAATATAGTGTGTAGGTTAGATGAGTAAATAAATTCACACAAACCATCAGATCAAATCAGTAATTTGAAAACAGCGTGATTCAGCTGTACTGCGTCTTCTCTCTTCGAATTTCTCTTCACATTGGCGCATCTAGTGCAGCTGCACGCTGCGATACTTTAGCTTGCGTTTCGATACAGTTGATAGAATTGTCAACTGCCTAATCGGTCATTGTTGTATTATTAACACGTCCTTTTAAGCCTTTTCGCATGCTCCAGAGACGCTTTTCTGTGCACTCACAGTTACATCCAAAGCGCGCGCTGCGAGTACCAAATTGAATTTAGTACCAAACAAGCAAAGCTTGTTGCAATTAAGTGGCCAAATACACACAAAATTCTGTCAAAATGGTTGTCCTGGCGAGTATCCTCATAAGCAGGTCTTGTGACAGCAGCCTAATAAAGCTGTGCCGCCTGTCATTAATGTTAATCAAACAACAAAAGACAGAGGCAGAGAAAAATACCTCACTGCTCTTGACTAAATAAAGTTTTGTTTAATAACTTTAATGATAATTTACAGTTTATTCCATTTCTGTAGCCTATTTAAAACACATTCATATTGAAATATCAGAAAATGTTAATGTTAATATTTGCATCATTAATGATTTATCGTATCCACCGTAAATAATCAGAATGCAATTTTTTATTATCCGACCCACCCACCCGCAGACTATCCACAGTGTCCGCGGATATAACCGCCATCCACGCATCACTACCCAGCACAGTCTCAAGAGCGTGGAGGAGATTCCAGGAGACAGGCAGTTACTATAGGAGATCTGCACAGGGCCGTAGAAGGTCCTTAACCCATCAGCAGAACCGGTATCTGCTCCTTTGTGCAAGGAGGAATAGGATGAGCACTACCAGAGCCCTTCGAAATGACCTCCAGCAGGCCACTGGTGTAAATGTCTCTCTAGTGGGCACTGTGCTCACTTTCCAGCACCGTGGAGCTCGATTAGCATTTGCCATCGAACACCAGAATTGTCAGGTCCACCACTGGCACCCTGTGCTTTTGCAGATGAGAGCAGATTCACCCTGAGCACATGTGACAGACGTGAAACGGTCTGGAGAAGCCGTGGAGAACATGCTGCCTGTAACATTCGTTCAGCATGACTGGTTTGGTGGTGGGTCAGTGATGTTCTGGGGAGGCATATCCACGGAGGGACGCACAGCCCTCTACAGGCTAGACAATGACAATCCTGACTGCCATTAGGTATCGGGATGAAATCCTTGGACTCATTGTTAGACCCTATGCTGGTGCAGTGGGTTAGGGTTCCTCCTGGTACACGACAATGCCCGACCTTATGTGGCAAGAGTAAGCAGACAGTTCCTGGAGAATGAAGGAACTGATACCATTAAATGGCCCCCATGCTCGCCTGATTTAAATCCAATAGAACACCTCTGGGACATTATGTTTCGATCCATCCAACGCCGCCAGCCAGGTTGCACCTCAGACTGTCCAGGAGCTCAGTGATGCCTTGATCCAGATCTGGGAGGAAATACCCAGTGTTGCCAAGTCTGTGGTTTTCCCGTGGAATTGAGCTACTTTAACACTGTTACCGGGGTTGTTTTCATGTCTACGGGTTGAAGCGACTCCAAAAATGTCATATTTAGCCCCTGAAAAGCTAATTTTACCAGGGGAAACCCGTATTTTACCCCTCCGGAGCACAGTTTTTACTGGGGGACCCCCCTCGAAACACGTTTGGGCTAGTTTTGAGTAGCAATTGGGTAGGTTTTATTGTGAAAACCTGGCAACCCTGGAAATACCCAAGGACACCATCCATCGTCTCATTAGGAGCATGCATACAGGCATGTGGGGCCCATACAAACTACTGAGTAACAATTTGAGTTGCTGCAATGACATTTCAGCAAAATGGACCAGACTGCTGCATCAGTTTTTTCCCCATTGCGATCTGATGTGTTTTCAAAGTGTTCCTTTAATTGTGTTGAGCAGTTTATTTAAAATGTTTGAATTGTTTAGATATTAGAAATAAATAAAGGTGGTTTTATGCTAAAACCTTACCATAATGCTCATGTTGGCCAGTCTGAGATGAAGCTTACTAATGCCTTTATGAGTCGGGGAAATATCCTGAGGGCCGCTAAATGGTGACACTGTGATTGTGCGTCCCACAGGAAGAATAGGAAGACTGTCTGTGAATCCCCCATCTATCCATTTCTGAGGAAAGTAAAATTTTTTAATTGCATATACACTGCCATTTAAAAAAAAGTTTGGTGTTAGTAAGATTTTTAGAATTTTTGAATATATCTTATGCTCACGAAGACTGCATTTATTTGATAAAAATACATTAAAACAGTAATACTGAAAAATATTTCAATTTACTGAATTCTATTTTTATGCATTGTAAAATGTTATTTATTGCTGTAATGGTAAAGCTGAATTTTCAACAACCATTACTCCAATAATAATAATAATAATTGATCCAATAACAACTGATTTGCTTCATATATTTGATAAATATAATTTATTTGTAACATTCTAAATGTTTTTACCATCACTTTATCTGTTTTATGTGTTCTTGCGGAGTAAAAGTAGTAATTTCTTAAAAAATTAATAAATAAATATATCTTACTGACGCCAAACCTTTGAATAGTAGCTTATTTGTCAAAACATTATGAATTTCATTAAACATTTTAATCAAATTGCACATGCTAATAACACACTGTATATCAACATTTGCTGAGAAAAGCCCTAAAATTCAGTTTTAAATTTTAAGACATTACATTTTTGTCATTTGAGAAATTGGGTAGACATTGCAAACAGTAGCTTTATAGTCAATATATTGTTTAATTGGTCTTCAAGCCTCAGCGAACTGTTTTACAATGAAGCTGCCAGTCTGACGGAGATAAACTTAAAATCCAGTCAAAAAGCACACTATATATTTTGTAGATATAAAGCAAAAAGGAAGGATAAGTATGTCCATTAGAGACAGACAAGGATGTGCACTTGTGTTTGTGATAATAGAAAGGCTGCCTAATATGCACATGTAGCTTTTCTCTCTAGAGCACCACACTGATCCTGTTAACTCTAATACAATCTGTAAGACTGTCCACTTGGGAATAATCCATACTTAATGTTAGTATTTTTATTTAATATGTTCATAACAATTGTTGTAGGTAAGAGCATATTCTCTTCTTATATACAAATTGCCATGCATGCAACAGAGAGTTAAATGTGTTTAAAACACATTTTAAAGCAGTGTTTAATTTTTACTAAATTAAAAGAGAACATTACAAAACATCAATTTTTTTAACCTTTAATTTAAGTGTGTGAGCAAAATATCAATTCTGTCGAGTCTAATAGTCTTCATCATTTGATGAAGAGAATAGAACAACTTGATGTTTTCCCACGACTACACGCTTGAACTTCAACAAATTGCTTTGGCTGAAAATACCACAGCATTTGGCTGCTAATGTAGTTTTATCGGGCCTCTGTCAGTGGAGAGGACAAGCAGAACCAAAGAGCTGGTCTGCTCATTCATCTAAATAAATCCAAACAGTCCAAAACTAAACAGCAGCTCTCAGCAGAGCCACATAAAGTACTGGAGCCAAGAGAGTCGGTCGCAAGACATCATTACCTGCCCTTGGAACTCCACTGGCTTCAATCCAGCATAGACAGGCACGAAGCAGCTGGCCAAGAGCACCTTTAAAAACAATACAGTCATAATACATCAGGAGAATGGACAGACAGAGGACTAGTAGGTTATAAGGGTACATGGTTTATTAGAGTGTCTGTATATTTTTTTCAGATAAAGGAAAAAGAAATTCATGTGGAAACTTTGCTGTAAAAATGAACATTTTTCTTACACCTATTTTCCATACACAAGTGTGTTTACTGCCAGAAAGGTTTTATATATCCTACTGTTCAAAAACATGAGGAAGGTAAGTTTTTTAAATAGTTTTTATGTCTCTTATGCTCACTGATTTAAAAATAAAGTAAAAAAACAAACTAACTAAATTTATTAATATTTAAAATTTAAAATATACGTTATTCCTGTGATGTTAAAGCTGAATTTTCAGCACCATTACTCCAGTCTTCAGTGTCACATGGTTCTTCAAAAATAATTAATATTTTTGTGGATTTCGTTTTTCTCAGAATTCTTTGATTAACACAAATGTATTATTTAATAATTTTTCAAAATGCATGCAAATAAAGGGTCAAAGTATTTAATATTTTAAAATGTATTGACCTGACATTATTTATTGTTATATTTTTCCCCCTTTTTTCTACATGATGGTCACACATGATTTTCTTGGATACACTTGGATCACTTAATTTTAATTTGACAACAAAAGCTTTTTCAAATATGAATTGGCAGTAAAACGGTTTTGTTCATTTATTTTTCTCTAATGGATAATAATATCAATACAAGGCTATGCTTTAATATGTCACCCAGACATTAAAAATGATTTTTACTTTTAAAAACAAAATTAAAAAGGAAACTGCAATACAAGAGGTATATTCAAGTAATTGTATGAATTGCATTTTAATGTATTTTTTAATAAAAAAGATAATTTACACGGAAACAAAAAGAAAAAGAAGACCGTTTGTATCATTTCGTTAGATGGACTACTGAACACCAGTGCAATTTGTTCTTTATTTCAGATGGGAATGAATTAATGAACTTAGCAGCAATTTTCCACAGCAGTAACTCGGTCCAGTGACGGCACTTACGATGTGTCTAATTGAATAGGCAAGTTCCCTTTGGGTTGTGGGCATTACTATGCTAGTTGAGAGATAAATCATTGTCCATTGACCTCAGGCTTGAATACCTTAATGAGATCTTCCCTTGAGGTGAAGCTGAAAACCATGCTGTTCTTGTGCGTCTCTGAGTGTGTCATTGAAACATGGAGGCGTTCATTGGCTAACTGGTGGGCATTGGGCGGGAGAATCTGTTCGATACCCTCCCTAGAGGAAAACCAAAGGACAGATGCTCATTTGTTGTGTTTGCATAATTAACAACCTCAGTGAAAAGCATTTTTCCCTCAACATCATATCGTAATTACACAATCTGTTGGCCGAACCACTGAGGTAACGCAGGAAAAATACAAAAAAGGAAAATCCACTCAACGTTCCATTCCAAGGATATTTCATCAAAATGGATGAAGTCTGCTATTCGCTCAAAGCGGTGTGTCAAGATTATCAGAAGCCCTCAGAGGTTTGTGCACATCACAGATATTATTTCCTTCAACAGAGAGAGAAAAAAAACATCTACCGTTTCATATCATGCCAGCAGTATCTGCGGTTTCACAAGTAGCACTGAGGAGGTGACACATTATAGCATCAGAATGGCACTATCTTCAGACCATTCAAACCTCATTCTACTGGAGCCAGTTCTTTATTATAGATCTCCGCAGCTGTGCACAGCTGAATATGAAGAAAAAATGATTTCATATACGTGTGAAACGAATGACTTTTGGAAAGCATGCATGCAGTTACTTCACGGTCAAGGTGTTTCTTCAGCTCTGTTGGTGTCTTACATCAATTTACACCTCCATACACACGTCCTCTCTTTAAAAAACATTTTCAAGTTAATATCGGAAAGAGTGCTTAATACTCACAGAGGCCAATTAAACAAGAACGCATCATTGTCTAATCAACTCTATTACAAAAACGACTGCAATAAAGAAGGAAATTATCAATGGAGTTTGTGCTTCACTGCACTGATTTATTATAAAGAGATTTTGTTCCCACTTTGGCCGTGTAATATTTTTATGGCACCATCCTTTCATCTCAGTTTTCTGGATGGCAGTTTTAATTTAATGACCTGATTAAAATGGTCTTGTTGTACCCTATTCATGACTGCACCTTTTAAATGGTACGGTAATTCCTCTTTTCACTCTAAATCAACACTGGATGCCATTTGCAGGATGTCACACAGTGAATTCCAATGTGAACATACTGGAAGCTTTCAAATGACACAAGACCTAGATCAGTGCATCTTTAAAGAAATAGTTAGGCAAGGAAGTATTTACTCAACCTTAAATTGTTCCAAACTCTTGACATTTTTTTCTGTGGAACAGAAAATAAGAAATTTTAAATTATTTGCTGTTTTTTTCCCCTATGCAATTACAAATAATGGGAGAAAGGAGTTGTGTTCCATTCTGCCGAAAGAGCCCTGGGAAGTGAACTTTACAGGGTATTCTGCGATCTCAAGCAAGAATCCAGTCCAAAAGGAGTACATTCAGCTTGAAGGGCACTGCAAACGGCATAGGGTATCGTTACATTACAGGAAATGGTAAGTGAAATTGATCCAAAGTGAACTTATGTTGAGGCTCCAGTGTTTTTATTTAATTAGCCACAGATGTGCTGTTGTTTATAGATATAAATGCATGACACATGCAGTTCATTATTACGATTACATTTATTTTCATTTTAAATATTGCAAAGGATATAAGCATCACTCAGTTTAGAACTTCAAATTTGACAAATGAATTTAGAATTCATATATATTTTATAAATACATTCGCATTACATATGTATATTAAATGAAAGATAATTTATATTTATTCACATATGTATCACATTATCATATCTCAAACTCCTCTAATAAGCACAACTCAAGAGGTGTCTACTATACGTTTGATGACGGTGTAGGTTGTTCCAAATAAACACTTTTTGTCAAGCGAACTTTAACAGTGCTCAGGGAGCAGTGAACACTATGTAGGGACCCTGATCAGAACAAAGCTTGGAGCTTTCAAGCTTCAAATAGGTTGCGGAAATGTAAAAGTACTATAAAAGTCTATCATAAAATGACTTCAGGTCTGTTATCCAAGCCTTTGATAGCTTTGTCTATGAAAAAAATATGATTATTTAATTCAGTGAACAATCAATCAGTTCAATCAGTCAATAAGATGACATTTAAAAACCAAATAAGTGTGATTTGTGAATGGATCATTTAGGCTGATTTTGTGTTCCAAATAAACAGATTCACTGGAAGGGACAGACTCAAGCAAACAATTGGTTAATGAATCTGTAATAAATTGTAGTTTTCCTTTTTCATTTCTGCCTTCTTTCTTAGCTTATATGGTTTGTTTATATAATAAATGTGAGATTAAATCAATTCCTATAAAAATAAAAAGGACAGAAAAAAACACCCACTCTCTTCAGAAATAAAAACCCTTGACTTAATCTTCTTCCACTGTAAAAACAATATGATGAATTAAGACTGATTTTCCATGGCAATTAAAAAAGCCTCCATGATGTTAATCTAAAGAAACTGGACACCCACAGTGAGCTTTAATTATTTTACAAATGCATTTTATTTAAAACTCACTGCACTGGCAAAAGGGGAAAAAAAGTATAAAAGCATGAAAAACAGCAAGAAAACCCCCAGAAATTTCTTAAAGTGTGTGATAAGGAGTTTCAGTGCAGGATAATTTTGATCCAGCCTCAGTGCTATCTATTGCAATATTCTAACACCATTTTGAAACTGAATTTGATTTGAAATGAGGTGAATAAAAGTTATGTGAAAGAAACAGCTGAGTAGGATATCTTATCTAGACAGCCTTACTGATTAAAACTCTGCATGACAGAAAAAAGGGTTTCAAAAAGCCCTCTGGGGTTAATTTAAACAACCTACTGAATTGTTTTTCATTCGATCAAAAATGATGTCTGAGAGCTGCGTTTACCTCAGTTCAAGCATGAAGTCATATCCTGGTGTCACAGCTCCAAACGTCTGACTCCTTACATTACTGGCAAACCTGTAGATGAATTCCTTACAATCCTGCGTGAAAACACAAAACCATACAGGTAAGGAGCTCAGTCAGTTTATGGGCATGATCCTTGGTGATGTAACTGTGAGAAATCTGTAGGCTTGACACATCAATCAATCTCATTTTGAGTCTAAACAGGTCAGTCTCTTTCTAAATCACTATGAGGGGCCATGCTGTTATGCAGTAATTTTTAAGCTCTAAAAAAATATATATATATATATATATATATATATATATATATATATATATATATATATATATTTTTTTTTTTTTTAAGGAAGTACTGTTTTACATACCACATTTAAATAAATATCAATGATTTTAATAAAAATGCAAATACGTATTTGTAAAATTCTGCCAAGGTTAGTTAATTAAAAGAAAATGTTCCTCTCTCTCTCTCTATATACATATGATCCTAGGCTATATCGTTTAAGTATAGTTCTTCACATGTTCTGGGGTCAAACTGAATGGCTTTACCTGTAGTTTATCAGGAGCAGTGATAATCACAGTGGCCACTAAAGCACCAGCTGAAGCTCCAGCACAGGCTTTTAAAGAGGACAGCAGCTTATCTCCATGTCTCAGTAACGCCTCTGTTACTCCCAGATGATATGCTCCTAAAAACCCAGCCGCAGCAAACGATAAATTCACCACCGTCATACCTGTGAACAGATGATAGATATTTTAACTTCATGTTTAAAGATTAAAAAATTATTTAAATTATTTGTCTTGGAGAGATCTTGAGGCACACGCAGTTCTGTCCATTATTACGTGTGTGCCCTTGATATTGTTTGTTTGTGCGACCAAATAGTGTACGCCTGCGGTTTAAAATAATTCATTAAGTGTTAGATTTCGTGAAATAAAGCTGTTTCGTAATGTATCAAAGTATGTATGTAATAATTTATCTTCCCCCTTAAATCGTTTAACGTTACTTACTTCACATAAGAGGCATCATTAGTTTGTGCTTTCAGGGCACGAGTTTTGTTTGACAACACAGGAAAGCACATGTGCACCAACATCCGTTTTTAGACGTTTCAAAATAAAAGTCATTTGTTAAGTACAGTATAATGTATAGGCTGTGTCCAAATTCAGGGTCTGCATCCTCCTTAGGATCCTTCCTACCCGGTTGAAGGAGGAGGGATCCTCCGACGTCCGCAAAACCCGGAAGTCGGTGTTTGTGAATTTGGACAGCCTACCCTTCTTTCAGTTCCCTCCCTTACCCGTTGCTCATATCCTGTCGCCTAGCAACCGTGACAGCGCCAAGCAAGAAGCGGGAAAATGGACAAACAAAGAGTTATTCTCCTCATTTTAATTCTTTTGGAAGAAATAAAGCAATTAAATAAATTAAATACTTTCTTTGCTCGTTGTCGGAGAGTTTTTTATATCAGACTACAAGACAGTCACATCCAGGTAAGCCATTATAGCCTATTTTTATTTGTTTTTAAGTATTCTACTAATTTCTCCTACAAATTCATTGAGCCGAAGCATAAACTTTAGCTTGTTTTGTCAGAGAAACTCCTCTCCCACTCCGCTACCGCTCGCTTCGTCCGCCATTACGCTCTGCCGAAAAGAATTATGGGATAGGTAGGACGGGAAAGGATCCACCACACCCATCCTTCCAATTCGGGGAAAAGGAGGACGTATTTGTGGGCCGCATTTGAAGGATCCTACGAATTTGGACAGCCTTCGTCGCGGCACTGTGACGTAACATCCTTCAAATGAGTACTCCGAAGGATGCAGACCCTGAATTTGGACACAGCCATAGTCAGCAGGTCGTTTTGTGCGGAGTGCACCGGCCGTTAAGGTTGTAGCTACTTATATTAGGAAGTTTCACAGAGGGGCTTAGTAGCTACTTAATTATCTGTAATAAATTGTCTATTTAAATAAGTACAACTTTATCTACAATTATTTTGAAACGAGTTGTAGTGCTACATATTTTGGTGAAAACTGTTATTGTTTATATAATTCTTTGATGATTAAAAAATGTAAAAGAATTGCATTTATATAAAATTATTTATTTATTTATTTAAAAAATCTACTTTTTATTATGTGTCAGTTAACAGCTATTTGAAAATATTGAATATTTGTATGACATTTTATCCATTCTGTGTGATATGCCATATGATCGTCCTTTAGGTTGACATGTACGGAACCAGGTGGGCTAACATGATCTTACATGTCAACCTAAAGACAATCTCATTACCAGTGTTGGGGGTAACGCATTACAAGTAACGCGAGTTACGTAATAATATTACTTTTTTCAAGTAACTAGTAAAGTAACGCATTACTTTTTCATTTACAAGAAAATATCTGAGTTACTTTTTCAAAAAAGTAACGCCAGTTACTTTTTCCTAATTTATTGACTGACAGTGCGCTGTGAACATGTTACTGTAGTTCTAGACTAAATGTGAATGTGCATTAATTCATCCCACTCGCAAAAAAACAGATTTAGTATTCATCAAAATGAATTAAAACAGTGAATCTAGAATCAGTGAATCAGTGCAAACTCAGAATATGACGCAAACTGCAATAATTAAATATGTTAAACAAGACAAATGTATCTAATCCCATTTTATTAACCAATGTCTTTGCTGCTGACCTTTGATGATCCAGTTCAACCATACTAATAAGCAAAAATGACTTTAGATAAACTAACCATTGTGCTTCATTGTTTTTTTATTGCCGAAGAGTGTTAAACCTTCTTATCCTGAGTTTTACTTTACAGACGTGAATTTACTTTTCCTTCACAAGATACAGGGCTTTTACATTTGTATTAATGTAATTTCTTGTATTAAAAACAATCAAGCCCTGCTCATATTTAAAAAGTAACGCAAAAGTAATGCAAAAGTAATGCAAAAGTAACGTAACGCATTACTTTCCATAAAAAGTAACTAAGTAACGTAATTAGTTACTTTTTTAGGGAGTAACGCAATATTGTAATGCATTACTTTTAAAAGTAACTTTCCCCAACACTGCTCATTGCATATCACACATAATGGATAAAATGCCATGTTGACAAAAGTGAGATCTAAACAGCCTTCACCAACATTAGAGCACAGTACATTTAGACTGAGTGACTAAATGTACTGAGCATCACTTCATGATTTCAAATGACTACAGCAGCCTTGCAATAAACAGATGTAGTGTATTATGTAGTGAAGCCCCTGAGATAAAGACATCTCATTAAGAAGCATAACCTTGGTTAAGATTGAGTGGGCCTTTGTGGTTTAATTATTCCTGCCCTGTCTAGATCACCTCTTCATTTTTCAAAACCACTACACAAATTTAAGGTGCTAGAGTTTGTGTGTGTAGTGTGACTACACACTACACACCGCCGCAGGCCAAAGGAGGACGAAGCTGCCGCCCCTCGTGCCACGGACCCGAGAGGTAAACGCGTGTAGCTGCCGGACTCCGCCCCTTACCTGGACCCGTCCTTTCAGAACACTGCCCTCCTTCACAAACCCCGCAGCTCGACGAGGACACCAGATCCCCAGTTTATTTTGGACACTTTAACCCCTTTTGGACACTTTATTTTATTATTTGTTTAATAAAAGCCTCTCCGAGGCCTGACGCCACACCTACTGTGTCTGTCGTTTGCTCCTCCCAGCACACTGGTGGAGAATGCGGGCAAGGCGGAGCCTAGACAGCGCAGTTGGGCAACACCCGATGACGTTATCCCCTCTGAAAAATGTAGTTAAGCCACAGCATTGTAATTTTTAATTAATTCCTAACTGTGCAGACTCTGAGGAAGATCCAGCCATTGCAATAGTTTTAATTTTTAGCAATCTGAGTTTCAACACACCACTGGGGAACTGTTTAGAGGTTACTGTTACAATTAAAATGGTTTGCTAAATATAGACACTACTATAAGCTATTACCAGATCTGTATCATAAATCTGTCCGTAACAATGTCTTTCAAACTTTAAATGCTTGTGGGCATTCCCCCATATGTAGTCATATTGCTTTTTGTCTTTTATATTGAGTCCCTGGAGTGTAATTCCTCCAGTACATTCTTAAGTCAGCACTATTTCTCACAGACCCAAAACAATGCTCATTCTGCTATCGCTGTGGCTGTTTCTTGAGGTGTCAGCACAAATTTTACTTCAGTTTACGGTTACATATAATGTGCTGAAGACAAATTATGGCTCAGGAGAGAATAATAAAACTGGCAAGTATGTGTGCCTGTTAGCATATCTTCATGTGTGTTTTCCAGATTTAGAACACAGATGAGCATGAATGTGTGAGTAGTCACAGAAAGGGACAGAAAATACTTCTTGATGTTTTCATTTAAATGACAATCACATTTCAAGGTCTTTGAAATCTGAACTGCATGTGTTTGAAATTCTGTTCATAGTAACAATAGTATGTGTAAGACTGCATTTAATTCAAACAATACATTCTATTCCTTTCATCTGACTGGTTGAGCTGTGTATGAAGAATACTGATATACAGTCCAACAGCAATGGGAGTTTACACTGTTGTATCACTCTTCTTGTTTTGTTTTTGTTCTACATAGGCTCATAGGCTGTCCATTTGTGTACCTACTCTTGCATCGTTACACCAGTAGGTGGCGACAAAAAGGATGCCTCTTACTAAAGCCCGGGACACACTGAGCTGACGGTCAACTGTCAGTGAGCGTCTGTGGGGCTAGTTTGTTTGGTATGTTCTACTCGTCGTCGAGCTTGGTATGTTCTACACGTCGTCGAGCTCATGTTGGCTCGATATTATTAATGAATAAAACTTAAAATAAAATGAAGAAAGAAAACGTGCAAAAAGGGGCCAAACGTATGTACTCAAGTGCGATTAGGTTCATGAGCATGTCACGTGACTCCCCCAACTCTGATTGGATGTTAAGTTTACTGAATGAGTCAGTGCTTGAGAATTAAAGCGAAAGTGATGAAAACTAGTAAGTAAATGCAGGCAGCACAGACAGAAGGCTGTTCTAATGTGTATGATTTTACCCAATATGTAAATATTTCCATTATAATGTGAGCAGATTAAAATAAAGAATGTTGTCAATTACTCAATATTCAGTGCTCAAGTTGCCAATACTTTTGATACTCAAAATGGCACGCAAGCGCTGCTTTGTTTACATTTCATATATATGCGCATATCTTGTACATCCTTGTTTCGGCTTCCCTTTTTAAATGATGAATATATACTACTGATAGCTGCTGATATAGACAGCTAATTTCTTTTACGCAGGCGCAGAATGCTAGTGTTAGTTTGCAGTCCGCCTTAGTCTGTGTGGTGTGTTCAATCATAGTTTTTTGGTTCAGACACTGCTGACGCAAGGCGACAACACCGTCGGCTTTTGTCACTTCTAGTTTTTTGAAGTCAGCAGGGTGTGTCCCGGCCTTAACAGGGCTCCAGACAAAAAAATCGAGTAAGGAGCCATTGGCTCCTATAAAAGAAAAACTTAGGCGCCAAATTATTTTTTTAGGTGCCACAGAATAAAAGTGGTTTATTTTATTATCATTTTATTTTTCCCCCCTATTTTAACATTTCAATCATTTTGTCATGTGTTTGTCTTATCTTTTCTAGGCTTTATCAGCATTTTAATCCATCTTGTAGATGATCAGGTCGACCGGGGGACTAAGGTTCACTTAAAGTGTGAATTAAATGTCTTTTACAACTTGAAATATACAGTCACAAAGAATTGTTCGTTGCACAGAATCTGTACCAATATCATGGACTATAAGCATCACTTGGCAACTGAGTGCAGTGCATCCTATAAATGTGGTCACGTCTTTCACACATTCAGTCTGTTTTTCTTCATTAGTAAAATGCAATTTTATAGGAGGAGTTGAATCATGTACAACAGAATAAGTAAAAATATTAATATGCAACAGCGCATAAATATAGCAAAACGCTCCTCTTTATAGTTATTTTTCTAGCTGACTGATGAGTTTATGGACACTGAGTGGTTATTCTGAGGTAAATGTATTACAATGCAATGTTTACAAGCTTTATACATTTCCTCAGTTTGAAACACTGAATGAGCTTTTACATAAAACATTTCAGTAAGTTGTACTATAGGCTTTCTTATTGCCTACCATTTGATCATGTTCATTTCATACTATAGTAGTAAATCGAAATATATAATGGGTTCACTTGCTGCTTTAACTGAGGTGCTAAAGAGATCGCGCCTGAGCATTAAGTGCGATACTCTCCGCTCGCGCGATCCCGACGCATACACGGACCGTGTGGAGGCGGGGTACTGGTGTTTATATTACCGAAAGTGTGCGCTTGTGGTCCGCATTAAAGAGCACCCAAACCGCATAATTTGAATTTTGTAGCATTTTAAAGCTGATACTTTGTTTATTAAAAAGTAAAACAGCACAAAGCTTTTTGCGATTACTGGATGGCAAGTGCGCTTCAAATAATAGGAAATCCATGCATTAACAGAACACAGCATATAGACTAAGATCTCGATAAGAAGAAGCCATATTTGTAATGATTATAAATGAGAATTGTTGACGATATTGCCAGTATCCACAGAGCTGACAGCTTTACCTGTTGAAGTTTGTTCAAGTTGTGCACGAAATAGACACGGCTTTTCTGCACTTGCACTTTGTGCAGTTTTTTTTTTGGTGCTGTTTACACCTGGTCACTTCATGCATTTTTTCCTGATCGGATAGCTATCTGATCCTGAAAAGACCAGGTGTAAATGCTGTCCGAAACGCATTCGAGACGGATATAAATCCAATCGCTCGAACCACTTCAGGAGGTGGTCTGGGCGAAACCGGACAAGTGTAAATGCATCTGGTTGTTGAAACCACATATGGTAATTTTACTCCTCCCATAATATTAAAATAATAGACGTGTGAGAGCGTTTTATAGGCTATATGGCATGTTATAGTCAGATATGACAGCGCAAGCATCACCGCGGATGAGTAGCGGAGTATTTCTTCAGCAAGCGACGCGCAAACTGAATGAACCTGAAAGTAAGTCGCAGACGCTCAACACACAATCTTCTTCATTAAAAGTAGCGAGACTAGCCTATCTTTCCAGTGCTGATGCCGCGCGCTCTCTTATCGCGGTCTGTGATATTGAAATTAGCTGATAATTAATAAAATTATCCATTGCTTTCATTGACGTGAACTCCGTTATATTTGCATATGAAGCGGGAATTGAAGAACGGATTTATATCCGTTTTGCGAAGACACATTTATGTGGCCAAGTGTAAATGGGGAAACGTTTTAACAAATCATATAGATATCCGATCAGAGAAAATGCATGAAGTAACCAGGTGTAAACAGGCCCTTTCAGGTCTCTCTCACTGCGTTCAGCAGACTGTGTGCGGCAGAGACGAGAACTGTTTGAAACTCTTTTCCAGTAAAACTTTGATGCGCATCGTCTTATGTAAGTTTAATACGTGAACATAACAAAAGATGTGAGCGCAAAACAATCGGGAAAAAAGTCCTTTCATGCAAATTATATATAGTCGCCAGTGGCGACCTCAGCAAATCTTTACTCGCAAATTAATATTTTTGGTCGCAAATGCGACCATTTTAGTCGCAGTTTGGAGCCCTGCTTAAGGCTGCATACCTTGTCTGACAGGTCTCCAAGTTCAATTGAAGGCAGACTCAGTCTGAAGGATCCCAGGAAGGCAGCCTTCATTTTGGATTCTTAATTTGGAGTATTTTAAAGAACGCATCTAGTGTCTCCTTTGCATCCTCCAATCACCCATCCTTGGCACACATTTCAATTCACAGAAAAAAAAGACAAAAAAAGAAAAGTCTGACGGAAAATGAGTCGGCACTGAGTTTGTCCAATTTTATTATGAAATGCAATACAAAATGGTATATTTAATGGTATAAAAGGTATATTTTAATTTGTTGTAAATTAATCACATAACATTAAACCATCTGTAATGTGCTCCACTGGGAGAGCACAGATGGTTGTTATTCACCATATTACATTAATTTTAATTTAACAAATTAATTTTGAATATTGTTTTTGTGCCATGTCCAAGGGTGCAGAAACACCGTCGTTGTCATGTCGATTTCCTAGACCTGGACCATCTCATTCTAGCATTTAATGTTGAGGACTCTAGCTTAGAATCAGTAGAAAGACTGATGCAGATTTTCAGATTGAGAAACACCAACTGAATCACTTACTCAGCTGATCTGTTCAAAACACTGATTCATTCAAGAATGAAACAATTGAATGGCTGTGTCCAAAGGAAGTAAGTTCATCTTTTCTCTGGAAGGTAATGTGTCCATTAAAAAAGCTGGGTTGTTTCAATCCAACTTTGGGTCAGATATGGACTAATCCAACTTTTATTCAAAAATCATTATTATTGCGCGTTGTTATGTGGTACACAAGTTAATTCTGCTGTGGCTTTGTTTAAAACTATTTTCATTTGCAAACAAAAATAGAAAAAAATTGTAATATTGTAATATATTTATTGCACTGTTACCTAAAAACAATATCACACTCACATTTGTGCATGTTGGTCTGAATATCTGCATAGCTGTCATTACTGTCAGCTGTTCAAAACAGGGGTTCTTTAAATATCTTTCTTAAGTAATTCAAGAATATAAGACTGATATATATGACAGTAGATTTTGCTTTGAGGTGATTTGAATGAACAGAGTCCCTAAAGTAAAAGTTTCTCTTCTGCGATCGTCCCGTATCTTCCTCAAGAGGCAATATACATTTTTGGCAGCATCAAGTTAATAAGGACAAATTCTTAATCATGAAAAGCTTCTCAGAGATATATGTCTGCAGAAAATAAGCTGTCTCTGCCTGTGCCTCAATAAAAATGATACTTTTTTAATACTCCGTGTCATGCTTAATCACAGCTAATTAAACTTTCCTAGCTAAAACCTATCATAGGGGGATTAATTCTCATCCAGCAGATGGATAAACTGGGTTTTAAGGTGCTTGTTTTCACACAGTCACTGACAAAGTCAGGGCAAGGTCACATACTGTAGATAGTGAAAATCTGCCCCTAAGATCAAATGGCCCCTTTAGATAGAGCCGAAAACCTACTCAAGGGGCAGCGAGGATGAAAGGAAATATGGAGGAGTGGGAATAGAGAGAGAGAGAGAGAGAGGACCCAATAGAAGAGTGAAGGGCCTCCGCAGAGAAGAAAAAAGAAGAGACGATAGTGTGTGACAGGAACAAGATGATGAGAAGGTGATGCATAGCGTGTAATATTTCAAAAGTGTATGACCAGGGCTGATATACACTGATTTGTTCACAGTGAGCAGCAGACAAGTCCCTTTTTAATTTCATGCATTTTGACACATTTTGGAATAAGCAGTGCTGCACTTAATAGATTGTTCTGACATTCTTAAGCAGATTCAAAGGTTTTGTAGCACAATTGTATTTCTACTTTTCACAAAACACACCTTTTGACAATAACAACCTTGGTATGTTTTTTTTTAAATAGAACGTACGTCTATACATTTACATTACACTTGTATGCATTTGTTATGAGCTTTTGCCAAAAACGAAAATTTGTATTTTCATTCATTCCCCTGAGAAATGACTTTTAAATTAAAGTGTACTTGTTAAATTTGGAATTAATTTCAATTGAGGTAGCTAACAGGATGCGGAATTTCAAATCCTAAGAGGATACTAAGGAAGTATACTTCTCATGAATCCATTTTAATTTTAATTTTAATTCAAACAAACTCATAAGTGCATTTTTTATGAGAATGGTTTGCTTGAAAAAGCCCTTTTTAACAGTTTTAAAAAATACATTGAATCAGACATTTGAAAACCTAGGAGACAGAGGAAAGGATGGATGGATAGATGGGTAGATATGCTTGAAAATTACACATATAGAATATTTTAATTAGTTTACATATTTCATCATATTTAATAAATTAACTGTAGTGCGGCCTCTCTCTGTATGTGTGTGTGTTTTGTAGTACATTCAGTATGCAATAATAGCATATTCAGTGTATATTATCATATTTATTAAAAGCAAGCATCTTCATAATAATTTTGGATTACAATGAAATAAATTCAATTCAATTCAAGTTTATTTGTATAGTGCTTTTTACGATACAAATTGTTGCAAAGCAGCTCTACAGGAAATTAAGTTTCCACAATATATTTATATATTGCAGAACCTTAATATATTTAACTTATGGCAAAATTTGGTAATTCTGTATGTTGTCTAAGCATTGGCATCCTCTGAGGTCCTCTGAGGGGTTGGCATTATCTTTTCTCAGGTGTTCGGTCATCTCAGATCATTTAAGGGTTTCTGCCCGTGGCAGAAACAGAGAAACAAATAGAGACATAATTAGCGTAGCTGCTGTTCCATCTAAGCAAAAAGTATTTGTTCAACCCAAGCTAAAGAATAATAATAATGTACATTTGATCAGATATAACTGCAGTACAAGATTATAAAATGCATTATGTGAATGCTTGGCTAAAGAGATGTGTCTTTAATCTAGATTTAAACAGAGAGAGTGTGTCTGAACCCCGAACGTTATCAGGAAGGCTATTCCAGAGTTTGGGAGCCAAATGTGAAAAAGCTCTACCTCCTTTAGTGGACTTTGATATCCTAGGTACTACCAAAAGTCCAGAGTTTTGCAACCTTAAGGAGTGGGTTGGATTGTAGCGTGGTAGACGACAAGTTAGGTAAGCAGGAGCTAAACCATTTAGGGCCTTATAGGCAAGTAATAATATTTTGTAAATTATACAGAACTTAATAGGTAGCCAGTGCAGAGACTGTAAAATTGGGGTAATATGATCATATTTTCTTGACCTGGTAAGAACTCTAGCCACTGCATTTTGGACTATCTGTAGCTTGTTTATTGAAGATGCAGGGCAACCACCTTGCAGTGCATTACAATATTCCAGTCTAGAGGTCATGAATACATGAACTAGCTTTTCTGCATCAGAAACAGGTAGCATGTTTCGAAGCTTGGCAATGTTTCTAAGATGGAAGAATGCTGTTTTTGTAACATGGGAAATATGATTTTCAAAGGACAAGTTGCTGTCTAATATAACACCCAGATTTTTGACTTTAGAGGACGTAACAGTACATCCGTCTAGTTGCAAATTGTAATCCAAGAGATGATGTGTACTGTTTTTTGGTCATATCAAGTAATATATCTGTCTTGTCTGAATTTAATAGGAGGAAATTATTGGTCATCCAATCTTTTACATTTTTTACACAATCTATTAGCTTAGATAGTTGAGAAGTTTCATCTGGTCTTGTTGAGATATATAGTTGAGTATCATCAGCATAACAATGAAAACTAATCCCGTATTTTCTAATAATATTACCAAGAAGCAACATGTATATTGAAAAGAGCAGAGGACCTAGGACAGATCCTTGTGGTACTCCATACTTTACTGTTGATAATTGTGATGACTCTCCATTTAAATGAACAAAGTGGTAGCGATCAGACAGGTAGGATCTAAACCATCTTAAAGCCTGCCCTTGAATACCAGTATATTTTTGTAATCGATCTATGCGTATATCATGGTATATAGTGTCGAACGCAGCACTAAGATCAAGTAATACTAGCAATGAGATGCAGCCTTGGTCTGAAGCAAGAAGCAAGTCATTTGTAATTTTAACAAGTGCAGTTTCTGTACTATGGTGAGGCCTGAAACCTGACTGAAATTCTTCATAGAGATCATTTTTTTGCAAGAAGGAGCACAATTGAGCAGACACAATTTTTTCTAAAATTTTAGACATAAACGAAAAATTTGAAATGGGTCTGTAATTTGCCAGTTCATTAGAATCTAGTTGTGGTTTCTTAATAAGAGGCTTAATAACCGCCAGCTTCCAATTTAAATTCCAGTTTTAAATTTCACACAATCATGGCTAACAGAACCCTAACAGAACTCCTTTCTCTACCATTTGAGCTACATGATCATATATCCTGTACATTAGAAATTGAAAGAAAGAAAAAAAAGAGTAACATTTCTTACAGATAGTATCCCACCAAAAACCAGGAAATGTAGAATATAATGGCATCATCCTAGTGAGATTACACAAGCAAGGTATTGTTCAATGTGTCATCTCAAGCATCTACTTGCACAGACATCAGCCATAGAGGTACCGCAGGCCTCCAACAATCTGTGAGATCACTGTGTGTCACAAAAGATAAAGTGAGGAAGGACCATTAAGGGGAGGAAAATTGGATATCTCCGAGAAGTGGGAAAGAAAAAAAGAGGAAGGGAGAGACCGTAATTGTGAGTCTCATAGCGGATGCTGTGGATCGTGTGGAGAAATCAGTATCAAATTTAAGCCTGGGTCAAGGCTAAACTCAATCTTTGTCTGGCAAGGGATAAACCAAAGAAAAAATGGTTCTGCTTTCTTCGAGTCTGAACAGCAGGGATAGAGGAGGGTTGGCTTTCAAAAACAAATTTATATACAAAGATTTAAGGAGAAACATTTATCTGACATCAAACAGGAACATTTAAGCCATGTAACCAAGAATATACAAGCAATGTAGCCAATTTAGAGCAGTACTGGGCACTTATCTATCACACATTCACATTTATATTTATAAATTCTCACTGCCTTCTCACTGAAAATTTCTTTACACATTTGGGTAAATCTAACAGGCAGTCTTTGGTCTCATTAATCTATTATTTGTTCCAGAGCAAATAGGCTAGTTTTGGCTGAGGCCAAAATCTCATCATGTTATAACTTTATTGCTGTATATCAGAGCGCTACCTTTGTACTTTTGACTGAATTGCCGAGCAAATTTTCTGAATACAGTTTTTGTTGTTTATTAAATATTATTATTAAATTATATTTTATATAAATAATAACCGTATTTAATATTAGTATGTAGTATTGGGAAACAATACTACATACTAAATGCATGTGCGTTTGTGATGATGATTTTAGTTACATTGTTCTGCCATTAGATTGCGACAAGAGACTATTTTTGTGAATGAGTCAGCAGTAAAGACTTTTATATTGAAATAGACTGAAACAGGGTTGTAAATGTCAGACTTTGTCTCTGTGTCCAGTGTTTCCCTTCCTCTCGTGCCCATATTTGGTCTTCCTGTTCCTGTCCTCGTTCCATGTATTTATCAGTTCATTAGTTCCAGGTGTGTTGTTAATTATCTAGTTTTGTCTGTCCTTTATAAGCCCTGTGTTTCTCTGCCTCTGTGTCTGGTCTAATTGTCATTCAGTGTTTGTCTTGCCTGTGCGCCACGTTTCATGAAGTTGGTCATTAAAGGATAACTTTTGTGAAGAACTCCTTGTCTCCTCGTTCCCTTCCTCCGACGTAACGTGACAGTAAACAAGGAAGTTATTTTTATTTTCAACAACACCTTGTAAGAAGCAGCCAGCAAATGCACTGAGCAGCGCTGTCATTGAACATATCCAGAAGAAAAGATAATATGACAAAGATATTGCTTTCCTCAGTGGATATTCAAAATTTATTGTGAATATGAGATTGAGCTGAAGAATTAATCAGATGCAGGTAATCACACTTGCTAAGTCAATCTCTCTCATAATATTGTACATAATACAGTGAGCTTTTAATACAATAAACATTAACCCCTGGTTTCACAGACAAGGCTTAAGCCTAGTCCTAGACTAAAATGTAAGTCTTAGCTGTTTCAGCTGAAATAAACTTGCACTGACTGATCTTAAAATATATCAGTGCCTTTGTTTTGTCTCAAGATGCACACCAGTAATGTTTTTTTCTAAGCATGTTTATAAAAAATTACTTAACTGTCCTAATTGAACTATGTCCTTAATCCTGGTTTAGTCTAAGCCTCGTCTGTGAAACCGGGCCTAAATTAAGCAACTCAATGTTCCTTCGGTACTAGTTCTAAAGTCATGTTTTCGAATTAGTAATGGAAGCTTGCAGAAAGCAGTTTGCACAAAAAAGAGTTTTTAAAGATGATCGAATCACAGCCATGCTGATATACAGCCACGATGCACTTCTGCTCATGTAATATTTCTCATATAACACTATACTTTGATTTGTATGACCTTTTCATTAAATTCCTGAAAACTAGTTAATGCTACTGCATGAGTGTTTCTAATTCAGTTAAGGGTGTGATGGGAAATTTTACTGTCAGAAGAGAGAAAGATGACCCCACCCCCACACACACCTCTCATTTGGGAAGTCTTTTTTTTTGTTTCTTTTGCTATTAGGGCAAACGAGAACACCAAAAATATGATATTTATTGTAATTTCTGTTTACCCAACTATGATGACTTGCACTTCTGAGAACCTGGAAATGCGAAAAGGATCCATAAAGTCTGGTGGAGCCAGAAAAAGAAATGCAAATCAGAAGTTGTGACTTAGAAACTAGTGCATGTGTTTCCATATTTTGTGCAGTGGCCCTTTTATGGAAATCTGATGTTTGAATCTGAGATGGATTTTACACTGTGAATTGCAATTGTCCATAAACAGATACCTTAAGCTTGTTAAACAGCTGACATAAATATGAGTCATACTGTAGATATCCAGCTACAATACTTTAAATAGTGCATACAAAAATTAGGATCACATTGAAAGTGTCTTTTAAACAAAAGCTCCTGATTTGTTATCAGTAAAGGTCCATTGCAAAAGCCAGAAATTAATGAGTCTGACAATTGTTTTATGTACCATGCATCGAGAGATATAACACTGGACACAAATGATGACATTCATCTGTGGCGCTGTTTGAATTACTCATTCATTCAGTTTATCAGTGACGATTCAGCCAGGCTTTCTGGAAATGCAAATGAACATGATGTTGGAACAGAACAGCTGGAAATCTATTCCTAATGCACAATAAAAGCAAAAAAAGGTTATACTCCCCATGCATCCTTTCACTTTCAGTGCTGCAATTGAGCAGCTATTTTTGAAATTACATGTCTCACATGTGCAGCACGATCACAAGGTCGGCCACAAGGCCACACAAAACAACTATGTGTTATTGTTCCACCTTTTCTTTTATTATTTATTCAGTAAAGGTCCGCATTCTTCCAACTCTGTTTTCAGGTCAGGTCAAGAGACAGGGCAGCATTCTCAACCATGGGGCTGAACGGTAAATGGACATTTATTGCTTGCAGCTGTGCATTATTTTTTTTTTCACCCTCTGACCTCATCTTCTCTGCTGTGCCATGTGAAGATATAATTGCTTAGACTAACTCTGGCTGTGTGATACATTCAGCAGCGATCATGCTTGTGTCCTAATCATTTGAAGGGTGCATGTCTCTGAAAAGTGTTTTTTTTTTTTTCGGAACATACTGCCACGTGTTGGTTTCAGTTTAGTTCATGTTTGTCCTTATTTGGTCAGTTTCCTGTCATTAGTCAATCATTGTTTATTCCATTCACCTGTTTTATATTAATCATCTCGTTTGTTCCTTTGTTCCAGTCCCTGTTCTCCCCTTATCTTTGTCTATAGGTTTAATGTTTATAATGGTATAGTGTGTTGAAGCCTATTAAATACTCCTTTACGTCTACTCCTGTTTCCGTGCGATAATCTACAACCACAACCGTTACAGAAACCAAGACCAAACCGAAGATGGAGATCGCAGAGCGCTTTGCCGTCCTGGCCCGCCGAGATCTCCCATTGCCAGAATTTGCGAAAGAGTTCAGCAGGATCGCCGCCTGGACGGGGCTGGACGACGGCATGCTGAACTTTGTTCTGGATCGGGGCTAATTACCATCGCCCCGTGGACCTCCCAGACACCACCGGACTCAGCTGGAGGGAAGGGATCCTCCGGTGTCTGGAGAGTGTCCTGCCCCGATCCAGAACCAACTTGCCGACCACAGCTTGCTCCAGCCCGCCGTCCGCGACTCTTCCTCATCCGCTGCCATCTGCGGCTCAGAAGTCAAGTCCGCCGCCGTCCGCAGCTCTCCCAAATCCACCGCCGTTCACGGCCCACGCAAGCCAGACGCCGAACCCAAGCCCAGCCTTTCTCTGTCTCCTTCGCCTCTGCTGGTTCCATCCAGCCCTTCGTCTCCTGAGTTCCCCAAGTCGGCCCCACTCCTCGCAAGTACCCTCCAGTGCCTGCTCCTCGCATGAACCCTCCTATGAATCCGCTGGTCCCGTCCAGCCCTCTTTCGTCTCCGCTGGTCCCGTCCAGCCCTCCTTCCTCTCCGTTGGTTTCGCCCAGCCTTTCTCTGTCTCCTTCGCCTCTGCTGGTTCCATCCAGCCCTTCGTCTCCTGAGTTCCCCAAGTCGGCCCCACTCCTCGCAAGTGCCCTCCAGTGCCTGCTCCTCGCATGAACCCTCCTATGAATCCGCTGGTCCCGTCCAGCCCTCTTTCGTCTCCGCTGGTCCCGTCCAGCCCTCCTTCCTCTCCGCTGAGTCCGTCCAGCCCTCCATCGCCTCCTTCATCTCCGCTGGTCCTGTCCAGCCCTCCTTTGTCTCCTACGTCTCCGCTGGTCCCGTCCAGCCCTCCTTTGTCTCCTACGTCTCCGCTGGTGCCGTCCAGCCCTCCATCGTCTTCTACGTCTCCACTGGTCCCATCCAGCTCTCCGTCGTCTCCACTGGTTCCGTCCAGCTCCATGCTTCTAGAGCGCCCCCAAGAGTCCACGCTTCCAGAGAGCCTCCAAGAGTCCGCACCTCCACAGCGCCCACGAAAGACTTCTTCTCCTGAACTGCTCCCAGAGGGGAACTTCCCCAATAATTTTTTGGGGGGCATATAGTCACTGCCTGTGTGGCTGGGCCAGGGGCCATGGCCTCACGAGTCTCCTGATCCGCCATGGCTCCCGGAATCCCCTGATCCACCCTGGAGGCTTCCCTTATCTCCTCCCTGTCCTGGCCCTGCTCCAGCCTCCAGGGCGCCCGCCCCCCTTCCGGGAGGGGGACAATATCTGTCACGTGTTGGTTTCAGTTTAGTTCCTGTTTGTCCTTATTTGGTCGGTTTCCTGTCATTAGTTAATCATTGTTTATTCCATTCACCTGTTTTATATTAATCATCTTGTTTGTTACTTTGTTCCAGTCCCTTTTTAAGTCCTCAGTTCTCCCCTTTTCTTTGTCTTGGTTTAATGTTTATAATGGTATAGTGTATACTCCTTTATGTCTACTTTTGTCTCCGTGCGATAATCTATAACCACAACCATTACACATACATATGTCTAACTTTATGATAATTTTTGAATGCTCAATTTTTTCACCTTTTAAATTTTATTTTTGAATAATAATGTATTAATTATTCATTTATTATGCTAATATTAGTTTAGTTAATCAAAATGAGGAAGTTACAAAAGAGGTTTAATGTATATTATTATGTGGGGAAGTCGTGGCCTAATGGTTAGAGAGTTGGACTCGTGATCCAAAGGTTGCGGGTTCGAGTCTCCGGCCGGCAGGAATTGTAGGTGGGGGGAGTGAATGTCCAGCGCTCTCTCCACCCTCGATACCATGACTGAGGTGCCCTTGAGCAAGGCACCGAACCCCCAACTGCTCCCCGGGCAGCATAAATGGCTGCCCACTGCTCCGGGTGTGTGTTCACGGTGTGTGTGTGTTCACTGCTGTGTGTGTGCACGTTGGATGGGTTAAATGCAGAGCACGAATTCCGAGTATGGGTCACCATACTTGGCTGAATGTCACTTCACTTCACTTCACTTAAATAAATAAAATATATAATTCTTTAGTACAGTGTTTTCTCCTTGGAATAAAAGATCAAACGGATTTACAACAACAATAATAATAAAATATACATCTGTAAAAGTTACAAAAACAGCAAGAAGCCAGGCATTTATGAAGGTTTTTATAATTTCATAATAATGAACAAAGCTTTTATAAAACCATAGATGAAGGGTTTTCACAATTTCTGTTTACAGAGCCAGAGTGTGTTTGCAGTAGCAGTTCATTTGTTTGCCTTGGCAAACCATATGCAGATTTATGAAGAGCAGTAGAGTTTGCTTGTATGAAACATGGGTGGCTTAGCAGTAGCCTGCATTTTTTTTCAATGATTGTTTTCTAGTATATGTAGCTGTTGCCTTTTAATTACATTTATTTATTTTTCATAATGCTATCTAAATTAATAATTTAAACCTGCATAATTTGTACATAATAAAATGTATTGGATCTTTGGACATGGATGGACATGTCCAAAGAATAAGGTTGAATAGGGCCCAGTGGAGGATAGAGATTTTAAGGATACGTCCTTAAGAAAGACTCCTGTGGTGACTTTAACACTTCATCATAGCTGCTTCCTCATCTTAAGTGCTGTGCTTAATTTGTGCCATTTGGAACACATTGTTTCAGTCTACAGTCTTGAAAATTTTCTGTTTTCAGACTGTATAG
The DNA here is from genome assembly GCF_936440315.1 of Barbus barbus. Taxonomy (NCBI): domain Eukaryota; kingdom Metazoa; phylum Chordata; class Actinopteri; order Cypriniformes; family Cyprinidae; genus Barbus; species Barbus barbus. Next base: position 18,477,577 of record NC_136735.1, on the reverse strand, counting down.
GAAAGAGGGCCTCATGGCATGGCTCATTGTGGTGTTTACATAAAATCTATTAAGATGTCCTTTTTATTAAACATAGATTTATCTTTCATTACCTATAATATATCAGAAGCTTATGGGTGACATTTAGGTCTACTAAACATGGCAAATTAGAGCAAGAACGCAATATTCCAAAACAGCGCCGTTGTGTGTGGGAATTTCTGCAGGTGATTTATTGACAATGTGCAAATTAAAGAACACAGACGCAACATCTCATTTACACATTGACAAATGCACTACAAAGCGTAGTGCAAACTAGCATAGTCACAAATAAATAAATAATTATAATGGTGCAAATACCAGTAATTTGACGGTCGCAAACGTTGCATATTCAATAAGGTCAGGTGCAAAAAATAGCTGTCCACACCTTTTCAGTGCTAATTCTTCACTGCGCATCTTTAGTAAATCAGCCTACTAAACAGCCAAAAGATGGTTTGCACTGGCGAAACTGTTAGTAAATCTGGCCCTATGTGCTATGTTACAAGAAAAAACAAAAACAAAAAAACCATTAGGCTATATTTTTTTGTGGAAATAAGTGATGTCGTCAAATAATCTTTGTCATTTTTTAATTGATTTTTTTTTTCTAATTTTTAGTTACATTTGCTCGACTATACATTGTGGTGCTTTAATGAACTTACTCTAACTTCATTTTTGCTGTTCTCTCTGTTTAGTATATCTGATGGCTTTGTATGAAAAATGAGCATCACACTGGTTGGGTGCATTTGTAATTAAGGCCAAGGTGCCCAGTCAGAAACGCATTAATCTTTACTTTAATTTATTTTTTTACAGTCTACTACTGTCATGACACAGGCTAGGAGACACAGAGGTATGTGGTCAAACAAGGGTATTTATTAGAAAGAGGCTGAGGAGTAACCAGGAGGAACGAGAGGTGAGTTAAACACAACGTGACAAGGTCCTGATGGCTTAGCTTGCAGTGACTGACTGTAATCTCTTGCAGGAGTCCAGGAAGCGGTGGAGAACAGGAGCGGTGGAGAAACTGGAACTTCTGAGGTAAGGCAACACACAGGTAAGTACAAGGGGGTCTTGCTTGGTTCAGGTATGTGAACAGTAGACCGGATGAGGAAGGAGTGTGGAGAGTGTGCAGATATAGTGGAGCTTGATTAGCTGCAGCAGGTGCGGGGAATCAGAACGCAGGTGATTGTGATCTTGTAAACATGGGTGCTGGTGACTGTGGTGACGCGTTTCTCTGTATACGCATAAACTTTTTACCGTATAGGCGTTTCGTCCACACGAAACCGGCGTTTTCGAAGAGTGAAACCGATCATTTTTGAAACCGGGTCCCAGGGTGGATAAATTTGAAAACGCCGTTTTCATGTTTTCGTGTGGACGGCGAATCCGTATATTTTCTGAAACGATGACGTCATCACCCCACGTCTCGCCCATAATCAGACACCGCTACGTCACATAATAGCGACAACAACAACAACAATGTCAGACTTACGTGCCTGTGTTCGTGCTGCAGAACCCACTGAGCTCATTAACTTTATTAAAGCAAAATCTTCTGCTTTGTGTGTTAGTTTATATTCAGCGCACAAGGTTTATGCACATGGTCCAAGTCTTCTTCTCTGTTTTTTTGTGTATCTCTGTGGCAGAATTACAGCGCCACATATTGGTCTGGCATGGGTACTACATCGTTTTCAGTCGGTTTCAGTGATTCCGTGTGGAGCAGATATTTCCTGAGACGACTCTGTGTTTACGGAATTTGAGGCAAAAAAAGAGATCGGATACGGAGAAACCCGTCTTTGTGTGGACGTAGACTAAAACTCTCTGACAACTACATGGTACATATAGCAGTTTTGCATGCAATAAGGAAATATCTGTGAAAGACTGTTGTTAAGTAGTCAGGGATAGTTAGTCCTGACTAGCCACCAAATATTTACCCTAGTTTTAATTAATTTCATGAGACAGAACACACACCGCATCGTTTGAACATCTCTGTTTATTTTCCACCCTTCCTGTTCTGCCATGCCTTCATAAATGAGAGCTGAAAATAATGAATTATGCATAACCCAAACACTGAGCTCCCTTGCATATTTCTGTTGTCTTGTCTGAAGTATTTGACCTGATCAAATATTAATCTTTGATTCCAAAAATAAACCAGAATGCATTTCAGAAATTCAGATGATCTGTTTTCAGCTGTGCTTGTCAGACAGAGCCCATCTGGTGAGAAGGGTGGGTAAAGCATTGTCTCGCTCATCCCTGCAAATTAGTCCTGATAAATAAACATGCATTAAAGCAGCTAAGATTTCTAGAAGATTTCTTTTTTTCCCCATTATGCAGGTCTTATCTGTTAAATTACTTTAAATGCAGCATTTCGCAATGCACTTTATAAACTCTTAAGTACTTGGATTGATTGTATCTCGGTTCAGGAAATTTAGGAAGACAAATAAATATATTTCTTTAAAATGTAGCTTTGAAACATGAGGGAACTCATTGCACCAGTTTAAATATTATGGGGAAGATCTTAAAGATCCAAAATGTTAATATTCCTCAGTGTTTGCAGCTCTCCACCTTTGGAGCTTAGTGTCATCAAACCTCGTTCTGGCTCTAATGAGCTACATTAATAAAATCCATTTTTAGCCATATTTGGAACTGAACAAAACCTTCTTTGGTTTTTGATGTGTTTCATTTGCTGGTGCTCTGCAGAGATCCATAGAGACATTGTTTGACGCAGGTTTCATCAAGCTTAAGCATATTTATATATTTAAATTTCTGTCTGCTGCCAGCGAGTTTATTCTTTGCTCTTTCAGTGTGAATTATCCATTCATCCTTCTCACTCCTTTTGATGAGCCTCTGCATCTAATGAGTCTTACCAGAGTTTTCTCTGTACATCTGTCAAATCCCACTGTTCATTTTCCAGAGTGCTTTAGTTTCCATATTGTTTACATATAGGATTATTTCCAGTGGGTTAGGCACAAAACAACTTGCACGTTTGATGGATTTTGAAAGATTTGGATTTGGGATTAAGCAACTGATTCATTATATGGAAACATCAGTGTCAAGGACAGGTCAGAGGAAAATCACTCAACCAATAGAGATTGGGAATAGGGTTATTTAGTTTAACTCTATTGTTGGTAATTGACTTTTTTTTCTCATTACAAAGCACAAATCTTTTAATACATTTGCAATCGGGTGGTCATTTAATACATGCAAATAAAAAAGCAACGCTGACACTGAACATCCTTAATATGGGATAAGTAACAAATGATCTCTCACATTAATGGTAGTAACACAAAGTGGTTACTACACAAAAATGTATGCATCAAATAGCAAGACGATTTGGGTAAATGTGTAAGCTTTTTTTTATAATAATAATGATTATAATAACAGCTCAATATTGTGCTTTTTAAAAGTCAGGGTCATCTCAGTGTCAAGCCCAATACCTGAATTGTTAGAATTGTTAGTATTACTTCCTACTTACACACACACACACACACACACACACACACAAATAATGACATAAAACAAAAAGATAAAATCAAAAACGAATGCATGAAAAGTTCTAAAAAATGAAGGGTTGACATTTTTCTCTCTACATATTTAAAAATAACTGAATGCAGCTTTTAGACATGCAAACAATGATGCTGACTTTGATTAAAAGCTGGCAACATCATGTAGTGCCCAAGGCCCTTTCACACTGCAAGTTTGATACATTCATTGATCTTTGAATGGAGTGGAAAAATTCAACAAATCTGTTTAAAAGCACACCAACCCAAGGCAATGAATGGTGTTATGTTTAAATTATTTGTGGTCTTTAATGCAAAAGACATATTCACATTTTCCAATTATATCTAAGCATCAGTCCTAACACATAACAAAACCACATATAAACCTCAGGTAAAGATAACCTGGCCTGTAATTAATCATACTGCAAACTTTAATTTGAAATTTCCACCCATGCATCTCTAAATTTCAGCCTAAATTACTGACCTTTCACCAGAGTCTAATTTTTATAGTGCTGATTTTTTTTCATAACCATTATCCTGGCATGTTAAGAAAATGACATGAAGGGATTTGCAGTGCATAATGTCACTGATATCTGCTTTTCCTGGAACAGTTCATGATGTGAGCTTTAAGTTGTATCTCTGCTTAAAGGCATAGTTCACCAAAAAATGAAAATTCTGTCATTTACTCACCCTTATGTTATTCCCAAACTGTATGGGTTTCTTTCTTCAGCTAAACATAAAAGAAGATATTTTGAAGAATGTTCATAACCAAACAGTTGCTGGAGCCCATTGACTTGAATCTCATAGAGGTTTGAAACAACTTGAGGGTGAGTAAATGCTGACAGATGACGTAATTTTCTTTTCTTTTGGGGGGGGGGGGGGGGGGGGGGGGCAACAATCCTTTTAAGCACCTCTATCGGAAGTGGCAAGCCATTGTCTTCTGTGGGCATTATATGAACATGTCAAGCCATTTGTTTTTCATGCCTTCAGTTGAAATATTTAAAAATAGTAAAGTAATTTCTCTCTGCCTAGATTTCTAGCTTGTCACTTTAAGTCTATACATAAACATTCCTCCTAAAATAGGAAAAGGAGAGAGAGAGAGAGGGAGAGAGAGAGAGCACATGCAGTGAAGCATCCTAATGTTTCACTTAGAGAACAGGAAGAGTAACTGTGTCACTCACATCAATGCCCTCTAAAGTATCCATAGAGGTGGCTATCAGAATTCACACTCCAGATTTGGAGCCTCTTGAGATGGATTTTGTGAAATGATCTATTTAAAACAAAACTTTTTACTTGTGACCTTTATGCTTGGGAGACATTGCCCTCTAACTTTAAAACTTGGCTTTCACACTTATAGTTGTTGTGGCTGTTCAGTTGCAGTACTAAAATGACTAAAAACTAAACCTGAAATAAAATAGTAACATTTAAACAAACAAACAAACAAACAAACAAACAAACAAACAAACAATTCAATGAATTAAATGTTTTAGAATATTTTTTTCACTGTTAGTTCATGTTAACGAATGTAGTTACCTTGTAAAATAAAAAAGAAGAAAAAGGAAACACTTAAACTATAATTAAAATGAAAACTGAAAATATGAAAATAAATGCTAATTAAAAATACTGATAAATAATATAATATCACATAAATAATACTAAAATTACACTGCAATAAATAAACAAATAAATAGGTCACGCCTTAATGTAGTCCAATCTGTTAACATTAGTTTATGCATTAACAAACATTAACTAACAATAAGCAATATATTAGTAAATACTAAAATTAACAGTAATTATTAAATGTTTTAAAATGATTTTTGTTGTTAATGTTAACGAATTGTCACATGTCGGTTTTCCTTTCAGTTCTGTTTGACCTTATTTGGTAGTTCCTGTTCTGATTTAGTTAATTAGTAATCATCATTTAGTCTTGTCACCTGTGTTTGATTAATTATCTAATTTGCTCCTTTATTTCCTGTTTCTTTATAAGCATTCAGTTTTTGTCTCAATCCTTGTCGGATCTTAAGTTAGTAATGGTTAAATGTGTGTTGATGCTGAATAAATATACCTTTTGTTATTCCTCGTTGTGGGCGCCCTTACTACAACCACCAGCCGTAACAGAAGATCCGACCACATACCGAAGACGAGATCTGCTCAGGATGCTTGAGCTTGTGCCCGTCGTTTGCGGGGGTTCACGCCGCCGTTCGCAGCGAGGAATGTTCCGCCCGCGGCGAGGAGGATTCCGCCGCAAGGGGCGATGAACGTTGCGCCGTCGGCGACGAAGAGGATCCCGCCGTACACGGCGATGAATGTTCCGCCCGCGGCGAGGAGGATTCCGCCGCAAGGGGCGATGAACGTTGCGCCGTCCGCGACGAGAAGGATTCCGCCGCCTATGACGGATCACCCCGAGCCGCCGAGGGAGGAAGTTCAGGTGCCAGTGGGGATTTTAATTGAGTTTGAGGGCATGTCATTCCCTCCAGTGCCTGCTCCTCGCCAGTGCCATCCAGTGCCTGCTCCTCGCCAGTGCCATCCAGTACCTGCTCCTCGCAAGCGCCCTCCAGTGCCAGCTCCTCGCCAGTGCCTTCCAGTGCCTGCTCCTCGTCTGAGCCCACCAATTCCGGCACCTCGCAAGTGCCCACCTGAGTTCCCGCTGGTCCCGTCCAGCCCACCTGAGTTCCCGCTGGTCCCGTCCAGCCCACCTGAGTTCCCGCTGGTCCCGTCCAACCCACCTGAGTTCCCGCTGGTCCTGTCCAGCCCCGCACCTCCCGTACGCCCTCTAATGTCCGCGCTGCAAGAGCGCCCTCAAGTGTCCGCGCTGCAAGAGCGCCCTCAAGTGTCTGCGCTGCAAGAGCGCCCTCCTGCGTCTCCGCTGGTCCCGTCCAGCTCTCCTTCGTCTCCGCTGGTTCTATCCAGCTTCGCGCCTCCCGTGCGCCCTCAAGTGTCCGCGCTGCAAGAGCGCCCTCAAGTGTCCGCGCTGCAAGAGCGCCCTCAAGTGTCCGCGCTGCAAGAGCGCCCTCAAGAGTCCGCGCTACAAGAGCGCCCTCCTGCATCTACGCTGGTCCCGTCCAGCTCTCCTTCGTCTCCGCTGGTTCCGTCCAGCTCCGCACCTCCCGTGCGCCCTCAAGTGCCCGCTCCTCCAGAGCGCCCCCAAGAGCCCTCTCCTCCAATATGGCCGCCTGAGGGGAACTTTCCCAAAGAAATTTTGGGGGGGGGGTCCATATAGCCTCAGTTTGTGTGGCCAGGCCAAAGGCCAAGGCCACAAAGGACCCAGATCCGCCATGGCCGCCCGAGGACCCAGATCCATCATGGCCTCCCGAGGACCCCGATCCGCCATGGCCGCCCGAGGACCCCGATCCGCCATGGCCGCCCGAGGACCCCGATCCGCCATGGCCGCCCGAGGACCCCGATCCGCCATGGCCGCCCGAGGACCCCGATTCGCCATGGCCGCCCGAGGACCCAGATCCTTCATGGCCTCCCGAGGACCCCGATCCGCCATGGCCGCCCGAGGACCCCGATCCGCCATGGCCGCCCGAGGACCCAGATCCGTCATGGCCTCCCGAATCTCCAGTCCCGCCATGGCCTCCCGAATCTCCAGTCCCGCCATGGTCTGCCGAGTCTCCAGTCCTGCCATGGCCTCCCAAGGCCCCTGATCCGCCCTGGAGGCTTCCCTGTTCTCCTCCCTGTCTTGATCCTATGCCAGCCTCCAGGACGCCCACCCCCCCTCCCCGATGTTACTGTTACGGTGCGGGACGCACCTACCGGGAGGGGGGCGATATCTGTCACATGTCGGTTTTCCTTTCAGTTCTGTTTGAACTTATTTGGTAGTTCCTGTTCTGATTTAGTTAATTAGTAATCATCATTTAGTCTTGTCACCTGTGTTTGATTAATTATCTAGTTTGCTCCTTTATTTCCTGTTTCTTTATAAGCATTCAGTTTTTGTCTCAATCCTTGTCGGATCTTAAGTTAGTAATGGTTAAATGTGTGTTGATGCTGAATAAATATACCTTTTGTTATTCCTCGTTGTGGGCGCCCTTACTACAACCACCAACCGTAACACGAATGTAGTTTCCTAATGTTAAAAATTAAACCTTACTGTAACCCAAAACTAAAATAAAACCAAAATGTCAAAAGAAAAAACAACAACAACTCAAACTATAATTAAAATGAAAACTGAAAATACAGTGCCTTGCGAAAGTATTCATACCCTGTATTCATACTGTATTTAATTAACCAAAACCATCTCTTAAAGTTATATAGATTTATGAGAGTATAACAGTGTTTTAGCATTTTCATATATGTTATTTATTAATATTTTGAATTAGAATTTACAGTGCCTTGCGAAAGTATTCATAATCCATAATTTGTTTCACGTTTTTTTATGTTGCTGCCTTATGTTAAACTGCTTTAAATTAGTTTTTTTTTCCCACATCAATCTGCACTCCATACATCATAATGGTAAAGCAAAAAACAGGTTTTTAACATCTTTGCAAATTTGTTAAAAATAAAAAAATGATTCCATTGCATAAGTATTCATACCCTTATCTGGGACAATTGAAATTGAGCTCAGGAGCATTCATATTGCTTGTAGATGTTACTACACTTTCAATTGAATGGGTATGATTTGGAAAGGCACACGTCTTAATAAAAGGTCTAACAGCTGATAATGCATATCAGAGCAAAAAACCCCTGAGGTCAAAATAACTGCCTGTAGAGCTCAGAAACAGGTTTGTGTCAAGCTACAAATGCATGTAGTCTCTGTTACCCTTAATGGAAGAAGTTTGAAACAACCAGGATTCTTCCTAGAGCTGCCTCCTGGCCAAACTGAGCAATTGATGGAGAAGGGCTTTGGTTAGTGTGGTGACCAAGAACTTGATGGTCACTCTAGCTGAGCTCCAAGATCATATATGCAGATTGGAGAAACTTACAGAAGGACAAACATCACTGCAACACTCAACCGATCTGGGCTTTATGGTGGTGTGGCCAAACTCAGTCCTCTCCTCAGTGAAGACACATGAAAATACACTTGGAATTTGCAGAAAAGCACCTAAAGGACTCTCAGATTCTCTGGTCTGATGAACCTCAGTTCTAAGCATCATGTTTGAAGGAAACCAGCTCTGCTCATCACCTGCAGAGTACCAAGCCAAAAGTAAAGTGTGCTGGTAGCAGCCTCGTGCTGTGGGGCTGTTTTTCAGCAGCAGGGACTGAGGGACTCATCAGAGTAGAAGAAAAGCTCAATGCACCAAAATATTGAGATAGCCTTAATGAAAACCCAGTCCAGAGTATTCAGAGCCTCAGACTGGGAACACAGCGAGTGTGTCTGCAAGTGTATGTGCCGCTTCAGCCTTCACACAAACAATATCACACTCTCATTTGAACTCTAACCACACAATGATAGATTTGACAGCCATTGAATGCCACTCTCTTTTTAGCAGGGCTCAGGACATTTATCAAACTGATTCTGTCCATCTGTAGCTCAAAGACCAGCACCCTCGATGCTTTTGTACACCAGCCTGATTGTTATCATAGGGCTTGTAAGATAAATCCAACTGAGGGCAGCTTTTATTGAATCTTGCTATAAAAAGACAGGCGCACTCGCACCCACACATATACTGAGAGGCTTTATACCCCATATCATGTTGAAGGTCACATCTAAGGACTATGCTAATGAGGTGTCATCAACATATTTTCATGATTATCTTTGTACATGCTCGGCGTTGGTCATTATTCTCAGGACAAAGGTAAGGAAAGATCATCACCCTCGTAAGCATGAAAGGCTAATTGTCACCTACAGCAACAATCCCAGTCGGCATACACCAAGCACTAAGTCAACAAAGTGGCAGTTATTGAGATTCATGCTACCTTGTCCCAGCAGGTGTGCCATTTTGTGTAATTTTCAGTCTTCTTTATAGTCTGTAAATGCCCCTGTGTACACCTGACTGATCTTTACCTCAGTCACCTTCCTACCTGTCCACAACTTCTGCGTTTGACATTTGGCTTTTCAGAAGCATCCTGTCTGGAAGGCCACCGTAGTGTACACCAAAAGGCTCTTTTAACACTGCTTATGTGTGTGTGTGTGTGTGTGTGTGAGAGAGTAAAAGAAAGAGAGACACGACTCGTCACTGGAGACTTCTCGCCTTCTCAAGGCTGTAAACATGGATTTAAGGGAGAAGTTACAAGCGATCGCCATGTGGGGGAGCAGTGGTTCTACACCATCTTTTCTTGTTGGCGCATGATTTGAAAAACACAGATCCTCTGTGATTTGTCTAAATCAAAGAATCTTGAGCTGAGAATGACATGACTGGTTCCCTTCAGCTGGCATAACTACGAAAGTGTATAACATCTTTTTGACAGCCTTTGCAATTGAAATGAACATTAAACCAACCATCAATGTTCTCTTATTTAAAGTTATGTCTCAGCAAATCAGTATCTGAGACTATGGAGGCTTGGTATATGAGTCAATGACATCAATTTTTTTCAAATTTATTTATTTATTTATATAATCCTATCTACTGATTTAAAAAACAAAAACAAACAAAAAACATAAAAATAATAAAAATACACAAAAAATAATGAAAACAATATATGGCAAACTACATGTATTTTCCCCCTAATGTCTTTTCTAATTAGCCTTTTTTTATTTGATATTATGACAGCACATGACATTTTTTAACTTGAAAATATGCATACAATGATTTGAGTACACTTCTTCTATGATGATAATCTTTTTGATTTTAATTTCTGTATTTCAATTCATTTTCAGTAAAGTTTAAAAACAACTGTCCTGATATCAAAAAGTCTCATTAAAAGAATGAAAAAAAATATATATTTTATTGAGGCTTCTTCACTCTTTATTGATATTTGCTCAGCAAATCAAAGTCATGCGGTGCGACCAAGTCGTATTTTTCATCCATCAAATAGAAACATAGAAAATGATCTTCTAGAGAAGACACCGTGCTTGATAAATCTTTTGAAATTAAATGTCAGACAATTTGACAAGGCTAGTTCATGTTGTAAAATAATGTAACAATATTTATGAATTAAAATGTTAAACTATTTACAAGAAATACATTTCACCATGAAAAAGGTTTTCAAAAACTTCAAGTTTTGAATTGATAAGATTATGTTTTTAAGAATCTCCATTTGGAGGCTAGCTGTGTGAACCTACTACGCAATACGTGTTTTATACGTGTTTATAAAAATGACTGGAGCTGTCTCTCCTGATAAATATTGTATTCCACACTCCCATCTCTTATTTCATACTGTCAAAGAGGAAAACCGCACTGCATTTCTCTCTCATAACCAGCTGTGAACCAGCCTAGCGTGAACACACACACCAATTCCAGTATGTTTATTTGCTGTGCGCTCTAGTGTGAAACAAGCTCTCACACCTGTCGAAACTTCAACCCCTCCCCCTTTCTCCTGCCTCTCTTGATGGCATGAACCGTGCTGATGCAGTTGCTAAAACTCTCCCTCTTGCATATAGTCACTGAAGGAGATGTTTGGAACTCCTCAGGGCTGACTGTGGCAGATCATTTCTCAACAGTTTTGTTTTTTATGTTCTTCTAAAAACTGAAAACAACTCATGGAGTTATAAACTTCATAAACAAGTCGTTGCTGTGTCTTATAAGAGTTCCTTTGATAAATCCGGTTTAAAACAAATGCAAAAAATATAAAAGTAGGTAACACTTTAGAATAGGGAACACATTCACTATTAACTACAATGTTTCTTTAAATAAATTCCTAATTTGCTGCTTATTAAAAGTTATTAAGGTAGTTGTTAAGTTTAGGTATTGGTCATGTAGAATAAGGGATTAATATGTGCTTAATTACTACTAATAAATGGCTAATATTCCAGTAATATGCATGCTAATAAGCAACTAGTTAAGAGACCCTAAAATAAAGTGTTACCAAAAAGTATTTTTATTCTTGTTGTTTTAATGACTATAATATCATGTAATTAGCATATAATTACATACCAAAAATCCTAACACCTTGAATACATGTGTAAACATCATTATTTTCAGATTTTTTTCTAGTTTTTTTTTTCAGAATAAAAAGTACATTTACAAACAGCACATATTATTAATTTAACATAAACAAGATTATATTTATAAGAAGTTGCACATGGCAGCTTTGTCTTGACAATGTGTCTTAAAAATGAGAAGGTCTTAATTATCCTATTATTATCTGTTATTGACACAGTCATGAGGTTATGCAAAAGGTTTGCTCTATGATATCATTCTCCGTTTAATGTTTTTAATTTTTGCAGGTTTATGCATTTTGGTTGCATCACTTGTTTTTGGTAATCGCACCACGAGTTTTTCAATTATTAAGTAGTGAAGCAGTTTTAATCTATCTATCTATCTATCTATCTATCTATCTATCTATCTATCTATCTATCTATCTATCTATCTATCTATCTATCTATCTATCTATCTATCTATCTATCTATCTATCTATCTATCTATCTATCTATCTATCTATCTATCATAGTCGGTTGATCGGAATAAAACCAGTTCATAAATGTTACATTAAGCACAACATTTTTTAGGTTACATGACCTTTTTTATTTATTTATTTATTTTTTACATTGCACACATTTAAAAGACAACAGCAGCGAGAGAAAAATGTGCATATTACATGCCTTGATGAGTTCGCAAATCTACGGCTTCTTGCACAATCCCCAAAGGAGCATTCTCTTACTCTAAAGCTCAAGGTGGTTCTCCCCCTTCATTTTCTGCCCCCTCTCCCTTCCTTCTGCTCCTTCCATCCATCGCTCTTCCACAGTGCACGAGGAACAGGCTCGGCAAGTAATGAGGCACATTAGCACTCACTCCAGATAAAAGCAGAACACTGGTGAAGTGTTTAAGATCCCTATCACACACCGAGAGAAAAGGAGGGAGAATTCAAGAGGTCTGGACACAGACTGAGCCTCCATCAGTGGAGATCACAGATAGAATAAGAAGCTTTGATCACAGATCCAGGGTCAGTGAATGGTAATCTACAGTCGCTGTAAGAGGGACTAGCTTAGAGCTGGAGGATGAGATCATTGAGAGATCAATGGGAACAAGTCCTTTAACTTCAGGTATTGGGTAAACATTGAAACAGTGCTTGTCCAATGGCTGGAATATGTTAAGGTACATCTAAACCGAATGTATGTAAGAAATCTCCTCAAACTGAGATTTCTATCCCATTTTCTAAAGGACACAAGCGTGTGCTTATTTTCAAACGGCTTTTAGATCATTCCCATCCAACAAAACACTGGAGATTTATAGAAAGAAATCCTTGAAGCACATCCCTAGATTAGAAAAAAAAAAAAAAACATCACATGCAACAGAATTCAACCCACACAGAAGCTTTCAGAAACATGGGTTTATATTTGCTGGCTGGGAGATTCACTTCAATGTGAAATGAAGGTTAAAGGTCTGTGCAATTGAACCATCTTGGGGTGAGTGACCTAGGTTAGAGAAAGTTTCTGCTGATACAGTTCATTTCCTTCTGCAAACCCCTGCAACATGACACAAGAAGTCACAAATGTGGCTCTGTACATGTTTTAAAATGAATTATTGAGGCGAGTTAAGTGCTTTTTGATGCTATTGCGGTCAGGAATGCGCTGTTTTTATTTCATATTCTTGAAGGTGAGAAAAATTCAGTTTAACTGCTGATTTCTCTAGATGACTGTGACCATCTTCTCCTTGTTTTTAGTGTTGACCTTATGACTGTAACATAGCGTCTCTTCAGAAGATGACAGAGGTAGTAATTCAAGTGAATAGATTTAATCGGTAACACTTTAGAATACTGTTCCATCATTAATGAATAACTACACAAGAACACATGAGTAACACAATATTATCACTCTAGTAACTATTAGTAACTAACAAGAAACTCTGATTAATGAATTAGTAAGTAATAGTGCTTAGTCGAACGCGGTAGTTCACTATTAGCTAATCAGTAACTATTATTTTTTCATACCTCCCTAAGAACTACTAAGAACTACTGTATATAGGTTCATAATTAATATGAATAATACACAGTGTATAATTAATTCTAAAATTAAAGGTAATGGTAACCCGCTAGTAATGACTCAAGTATTACCAAATTCTTCAGAAGGAATTACTAATTATTTGGATCAGTATTCTAAAGTGAAGATCATGATAACTCGCTAGTAACTACTGAAATCATTGTCAACTTTTAAGGTTTTTGTAAGGTTTTGGTCAGTAATTAATTTTGCTAGATTTGGTAACACTTTAATCATTACTAGTGGGTTACCGTGATCTTCACTTTATACTGATCCAAATAATTAATAGTTTCTTCAGAAGGATGTAGTAACACTTGAGTCATTGCTATCCAAACCCTTACATATATCTCAAAAGCTTAAAATGACATCAGTCAATATTAGGGAGTTATGATGCTTTTCACTTTAGAATACTGATCCAAGTAGTTAGTAGTTCTTGTTGAAGAATTTGATAATTCTTGAGTCATTACTAGTGGGTTACTGTCACAAATCTGGTCCATGCTCTCCCGGTCAACCACCACTAGAGGTCACCCGTTCACCACAGTGACTTTTACACTCACAGCACATTGGACTCCATTTCCCACAATCCATTGCACTGACGACATGCACAGCTGTTCACCATTATCTCGCCCACACCTGATTATCATTTCACCATCACTCACTCACTATTTAAGCCTGGGACTTGCTCTTGCTCTCGGCCGAGTATTGTTAGCCTGTCTACTCTACGAAGCGTTTTCTGGTCATAATTTTCCTGATTGTTTTTCTGTGTTCTGATTCCTGCCTGGTTTCCTGGTTTATTCTCTCTGCCTTGCCCTTTGGATATTGTACGCTGATCGTCGACCCACGCTGCCCTTCGGATTGTTCTGTGTCTTGCCTCCACCATACCTGTCTGCTGTCGTTTGACCCTGCCTGTCTTAACTATGTTTTACAATAAAGCTTTGCAAATGGATCCGCACGTCTCACGTCTCGTGTATAGAGGAGTGTATAGAGGAGTTTCTAGGATTAGCTAATGACTCTGATCTTCCAGACTGTTTTCTGATTGATCTGTTTGGTGATGGCCTTAATCAACATCTCAGATCAAAGCTTTTTCAAGAGGGTCCGCGTTCTACACTCGCTCAGTTCATGGACTATGCTTTGATGTGTGTGGGCTCTTCTTTTACTGTGGGTGTCGCGGAGGAACGAGACATCGCACCCAATTGTGTAGTCACAGCCACTGCTAAAGAGCCAAGTCAAGTCCCAGCCTATGTCAAAGAGCCAGGTCAAGTCCCAGCCTATGTCAAAGAGCCAAGTTCAGTCCCAGCCTATGTCAAAGAGCCAAGTTCAGTCCCAGCCTATGTCAAAGAGCCAAGTCCAGTCCCAGCCTATGTCAAAGAGCCAAGTCCAGTCCCAGCCTACGTCAAAGAGCCAAGTCAAGTCCCAGCCTACGTCAAAGAGCCAAGTCAAGCCACAGCCTGCGTCAAGGAGCCAAGTCAAGCCACATCCTACGTTAAAGAACCAAGACAGGTCACAGCTGATTTTAAAAAGTCAAGCCAAGCCCCAGTTGATCGTCACGAGTCAAGCCAAGTCACAGCAGCTCCTCAGCCAGAGTCACTTCACGCCTCAGCTCCTCAGCCAGAGTCACTTCACGCCTCAGCTCCTCAGCCAGAGTCTCTTCACGCCTCAGCTCCTCAGCCAGAGTCTGTTACCACAGATTCAAGGTCAGTTCTTCGAGTTCTGATATCCAGTGTGAGTAGCTGGCATTCCCAGGGCCTCAACTCTGGTTGTTACCAAGACCGTTCCCCTGATCTCAGTGCTTCCCGTTATGGCGGTCGCCATTTTGTGTGTGTGGGCTGCACTCTGTGCTCCTGAGGCCTCTTCAGTTCACGAGTCTACCCCTAGTTTCTCAAACCTGCCGCCAATTGCGGCCAAGGCAAGCCCACCTGAGTTCCCGCTGGTCCCGTCCAGCCCACCTGAGTTCCTGCTAGTCCCGTCCAGCCCACCTGAGTTCCCGCTGGTCCCGCCCAGCTATCCTTCGTCTCCGCTGGTTCCGTCCAGCTCCGCGCTATGAGAGCACCCCTCTGAATCCGCGCTTTCTGAGCGCCCCCGAGAAGCCAGGAGAGCCGATCCCAAATCCCGAGAATCCAGTTCTCAAACTACGGCCAGGAGTGCCGATCCCAAATCCCGAGAATCCAGTCCTCAAGTCACGGCCAGGAGTGCCGTTCCCGATCCTCAAGTGTCCGCGCTGCAAGACTACCACGAAACTGAAAGCTTATAAAGACATACAAATTAAGGAGCAAACAAGATAACAAGTAAACACAGGTGATAAGACTTAACGATGATTAACTAATGATGAACTAATGAGAAGAACCGGAAGATAATTTATATAATTTATCATCATGCACAAAAGAGATTTGTATCAGATTTGTATCAGAAAAAAGATTTTGTATCAGGTTGCAATGTTTAAACATTAAATATAACAGCAGAAGATGAGTAAATATTGAAACTAAAAGGAGAAATAGTAACACTTCAGTTTAGGGACCAGTTCTCACAATTAACTAGCTGCTTATTAGCATGCTTATTACTAGGATACTGAGTGTTTATTAATGCTTATAAAGCACCTTATTCTGCATGACCATGTTTTAGATACCTTACTCTTACCCCATCCCAAACATTTGTTAATAATGAGAATTGGTCCCCAAACAAGAGTGTGCTTAGGGAAATCTACCCCCAAGAAGGTGAAGAGTCTATGTCATAAATATTGAGATTTAACACAAAGAAAACATGAAATGTGTTATGGATGCAGATGGAAACAGTGTTTAAACCTTTTAAAAATGGTAAGTAATTGCATATAAACAACATTTGAAGTGACACTGTTAACTTTAGCCCAAACTGTTACCCTTCAACCTAACCATGTTTGAAACTCATTAGCAGTAAATGAGGGAATTTTCCAGAAACAGCACAGTTAAATCAATAGTGTTTTAGGTATTTGATGTTAGTAGCTGCATATTAGGTGACCTTTACTACTATAAAGTGTAGCCTGTATTCTACTATCTGTTTCTTTTGAGTAGATGTAGAATTGTTGTGCTTTTGGATGATCATTCAGAATTTGCTATTTTAGTTGTTCATGAGGTCTTGTGCAGAGTCTGATCAATCTCTTACATTTTTTTTGAGATTACTGACTGGTGTCGGAAACAGAACGATTGAAACTCGATTCACTAGCATGTCTGGTTCCAATTTACACATAGAAACACAATTTTGGAAGCTTTGTATGTCACAGACATTTAGTAAGTTTGACAGACAAAATGTTGGAAAACAAGGCTTATCAGCACAGTAATTTGTTTGCCTATTTGGGTTGTCAGTCATTTATTTTTGCAAGGTCAACTGAGTTCCCTTCTGAAATTAATAGCTATACATTTTTATAACAAGAAATGTCTGATAGCTATATTTTCCCCCATAATGTTGTCTCATTTTGATTATTGCCTTTAATAGATGTATTAGTATATATAAGTTAAGCTGCACTGCAAATCCCCCCCCCCCCCCCCCCCCCCCCCACACACACACATACACTTACAAACACTCAGATGTCATTGATTGCTGGGAATAGGGTAATGCATTAGATAACTCTCTTTTACATTATTGATGTTTAAAATCATTGTTCACTTTGTGTTTCTGTGCTTGTCAAATGTAAAATGTAGATCCAAAGATTTTTTTTCCTGTCTACAAGCCTGAACTAGAGCAAGATGATTGAAGTGCTAATTAAAGCTCAAGCAAATAACCCACCTTAATTACTCTTGATTGCACATGTTAGCTGCCCACCCTTAATTTTGTTTATTTTTCACTCCTAGTTTATCTTGTGATGAGTTTATCAAGGTCTGCTGAAGGGAAGCTATTTCACATGATGGTGATGGGGAAGAAGGTTCAACATTATGTTCGTAACAATGTTCTATTCATAAAACAATGTTATGTTCGTAATTTCAGTACGCAACAACTAAAAATGGTTTTACCAGGAGGAGTGGTATGTTGTTTTTCCTCTCTGCAGTCCATGAATATTCTGATTATACTTTGCTGATGCACTTCACAAGGAGTGTTGTTAGCTAGTCTCGCGAAGCCTGACAGCTGAAGGTCTGGGAACTTTGGCTGCTTTGAATGGCCAAGGCCCGCCCAAGAGGCCATATGACTGACAGGTAAAGCAACCAATCACGTTTCGTTTTGTGCCGCGTCACGTTTTGGGGCGTGGGAATGTTGCTACAATAACAGACCGGTGTGTAAAACTCTCGGACATATTTTAAAGATTCTATGCCGCAAACTAAATTTTTCACATACTTTTGAAAATTCAGCTTTTAGTTGATCCTGACAAGCTCTCGTCATCAGTTATAAACACGACGGCTTTCTTCTTTCGTGAGGAGGTTTGGAAACACAGCATTTTTGTTTCCAGGCATAACGTTAAAGAACGCGACACACACATCTCCCGGAAATCCTGTATAATCTAACCAACCCGATGATGACTTCGAAACTCCTGAAGTGTTGCCAGATAAGTGGGCCATATGCATCAGATGTTTAGCCAACGTTCCGTGGGCGTGACATCTGAGGCAGAGACTAGCTGTTAGCTGACCTTCCTTGTTTTTGGCCCTATTAAAACCTCCACAGGTCAGAACATCTTGTTGTGACCTGCACCCTCGTCTTTCTGGATGTAGGTCACAAAAGAACAACACAAGAAGAAAAAGAATAACAAAACTCTAACATCACAATAACTTAAGAAGTTTAGGGTGTTTGAGGCGCTATGCCCCTAGGGAGCTACATAAATCTCAACAAACACAAATTGTGCCAGTGAAGAGCGTGAACAGGCAAAAAAGAAAAGAAAAACAAAGTAGACTGAGGTGCAGAGAAATACAGTGCTCAAAATCATATGTAATCAAGCAATAAGTTACATTCCTCAAAATCTTGACATCCACAAAATAACACAACTGGTTCACTTATAATTGAATACGATAGATAATTGAACTTATCTTCCAAAGTCAAAATTAAACCTGAAACCTAAACATATATAATTAGTATAGTATAATCAATTAGTATAATTTGTAACACTAAATATCCAGCAGAAATTAACTTTGACTTTGGTCAATGGAAAAATGTGAATAATGTGCCAAAGTATTGAATAATGTATAATATGCCAAAGGCTAATTGAATTAGCACTATCATTTAGTTTTCTGTGTCTCTTCTGACAGCAAGTCCATGCATAGTGGAAACTAATTTTGTTCCTTGACGCAAAATAACTGAATGATATGGATCCCTGTCTCACCACTGCTTTTATTCTAACACCTACACCTACACTTTTCTGAAGTGGCTTTGCTTCCTGCTGCAGGAAGCCTCCAAATAAACTACAGGAAGAGCGGTGACATTTTTGAAATCCGACAGTAGTGTCTGAAACATAGACAGTTTCACCATGGCTTAACCGGAAAACAAACTTGTAAGCTTCCTGGCATCTGTTTTGGAGCTTGGCAGGACACTCTATAGTAGGCTATAAATAAAGAGAAAAATACAGATTGAGCAGAAATGACAGTCACTCCAAGAGCCCAGTGCTATGAGACCAGGAAAGCATGACGGGCTAAAACCAGCCAAACATGGGGGTCACCCTTAGTTAATGTCGCCCGTACTGCTCATGACAATATCACATTTTTTTATTTTTTTTTACAGACATTTTCATGTTGAGTACAACCAGGGAGGTTATTTATGGAGCATAATTAATTCATACATGAAAAACAGATGTAAAAGTGGTCTCTTGTGAGATGAGGAAGTATCTAATTTGTATAAATACCAATGTATACCTCCTTTGTATAGGTTATCATAATGAGAACATTAGCTGGTTATAAATATTTCCTTTTATCTTTTAATTACTGTTGTGGAATGGTTTGCAGCTATTACATTCAAAGCACCTATGGTCGGTGGTTTTCAGTCTTTTTAAACTTTTTGTCCCCTCTTTGTCCGAGATAATATTCACAGGCCCTCTTAACTAATCTGATATGATATAATTTTAATGTTGTATAGATTTAAGTGTTGTTTGCATTTTAATTAAGATTGTTAATTTCACTTAGTGTAAATGTTTTTTTTTAGACTTAGGGCACCATTGAAAGTTTGCAGTGACCCCCTATTGGACCCCAGACATCTGGTTGAAAATCGCTGATCTACTGTAGGTTTCTTGCCTTTATCTTTAGTCTAGGTCCAAAACCAAACTCCTGGGGCTGCCTTAGGAATTATCCATACAGAAAAACAGGAAAACAGATTTTCTTATGCACCCAAAAGCACAGAATAATCTAAAATGCTGCACTGAGGCCTTTAGGCTAAAATTAATTTTAGTTTCAACTTTTTTATGAAGGGACACCAGTGACCATCCAGCCTCACTTGGTGCCCTCGGCAAGAAAAGTTATGACCACAGGTGTAAAAAACCAACAAACTATTAATTATTTAATTCATTCATTCATTCTGTACTTTATCACTATATAAATGTGAAAACTATAGAAACTACAGTGATTTCTTTAATAGAAAGTGATCAGTATGTTTTTTTATGGTATGGCAAGAACAGCTTTGACTTGTTCCAAAGGGGAAAACATAGAGGAACATGAGAACGGGTGGATTATTACATGATGACGTTTCAGCTACCAGGTGCCACCGAAATTTCAGTTAGTGTTTCAGACTAAATGAATAGGCTACATTTCTTTAAAAAAAAAATGAAAGAAAAACAGGAGAATATAGTGTCTTATATAACTGTATAACAATACTGTATACAGTATAATACAGTCCTGTAGTGCAAACATTACAGCATGGTGTTAACAACACTAAAGTCATAGGTTTGAAGAACTGATGTGTTCCCTGAATTCAATAACATAAACTTATCTGCCAAATCCATAAATGTAAATAAAAGCACAAGATAAATTAAAGCAGTGGTTTTCAAGATAGATGTAGATAGATGTAGGATGCAGTTCTGATGCAGTTGTGAGAAGTAGAGAATAAAAATGTAAACGTAATATGCAATGAACCATGTAATTGTGGATAGTTAGGCTTATCAACTTTTAAAGGGGAGGAGAACATGTTTCCCATCTTTTGACTGTGCATCCAGTTCATTCTAACTTGGTAAGCAATAGCCAAATAAATGGTAATTTACCAACAATATGGGCGGAATACATGACATGCCATCACCTTCAAAAAACCATGAACAAAACTATAATATGGTCAAAGAAAATGCAATACTAAATATGGGTTTGTTGTGTTGGGTTTCAACTTGATGTCCAATGTCAAATCTAAGAAAATAATTAATCTAAAATATATTTTATACTTTAAGATATATTACAAAACTTAACAACTGTATTGTGACCGAATGTATCACAATATGGAGAGAGACATTCATATTAACATGTTAATGATGCCTCAAACCATCTGTTTGATGATGGAAGAATTCTCTGCACACATTCGTTCTCTCTCTCCAGTGGCTAAGGGCTTTAGGGAGAACACTGCAATGCTTGTGTGTATAAGTCCATATGGAGCTAATGTTGCGTGAGGAACTGGAATCTTAAGTGGTTTTTAATCACAATACTGACATCCAAATAGCTACAGGTTGCAAACGGAAGACTTGGAGAAAGAAAGATGAGAGAAGAATAATTGATTTAAAATGAAAGGTCTGTCATCCTTTACTCACCCCCATGTCATCAAACACATATGACATTTTTTTTCTTTCACTGCAATAGGAGATGTTAGGCAGAATGTTAAGACTGATTTTTTCAATGCAGTGAAAGTGAACGTGAATCAGGGCTGTTAAATTGTCACCAAAAGCACCGTATAAGCATAATAAAAGTAGCCAATACAGCTAATTCATATATTTCAAATCTTCTGAAGCTTTATGGTCAAACATATCAGAATTTAATTTGAAATTCACTGATAATCCTTTCCTCCAACAGCTCTCAAATCACATCAAAATGTGTACCGTCATGTTTTATGTCAGCGAAGCCAAATATGGTTGGTTCTTGTATCTCATAACTGATTTGTCATGCAAATCATTAGATTTGCAATTTAGTGCTTTAGTCATGTAGAACAGCCTACACTGTTAAAAAAGAAAAAAGATTGTGATTTTAACTATAAAGAAAAAGATTGTAAAAATGCAAGAAATAAAGGAAGTTTTCTTGCTATATATGTGGAAAATAATAGTTCTAACCTTACATCTCATGGAATTTAACAGTAAAATTATGTTAAATGTCTAATTTTTGGAAGTAAAAAAAAACAAGTCATCTTATAATTTACTGTGAAAAAAAATCATATTTGATGGTATTTAATTGATTTCTTATCCAGGGTTCCCTTTTGATATAACTTTGATGGTGTGTCATGGTGTTGATGCTATGGGAATGTGCCCAGGCAGGTGTCTGAAGCATGTGTAGAAACATGCCGAATTCTTTTGGCAGATGGCAGTACTATGATTTCTGATAGCTCTTGAGGGGTCAGAAAGCATAGTAAACAAGCTCCACTCCCACTTGGCCCTTTTCTCAAGGGATGGAGGTGAAGCATCTGCACACTGTGGTTCAGGCCCTGTGTCTGTTGAGGCAGCATGGTGGCTATCCTCGTGGGGATCACAGATGGAATTGGTGGAGGAGTCTGACAAAGAAGTTTATCTTTCTCAGACTTCCTCTGCCAGGTTTAGTGATCTCATGCCAGATTCAGACACCTAGGATGATGCGTCTGCGCTGAAGGATCTGGTCTTGCC
The DNA here is from genome assembly GCF_936440315.1 of Barbus barbus. Lineage (NCBI taxonomy): Eukaryota > Metazoa > Chordata > Actinopteri > Cypriniformes > Cyprinidae > Barbus > Barbus barbus. The sequence goes on along the minus strand of NC_136735.1, from coordinate 18,455,337 downwards.
TTCTGAATTGTGTCAGACCACCTCACAGCTTGTGGGCAAGGCATATGAGGCGGAGGGTCAGGCTGGTGATGCCCTTCACACTATGGAAGTGTTGTAGGTCTACCAGACTGACCTGCTGAAAGACCAGGTCCAGGGTCCTGAGGCTGTCACTGACCACAGATTTAACTCTCCAGGCCACTAAACAGATGGCTGCTTCCAGTGGCCATCAATATGGTGGACACAGAGAGACATCTGCGGATCCATTTATCACGGATAGAGAAGAAAGAAAAGAGTTTTCTCCACGATACCCTGATCTCACCGTCTGGCCTCTCTGGAACTGCTGATGACACAGGGATGGAGAGGTTCAGAAAGAAGATGACATATTACACAGCTTTCAGAAGATATATTCATCGCTGATTCTACTGGCCTCATAAGCCATCTTCTTCCAAGCCTTCTAACCAATCACCAAAAATTAGTTCCTGGAGACAGGGCCAAAAGGCATGCGTGTCATCCGGAAGGCAATGTGCCAGTAACAAAAGGCAAGACCTCAGGAAGGTCTTTACAAAAAAGAGGTTGGGGAAGCAAAGCCATTAAATTAAATAAATTGGAATAGTTTGAGGTCGACTCAAAGTGCAAAATACACCCCTCTAGCATATTAAGCTTAGAGGTGTGGGTGTAAACATAGTCACTATGTTGGCACAAGGAATGGGTTGGTCGACAGAATGTACTATAAGTGGGTTTGATTGCTATGGGATTCCTTATTGTCACTCCAGCTGGAGTGCCCATGAGCTCCTCTAGAGGACACTTCATCCCAGACCTTTGCCACTGTTTCTTGGACTCCGTTTCCCATAACACCCCATGCCTAGGAACTAACTGCATACACCCTTCTTTCTTGTCAGGAGGACAATATAAGCATCACTTCATGAATTCTTGTTCCACTGTTAGTGGACATTGCTGTGCATTTCTCTTTGTTTTCATTGCCTTGTTCTTGCCTTGCCTTGTTTTTAGACCTTGGACAGTTTCCTTGTTTCATGATTGTTTGCTACCTGCCTTGACCCATTGTCTGTTTTTTTTTTGGATTACTCTTTTGCCTTCCCCTGGATGTAGTTGTTTGATGGTGTTGGACCATGTGTCTTTTGACCATGAACTGTTTTAATAAAAGCTTGGATTTGGTTCTCCATTGTCACGCCCAGCCCGTTACACTTATCATCTGTACAGCCACCTTCAGTGCAGGAGGTGATAGTGCTTCATGAAGTGAAGTGAAGTGAAGTGACATACTGCCAAGTATGGTGACCCATACTCGGAATTCGTGCTCTGCATTTAACCCATCCAACGTGCACACACACAGCAGTGAACACACACACCGTGAACACACACCCGGAGCAGTGGGCAGCCATTTATGCTGCGGCGCCCGGGGAGCAGTTGGGGGTTCGGTGCCTTGCTCAAGGGCACCTCAGTCGTGGTATTGAGGGTGGAGAGAGCGCTGGACATTCACTCCCCCCACCTACAATCCCTGCTAGCCCAAGACTCGAACCCGCAACCTTTGGATTACGAGTCCGACTCTCTAACCATTAGGCCACGACTTCATAAGCACTCCTTGGTGAACTCACGGCGATAATAGCAACAATTGCTGATATAGGCTGATGTGCAGAGATGGAAGCAGATTTGATCACTTCCCTTTATCAAAGGTAAGAATTACTTGAGAGTATGGAAGCTTTGGGGTTTTTCCCAAGAACCTGTGGTCACTGGCTTTCTAGGGGGCGGAGCTACTGTAAATGGCTATTTAACAGGTCTCACAAGGTTCATCTCTCTGGGTGTTAATGCTTAGTACGCAACTCCGGGTCTATGCTCATAGAGTTGCCTGCCTGTCTTGATGACATGTAATGCAGGCACCCTATTATATGCACGGGTGCTCAATGTGGATGGGTCTGCCAATAGAAATAAATAAAATTTAACTAAAGTAAAATAAAATGTATAACATACTTAAACATATATTATTTCAGCTAGTTGCCAAGTCAATGTTTATTTTCATTTAGGTTAGCTTGATGTAGTAAAATAACTAAAACTAAAACTGAAAAAAAAAAAAAAACCTACATAGACATGTTTTAAAAATAACACTGACAAAAAACACAACAAAATTAATAAAACTTAAACTAAAATAAAAATTAAAGCAAAACTACAGGTTCTTCTGTAAATGTATTTAAATTATACTGTACTGAGCTTTAAATTTGCATTCACTATTATTTTAAGCCACTTCCTCCTTTTTGTAAATTTGATTTCTTTTGGAATGTCTTTTGGGAAACCTTTTTTTCTGCATCTAGAACATTTTGTATGACCTTCAGAGAATGGAGTCTTTTCATCCTGCATTCAAACTCTAATTCACAGCTTTTTGTGACTTCTAGCACAAGTGCTAATTGAACTAGCAGCAGAGTGTCTTTCACCTCCCGCTACACAACTGCTCTTGAGATGAAAGCCAGCAGATATGAGAGAATAGATTTGCTTCTCTCCTCCGTGCACAGTTCTGATGAGAATTTGTTATTGTCATTTACACAGGAAGCAGGAGTCTCCTGTGAGATTATGGCCTCCCTAAATTGGAGCAACAGTAAGATGTCATATTTATTTGAGATATCAAGGATAAAACATGGGCCTAACACACACAGTGCTTTCAGATCCACTGTAAGACCTGACAACTGAAATGAAGATCTCTCCTGGCATGAGAGCAACATAAACATTAATGCATTTCTCGCAACCCTGTCTGAACAGAGTCTAGCAAACAGACAGAGAACCTCTTTCTGATAACCAGAATGAAAAATAATTTAATTAGAATGCAATGAAAGCAGAAAGGACATGGAATAGAATGACATCACGCTTGAATTAAATGGAATAGGCCTTGACAGAAGGTGCCCTTTTTAAAATTCTGGTATAGTTGTCTGTGTTTTATGATTTAGTTTTTGGTGGGGAAACAGACCAGATGACTAAAGGCCGGATGACAAAGGACACAGGTAAAAGTGCAATGTGACTGGAGAGTATAATTATTTCATAGTAATACTTGTTTTAGCGTATACATGATGACTTCTATTGTGTTGTTTCAAAATGACTTGTCATTGAGTGCATTCAGTGTTTAGTATTATTTATATAATTTTTGAATTAGCTTTTATTTTTATATTTGTAGATTTCATTATAATTGTACTTTAAGTTTTAATAATTTTGTTATGTGCTTTTCTTTAGCTTTAATTAATTTTTATTTAGCTTTTATTTGTTTTTATTTCAGTTTTTTAAGTATTTAAACTGAAACTTATTTTATTTCAGTTAGTTGCCAAGGCAACATTTCTAATGTTCATTTAAGTATTTCATTTTATTTTTGCTTTACAATGCTAACTTTTAGTGTCTATTCTTAACCTTGGACCTCATTATTGTTAATATTCCTTCAAATAAACACAGAATGATCAAAAATATGTCAAGTATCACCACCACCCCTCTTTAGGTTCTGATTAAAGGGTTATTCCACCCCAAAATGAAAATGTGTCATTAATCACTTACCCCCATGTCGTTCCAAACCTCATCTTCGGAACACAATTTAAGATATTTTGGATGAAAACCAGGAGCCTTGTGACTGTCCCATTGACTGCCAAGTAATTAACACTGTCAAGGCCCGGAAAAGAATGAAAAGCATCGTCAGAATAGTCCATCTGCCATCAATCTGAATTTTATGTAGTGACGAGAATACTTTGTGTACACAAAGAAAATAAAAATAACTTTTTTTTCAACAATTCGTGTCCTCTGTGTCTCTCCGCATCACTGTAGCATCATTTTGGAGAACGCAAACTGTGTACACGGTTCTGTGTCAGCCGTAACACAAGGATACATTTTCTACATGTATTTACACTTTGATTTGAATGAAAATCCTTGTGGCGCGGCTGATACTGAATAGCACACGCAGTTTGCGTTCAGCAGATATTCTCCAAAATGGTGTTGCGGTGACACTGAGTAACACAGAGGAGACGAATTGTTGAAAAAAAGTAATTATTTTTATTTTCTTTGCATACAAATAGTATTCTCGTTGCTTCATAAAATTCAGATGGAACCATTGTTGGCAGATGGACTATCCTGACGATGCTTTTCATACTTTTGTGGGCCTTGACAGTGTTAATTACTTGGTTTAATTACTTAATTAAATATCTTAAATTGTGTTCCGAAGACAAACGTCTCGGTTACGTATGTAACCCTCGTTCCCTGAAGAAGGCAACGGAGACGTCACGACGGTGACCGACGAATTGGGATCTCGCTTAGAGAGACCAATCCCCTACGAGAGTATCTAAACAAGCCAATGCACATTGGCATGCGATTATTGCATCCAGCTGCCGCTAATCACAGCGTGAGTATAAGTAGGCAGCGGGTGCAGCGCATATTCAGGTTTTCGCTGAGGAGCCGAGCCGGTGACCCGGCCGCTCAGCGGTGGTACAGCAGCCATGGCGACGGGACGTGACGTCTCCGTTCCCTTCTTCAGGGAACGAGGGTTACATACGGAACCGAGACGTTCCCTATCAGTCGGTCACTCCGAGTCACGTCAGTGACCGACGAATTGGGATCCCTACCAAAGGGCCACGGGTACTGCCCCTTCCAGTGTCCTGTGGAAGCCTCCTGAGCCCCTATTTTTTGGCGCAGGTCAGGGCTACCACAGAAGACCAGCTACTGTTGCCATGGCACTACCCACTCAGTAAGACTGGATAACACTGGGAAAACGTACCCGTTCCAGTTGGAACCGGACGCTACGGAAGCTCGCCCTTCCAGCAGGAGGTTTGGAGCAATTACGCATATGATCTCGCATATGGAATTTTAGAGGAATTTGTACCTCATGGAGATTGGCAGAAGACCTGCCGGGGAAACACGGGCTCTCAGGCTATACCGTGGACTATACACATATGGGATCCAACTAGGCCTTTCATATGGAACCCAGCCCTCTACCGGTTCTCATGGATTCAGCGAGTGAGGGCCTGGCGTCAGATGCTCCGCCACATCTGACTGCCGAGGGGACGGAGGAACTCGACAGGGTCTACAGTACGGACTCTCTGGAGCAGTTTTAGCAAGCCGACCCGAAAACGGAACCTCTCAGTGCTTCTACCCGTTTGAGGTGAGAACACAGGAGGAAACCGGTTCCACACGAAGGCTATAGAACCTAGCGAACGTGTTAGGGGTCGCCCAGCCCGCAGCTCTACAAATATCTGCCAGCGAGGCGCCACGAGCCAACGCCCAGGAGGATGCAACAGCTCTAGTAGAGTGAGCTCTCAACCTGAATGGGCAGGGCACACCCTGTACCTGATAAGCCAGGGTGATGGCGTCCACTATCCAGTGGGCCATCCTCTGCTTGGAGACGACCTTCCCCTTCTGCCGGCCTCCGTGACAGACAAAGAGCTGGTCTGAGGTCCTGAAGCTTTGTGTCCTGTCAACGTAGCATCTTAGCGCTCGGACGGGACAAAGCAAAGCAAGGGCTGGGTCTGCCTCCTCCGAGGGCAGCGCTTGCAGGCTCACCACCTGGTCCCTGAAAGGAGTAGTCGGAACCTTGGGCCCGTAGCCAGGCCGGGGCCTCAGGATTACCTGGGAGTCAGCCGGCCCGAACTCTAGGCACGAATCGTTGACCGAAAATGCGTGCAGGTCCCCTACCCTCTTGATGGAGGCCAATGCAAGCAGGAGCAGAGTCTTCATTGAAAGAAACTGCAGCTCAACTGACTGCAAAAGCTCAAATGGGGCCTGCTGTAGTGCTTTGAGCACTAGAGACAGGTCCCAAGAGGGTATAGAGGGGGGCCGTGGAGGATTTAACCTTCTTGCCCCCCTAAGGAACCTGATGACCAAGTCATGCTTACCCACCGACTTCCCTTCCACGGGGTCATGGTTGGCAGCAATCGCAGCCACATAGACTTTAAGGGTGGAGGGAGACAGCCTTCGCTCCAACCCCTGCTGCAAAAAGGAAAGCACGACTCTGATCGGGCACTTTCGGGGGTCTTCTCGGTGAGAAGAACACCACTCGACGAACAGGTTCCATTTCAAGGCGTAGGCCTGTCTCGTGGACGGCGCTCTAGCCGAAGTGATGGTGTCAACTACCCCTTGGGGTAGGTCACCTAGAACCTCCGCGTCCCGTCCAGGGACCATACATGTAGCTTCCAGAGGTCTGGATGCGGGTGCCATAAGGTGCCCCGTCTCCGAGTCAGTAGATCCTTCCTCAGAGGAATCTGCCAAGGAGGGGCTGTCACGAGGAGCATTAGTTCTGAGAACCAAGTCCGAGTGGGCCAGTACGGCGCCACGAGCAGGACCTGCTCCTCGTCCTCCCTGATCTTGCATATTGTTTGTGCGAGAAGGCTCACTGGGGGAAACGCATACTTGCGAAGGCCCCGCGGCCAGCTGTGTGCCAGTGCATCCGTGCCGAGTGTTCCCTCGGTCAGGGAGTAAAACCTCACCGGCAATGAGAGGTTTCTAGAGACGCAAACAGGTCTACCTGAGCGGGTCCGAAACGTCTCCAAATCAGCTGGACCGTCTGGGGATGGAGTCTCCACTCTCCGGGGAGTGCAGCTCGTGACAGCTCGTCGGCTGCCCGGTTGAGCAAGCCCGGAATATGAATGGCACGAAGCGACCTCATGCCGATGCTTCTGACTCCAGAGGAGGAGGTGGCGGGCGAGTTGCGACATGCGACGGGAGCGCAGACCACCTTGTCGGTTGATGTACGAAACGGTCGCAGTGTTGTCCGTGCGGACCAGTACGTGTTTGCCTCGTAAACACCTTCTGAGACGGATCAAGGCCAGACGTACCGCTAGCAACTCTTGGCAATTGATGTGCCAGTGCAGTTGGGGGCCCGTCCAAACCCCCGACACCGCAAGCCCGTCGAACGTGGCACCCCAGCCGGTGGTGGAGGCATCCGTGAAAATCACAGCATGCCTGGAGACCTGTTCCAGGGGCACTCCTGCCCACAGAAACGAAAGGTCTGACCACAGGGTGAGGGTTCGGCGGCAGGCCGGTGTGACTTGGACCCGGTGAGTGCCGCGCTGCCACGCCCACCTCGGGACTCGGCCATGGAGCCAGTGTTGAAGCGGCCTCATATGAAGCAGCCCCAGCGGCGTGACTGCCGCTGCAGCTGCCATATGCCCCAGGAGCCTCTGAAATTGTTTCAGTGGGGCCGCTGTCCTGCTCTTGAACGCATTCAAGCAGTTCAACACCGACTGAGCACGTTCCTGCGTGAGGCGTGCTGTCTGACTGACCGAATCCAACTCCATACCGAGAAAAGAGATCCTCTGCGTCGGGGAGAGTTTGCTCTTTTCCCAGTTGACCCGAAGGCCCAACTGGCTGAGGTGTGAGAGCACCAAATCCCTGTGTTCGCACAACTGGTCCTGAGACTGAGCCAGTATGAGCCAGTCGTCGAGGTAGTTGAGAATACGAACGCCCTGTTCTCTCTAGGAACTAGGGCTGCCTCCGCAACTTTCGTGAAAACACGGGGCGACAGGGACAGCCCAAAGGGCAGGACCTTGTACTGATATGCCCGTCCTTCGAACGCAAACCACAGCTGCTCACTGGCGAGAGAGGCGGGATAGTGTGAATCAAGACTGACTCGTCCACAACTCCCCGTCCCCTCGGGGGACCCAGAGATAGAGGAAACTGCTCTTTTGTCGAGTTTGGCGGGGAAAAAAGAAACAAAAGATTCTCCGCCCGGCCCTCCTCTGGGGGAGGGAGTGGTGCGTTCACCATCTCCCGAAGAGCATCCCCCCCCATCTCCGGGTCGCCCGTCTCAGGGCCGCTTGCTCTTACACTTGCCACCAGGTTTGGCGGGGGCCTGGACGGGCGGGGCGGCTGCCCTGTGGCCGGCTCCACGGCGCTGCTTAGCTGGAGGCTGCTGCGTTTGCTGCGCGGGGGCGGCGGCAGGCGGCCGCCCTCGGTGACGAGCAGTCTGAGGCGCTGCCACCGGTGGCCGAGTGGAGGCAGCAGCTGCACGCCGGGGCAGGATGTGCCTGATGGCCTCAGTCTGTCTCTGTGCAGCGGAGAACTGCTGGGCAAAGTTCTCCACTGTGTCGCCGAAAAGGCCAGCCTGGGACACAGGGGCATTCAAGAACTGTCTCTTTTCCGCATCCCTCATGTCCGCCAGAAACAGCCAGAGATGGCGCTCCTGGACAACCATAGTGGACATTGCACGGCCCAGAGACCGCGCCGTAACCTTCGTTGCCTGTAGCGCGAGGTCCGTGGCGGTACGAAGTTCTCTGAGAACTTCTGGGTCGTGACCACCCTCGTGCAGGTCTCTCAGTGCCTTAGCCTGATGAACCTGCAACAACGCCATAGCGTGTAAGGCGGAAGCAGCTTCACCACAAGCCATATACGCACTGCCGGTCAGGGCCGACGAGTGCCTACAGGCCTGGGAGGGGAGCAACGGAACCCCATGCCAAGTGGTAGCAGTAGTTGGACACAATTGCATCGCAACCGACCGTTCCACCGGCGGGATGCCTGTATACCCCCGCGCTACCCCACCATCAAGGGTGGTGAGGGAGGACGAACCTCCAGACCGGTTTCAGGCAGTGAAAGGTGCCTTCCACGATCTAGTGAGCTCATCATGCACCTCCGGGAAGAAAGGCACCGGGGTGGGGCCCTGAGAACCAGCGCGAGCCACCCCGAGAAACCAATCGTCCAACCTAGAGGGTTCGGGACGCGGTGGAGGATTCCACTCGAGCCCGACCCTTTCGGCGGCCCGGGCAAGCATAGCCACCATCTCTGGATCCGGAACCGCTGACCGCCCAGAGGGTGGCAACGGTGCCGAATCATCATCTTCAGAGAGGTCAGACTCACCCTCCGACGCAGCGATTGACATCTGGTCGCCGAGGGGAGCACCAAAGGATACAGCTGGTACTCCATGAGAGGGTCCAGCATGCTCCCTTGGCAGCTCCACAGGCTGCGAAGTGCTGGTGGCCGGAAGAACCCCCCCCTGAGGAGAATTCCTCACTGTCACCGTCAGACCAGTCCAGCCACTGTCAGAGGTAGTGGTCCCCCGGCTGCCGCCAGGAGGAGCCCTAGATCTAGGCAGGGGCACGGGCACTCCGTCCCTTTGCAGGAAACGGAGCCTGGTCCGCAACTCCGCGACGGTCATCCTCCCGCAGTGAGAGCATTACTCGTCCACGAAAGCTGCCTCAGCGTGATCAAAGCCCAGACACGAGAGGCAACGATCGTGACCATCACCCGGCGCCAGGTAACGACCGCATCCAGAAACGCACGGGTGGAAAGGCATCTTGAAAAAGACGCGTCTTTAAAAAGACGTTCCACCCGTGAATGCTCTTTTAGAGAAAAGCACTCTTTTAGTGTGCTGAAGCGCACAGGGGAGATGGCCGCTTGCAACACGATCAGAGGGTAGTGCAATCCGATGTGTGCAACCCACTCGACAGAAGGAGACCACCGCCACTGACGCGCCGTCACACCAACACACTGACTTGCAGACACCTGTTGAAGAGTTGGTCAGGAGCAGAACGAAGAACGCTCGGCTCCGAAGTGAAAAGCTGAATATGCGCTGCACCCGCTGCCTACTTATACTCACGCTGTGATTAGCGGCAGCTGGATGCAATAATCGCATGCCAATGTGCATTGGCTTGTTTAGATACTCTCGTAGGGGATTGGTCTCTCTAAGCGAGATCCCAATTCGTCGGTCACCGACGTGACTCGGAGTGACCGACTGATAGGGAACAAAGCTTTTACGGGTTTGGAACGACATGGGGGTAAGTGATTAATGACAACATTTTCATTTTGGGGTGGAGTAACCCTTTAATCTGGCATTTTTATTCATACAGTACATTATTGCAACATTTTCTAAAATGAAAAAGTGCTATACAATCGTAAATAAATAAATAAATAAATACATGAATGAATGAATGAATGAATGAACGCTTTAACATAGTGTCATATTGTGAAGAGAGGATGATGAGATTTAAAATGTGTCTCCTTGTAAATGAACAATGTAAAAGTCACACTGTTAGTGCATGTTGACAGCATGCAAAAACAACAAAACATTAAAAACTGCATTCTCGGCATGATTAATTGTGATGTGTTACTTCATGTTGATATCGAGAGCAATAAAGATGTTCTGTGAAGTATTGTAAATGTCAGTTATATGGAAAGAAATGTTGGGACACATGACCATTACACCAACACAGATCTTAGTGACATTGCATTCTAAATACATATTTGGTCACCCCCTATGCAGTTATTACAGCTTCCATTCTTCTGCGAAGGCTTTCCACAAGAAAGTTTTTCTGTGGGAATTTATGCTCATTCATCCAGTAGAGCATTTCTGAGGTCAGGCACTGATGTTAGATGAGAGGTCCTGGCTCATAGTCTCCATTCCAATTCATGCCAAAGGTGTTTGATGAGGTTGAGATCAGGGCTATGTGCGGGTCAATCAAGTTCTTCCACACCAAACTATCCAAGCTTGTCTTTATGGACCTCAGGTCGGAAGAGAAAAGGGTTGTAGTAATCTTTAGAATCATTGTTCTATAGCTTTAGCTTTTAGGGAATCACTCTTAAGATTTGATATTTATATGATTAATTGAGATTAATCAGAATATCCAATTTATACCTTGTTAACGATACCTTATTAACGACTTGTCCAGCAAGCATTAAAATCAGCATGTTATCTCTTAACAATTTTGTTTATCTTATTCGCGGCCAACGATAAAACAAACCAAATAGTTAGTTATCAAGCTCATTTGCGCAGGTAAATGTGATCTTGGGAAGTAATTTCAAGACTTGGAAAATCACATAGCAACAGACATGAGATTTATTAATAGAATCAAAGTTTATTTCACTACTCTAACACAATACTAAGCTAAACAACACAACACAAAGACGTAAACAAACACACACATTCGTTGCAATGAATTGTTTTGATCTGAAGAGAGTTTTAAGTTCTAATGCTCGTTTTCAACCTGAGGGAAATCACACACATGGAACTTTTCTGTCTTTACTCTTAGCGATGAATACAACCAGTTTCCAGCCAATTTAGGAGATTTTGTCTTACTTTTGTTGCTTTCGGTCGAGTTCAGTCTTTTCCCGGTTCAAGGATGCTCTACTTCAACTTTCTCTGCTTTCAGTTGAATTTCTTTCTTCCCGGCTCAGAAAAGATTGTGCGCTGATGGGCGGCTTGGTAGGTCGGTGTCACGAGAATACTCTTCAGTGGTTGGTTGGCCTTGTTCTGGCTTGATGACGCTCCCAGGAAGTTGGTTCAGTTTCTGAGGCTTTTAGATGTGAAAGTTCTTTGGAAGCTTGAGTCTTGGTCTCAGTTTACTGCTCAATCATGATGTTAAAGGGCTCTGAGCGTCCAGCAAGGAGCGAGCTGAGCTTAAGCTTTTCTTTTCAATTTCCAACAACAACTCAACACTGAGATACAGTTGGGTATCTGTTTTTAACGGGCCGATTTGGGATCTGCCCCCCGGGGCGACTGACCCAATCGGATTCTTCCTGTGGGGCGGAGCCCAGCCCTGCACAGCTTCTTTCCGTGCGCATACCTTATCTGTTCAGTTATTTATCACATGAAAAACTTATTGACAGCAGATTTCTATTCGTATTGTAATCATGCATTGACGAGAACAAACTAATTTCATCCACACCAGCTTACTATTAATGAAATCAGCTTTCATCTGAAACCAAACACCACGTATTTGACATGCCCAAAAATACATATATAATTTGTATTCATTACGCGGTTAATGCATCGATTAAACAATCCTAAATTCTAAATAAACACATCCAGCATGTGAACTGAACACTAGGCATCAGGTGAAGTTATGCATCAAAAGATTACAACAATATCATACGTTCCAATAACACAGTAAAGTTTATACATGTCGTGACAACCTTAATGTATGTTGTGAATATATTATATATAGTGTTTTTCCAGTATATTTCTTCAATAGCAATGTAAGATACGTGAGCAAAGCGTGGCGTCTCTTAGTCTGTTAGAGAGCAACAAGAAAAAGGCGTGTTCCCCTCTTGGGGAGAAGCGCAAGGTCGTGGGAAGGTCACTTTCGTGGAGATCTGGAGATTTTCTTAGTTGGACGTTAATCGTAAACACATCATCTTCAATGATACCATCCTTGAATTTACTGCGTTAATGGAGAGAGATTAGGGAGGGTTTCTGTGGAGTTTCTCCAAATGACAAGGTCTTTTCCCTTGTTCGACTTTATTTATGATAAATCCAGCCAAGCACTTAAAGTTGCTCTTCTCTAAAGACATCCAGATGTCCTTTCTCCAATATATCCTGGTTTTTATGGTCCCAGGAGATAAGGAGGTTCGGGGCGAGCGATGGGCTGGAATGGGAGCTTTGATTCCTGCTTCAGGAATGTGTTGAAATTAGGTGTGTGTGTGTATCCTGGTTTCGACCAGGTCTTACAGGGTCTTCCCTAAACTGTTTTCACAAAGCTGGAAGCATAGCTTTGTCGAATATGTCTTGGTATGCTGAAACATTATTTCTGATTGCCCTTCATTTGAAGTAAGTGGTGTAGCCCAACCACTGACAAACAGCTCCATCCCATTATCCCTTCTCCACCAAAACGTTACAGTAGGTACAATGAAGTCAACATTGTCCTGTCACCCGCCAAACCCAGAGTCACCCATCAGATTGCCAATCAGAGAAGCGTGATTTGTCACTCAATAGAACAGGTATTCCACTGGTAGAATGCTTTACACCACTCCATAGGACACTTAGCATCATACTTGGTGATGTGAGGCATGGAAACCCATTCCATTAATCTCCCTCTGCACAGTTTTTGTGCTGATATTAATCGCAGTGTAATTTTGAAGTCTTCAGCTATGGAATTAGTCAGCCTGGTCTCATTGTTTATACGTAGGCATTAATTTGTAACATTTACAAGCACAAAACATACGTTTTGGATGTTTATATTGATGCTGAAACATACAATTTAGATGTATTTCACAAACAAACAAATCGCAACGGATTTTTAGTTAAAAAACCTAAAATATTTACATATGTTTTTTATCATTAATAAATTCATATCAATGCATTTTTATCCTTTTATCAATAAGTGATTTCGATTACCCCCAAACCTAAACCTACCCCTTTTATAGTGCATATAAAAGGATACAAAACGTAACTGACCGAAGTATACAGGGAAATTACAATTTTAGTAACAAGCATTATTTTTTATTACATTTTTTTTTATAGTCATTAATCCCACTACTACCTCCTCACCCTCATGTCATTCAAAATGACTTTCTTCTGTTGAACACAAAAGAAGATTTTGTAGAATGTTATCAAACCATTTTGGTTACCCTTGATTTCTACATGTTCCACAGAAGAAAGAAATTAATGCAGGTTTGGAAAGACATGATGACAATTTTCATTTTTGGGTGAATCAACCTTTAAGAACATTATTATTTGTAAATAATAAGCACCTAATTTATAGGACACTGATATTTATCTTTAATCAGGCCCTTATTAAATTAACGTTTTACTTCAATTAAAATTCATTAGAACTAAATATCTGAAAAAAAGAGAAGTTCTTGCTTAGAATCCAGAGTTTAGCTGACTAGTTGGATGGTGGTCACAAGAAGTAAAACCATGGTCCTCATTACCATGGTTACATGGTTTTTAAAATAAATAATAAGTAATAATAAACTATAAAATTTGTAGTAAAAAAATAAACATGACGAAACTACAAAACAACTTCTATGAAATTAAAATATGCCCCAATATGTAATAACAGTAACATTTATAATAAATACATTTCTGCCAACACTATTCTGCCACAGCTATTTGTACAGTGTTAATAACTTCAAGGCAAGGCAAGGCAAGTTTATTTATATAGCACATTTCATACACAGTGGTAATTCAAAGTGCTTTACATAAAAGAAAGTGAAATAGACATTAAAATCAATAAAAACATGGAAATAAAAATAATAAAAACAAGGAATTTTAAAATGATATAGAAAATGATTTAAAATAAATTTAAAGAAAATGATTATACATAAAATTTATTGCAGTCAGTTCGGACATATAGCACAGTGCTCATTCAACAAATGCAGTTAAACAGATGAGTTTTGAGTCTTGATTTAAATGTGGCTAATGTTTTAGCACATCTGATCTCTTCTGGAAGCTGGTTCCAACTGCGGGCCGCATAATAGCTAAACGCAGACTCCCCTTGTTTTGTGTGAACCCTTGGTATTTCTAACTGACTCGATCCTAATGATCTGAGTGGTCTGTTTGGTTTATATTCAGTGAGCATATCAGCAATATATTTAGGTCCTAGGCCATTTAAGTGACTTATAAACGAGTTAAAGTACTTTAAAATCAATCCTAAATGTAACTGGAAGCCAGTGTAAGGACCTGAGGACTGGTGTGATATGCTCAGATTTTCTGGTTCTTGTCAGAATCCTGGCAGCAGCATTCTGGATGAGCTGCAGTTGTCTAATGGTCTTCTTGGGAAGGCCGGTGAGGAGACCATTACAGTAATCCACCCTGCTGGTGATAAAGGCATGAACAAGTTTCTCCAAGTCTTGATTGGAAACAAAACATCTAATTCTTGCAATATTTTTGAGATAATAGTATGCTGATTTAGTTATTGCTTTGACATGACTACTGAAACTAAGGTCTGTCTCCAGAATCACCCCAAGATTTCTGACTTGATTTTTAGTTGTTTGACCCCTAGAGTCAAGGTATGCATTCACCTTGAGAACTTCATCTTTGATTCCAAATGCAATGATTTCAGTTTTCTCCTTGTTTAACTGAAGAAAGTTCTGGCACATTCAACTGTTAATTTCATCAATGCATTGGCAGAGGGAGTCAATGGGGCTGTAGTCATTTGGAGATAAGGCTAGGTAAATCTGGGTATCATCAGCATAGCTGTGATAGGCAATTTGGTTCTTCCTCATTATCTGACTTAGTGGGAGCATATACAGGCTAAACAAGAGCGGTGCAAGAATTGAGCCTTGTGGGACTCCACATGTCATGGCCGTCCACTTAGACTTATGCTCTCCTATACTCACATAATAACCTCTCCCTTCTAAGTATGACCTGAACCATTTGAGTGCCATCCCAGAAAGACTACACTTTAAACAAGACTACAAGACTTCAAGTTAAATTACTATGCTGAACTGACAAGCCTATTATGTTTATCACTTACAAATCGTGGCAGCAGAGTGGCACACGTTCGTCAGTACTGTGCGGGTGACTGATCCGGCTCTACTTTGACGGCTGGCGGATGCATCAGATGCGCTGCTTCACACTTTTGGAGTTTTTGCTTTATGAGGTTTCGCATGCCCTGTAATTGAAAAACAGCGCATAATATCGGGAAGGTCTCCCTCGTTTCGTCAATCGGCTCACTACTTGTAATGTAATGTCCTGGTTTTTCCGATGGCCAGTAGGTGATTGTGGGCCCCCAGACCTCTGGGCCCTATGCACTCTGTCACCCTTTTCCCCCCATTAGTGACGCCCCTGGTCATGCGCAGAGAAAAAGCCTTTTGTGTCTCACGGCAAATATAGTAAATATTACATTAATGGTTAAATGATTGCAGAAATGTTATTCATTTTAAGGGTTTAAAGTGTAGTCTTGTTGAACATTATGTAATGTTATTTTTCGAAATGAGCTGGCAGGAAAAATCACACAGAACAGAACAAAATGTTATAATTTAATATTAAGTAAACAAGTAAATTTAATATTGCAATTGAAAACATAAGGCCGTTGATATGACAACTAAAAACAACAAATAGTAACTAAAAACAACACAAAGAAAAAACAACATTAATGCCACAACTTCAATATGAATAAGTATTCATTTTTAGGTGTCGTCAATATGTCAGTTTTGTATGTTTAAATGCTGAAAATAAGTAAGCATTGTACATTTTAGTGTCTGTAAAACGTTAGTAAATGTATGTTTTGTAGAACCACATTTTACGTAAAATGCATACAAAGTGTCATAAGATCACATTGAATTGAGCATCTGTTTACCTTTATGTGGTCTTCTGCTTTGTGGCTGAGTTGCTGCTATTGCTAAGCACTTCAACTTTCCAATAATACCACTCACAGTTGACTGTATAATATATATTTTAGGAACTGACTTTGTGCAAAGATGGTGGCCTAAAACAGTACCACGCTTAAATTATTATGAATTAATTAATTAACTTGATTAAGAAATTGGACAGACCTTGATTGTTGTCAGGATGGATTTAATTGAATCAGCTTTTACAATGCAAATATGTTGCGGGCTGGATAACACAACTTCATTTAAATATGTTTTAGCATTGTATTATGCTAAATATGTTGTAAATATGTATTTAGCATTGCCCATTAGCGATCGGATTAATATTAATACCAAGTAGAAATTGGGTATTTGTTGCTTTAAATGGAGAAAAAAAAGAAGTAATATGGTAGATTGGTTTTGATATTTTCAAATGTTGTCTTAATGCAGTCCGTTTAGCATCTCTGCACTATGGGATTGTTCCGAAGTAGAAACACAAATGATAAAAAAAGCAATGAGACTTCACTGTTGGCTGCCACTCTCAAATCGACTATTTTTTAGAACCCAGCCCTCACACTGAGAAAGCCAAAAGAGCGAGCAAGAGGTAGAGAAAAAGAGAAAGAGAGAGATATGGAAAGAGTAGAGTAAGAAATAGAGGTGAAGCAGAATCAAAGCAACATGGTCAAAAATGCTGGCTTTACTCACCAGAATGTATCAATCAATGTGTGAGATTGATCTTTTTCTTTATTAGGTTGGTTTGGTAAAACACATTTGTTAATTGGTATGTTAAGAATATTATTATATAACATTATTATATAGACCTAGGGGTGGCCGATATACCAGACATTAACCAGTATAAATTTGCAAATTCGCCTCTATCGCGGTTACATGCTCAAGTGACATTGCTTTGCTATGTGGTCAGGGAAATCTATCATTTGCATCCATTTTTAAGCATTGCCATTTAAAAATTAGTGATTTTAAGCCATTGAAATGAAATGCCAAGGAAATGCTGTCTGAGTAACTGTTTCTGAACACTGTCAGAGAGACTCCTGCATGTGAAGACAGTGCTCATAGAGTGCGGGAGTATTTCACGTTTCATAAACCTTGAATGGTTAAATAGACACAATTGCACAATTGTATGTCAAAATTCCCATCTTTGCAAGTATCTTTGTAAAACAGTAATTTAGGTTTTACGTGAAAGCAAACAGCTGAGAAAAAAAACAAAAAAACATGTGTAACAGTATATTGCATCCGAGCAGCTCTTAAAGTGACAGCAGTCTAATATTCCAGCTGTCTGTCATTCATGTTAATCAAACAACAAACTACTGCTGAGTAAATCACTTTTGTTACTTTAATGAGAAATATATAGTTAATTTAGAAAGTGAAGAATATGCAGTGTTTTTTTTTTTGTGATATTGACACCGGTACTTTATGAAATTTCCATAGAATCAAAATTTTGGACATCATAAATACCTTATTTAAAGCAAAAATAACTATATTGTGATACATATATTGTTACTGTGAGATAAAATTACTCACATTGTGATGTAAAATTTTGGTCATATCACCAACATACATTACATTTACATTACATTTAATCATTTAGCAGACACGTTTATCCAAAGCGACTTACACATGAGGATTATTATTTTTTTTTAATAATAATTAAATTAATAAGTTGATAGCACATAAATAGAATAAAGAGTGATGGTGTTAGAGGGTCAAGTGTAGTGTGAAGAGATGTGTCTTTAGCCATTTCTTGAAGATGGCTAAAGACTCAGCTGTTCGAGTTGGGCAGGTCATTCCACCAGCAGGGAACAGTTAAGGTAAAAGCCTGTTAAAGTGATTTTGTTCCATATACCAACACAGTGAACATTTAACCAAGCATAAATGCTTAAGAGCTCTGTCTTTAAATGCATTTCATGATGTTTTTTATCTTCTTTTCTCAATCATCTTGATCTTGCCTCAACTTTGTTGAGTTGGGAGCTTACTTCCAGTTTTAACATGCAGTGGTTTTATGGGGAATAATTTAGGCAGAGATCTGGGCAGGATCTTGTAATTTCTCTTCCGTTATGTAAGAAATTCAGAGACTCGGGACATGGGGCTCTTGAGATAGAATTCAGCCTACAACAGTTGAAAAGAAAAGTGCATTTCTTTATTTTCTCTCTCTGACAAGGGCCTTAAATTCCCTGCAGTGCAATTTTGAATTCAAGCCATCCAGCACTTCAGCAAAAGCTTAAAAGTTTAATATATCCCTTTTCATGATAGATTTTTTACAGGTTCTGTAGCTCTCACAGTTGGCAAGCTATATATGTAAGAGCATGCTCTTCACACTTAAATGTATACAGTAATTGTTGTTGTCTAACACACACATTACTCCATAGACACTTTACTGTCAGTAACATTTCTATGGTTACAATTGTTTTTGAAATGGCACACATAAAAGGTTCTAGCTACCTGACATATATCACTAAAATAAGTTCAGTGAGAATTCACACTTGTTTGTGTGGCAGCCTTATACACTGTAAACTGCAAAAAAGTGTCTGACTGCAGCCTGAGCATGTAAGCCAATTCGAAAACTTATGCATCCCTATCAAACATCATGATTCTGTTTATTAGCTGTCATATGAACCTTTGGCTCGATCAATGATTTGAGTGTGGAATAGGACTACTTGTTTGTTTTAAGGGGTTAGTTAACCCAGAAATGAAAATTTATATTTTATATAATTTAATAATGATTTTACTTCCCAATTCAAACCCATAAGACTTCCATTTATCCTCAGAATACAAGTACAAATATTTGTAATACTCTCTCATAACATTGTCAATCCATTTAAAATCTAGGTTATGAACATTTTCATGCTTCAAACAGCAGCCTGGATAAAGACAACAAAAAGAAACCATATGAAGCGGTTTTCTGAAGAGATAAAGTTGCTTTATATGATGAACAGATTTAATTTAGGCTTTTATTAACGTATAAAACATGACCCCCCCCCCCCCCCCCCCCCCTCCCACACACACACACACACACACGTTTGTTTTTGTTAAAAGTGAGGACATCCCATAGGCGTAATGGTTTTTATACTGTACAAACTGTATGTGCTATTGCCCTACACCCACCCTACATCTAAACTTATCCCTCACAGGAGACTGTGCATTTCTACTTTCCCCCCAAAAAAACTCACTCTGTCTGATTTATAAGCGTTTTGAAAAGTGTGGACATGGGTCAATATCCTGAAAAGTCACATTCACCTTGTAATACCTGTGTCATACCTGTGTCATTATACAAATTTATGTCCTCATTTGTCACAAAAACGCGCACACACAAAGAGCACACCAAGGACCAGATTTGCTAAATGGGGCAAATTAATGTGAGACC
This sequence comes from Barbus barbus, assembly GCF_936440315.1. Taxonomy (NCBI): domain Eukaryota; kingdom Metazoa; phylum Chordata; class Actinopteri; order Cypriniformes; family Cyprinidae; genus Barbus; species Barbus barbus. Next base: position 18,435,992 of record NC_136735.1, on the reverse strand, counting down.
ACAACTCCATAAATATGCCAATGGGAGCAGAAAGTTTCGCAGGTGACGATGCGCAAATTAAAGAAGATTGTTCCCCGATTGAGGTTTATATGCTCAAATGTTGAAAAAAGCTACAATATTAAACAAATCATTTAACAATTTTAGAGTTCTTTATTCACAATTGTCCATTTAACAGAAGAAGCAGGTTTTTATGACAAAGTTTGACAAAAAGTATTGATACTTTTTACTTCACACTCATAACTGGTCATAACCCCACTCATCCCCCATGCAACACTCCAATGGAAATGAATGAATCCAGTCTATCACTTCTGTAATATCATTTGTCATTAAGTAGTGAAAACACTTCCTTTTAGCTGTTGACATAAGACTTGACATGGAGTCTTGTAAACACTGGGTCTTGTCTCTGAATATTGCAACAGTCTTTAGATAAAAGGGTCTTTTGTGCAATCTTAGTCACTCTTTTCTTCTGTGAGAAAGTATGGTCATTTGTTCCTGTATTTCACAGCAGCACTTCAAACATGATGACAACATCTGCTTTTAGTGCCATATCCTAAGGCTGACGTTCCCCAGGGAAATAGAAATACAGAATCATGATGTTAAATGTAAAATATCTGGCCCATACAAATATGTAAGTGTAATAGATTGTATAATGCATGTATAAAACATTGTTAATAATACTATATAAAATCATATATATATATATATATATATATATATATATACGATGTCATATTACATTTCTGAAGCACTCTCAGAAAAATCATAGTTCTTTCAGTATTTAATATTGACTGAAAAATTTAAAAGTATTGAAACAGCAATTTGAATGATCACTAGCATTTTTACTTACACACAGACATGATAAATGTTGTAGGACTCCAGTGATTTATTATAAGGCAATGCACACTGCATTTGTAACTTAAGTAACATAATTTTATTAACATTAGTAACTTTAATCAAATTACATAAATTTCAAATGTAACACATGACATTACTGCGTTACCTGGAAAAGTAATCAGAATACAGTTACTGTGTAACGCGTTATAACCAACTTTGATAATCAGTGAAGTTCTCTACACTAAGATGAATGGATCTTACAGCACTTTGTTGTTTAGGATGAGAGAATTTGCGAAAGAGCAGAATTCAGTCAGCGAGCGCACACACTGAACACATCTGAATGCCTCTCATATTGCTATTGCATTCATAAACTCAACAGAATCGTGCATGATTAGTGATAATTCACAACACTGTAAAAACGAGTCAAAAGAAATATGATGCAACATTAGCAGATTTATTAGCATTAGCATTTTATTTGCGACAATCATAATAAATTTATTTGAATTGTGCATGGGCATTTCTGTCCCATGCCCCCGTTAATTTCTGAGCTGTGGCCAACAGCCGTACAGACTCTCCACCTATGGTTTTTACCTTCAGCACAGAGCTGCACGCGCAATAAAGAGCTGCTTCGTCTTTGACAAATGATAAAATTTGCATAGATATTTGCAATTTTGTTTCCAACAATGGATTGTTCGTAAATATCCTCCTCAACCAGCAAACGATTCAGTGTGTGAGTGAACTGTCCAAATGACACAAACTGAATTGTGAATTGCGAAAAATTTACGTCAGTCCCACTGACACATAAGGATTCATCAGTAATAGTGGTATTTTACTGGAGCTCTTGGCTTAGCGATGCCTCTGGATATTCTGTTTAAATTTTAATAAAGCTTTGACTGAGTTTCTTTCTATCGCTCTTATTCTTTTATTTCAATCTCTCTGTCTCTCTACCTCTCTCTGTTACACACACAAAGCAGTCACAGTTTGACCTGAAAAAGAGAGAGAAAAGATAGAGTGGCATGGTGACGGTGGTCGATAAAATCACTTCTCTCTTGAGTCCTCAGTAAGTGAGTTGGCTCTCTCCCACTGCCCTGATGGCCAATCTCGGTGAAGCAGTACCCAGCAGTGTGTGTGTGTGTGTGTCTGTCTGTCTGTGATTCTGGATGTTGTCCATGTTGGGACCTTTAATATGACCAACAATACACACACACACACACACACACAAATATCTCTGCAGTAGCTATCCTGTCCACAGCTGCCAGTGTTTACAAGGAGCGATTTTATGCTGTGTTATCGACCTTTAAACTTTTTCCATTTACACCCTACTCTCTCTTTTCGGAGACTTTGTCTTTAGTTTGGTTGGTCTCCTCTGCACATAACATTTAGAGGCGCTGCTAGGAGTACTTGTTTGTCAGTTCTGGTGATTGCTTCTGCCTTTTTTCCCATTAGGTTACTGGTTCAACTCTCTCCAGCCCATGGTCCACAGTCTCTCTGAACCTTTCTGCCTAGTTTTGTACAAATTGGAGCTGCAGGACTTTAGTTCCAGTGTCATGCTTTGAAGGGAGAGCAAGGACTTAAGTGTCAAAGTCATTCACCATAGAACTTAATGAAATCTGACTGTCCATTTTACATTCTTACTCAAAGCTTTAACACTTGATTACGCTTAGGGCTTCAAGTACGGACTTACAGAGCAGCCACACCGCAGTGTAATGTTAATTTTACCATATTAATATCTGTATCTCAGTCGGCCATGGTGACAAGAAAAAAATTATGCACTCTCATGAGACAAACATAAAAATGAGTTGGAAAACAAAGCATTTTACCTGTGTATTAAGGTCTGTGGTCAATGCATCAGTGAAGTGGCTTTGCCATGCTCATGGGGACCATTGAGTCTGAACTGGACAAAAACGTTATTTACTTATGCAGATGAATTAACTGCACAATGTATGTTAATATGTACTGAAAAAACAAACAAACAAAAAACATTAGTCTACTTGATTGTGATAAGTTAAGGATATGTTATTGTGTTTGATCTTTTTGTGTTCATATTTTTGAATTGTTCTGTGGCTTTATGTACATGATGGCTGACCATAGTGCCTCAGTGTATTATCTCTACATCTCCTGTTTTAGTTTGTTTTACTGTGGTTCTTAGACATCAAGAAACTCACAATTAGCACCCTGCCCAATACTTATTGGTTTGTTTATAAGAAAACAAATGGAGCCGTTTCATTCAAGCAGCAGTCATGCGTAACTAATGTGCTTCTACAACCTGTTGCCTGCTTAGTCTGTCAGTGAACGCTAGTGCAGCGTGGAGCCTGAATGTCTGACATGCTTTTTTTTTTCATTTTAATAAGTATTTTTATCATACAAATATTTGTTGAACATTTGAATGGTTCCTTTGAAATATTACAACTAAATAATAATTTTAAGATTTTCTTAAAAAAAAAAAAACTTCTGTTGAGAAATATTGATCACATAAAATTTTGTCTTCAAAGGTGGTAGAATTTAAAAGCATAGTTCACCAAAAAACAATACTTTACAATACAACAAACCCACAATATTTTTTATTCATCTAGAGAGATTTCTGTCCATATTGAAAGTATGTAATCAAAATTGATACTTCAAAGTTCATCAAGAGATCCATATGAATTGAACAGTTTAAATCAAGGCTTCTAAAGAGACATGGTTGCCTTACATGATGAACAGATTTAATCTAGGCTTTTATTTGCAAAATTAACATTGATCAACACAAATACATAGAGCACATCACAAATGGTCAACAGAACCTAAGAACAGAACAAAATCTCTTCATCGTATGATGTCTTATGAAACTCTGTTACTTTTTAGAAATCTCTAAAGTCTTGGAAAATGGGCTTAGAAAAGACATGAGGGTTAGTAAATGGGTGATAAGACGATTGTTGTTTTTGAACGAACCATCTCTTTTAAGGAACCCACGTAAGTGCTTAATATGTTCAATTTTTATTTATTTTGTTGAAATTGTTACTGAGACAAAAACTTTTGGTGGGACATCAAGAAAAGGGACATCAAAGGAGCGTTTGTCCTTTCCTTTAATCATCAATATACCATGACATGCTACTTGCGTTTGATTGGATACAAATCTGTGTTGTGCAACATGACTGATCAATATTCTTCTCAGTTTGTCCAGAACAAAGACAGTGCATTATATATATAAACTAAAAGTACATTTTGTGAATGGTTAGGATCAAACTAGCATATACACTGGACTACATGTCACAAATTCTGATTTCTTTGGGTTTTAAGGACACCTGTAGAGCACTGTGATCCTGATGTATTAATATATGCATGCATGCAACTTGCAGGCAATACAAAAGATTTCTGATGAAAAATCAAACCAAATCAGGCGTGTATGAATGAATAAAGTAATCACCAGAAGTCATTGAGCAAATGAGGTTGTGATGGTTGAGTTGGTGTTAAATTTAGAATGCCTACTGAGAGTTAGCCTGTGAAGTAACTGATCTGCACAGTCCAAGCTGTTATTTGTGATGCCTCAGAACACACACATAAACACACACACAAAGAGAAACTGTAATGCAAAAGCAACACCTTAAGACATGATTGATGGACTCTCTGAAGAGTGTCTATTTACTTAGCAGACAGCTAACAGCTAATGTTTGATGAGTGCCACCACACACACATCTTTAGCTGTCAATATGAGCTTCTGTGTAGACTGTAGACTGAAGTTTCAGAACTAATAGTGTGTTTACGTGTGTGTGTGTTCATTTATCTGCATGAGAAGCCTCGGGGGACTAGTTGAGGGAAAGCAACACAAATCATTAGCATTCGAGATATAAAGTTGAAAAATTCAGGATTAACTCCCCAAGTGCTGACATGCTCTACTTCTGTCAACATGTTAGACCAATAAACGCATTTACATAAATTAGCTTATTCATAATTCACCTTCATTACACACACGGTCATCATATTAATGGTTGGTAGGTTCATTTACATAGAACTTGAACAGCTTTCACTTTAATTCATTCACGTTGTCTCTTGCTGGTTTATTCATCCATCCGTCCGTCCGTCTATCCATCCATCAACCCTACCGCCCACCTTGATGGAAAAATTACCATCAGCATAACAGCTTTTGTGAAATCTTGCTGGGGAATCTTCATGTGGCCACAATCTCGGCTGGCCGGCAGTAAGTGAAGCAGAAAATTATATTTCAGAGCAATTTAAAAGTTCCTCCCATGCAGAGTTAATAAAACACTGCTTAGATATTTGATGACAGAGAATACATGAGCCCGGATATAAGTGATGTAATCCACCAGCAGGACTCCATCAAAAATTTAATTTCATTTGAAAGTCCCATAATGAAATGAGGCCTTGTGCTGTTGCATATGCAAAGACTTGAAAATTAGAGATGTTATGCTTTAAATATGCAGTAGAATGAGTCGTTTTGTGTAGAATCTCATTCTTGTTAAAGAAACTGCTTCTCAATTTCCTAGTGGTTTGAGATTGAATGATTACCATTAATTTGTTACCATGCATTAGTTTAAGGAATATTTAATTCAAAAATATATGAAGATTTAGCTTCAAGCTTCGTAAAAGTAATCAGGCAGTTTAGTCCAAGCCTTCTAAAGAGGTGAACATATTAAATTTAGGCTTTTATTCACATATAAACATCAGTTAGCATACATAGATCACATGAAACAGAATACGTGTAAGAACAAACCTCATTGGCTCCTGCAGAAGCTCAAAAGCTAATTCATAGTTTTCAGTCACGTGACTGGCTCGAAGACCTGTAGGTTAATTCATCCATTGAACTGCAGCACAAGCCTGTCAATTTTCCATCTGTTTCCAAGTCACAAATATTTAGATCAACTCTCAAAAGAATAAAACAAAGATGTGAACAAAATGCAAGTTGTCCATTTACAATCCATTCAATCACTAAACAGTGCGATAAAATGTTGTGAAAAACTCTTAAAGTGTCTTACTGTATTTTAAACAGTGATATTAAAAACAAATTCAGTACACACCATAAATGTTAGGGAAGAGGCACTCAGACCGCGTGACGTGGTGTGAACAGGTTTTTATTGACAGACTTGAGGAGATGGATTGAGACAGGTAAGCGACGATTCTCAGATTCTTCAGTGTTCAGGAGGAATGGTAACTTGGAATTCTCTTTAAACAGGAGACACGGAACAGGAGTTAACCACACACCTTACCAACACAGTGGACCAGGACGAGACTCGGGAGCTGACAGACTTGGGATCGCTGGAAGACACACTTGGGATGAAACACAGCCGGTAAGTAGACAAGACGGTAAATATCAAGCATATAGATACGATAGCTATAGTAGTTCTCTTCGTAGAAACAATTTACGTTGCATGTAATAACAAGACCAGACACTGGAGTGTTGTGAGGCGTGTGTATTTGAAGCCGTGTTGATGAGTGAACAGATGACGTGCAGGTGTGCTCAATCAATTGCTAAGTGAAACCAGGTGCGTGAGTGCATCGTGACTGGTGGAGAGATGACAGATCCGTGACAATAAATGGCTCCGTGTTTTCTTTATAATGTTTTTTTTTTTTTGTGGGAAAGGATTTAATGTCTCGTTTTGTATGTCTCGCTTTAAAAGCCTCGTTTTGTCCTCCAGGTGGGCGTTCCTATAAGGGTGTGGTGTCAAGTGAAAATAATCAATGTGTTTCATGCGTCAAGCATGCATGTTTGTGCTGATGACACAATTATCAATTTTGGGTGATCTAACTGTTAGAGTCATTGAGCTAAACTCAAGAATCTGAGATATTTTTTGGACATACTAAAATTTTCCAACTCGGGTGATTCAAACCCAGTGTCACTACAGCACTCATGAACATGTAGAGGAGCTATAAAGTGGATATCAAGATTTATTTGTAAAAAAAGCAACAATATGGTAAATTTGTCAAACATTGTTTTTTTTTTGTTTTTGTTTTAGAAGACTTGGATTATAATGCACAAGTAATTTGGACCACTTTTTCCTCATATGATGCCATTCACTTTCATTATATTGAAATATTCATCACTTACGTTTTTAGAGTGTAAATTTGAGCATTATGAGCATCTGGATAAGATCATTGATGGTCTTCCAGGTGTTTATGTACAGTAGAAGCAGCTTACTGACCCTAACTTAAACACACACCCACATACACACACTGAGATAGGTTAACTCATCAGCAAACTGAAGAAACAGAAGAAACATCCTCCTTCACCACTGAGGCCAAGGAGAGTCATGCATGTCTGGGCTGATGTGAAAGAAGCCAAACAGCCAGAGTGCTTATTATGAGTTCGAAATTACTCTAATGAAGGGGAAAGTGGTTTCCAAATGATGCGGTCCTCTCTGCAAAGGTTAAACTGATGATGAGGTTCTTCCACTGCACATTATTGTTAATTCCACTGTTACAGCATTGTGTTGATGTGTGAATGCATTCGGTATTCCAACACTGCTGCAATTACACTAATACAGTGTGTCAGTTGGGGTCTTCTTAAGATGGGTGTATCTATAAACTCATGGATGACAACACACTACAGAATTCCTATTACTGTGTGTAGGATCCTCATTAGTGATCATGTATTACACATGAAGCAAAGGTAAAGGTCTGCAGTGGCTATATCTGCCAACAACAGCTTACAGTCTAAAGTAACGATAACAAATGTAAAACATCTAAAGTTTTGAAAACATGTAAAACATTAGGAAAATCTTTAATAAAACACTACATTAATTTGGACTGCAATGTGAACATCAATGTGTGAAATATTACATCACCTGAAGTTTTGACATTCTATCTTATTTTTGTCATTGTTAAAAATGAACAATTATTAAAACGTGTTGTTTTTTATGTTTTCCATCTATTCCATGATATACAGTGTGTATATACATATATATATATATATATATATATATATATACAGTATGTGTGTGTATGTCACGGTTTGGTTTCAGTTTAGTTCCTGTTTGGCCTTTATTTGGCCGGTTTCCTGTCATTAGTTAATCATCATTTATTCCATTCACATGTCTTATATTAATCATCTTGTTTCCACATTAGTTTGTGTTCTTTATAAGCCTTGAGTTCAGTAGTCGTCTTCGTTGTGTTTTAAAGTTATGTTTATGCTGTTTTTTCTGTTGTTGAATACGTTTAATCTATTAAAGAACCTGATTATTCTGCACCCCTCATCTTCCTGCCTTCTTCATCAGCATCTCATATATATATATACATACACACACACTGTATATATGTGTGTGTGCACAAGTATTATTCCATACATCATCACCCTTTAAATAATACATAGAATAACTTAACCTTTCAGCCTGTACTTTGATTGGGATTCTGTTATTTGATTTGTCAGTCATTATTCAATTATTCAACTAATTTGTCAAAATGCATTCTATTTAATATTTGATTAGTATTTTTCTTTATAATTATTTATTAAAAAGGTATTCATTTATTAACAAATGATATCAATGTTGTATATGTTCTGAAAATTCTTGCCCCAGATAACTGTCATCCTTGCAAGATAGTTGACAAGTAATCCAAAAATGTATCCCTCGTATATTAGCATAAATCTAACACTAAAGTCTGGTGTGAAGTAATCATGAAATTCATTAGTCTGTGCATACCATGATGCTAACACTGTTATATAACTCTCCCATTACCTATAGGCTATGATGTATTTGTACTGAAATTCACTCTGAATGAGAAATTCCCCCAGTACCCTTTTTCATGCTGATCATGCACTAGCATATCCAACCCTGATCATAACTTTGAAAACTTCAAGAGATTCTGCGAGAATCAGATTAGCCTGAGAAAACAACTTTATACCCTACATTCCAATTGTCTATGGCCAGAAGGAGACTAAATTTCCTTTCTTCACATTGCATTCAGGCTTAATTTAGCAATTGAACTGCTCTTTTGAACTAGCGCTACAAGCTAATTAGAACGACCTTTGCAGTGAGCTATCTGATAAGTGTGAGGAAAGAGCTGTTTTACAGAACTGACTCTTCAAAAAAAAATAAATAAATAAAATAAAACCTTGGTACATGTAACTCACTACCTGCTGTATGTTACTCACATATTGATCAGCGAAGAGCAGACAAGAGTTGAAAGTAATATATATTACATATGAAAAAGAAAACACACACAACAGCAGCACATATTATAACATTATGTTCCTTTTCTTTTCACAGCAGTGGAGAAGGAGTATTAAGTTCAGCAAATCACAAGGGGCGTAGGAACAATTTAAAGGTGAGGTATTCAGAAAGAGATAATTATCTCCCATAGAGTAAAATTAAGTTTGAAATGTTATGTCCCCTCAGGTCAGTATTGGGAAACTTCTAAAAGTAGAGCATTATTGCATTATTTAGTTACTCATATAAAAGTATCAAATTATGTTGCATCATTACATGTTATGTAAAGCAACTTGTTACTTTTTATTTCATTTTAGTTAGTGCAGTGATTTTTCCTCTCCCTCCTCCAGAATTTCTATTTAAATTGAATGCATTTGTACTACAAAATGCTGAGTTGATTGAGTGGCAAGGTGGGAAAAAATTTACTATGGATCATTATATGATGCACACATGCTCAAGGTCAAGATTGCAAGTGTTCTGATGAATGGTGGATTGTGGGATTGACATCAAAGTGAAGCAAGTGATGAGGGCAGTAAAATATTGAGAAATGCACAGTATGTCCAGAAACTGTATATTTTACTATTGCTTTTATGCATCTTTATAAAGAGATGTTTACACAACAAGATGGTTTAACTTCGCATTTTATACACAAATGTTTGGGGGTCAGTAAATACGGTAATATTGTGAAATATTATTATAATTTGAAATAACTATTTTCCAACTGAAATGTAATTTATTCACAAAACTGAATTTTCAGCAGCCATTACTCCAGTCTTCAGTGTCATATGATCCTTCAGAAATCATTCTAATATGCTGATTTACTGCTCAGGAAAATCTTTATTATTATTATTATTATTATTATTATCAATCCTGAAAAAAAATGCAGCTTCATATTTCTGTGTAATTCTTAAATGAATACAACATATGTAATACATAAATAAATATAATATTTAAAGAATATTAAAAAAGAAAACATTTATATGAGATAAATATTTTGTGACAGTAAAAATGTATTTACTCTCACCTTTGAGTAATAACACAACATAACATAACATAACATGTCGCTGCTGAACAAGTCAGTCAAGTCAAGTCACCTTTATTTATACAGCGCTTTTAACAATACAGATTGTGTCAAAGCACTTAACAGTATCAAATTGGAGGATAGAGTGTCAGTAATGTATAATAATACGATTAAACACTCAATTCTCAGTTAACGGCATTTCATTATTGAATTCAGTGATGTCATTGTCTAGCTCAGTTTAGTTTAAATATTATCTGTGAAATCAAATTGACGATAATTGCCAAAAAATCAAGGGTCCCCAACTGAGCAAGCCAGAGGTGACAGTGGCAAGGAACCAAAACTCCCTCTATGACAGAATGGAGAAAAAAACCTTGGGAGAAACCAGGCTCAGTCAGGGGGCGAGTTCTCCTCTGGCCAGGATATTATTGTTTATTTATTGTTTAATTATTGATTTAATTAAAATTTTAAATGTATGAATGTATTATATTTCTATTTTTATATTGTTGCAATTTCTAACAATAATAGTAATATATACTTAGGTATTTTATTATATTTTTAGTTATTTTGTTTTATATTTATTGTATTTTTAGTTGAGGTCTTCACTGGGGATATGTCCCCGGGGCTAATCCAGGTGTCCGGTCTCTGCCGACGATCAAGGCCACGGACTGAGAAACAGAATAAGAAAGAAACAGACAAATATTAGTGTAGATGCCATTCTTCTTACGATGTAACGAGTACATCATGTGTTATGAGGAGTGTTCCCGGTTCCGGTTGATCTAATTAATGCAGCCTAACAATCCTTTAACGGATTTGAATAATAGAAGTGTAGTAGTGTGTTATGTGTAAGCCAGGTTAAAGAAATGTGTCTTTAATCTAGATTTAAACTGGCAGAGTGTGTCTGCCTCCTGAACAGTGTTAGGTAGATTGTTCCAGAGTTTGGGTGCTAAATAGGAAAAGGATCTGCTCTATATCTCAATTGTCTATAAAGTCTATGTTATTCTGCGGGCACCACTTAGACATCCAGCCATTGAGTGACGACAGTCTGCTATGAATCTCATCGCCACGGTAAGCAGGGAGCGGACCAGAGCATATTACAGTGTCTGACATCATACTTGCAAGTTCACACACCTCTTTAACATTATTTTTAGTGATCTCCGACTGGCCGAACATCATTAGAACATCATGACGTGAATAACAATCTTACTGAATTTACGTTTAGCATTAGCCAGCACTTTTAAATTTGCCAAGATGTCAGGCGCTCTGGCTCCCGGTAAACATTGGACTATGGTGGCTGGTGTCTCTATTTTCACATTCCGTACAATAGAATCGCCAATTACTAGAGCAGTTTCATCAGGTTTCTCAGTGGGTGTGTCAGTGAGCAGGGAGAACCTGTTTGATGTTTTGATCAGAACGGAAGAGCGGTGTTTTGACCTGCGACTAGGCCGCCTTAGAGTCACCCAGTTGCCCTGCTGCATGGGCTCTAATGCCGCAACCGAACAATGTACAGGACTCCCTGAGCTAGTCGCATCCAAAGCAGTATCTACAGCCCTCACATTCTTACTATCCTCAACTAAAGTTTGGATGCGTGTCTCTAGTTCTAAAATGTTCTCTGTCAGCCTAACTATTTCCCTGCATTTATCACATGTGAATCCCTCGTCGCCGACAGAGATAGATAAACTGTACATGTGGCAAGCAGTGCAAACAACAATAGCAGGAGAAGAAGCCATTACTCACCGTGACTGATGAATGATACCAACTTAACTTACCACTTATCACTGTTGTTTGATGAACTCGTGAAAAACGGAGCGAGAGAGAAATGAAAACGGAGCGAGAAAAAAGAAAACAATAATAGGCATGAATAGAAACGCAAATGGAACCGCGAGTAACAAGCTAACCAGCTAACGCATGCTAACGCGCTGCACCCGCGTTTTTAAAAGCGAGCAATCAAATTAGTTAGATTAGTTTGATAGATAATACCAGAGATATGGTGGGAATTTCACTTTAAACAACAGAGAGTGAAAGTAAGGTAAAGATTCAATAAAAAAGCAAAGCTACAATCGCAAACCTCTCAGCAGCACAACAGACAGGAACAGACGGAAGCAATCGATCAGGCAGGAGGTGAATTAGAGCACAAAACTAAATAAAACAAAACAAAACAAAACAAAAAAGTAAAGCAAAGCAAAACCAAACAAAACACAAAACAAACAAAACATAATCTTACTTTCGAATGGTAGTTTACACAGTCACATGATGGGAACGTTTTTCAAATGTTTTAGTAAGTCTAATCATTAAAAACAATTATGCCATTGGGCACCTGAGTGAAGAGGACAGCAGCTGCATTAGATCAGGGACCGGTCAGGGAAGCAAACAACTACACAAAATTGGCCAGTCACACTTCTCTGGCTGTCAACTAAGTATATCTGTGCATGCATGTATCTTTTATACCCTGTGCTGAGTGGTAATCAGACTAGCCTATCTCTCAGCGGTGTAAATTCCCAGACCTATGACAGACAGATACTCTTTACACATGCATAATCTCCCTTCCCAGAAGGCCAGATCACAGAGCATAAATACACATGTACGTCCTAGCTGGAGATTGATGATGAATTGATGATATGTTGTTTTCTTCTTGCATATTGCATAAGATTTTTTTCACCGAGTACCCACTAACCCCCCCACCCCCCACCCTCCTTGCAAGTCCAAGTTAGAAGCATATTAATCACCCTCCTCTCCTCTTCTCCTTCAGTGCTGCCTCTCAAATGCTATTAGCGTTGCCTGTCCTTCCTCACTAGACTCTGTGCTGCTGTGATTGTGTAATCTATACACGTCATTAATGGCAGCAGGAAATCTTGCCAAGTTTGTGACAGGGTAAATGGAAGAAGATGATGGCTAACAAAAAAGGAAAAATTATATTGCATTTGTGTTTGTGTTAAAACAGCAGTCTTTAAATGTAGCTGTGTCTCAGACATGTCATGTGCATTCATTTTTTTTTCTTCAGAAAACCAGTTTCCTTTGTCTATGTTAAGATTCTGTCTGAATTTTAATAAAATGATCACTTGCCAAGCACCACATGTGGTTAAGTTTGGCTGAGTACAGTAAATAAAATGGCTTGTAACTTTTCTATGAACTGTAAAATTATGCAAATATGAAATTATTATTATTATTATCGTTATTATATTGCTTTTCATTCAGTACTATAAATAATGGGTTGCAACTTTTCTATGAATTGTAAAATAATGCAAATATGAAATAATAATAATTATAATAATTCAATTTTGTTGTGTGTTTTGTCATTTAGTTTAGTTTTTTAAAATGCTTATTTTTATTCGTTTTAATTTGAGTTATTTTAGTACATCAACTTGAAATGAAAATGAGAATGTTGACTGGCAAGTACTTGAAACAAAATGTTTAAATATTTGATGCTATTTTATTTAAGTTAAAATTTATTTTTTAGATGTGGTTTTATTGGTTTAATAATAATAATAATACACTTTTTTCTCATTTTTAATCATATTTTAAACTGTATTACATCATTTTACAATTTTAAAGCATTTATTTATAATAATTTACTTTCAGGTATAAGTTCAAGGTTTTCAGTTCAGCAAAGTTAATTGATAGTGCATTTGTGTCTGTCTAAATGTCTGTGCAACATCACCATATAATCCCACATGTGTAGTAAATTATTTGCCCAATCTTCTGATTCCTTTGCACAGCTTTAAAATTCATTAATTTAGCCTAATGGTTAAAACACTGTGTAGCAGCTGTGCTGACTGCACAATAATTAATGTGTTGTGTCTCTTCCCCATTCTCTGACATTTTCCTTTCTTGCGCTTCAAGTCAGCCAATTAAATTATTTACTCAAGACAAGACAATTAATCTGACTGATGAAAGATGTGACATGCTAATTCCTAATTACTAGATTGTAAATACATGAAACTCACAGCGGACAAATGTAGAAAAGCAGCATGCGGGGTGGGTTTAGGTGTCAATTTTGTATTGTTTTGAAACAATCAATGTGCAAACATAGTAATACAACGTTCATTTTAATGTGTATAAGGCTCACTCAGTGGACAGCATCCAGATTTTTACTAATTTTTGAGGCTTTTGCTGTCAGGTCTAATACTGACAAGCCCTTCCAAGTCTACCTTTTCTTCAGAGACTCTTTTGTTTTAAACTGACACAAGCATTTATAGCCCTGGGCTCTTTTTTTTTCTTCGCCACGCACAATTAGAAGCGAGAATTTCTCCCCTCACCTCATGCAGTCCGATTTACACACATAATTACATTGTGCTAGCAGACCCTCGGGTATGGCAATCTTCCAGCTAAGCCACAGTCACTCTGGGCCACTGATGTTGCTGGACCAAATCAAGACCTGTAATTTTTATTTGGGCATGAAACATTTACGGTAAATAAGAAACAGGAAAAGCTGGACTGGAGGGACGGATGCAGGAACCTTGGGCGGTCTCCTCAGCAGTGGGATGAATATTTGATCAGGGTGGTGTCAGGCCAGAGCCTCGCATCCTTGGCACAGGCTTATAAATCATAGGCAATCAGCGCAGTGGGGACGCTTCTGATGAATACTGATCGGCAGAGGTCACACTTACTGATTATGCTTTGTCAAATGTATAAATCATAGAATGTTTGGTCTTGTGAATCTTTATCTGGAGACATGTATAAATAATAATGCTCTATTAATGACTATGCAGTCCTTCCTTGTGGGGAAGTCGCGGCCTAATGGTTAGAGAGTCGGACTCGTAATCCAAAGGTTGCGGGTTCGAGTCTCGGGCCGGCAGGGATTGTAGGTGGGGGGAGTGAATGTCCAGCGCTCTCTCCACCCTCAAATACCCCGACTGAGGTGCCCTTGAGCAAGGCACCGAACCCCCAACTGCTCCCCGGGTGCCGCAGCATAAATGGCTGCCCACTGCTCCGGGTGTGTGTTCACGGTGTGTGTGTGTTCACTGCTGTGTGTGTGCACGTTGGATGGGTTAAATGCAGAGCACGAATTCCGAGTATGGGACACCATACTTGGCAGTATGTCACTTCACTTTACAGTAGTGTACCTGTTTTTCATTACTTATCGCATAGACATCACATAAAAATAAAAAAAAAATAAAGTTAAAGTTTAAATATCATCCAAGATCTGGACATCTAATAAATATATACTGATTAAGAAACAGATTTTTTAAATTATTTCTTATAACTCACAAATAGATTAATGGGGGGGGGGGGGGGGGGGTATATATTTATTGCTGCATTTAGAGTCTGATTGACAGGACAAGCATGGAGGTGTATGTAAGTCAAGTTTATTGTTGCAAATCTTATGTCAGCTCGAAATGTTTACCAGTCCAGTTCTTGCAAGGGTAAATTATTATTTTTTCAAATAAAAACAACTTTATATTTCAAATTAACATGACTGTTAATACAGGTGCATCTAAAAAAAAAGTAGAACATCATGGAAAATGTCTTTATATTTTTGTAATTTAATTAAAAAAAGCAAACTTTCTTATATTCTAGATTCATTGCACACAACCTGAAATATTTCAAGAGTTTTTTTTTATTTATTTTTTTTATTCTGATGGTTACGTCTTACAGCTTAGGAAAATTAAAAGTTCAGTATCTCAAAAAATTACATTTTCTCAAAAGCTCAGTCAAAAAAAATAAATAATAAAAAAAAAAGATTTACACAACACAAATGTTCAAGATCTCCAAAATAGGTTTAATTATGCACTCAATACTTGGTTGGGGCTCCTTTTGCACAAATTACTGTTTCAATTGAGCATGGCATGGAGGCGATCAGCCTGTGGCACTGCTAAGGCGTTATTGAAGCCCAGGTTGCTTTGATAGCATCCTTCAGCTCGTCTGTATTGTTTGTTCAGATGTTACTTATGTTCCTCTTGACAATACCTCATAGATTCCATATGGGTTCAGCTCAGGCGAGTTGACTGGCCAATCAAGCACAGTAAGATTATGGTCAGCACACCACTTGGAAGTGGTTTTGGCACTGTGGGCAGGTGCCAAAAGTAAATTTAAGATAAATGTACTTTTATCTGAAAAGAGGACTTTGGACCTCTGAGCAAGGGTCCAGTTCTTTTTCTCCTTAGCCCAGGTAAGATGCTTCTGATGTTGTTTCTGTTTCAGAAGTGGCTTGGTAGCCCTTTTCCTGAAGACGTCTGAGCCTGGTGACTCTTGATGCACTGACTCCAGCTTCAGTCCACTCCTTGTGAAACTCTCCCAAGTGTTTGAATCAGCTTTGCTTGACAGTATGATGATTGTCTTTTGGACCATTGCCAAGTCAGCAGTCTTCCCAATTATTGTGGTTTCAGAGACCAAGAGATACCCGGAATTTATAATGTAGGCATGGTCATTTAATGAGACTCAAATGTAAATATTCAAATATTTTGTGATACTGGATTTTTGACTTTCATCAGCTGTAAGCTCTAATAATCAAAATTAAAAGAAAAGAAAATAACTTTTTCACAATATTATGACAAATACATGCAGTAAATTTCAGAACACAAGCTTTTATTGAAACCAAGCTGGCAAGTGTGAAGATGCAAATTTACTTGAAAGACATCATTACATCATTATTATAAATGATGATATATTATAATTATAAATCATGTAGGACCACCTTATAATACCCATTGACACTTGCTGGCTGTTTTAATTAATGTCGTTGATTAGTTCAGCAGGGTGAGAATAAAACAACAGGAGACTGTAAGTACTGATTGATGGACTGGACTGTGCGGGTGTGTCAAGGTAGGAAAGATTAAATTCAATGCATGCCATTTTACTTGTGTGCTTGTTAACAGGAATTTGACAAGTGCTGTGAATCAAAGTATTAATTTGTAACATTTCACTTTATCACTGGTTGCAATTAGTTCCATTTTACTTCATGCAATTAATTTTCAAGAATCCAGGTGTGAAAACAAAGAAATAAATTGTATTTCCTTGTGCTGACCAGAAGATGTGGGATGGAGGCTTACAGTATTACCCAAAGAACACTCAGTTTATTCAAATTGTTGAAAGGTATACAAATTTAGTCTGAGAAGTAGACATACACAAGCACTATATATTCTATTTTCTCAATTGTATCTGTGAGTCTATATAAATTTTCTGAACTTTTTCTGGTGTTTTCTGTATGACTGAGAATTTTGTGTTGCTTTCACGGTCTTTTACTATAATGATATTGCATTATTTTATTTCAGATAAAGTTATGCCCTAAACAGCACTAATTGGTTGCTTTACATGTCAGTTAGACTGTTTCTTCCTGTCTAATGCTGGGTGTACATGATGTGATTTTTGCTGTCGTAGGACCTCACAGAATTTTTTTTTCTTTTTTTTTCATTGAGAGAAATCACAAGGAAATTGTTGATGTTGCTGTTTATTGCTATTCACCAAGTCATTTGCACACACATCTTTTTATTTATTTAATTTACTCAATTAATTTAGTTAGTTTGTTAATCTATCCAAAGCTATAGAAGCAACATTGAGAGCTCTATGTCTCTGTGTTAAGCAGGATAGCTCATGCGTTTGCGACTGGCTCAGCACGATTATCAGGTTAACTGACTTGTAACATTTGCAGTGGCTCACAACCTCCCCAGTTACTGAACCTGCAGTGCACTACCTCCATAAGTGAGTGGCTCACAGCCTGAATAAGGTTCAGTGTGGACCAGACCTTTTGGCCTTTTTGGTAAAAGCTCAGGCTACATGGGACTAGAGGCTACTAGACAAGTCATTGATTATATACTATTTATAGGAAACACATTTTGTTTCTCATTGGGATTGAGAGGCTTTTTAATAGATAACAGTATCATCGAGTATCATCGTTTTTTTGTTTTTTTTAAACATCTCTAAGAAACTGCTAAATTTAATGACATCTTTAAAACACTTATTTTTTTCCCTTTCAGTGCTGAAATCTAATTTAATCTGCCACCATGGTGTATGTACTTTCCTACTGCACATTATGGTGACCCCAGTATCAAAAAAGCTTAGATGTTTACAGTTTGGCCTGAGGGTGCTTTACTCTTTGGTGTAAAATCTACTGTTACAACGCATAAATGTACTGTATGCAAACATAAATACAATACAGTACATACATGTACATGTGCATACTTAA
The DNA here is from genome assembly GCF_936440315.1 of Barbus barbus. Classification (NCBI taxonomy): domain Eukaryota; kingdom Metazoa; phylum Chordata; class Actinopteri; order Cypriniformes; family Cyprinidae; genus Barbus; species Barbus barbus. The sequence goes on along the minus strand of NC_136735.1, from coordinate 18,417,880 downwards.
TATTACATACAAACATGCTCTAGGGTCACAAATGCCCTTTTCTATTAAAGGGCTTTTTTTTTTTGTCCCCTGGAATGAAATTCTACGAGCATTTTACCTTCATAAGGGCAATTTTTATAGTTATAGTTTATAGTTTTATACTCTCATGTCGTTCCAATCCCATAAGTATCTTCAGAACACAAATTAAGATATTTTTGATGAAATCTGAGAGTTCCGCCCATTGAATTATGTACTCTGATTTTTTTGCTTGGGACTCTTACTTTGGAAAATTACCTGACTAATCAAGAGAGCAGTTTTGCTTAGCTCTTTCAAGCATTACACTACATGTGACTGCTGCTACCGTTTTCTGTAATGTTCATGCCTTTGAAAGCATTGTCAGTAAGTGATTTTTGTAAAATGTGTCAATTGAGAACATTTTCTTTATTTCCTATGCTGCATTTGTAACAATTATGCGTTATTATATATACTAATTATTCTAAATGCTTAAACGGTTAATTTAGTCTTTTCAGGATTTATATGTGAATATGTTTTGCATTCTGTTTACTAATATCTCTTTATTCCTGTATCGTTTTTAATAGTTTCACTCTCATTCAAAGCACATTGGAGTAAAATGTGTTTTGGAAACTATACCCTGGCTCCAGTCTTTATTTGGAGGGAGTTTGGCTTGCTGCTGAATTGTGTTCAGACATATGGAAACACAAGGAGAGCAGTACACTGAGAGTTTTCTGACCCTACATAGACAGCAACACAACTGACATGTTCAAGACCCAGAAAGGTAGTAAGGACATTGTTAAAATAGCCCATGTGACCATGTGACTATACAATACATGTATTGTATTAATCAACATTAATACTCATTATTGTAACCTGTATGTAGAACTCATATCACTAAAGCTGCAAAATTAATCTCTTATGTACATTGTTATAGCACTTTCTTGTTCATGATGTAAGAGAAAAGAATTCTGATGCAGTGTGCAGAATCAAATCTAAATGTAATGCCGCAAATTGACACTCTTAATTAATTTTTATTAATTTCACTTTAATGTGCTTAACTGTATTTACTCTTACCCTAACATTATCGCTAAACCTACACCATCACACAGAAACTTTCTGCATTTTCAAAAAAGGTAATTCTGTATGATTTATAAGCTGTTTGGTCCTCATGGGATCAAATCAATCAATCAATCAATCAAAATCCATCAGTCGGTCAATCAATCAATCAATAGTCTCCACAAGGTCAACAAATGACTGGTATTACTATCCTTGTGATGACATTTTGTCCCCAGAATGTAGGGTATACCAGACACACACACACACAATAAACCCTGACACGGTTTACTCTGAAGAGGAAGGTTCAGTATCAGGAAGGGTTTATTTTACAACATAAATGAAATGCCTGCCCTTATTCCACTTTTAACTTCAGTAACACTTTAGAATACTGTTTCTTACTTACTGCATAACTAATAAGGAATTATTGAAGAACTAATAAATTGTTCACTAACACTTAACTCACTACTGTTAACTACTAAGGAAGATGTGTTAACGAATCAGTATGTAATAACATTTTATGATTGTGTTAAGTAACAGATAGCTAATCAATACCTAATGTATTCTGTCATACCTCCTGAAGAACTAATATGAATTATCTACTAGTTAAGGTTCAAGAAAAATAACTATGAAATAACTACTAATGAACAGTCATACACAATTACATTGAGTTGTACTATGTACACAATCACATAGTAGTGGTAGTAGTAGTAGTATGAAAATGCAATATTAATAAATGCAATAAAAGGTTTTGCCTGTGTAGTGAATTGTTTTGAGATTGTGTTTTGTAAGAAATCAGCTTCCTATAGGAACCCCACCAGGGCGCATGGCATTTAGTGCCATGTGCTAACTTACCTTAGTTTTTATATTTTATATACAATACTGTATGCGTGCCTCCTCAGCATATACCACTTTACCATTAATTCAATTCCTGTATGTAAGGCAAGGACCGAGGGAAAGTGAAAAATACAGCTAACCAATTAGTAATTAATAAAGAATTATCAAATAATTCTGCAGGACTTATTTCGAACCTGAAACAGTATTCTAAAGTGAACCTATTAGTAAGTAATAATTACTACATCATTTTGACTCAAATTAAACTTACACTCTAAAAAAAAAAAACTATAAAAGTAATCATAAACTTTGTAAAATACACAACACAACTTGTTTACGATCTTTATTTCAGATGAGAACATTTCTTAATACAGCATATTTTAGGATAGGTGTTAACACAACACAAAAACTACCCAAGAAAAAAAATAATGACCCAACAGCTTCATCCCAGTGTGTTGGTAAATAAATAAATAAATAAATAAGCAAACCATTTTACAGAGTGTATCTGTAGTAAGTTGGATATGGCAAGGCAGTGGAGTTGGGGTTCCTTTCCAAAGCAGTTGTGTTAATGAATAATTATTGTTTTTAACATATATAATAAACATAAATAAACATATTTTTTTGCATAATATTTGATACATCAGGCTTTTGTGGTCCATATACTGTGCTGTGAAATAGTAAGAATATTGATCTCACACTTGAGGAAATAAATAAATAAATAAATAAAAGTCAGAAGCATATAATTATTTATATGGCCAAGAAGAAAGATGAAATTCTGATAGCTTGAAAAATGTAAATCAATGATATCTATATAACAGTATAGCAGACTACTTACCAACAGTAAATGATATAAATACCAGATGTCACTCTGTATCTCAAAATAATGTATATGTACGTTAATATTTAAATGCTTAGTTTTATGGTCAAGGTAGCTCTGGATTTCAAAACATATATTGCAATACAATACAATGATGACAATACAATACAAAAGCCTGATCAATTATATCTGATACATCTGCACATGGATTTTGGGGAAAGAACAATCTAATAGCTTTAGTTTAGTAAATCTTGTAAAAGTAATAACAATATTAAAGTTATTATTATGTTTACTTTTATGAAAACCATTAAAGCTTTTACAGAACAAAAATCTGAAAGTGGGCATTTTTACCTTTATTTTTATTTTTACTAGTAATTATACTAAGAAGTATAATTGGGGAAGTCGTGGCCTAATGGTTAGAGAGTCGGACTCGTAATCGAAAGGTTGCTGGTTCGAGTCTCCGGCCGGCAGGAATTGTAGGTGGGGGGAGTGAATGTACAGCGCTCTCTCCACCCTCAATACCACGACTGAGGTGCCCTTGAGCAAGGCACCGAACCCCCAACTGCTCCCCGAGCGCTGCCGCATGGCTGCCCACTGCTCCGGGTGTGTGTTCACGGTGTGTGTGTGTGTGTGTGTGTGTGTGCGTGTGTGCATTTGTTCACTACTCACTGCTGTGTGTGTGCACTTGGATGGGTTAAACGCAGAGCACCAATTTCGAGTATGGGTCACCATACTTGACAATACGTCACGACAAAGTATTAACTATTAATCAGAGGACAGCTGGCATGTGGAAGATTGTGTACAAAGGTTGTTTTGATCTTGCTGATAATTTAAAGGCGTTAGATTTATGTAGAAATCCATATAATAAAGTAGGCTTTATAGGGTTTTAAAAAGTTGAAGTCTGAATATTTTATGGTCATTTATGTTTTATGTTGCTAGCGTGTTCAAACATCTAGGCATTGTTAGACGGATCAGTTAGAAAGGTGTTTAGCAGCATGCATCAGAATAATCCAAAATGCT